>NW_026622852.1:15811922-17075922 GCF_023065955.2 Ursus arctos
ATTTGTCCCATTATATGTGGTGTTCATTTGATTACTAGATTAAGGTGGGATATGAAAGACTTTTCCACTGTAGATATACTCATTTGCCCTTTGTAATTACTAGGTATTTTGTGAAGAATTACTTTGAAGCTATATAAAATTCTGGTCCTCATCAAAATTTCAATATATTCATTTATGTTTTATAAACAGTGTGGGTTTATGAAATACTATTTCATTCAATGGCTTATAATTTATAATTATTATTTTTATTGATGCTCAAATTGTCCCAGATTTGTTTAGGAGGAGCCTCTTCATTCTAGGTTCTGTATCCTTTTGACTTTTCCTCATCATTCTTTGAATACTTCCTTACTTTCTTGCATGAAAATGGTATTTCAAAGTCATCTTGTATTTGCCTGTCCCCATTCTGAGACCAAATATTTTTCAGGGATTAATGGTTTCTTATTTTGTAGAATGGCTTTTAGAAACTAAGATATGGAAAATAGGTATGCTTCTTTTTTTAAGGGGCGGTATTGCTGTTTAGCCCTCTCAGTAGACAGAACTAGAGAGTATTACATCTATGCTTATAGATTTTATATATTTAGCTATAAATATATTTATCTATGTATATTTCTATATATCTCTATATCTCTGTATATGGTAACTCTAATATCTGCAATTTAAGTCCAATATCATAGGGTTTATTCTAGTTTCTCTCTTCTTTGACAGTAAGGAAATTGGTTCCTATTATCCTCAGTATAGTTACTTGATACGTTCTTCATTTTGGTTACATATTCAAGTGTTTATCCATACTGCCATTGTCACTGCTTTGTCTCCTTCACTGTGCATCTATCTATATGCCCTCCTTACCCTGCTTGGGCTCTGATAACCTGCACCAGATCCCTACAGCACCTCTCTACTTGAATGTACACTCTCTTCACCTCATTTGGAACCTGAACACCAGGCCATTTTCACCACTGTCCCTTGAGTGGATAATCTCATCCTGAGTGGTCTCTGACACCCCACCCTAGGATGCCCTCCTGCATCGATGCCCTAGTTCTTCTTCTTCGTTCTGGGCCATTTTCTTGTCCATAGCCATCCCTCTTGAGTTCCAGCACACCATGCCAGGTTGCTGTCACTTCCCTCCCACCATGTGGAAACCTGCCTTGCTCTGTTCCACCAAATGGCTTTTGAACTAAATTGTTCAGGAAGGGGAGGGAAGGGAGAGAATAGAATGAAAGGGAAGGGAGAAAAGAAGGGGAACAGATATAATAATTCTGAAGAAAATTTGTAAAAGAATTGATAATGCGAAGAATGGTGATAATACTTGATTTCAAATTATCTAGAGGAGTTTTGTTTTTAATTATGTTGTTTTTCATGGAGTTGAGGGAATTGGCATCATGGGTAAAGTAAGGGAGGCAACAGAAATTAAGGTCTGTATTCTAAATATTTACTGATGCAGGTAGTGCTCCAATCCCATCCCAAAAGATGTCAAAATTAATAATTTATCGGATAGGGTATTTTCAGGAAACAGCTTTCCTTGGTCACAGTAAGTAGTAGTACTTGAATCAGTCAATGGTCTGGGAACAAAGCTAGATCTAATATCTTAATCTGTGCTCATGGATGGAGTTGGGTAAGATTCTGGTCCCCTGAAGCTGAGTTTATGGAGGCCCTGGCTAAGGCAGAGTTTGTGGTGCTCTTATACCTACAGTCTGTAGTTGAAACTGGGTCAAATTTTAGCCCAACTCAGATTTCTCTGATAGCCCTAGGAGGGACAACACTGGTATTAAATGACTTAGAGTCCCTGACCACAGCTAATCCAGCAGGAGATTACCCTTTGGCTTTCAAGAAGTCAATTAGATTATTTTACCCAGGAATTTGGATATGAGGCACAGTTACACTGCTTACTCTTTTTAGGGCATTTAAATGAGCTGGGGCTGACACAGTCAGTGGTGGCTCAAGAAAGATATCAGAAAAAGCGGTCTGTAGAGAAAAAGCAAAGAAGAGACATCTAGGGAAAAGCAGGAGAAAGAAAAAAAGAAAAAGAAAAGAAAAGAAAGAAGAAAGAAAGAAAGAAAGAAAGAAAGAAAGAAAGAAAGAAAGAAAAGAGAAGAGAAAGAGGGAGGGAAGGAAGGAAGGAAGGAAGGGCGGATGGGAGGGGAAAGGGAAGGAGAAGAAAAGAAAAAAAGAAAGGTTCTGGTTAACTCTGCATTCCTGGTTTTCTCCCTCTTCCTAAGGTTTATTGAGATGCAATGTCCCAACATCTCCTTCCCCCCATTGCACTTAGCTGATGTGATGACTGTGTTTCTCTTCCATGCAACTGGATGATTCCTAACCAAGAAAACCCCTTAGGCATAGGTAAGACTTGAGCCATGCTTGAAGGGAGACCACATTCATGGGGCTCAAATAGCACCCTGACTTGTAGAACTTCCACTTTGTCTCTTTTAAGAATGGAGAATTATTTCAAGAGAAGTGGGAGAAGTCTAGAGGGCTGCTAGAGTGGGCAGGGGTGACCATTCCTCCTTCCTCTACCATGCTTGAAGCTCCTATTTTATTTGTGCTTCCAAAGACAAGTGTTCTACTAATGAAGTCTATCCTTTAAATTTTATTATTTTTGGTATTTTTGTAAATATTCTTTAGTCTCTCTTCTATTTACCTTACTGCAATTCAAAAGCTTTAATGAAAAAATCCTATAAAAATTGTTATGAAACAATGATTTAATAAAATTAAGTTTATATAATTCTTTTAAGCTGCTCTTGACTGTGCATATAACAAATGCATATTAATAGAAAAAATATAGGAGGATAAAAGCAAAGGTGAAAGAGTATATTTTCATCTTTGCGTACTTTCTGTGCCTAACATCCAGGATTGCCACAACATCCTAAGCTTGATTGGTCCTTGTTTATTAAATGTTTTCTCTATTCCACAAACATGTTTTTTCAGAAACGAATGAAATGGTATTTCCTTGTCAGATCTAACATTTTACTGGTTTCCCAGATATTCACTAATTAATAATATGCATTTCAGTAATATCGGAGCATGATCCTCGTTTGGTTACATACATTATCCCAGCTATTTAACTAATCATGGTAAAGTACCAGACTGTGAGTGAAATAAGATAAGAGTAATACCAACAGCAGCACAAAAATTCACTATGCTGTGGTGCATAAGATATCTCATTTTCACTTTAATAAATCATAATTTCAGCAACCTGGTGAATTTGCTGTTCAGGGAAAGACTAGACCAGGTTTTAAAAATCATTTCCTGATATCATTTAATGGGAAGAGGAAAATGATTATTCTATAAAAGTGTTTATGTGAATTGGACATATTAGCTGAGGGAGGACATTCCTTTATATGATGTGTAAACCAGTTTTCAACATATTAACCCGAAAAACAAACAAGCAAAAAATTTTAAATGTGATTACATTTCAGGAAAATATTAGGCATTTATTCATTCTCATCAAGAAATGTTTACTGAATGCATGTTGGTTACAGAGCAGTGTGCTACCCTCCAGGGTCATAGAGCTGATAGAAATAATTTCACTGGGTGCTAACTTCATCTCATTTCTGGAGGATACAGAAAAATAAGTAAGACAGTGGGCTCAGAAAACTTATGCTATATTAGGATAAGAAATAAGTCATGTTTCCAGCCGGAATGAGTAGTTAGACTACACATATACCTAAAACCAGAGTCATAGCACAAGATTCTCTATGCTAAGTGCCTACTTACCACAATAGATGATGAGAACTCAGAGACTTCAAAGATGGAATGTTCACTTCACTACTACATAGTTGGGAAAGGCATTATGAGGGAGAAATCTCCAGATAGGCCTTACAGGGATTAGACACTGCGTGGAAAGTAGTGTGCGTATTCCTAAGAATATTTGTCCCATGAGAATCTCAGATAGAAAAGTCTTAATTGGATACCTTGATATGATTGTCATGTGACAAATCATAGCCAGTATGAGCCACGTGAGACAGTCCCTGAAAAGGGAATACAAATTTCCTGAGGAACAGCATTTTGGAGTGCATGGGTGTGAGCAACCAAGATCACTGTCGGGAGACAGCATGCTGCCTGGACTGCCCTTACACATCTTCTGAACATAGACATCACCACCTTTGGAAAGCTCCCCTCACCCTCACAGCTGATTTAGAAATCCCTGTTTTCAAACTCTGTCTTTACACTTTTATCAGTCAGCCTATCTGTCCATCTGTCTATTTATTTATTTTTATTGAAGTACAGTTGACCTTCAATATTATATTAGTTTCAGGTGTACAGCATAGTGATTCAACAATTCTATACATTACTCACTGCTCACTGTGGTAAGTGTAGTCACCATCTGTGACCACACAAAGTTATGACAGTATTATATTCCCTATCCTGTGATTTTCGTTCCTGTGACTTATTTTATAACTGGAAGTTTGTACCTCTTAAGCTCCTTCACCCATTTCATCTACCCCCTCCCATTCCCCTCTGCTCCCGAAACTGTCATGGTCTCTGTAGTTATAGGTCTGATTTCTGCTTTTTGCTTATTTGTTCATTGTTTTGTTTTTTAGATTCCACATGGAAGTGAAGTCACATGGTATTCGTCTTCTCTCTGACTTATTTCACCCAGCATAATACCCTCTAGGTCCATCCATATTGTTGTGAATGGCCACATCTCATTCTTTTTTGTGGCCGAGTAATATTCTGCTGTATAATCACACTTCTGATAAGTGATAAGTGCATGCTGCCGTGTCCAGTAAAACGTCCACTTCTGAGCCTCTGCTCAGTGTCAGCTATTTTATGCTATATGCTGAAAATATAAAGGTGTGTAAGGCTTATCAGCCCCCATGGACATTTTATCTTATTAGTTTGTATGCTCCTTGAGGACAAGAGTCATGTATAATTTTGCTTTGTATCTCGTCATCTAGCACAGTGACTGGCACATAATGGATGCTTAATAAATATCTGTGAATAAATACATATATTAATAAATCAAAGCTATCAGAAATCTATGGGTGCTAGAGCAACCAGAGTTTGAATTAAGCTCCAGTACTTAGAAGGTACACAACTTGGGAAATCAGTTCACTCTTCTTTTTCATCCAGCTCTATTAAGACATAATTAGCATATAACATTGTATATGTTTATGGTATACAAAGTAATGATTTGGTACTTGTATAAATTGCAGAATGATTATCGTAATAAGGTTAGTTAACACATCTATCATCTCACACAATTACAATTCAGCTAACTTTTTTGAACTTTGGTTTCTTTGTCTGTAAAACTCTTATAGAATTTATTAGATAGTATATGTATAAATATACTATTTAACATTAATCAGTATTATAGATTAATATATTAATATGACAGTACACTGATTCAATAAAAATAATACTTAGAACAGAACTGGGAAGTAAACACTCAGTAAATGCTCCTTCTCATCATCAGTATTAAATAAAACACAATCTGACTTTATTGGTTCCATGATCTTTTGAATTCCTTCAGTGGATTTTTAAAAACCTCATTCCCTGATGCCATAATCACCATCTATTATATGTACGACTTAATTTTTTTAATCAGGAAGACAACTGAAATGATAAGTCTTTATGAGTTGTACCAAGTGAAATATTCATGAAAAACTGTATTTAACCCTTTTCATCATTTCCCAGGAGAGGTCAAGTTAAGCCTATTGCTTGTCTATGAGTTCACATCTCTGAGAAAGACCTTATTCTCTAGAGTAAACTCTTATATAGCAGAATCAAGGAGCTGCAAAATAATTTATAGTAACTAAGGATATGGCAAATGAGGAAGTTTGTTTTCTAGTCAGTTCTACCCTGACACTATGTTGGCACTGTGAATTGTAATAAGGCATTTGATAATTCTATGTGCTGATGATCTTTTGTTGGCTACAGATACATCTTAAAGAACCAATCCCTTCTTATCAAGCTGTCAGTATAGAAACATGCATTCAAACCCACTCTTCATTTCTAGAAAGATTTGAAGATTTCTTTATGTCCAGATTTTGCGTGGAAGACTGAACCTTTATGATTTAGAAGCCTTAACTGTCAGTCTTTCTTTTACTACTAGTCTCTATCTAGCACAGGTCCTTTAACAGCAACAAATTTAATAGCCTAAATAAACTCATATAATAATACTCATATAACAACACTAAACACTGAATTCGATCTAGGCTTGAGATTGTATATACTTATCTCTTTCACTAAGCCTTCAAATCTTTCCTTCATTTAGAGTTTGAAAAAAAATCTCAGAAGAACAAATAGTAATGACATCTGAATGAATATTGATCAAGTAAGAGTGTGGCTAAAAGAGGGCCCCTGGGTGGCTCAATTGGTTAAGCATCCAATTCTTGATTTCTGCTCAGGTCATGGTCTCAGGGTCATGAGATCAAGTTCTGTGTAGGGCTCTGCACTGGGTGTGGAGCCTGCCTAAGATTCTTTTTCTCCCTCTCCCTCTGCTCCTTCCCCACCTCTCTTAAAAAAAAAAAAATTCAGGAGTTGTGGTAGAATTTGTAACCCTAGTGCTTTCTTGGCTCCGCACTCCTTTCTAGGTTCTGCAATATTCATACATGGAACATAGCAAAGAAAAAAGAAGTATAATTTTATTATTAGCTAGAATAACAGGATATAAATAATCAATAGAGACCCTTTTATTTTCCTTTGTATTACTAACGACTTCAGAGATTGCTGGTATAAATAGCTTATATCTTATGGTAAAAGAGATGTTGTGCTTTTCCAAATTCAAAGGAAGAAGTTTGAAATTGATGATTCAGTTTTGGGAATAGTTACAAGGATACTATATAAAATACCAAGGATTAATATGTCCATTACTGGTGTATCTGAGATGTGGAAAGTATTGATATTTAGGTGTTGGGGATTTGGAGATAGAAATGTTAGCCCAACATAGAGTTTGCAGATCATTGACAGTCCAGTGGAACCCTGGTGTTAGAAGGGGGAGGAGGGACAGTAAAGTATCCTCCAAACTGAGAAGGCACCTTGGGGCCAAAAAGCAAAACAAGCCACCCCATACTATTTACAGAGTTTTATTCAGGGTAACTTATTGATGGGAGTGGGGGGGATGGGGGTTGGGGGCTGGGCAGATGACAGTTGAGACACTACATAGCTATCACTGTGGTGAGGTCAAAAGAGTAGGTATCTAAAATAGTGCCATCTGTGTGCCAGAGGGATCTCTACTAGTTATCTAAAGTGGCATCACCTGTGCAACAGAGGGAAACTCAGAACAAGTTTTTTGGTATTCCAGTCAGGGCATATATTAACCTCCAAGGGGCCTGGAACAGGTTACCCTAAAGGATGTCATTGTGTGAACAGGAACAAGATGGAGGGCCAAAGATGGAGTCAGTATTGTCAGTACTCTTACACATCTATCTTTTCTAATAAAAAGAGATAACTCAACAGAACCCTATTTTGGAAGAGAAGCAGTTAGGACAGGAGAATATTACAGAGCAATAATGCTTTATCCCTTCTATTTCTTTCATCTTTCAGGGAAAAAGATGGACATGGCTTTATCTTTTATTGAAGTTTAAAGTCATATCCAAGATGAGGAATCTGGTTTGCTATTCCCAGTCTGGACTTTTCTGTTAGGAAATAACCATTTCAAAAATCCAAGCATAGAGGGAGAATGCCAGAGGGATGGTGTAAGGGTGTAGCAAAGAAGAAGGGGAAAAGAAAACCTTCCCTCCCTGCCTTCTCCCTTACTCCGTACAACTCCTCTAGGGTAGGGAAAAGGATCCCATCAATCTGTGTTTACCCGCAAATGGAACCATAGATTGCAGATGAAGTTTCATTGGCTTATCAGAGGCCATCTTAGTGAGGAGCAGATAGGCATTTTCATTAGAAGAATGCATATATGTGGGTATCAGTTGGAGTGGGGAGCAAATGGAAGTGGCATTTGGGTCTCTCACAAAGACTCCTGAAATCGTGGGAGCTGCATAGGACAGGATCTGAAGTATCTAGACAGTGGCTCCCTACATACCCATACTGATTCTATAGATAAGATTGTGACTTGGACTAGCATAAGAAGCCAGCAGAGAAGGACACAAAGCACAATCTCCCCACCAGGAATGTGTGGTGAATATCATACTTTGCTCTCCCTTCCCTTATCAACACAAGCAGTGCAAGGGAGGAGAAAAAGAGCTTAGGAGAAGGACTAGATCTTTCCCCTCCAACTCATAGTCATCTCTGACATGATTCACAACAGACATTTGCATTTTCTTCATGATTGGAACTCAGAAATGACTATAAAAATATCAGAATTACTGGGACTGACATATTACTAATTGCTAAGTGTGGGATGCATATGTTGTGGGGATGTAGATGATCTTTGAACAAATTGATGTTAGATACTAGAAAATATAAAACGTGTGTGTGTTTATCATGGATGAGTTGATACTTTTGAATTTTAACTGTGACATTAGTTTTGGGTCCAAAACTCCAAGATAAAATGTTCTTTGTTAACCTAGGCCAAAGCAAACTACTTAGGCTGAAAGCCTAAAAGGCTTTCACTCCCTGACTCAGCCCAAATCCAGACTACACCACTGGCCAGGCTTCAGGGAAGACAGGAAGCAGCAGAAAGGAGAGTGAGTGCCCATGTGAAGAAGGAAGATTGATTTGCTGCTATTTGCTGGCTTTTTCATTCACTAGGAAACGTGGATCTGTTTCTTTGTTGTTGTGTTGTTTTTTTTTTTTTTTAAGATTTTATTTATTTGAGAGAGAGAGAGAGAGAGAGAGAGAGATAGATTGTGGATCTGTTTCTTTGTTAGTTGTTTTTTTTAAGATTTTATTTATTTAAGAGAGAGAGAGATCCAGCAGGAAAGCAGGAGGAGGGGCAGAGGGAGAGAGAGAAGCAGACTCCTTGCTGAGCAGGGATCCCGATGCAGGGGCTCCATCCCAGCACCCTGGGATCATGACCTGAGCCAAAGGCAGATGCTTAACCAACTGAGCCACCCAGGTGCCCTGGATCTGTTTCTTTGGATCTGACTAGTTCTTCCTCTTAAAGGAGAATTGAAGTCTAATTCAGAGAAGGGCATATATCCCTTCCTTAAAGGCCTAAAAAAGAGATTATGTAAACTATAACTGTGGTTATGTTTGAGCTATCAGATTATGAATTATTTTTGTTTCTGCCAAAAGGCTAGATAATAAATATTTTAGGCTTTGCTGGCCATCTTGTCTCTATCACGACTAGGCAATCATTTGGTCGTGGCCTGAAAACAGACATAGACAATAGGTAAACAAATGGGCCAATGATTGTATTCCAATCAAATTTTACTTATAAAAATAAGACAATGGGCTGAATTTGTCCCACAGGTTCTAATCTTCCAATCCTTATTTTAAATAATTGTCCATATTTTCCCAAGTTTCTACAATAAGCATGTATTATTTCTACAAATACACACACACAACAATAACAAATTATAGAATAAAAAATTTCTAAATTAAGTTGTTCTGATATATATATATATTTTTATTTATATTTATATTTTTATTTTTATCTTCAGTACCATTGAGTGTTTTTTCCTACCCGTTCCATAGGAGATCATTGGGTATTTGAATCATCCTTAGCAGAAATCTTGGTAAATTGTTTGCCTTGGTAATTTTTTGTGGTTCTTTGGATTAAGAGGAGAAACCTCCTTTTCAGGATTACTTCTGATGGGTTTTATTCTCTTCTCTGCATTACTCAAAAGGAATATGTGAGCAGCAGTTGAAAGAATATCCCAATTATAATGTGCTTAGAGCATCTGCAGAGTTGGTCCTGGAGGCTTGAGCAAGGGAAACCACAGCTGTGAAGCTTTGCTCCTACTCCTAGCACAGATGCCAAAGCAGATGGAAGGGCAGGGATCGTCTGCAGAAAGGCTCCAGATCTACCACGCGAGTGGAGAGTGAAAGGCATAGCGGACATTGCTGAAATGGCTAGATTGATAGGCTCTGCACTCCCAGGAGCAGCAGAGGCGACAAACTCTCCCCACTCTGTGCCTCAGACAGAAACATGATGGATGGTTTGCGTGCAGTTGTCTTCAATCCCTTTACAGCTCACGATCCCCTGTTCCGACAGGCACTCATTTGGTGCCCTGCCTGGAAATTGTTCTGAATCTGTTTGTGTTTCAGATGCTTAGGAAAACATTTCTATTAAGGTCGCATGCCAAAATACAAGGCTATACTGACTAGCAGGAAGGAAAGAGTACATTTAGTGCTGCTAATCTGCAAAGGAAAATATTACATATGCTCTCCCTGGAGAATAATAACACTTCGCATGTTGCTGTGCTAAATTTACTGCAGGACTATAAGTGTTAAAACAGCAGCCGTGTAAATGGGCCATGGGGTGGTAAAAGGTTGACAGGATGATTATGCTTGAGGGGCCACTGTTATGTATGTCCTTTGGACAGTAGCTTGGAAGAGTTTCAGAGACACTAATTAATTCTGCCCCACAGTGAGGGGGTGGTAACCAGCTAGCTCAGTGGGAGGCTGTGCTGGAGAGCTCTGTCTCAGGTCAGAGGACCAGGAAAACACTTCAGGGTATGTCTAAGTTGATCCTCTAGAGAAAAGCTCTTTAATCTTACTTAAGGTTACAAAGTCTTTGGCCTCATGCAAAACATTTCATCTTGTGCAATTTGCAGCTGTTCTTATTTTTTTGAATAAAGTAATTGGATGAATCAAGCAGCTCAAAAAGACCAGTGGAATCTTATTCTTTTAAAATGCTGATTATAGCTTAGGAATATTAATTTTTAGGCTCTTCTAATCACCAAATCTCTTTCTTGTACACATTTCAGGTTCCCCTATTGTATTTCTTACAGCTTCAATCGTAGACCTCGGGTTTTTTTCCCCCTGAAATTTCTAAACAGGGACAGCCGCGATTCCTGAGGAAAGTAGTAGAAAAACTAATTTTCTATGAGAAATAGTGCCATCCACAAACCAAAGGACACTTAAGAACAAGAAGCAGTGTAGCTTCTCACTAAGTGAATTTTTTGATTGAAATTTTTATTCTAGATTTTAAAAATATATGTACTTTTCTTATATCACTTAATACAGATAGCTAATATTTATTGGGTATTTACTTTTTCCAGGCATTGGGCTAAACACTCTATATAAACTGAATTATTTTTGACTCTTAGGAATAAATATGAGGATTAGGGGATGGAACTTATGTAAGACATATTTATATAATTGAAGTAGAGTATTATAGTATGTTTTGCAGTGTTGTGGCAAAAAATAGAGTGAATATCGTTGGGATAAAATTATAGTAATATGCTTTTATTTGGTATAGTGGTAGGGTTTTATGAATTATTGGTGCTCATGTCTTTCCATTTTACCTATTTATGTCTTTGAGGCAGAGTTAATAGGTGTGGGTGGGGAGGAAGGAGAGAATGGAAGGACGAACGAAGTAAAGAGGACAGGGAGGAAAGAAGGACTGAGTGTCAAATTAGTGACACAGAAAGAATTTCTGAGAAATGAGTGATGCATATCTGATAGAACATAATAATTTATAGATAATGATTAACAGCACAGTAGGGCAAAGGATTTTATATCTTTAAAATGTCCTAAAAATTAACCTTCACAAATGAATTTCCATTGTACCCTTTGACTGATTAATGTCTTCAACAATTTGAAAAAAGTTGAAATTCTTTGCTTTATTTGAAACTTAACTAAATTGACTGAAATTATGATTTTATCTTTTCTATAACATGAATGTTTAAATTTGGTATAGTCTGGTGAGTGAAATTTTGGTGTGATAACTGGCATTGTACTGATTTAGTCTATGAATTTGGCCTAGCCACGTAAGCATATTGTGACATAATTATTTTATTTGTAAGTTGGGGGGGGGTAAGTTAATAATATCTTCTTTAACCCCTTTCATAGTGACATCATTAGAATTTAAAAACATAAACTCTCTCAGACAAGCTATTCCCAGGATCTAACTTAAGATTCTTTGGAATATATTTTTAACCATTGAGACTTCAAGAAAACAATTCCGTTTTCAAAACATTGTAGGAATTTGTGAAGTATAGTTTATTGTATCATATGATCTTAACAAAAAATTTTAAAGACTAAAAAATTGCTTGTAATACAACATCAAACAAATCAGACTACAACTGTAATAAACACTATGAGTCCCTCCTAAGCATTCAGCTGCTGTTCTCTTTTCCAGAGCACTCAGCCTCCTCTGGGAGGCTATCTAGGTTAATGATGGAGTATGCAAACTAGATTAAACCAATCACTGGGTTCCACGTCAAGACTTTTCACGGAAATTCTGTTACACAAATGACTTTTCTCCTTCTAGTATGGTGTGATGTATAGATGTAAAGCTTAGAAATGCTGTGGTCATGTTGCCATCATAAAGGAAGTTAACTAAGCAGTGAAACTGGCACACAGAAGAAGAATGAAACCAATAAAATCACAGAGCCAGAACTTTGATCTAGCATAACTTGAGATTATACTTCCTTTAGATCTTTACAATTACATGAAATAAGGTTGCTTTGAATTAAGATCTATCTGAAAGTGAAAAGAAGAAAATTCAACATTTCTAAGAGCAGTCTTTTCTATCTACAACTTGAAATTCACATTGACTGAAAGGCTGTTGATTTAGAGCTTGGAGATTTGGAAAAGCCAAATGCTCCAACTGAAGTTAACCCAGCACTAGCAGTTGTAGAGAGATTGAAGATAAAGTAGAATGTAAGACTGGGGCTGTTATAAAATCCTCTTTGAAGTAGTTTCTTTTAAATCTTCTTTGCTTGATAAAGGTAACAATTATTCTCATTGTGGAGATTAAGCTGAAATTCAATTTGGGGGTGAGAAGAAAATAAGCCACTTATCCTATGATTTAGTTTTAAGGTGGACTTCTGTTCTGCCATGCTGGAATAATGGGTATTGGTCTAGCCCTTCTCATATAAACAACTATATAAAACTGGACAAATTATGTGAAGCTTGTTTCAGGCACTTGACTATAGGCAGTGGAGAACTATGATTCCTAAGAAGAGGGTAATCATGATTTCCCAGGATTTTACCCTGGATGCACTTTCTAGACCACAGTGCAAGAAAGTAAAGCCCAAGTACATTTTGGTAGTCTCACTGAACTGAGAATTTAAGAGACCTGAGTATGGGGCTATTGGAAGAGCTCAATTTGGTGTGGGGCAGAGTCTCATAGAGGTGAGAAGAACACAGAGAAAGAGTTCCAGAAATTGTTGTAACAGTAGCATTAATTCTTTGGATGAATACTAAGATCATAAATACAAGTAAATATTTTGTAAAGCATGGCAGAGTAGAACTAGCGGAATTAATAGCTGAACAGAAATTCCAGAGGTCTGTAGTACTGAAAAATGTAAGAAGTCAAACCAGCCAGGTTGGGGAAAACTTTGAGTCCCCTCAAAAGGCATGTATTATGAATAGAACTACTCTAGACTGTGGTGACATTAACCCCTTCTCAACCAAGTTTATTATTATTTTTTGCATATTCTTTTTTAAAAAATTTATTTTTTTATTATATTATGTTAGTCACCATACAGTACATCCCTAGTTTTTCATGTAAAGTTCCATGATTCATTACTTGCGTATAACACCCAGAGCAACATGCAACACGTGCCCTCCTTAATACCCATCACCAGCCTACCCCATTCCCCTAACCCCTTCCCCTCTGAAGCCCTCAGTTTGTCCATAGCCTCTCATGGTTCATTCCCCCTTCTGTTTACCCCTCCTTTCTTCTTCCCTTTCTTCTCCTACCGATCTTCCTACTTCTTATGTTCCATAAATGAGTGAAACCATATGATAATTGTCTTTCTCTGCTTGACTTATTTCGCTTAGCATTATCTCCTCCAGTCCCGTCCATGTTGCTGCAAATGTTGTGTAACTGTTCTTTCTGATGGCTGAGGATTATTCCATTGTATATATGGACCACAACTTCTTAATCCAGTCACCTGTTGAAAGGCATCTCGAATCCTTCCACAATTTAGCTATTGTGGACAATGCTGCTATGAACATTGGGGTGCATATGGCCCTTCTCTTCACTACATCTGTATCTTTGGGGTAAATACCCAGTAGTGCAATTGCTGAATCATAGGGTAGCTCAATTTTTAACTTTTTAAGGGACCTCCACACTATTTTCCAAAGTGGCTGTACCAACTTGCATTCCCACCAACAGTGTAAGGGGGGTCCCCTTTCTCCAACATTTGTTGTTTCCTGCCTTGTCCATTTTTGCCATTCTAACTGGTGTAAGGTATATCTCAATGTGGTTTTGATTTGAATTTCCCTGATGGCTAATGATTTTGAACATTTTTTCATGTGTCTGTTAGCCATTTCTATGTCTTCATTGGAAAAGTGTTCATATCTTCATATTTTTTGATTTGATTATTTGTTTCCCATGTATGGAGTTTGAGAAGTTCTTTGTAGATCTTGGATACCAGTCCTTTATCTGTAGTGTCATTTGTAAATATCTTCTCCCATTCTGTGCGCTGCCTCTTAGTTTTTTTGACTGTTTCCTTGGCTGTGCAGAAGCTTTTTATCTTGATGAAGTCCCACAGGTTCATTTTTTCTTTTGTTTCTCTTGCCTTTGAAGATGTGTCATGAAAAAAGGTGCTGTGGCCGATGTCAAAGAGGTTGCTGCCTATGTTCTCCTCTAGGATTTTGATGGATTCCTGTCTCACATCGAGGTCTTTCATCCATTTGGAGTTTATCTTTGTGTATGGTGTGAGAGAGTGGTCAAGTTTCATTCTTTTGCATATAGCTGTCCAATTTCCCCAGCACCATTTATTGAAGAGACTGTTTTTTCCAATGGATGTTTTTTCCCACTTTGTCAAAGATTAGTTGCCCAAAGAGCCGAGGGTCCATTTCTGGGTTCTCTATTCTGTTCCATTGGTCTATGTGTCTGTTTTTGTGCCAGTACCATGCTGTCTTTGTGATCACAGCTTTGTAGTATAGCTTGAAATCCGGCAACGTGATGACACCAGCTTTGTTTTTCCTTTTCAACAATTCCTTGGCGATTCGGAGCCTTTTCTGGTTCCACACAAATTTAAGGGATGTTTGTTTCAGTTCTTTGAAAAATGTCATTGGTATTTTGATCGGGATGGCATTGAAAGTGTAGATTGCTCTGGGTAGCATAGACATTTGAACTGTGTTAATTCTTCCGATCCATGAGCATGGAATATTTTTCCATCTTTTTGTGTCTTCTTCAATGTCTTTCAAGAGTGATTTGTAGTTTCTAGAATATAGGTCCTTTACGTCTCTGGTTCAGTTAATTCCGAGATAATGTATGATTTTTGGTGCTATTGTAAATGGGATGAATTCCCTAATTTCTCTTTCTTCAGTCTCATTGTTTGTGTATAGAAATGCAACTGATCTCTGAGCATTGATTTTTGTATCCCGCCAACATTACTGAATTGCTCTATAACTTCTAGTAGTTTGGGGGTGGAGTCTTTGGGTTTTCCATATGGAGTATCATGTCATCTGTGAAGAGAGACAGTTTGACTTCTTCTTTGCCGATTTGGATACCTTTTATCCCTTTTTGTTGTCTATTGCTGTTGCAAGGACTTCTAGTACTATGTTGAATAATAATGGCAAGAGTGGGCATCCTTGTCGTGTTCCTGATCTTAAGGGAAAGGCTTCCAGCTTTTCCCCATTGAGAATGATATTTGCTGTAGGCTTTTCATAGATGGTTTTTATGAAATTGAGGAATGTACCCTCTACCCCTACACTGTGAAGGGTTTTAATCAGGAAAGGATGCTGTATTTTGTCAAATGCTTTTTCTGCTTCAATTGAGAGGTTCATATGGTTCTTGACTCTTTTCTTGTTGATATGATCTATCACACTGATCGATTTGTGAATGTTGAACCACCCTTGCATTCCAGGGATGAATCCCACTTGGTTGTGATGGATAATCCTTTTAATGTACTGTTGGATCCTATTAGCTAGGATCTTGTTGAGAATTTTGGCATCCATATTCATCAGGGATATTGGTCTGTAATTCTCCTTTTTGATGATGTCTTTGCCTGGTTTGGGGATCAAGGTAATATTGGCCTCATAAAATGAGTTTGGTAGTTTTCCTTCTGTTTCTATTTTTTGAAACAGCTTCAGGAGAATAGGTTTTATTTCTTCTTTGAATGTTTGTTAGAACTCCCCGGGGAATCTGTCAGGCCCTGGACTCTTGTTTTTGGGAGGTGTTTGATCACTGCTTCAATCTCTTCATAATTAATTGGTCTGTTTAAATAATTAATTTCTTCCTATTTCAGTCTTGGTAGTTTATAGGTTTCCAGGAAGGCATCCATTTCTTCCAGGTTGTTTAATTTATTGGCATAAAGGTGTTGATAAAAGTTTCTAATGATCCTTCCTATTTCATTGGTGTTGGTTGTGACCTCTCCCCTTTCATTCATAATTTTATTAATTTGGGTCCTTTCTCTTTTCTTTTGAATGAGTCTTGCCAGTGGCTTATCGATCTTATTTCAAAGAACCGGCTTCTGGTTCTGTTGATCTGCTCTACTGTGCTCCTGGTTTCTAATTCATTGATCTCTGATCTAATCTTGATCAACTGCTTCCTTTGCATGGGTTAGGCCTGTTCTTCTGTTCAAGCTCCAGCTTCTTGAGGTGAGAATATAAAAACTGCATTTTAGATTTTTCTGTTCTTTTGAGTGAGGCTTGGATGGCTATGTATTTTCCCCTTAGGACTGCCTTTACAGTGTCCCATAGGTTTTGGACTGTTGTGTTTTCATTCTCATTCATCTCCATAAATGTTTAAATTGATTTTTAATTTCCTGGTTTACCCAATCATTCTTGAACAGGATGGTTCTTAGTTTCCAAGTGTTTGATTTTCTTCCAATTTTTTCCTTGTGATTGAGTTCCAATTTCAAAGCATTGTGGTCTGAAAATATGCAGGGAATAATTTCAGTCTTTTGGTATCGGTTGAGACCTGTTTTGTGACCGAGTATATAGTCTATTCTGGGGAAAGTTCCATGTGCATTCGAAAAGAATGAGTATTCTGTTGTTCTGGAGTGTAGTGTTCTGTATATATCTATGAGGTCCATCTGGTCTAGTATGTCATTCAAAGCTCTTGTTTCTTTGTTGATTTTCTGCTTATGTGATCTGTCTATTGTTGATAGTGGAGTGTTGAGGTCCCCTACTATTAACGTATTATTGTCTATATGTCTCTTTATTCTGATTAAGAGTTGGCTTGTGTATCTAGCTGCTCCCTTGTTGGGGGCATAGATATTTATAATTGTCATATCCACTTGTTGGATACATCCTTTAAGAATAATATAGTGTCCTTCTGTATCTCTAACTATAGTCTTTAGTTTAAAATCTAATCTGTCTGATATGAGAATTGCTACCCCAGCTTTCTTTTGAGGTCCATTGGCATGAAAAATGGTTCTCCATCCCTTCGCTTTCCGTCTTGATGTATCTTTAGGTTCAAGATGAGTCTCTTGTAGATAGCAAATGGATGGGTCATGTCTTTTTATCCAATCTCACCTGTGGCATTTATGGTAGCATTTAGGCCGTTCACATTGAGAGTGATTATTGAGAGAGATGATTTTAATGATGTCATGTTCCCTGTGATGTCTTTGTTTTTATAGATTATAAATTTCTGTTCTGTATCACTCTTGGGGCCTTTTTAATTTTATAGAACCCCCCTTAATATCTCCTGTAGGGCTGGTTTTGTGGTTACGAATTCAGTCAGTTTCTGCCGATCCTGGAAGGTCCTTATCTCTCCATCAATTCTGAATGACAGCCTTGCTGGATAGAGGATCCTTGGCAGCATGTTCTTCTCGGATAAAGCTTTAAAAATACCCTGCCAACCCTTCCTCTCTTTCCAGGTCTGTGTAGACAGGTCTGATGTTGTTCTGATATTTTTGCCTCTGTACATGAGAAATCTCTTCAACATGGCCGCTTTCAATACTGTATCCTTGGATCTAATATTTGCAATTTGCACTATGACGTGACGTGGTGTAGGTTTGCCATGGTTGACCTTGGGAAGGGTCCTCTCTGGCTCTTGGACACGAGTGCTTGTTTCCTTTGCCGGATTAGGGAAGTTTTCAGCTATAATTTGTTCAAATATCTCTTCTAGACCTCTCTTTTTCTCTACCCCCCTCGGGGATGCCCACGATTCTGACATTGGAACGTTTCATTGAGTCAGTAATCTCCTGTAATCTACATTCTTGAGATTGGATTTTTTTGAGCAAAGTTCTGTTTTAACTTTCTCTTCTACCTTCCCATCCTCCAATTCACTAATTCGTTCTTCTGCCTCATTAACCCTTGCCGTCAGAGCCTCTAGTTTTGATTTCATTTGATTCATAGCATTTTTAATTTCTGCCAGATTCGCTCTGTATTCTGCCCTTAGAGATTCTATATTCTTGTTAATATTTTTGTTAATATTTTTTTCAAGCCTACACATCATCTTGACCATTGTTACTCTGAACTCCATTTCTGACAATTTGGTTATAGCCATATCCATCAGTTCTGTGTCAGAGGCCACAGACTCATTATGTTTTCTTTGCTGGGGGGATTTCTCCTCCTCGTCATTCTGATGAGGAGAGGTTGTGGGCTTGCCCAGAGCCCAAATTATTGACCAAGACCCAGGCAATGTGCACTTATTTTATAGGGACCTTAGGGATGTGGGCTTCTTGATTTTTCAGACTGCCTTCTGGAGGAGGGGCCTGTTACTCTGATATTCAGGCAACCCTGTTTGGGTAGAATCGCCCTCTCCCTTGCGAGGGGGAATAGGAATGGGCACAATGTGAGCTGGTATTTCCGGGCTTTTGTTCTCTGGCGGCTTTCCCTGGTGGTTTTCTGTGGCTCTTCTGAGAGTCAGAGCAGCAGTTGCGGTATCGTAGCCTCTGTCTCAGAACAGAGAGATCTCAGTCTGCTCTCCACTGAGCCCTTTTGGCCACTTTAACTCTGTTTCTGTCATTGCTGCCAAAACCCCTGCAGCGTCCGGGTTGTGCACCCCACAGCTGGTGTCCCAGCGCTCACCTCCAGGGCCAGCACGTCTCCGTCCTCTGTGCTTCTAACACCGCCAGCCACCCCAGTTCCAACGAACGCTCCCGAGCTCTCTGTTTCAGTGTGGTTCGCACGCAGTCCGCAGCGCTGGTTTTCTGTCTGGTCATGCGTGCACTCCCGAGCTCCCGATATCAGTCCAGTTCCAGTGAGTGCTCCAGAGCTCCGGTTTTCAGTCTGGTCGCAGGCGCATTCCCAGGCTCACGGTCTCAGTCTGCTCTTTTGCGGGTGCCTTTCTGCAAGTCCAGACTGCTCCCCAGTGCAGGTGGTGCACCCGAGCGCATTGGCTCCCTCTCCCCTCCGTTTATCTTCCGATAGCTGTGAGCGTATTCATGGCTCCCCGCTTCATACCTCAATCATCAGCGCTGGAGATGTTCATTTGTAGAGATCCATATGTATCTTCCTGCGTCTCAGGCTGATTCTGTGGGTTTTCAGGATGGTCTGGTACATATCCAGCTCAACTCAGGGGACCAGTTGAAAAAGGGGACCCGTACTCCTCCACCATCTTTTTTCCATCCTCTCAACCAAGTTTAAAACACAAGTTCATCTACTGATAAATTAACTGTCCTCATGGACAAAACTCAACACTTTAAAAAAGAAAACAACAAACATCCATCAATGTACCATTCACAAGGTTCAGAATACAATAAAAATTACTAGACCTGCATAACATGAGACTCAAGAAATATAATCTAAATCAAGGAATATAAATAAATAAAATAGAATAACAGTAATGTTAATGTTAGCAAAAATGAACTTTAAAACAGTTATCTTAAATATTTTAAGGATATAAAGGAAAAATGGACATAATGGACAGATGGGTAATTTCAGAGAAATTAGATTGGACAATCATGGAAAATTAAATTAAAATTCTCGAACTGAAATGTACAATATCTGAATTGAAATCTTCATGGATGTGCTTAATAGCACATTGGATACTGCAGGAAAAAAAGATCAATAAACATAAAGAGAGGGGAACAGAAACTCATGCAGGCCAAAAAAGAAAAAAGAAAAAGAAAAAAGTTTGTAAAAATGAACTAAGCCTCAGTGATTTGCAAAAAGAAAACAAAAACAAAAACCAACAAAAAAGTTAATCAATTTAATATATATGCAGTTGAAATTTAAGAAATAGAGGAGAAATTAGGGAAGGAAATTTTGAAGAAATAGTGCTAAATTTTTTTCACATTTTATGATAAATGTTAACCTCTAAACCAAGAAATATAAGGAATAGGAAGCAGAGAAACAAAAAGAAACCCATATCTAGATCATCAAATTGTTGAAAATAAAATATTAAAAAAAATTTTTTAAACCATCAGAGAAAAAAGATACATTGTATGTAGGAGAACACCGATAAGTAGTAACATTGATTTATCAGAAAATCAATGCAGGGTTCAAGACAATGGGAAGACCGTCTCTGTCTTGCCAAAATAAAAACCAAATTTGACAACCTGGAGAATGTCTTCAACAAGGAAGTCAAACTAAAGACTTTTTCAAATATATAAAAGTTATATGAACTTTTCACCAGCAAAGTTGTATCCTTTGAAGTGTAAAATTAATTTTTGGGGGCTGAAGGGAAATGATAGCATATGGACACTTAAATCCATACAAAGGAATGAAGTGTCAGAAATGGTAATGTGCAGGTAAATATATTTTATTGTTGCTTAATTTAAAAAAGACAATTGGCTGTCTGAAATAAAAAAAAAAGCATTATGGGATTTCTAGCATATGTAGAAATAGACAACAATATTACCAAATGTGGGAATGTAAGAGAAAAAAATATGATGTTTTGATAATGTGTCTTCTGCCTTGAGTTTCTTGGGCCTGCATCCTTTTAATTTTCATTAAATTTGGCAAATTTTGTACATTATTTCTTCAAATACTTTCTTTTGCCCTTCTCATTTACTGTTCTTTTGTGCCTCCAATTATACATTGATTAGGTAGCTTGAGATTTCCCACATGTTATTGATGCTCTGTTCCATTTTTTTTCAATATTTCATTTTTTTCCTTTGTATATTAAATTTGGATTATTTCTCTCACTAGGTCCTCAAATTAACTGGTTTCTTTCTTTTCAAGTCTCTGATCTGTAAATCATATCCAGTGTATTTTCTCTTTAGTTATTATTTTTTTCATCTCTGGAAGGTCTATTTGGGACTCTTAGATTTTCCATTTCTCTCCTTATGTTCTATATTTATATTTTGTTTATTTATAATAGATGTTTTAATGTCTGTTAATTTTACCATGTGTGACATTTCTAGGACTGTTTAAATTGTTTGATTTGTTTATCTCATGATTTTGATTCATATTTTTCCATGTCTTCACATGCCTAGTGATTTTTACTGCAAACTAGATGTTTTGAACCATACATTTTTAGGTATTGGATGTTGAGATATTCCTTTAAATGCTGTTGAGTTTATTTGGGATTGTAGTTAATTACATGGAATTAGTTTGACCTTTTTGAAACCTGGTTTTAAGTTTGTTGGGGCAAGTCCGTAGGAGCCTTTATTTTAAGGTTAATTTGGGCTCACTTGTAATTCCATTACACTCTGAGGACTCTTCCTGATGTCCCCTGTATTAGGAAGTCTTTCCACTTTGGTTGATGTAAACACAACTATTTTCAGACCTTGGTGAGCTCAAGGAATCATTCTGCCTATTCCTTCTTGTTGGTTCTTTCCCTGTTATAGTCTAATGCCGCAGGACTTATAACTGACAATCTGTAACTTGTGTATTTCATCAGATGAATATCTTTATATATTAACTCATTATATTTTAAAAGTCCTTATGGGACATTGTGGAGAGACTATGATGCAACTTGAAGAGACTCCAGTTCTTATAACTTTGAGGTCATAAAATTCACATTACATAGAATTATTACAAATTTAAGCTACTAATTGATTTATTTTTGTTTTAAATGTGCAACATAACAATTTACCTAACTATATTATGTTTTTACAATTTAAAACGAATGTGCACTTGGGTGACCATAACATTTATCATTCAAAATGGATACTCTTGTGAGTTCATGGCACACTGTTTAACATTATGCCAAACAGTGGCATAAAATTGATATGGTTGTGGATAAACTAAATCCCATGGTCACAATAGTTATAATATCTAGTCATCAATATTTACTACTATCAACATTTTCTTTATCAATATAGAATGTGTATGAATACATACATGCTAAATATATATGTACACATATAAATATACATATTCTAAGATGACTATATATATATACATACTCCTTTTATATATAGATATATACATGTAAATGCACTATATAGACTATACACACACATACATTCATTAATACAGTGGGTTCTTATTAGTGTGTGTGTGTGTGTGTGTGTGTAGTCTTAGAAATATGGACTTTCCTCTTATAGCGAAAGAGTGTGATTTATGGTATCTATTGAGAAGATTTGAGTAGGAATCATTTTTCTTATACTCCTTTGCCTCACACAGTCCTTCAGTGTTGGACTCCTAATCTCTATCTTAATATTACGGTAGACTTTATGGTTTGGATGGAGTGGCCAGGGATTTGGATATGGCTGAATCTTTCTCCATAGAGTTATTACTTTTCTGATAGCACCATTTGATCTGAAGCTCAAGGACTGTGAATAATTTGGCATTCTATCTCCTCTGTCTTAAAATAATAAGTTAAAAAATTCAAAACAGCTTAAGCCAAAAAAAGAAAAAATCTGGGAATCTTATAGAATCTAACAACAACTAATTCATCAGGAATCTAGGAGGCTCTTCTCTGTTCCCATCCTCTGTCTCTGATTCTCACTGAGTATCAGCTTCATTCTGCCTAAATTTGCTTTCTTTAATCTTTTGTGTATATAGCCACCCCCTTTTATTAAGTTTCTCCCCCATTCATGAGTCCAGCCAAGACTGGCATCTTTTGTTTTTCTTAATTGCAATCCCAAATTTATTAAGAGAAGAATAGGTTTGGCTAAATTTGAATCCAATTTGATCTCCTAGTTCTGTAAATGATAAGTACAATCACAAGGACACAACTCTCAAAAAAAGGGGTCACTGTGAGCTGGACAGGCACCCCCAAAGGCATTTTCAAGTGCAGCCCAAACTAAGAAGCACAGCTATATTCTCATAACTTAAATACAGGCTTTTAAAAGATAGCAAGGGGTGACCATACTATAAATGATATTTTTAAATTCTTTTATTTAGAGTTCAATATATGCTATTATAATTTTTTGTGTTATTAACCTTTTAAAAATAAACAATAAAATACAGTCACACGTATTAGATTCAATGACAAAAGGAGCACCAAAATCAAATTGTATCTCACTGAAGGATCCTTTGGGATAAAAATAGCAATCACTGTGCATGAAAAAGAAATTCAGGACCTTGAAAATTGTATTACTATAGCAAAAAAAAAAAAAAAAAGAATTGATAGAAGTAAATCCACTAGACAGAAGAATGTGAAAGAATAAAGAGAGTTGAGAAATGTGTCACTACCAACAGCAGCCAACTGCATTTTTTAAAGTTTAAATCATGATGCCCAACTGACAGAGATGCTATGATTACATTTGATACAAATGCCATTTATATTGCCTGGTTACTAAAAAAATTCTTTGGGGAATGTGGCTGAATAAATGTTTTGGGGATGGTAGGATTTTAAAATAAATTAGCACAGGATTCTTATTTCAAAATGGAACACTAATAATAACCTAGGTGATGTGAATGTTTTTACATTTATGTGGGTCTAGTTTGCAAGTGACCCCTGGGAACAAAGCCCATGTGCCTAAGAAATAGCAGTTACACACTACTGTAAGCATAGAGATTGACTGTTGAGAATTTATATTGCATTGTCCAATGAAGAAAGTAGAGATTTAAGAAATTTGATCAGTAAGCCTATGAATTTGAGATTCATAGGTCCAAATTGGAAAAAAAAAAAAAAAGACTACAGACTGCTATAGGGAGCTTTGTATCAGGCAAGCACTGAATTTCTTTTATTCCATGAGGCACAAACATATTTCAGAATTTTCTATAGAAAACTCCCTCTGAGATGAACTGAGAAAGTACTTTAAATAAGAGAACCAACAACATAAAAATGAAGGTTAAAGGAAAAAGGTTAGGGTCCCACAAGTGGCCCATAATGTGGGGGTCGTAGGCCAATAAGCTGCTCCATGCCACTGGATACATTATCACGCTATTCAGTATAAATTAATTTATATGATCACATTAGCCTTACAAAATCACGTGGTATTCATTGGAATATAAAGCTCTTTAACTCACTATTTAAGAGAAAATAAATGATGATATAGTATGTGTGTGTGTGTGTGTGTGTGTGTGTATATATATATATATTTTTTTTTTTGGGGGGGTAGGAGACATGGCATGTATAGCTTTTTTTCCTTAAACCAATAGTTCTATTTTTTTTTAATTTTGAAAGCATCACAAGCTTAAAGAAAAATTGGAAGTATAGCACAAAGCACTTTTTTCTTCTGAACCATTTGAGAGTAACATGCCAACTGAATGCTCTAATCACTCCTATTTCCTACAAATAAGAAATTCTCCTACATAAACACAGCACAGGCATAGAAATCAGATAATCAAAGCTGATATATTACCACCATCTAATCCCCAGACCTCACTCAAGTTTTGACAATTGTCCCATTAGTGTTGGTTTTTTTTTTTGTTGTTTGTAGCAAAATGATCCAGTCCAGAATCTTGTGTTGCATGAAGTTGTCATGTCATTTTAGTGTTCTTTATTTTGGGAGAGTTCTTCAGTCTTTCCTTGATTTCATAACCTTGAAACTTTTTGGCTTGATTGTTGTTTCCTCATGATTAGATGCAGAATATGCAACTTTTGTAGGAATATCGCAGAAGAGATGCCACATTCTCATGCACCCTACCAGGTGGGGTGCATACTTTCAATTAATAAATATCTGATAAGAAACAATTCTGAGGCTATGAAAATATCCTCTTTTTCATCAGATTTCCAATTAATTAATTAAATTATATTTTCATGGATTTGTGGTTTCCCATTGTATTCAATAGGTTACAATCTATTGCTATTGTTATTTACTATTGATTCTTAATCTTTGTGGAAGTTCTGTGTTCCATAAAGTCACCATGAACACTGAATTGCAAATATTCAAGCATTACTCCACAGGCTGGTTTCCTGTGAGCCTCTGGTTAGAACATTTTAATTCACTGATCAATAAATAATCTTGTGTGTGTGTGTGTGTGTGTGTGTGTGTGTGTGTGTGTTTAAAGGGAACTTTGTTAATATATTTTGTTGACTCATTAACATTGAACTCACCCCCAACAGTACTATAACTCATGCCTTACTGAAACTGATCTAACACACTATTTTCTACTTAAAGGCATTTTGCAGCTTTCTTGTGCCTAGGAACACTAGACAGCACTTCAGGACTATGCTTGGGGACCATTTTAAATGGTATATTCATCAACAAAAAAGCATAAAATGTGAAAATCATGGCATTAAATACACTGTGAAAAGGATACTTTTTTATAGTATAAGAGCTCAAACAGTGACGTAGGGTGTTATGCTTGACCTCAGCTGGGAATATGTGCGTCCAACAACACAAAATTTTTGCTGTTCTTTGTATTCCTGTGAGTGACTGTGAAAGTGCCATGAATATTGATTTGGGGGTTACAAATAAATTTTATGGAGGAGGCAGATCTGCAAATATGGAATCTGTGAATAATGAAGATTGACTATATTTTGATACTAACAAAGGAACATTTAACAGTGGGAAGCCCATTGAAGTTGGCTTCAAAGCCCTTTTGACATGCCCTCATTGTTCTTTGAGCACTTCTTTGCTTTTTTGGCATAAAAAGATATAACAGGTCCATATTATCTTATACAGCACTGAAATTTGCCATTTATCCATGGATAATTATTTCTTTTAGTGGAAAATGGTATTAGGAAATCAAGACCTAGGAGCTAGTTGTGTACATTGCTAGTGCTTACTCCTGTTCCAAGCCCTTCTTGTGGGACAGTTCTAGGAAAGATAGGTACGTAGTGTTTAAGTAGAGTGTAGGTAATAGGGTTGTACCCAAGGAGATCAGTCTAGGAACACTGAAGTTATATACAGTGGTGATGGGAGTTAGGGTGGAGGGAAACTAGGAAGGCCAGATGCCATGTTCTTAATAAATATGAGGAACTAAGAAGAAACTTAACAGATGGTAGCACTAAAGAATGATAAGCTAATAAACCCTGATTTCATGAACTCCAAATAAGGAAGGTAGATTGGCTAGAATTTGGTTTAGTATAAGAATCAGAAAGCTGAAACTACAAGATTTTGATTATTATTACAAAGTAATAATTTTTAAGTAAAATTTTAGAGATCAACATTCTAGGGAAAGTAGGGTAAATCCATTGTGTCATACTTCCTAGATCTTACTGCTCTTCCACCTGCATCCTCCACTCCCAAGTTCCCTTCATGGCCTCGAAGGCTGATCCACCTCAATCCACTTCCTAGCTAACAAGAAGGAGGAGAGTGAAGCGGCATACTACTCCAAAGAAGAAAACTTTCTGTGAGTTGGAAATACATACACTTCTATTTAAATGTGGTTAAGTCAGAATTGATTCACATTGAAATTTAGTTTCCATTCCAGGTAGGCGTGTGCCAAAATAAAACATCAATATATCTCTTTCTTTAGAAGGACAAAAAAATCCCAAGAGTTAATCAGCAGCATCTATCTCAGACAGGGGTTCATACAAGATGGAGGAAAATGAATAGCTTAAGAAGGTAAAGGGGAGCTAGGAGCATGTGAAACAAGTCCTTCTGGCCCCATGTAAGGCAGAATGAATATAGCTCTCCTATTAGGAATTATTCCTTCTTTCATCTCTTTTGTATTATGCTTTGCTTGTTTTGTTTTACAGTTTGTTTGCATCTATGATTTGCTGTCTTCATTAATGTTTTGCTTGCCTCTGTGTGTCTGTATCTATCCATCTCTTTCACTGAAAATGAGCTTGTAGGCAGAGAACACAACCTTAGTGGTTGCTATTCTTTAGGAAAACTGTATTAGAGTAGCTGTTAAGAAGCCAGATCCCAAAGAGAAACTGTTCTGTGTTCAAATACTGGTTCTGTCACTTGCCAGCTATATTACTTGGGTGACTTACCTAACCTCTCTGAAGAGTAGCTTCCTCATTGGTGATAATACATGTAAAGTTCTTAATATGTTACCAGGAAGGTCATATACTAAATTAATATTAGCTTTTATTTTTGGTAACCAGTACCAAAGTACACACAGTAAATGCCTTTTTAATATTTTTTTGATTTAATGGAAAGCTTCACTGTTGTTTTCAAATGAAACAGAGCCTACAAAAGCAAGAACCCCGTTGCCATTTGACTGGAAATGTTATTAAAAAATTAACTTCACAGCTCAGGAACCCAGCCTCACTATCAACAGATTACACATCATTTCTACTGCTAAGCCACTGACCTCCAGATGCTTTATTATTACTAGATTCTCTTTTCCTGTTAAGTTATTTCACACTGTGATGAAGCAGTGGGCAGGAGTGTAATGCATAATTTCAAGGAATTTAAGATAAGAGAAGGGAACACCATGTTCACATCACGGACCAGTGGTCAGATAGTCATTTACATGCTTGTCCCAATGCACATGGTCATCTTCTAATCTGGTAGATCTTTCACCCCAAGTTATATAGTAAACATGATCAGTGTGCAGAGAATTCACAGGGATAGGGGCACCTGGGTGGCTCAGTCGTTAAGCGTCTGCCTTCGGCTCAGGGCATGATCCTGGCGTTATGGGATCGAGCCACACATCAGGCTCCTCCGCTATGAGCCTGCTTCTTCCTCTCCCACTCCCCCTGCTTGTGTTCCCTCTCTCGCTGGCTGTCTCTATCTCTGTCAAATAAATAAATAAAAATCTTAAAAAAAAAAAAAAAGAATTCACAGGGATAACTGCATTCATCAGCAGTTTGGGTGAGGTGGACCACGGCACCATTTTTTTTTTTAATTTCCTTCGGGAAAGTTTGAATTTCACTTCGCAATCTCAAACAAATGTAAATGGCTCAGATCTCCCATTCATAGCTAGATGGGTCAGATCACAAAGACTTTGTCTTTACCCATTTCCTTTTCTTATTTACACTTCCTACATTAGGGACTTTTGTTGCTGGGTACTCTCCTGTTTGGCTGGGACAGAAAACTAGACACAACTGAGGGGATTTACAAGGAAATCTGTAACTGTCAAATGCAAAAACAAGAGCAAACACTCAAAGCAGGCAAACAGTAACAAAAAGTCCAAAAGCAGGAGCTATAAACCAGGTAAGGAACTGAGATAAGGATGCTAGATCCCAAAATACTAAGTGTAAATAAGGTATAACCTCAGCTCCAGGGTAACTGGTATTCCAAGGAAGGACTTGAAGTTCTTGTTAAAAAAATTGCAATTGAATGAATGAATTAAATTCATGGAATGTGGATTACATATTGCTTAAAACCATCCCTCTCTTTTGTCAAAATTACCTTACTTTTTAATGTGTTTTTAGTTTTTGATATGAGATTACTGATAACCTATTATAGATTGGGCAAATTGCAGATCTATTTTTGAGATTCAATTGCACTTAATCTTAGTCATTGTTCCTCATTTGAGTTATACCCCATCGTTGTTGAGAAGATGAGACGGGATGATTTAGGTAAAGCACATTGCATGGTACCTGACACACAGAAAATCCACAGAAAATGTTCGCTTATTAGTTCATCTAGGATTTACACATGCAATTATTACATGTGTGTACTTCAGTTAAGGTGGAGAGAGATTTTTTTTTAAGGAAGTGAAAGAAATGGCTTCTCTAAGGCCAACATGTTAAATGAATAAGAGCCTTGTAGTTTCTTATAATCATCTGGTAACTAGAAGGTGTGTATACCCCAAATATTTCTAGTCTGCCTTTCATACCAGAGTAATTATGTAGCCTGGAAACTTGCCATGTAAATTAAACCGCTTACCTTCCAAATAGCCAGCATCCTCAGATCATTCTGCAAGATTGATATGTTGAACAGTGCGCATGATTCAAATTTTAGTAATTATAGAGCTTTTAATAGAAAGATAATTGAAACTACTGCCTAATATTACTGTAATCAGGATTTCAAACAGAAGTAGAAAATAAAGTGAGAAAAGAGACCCTACTTCTGAGAGAGACAACTAAAATCCTTTATACCCTTGGTACCTAAAATTAGCTTCTTGTCTGTACTTGGTGCTGTTTTTATATCTCTCAGGAAGTCTTAACACTGATTGTCTGCCTCATCCCACTGAGCAGACTTCTGGATCTGAAATTTAATTTTTCCAGTAGTCTTTTCTGTAAAGAAACAGAAAACACAACATAGTCTGGTAAAATAATGGACAGTTTGCAGTGATACCTGGGACCCAGGGCTCTTTATCAAGCACTCTGTTGTCTCCTTTTCTCCTTGGTAAAGTCACTTTTGAGATCTTCCATATCCTGCACATAGGGAAAGAGCCATTTTCCTTAGAATCCTCATCAAAAATGCATATAAAGACAGACGAGATGGATCTAGGAAGGTACTTACAGCTCTTTGGAAAACACCTACGAAATACATTCATGTCAATATTTTATATAATGAAATTTTGAAATATCACGAGTCTCAAATGTTTCCCACAAAATTTAAAACCAGAAATCGTTACATTATCTAAAAGTGGGACTTGAATACCTGAGAATAATTTTCCAGATCATGCAAATATCCAGAGTCTTACTTCTTCTGATTAAAAAACTATGCCAAACCTATGATAAGGGCACAGATTTGAGATTCAGGCTGACCAGGATTCCAATCTGACCCATTTAGCTCCAAGACTCGGGCAGATTACTCAATCTGAAACTCATTGTTCCTCATTTGTCAAATGGGCGTTTTAATTATATCCTATGATTTTGGGGAAGTTTAAATGATGTGATTTATGTAAGGCACATTGTAAAGTACCTGGCAAACAATAGATGCAAAACAAATATTTGATTATTAGAAGTTAAATTTTGGGGGGCACTTGGGTGGCTCAGTGGGTTAATCACCGAACTTTGGTTTTGGCTTTCTTGGTTCTGGAGTTGAGCCCCCTCTGGGAGTCCAGCCCCACGTGGGACTCCACACTCATCATGGAGTCTGCTCTAGAGTCTCTCTCTCCCTCTGCCTCTGTCCCTTGCCCCACTTGTGCTCTCTCTCAAAATAAAGTCTTAAAAAAAGTTAAATTTTTCACTCATTTATCAGTACTCCAAAAATCTAGTGGAAGCAGAAAAATAAAACACAAGGTGCTTCTAACTTGCTATTCCATAAAATAAATATTAAAAGTTACAATAACCCAATTCTTTCATTTTCCACTCTTTTCATTTTAACCTGTTAATGGTTATATATATACACTTATATACATATTATTTGCTTTTATATGTAAATATATATTTAATATTATTTATACATTAAATAGAAACCTGTGTTAAATGTTTGTATAAATACTTAAACTTGGGTGCTACTGGCAATTTCAGTGATCAGACTTGAGATTTTCACATTTCAACATCAGCATCCGCTGCTGATAATGCATTCTAACAATTTTGTTTCAGGAAAACAGTTTTGTTTTACCACTAACTTGTGACTTCATCTTTGACAGCTACTACCTCAAAATCATGTTTAAAGTCATCAGAGATCAGAACTCCAGCTAAGTCATCTGAATTCATTTTTCAAATTGTTCTTTTCCAGGCTTCCCAAAGATACTCATAACTGTTAAGTATCTTCAGTTAATTAGCCAAAAATTCTAATATGGAGCTCATGGAACATATTCATTAATATTCTAGGTATTAAGTTCTCTTCCCAATCAAAATGATGAAATCAGTAGATTTCTTTTTCATTTATTAATCTGTTCGTCTGCACTGGAAAACTATTAATTTTGTTCTAGTGAAAATTTAAAGCATAAACCAATATTTATTGAACTACTAGAAGCTCACCATCGAGTAAATTTACATGCATTATTTCATTTAAGTTCAAATTAACTATGATTTCCCCACTTTTCAGATAATGATATTCAGAGAGGTGGCGGTGTTGGCATCACACATGTATGCTACTGCGGAGCTAGCAATTGAAGCCAGATGTTTCGACCATAGTCTGTGCTTTTAAATACTATCCCCCCAAAGCAAGAAATCTATATGGATCTATATGGATCCTAGTGAGAACTGTCTAAGAATATCTTCTTTGACCACATGTTCTTCCATTAATGTTTCTTCAAGATTATTATATAACTGGATTTCTCCTACCCAGTCACCCTTACCTCCCCACAGTCAGTTTAAGATCCTTCACCACCTCAAATTTGCATAGTTTCTCCTCCGTGGGGTGGAAACCACAGCGTGTCTCAGCAGCAACAAGCAGTATCTTATATGAAAAATAGGATAATGATATTTGTTGTGGAGAAAAGTAACATAACTCAGAGACATAGGAGAGCTGATCTTTAATGTTTTAAAAGGGCTATCATGTAGAAAGCAGGCAGCAGAACTGGAAACTATGAGAAGAAAATAAAAGGGCAAAGATTTTAGTTTAAAGCAAGGAATAACTTTTTAAAAAGAAATATATTAGTTTTATCTAAATCAGAAATGAGCAGTCTTGGGAAGCAATGAGCTCCCTGCAGATCAACTCATATTCTGGAAGGCAGTAAGGCAAGGAAGTTACAGAGGATGATCCAGTGACAGATGGGAGTAGAAAAGATGCCAAATATAAGCCTGTAGCTATATAGTTGTGTCAGTTTCCTCCTGATTATCAAGGGTCTGTGGAAGAGCGGAGGAGGTCACAGGACATCCAAAATCCCAGACGAGAGAGGACAACACAGAATGAAGAAACATAAAGAACAGAATAAGGAATATGAAGTCAAACTTTGTTGACTTGACAATTACAATTGATGACAGACTATTCCCCTTTTCCTGCTCATTCATCATCAGAATCTGGGAATATTTCTGTCGTATCTTGCTACCTGTGAGCAATTTTCCATGGAGGTGTCATACTTGAGCCTGTGATGGACCTAACATTCCTTTGTTTGGCTTACAAAGCTTGCCCTTTGTGGGTTTTCCTTAGCACGGCTGATTTCCTTAAGAACTTGGCTTTCTAGTAAGGTATCTAAAATTCAACTAATTTAAGGCTTTATCAGCAAATAGCTGGCAACTAATTTTCTTCTTCACTTAGCAATGAAGGGCCACAAAATTTATATCTTAAGAAATTTCTCAGGTTCTTTTCCTAATGACTAAATTTATCTGGAGCAGTATTATTTTTAATTTGACAATATTCATTGCATTTTCCTATTCAGCTTTTTTGTTGTTGTTGTTGTTGTTGTTCAGCAGAGATGTCATTGAACTTAAAGCTAAGGAGAGGTTTTATATAGACATGTAGTGATATTGACATGCTGAAAAGTTTATAGATTTAGTGATCAGAAATGTATCAAATTTTGTAAACACAATCTGAAACTGGAAACACGTGTTTTGTGATTATAACTTAGCATTGTATAGTATTCCCAAGAAGCTGTCATTACCAAAAAAATCAGAGGCCTGATTATAGTCTAAATTTTACAGTCTAAAATTGCTAATACCATTCAGTATTTTCAGCATTTTTTTCGAATAATTTCATATTGGATTACTAGCTCCAAGTGCATGCATTGACCTAATAATTTAAAGCTAGTGGAGAGAACAATCATATAAAAGCCTTAATTTCTACCAAGCTTAAGTTAATAGAGAGTAAGAAGTGTAAAGTGAGACACGAGGTGGTTCATGGGAACTTCAGGTAAAACAAATGAGATTTTATTAGGCTTACAGATACAATTTGTGTGTTTGTATCAAGGGATAACAGGAGTGTTGATTTGAGTGTCTTATTAAACAGGCATGTTTAGCTCAGCAATATTTCTCATCACTTGGCTTTTTAATCTGCCAAGAAATGGGTACCGTTTGTACTTATGAACTGTGTGTAATTATAGTGATTCAGATTTCAGCTTATAATGCATCCTCCATCACAGGCTGCTCTCTTGGTCTTCTCTTTTTTTGTTCCTCTAAACGAAGAGAGACTGGAGAGAATTCTATCCTGACCCTGGCTAAAGAATAAAATACAAATATCTATAAAAATATTTAATATGTACATTTATAAAAATTTTTACCTGCATTTTCTCTAGGCTTTATGGTTTTGGTGATAAGAGACTAAGTTGTGAATGCCCATCCAAGATAAATAGATGAAGATGGGGGGCCTGGGTGGCTCAGTTGGTTGAGTGTCAGACTTTTGATTTCAGCTCAGGTCATGATCTCAGGGTCGGGAGGTTAAACCCATGACCGGCTCTATGCTAGGCGCAAAGGCTGCTTAAGAAATTCTCTCCCACTCTCCATATGCCCCCCCCCCCAAAAAAAAGAAAAGATGAAGATAGTTCACTTCTTCCAAATTATTTTTATACTGATAGATGAAACATAATAGAAACAAATCTGTATGTAGCCTCAACCAGCTGTGACCATCTAAGGAAATGGAAAAGATGTTACACGTGTCTGATCATGCTGCACATTCATTCCTGTCAAGTTTCTCACTCTACTCTTAGCCCCAGCAACTAAGACTACTGTTCCATCTCTGTATTTATTTCCAGGTCCTTATAATTGGTGGTTAGTATTGGAGGGCGCCCTAGATCTCAATGAATTCAGTCCTTCAGTCTTTATAGCCAAATTAACAGATGTTAAGCAAACTATCAATACTGTAACTAGGGCTCCTGACCCAGCCCAGTGATCCAATTATAACACTTTATTGGTCTTAATCAGTAAACTAGTGGCTTTTATATTGCCCTGTCTTACCCCTCTCTTAAGGCTGCTCTAATCTCTGCTAATATAGTAAAGATTTTAGGAGTTAGTGTTGTTTTGACTTCTAGGGTCATTTAAATAAAAAAGAAACTCTATGTAAGGCATCTTAATTCAAAGGAATGAATCCCTGCTAGTGGATTTTCAGAAACCGTGATAGACCAAGTGGAGAAATTCTTGTGTATGGAGATTTTGTGTTAGGGGAAGAGTTTAATTCTTGCCCCAACTCCTGATTCTCCTGAACATAGCCTTCCATGTGTTACACAACTTGCTTCTCTCTACTCCTTTATTCATCACCCACCTGGAGAGGCAGAATGACTGAGAGGTGAATTTGGAGAGAATGAATTAAGCATGCTCAGATTAGTTCCATTCCTTTTGTCTTGGGAGACAGCTGCCTGTAGGGAGCAAGATTTTAGCTGGCGAATGGATATACATGTCGTGGTCCAGCATTACGTGTAAATGGAAGAAGTCTGCCTAAGCTTTCTTGCTAAACTTTGTCCTCCAGAGTATTTATTTTTCTTTTAGTTTCATTTGCTACCGCTTGTCAATTTGATAGGTAAAGAATTGATACTACATTGTGGTTTCTAATTAGGTTTTGTGTTACTCACACATATATTGCCTGTTTATGTTTTTATGTGAATTTCTTTGTTATGCCTTTTTCCGATTTTCCTCTTCAGGCTGTCTTTTAAAAGTACTTTGATAGGAATGTATTCTAACTGGGCAAGGGACATGGAGTAGTTCTGTTTGACTTTAGCATGCACTTGTAGGACTATGTTCTCTCATAGGAAATATTGAACACAACCGTGTAGGGAGAGGGAGAAAGACAAATGGACACTCTAAGGACCAGATTGTTACTTAGTAATAATGCAGGAATCAAATGGACAGAAACGATCCAGTTTGTTGGTGCGAAGTGGCTAGAATACTATAGATTGACGTGAAGGTGTTACTCCAGCTGTGCTGTAGAGAAGTTTTAAACATCGTTCCTGTATACCCATGCTCACCCTTCCTCCTGATAGAAGCCGCATTTGAAAAATCTCATGGAAATCCCATATATAAATGAGCAGTCATGCTTTTGGAATATGAGGTAATGGATTCCTTGTTCCGCTGACTTCCTCATGTCTCCCATTTTGCCTCTCTGATGTAGCCAATAATGCAACAAAGAAGAACTTTAGGAGTGCAGAGAACTCAGAAATAGCCCACTGTAGTAGAAGGACGTGTTTGCTTGTAAGTGAGCTCCTGAATAGTCAGTTTTGTAATCATGTAGCCCCCAAACAGTGGTTTTGGGGGATGTGTCCTTGAACCTGACGTACTACTTTACATAGGACATTTTTTTTAATACCCAATTCTAAGCTTAATACTATTGGTGACTCCCATTTCATTATTATTGAGTTGAGAATTGTCAATATAAAAACATTAGTCATATATACCGTGAAGGTTCTTAGTAAGAAAGATCTGACCTTTATACAAATATTGCTGGCATTTTATAAAATATTCAAAGTTGAGAAAGGTAACTTTCTGGCTAAGACATATTCGGCTACCACCAAGTCAAGCTCACCCATCTTTTCTTCTTAGTTGCCATTATTCTACCCCACTCCCCAAAGCCTAAAGGAAAAACTTGAAAGAGCTATAACTTTATTGAAATATGAAGCCTTTGGACTTCTCATCTTTCTTTAAAGAAATCTCAGTGGGCTCATTGCTAGCCTCAGAATCATTGACATTTCATAATGACAATGACTAAGTATAAAGATTCCAGCTATTGGAGACTTATATTTTAAGGGAAATGCCACTTTTTATGCACTGTAACTATATTTGGCCAAGAGAAAGAAAAATTGTTTAATTGAAAGCATTTAGTGGCAATGTTGTGATAGGGACCAAATTGTCTCTAGTTGACACTGTGCATAGAAACAGAACTTTGTTGCAAAACACTTGGCGCTGTGTTTGCAAATTGGATGGTTGGTAGATATTTGTTCTCTCTCTGTTATATTAATGGATAAAGGCATTCTGATAAGTCACTGTAGTTCTGTGGGGTTCATGCCAGGATGGATTCCCAGGGCTCTTTCTGAAAGGATAGCACCTTCTTATGGACACCATAACAATGTACTTTTTTTTTTTTAAGAGAGAGAGTGAGCACAAGTAGGGTGGGGAAGGGGAGCAGAGGGAGAGGGAGAGAAAGAATCCCAAGCTGGCTCCAAGCTCAGCGCAGAGCCTGACTCGGGGTTCAATCCCATAACTCTGAGATCATGACCTCAGCCAAAATCCAGAGTCAGATACTCAACAAACCGAGCCACCTAGGCGCCCCACAGCATACTTTTTATAGGAAAACTACCTTACTTCTGGAATATATAATGTAGCTCCTGTTCTCTGCATTTTGGCTCATTACAATGTTCTTTCCCTAGAAACTTCCCAATTTTAGTGAAGCCCATCATGGCAACTCCTTTGGGGTTTTTCTCTCCTGGTATCTACTCCTCTCCTTCTTCCCCCCCTCACTTTCTTGTAATCCCCTTTCTTCATTTCTGTTTGAAAAAAGCACATTCTTTAGAGCCAGTCAGCCAGCTTTGAGCTCAAATTATATCTTGGTCACATATAAAAATGTGTCAGGAAAAATGATTTCATTTCTACAATTTCTGTGCTTTGTCATACAGAATATGGAGATAGTATACATTCTATAGCGTTAGAATTAATTGCAATAATGCATGTAGAATATCTAACACATGGACTAATATGTAGAAGTACCTGGCACATTTCCTTCACTTTTTTTTCCCCTTCTCAATCAGCTTTGTTCCCTGTAGTATCTGAGGCAGCTAGCAATTAGGAAAAGCTAGGAGCTTCCAGCTTGGCAATTTAATGCTTTCAGGAACTATATAATTATTTCAGGGGTGCCTGGTTGGCTCAGTCGGTTGAGTGTCTGACTCTTGGTTCCGGCTCAGGTCATGATCTCCCTGTCATGAGATCAAGCCCTGCACTGGGCTCTGTGCTCAGCGTGGAGTCAGCTTCAGATTCACTCTCCCTCTCCCTCCCCTCCCTCTCTCCCTCTCAAATAAATAAATGAAATCTTAAAAAAAACAAGAACTATATAATTATTTCATATAATTGCAGGTACATAATCAGCATGTAGGGTAAGAATTATGGTTAGATAATACTCCATTACACCTTTAAACCACCAGTGGAAGTTCTTTAATCGATATAGGTGCTACCTTGAACTTCTAAATAGGCAGCCAAGCTTTGGTTCTATCACTAAACCCTAGAACTGTGATAAATGACAGATCCTGAATAACAATGTCTGTCTTCACTGGCACTTTAAAATGGAGCAGAGTCTCATTTTAGAAAATATTCTTAAGGCAGAAGATTGTGGCTCTAGAGTCCAGAGTTGTAAAGAAGATACTGGGTGTGTCTATAATATAGAGGAGCGGGCTTAAAAGTCTCCCCAAGCTTCCTTTTTAGATAAAAACATTCAGGATTCTTCTAACTGCATGAATACCGGCCCATCTTTTCCAAATAGCACACCTGTAGAACTTAAAAGTCCGTGGGTATAGGTTACCATTTCATACTGATCAACCCACAAAGAGCAAACAAGCAAACAAAAAAAAAAACCCAAAAAACAGTTAAAGAAAGTGTTTCCCAGATGGATCCCGAATCTTTATCACTTCTGTTTAAATTGGTAATTCTCAAATTTCTGCATAAATAAAAAGCGTACAGAACGTTTTAAATGCATATTCTTGAGTCCCATCCTTAGAGAGCCTGATTCTTTGGCTCTGGAGCGTAGCTTAGGACTGCATTTGTATGGTACATTATAGGCGGTCCTAATATAAGTAGTCCTTGGACTTTACTGTAAACCTTTGCCCTACACCCTGTCTTATAAATAAGTTATACAACTGCTTCTTAGGGGCTGCTAAGCAGTAGAGTCTAGTGAGATAGTTGCAATTTCTCATGCCGAGAGAAAGAAATCCAATTAAGAAATGTAAATTCTTCTTCATGCTGAGAGAATACGAGGCAATAAAAATATGAATTTCTTTATGTTTCATGGAAGCTTCTGGGAGCCCATAAAGGCTGAGCAATCCTTGCCAAGCAGCTGGACTGTCATCATCTTCTCTGGCTTTTATGGGAGAAGATGAGACACTTTCGGCACTTTTCTGAAAACAATCTCTTCATGAGAGTTTCTGTATGGGCTGCGAGGCTCTTTCTTTAATGCTTGAAATCCATAATTAACCATTTAGAATGAGGGGGGTGTTAAAGTATGTAATGAGTGCCATCCTTTCTTAGGATGATTATCTGATTTCTAATCGCACTCTCCTCCCTGTGATACATTTGTGCAGAGAAGCTGGTGGTTGGCTGTGAGGAAAAGGTAGCTCAGTACCATTGGAAGGAACTAATTAGTGCTCCAACAAAGAAAAAACAGCTCTCACCAATACTCCTGCTCCAACACAGTTGTGTGACCCTGACATGGGCCACAGTACAGGGCTGAAGCCCATGAGCTACTGCTGAAAGTGTCAGAAAGGAAAAAGAAGATGAAAAAGTAAGCGGGGCTTTGGCATGAGAGATCCTATTGCCTTGATGTGCCCATGGCAGCAGAGTTGAGTGAGAGGAGCTGTTTTTATTATTTGGAGGATTCCTTTCATTTGGTTTTCTGAGAGGATTCTGTATGATCCTGGCTGAATCCTACCTACCACTTCAAATACTGTCTTCTTTTCCATTTTGCTGTTACATGGAGTGAACTTGTTCAGATAATCTTTTCAAGTGGATTCCTTGTTATGTTTTCTTCCTTGTACACCAGCGTTTGTAAATTCAATCTCTAACTCAAAGATTCTAAATCCACACCAGTTGTACCCTGTATCAGTAAATATATGTTGTTCAAGACAGGTCCCTAAGCAGCAACCTCTATATCCCTTCTCTCTGTTTTTCATTATGTTCCTGATTCTTGATTTAAACGATGTTATTTTGGGAAAACTAACGTGCACTAGGATTAACAGCAATTCCCTTTGTAAACCAAGCCTGTTAAAAAATGCATTTCCAGGAGCTCAGTATAACCTGCACTAGCAAGTCTGAGCTTTTGCTTCCTGCGTGGAGAGAATTCTAGGCTCCTATATTCAAGGATTGCTTTATTAGCTACAGAAGAAACAGCCAAAAGTAGAGACTCCCAGAGCAATTGTAAATTAATCATTGAATTTAGAATACCATTTTCAAATGATTTTCAATCAATGAACAGACTTAGCAAGTACAAAGACAACTCAATTCTGGTGTGTATCTTAGCCATTTAAAGATATTCATAGGTTTAAAATTTAATGTTTTCTTTTCATTTACAGTGAATTTATTGTTGGCAGAAAATTCATGAGAGTCCAGCCTTGGAGAATTAAGTCTTCTGTACCTTACATAATGGATCTAGCAGAAGTGGTTAGCTATTTGGGATTCACTAGTGCTGCTGTGCCAGTCCCCATTAGACATGATTTGGGAGCGCCACAAGAAGCATGTAGGTATTAAACTTTGCAAAGCATATCAAACCATCTCGTGTCAAGACCTGGTTTAAGGAAGGAGAGCTAAGAGTTTGGCCAAAAATCCTTACACCAATGTAAGGATTGGATACCTCAGCACTTTACCTCAACCATAATATGTCACCTCTTTTGTCCCATAGGTTAAGGCCCATCTTCTAGCTTAGTGACTCTATATACCGGTAGTCTGTGACATATCACTGATTCTCGTAAGCAACCATAGGCACATTCTCACGGCTATGCTTTTTTCCTGGAGGAGGAATCTTACAATGTGAAAGTAGGAAAATCTCACTCTATCAGAGGTCCAGAGTGGTGGTATTGCTTGCCTAAGGTCACATCCTTAGTTTGTGAAAGCTTAGGGACATAAATTCCGATCTTTGGAAGAGGAAGTAAGGTAAAGTTCAGCCAGAGATTATAATGTGTGACGTATACCTGACTTGTTGGATTCACATTAGATACTTGAAGCTCCTGTTGATTTCTTCTGGTAAGGAAGGAGGAAGTATTTATAGAGCACATGGATTCTGAGTCACACAAACTTAGGCTCAAATTCTGTTCCATCACTTAGTAGCTGACTGATTTGAGGGAAACCACTTAACTCAAAGCTTCATTATCATCTGTTATAGAATGGGAATAACAATATTAAACTTTATAAGGATTTTCAATGTCGTTTATAAAGAGGTTGTCTAAGGTAAACGTAGTAAGTGCTCATCTGTAAACCTACTCTCTCCTGACCATGCGTATGATTGATTTTTCCTATTGGCAACATCACTATGTTTGTCCCTGTATATTCCCTTGTCCACTCTAATGATAGTCACAAGACCATTTCTATTATAACACATCAAAATTCCCAGCTGGGGGATTACTTTAGCCAGTACAGTTAGAAAGAGAAAGAAAAATGCCATTATATATTTGCAAAGTAGGATTTAAAATGAGATAATTGAAAGTCAGCTTGTTTATCTTTAGGGGACAATTGGTGATTCTTTTTTCTTCCCAAGTAATGGATTGTTATATATTTAATTGCTATTTTGAGAAAGGTATTCCTCCAAATGGGCATTAGGGAAAGAGGACAGATTTTAATTAAACCATTTAGCACATACTGAATAACCCCACCAGGAGGCATGATAAAGGTATGCTTAATTGGCTTAGAAGGATGGTAGCAATGTGAGAACTTCAAACACAAAGTTAACTGCGGAGATAATTCTACATCTACCTCCTAATCAACAGCAAGGGAAATTATTGAAAATTTAAAAAGCAAGGCAAGAAAATTAAAAAAAAAATAGGCTGACTTTTATCCAATTTTTCCCCAAACAAAGTTTCTCCAGGGTACACAGTTATGTTCCATTTTGTGGATAAGTCTATCTAAGGAGGGGGCTGCTTTATTTATTCCTAAGGTTGTCTGACAGCACATCCCCCCCCACACATACTACTTTGTATAGTGTGTCTGATAGTGTTTCTCAATCTCTCATTCCTTTCATTCTTTCCTCTATCCAATCTCCTAATTAAGGCTTTTTTAAATGTCAGTGCCAGCATGTGGGCACATAAAAGCAGGATGGCGAGTCTGGGTTGTATATCTCTCATGCACCTATTTATTGTCTTCAGACAATCTAATAGGTCAGAAGATCAAGCGGACTGGTCAGAGAATGAGGCAGTCTTAGGAGCAGTTGCAGGACAGACAGACAGATAGCAAAATAGCTATCTGAAGTCAACTAAATCCTGAGATCTGAAAACCCGAAGGCCATAGGAGATCAAGAGTAAGAGCAATAGGATTGAGGAAGCAGGTGAAAACCAATTCAGCTCCATTTAACCAGTATATAGAAAATGCCCATTATATGCCAGGATTTGTGACAGATATAAGACCTTGGGTAAATGTTGGAAGACAGAGGTAAAATATGCCTACTAGACTGGTTCTTCTAAGAGATATTATCAACTACCAAAGGAGACATGTACCTGAATAGATGATATCAAAACGTAATGGAAAGTCCTATGATAGACGCTTGTATAACGTGTTAGGGAGGCGTATACATGACCACCTATCCCACTGTTCTTTGATTTTTTTTGCTTTTATGATTATTGTTATTTTGGGAATAACAGAAACTTTAAAACATCATTCTTTTATTTTACTTGAGCTTTCTGGCAAGTGTTCTAAAGGTGGGCCTTAATATGGCAAAACTTCTGAGGTCTGAATATTGTCATTTTGAGTTCTGTCTTTTATACACTCTAGCTTTGATTTACAGCTTCCCTCTTTATTTCTCCCTTCAGTTTTCCTTTCCTTTTAATTTTCAATTCACACATTTATTTCTCAGTTGTATTATCTTCTTTTATCAACTCCTATATTCATCATTTCCACAAATATTTTTAAAAAGATTTCTTGTTCTTGCTTATATCGATAATATCTTCCCTCATCTCCTAAAGTTTTATACTTATTTTAAATTCTCCATCCATTTATTCCAGTGTTCAGGTGGTTCATTCAGTTTGTCTTTTTTTCATGGACCGTGTAATACTTTTATATCTGGTCATTTTCCCTGGGTGCTCAGTTTATCCTGGTGATAGCTATTCTGTCTTGTAATATGTACTATGTGATGCTTAAGGCCTTGCCCTCTTCTGTGCATGCCCAGGTGAATTTAGGGAGAGAGGAGAAGCTCAGTCCCTGTGTAGAGAGTTCAGGAGTCCAGAGTCTCTCTTTGCTGACCTTCCACCAGGCAACTCTTGTGGTTGAGACTTTTCTTTAATAACTTGGGAAAACGCAGCATTGAGAGAAGGTCATGTATGTAGCTTGTTATCCACCATCTTGGAGTTTAGAGGAAAAGGGGCAGAGAAAAGAAGCGATGATCAAGTGGGGCTGATCTCTTCACATGAATAGGACTTTTTCACCACACTGGTATTGCCTAGAAAACAATCAGTGGCCTGGCCTGGACCAACAATGGGAGTGAACTTGGAAGCAAATTCTTACCCAGCCAGACTTCCAGATAAGAATGTGCTCGGGCAGACATCTTGCTTGCAGCCTTGTGAGACCCTACACAGAGGACCCAGTAAAGTTGCATTAGGACTCCTGACCTGCACAAACTGTGAGATAATAAATGTATGCTGTTTTTTAAGTCTCTGAGTTTGTGGTAATTTGTTACACAGAGACAGATAACCGATACAGCATTCTTCCCAAGAGGGGATGGCAGGTAAAGAAGAAGAGATACGTAAAAGCATGACTGTCTTGTAAATGTTTAAGTAGCTTGTTATAGCTAAACCGTAGAGGGCAAGGTGAGGGAGTAAGAGACCAGAATAATTGAGAACCTACTCAGTGTTGATCAGTGTGTCAACTGTTTCTCAGGCATCTCTCTATCTCTTCTAAACCCCTATGAGTTTGGTACCATTGTTGCCTTTTTACAAATTGGGAACTTGTCTTAGAGTAGATCTGACTTACTGTCATTCTGCAGCCCATGCAAACAGGCTAATGCTATGCTGACATGCTGATCTCACCAAGCAGCAAGAGCAGCAGGGTGAGACGTGGTGGGGCTGGCTGCAAACAGCTTCTTCCATTTACCCGAGTGGGCCATAAAAAACTCCATTAATTTCTGTGTGCTTTTATGCGAGAAAATCTTAGAAGTATTTAGAGTGGCTAACCAGTGTATCTGAGGTTACCCATCTTGCAAATGGGTGAGAGGTCTTTCCAACCCAGGCATTTGGCTCCAAACTTTGTGCTCTTTGCATTATATTGCATCATCTCAAGCAAAAGGTGAAATTCCTAATAGGAGGACGTCAGTTCATTCAAGAACTTTTAAGGTATTTTTGATATAATAATTGAATTAGTACCATAAGCTAGGTTTTGAATTCAGTATTTTTTATCCATTATCTCAGTTAATCTTCACGGCAAACCTGAGAGATAAGAAATAAAATATCTCAGTTTTAAAGGCAAGGTCATGAATTTGGAGGGAGATTAACTAAGTTACATAAGTTTTCCAAGTTACTAAACTCAGTCAGTTAAGCATCGGACTCTTGATTTCGGCTCAGGTCATGTCTCAGGGTTGTGGATTCAGCCCTGTGGCAGGCTCTGCCCTCACTGAGGAATCTGTTTGAAATTCTTTCTCCTCCTCCCTCTGCCCCTACCCCTGCCTGCGTGAGCTCTCTCTCTCTCAAATAAATAAATCTTTTAAAAGAATAAACATAAAATAAACTGACGTCTGTCTAACCCTAAAGACAGTAAGCTTAACTATAAAATAAAATGACCTGGAAATGGCCAAAGTTTGAACAAAGTATGGAAATCTACTCTACTAGTTGTTTCTATGTAATGTATCCAATTGTACATACAATATTTGTAAATCAGATTTTGAAAATAACAGCTCTTTTTCATAAGGCAAAATGAAGTGAAACAAGATCATATCCTGGCCATCTATAACTTGTATATTTCAGTGTCTTTACAACGTCCTGAAAATACCAGGATTAGCTTAAAGATAGAGAACTGCAAAAATATCTTGTGGAAGAAACTGTTTATGTATTCATAAAGGCTGTAGAAGATTACTTGATGGGGATGGAGGTGGCGAGATTTAGGCACTCGGGGCAACAAAGTTCATTTTAAATTTAATAATGGGACTGAAAATAATAAAGCAAGTGAAAAGGAAAATTCAGACAGATAAAATATTTTTCGTTGGTGTCTTAAACAATCTAATAAACAGTGTGATAACAACTGGGGCTTCATGACTACTAGTTATGGCTTTTTGACTTTGAGCCAATTACCTTTTACATATGTACTTCAGTCTACAAATCAATAAAATGGGAATAATAGTACCTAACTTATACAGTTTTTGTGAGGATTAACTGTTATATATACATAGGTGTTATATATACATACTTATCACTTCTAGAATGGACGTGTTTTACTCTTGATATCTAAAAGGCACTTCTGTTTTATTTAATTCTAAGAAACACAAAACCATTTTGTAGGTACGATGAGTGGTTTAGATATTTAATTCTCCCATGGATTTCTGGAATTGTGCATCTAGAGTACAATAATTTTGAAATGTTTCATTTTTTGAACAATTGTGCAAATGGATATTGACCCCTCTGCCCTCCCCCCACACCCACCCACTCTACCAATTCAGTCCATTTGGGGGAGAGTGATATGCAGGTCACAGTCAGCATTCACCTGCCGACAAATGCACTTTCTAATACAACATATTTCTCTATCATTTGTAGGGATTAAATTTTGTGATAAAGAGAAACAACTAAATAAAGAATCTTTCTTCATCCGGAAAGATTTACCGGCTTTCTTAAATAAATGATGATGCTCTAAATATGTCCACTGTGGCAAATATTCAGATCCCAGTGTGGTTGGCTTTAAACTTTGAGAAAACAGAAGTACCCGTTAGAGGATACTGATTTTATGAGGAAATATAAATTACATCTCGATTAACTAGACTACATTTATTTTCACAGTTCCTTTGTTTAATACATGAAAACAAATTGTAGGCTTATTTTTAAAATGATAGAGACTAAGAGAGGTCAAACAATTCGTTTAGTTAATAAAATGAAATGATAAAAATTCAGGAAAGAGAAATCAGACATCCTAAACTAATGAAGAGAAAGTCCTTCTTGTCCATTTTTGTGTGGAGGGTAAATATTTAACCATTTTCAGGGTCAATTGCTTGTTCTGCTTGAACAAGAGACAGCAAAATCAGGAAACTATGACTTAAAAATGAAAGAAGGTGGGCATAATTTTGCTTGTGAATACTGTAAATACAGTAGTAAAATAGAAACTAGAACGGAGATGTAAAAAGACTGAAGGAACTGCAGTGATCAAATAAATTATTAATAGAAAATACCTTATGCTCAACTCATTAATAGTATTCAGATCTGTGACCTACTTAGAAAGAAATATGTTTTCTCTTTTAGCGTTCAGAACTTGCTGAACAGACTAAGATGGGCAAGTCTAACTAGCAGTAGATTTCCTTTAGTAAATCATTTCGGTTGCCTGTTGTGGCTGCACTTAAAGGGCATGTGAAGAATACATTCATAATATATGCTCGTTAAGAATCCTTATAGAAGCCTGGTTTTCCTACCACTCAGTTTATATGCCTTCACCATCTGTAGTTCTCAAATTCAAGAAGCCATGCTAATGCTAACAAAGTGGCTGGCTTGGCAGATCAATCTGAGAGGGAGCCTGGAGAATTACCTACTTTGGAAAGGTAATTTAAAACTAAATCCACCTCTAAAAGTGAGTGTCCCCTTTGGGTTTACAGGTTTCACGAGAGGGGAGCCCTACATATTGGAAGCATTTCCTTTTGTGTTTGCCAACAGCAGGGAAGACTTAGGCCAAAACCCAAAAGGATACAACTTAGACAAAAATGAGCATATGGCTCTGGAAGTTTTAATCACTAAGAAAGGGAAATATAGTTGCAGCTAGTGGATAAACAGCTCTGTTTTATAAAAACCTCAGATCCGTCTAAACTTGGTTATAAGATCATCTGGTTAAAAAAAAAATCAGTGATTTAAAGGAATAAATCAGTTTTGCATGCTAAAAACAAAACTGTAAAAAAAAGAAAACTACCCAAAGAGAAATGAGACTAACAGGAAAATTCAAGCAATAGAACAATTTGGTGCGCTGATCTCCTATAAAGTAGGTTACCTGAAGTATTTTATCAGCATCTCTGGTGGAGTAAAAAGGTAGGAGTTCAGGCACCAAGTCTAAAAATGGTTTGGCACAGTCATTGCTAATAATATTAAAAGTTCTTAAGTTGTAAGGAAACAATTTCTTGCACAATCTCGGGGCATCATATGATTCACATTATATTAGAATTTTCATGCTAAAACTGGCAACTTCTAGGTGATGATTTTTCCCACTTTCAACATAAGATTGCCAGTCTCTATTTTTAAATAAGGGTAAAGTGCAAATTGCCCCTACAAGAAGAGATAAAATGTTTCCAATTTTCATAGTGTTGTCATCCTGCTGCCTCACTCTGCATGTTCCTTTGGAGTCTCAACCAATCTATTATCCATATGTACCAAGTTAACAGTTCAATAATAGAATATGCGGTACTCCTGAATACACCAATCACTAAACTTCTGAAAGTTCGATATGTGTTTATTTAACAAAAACACTGACAAATTTACAGAGTCATTAAGCAAATATGTAAAGAACACCTACTCCAGACTAGCAGGCATTGCTCATTGTGTGAATTTGTAAACTTAAGCTTTCTTAAATATTTACTATCACAGTATTTCTGGTCATGCCTTCACTGTCATAGCTTACGCCCTCCCTCCCTCCCTTGCTTTCTTCCTTCTGTTCTTCGTTCTTCTTCCTTCTTTCCTTGTCACATATATTTAAAGCTTCTTTTATATGCCAGGTGTTAGATGAATGAAACGTGAACTTGGTCCTTTCAGAACTCACAGAAAGTGGCAATTGATATATAAACACCAACATATGATAAAAAAATCTGAACGTTTAACTCACAAACTAAAATATTAACCAAAGGCTAAAAAGCAAAAGATATGTCAGTTACACTCTTTTTAAATTAAACCCTGTGCTAAATGTTCTAGGTTGGAAGTAGCCAAATGAGTAAGGCAATCCTACCCACAAAGAACACACATGCAGTAGAGGAGAAAAGGTGTGAACACAGATGCTTAATAGGGAGTATGTGTAAAAAAATTTCTCCAGGGTGTTGTATTAGCTATTAATGCTGTAACAAATGACCGTACGTGTACTGTCTCAAAACTTTATACATTTATTATCTTAAACTCCCTAATCCAGAAGTTTGGCATCGGTCTCCCTAAGATTAAGGCCCTGTCAGGGCTGTGTTCCCTTATGAAGGCTATAGAGTCTAATCTGTTTCCTTTCCTCATCTAGCTTCTAGACACTACCCACATTCCTTGACTGGTGGCTCCTTTTTACCCTCTTCAGAGCCATCAACATTGTATCCCTCTGTGCCTTTCTTCAGTAGTCATATCTCCCTCTGACTTTCTTCTTCTGCCTTTGTCTTTCACTTTTGAGGATCCTTGGAATTATTTTGGGTCCTCATGGATAATCCAAAGTAATCTCCCTTAATTCCATCTGCAATCAAAATTGCTCTTTGCTAGGTAACCAAAAATATTCACAGGTTCTGGAAAATTATTATATAGACATCTCTGATATCACAGTGCTGTCAGAATGCAATAGAAATTTAGTTTACGTGAGATATAGTATACATAAAATGCCTTGAAAAAGATAAAGGATGCTGCTGATGTAAGGTGTTGAGTAGTAGGTTGCTATGCTGTGGCTTGGCTATGCAGGCATGTAAAGTTCAGTCATATTTCCCTCTTCTCTACGTCCGGGTCTCTAGCTACTATGTTTGACTTGCCTCTTTACATCAGTTTTTTATTTAGATACAGAAAGATGTACTTTGGCAGTTTAAAGTCACGTGTTTTTTTTTCCCTGTGTACGGAAAATGGAACCATCAAATGTTTTCCTCCGCACTGGGCATGCTAATCCTGATAGGTTGATCTGTCTACATTCCCTGATGTTATAGGTCCTGGAATCACTATGGATAGAAACTTAACCCTGTTTCAGTTGCAATTCAGACAAATGAAGACATGTCTGATGGGCTGAGAGGATACATGATTGACATTAAGAATCTAGGTTTAGGGGCGCCTGGGTGGCACAGTGGTTAAGCATCTGCCTTCGGCTCAGGGCGTGATCCCAGCGTTATGGGATCGAGCCCCACATCAGGCTCCTCTGCTATGAGCCTGCTTCTTCCTCTCCCACTCCCCCTGCTTGTGTTCCCTCTCTCGCTGGCTGTCTCTCTCTCTGTCGAATAAATAAATAAAATCTTTAAAAAAAAAAAAAAGAATCTAGGTTTAAAGGAGGGCAATGCCTGTTTAAGTTTTCTCCCCATTCCACAACTCCCATGGACAAAATCACCATAATTAGAAATTTTTTTCTCACCTATTGATACATATTGAGAAACAAATCTGAGAAGGTAAAAGCTTTTCTTTTTCTTTCTTTCTTTTTTCTTTTTAGAAAAAGAAGCTCCTGATTATAACATAGACTGTATTTTAACCCTCTCTGATAGGTCCTAAATTTCTTGTACCATAAAACGATACATCGTAAGAAGCCGGATCATATGGGAGGGGTCGTGCAAACATGTCTGGAACACTGTCACCCTTTGTAGTCATCCAGGGTTGAAATAAATATATATCTTATTAATGTTTTATATGTATAAATTTTATGTGTGTGTGTATATATATATGTGTGTGTGTGTGCGTGTATAGATATATATATTCCTAAAGACCCAAGCAACTCTCCAATGAATGGTAAATGGAGAGTGTTACATTTATGTAGTGGAGATGAGAAGCAAAGGAAACAGTAAGAGATGAGTTTTTGATCTTTGGGCTGACTAGAGCCAGGCTTTCAGAAGTTGCTGTTAACAACAACTCATAGGATGGACTGGAAAGGGCTGGTGGTACCCAGAAAATTATTAAACTGCCTCCAGCTCCACACTACTATAATGGCATGGTTGATGCCCTTGTATATGTGACTTGTATATGAGTGTAGGATTGATGATTCTATTCATAAATGTATGTCTTTCTCTCCACCGAGACTGGAATGGAATTTTGCATGTAATAAGCACTCCTTTAAACTTTACTCATTAACTGAACATAAGGCTGATTGCATGAGTTGTTTCAGACCAGAGTAAACTCCCAGGACAGCTGTAATAAAACCTTTCAACCACAACAGAATCCAAATAGAACCAACCTTCAGAGATGGGGGAAGATGATCCCATTTGTCTAGTGGTTGTAAAGTTAGATTAACCTTAGATAAAGTCCAATTTTGTGTATCAGTCAGGGTGGAAGCTTAGTGTAGGAGAAAGAACAATGGCTTTGGTGTCAGAAAATGTGAGTTAAATTTCCAGTTTCACTCATTCTTAGAACTGTGACCTTGAACAAGTTTCTTTCTGTCTCTGAACTTTGGTTTCCTGAGTAAATGAGCAGGATATTGGGTGACATCAGTGAAAAAGAGCACCGTAAAGGGCCATGCACAATCACATTTGAGAAATCCTGGATATGCTTAAACCAGAAAAGAAGGATTTGTGAAGTTTGAATTATTCCAATTATGTCTGTAATGATTATCATGTGCCAAAGACCACTTATTGTGATCATATTCCTTTTCTGTTTGTGGCGTTGGAGAACTTGGATCACAGGATTCAAAGACTTTAACAATGTGGTCACCTGACTGCAAACCTAGTATTTGTTCAGCCCCCCTTAAAGAGGTTATGATGTAATCGATATCACAGCCTGAGGCTGCACTGAACTTTTACCAGAGTATCAGGGAGGCATCTCTGTTGGAAAAGGGCTCCTGGTCAAACCACCGAGCAGGTCATTCAGGTAGAAGTGTGCTGTACAGTGCTGGCATATTTGAATAGGTTCTGCATTCATGGTGGGCATTTGTACGCACCTCCTAAAATGTATTAGAGATCAATTATGCTTAAATTCAACACACTTAGATAAAAAGATACTCTGAAACTGCTCGGCTGTTTCTCCTATATTGTTGAAAATGATCTTGGTAGAATGCAAAGCCTCTTTAACTTGTAAAGTATATCATTATACTTTGCTTTGAGTAATGTGCAAGTTAATGTCCCTCCCATCCCAATCATAACAATCCCTCAGCCAACTGTAAAAGATCCTTTAATGATTATTTTCCCGGCTTAATGCCTTTTTTCATCTGTGGTTAGACAAGTGGAGCTGGAGTGCCTTGCTTGTGCATTATCATTTGTTTTAGAGATTCTCAGATTCTTGGGGAGTTAAAAATAAAAGGCATCTGCAAAAAATATTGAAATGTAAATGGATATATTAACATAGCACGAACCAATAAATTAAAAGTGCAATGCAATGCAGTAAAATTTCAAATTCAGAAGGTCTTATCTCATGAAAAACTTAAGCCCTTCTAAATTTTCACCAAATATAAAAATGCGCAATTAACAAGAAACTCAGTATGCTAATGGTTTTAAGGTATTCATTTTAGGCTTGTAGTTTCCAGTTTGTACTTCTTTTGGAGAGTTTCAATATATAAACACTACAACAATTCATTTAAAATTTTATTTTTAAGTTTCCTAAGTGATTTGGACACCCAAGCTTTTTTTTTAAAGGAATTTCTTAGTATGGTAATTAGGCAATGGTTCAGTTCATTCCAAATGTCTAGTAAAGTTTCTCCTAACTATTAATTATATCTTAATAAAAGCTTCAAGTGAATCAAAATTTCAATGTTTCAAAGGGTTATAATTTTCCAGGTCTTATAAAGAGAAGCTAAGTTAAAGAGGGCAGACTTGCTGAGAAATGGAATTCTGTCCTCATTCTCCTTCTTACCTAGGTTTATGCTAGAGAAACGGTAAGAATGACAAAACCACCAGGGCTGGTATCAGCAAAGGTTTGTATTAGTGGGCACCTGCTGTGTTGCTCATGGTCTTTGATGCTTATCTTTTCTTCCCAGAACCTAACATTACTAGATATCCTGGCATTATGCTGCCCTCAGCCCAGTTCAGTAATCAAACTCTTTTAAGTTCTTTAATTTCAGGGATGTTCCCTATTCTCTCAGTGTCTACAACAGTACATCTAAACATACCAAGCTCTGAGCTGCCTGCTATTTAAGTAAATATGTGTATATACACATATGTGTATGTATATACACACATAGGTATGCGTGCATTTTGTAATTGAAAATTTTGTCTGGCCTTTGTCCCAGATTCCTGGGATAGAGCTTCTAAACCCTTGGAGTTTCCTGAGTGACAGGAGTGTCCTTGTTGTTCGTGATGGGCCCTTGGGATGACTACTCGGAGTTTACACTTAAGAGAAGATTTAGGGTAGACTCTTAGAAGGCTTATGCTACCATGCTGAGCCAGGAGGGGGCCAGGCCGTGCCAGGAAGACCAAACATGTGATTAGAGGGTAGGGCTTTGAACCACATGCTATCAACCCAACTTCTGGGAAGAAGAGAGGGGCTAGAGATTGAGTTCAATCATGTGGCTCATGATTCAATTAATTGTGCCTACAGAATGAAATTTCAGTAAAATCTGAGGACACTGAGGCTTGGTTGGTGAACATATTGATGTACTGGGAGGATGACACGTGCTGATTCCCTGGGGAGAGGACCCTCAGGACCTTCTTAGACCTCTCCCTATGTGTCTCATCTTTTGGCTGGTCCCTTATAATAAAACTGTTTTCATAGTTACAGTACTTTCCTGAGTTCTTTGTTTCATTTTGGTAAACTATCAAGCCTGAAGGAATCCTGAATGTTTCCGAACATGTAGCCAAGTTGGTCAGAAATGTGAGTGGCCTGGGGACTCTGAACTCACAGCTGGCATCTGAAATGAAAGCAGTCTTGTTGGGGACTATATCTTAACCCATGGGACTTACACTAATTTTGGGTACTTACACTAATTTTGGGTACTTAGTGCAGAATTGAATTGTAGTATTACAGCTCGTGTGTGTGTGTGTGTGTATGAAAATATATGAATATTCCTATCTTAGAGTCTCTAATTAATGGTGGCAGTGAAGATTTTGAATTCTTAACTTTTGAAATAAAATTTAAACCTTTACTATGAAGTGTTTGTATTGCCTTGCCCAACACCAGCACAGAATCAATCCAGAGCTGGCACTTTTAATCCCCTCAGGGAACTATCCTGGGTTTAGGGGAACCTGGGTGACGCAGTTGGCTGGGCATCCGACTCTTGGTTTTGGCTCAGGTGGTGATCTCAGGATTGTGAGATTGAGCCCCACATTGTCGTGCTCTGTGCTCAGCATGGAATTGGCTTGAGATCTCTTTCCCTCTCCCTCTGCCCCTCCCACTCGTCTGCAGCTCTCTCTCTCTAAAATAAATAAATAAATAAAATTTTTTTCCTACTCTGTGCCTCATGTGAATACTAGATGGAGGGAGATTACAGTCACAGGAAGATGATTACGGGGGCGGGGGGGGGGGAGACAAGAAGAGTTCACTCACAATTTTTTATTCTTTCTGATATCTTCTTCCATTTTGTGACTTAGATTTCTTGTTTTCCCTTATCTTTTCTCCATATCAGTTCCTTTTCAAAAGAATGAACATTACCTACTCATTTCCATTGAAAAGTAAATAATTAATGGAACTTTCAGTGTTTTCCTCCCTCAGGGCAAAGCCCTTCGTAATTCCTAGACCAATATGTCACAAAAGCCCCATTCCTTATTCTGACCCCATGAAACTGGTTCTTATGACATAATTGGACCAAACAAGCTTGCGTCCTCTGAAACTTGTCTCCTTTGTTCTTTTAATAAAAGTAGTAAAGCAGTTTATTATTTAGACACTCTCTTATTTTTTTTTAAAGATTTTATTTATTTATTTGACAGAGATAGAGACAGCCCGCGAGAGAGGGAACACAAGCAGGGGGAGTGGGAGAGGAAGAAGCAGGCTTACAGCAGAAGAGCCTGATATGGGGCTCGATCCCATAACGCCGGGATCACGCCCTGAGCCGAAGGCAGACACTTAACTGCTGTGCCACCCAGGCGCCCCTAGACACTCTTTTAAATACTTACTTTGTAAGTATTAACCCTTTATATCTTAAACCATGAGGTGGGTATTATTTTTATCCTCATTTTATAGATGATCATATGGGACACGTGAGTTAAAAAATTTTGCTCCAGATCACTCAGTTAGTAAGTGGCAGAGCCAAGATTCTAACCAACATAGTTTGATTCTGGAGCCCATATTCATAAATACTGATTTATGCTTCCTCACATGACATGCTTCTTCACGTGTGGGGACCATGCTCTTGCTCTGTCCTAGGATGAATAGGTCATTAAATATGTAAGAACGTTCCTCCTTTTTCCACAGTCTTATTTCTCACAGTGTTCTCACATGCATTTTTTCTACCATATTGAATTTTTTGCTATTTTCCAATTACCCTGTACTCTCTCCAACTTCCCACCTGCTTTTTGCTCTACTTGGAGAGCCCTTTACAATTTCTCCACATCACTTACTCATCCTCAACTCAGCTTGTGAGCGTTCCCTGATGCTCGGTCTAGGAAAGAAGCCATTTCTTTGCCCCCCTCAGTATCTGCATGCTTTTATCGTGGTCCTCCTTATATGATGGCCCTTTAGTTTACTTTTTTTTCTCTCAGAAGACAAAAGTGTACTTGCTGGAGGTCTTTTGTCTTACATATCTCTATCTCTAGGCCTAGTACAAATTCTATAACATACTAGCCATCCATTAAAATTTGTAAAATAAATGAAAAAATTAATAAAACTAGATAATAATGTTGCAGTATTTCTGAAACTTAGCTGGTGACAAATGACTTTCAATTCGTTGTATCCTCAGAGTTCAATGGAACGTCTCTGGGGATGGTGACAAAGAAACTGTACTCATAGTAGATTTGCTTGATGTGTACTTACGCCATTGCACCTGAAAGTTTATTCTAATCTCAGACAGTGGATTGAGGTTACAGTGAAAGAGAAAGTAGGTATAATCCCACCTCCTTATGTGTCCTTTCTCAACTTCATCTAACCTCCAGGGAGTGCAAAATTCCAGGGGAAGCAATTGCAATTCTCAGATTTTTAGTATTTCAAAACATACACACATGCCTTGCCCTGCACTGGCACACATACTACAGGTATATATCCATAGAATACATGATGTGTATACTATGAATTAATATACACATAAATATTTTTTCTACTCTGTGCCTCGTGTGAGTACTAGATGGAGTACACTTTTAATGAATTGATGAATTTCCTCATGTCCCTGTGTGAAATGTGACAGTGTATCCTATCACTTTAAATTGCTTTCTTAATATCATAACAAAAAGACGATAAACTGTCCCTTTTAAAGCTTTATATTACTTTACATTTTTAAAAATTTTTTTCATTATTATTGAAGTATAATTGGCATATGGTGTCGTATTGGTTTCAGGTGTACAACTATGGTGATGGTGATTCAACAATTCAGACATTACTCAGCGCTCAAAGCTTTATGTTTTTTTCCCTAATCTTTATATTTTTTATCTCATCAGTTTAACAGCTGTTATTGAGAAAGTTCTTTTTTTCTTTTTGACTTCATCTTTGATTTGGAAATTCAGTAAAAAGCCAAAAGGAATGGATGTACCCATGATTGCAAAAGAACAATTTCATTTATGAAAATACTTAAATCTCTGTCTGTGTATCTTGAGCTCTCTCAGGATGTAGAACTCTATTGCAGAATGAAAGACTCTGCAGTATGGCATGAGGGAACCATGCTAATAATGAAAGAAAATCCATGCTAACATTAAATCTCTAACTGCAGGGCAATGGTCATGAAAATCCAACTTGATGGATTCTACCTTAGCCTCTGTTTTGTGCTGGATCTTATCACTTTTCTCCTGAAGAGTGATTGTAGCAGCTTGCTAAGTATTCTTCCTCCACATGAATTCCTAAAGAATGCCTAAAACCAGTAACTCATACTTCATGGAGCTCATAATATGGCTGACCTCTGTAAGCTACAGTCACTCAAGTTATTCTTGCCTGACATGGTGGGAAATCACCTGCTGTCATCCTGAAGAGAGACACAAGTTTTCTCTGGGACACTTATCATGTAGTTAGTGATTAGCATTCCACTAGGTGTCTCTCTGGTTGATCATTGTTTCTGTTCTCTTGCTATACCTGCCTCATTAGGGTTCAATTCAGACTTTATGTAAATGCATGTATGTCAGTAGGGACCTTACTTTCCTCCAAATGTGTGTTTGGTTATAGACCATGTACTCATTCAGATAGTTGTTCTTTATTTGCCAAACAACATTGTGATCTATACACCCATTCCTTTTATTTCAAAGGAAGCACATGGTGGTTTGCAAAGGTGAGGGAACAATCATTTCTGCAAGATATGTAGCTAGAATTTGCAAAGAACACTATTGAAGAATACACACTTTCTTAAATGCTAGTGTTACCTAGAGCTGTGTAGTAGAAACCTAAAAATAACAGTAGCTAATGTTACAGATAGTCAGTTGATCAAGTGCAAATGGGAACATGAGCAAAATGATGGCAGAGACACTAAAAATTATGTATAAGAGCTGAGATAATAAGGAAGTGATGATTGGAATACAAATTGGAACCATATGGATCACTGAAGCAGATTTATGAATAATGCAAAGCCAAGGTGATGAAAAAGTGATTTAAACAGGGTGATAATAGAGATAATTTTGTTATCCTACCTTGGCTAGGGATTAAAATTAATACCTGAATTTAAGGAACTGAGATGCCCTTCAACAGATGACTGGATTAAGAAGTTGTGGTCCATATATACAATGGAATATTACTCAGCTATCAGAAAGAACGAGTTCTCAACATTTGCTGCAGCATGGATGGCACTGGAGGAGATAATGCTAAGTGAAATAAGTTAAGCAGAGAAAGACAATTATCATATGGTTTCACTCATTTATGGAACATAAGAAGTAGGAAGATCGGTAGGAGAAGAAAGGGATAAAGAAAGGGGGGGTAATCAGAAGGGGGAATGAAGCATGAGGGACTATAGACTCTGAGAAACAAGCTGAGGGCTTCAGAGGGGAGGGGAGTGGGGGAATGGGATAGACTGGTGATGGATAGTAAGGAGGGCACGTATAGCATGGTGCACTGGATGTTATATGCAACTAATGAATCATCGAACTTTACATCGGAAACCGGGGATGTACTGTATGGTGACTAACATAACATAATAAAAGAACATTAAAAAAATTAATACCTGAATTTAACTGTATATATTTTCAAGTTTGTGACTTACATGTACCTACATGTATGGGTTATGTGTGTGAATCTACACATAGTTTGCTAAACAACTGAAATTTGTGCTTCAGGTTCTACTGCCCCTACCTAAAAGGTGCCCTCTAACTACCTACAGCTTCCTTTGGAACAACTGCCAAAATTTTTTCTAGGATGTTTATTATTTTGCCCATAATGACTTATTGCTCCAGTGAACCCTAATTTATTGTGTATTAACTGTCTGGTAAACTTCTTAATATTCCTCCCAAAATATAGTTTCAACAACTGTCAACGGAGCTTTCCAATTTGACTATAAAGTGAAGGAAAAGGTCTCTTTAAGGTATTGTTAATCTAGAATGGGAGGACCCAGGTGACAAATACAGTTGGATATCTAATGCTCAGATGGAGCCAACCAGGAAGAATGAGGGAACATATCAAGGCCCTGTCTGGGAATTAGGCTAGTTTACACAACATCATGAATGTGGCTTCATATATCAACTGCTGGCAACTGCATGGATCCCCAGTTAATTTTTATCTCATACAACCATGGAATCATTGACTAGTAAAATTTTCTAGTGGTTTAACTTTTGTGTCCCTTCTAGTTCCCCCCACTCTCCCTTTCTCTGTCCCTCTTCCCCCCACCCCCTTTTCTCTGTGTGTCTCTCTCTCTCAGATGGTCTTGAATCTTAGTGTGTGTTCCATCCCAAGCTGACTATCTTTTACCAGTGACTCATCTGGCTGTAGGATGTGTTACCAGATCCACTCTAGTTCAGCTTTTCACACAGCCCTCTTCACTTTGGCCTATTGGCTCTCATCCCTCTTCACTGAAATTCTTACCTGTCCTCACCTTTTCTTCAGTGTTGCTAATTAATCCCTATGTCCTATCCTCATCTACCCCAATGGCAAATCTCAAACCTAGCTTCTCTCTTTTTTTTTAAAAGATTTTATTTATTTATTTAACAGAGATAGAAACAGCCAGCGAGAGAGGGAACACAAGCAGGGGGAGTGGGAGAGGAAGAAGCAGGCTCATAACGGAGGAGCGCGATGTGGGGCTCGATCCCAGAACGCCGGGATCACGCCCTGAGCCGAAGGCAGACGCTTAACGACTGAGCCACCCAGGCGCCCCCTAGCTTCTCTTTTTTATTTGTTTAATCATATTTAATTTTTGTTTTAGGTAAAGGAAATGAAAAATATATACAAGTAGTAGTGTTTTAGAGCACTGATTGATAGAGCATACATAGAAGCACAGAAGTAACCTACAAGAGAAAAAGAATTTTAATGTTATTTTCTTGTAGCACTTTTGCTTTATTTTTGAGACTTCTAAAGAAATTCTCAACTAATTTAGTAATCTCAAATTTTATTCAATGATATATGAAAAAATGTGTGCTGAAAATGATATTTGTTTGACTGAAATATGAAGTAATTTTCTGAAATTGTTCTTCTGTTAAGTACCAGTATCCTGTACAAAAAAAGAAAGAACTCACATGTAAATTGAAGTCTATGTTTTACTGTGTATTATGCATAAAGAAGACTGAGCTTAAGCAAATACAAAACATGCATTGGTCATTTCACAACCTTCTTTCCTTTTAGTCTCTACTAAAACTTCTCTCTGCTCTTCAATCACCTAATCAAATGTCAGAATAACTGACTCACCACTTTGTCTGAATCCGATTCTTTAAAATGGTATTTATAAAATTAAATTTCCTTACAACTTGCAGCCCACTGACAAAGACTTGAGACAAATACTTAAGGTGTTCCTCCAGGAACTCCCAACTGTCTTAATGTTAATGCTTCGCTAAAGGCAAAAAGCAGCAGACGTCCAGGATCCTCTAAGCTTTCTTTAACAGGTGAAAATCCTTTTGGAAACTTACTTTGTCTCCGTCCCCGTCCCTTCTCCCTCCCCCCCAATTTAAATGTATGTAATCAATTTGTGCTCACAATCCCAGTGCAGCTCTTTCTCTCTTTCTACCTACTGGTCCTGTCCTCATGCTTTAAAAGAATCACCGTTTTTGCACCAAAAAATATGAATAAACTGGTGTTTATCTAGTCGATTCCTGTTGATTAACTTTGAGTGTCTATCTGTACTTTACTGTCATTTGGCACAGGCCGGTAATTGCACAATATCTGTGTTTTGCCGCTCAGATTACAGAGAGGTCAGTTCTACCATTCTGTGAGGAATGAATAAGATCTGATGGCCAAATTCTAAAGCTCCTTTGAGAGGTAGGGTGGGAATTGACCATGTAATTTCCATGAACTTCTCTGATGAGATCAGAGATAATTATCATTTGGGTCATTAAGAGAAAAAAATAAAGCAAAAGTTTTAAAATAGAAGCTCTAACAACCAAAATTATAGTCTTTAAAAAATGTTAATAGTAAATGCTTTATTGCAGTTTCTTTAGAAATTAAAAGATACCTTTTTATGTTTTTTATATTCATCCCTGTAATGTCTCAAGATTAATATATCTCATAAAAATATAGCCATTGTGAAACAATAACATTTTATAATTCTTATTAAGTATACATTCAGATGGAGAAAGATTAGCCTTTTTCTGTAATTACTGTTTCTTCATCGGCAGTTATTGATGAATGATAATTATCACTTCAGTTTTCCACTTGAATTGGTATTATCACATTAGGTAGCCGATGTTCTAAGTCAGCCATCCAAGAAGCCAACTTAATGTTAGCTGCAAAACTATCTGATTGAAACGCATGGAGTTCTAAAAGCCATTAACTTTTATGTGCAGAGTGAAAAGTTTGCTCCATTGGCATGTAATTTCATTTTTATAGTCAGGAGATAACAATAACATGAAAACATTACAACCAATGGAAATATGCCTTATGAAGAATGGAGAGTGGAAGAAAACGGATTAATTATTCTGAGAAAAGTGGCTCTGAAAAGAAAGCAAGAACAAAAAAATGAATCTACCCTAAGCATTTGGATGACTACAGCACTTGAGAATAATAAATATGATATAATCTTCACTGCAAAGGTAAAATGGACATTGAAAGTTTTTCTCAACAATGCACCTGAGAATTCTGTATCCTGGCATCCATTGATAGGAAATGGGAGAAAGAGAACTTTAAAAAGAGAACAGCTTACTTCTTGAATAATAGGTGGAACACAAATTATGTGAATCCACATTGACAATGGTGTCTAAATTAATAGCTAGCAAAGTAGTCCCTGTTCTACATTGATCATTGCAATTATCTGCACTAGATCATTTGCTCGTATTACAGGTTCTTTCCATACCATTAGGGATATATTACTTCTCAAGTTGTCTTCAGAAAATTAACTTCATATAGCAGAGCCCTTCACAATGATTATTTTTTCCCTTTGGTCCAGATTTTTGATTGATGAAAAAAACCTACTGCTGAAAAATATGATTACTTCTCAACATTGTTTTTATATTGTAATTTTAAAAGTCCCACTGCTAGACAAATTTTTACCTCTTTAGTTCTGTTAAAGAGAAATTAATTGTCAGAAGCTTATTACTAAGCTTATTGATATAAATGATCTGATTCCAATTTTGGGTGCTAATGGTTATATTATCTTTAAAATAATGTATAGTGATTGTTTTTCACTAATTCTTTCATATCTATTATCCCATTTAATCTCTTGAGTAGCCATGAATGTCAGTTTTATTATTTATAGATGAATAATAGAGGTGTGGAAAGAGTATGAGATTTGTTCAAATTTACCCAACTTGTAAGTGGTTCAATCCAAAGGCATTTATTTGGCACATACTATACAATAGACAGTGTTTTGCTCCACTAGGATATTAAAAAAATTTTTTAAAGTACCTGTACTCATGGGACGAGTCTCTGATGTGGACACAAATCAAATGTGGATCCCAAATATGTACAATGTGAGGTATTCAAAATACAAAAGTAGGATAAAAAAGAGCCACTGTGTTGTCTGCAAGGGTCATGGAAATACTTTATAGAGGGGTTGATGCTTGAACCACATTTTGGTTGATGAGTGAGTTTTCCAGTTAGAAAAATGAAGACAGGAAGAGTTCAAAGTAGGGTCTGTAACCTATAATGTAATATACTCTTTACTGTACAACATTGCCACCACATGATGCTGTACTAGCTTTCTGTTGCTGGTGTAAAAAAATTACCCCACATTTAGTGGCTTAAACAAGGCAAATTTATTATCTTACAGTTCTGTATGTTAGAAGTCTGATATGGGTCTTATAGGGCTAAAATCAACATGTTATCTAGGCTGTGTTCCTTTCTGGAGGTACTAGGAAAGTCTCTGTTTTCTTGCTTTTTCCAGCTTCTAGAGGGGACTCACATTCCTTGGTTCATGGCTGCATTCTTCTATCTTTAAAGCCAGCAACAGTGGGTTGAGTCTTCATGTGATATCCTTTGGCCCTGCTTTACCCATCATTACCTCTCTTTTCATGACCACAGTCAAGAAAGTTTTCCACTTTTAAAGGGTCATGTGATTAGATTGGGCTGAGCTGAAGAATCCAGGAAAACCTCTCCATTTCAAGGTTCCTAATCTTAATCATATCTGTCATGTAAGTCCCTTTTGTCATGTAAGGTAATATATTCACAGGTTCTAGGGATTAAGATTTCAAGGGGATGTATTATTTTGCCTGCCGCAAATACCATTGGCAATCTTAAATTGTTTCTTGGCTCAAGTGGATTTAAACAGACTTCCTTATCCATAGGAACTAAATTACTATACCAGTGATGCCACATCTTCTGCCACATCTTCTGCCAATGACATGTCCGTGAAGGGAGAGAGGCTCACATTTTTATGCCCTTTCCTATTATTTTAGAGGTGCCATTTAAAAAAAAATATGCAACTTGGGAAAGCTCAAAGAGATGGTAAAAGGGTTTGACCATTCTATATAGGTTTGTTGACTCGGATAATAAATGTATTTCTTGTTTATCATGTTATTAAATATCCAGGATTTTAAAATTAGTCTTGTCCTCTTACTATATATATTTTCTATGAGTGAATTTATTCAAACCCATGTTATTATATGCTGATAACTAAAAAAATCTCCATCTTTAGCTTAGACATTTCTCATCAACTTAAATGACTTCTGATTCTCCATGGGACTCTACATACTACATGCCGACCTATTATCTATATTCTTACCCTACTTCTGTTCCCCCACTTGTCACTCCCCCTCTTTCTATTCTGTGTCTGATATTAGTGAAGAGAAAAGCCCGACAATCAATTGCCTGAAGAAAAATCCTGGAAGTTATGCTGTTTCATTTCACAACCAAAAACCTACCAAGTGCTAGAGATTCTACCGACTAAATATTTATCAAATCAGGTCACATGCTTCCATACCCAACAGTGTGTCTTCAATTCATCATCTTCTTTTTTGAGATGATTGGAAACCTAGTACAATAAATTACTAATTAGCCTCTTGTCTCAAGCATTACTTCTCCCCATTCAAGTATCCAGATTGCAGCCAGAGGGTTTATTTTTAAAAAGAAAACTAGTAATGTTACTGTGCTGCTTCAGAACCTTTTAATGGCTTATATTATCTCAGGATAAATGGCCACCTCTCAAATCATTCTGAATAATTTTAAATTCCCTGAACACTCTGTATTCCCTCTCACCTTTGATTCTTTGCTCAGATTATCCCTTCTTTACTCCCTTATCCTCTTTTTTTTTCCCTCCTGCTCCAAACATTTCCCCCCAGATCTTCTTGTTGTTTATTATAAAAATCTAAATTATTGCCTCCTCTAGGAAGCTCTCCCTCCTCCCCAAGGGTAGGTGAGGCTCTACTCTTGCATCCGCTCTCATACAACAGTGTTGCTTCTGCTATTGCAGTAATCACACAGTACTATAACTCAGAAACTAGACAGAGAGTGAGTCCTTTCAGATCAGAGAAGCATCCTGCTTTTTACTGAATCTTCAACAGATGGCATTATGTCTTGATACATTGAATGTACTGATTATTTTATATTGAAAAATGAATTAGTTTTTATATCTTTCAAAATTAAAAAATGTCTATTAATTTGGATTTATTATACATATGGTGCTCAAGCTTAGAATAAGAGTGATATAGAAGAAAGTGCATTGGATTAAAAATGTAATGAAAGAACATTTATTGTGAATTATTATATTCCAAGGCTTTGCACTAGATGTTTTAAAGATAATATATTCTTAATCATTCTCACAACAGTTTTTTAAACTGGTTATTAGAGAAGTTAAAAATAAAAAAGCTATATAGTATATGAAAATTCAGAGTGGAGTCATCTTGGAAAAGCTTGCAGGTTATGGAGACATATAGTTTGACCTTGAATGTTCTGTATTCACAGCCATGGGCTTGACTTTAACCCTTGTAGGCTCAAAAAAGAGTTTTCATTAAGGTTTTCAATTTGATCAGATTCAGGGATGATGACTCATATTAACAAAGTTCTCATAAATGTAATCTATAAATTTATTAATTTTTCAAAATAAACTACTATGGGAAGTCACTACTATGGGATATTTTTCTAAGTTCAAACTATTGCAGAAGTTTGTTTGGTACCTATTAGAAAAGGAGAGATTGGTTGTAAGATTTAAATACTCAAAACATCAGGCTTCTAGGATCTACTGTGTCCGTACCTACAGCATGTGTTTGTCCAGAGGATCAAATCTTCCGTACCTACGTCCGTACCTGTGTCCGTACCTACAGCATGTGTTTGTCCGTACCTACAGCATGTGTTTGTCCAGAGGATCAAATCTTCAGGTCAGCCTAACAAGGTATTTTTTTCCTGGGCCTTACATGAATGGTCATGGCCAACAATTGCCTGCCCAGAACCAAAGGATTACTCCGTTTTTCAGATGTGATTGGTAACGCTGGTCGGGCCTTTCTGAATGAGGAGAGGAGTTCACTTTTCTCAGCTCTGATCCATTTTTTTTTTCATATTGTGATTTGAAGAAGGCCCATTTGTTTGTGTTACTAATAACTTCTGTGGACACCGCATTATCCTGTTTTATCCTGCAACTTTTCACGTCTAAACTGTAGGTATTAAGAAAAAACTCTCTATTTAGGTAGAGGGTTTATGCTCAAGAGTTTAAGTGACTTTTCTTAGGGCATAGGTGGCCTTTAAAGAGAGTTCCATCTGACTCCAGAGACTTTACCCTTTCAAGTCTTGCTTTTCACTCATAGCTCCATTTCTAAGTAAATGTTTGCCAATAGGCAGATCACTAACTTCCCTCTGTCCCACTTTGTTTATCCTAAGGATGAGATGTTGCTCTAGACTATTTCCAAATTCTCTGCCAGGTCTATTTTTTTATTAAGATGAAGCATTATCATTTCCCTGCTTCCCTCACCAGTACCAGGAGGTCTCTGTTTTAAAAACAAGGCAGGGAAAACCTGCCTACTATGAACTAAATTCTCACTCTGGCTGCCCCAGATACTGGTAAGACAAAAAGTCTTGTTTTGTTTTGTTTAGTTTAAAGGTTTATTTTATTCATTTTAGAGAGGGAGAGATAGAGAGAGCGTGAGCGGAGGGGCAGAGGAAGAGGAAAAGGGAGAGAAGTAGACTCCTGGCTGAGTGAGGAGCCCTACACGGGGCTCGACCTCATGACCCATGAGATCATGACCCATGAGCTGAAATCAAGAGTTGGCTGCATAACCAATTGAGCCACCCAGGCGCCCCCAATAAAGTCTTGTTTTTTAGTATTATGAGCTTTCATCCTTTTCGCTTCTTTACGGTTAATTTAATGACAGGTTGGTTGGTCCCACTTCTTGTAAAGGAGAGAGATTAGGGTTTGAATAGTCCTTCAGCTGCTTTTTAATTATCTCAGATTTTACTTTATTTTTTTCCAAAGAAATGGCTGTAACTTATTTAAGAGGAAGAAAATTCTGTGATGTACATTATAACTATAGTGGATCAAAGTTCTCTCTCTCTCTCTCTTTTTTTTTTTTTGCACTGTGCAGGTGTAGAATTTCTGTGACACAGGAGGATCCACTATGGGTAGTAAAAAAGGGAAAACAAAATTACACTGGTTTCACACATTTTCTTTGCAACATCTGTTTAGGCAGGAGACATTTTGCCTTCCCATTTATTGAGGAGTTTGGTCATGACAAGCCATGTCTGTCTATTTCCTTGGTTATTCTGATAGCTTTGAGTCCTAAGGGATTGGAGTAGCCTAAATAAATTGCACTGATGCCAGTAAATAGTGACTTTGTATCAGGAGCAGAGTGAGCATCTGCTTTTCCTAGAATTCTACAGCCAAGTGTGATATCTGGGGACAGGGGGTAGAATTGGACTGACAGCTTAGTTTTTCTGCTACCCTGAATTTACTGAAGTTAGCTGTGAAAATAGCCCAAATTAATCAATGTAGGCCAGTTTGTCATATCATTGTTTCCTGTGACATTGGCTTTTCTTCAACACCTGAGACCTGAGTCAGTGGTTCCTCCCCCTCACCCCCACACACTGAGCTAATAGATGACCGTTTTTATACAAAGATCTCTTCAATACAAATTTGGTGCCCCCTTTAGAGTTCTATGCTGATAAAGAGACCGTATAGGTCTTTTGCTAATAATCCTGTAGATCTGTAGCATACGGCCAACATTTTTTTCTCTCTCAGGAAGAATGTAAGGGAGGGAAGTAAGAAGGATTTTTGTTACTGATTAATAAAAAGCCACATTACTATTTCACAGCAGGAACTGCCATAGACTATAAACAGGAAAAAAGAAAAGAAAAAATTACACAGTCACTACACTTCTAGCATCCAACCTACTATTTGGTAAATTGCTTTGAGATCAAGGTGGATGAGCCAGTTGTTGTAAAGGAACCTGCTTCATGGTTCCTAGATTCTAAATGATCCATCAATATCTAAAATCCATTATAAAATAGGACATATGTGTACATCTTGAGATGTAAGAACAATAGAGAAAAATTCGGGGTAGCATTGCATTTTTTTCACGTTTGAAAATGAAGAAAATGTGGGTGAGGGAATGGTGCTGATTTTAGTTGAGTTGTTGGCATAAATTCAGTAGCAAACTTTGGCAAAGTAATCTAAAGATGTAGATTTTGGACTTGTCCTTCAAACCTAATTGGAAATTTTGTTTATCCCCAATAGATCTTCAGAACGGAGCCTGGAAATTATCTGATTCTTTGTAGAAATAAAATCTGACCTCATTTCTTCCCAGCCAAGGAGTAACCATTATCTTTAACACAACTGGAAAGCTGATAACTTTATTTTCTTCAACCAGAGTGGACACTTGACTCAGATGACTTGTGTGTGTGTGTGTGTGTGTGTGTGTATTCAGTTTTCCAGATGCCTCACTGATGAAGAGGCAAAGGAATTCAATGGGGTTTGCCTGCTTTTCATAGAAATACTTATCTGAGTCATTTACCAAGTGTAATATATCACACTCTGGGTCTTTGAAATTTATTATCTCAGATACTCTAAATCAAGAACTGTTTATTCAGCTCAATTGCTCTAACACATAGAACATTCTGTTCGGTGTAGCATAAACGATAAGCACATCAGGCAAAACAAAAAGAGAGAGAGTAACCGAGAATCCCTTGTCTTAAGGACAAATTTACCAATGGGAGATGTATGACATATCAAAAAGAGACGAAAGTTTTGATTAGTCACTTCCATACACCAAAATTTTATATCTTAGATATTTTTATTTTCCAATACAATGTTATATCTACTCTAGAGGGCATTGTTTATTTATTTGTTCAGGAAACCTTCTCTGAATTTATTGTGTATCTGTGGAACGAATACAGTTACTATCTAAGAAAATTAATCCAGCTGGTTTCATTCTAAAAGTTGTAACAGTGTTTGGAAGAGGAACGGTCAAGGAGTAGGTAAGCTAAAAAAGAATGGCAGAAGTGTAATACTAACAAAGAGACAGAAAGAAAATGTGAACGGGGAAAGGTTGTTTGGAAATATCTGCTCTTCCATGCAGTCACAAAATGAGCAATCCCCACTTTAAATAAAGCTTTGTTTTCTTGTAATTTGCATGTCTGTACACCTCATCTTTTCTACTGAAAAGGTAGTATTTTGTAAAGAACTTTCTTGTTGATTTGGGGATTTTGATATACTCATCTCACATCTGCTGATTGTATTTACTCTTAAATGACAGTTTCATTGTCATTTCACCTGAAGAGGGATGTATTTTTAATAGGAGAGGCAAAGAAAAGTAGAGTAGAGGCAAAAAGTTTATTACGTACTCACCATTTGTAGAAAGTCATTTCAAGTCGACGGAAAAGGTACTATGGACTCTTCCATTCGATGATGGGAAAATCTTCACCGTGGAGAGCTTATGTGAGGGAGGGATTAAAATTAGCTTATATTTTAAAAGCAATACATGTATGTCACTTTGCTCGGGAATCTTTCTTTTCAGCCAAGTAAATTTCCAGTGCACCAACCCTAATTCTCTCATATTCTCTGTTTTGTACACTCTCTCTGTGAGTCATATGTTGGTAAAACATGGAGGGAAGGAGCCCTGAAGTTTCAAAACAATGGGTAAAAAAGACATCAGGAGGGCATGATACGTTTGGTTAGCCCCTTATGTCAACCACAGAAAATGACAGAGGCAAAAAATTTTTCATTTCCTGAGGCTGTGTAGTTACTGCATATTTCATGTCACGGAACAGATAACATAGGAGAACAGGAGGAAATTTACTCATTTTCACAGTGTCCCTTGAAAATCATTCATTGAATTGGACTCTTTTGGAAACATACACATACTCTGTATATGTTTTTACCAGACAAATTTAGCATCTTAATGGGATAATAAAAGCTATCATGTGGGAAATATACACATTGGTTCTACCAGAGGGCACAGAGGTGTTGGTGAGTACTGAGGGAGGAACAGAGCGATGTGCCCTGAGGTCTCCGTACACACTGAGGTCTTTTGCACATATGAACAAGTACTGGAAGACAAGCATGGGGGAGGGCAGACTGGATGTGGATGGCATCTTATAAGATTTATGAACTGCTAAATTTAGAAATGTCATTTTGTTATTGCCAGTGTACTGCTGGCGTCTTTGTATGAGTCAGTAAGAAAAAATAGCAATCACCTCCTTTGCAAGAGCTAGTATGAGTAACACAAAATGGGTTCAATTAATCATTTTAACCACTGAATTCACTCTGGATAAACAAAGTGTGTATCAGATGATATGCCCTAGAAAGGTAGTCATCCTTACAAAATGCTACTCTCTGCAGCTATGCTCTTCTCATTATCATATTGCAAATAGTTTTCTGAAAGAAAAAACTGTTCAAGCAAAATATTAAACAGCATTCATTTGTCATTTTCCTGCAGGGACTAGGCAGCAACCTGCTGTGGCTGAAAATATGTGGTCATTATGAAGCTGGTATTGAATTGTTTGTTTATCTTTAGAAGGGGAGAGAGGTTTCAATGATGCTACTTTTTGATTGGTAATTTCAGGCATTTCTGCTTTCTAGAGGCGTAGCCTCTGTCCAGAATTGATATTAATAGATGCATGTGTAAACGTGCTGTTTGTGTGTGTGTTTTTTAATGTTCATACAATTTTCTGTGCCACAGGCTCTTTTCAACCTGAGGGGTGATGATGAATTTCATGTTCTTGTTAGTGTATTGTGGTTTATATCACACTGAGTTGGGCTGCTTGCTTTTTTGGGGACCTGAAGCATTTACTATCAATGGCCTGAGATAGGATGTCTAAGATGCCTTGCTCACTGAGAACAATATGGCTTCAGCTAGTGGATCAGAGAGAGTTTGATGTTTACATGTGGTTTGCTATCTCTTTCATTGTGCCACAAGGAGCAGGCAATTTTTTTAAATGCAGAGAAATCTTGGTTTGGTTTCTTCTCTTTCTCTATCTCCTTTTGCTTCTCCTCTTTTTTCCTTTTATCCCCCTTCTCTTTTTCTCCATATTCTTCTTGCTCTTAGTCTTTTCTGCACTGATTCTGTATCCACAGTATTAAAAAGTGTCCAAGGAAGGTAATAGGCTACACCCATCTACTCAAATCCTTGAGGCAGATAAGAACCTAGTTCACTTATAAGTAAGTTCCAGTACTGTCCTTATAGAACCCATTTTGTTGTTAATGATTTTACCACATCCTTGACTCTGCCATTTATACCTGTTTCCTTTTATTATGTGCTCAGAGGAAACTTGTCACCATTTTCTGAAATATTTCTTATTCAAAGACTGCAAAATCATTCTTTCAACCGCTTTAATTGGGAGTAGAATTCCAGCGTCATTAACTGGACTTCTAAACTTTTACTCAATTTATGGCACTCTTGTGAGCTTCCCTTTGCAGTTTTCCAGACCTCTTTTAAAAGTGTATATATTACTCCAAGAGGTATAGCTTGGTACAAATAAATGGTAAATGTTAAAGTTCAAAATAAAAGGAGGCCAATTTATATTCGCCATTCTTCTATTATCACATATGCCAGGCAAAGTATGTTTAATGAAGGTGAGGATTTTTTAGTCCAAAGGTCTGATAAGGGAGGTGACTTGACTGCCAGTAAAGACTGCTACATTTACAGTAGAGTAAAAACATGGCTGTCTCTGGGTGCTGCTCTATTTGTTTCATATTTAGAAAAGGGGGGTGGGAAGCAAATTTTGGAGGAGTAAGTGAGAGAAGTCTGTTTCACTGGGATTGTTGCAAATAATACTTATGCTTGGAAAACGTCCTGAACCTGGATATGTCCTGATAATATTGATTTGTGATCCTTTTCATTAAAACAATCCTCTTAAAGAGTTAGAGGAGCACAGCAAAGTTCAGAGACTTTTGAGGAGAAGAGTTAGAGCTGCATCAAAATCTCACTTGTTCAATAAACTATAAAGTTGTTCTGCCAGGCAGAAAGGAGACAATTGCAGGTTTTATTACTGTCTGAATGAAGGGGCTTTAATTGCTCAGATATACTGCTATGCTTCTTTGCCTCATTAAGTGTAGTAACAGTTTGATGCTGCAGTGGGAGAAAACAAAAAAAAAATTAAATGGGGTAAAACCATGAGTTAAATAATTAGTATATAGCAATATACATACAAAGCAATTGATTCTGACCTGACCCTTTCCCTCATTTTTTTCTTTGTATGTGTGATTTGACTTTGTGAAAAAGCTTTACTTTTCTCACAAAAATATTGCTGAATCCAACACTAGTAAGCTATAATGATTGATACATAATAGATTTAGCAACCACTATTTATTCAGTTCCTACTATGTGCCACATACTTAAGATACCTTATATAACTCCTTAATGTAATTACTCCATCATTTGAATGCATTAGGCACTTACTCTGTGCTGTACTCTGGGGTAAAGATACAAATGCCATGGTTTTAGCATTCTTACGTCTCTTTTACAGATGAGGAAACAGAGAAAGGCAGAGAAGTTGGGATTTGCTGAAGTCCCACAGTTCTTCAGTGACAAAACTTAGTTTTGAACTCAAATTTCAAGAGCTGGAATTCTTTCCAATACATCTCCATTTCTCTGCTTTACTTGTCAGATTTATCTTGCTTCTTAAAAAAAAAAAAATGCTTGTAGGAGAACCAGAGTCCTTCAGCCACAATATTACCTCCAAGTCAGACAGGGCCACTATATTGCAATGACACAATTAAATCATTTTTTTTTTCTATCAGAGAAGCCCAGAGAAGGTCATTAAAAAAAAAAAAAAGGCATATATAGGCTACCGCTGAGGCTTCTGGAATTTTAATGACCAGTCTATTATGAGCACAATGTCATCACAGCCTGTAAGAAGTTAACACAATCATTATAGTATTGTTGCAGTTATTGGTTTTAAAATAAAATGCAAAGTCCCACCTCTTTAAAATATGATTAATGCATTTCACTTTATTAGGCTCTTATACCATGTTCATGTGTTTCTCTCTCTCTTTCTCTCTCTCTCTCTCTCTTTTTCTCATCTCTTTCCTTGGGCATTTTATGTGAGCCACAAAATTACAGGTCTGTGTCTTATTGTACTTTATGGTTGGGTAAGTTAGGTCAGGGTGATAACCCAAGGGAATATTAATAATCCTTGTTTTAACAAGCCTAAATTTATACCATTGTCAGAAGTTAATTGCTCTGTTATACTCCTGGTGCTCAGGATTACTGAGTATTAAGGGATAGTGGTAGGGAACAAAGGTTTTCCATTCTTGCAAAACCTACCTCCTGAAGATTTGTGCAACTGGCAAGGAGATAATTATTCTGGAAAAGTTGACTATCTATTGAACAAAAAATGGAGGTGTTTTATATAGGTACTGAGTCATACTTCTGATGTCTGAAGTCATATGGAGCACAGACAATAAATGTTTGTAGACTTATAAAGTGCCTGAATCTGGATGCCTGTCTGACCTGGAAAACACTACTATTTTATCCTAAAACTACACCAATGGTTTTGGTAGCTGTAACCAGTTGACAAGGTGTACCTTCTGGAAAACTTTCCTTTGGGAGGGAAAGAAGCAGCAAATTCTTTCATTTTGATTCTCTTCATGATTTCCTGGAAGCTACCTGAATTTGAACTTATTTGCCTAGGACCAAGAATATGAGTTAGGGTCAGAAGGAGATTTGTCACTATTTCCTCAGTCAATCACTAGGTTATAAGAAAAGACCAAGGCTTCAATGACTTTATTTAATTTCTTCATCTGAAAAATGGGAATAATTAAATCTACCTCTCAGTATCCTTACACATTTTAAAAAGTATTATTAAAGTATAGTTAACATACAATGTTGTATTAGTTTCAGGTGTGCTGCATAGCGATCTGAGAATTCAAATCTATACATTATGCAGTGCTCACCATGGTAATTGTGCAAAATGAGAATAATTAAATCTATCTTTCTGGATCTTAAGGTAAATTATTTGAAGTAGTATTTGTGAAAGTCTTTAGTATATCATCCTTAATAAGACTATGGTACCCACATGGAATATGTGCTAATGTGATTCCCTGGACCCTTCTCCTCTAGACTGTAGCCATAATTCTTTCCTCCCTAAGCTTTACTAGGACTTCAATCCTCATCTCAGAGCTCCTGACATGAACTGCCAAATGATTGGAGCTTTAAAACCTATTAGCCATCCCTGACCTAAATCATAGTGGGTGCAATATAAAAGATTGTTTCTTTCCCTTCCCTTTTCCTTATTCTTTCCTTCCTTCTTACTATCTTTCCGTAGTATCTTTCACTGTGTTATGTATATACATTTTTAATTACTCAGTAATTCAATAAAAAAAGTGTTGCTCTTTTATTATGCATTGGGATGTACGATAAATACTATGGGTATCACCATGGCTCAAGGCGAGTGGTAGAGCAGCAGGTGTTTAGAAGTGTAACCAGGCTGCTTTGACTCACACCCTATCTTTACCATTTTCTAGCAAGTGGGAAAATTGCTTGAACTCTCTAGGTCTTAATTTGGAATGCACAACATACAACAAGGATGCATAATGTAGAATATACATTAATGTAGAAAGCACAGTAAAGATAATAAGGGCTCAGTCTCTAGGGGCACCTGGATGGTACATTTGGTTAAGCATCTGACTCTTGGTTTTAGCTCAGGTCATGATCTTAGGGTCATGCAATTGAGCCCTGTGGGGCTCTGCACTCTGTGCAGAGTCTGCTTGATATTCTCTCTCCTTCTTCCTCTGCCCCTTCCCCCTGCCGCTCTCCTCTCTGTCTTTCTCTCTCAGATATATAAATAAATCTTAAAAAAAAAAAAGAGCTCAATCTCTAGATCTAGGTTTCTGGTTCAAATCTTGACTCTGCTATTTAATTGCTGTGTGAACTTTGGAGCATTGTTATGTAATCTCTCTGTGCCTCTGTTTGTTATCTATAAACTAGGTTACATAGATAAGAGAAACCATATGATAATTGTCTTTCTCTGCTTGCCTTATTTCACTTAGCATTATCTCCTCCAGTGCCGTCCATGTTGCAGCAAATGTTGAGAAATCATTCTTTTTGATAGCTGAGTAATATTCCATTGTATATATGGACCACATCTTCTTAATCCATTCGTCTGTTGAAGGGCATCTCGGCTCCTTCCACGATTTAGCTATTGTGGACAATGCTGCTATGAACAAAGGGGGGGGGTAATCAGAAGGGGGAATGAAGCATGAGAGACTATGGACTCTGAGAAACAAACTGAGGGCTTCAGAGGGGAGGGAGGTGGGGGAATGGGATAGGCTGGTGATGGGTAGTAAGGAGGGCATGTATTGCATGGTGCACTGGGTGTTATATGCAACTAATGAATCATGGAACTTTACATCAAAAACCAGGGATGCACTGTATGGTGACTAACCTAATATAATAAAAAATATTATTATAAAAAAATTAAAAAAATAAAACTAAGAAAAATAAAAAAAAACACAAAAAACAATTATTTGTTGAACTCGTGGTACGGTATGACTTTTATTCATGGGTCAGTAAATAACCTTTGAAAATAAAAAAAATAAAATAGGTTACATAAAAATTAAATAAATTAAAACATGAATTATGTTTAGAAAAGAGTCTAATGCATATAAGTGTTCAATAACTGTTGTTCTTATTGTTACTATTATTATCTTTCTCATTTAGATTACTTAGAAAATCCATGCAAATGATAAATGCTTAGTCTATGTTATTTTTCTTGAGATGTGTTCTTCTCTTCAAATAATTGACATATACTTAAAAACAAGTCAGTAAGGGATAAATACTGCTTGCATATTGCACACAATAAATGTTGTGGGTTTAGTGCTGGAGACTATCATTTCATGGAAACAATACAATTGAAAGAACTGGAAATGAGAATAGATAAAAATATGTGGAATATCCATACGAGGAAATATTATGTGGTAATGAAAATGAACAAAGTATGGATACATTTAACAATATGGATGACTTTTAGAAACATGATATTGAATAAAAGAAGCCAGCTACAAAAGAACATATACTACAAGATTCTTTTTAAATGCTATTAGAAATAGACAAAACTATTTAGTGATGTCGTTAGTGACAGTAAGTAGTGACTAGGAAAGTACATGAGAGGGGCTTCTGGAATATTGGTTATGTTCTAGTTATCTGGGTCATGTTTTTAAAATTGTGTTACTTTGTGAAATTTGAACAAACACACAGTTTTATATTAGTGCACTTTATTTATTTCAATAAGAAGTACTTAAAAATGAGAAAGAGGTAAAATGGAAAAGTCATTAATTACAACAAAATGTATCCAACAATAAGATTTTGGAAAAAATTGGATAATCTTAAAATTTTATTTAAATGGTACAAAATCAGAATTTTAGAAATGATATTCCATCTCCTAGTGGCATTAAAACGTGTTAAGGCCTGCCCTTTTTGGGGTGAGCAAATACAGTGAAAAGTCTTTGAAAAATAATTAAAAATAATAGCCATCTAAATTGACATTATACCTACTCTGAACATATTTTACACTTAGCAAAAACAAAACAAAACAAAAAACAAATACGGCCTGTACTTAGTTTAAAGAGAATGTTGGTCATCTACTGGTATCTTTTAGAAGGTTGAAGAGTTGGTCAGTGATTTGTTACCTATTTATATATCTTGTAAAAGATTCAAGAAATACATTGGGATTCTAACCTAAGCTCTTACTGCCTAAATAAATCAGATGTATTGTCATCAACTGGGATACTATATAAATCACAACTTTGACTGACATGTGTACAGGTTGAGTACCCCAGGAACGAAACTCTGAAACAGAGTTTAGCTTGCAGGATGTTTACTAAGGAGTGCTCTTGCAATCAACACTTGTGGAATTGAGGAGGGGAAGGATGATTAGGTGAAGAAATTAGCTGAGTCATGATGCAGGTTCATTGACAACCACAGTTGGTAACATGGGAAGTTTGGGAGTTAGGATTGCCCTCAGAGTTGTTTCAAGTTAGATCAATAGGCTGACTTTTACTTCCTCATAGATGAGTTTTGGATGCAGGCTACCTAGAGTAGGAGCAACCCCTTCACCAAGGAGGCTCTTTGCAGCTGAGGTAATCCCTGAAAGGGCTGACTGCTGAAGACTGGCCACTGTCAGCACTCCCAACTTTGGGGGTGGGGGTGGGCACAAGTTCTCCATTCAAGATTCAAGGAGAATTTGAGCAACACATCAGTGTCCACCAAGGTCCATCTCTTGCCAGCTTGGATTGTCTTCATAAAAATTCTGGAAGCTGCTGTCTCCTGGATTCTGCTAGAGAAATCTTCATGGAGAAAACTTGAAAGAAGGTTAGTGGTAGGCTACAGCTACTGCTACTGTAGCCAATCAGGAGTATGGTGGGACCAGTTGATCTTCATCATCTCTTTCTCCCACCAGCCATATTATATTCCATTTACTCTCCACTGGCATCTCTGCTGGGGCCGAGGTTTCTGAGCCCCTGGTCACCAGATCTTCTAGGCTAGGGTGGTTGTTGTTGCCCATTTACTCTTAGGCAAAGGAGCACCGAGGTAATCAACTGGATCACTTAGGTGTCAAACATATTCTTTCCATTCTCATTGTGTAGAACAGCCCCCCCCCACCCACCACTTCCTGATCATCATGGTCTATTATCCCTGCCAGGGCAATGCCTGCTGTATTCACCTACTGACAGGCACAACTTACAATTCAGTGGGAGCTCTGCTGTCTTCCCTGGCAGAAGTGTTTCCCTTTTGGGAACCAAGGCTTCTAAACTTACAGAGTCCAGAACTGAATATATAGGAAATACAAATCCCCAAGTGGGTTACTGGGAATGATGTAAATGAGACCACATGTGCTTCCAGCTCTTGGTTCCTAGACCCATGTATTCTTCCTTTTTGGGGCACAGCTACATATAAAATGTTAGTGATTCAGTGGATATACCATAGTCTAGAGGATTGTGTTTTGTCCTCATGAAGTATTACTTTCAAGCTGGCACCATAGTTCTGATGTTTTACCAGTTTCTGGGTGGTGCTATATATCACATGACTAGTTCATCCCATGGTTACGAGCTTGGCTTTGTACCTCCTTTGCTGTTAACTGGGTTCCCTGCTCAGTCATTATGTGGGTTCTGGAACCCAACATTTCTTAAATTTTTACATACTGGGACTGGTTGGGGCCCTATAGACAGAAAAGGCAAACCCATATCTAAAAGATAAGTCTAGTCCTATCAAAAAAATTACTTTGTTCTTCCAAATTATTTGCTGTGAAGAGAAAGGAGTACTTACTTCAGAATACATGATACTGCTATAGGAAGAGAGTGATGTGGGAGGGAGGAAGCTGGATTAGAGCAGTGTAGATACTCTTGAGCTGTAGGAGTAAAAAGGAAGAGATGTGAAAGAGGGATATAAAATAGGCAGAAACTAGATGCTAACTTCCCTTAGTTCACAATTTTATGTAGAAGTAACCATGCTTTTAATAATATATATGTATATTGCCATGTATATACATACATGTGTGTATGTATATATGTGTGTGTGTGTGTGTGTGTGTGTGTGTGTGTGTACACACACAAACTATGTAACTAGATTTCTCTTGACCTAAATATAGTTGCTTGGTTTCAATGACAAAAGAGGTTATTACATTTTGATGATAGCTCAACCGCTATGCATTTAAATAGATCAATAACTCAGGAGGATTCAAGAGTTCAAGGGTTTAGGAATGATGCTTCCCTCCCTTGGTTGTCTTTCAAAATCATCCCAGTTCATTGATGGTGCCAAAATATCGTTTTCTTTCAGATATTTAGAAATCAAAAGGAAGTAGATTGACATTTTCAATGATTTACCAAACCGCAAATACCCCGTATTATGAAAAGGGTCTAGAAGAAAAAGTTGTATAGCCATCTGTAATCACTGATTGGGGGTAGTTCTGGTTCTTGATATTAAACAGAGATTGCTTCAACTCTGTGTACTTTGAAATATTTAGGATTTTAAATTACCAATATGTAAATTTTTTGTCTTTTACGTAGAAGGAATGAATACTGAAAAATGCTTGTCTGCATCCTGTGGACTTCTTAAGATTGTTGAAACACTATAGAACTTAAATTATTAGAGCTGTAGGATTTCAAAGGGCTTTTGCAAAAGAAAAAAACCACAGCAACCCCGAGCTGTAGGTCATGAGACAATAACAAACAATACCCCATGAGGTGCTGCATTTGCCAAATGGACTGGAAAAGGGGAAAAAGGAAAAAAAGGAGATAGAAAGAGAGATGAAGGTAGATCCAGTGGGTCAGCACTTCAAAGAGAAAATAAAATACTTGACCGAAAATTTGTACCTTGTGACGTATATACTTGCAAACCCTCAACATAAACTTATTTCTTAAGTTTTATACAGTTTATGTGAAATAGATTAATGGTATTTTAAGTCAATCAGAGCTTATATTTGTCAATTCAGTAATTATATAGAACCCTTTTATAATTGTGTAATATTCAATATGTTATAGATAGAATATTGGCTATTAGTTTACTCCTTGATCATCTAAAATGAAAGTACACCGTGAAGGAAATTTCATGCTAGCAAAAGAAATTCTATTCTGATCTATTAATCCATAAATTATCATAATAGCAATTAGCATAATGCACTTAAATGTCATTCATAGAACCTTTAAGTAGATTTAGATTATTTTATCCCTGTAGAAAATATAGAGAGTTTGGAGTTAACCCAAAAAGGCAATAAATTAGCTGGAAATTCATATTCATTAAAGCGTTCCAGTTATGTATTCTTTTTTTCTTTCACCCAACCCAATGTTTATTAATCATATAATCGGCGATATTTACTTTAATACAAAACCACTTAGGCAATCCAACCCTGTACATTAGCCACTTCCTCCTTAACTCTACTTCCTTTGCTTTAGTAAAGCATTTAAATGACAGACAGGGCTATCAAACACTAATTCCTTTTCTTAGTACTGGGTTCACTAAGTGAAACCAATATTAAGTGAAGAAATGGCTCAACATTTAATTACTAGAAATTGCTATCAATTACTAAACATTACTACAAATTACCTGCCAAATGGACAAGTGCTGTTTCTGGTAATAACAATTTCAATGAGTAATTTTACTTAATTTATTTCTTAGACTACCCTTTGGGCACAATTGGCTCCTCTTTGGGCAGCCTCAGCAGAAAGCTAAATGGCCAAATGAACTAAGAGGCTCAAATCCTACCTCCAATTTGGAGGAGCATAATTGAGAAAAAGGAGTGCAACTTGTAGAAGTAGTTTTTGGGTTCTTCTCTCCAAGAAAATTGTTGCGTTGGTTGAAATATAAAATGATAGATACCCTTTTCATAATCTTTCATGGCTTCAGTAAGCATAGTACATGTTCACTAAAGGCAGCCTGGCATAGTGAAAAGAGTTGGAAATTGGGAGCCATGGTGCTAGTCACAATTCTTTCACTACAAAGTATTGAACATAAGGAAGTGTAAGGTACTTCCCTTCTCTGAACTCTAGTTTCTCCATCTACACAAGAAAGAGTATAATATTAACTCTTTTATTAATATCTCTAGTGGCTCTTTATTAGACTATGTTAACTTCATTCTCAGGAAGGAACTTACCACCTGGTAGCCTTCAAAATATGTAGGTTTTCATACAATCAAGAACCCCAGCCTCAAAGTTCGCCCCAAACCCCTGGAATTTAGTTGTAGTGATCTCTTTTGTGTCATGTGCCCTTCCCCAAATAGATTACTAAGAGAGATGGAGTGTGCTGATGAGTTTGCACTGGATCACATAACGACCTTTAATCAAATGAGAAGGGATGGGGTTGCTACCTCACCTACAACGTGGGCTGAGAATAGAAAACCTTTAAGTCCCTTGGGAACATAGAAGCCCTGGTGTGAGGTAAATGTGGACTGAATGCTGGGCCCACAAAATAATAGATATACATTGCAAGAGAGTTGGTGGATTTTCATTACTTTATTCTCCATTTATTTTCTTAAAGAACCGTACTACAAAAATGGTCAAGGCTGACATGTCCCCGTCTTCATTCAGCTTACAGTAAATGGATAAGAGATACATTAAAATGAAAAATTATACAGCTATGTAATTATATCTGAGACCCTTTCCATATCTCTCATTCTGTGACATTTTTTCATTGTGTTCTTTTCACCATTTAACAAAATCGCATCTCACTTGCCTCTGGCATTATTTCTTATTTCTCATAGATCATTGGCCTGTGGGCTATGCTAGTTTGTACCACTGTTTTCAAACTCTGGGTGGAGTCATTTGCCCTGAAGCTGCCCTTCATTCCATATGATCCAGAATACTCAGAGAAAATGATTTTGATTCTCAAAACTTTCAGCCTGGCACTTTTTGGAACAATATGGGAGCCAAATAATTGTTACTATCTTAGTAACTGAACAACTGAATTCTTTCTTATTCTCAGAAATTGACATTTTGTACATTAGCTATTTTCTGAAATTACTAACAGAGCTTGTTGACTTTCTTTGGGAAAAGGTGAACTATACAGATTGCCTTTTTTTGTTTTTCTAGGAAGAACTTGGAGTCCTTTTTAACATTAGCTTTGGAGTTTCACCGAGTGTCTTTGGTACAGTGAAGTGTTGCTAATTATTTTTGTAATTTTGTAATATTTGTAATTTTGTGAATTTTCATGAAGGAAAATATGTGTTTGGTGAATTATTTTGCTCTTCACCTTTTCTAACAAGCATGACTAGATTATAATCTTTGCTTTTCAATCAACACAAATCACCAAGCAGATTATTTGAATTTCCAGAAGTGGACTCCAAAAGATTCTATAAAACAGCATCATCTTCCTGGTCAGAATAAAATCATGGGGACGAACAATACCTCTGATTACACAGTAGAATTTGGGTACCAATATTTCCAACTCTTGATGAGGCAGTGAAAGCTTAGTGAAAGATGGAAAAAATGATAATTTGGCTGATACAGAACAACCTTTTAGTTAGTACTTGGCATATAAAGATTGGCAGATGTATTTGGAACTGAGAGTTAATAGAAATAATAAAAATTATCCAAACTTTATGAAAATTCTTCAAAGAAGAGATGTTTAAGCCAAGGCTGGCATGGATTCTTTCTGTAGTAAGAGGATTCATAGTTGGCACACATGTACCTTTTTGAGGATTTGCAACACACATATCCTCTGGTCAGATAAATTTCAAAAGGCATCCTTCTTTTGATTAGACAAATCACTTCAAGAATGTCAGCCCCACTCACTGCCTTCGTCTGAGTGAGTAAAATTTTGGTGTGTGGATTTGGATCTTGGTTTCAATACTTAATTATTACCTTTTAGTGATCTTGGGCTAATTCCTCTGACAGGCCTCACTTTTTTTTAAATCTGTAAAATGATTATATCTCTACTTGTTTCACAAATTGTACACATTAAAGAGATAACATAGGCAAATTATTTAGCACATGGCCAAGCACTTAATGAATATTAGCTCTAATTTTGTGTTGTTTTTAGTAATAATAAGAGTAATAAGTAATCATAAGTAATAAGTAGTAGTAGTAATAGTAAGTAGTACTACAATTATTATTGCTTTATCTTAGTCTCTCAGATCCTATATCAAAATTTTTTTTGCCTTGCTGTTGTCCTATTGATTGGATATCTTAGTAATTTTTATAGAGAAGGTAGGAGTATTAAAGTGAGGCCAATGCTGTAGTTAATAAAGAAAGAACGAAAGAAACGAACAACCACCAAGGACTCATATTAGTTAGGGTAAAAGATGTTTGGTCATTTCTGTTTAACGTCTACAAAGTGGTTTTGGTTTTGGCTTAATCCGTCATGGTCAGAGTGGCCTTGTCTTATGTTGGTGTTCTGTGAAATTGTTTATGTTCAACAGAGTTGAACATATGTTCTGTGAGTTCCAGGCCAGCTCCTGGCAGCAACACAGAGGCCTCTCTGATAGTGCCAGGCCTGCCTTTGGGTGAGAGAGGTTGCTTTTCTCTTTCTCACTGTGCTGAACACATTTTTAAGAAACATTGAAAATTAAAATCACTTCCAAGCCATGACCAGGACAGTGAATAATTTAAAAATTCTATATTATGAACAGTATCTTAAGGAATTGAGATTATTTAACACTGAGATTTGAGGATTTTAGCCACAGAGAAGTGGGATGGTTAAATGTGACTGACAGCTATTTCAAAAAATGTGAAGGTCAGTCATATATATGAGGCATGTCTGGGGCCACTATTAAGACAGATAGAAGTTTCTCAAAATAAGAAAGCCCTTATTTATTTTCAAACTGTTCAACTTATAAAGCAGTAGAATGAGTGGTTATTTTCCAAGATGGGCTTTGCTGTCATTAGGCATATCCATATAGAGTCTAGATAAACTGTCTGCCAGGGCCATTGTGGTAAAGCAGCCCTGTGTCAACAACTGGACTGGATGACACTATGTGTCTTAAATTCTTTGTCTCTGGAAATAAGTAAACTGAAATACATAGATAAGCTCCTGGACAATGGAGGCCCAAACTCAGATTTTTTTTTTTTCCTATTCCTTTAAAACAAAAATTGTCCACTTATTTCAACTTCCAATCTCCTCAATTTTCCATCTGCCTTTCTCTGAGTAGACATACATGATGAATTATATTAAAGGAGCTTTAATTCTTCTGGTACAACAAATGCACTGACATTTCCTTTTCCAATGATAACCCTGCAAACTCATGCTTGTCCAAGTTCCATTTACTTATTGGAGGGCAAGCCGGAAACAGTGCAAGGAATTAAAACTGCCATTACCATTTGATTAAGCTGTCAATAAGCTTTCCAGGAACTTTGTGGTTGGTTTAACCGGGGAGAGAACATTTTCCCTGCCCTGCCCTTTGAGTGTCTGGAAATAGGCGCCCTTTTGACTCATTTCTTTATCAGCTATTATAAGACTTCCAGGATGGCAGCAAATCACAATGAGGAGCTTAAGGGGAAAATTTGAAAGTCATCTTCTCAACAGCTAATTTTAAATAACTGGGATTTAAATATCTCTCTTTCTTACACTCTAAGTCTTAAAATAAACATTAGTTCAAGTATGCAGAGGATGCTCCTGAAATCTGTTGTCAAATAGTCTATCCCTACTGTTGAATAGGGAATTGGCAATGGGGAAGTGGGAGCAACTCTGGCAGAGCTGGTTAATGGAGGGCTTAATGAATCTGACCTTCTTTATACTGTACTCTTTGCTTTGGCCACCATCACAATTTCCATTTGCATTTAACTGTTTACTTTCCTATTCTATCCATATTTGTGTTTCCCCCATTTCTGTGCATGGGACCACTGAGGCAAGAATTGAGTCATGGGGATGTCCTGTTCTATTGTTAAATGATATTCCATAATAATTCTTTGAGTTCTCTTCATCATCAAGCACACTCCTGAGAGAGGATTAAGTGTGACCAGTTACATACACAAGTGACACTCTGAAAGGAGTCCCTTTGCTATTGATGCCCATCTCCTCATTGTACCTTGCACAATGCTTAGCAAATAGGGGGAGCTTTATAAATGCTAGTTAAATACATTTGGGGATTTTCTGCATAAAGAATGTTTTCACTCTTCTGCTTTTATTTGCAGTTATTTGTGAGTTTGTATGATTATTTGAATAGCTACATGTGCTTTTCTTTAGACTTCTCTAATTTTTGTTTTTCCCCAATATGAAATTTAAAAATACTGCATTAATAATGATACCATGACTACTCTTCTAATAATAAAGTCCAAATGCCTCATGCTATCTGGAGAAGTAAAATGTTTGCTGGTCTGTAAAGCAGCAGACTGGGAATCATTACTAGGGAACATCAAGAAACCTAAAATCAAACTGCTTAATTTTCACCAGCCATAAAATTAAATGACAATATTTTCTGTATTCCTCAGGGCCAATAAGAAGGGCAACTAACCAAATAATAAAGCACTTGGCACTTGCTATTTAAATGTGAAATTCCCCAAATCAAGCTCTTCGTGATTATCCAAACAGGCAGCTGTGGAATAATGATGAAGAGTGAGGACTTGGGGTTGGACCACTAGGGTTCAGATGGCATGTGACCCCAGACTTCTCCCTGTGCCTCCACTTCTGCTGACATATAATGTAAAATTTTACCAATTTCACAGAGTCTCTGTGGGGATTAAATGGTATCATATTAAAAAGTACTTAAAATAATACCTGGTTCATATCGTAAAGTACTTAGAATAAGAGCTGGTACATGATAGATGTTCAATTAATGTTAGTGGCCATATATAAGAAAACATTTAAAATTAAAGAAAAACCACTTTTAACTATATAACTAAAATGAAACCTCTTTAGAATAGCTTCAGAAATATGGCACTCAAGCAATAAAGTAGCAGGACCGAGCTGGTAATTCAGTCTCTCTGAAGACATCACACATCATACTCAAAGCTAGCATATCTATTAGAAAAGTTGTGACTACCATAATTAGATCCCTACTGCCTATTCTTGCAGGAGGAAAAAAAAATAGATTAGGCCTATCCAGAAAACATTACTCAGCATGGAGACTGTGAAGGGAAAAGAAGAGAGACCAACTGTGGTAAACAGAAGTCAGTACATTGCAACTTTGACAAGAGAGCTTAAAGAGTGGCCAAAGACAGCATCAAGTAGAGAGAAGTTATTCTGGGCCCTAGGAAGAATTGAACTTTGACCGATGAGGACATACCTCAATTAGAAGTGAAATGAATGTGCTTTAGGACAAAACTTGAAAAGATCAAATTCAAGCTCCTAAGAAAATTAACTTTTTAAAAACTGAAGCTGAGATTTATCCTGTTTTCTCCTTCAGCCTGACAGCAGGAAGCAAGATTTAGAAGGACATCTCACTTATATATCCTTTCACCAAGTCGATTATATTGAACCTCGATAAGGGAAAGAGGCAAGAAGCTCAATACTAATACTGAACAATGGTAGGGAATAGCAGAGAAGGAAAAGGAGAAAGACAGAAAGAGATACGTATTTTGGAAGTAAGGAGAGGGAGACAAGGAAAGAGGTAGAAGGGAAGTAGATATAAGAATGAAGGAATGAAATAAGAGATTAAAAAAAAAAGACTCTCTTCGTAGCATAGACAGTGAGTCTGATGACGAAGGGGATAATGACAGAGAAAACGTGAAAAAAAGAACTTAAGCCTGAATGTTCCACCTGTGCAATTGTACCCAATTGATCTGTCAGATTTAAAAAGCTAAGGGAAGTGTGCGTGAGGGATTCACCAGGGGGTATGTATCCAGTCGGTGGTGATTCACAGCCTCAGTGGGATATCAGGGAATTGAGCTGGTTGGAGGCCTCATCTCTTAGATTAGACATAAAGAAGCATGGTCATTAAAAGTCCCATGGTATTTAGGTTAACACAAGGAGTTAAGTTTCTACTTTGAGCAGATTCCAACAAAGAAATTATGTTTATGTCCTGCATGGGGTGTGTGTGTGTTTTAAATAAGCTTGATATTGAAGCTATGGAAAAGTATCTCTTTCTATTTTTTTGACTGAGCCAGTTTTTTTTTTCTCTTTGATGTTTTATTATTGATAAAGGCAAAAATTCACAGCAACTAAAGTTGCACTTGTAAGGAATAATCTTTAAAAACTCTTTTTGTAAACAAAACAAAACAACAAGAAAACGCCAGAATTTCTTTTCGCGATATTCAGCTCTATTCCCTTCAGAAAGCTACTAAAACTAGAGTGACCGACCATTGCCCTCTTCAAGGTTTTTGTAAGAAATTAGATAGGCTTGCTTTTTTACTCAGTAAAAACTATTTTTAACTAAATCTGATTCTAGAATTTTAAAAGGATAGAAAATTAAAATCATATGTTCATATTAGAAAGTGGGATTTTGTTGATAGTATATAGATTTTCTTAAATTGGTTTCTAATAACTTGCCAAGCTCTTCCAACCAGAAACACAATCATTCATTTATTTATTCATAATTCAAAATGTAGTGCATTGTGTTAGGCCTTCAAACTGAGGAAAAAGACCATTTAGGAGCAACCTCTGCCCGAAGTACAGAGTATCACAGGTGTTTATAGGAATAACTGCTCTTTTTTTTTTTATTCCTCCTCTTTATTGTGCTTTTATTTTTAGTAATATAAGGGAAACTTCAGAAAAAGCAACCGTGTGTAAAATAATACAGTGTTTTCATATATGCAGCAGAGTGCAAGGGAGTTCCTTAAAGAATGCAAATGATAAATAATATGTACAGAGTTAAGAGATGCTGGAGTCAGTTTTACTTTTGGAGATATCAATAATCAGCAGGGACGTATAGGTTGGATTTTATTGGCTCACATGCTGATCACTGGGGAAGAAAATCTGGAGCTGCAACAAGTCCAAATAAGAAATCATAATTTAAAATTAATGATAGTTTAAATAATAGTTATAAAAACCTTGAGAAGAAGATAAAGTGCTTTTTTGAGGGAAATTTATAGCCTTAAAATGCTTATTGGAGTAAAAGAAAGGCTAAAAATTAATGAGTTAACTATTGAACTTAAGAAATTTAAAAAATGATTAAGAACAAAGACAAAGAAAGTATAAGAAATAAAACAAAGGTAAGAGCCAGAATCAGTGGAGACAATACATTAGGGTGTCATCGAAGGTAAATGTTATTTTTTAGCAAAGACTAATAAAAATGATAAACCTTGAACAAGATTTAGAAAGTGAAAAAGAAAGAGAAAGCCCAAATAAATATTAGGAATTAAATTGAAGGTGAAACTAAGTATTCAGCAAATATTAAAATATATGAGATTAGTACAACTGACTTTGTGACAATGAATTTGAAAACTTAAGTGAAATGGACAAATTTCTGGAAAAGTATAAACTACCCAAATGGACTCAACTTTTACAGCCATGCTATATATGTATTGTTAGAGCACATAGGTTATTATATATTAGATTCTTTCAATTCTCATTTTAGTCCTATGGTAAATGTGTATGTAATGCTCATCATCAGATCTTGTGTTGATACCTTTTTTAGATTTTTTGTTATCTGAAGCTCAGTCTGTAGTAAATTACTCAGGGAGTGTTCATAGGAACAGCATTTCTTGAGTTCTTGAGGGCTGAAAACAGTTTGTGCTCTTTACACTTGAAAGTCACTATTGCTGGTTATAAAATTTGGGGCTCACATTTTCTTTTCTTGAGTATCTTAAATATCTCACTTAATTTTCTGCTAACATGAGATGTTACTACTAAAAAAAGTCTGATGATAATAATCTTTTTTTCTTTTTCTTAATACTCACTCTTATTCACATATCCAAAAGAAGTTTCTCTTAAAGTTAACTGATTTTATAAGATTATATCTCAATGTCAGTTGTTGTGAGTCAGTGTTTTCAGGTATGCCACTATACACTTTTAATGTGCAATTTCAATTTTTTTTGAGATAAAATTCATCTACCATAAAACTCATCATTTTAACCATTTTAAAGCAGAAAGCCCAGTGATTTTTAGTAAATTCACAAAGTTGTATCATCATCTCCTCTATCTAATTCCAGAACATTTTTATCACCACCTAAATAAAACTGATATTTATTAGGCAGTTTACTCCTGTTTCCCATTAGCTCCTGGCAACTGCTAATTGGTTATCTATCCCTATGTGTTTGACTAATCTGCACATTTCATATCCATGGAATCACACAATATGTGGGCTTTCATGTGGTCTTCTTTCATTTAGCATATTGTTTCAAGGTTCATATATACTGCAGCAATGTATCAGTATTTCCTTCTTTTTATGGCTGAATCATATTCCATTTCATGTATATACAACAATTTATATAGCCATTTATCAGTTGACAAACATTTGGGTCATCTCTACTTTTTGGATATTATAACTAATGCTGTTATTTTGACAAGTCTTTGTTTTAACCTCTGTTTTTGATTCTTTAATTACATACCTAGGAGTGGAATGGTGGATCATATATTAATTCTATGTTAAATTTTGAGCAGTTTCCAAAATGTTTTCCATAGCAGTAGTATTTTACATTTATACTAACAATGTATGAGGGTTTCAGTTTTTCCACATCCTCACCATCACCTATTTCCTTTTTTTCTTTATTATTATTATAGCATCTAGTGGGTGTGAAATGATGTCTTAGTGTGGTTTTAATTTGCTTTTCTCTAACGGCTAATGATACTGAAATTCTTTTCATATTCTTATTGGCCATTTGTATACCCTCTTTGAAAAAATGTCTAAGTTTTTTATCCATTTTAAAATCTGGTTGTTTTTCTTTTTTTCTTGTTGAGTTGTAAGAGTTCTTTACATATTCTGGATTTTTACAAATATTGTCTCCCATCCTGAGGGTTGACTTTCATCATCTTGATAGTGTTCTTTGATGCGTGAAAGCTTTTAGTTCCATTAAAGTCCAAATATTCTATTTTTTTCTTTAGTTGCTTGTGTCCTTAGTGTCATACCTAAGAATTAATTGCCAAATCCAAAGTCATGAATAGTTACCCTATGTTTTCTTCTGAGAGTTTTGTAACGTTAGCTCTTACTCTGAGTTTATTTTTGCATATGGTGTGAGATAGGTATCCAAATGTGTTCTTCTGTATATGGATATCCAGGTTTCCCAGAATTATTTGTTGAGAATTTTATTCTTTCTAAATGGAATAGTCTTGGAACCTTTGTCAAAAATCAGTTAACCACAGATGCCAATATTTATTTGAGAGAGAGAGAGAGAGCACGAGTGGGGTAAGGGGCAGAGGGAAAAAGCAGACTCCCTGCTGAGCAGAGAGCCCAATGCAGGCCTCAATTCTGGGAGTCAGGAATCATGACCTGAGCTGAGGGCAGACACTTAACCGACTGAGCCACCCAGGCGCCTTCACAGATGCCACTTTTCAGGTCTATTCCATTGATCTATATATCTATCCTTTTGCTAATAACACACTCTTGATCATTATTGATGTATACTAAGTTTTGAATTCACAAAATGTGAATACTGAAGCTTTGTTCTTTTTCAAGAGGTTTTGCTATTATGTGTCCTTTGTGGTTCTGTATGAATTTTAGGATCAACTTGTTCATTTCAACAAGAAATGATTGCAGTTTTGATATGAAATGCATTGAATTGGCACATTTGGAGAGATAGCTATCTTAACAATATTAAGTGTTCCAATTCACAACCAACATGTGATGCCTTTTTATTTATTTAGGCATTTTAAAATTTACGTTGGTGATGTTTGGTAGTTCTCAGTCTACAGATCTTACGACTTCTTGGTTAAATTTATTCCTAAGTGTTTTACTATTTTTAATGGCATCATGTGTGTACACACACACACACACGCACACATATTTATAGGTGTGCATGTGTGTATAACCACTGGTCTCATGAATGAGTTAGAAAGTTTTTCAACCTCTTCTACTTATTGAAGGAATTTGGGAAAGATTGGTATTAATTCTTTTCACATTTGGAAGAAAGCACCATTGAAAGCATCTTGTCCTGGGCTTTTCTTTTTTGGAAGTTTTTGATTATTGATTTAATCTCTTTATTGTTTACTAGGTCTATTCAGATTTTCTGTATCTTATTAAGTCTGTTTTGATAGTTTGTGGTTTCTACTAATTTGTCCATTTCATTTAGGTAGTTTAATTTGTTTTGATATAATCATTCATAGTATTCTCTTATAATGTATTTTATTTCTGTTAGGTTGATAGTAATAACCTCATATTCACTCTGATCAAAGAATCAACTTTTACTTTTTTATTTTTTTAAAAGATTATTTATTTGAGAGAGAGAGAGAGGGTGTGCATGTGTGTGTGGGGGGGAGAGGAGCAGAGAGAGAGGCAGATAAGCAGACTCCCCACTGAGCGGCGAGCCCAATGTGGTGCTGAATCCCAGAACACGGAGATCATGATCTGAGCCGAAACCAGGAGTCAGATGCTCAACTGACTGAGCCATCCAGGTACCCTAAGAATCAACTTTTAGTTTTATTTTTATTATGTTTTTTTCTCTTCTCTTTTTCATTTATCTCTGCTCTAATTTTTATTATTTCCTTCCTTCAGCCTGCATTGGGTTTAGTTTGCTCTTCTTTTTAAAAAAAGATTGTGTTTATTTATTTGAGAGAGAGAGAGAGCATGAGCAGGGAGAGGGGCAGAGGGAGAAGGAGAAGCAGACTCCCTGCTGAGCCCGGAGCCCAATGCTGGGCTCAGTCCCAGAACCCTGAGACCATGACCTAAGCCAAAGGCAGATGCTTAACCAACTGAGCCACCCAGTCACTCCTGGTTTGCTCTTTTTTATTCAGTTCTTTTTTTTTTTTTTTAAGATTTTATTTATTTATGTGACAGAGAGACAGCCAGCGAGAGAGGGAACACAGAAGGGGAGAGGGAGAGGAAGAAGCAGGCTCCCAGCCGAGGAGCCCGATGTGGGACTCGATCCCAGAACGCCAGGATCACGCCCTGAGCCGAAGGCAGACGCTTAACGACTGTGCTACCCAGGTGCCCCTATTCAGTTCTTTAAAGAGGAAGTTTAGGTTAATGATTTCAGATCTTTTTTTTTCTATTTAATATTGTTTTCAGATGTAAATACATTTGCCCTGAGTACTGCTTTTACTTCACCTCATAAGCTTTGATATGTTGTGTTTTCATTTTAATTCATCTCACAGTACTTTCTAATTTTCACTTTGATATATTCTTTGACCCATTGGTTGTTTAAGAACATGTTTAATTTCCACCTATTTGTGACTCTCCCAAATTTCCTTCTGTTATTGATTACTAATTTCATTTTATTCTTGTTAGAGGAGATACTTTGTGTGATTTCAAATTTGTGAAATTGTTTGGGACTTGTTTTGTGGACGAACATATGGTCTATCCTGGAGAATGTTTTTTGTGCCGTTAGGAAGAATGTGTTATGCCGTTGAGTGGAGTGTTCTACAGATACATGTTAGGTCTAATTTTTTTTTATAGTTGTCACATCCTGTATTTCCTTGTTTATCTTTTGTCTAGTTGTTTTATCCTATAACTATTATTATTGAACTATTTTCCCCTTCAATTCTATCACTTTTGCTTCATATATTTTGAAGCTCTGTTATTGCATATGCGTTTATAATTATTATATATTCTTGATAGATTGATACTTTTATCATTATATAATATCCTTTGTCTCCTATAACAATTTTTGACTAGAAGTAGATTGATTTAACATCTGTTATATACGTAGCTACTCCAGCTAAGTATACCCACTCTAGCTCACTTTTGATTATTTGCATGAAGTGTTTTTTTCATCCTCTAACATTCAACAGATTTGTCGTTGAATTTGAAGTGAGTCTCTTATAGATAGCATATAGTTGGATATTTTTAATCCTTTCTATTAATCTTTACCTCTTTAATTATAGAGTTAACTCATTTATATTTACTATAATTACTGGTAAGAAAGAACTTTTGCAATTCTGCTATTGGCTTTCTATATGTCTTGAATTTTTTTGTCCCACAATTATTCCTTTACTGCCTTCTTTTGTGTTAGATAATTATTTTCTAGTTGACATTTTGATTATTTTTCTTATCTTGTGCTAAATGATTTTTAGTTATTTTCTTAGTGGTTTTTGTGGAGATTTCAAATACCATCCTAATTTGTAGTAATATTATTTGAATTACAACATTGTAGCTTCCATAGTGTATATTAGTTCCGTCCCTCTCCAGCTGTTCCTTTTTATGTTGTTGTCACAAATTACATCTTTATACTTTTTGTGCCATCAACGTAGACTTATAAATATTATTTAATTATTTTAAATCATGAAGGAGAAAAGGTGGATTAAAAATCAAAATTACATTAATGTTAAAATGTTATATTTATCCATGTAATTACCTTTAATTGATGTTCTTATTTCTTTGTGTGGGTTCAGGTTACTGCCTACTGTACTTTTATTTCAGCCTGAAGAGCTCCTTTTAGCATTTCTTGTAGGGCAAGTCTGCTAATAGTTAACTTTCAGTTTCTGTTTAGGTGGGAATATCTCACTTTCCCCTTCATTCTTGAAGGATAGTTTTGCCAGATATATAATTCTTCATTGATAGTTTTTTCCCCTAACACTTTGAATATGCCTTCCCATAGACCTCTAGCCTCTATGGTTTTAATGAAAAGTTAGCTGTTAATATTATAGAGGATTTCTGCTATTTTCAGTATTCTCCTTTGTGTTTGCTTTCAACAGGTTTATTAGAACATCTCAATGTTGATCTCTTTGGATTTATTCTACTTGAAATTCATGAGCTTATTGGATATGCAGATTCATATCTTTCATCAAATTTGGGAAGTTTGGTTACTGTTTCCTCAAATGTTCTTTCTGTTCCTTTTTCCTCTCCTTTTTCAGGAACTAACATTATGTTAGTTTAATATTTAATGGTGTTCCACATGTCTCTTAGTTTCTGTCTTCAGGCTCTTAGACTTAGTCTTCATTTTACTTTAATCTATTTCCTTTCTGATCCTCTGATTTCCTAATTTCATTTGACTTCTGGTTAGCTGGTATTTTCTTATGTCTTCTCAAATATGCTGTGGAAAGCCCTCTAGTGAATATTTTATTATAGTTATACTCTTTAATTACAGAATCTCTATTTGGTTACTTTTTTATAATTTCTACCTCCTCACTAATATTCTGTTTAGTGAGACATTTTTTCCATTATTTCCTTTAGTTCTTTGTCCATACTTTTCTTTAGCATTGTGAACATATCTAAAATTGTTGACTTGGAATCTTTGTCTAGGAAGTTCAATGTCTGGGCTTCTTCAGGGAGAATTTCTGTTCATTTTGTTTTTCCTGTGACTAGCTCATACATTCTTGTTTCTTTGCATGTCTCATAATTTTTATATTGAAAATTAAACACTGAATATTATACCTCTTTCAGGATTAGATTATCCTGCTCCCCAAGGAGTTTGTTTTGCTTATAGTTTTTCATTTCTTTGTTTAATGGCTTTTCCACACTAATTTTGTAAAGTCTATGTTCTTTGTTGTATGTGGCCTTTGAAGTTCCTATTTCATTATTATAGTATTCAACTTATAATTTGGCAGTGATTTCCTTAAACACCTAAGAATAAAAAAAAAAAATCCAAATATTTGCAGCTGTGCTCTGGTTGTATATTGGGGCACACCTTCCACACTTAGGCAGGTAGTTTTCAACTTTGCCTCATGCTTCATTTCAGCTTTTGCAGAGCCTGAAGTTCAGGCAGAGAAAAGAGCCTGTGGCCTTTATGGGCCTTTTCTGAGCATGTGGCCAATCCTGGGCATATTGTGCTCTTCTAGATGCCAAGGAGTATGTGGGAACTTTTCAAAGCCATTATTTCCAGAAGCATCTCATTCCCTAGCTTTCTTCCCTAGCTTTTAGTCTATTGTTTTCCCCAACTATTATGTCTTGCCCCAAGTGGGCAAGTGGGTAATGCATTTGCCTTTAGATGTTTTTGACAAACACACTCCCAAGTAGCCACCTCAAACCTCAGAGAGTTCAGAGTTAAGTGAAATAGAGGCAAAACCTTTAAGCTGACTGTTCAGGTAACCACAAGACATTTCAAAACAAAGAGCCAAAAATCTTTTGAGAGTAAGATTCCTTTATAAGGTTTATTCTCCCTCTACTACTAAGAAACTATAATCTCTACTGAGAATGGAGGCTGCTGTCTTCAAGGCTGCTGCACAGCTGGAGAGAGGGTGATGGGGCCAGTGCAAATTAAAACTCCACTAATCTTTTTTCTGAGACTCAGCTGTTTCCTTTTTTCTTGATTAAATATTTGCCTGGTTGCTGGAAACCCTTGATTAGTTTCCAGAGTTCCAATAAAGATGCTTCTGACAATCCTAACCAATTTATTTACTTCCTTTGAGGAAGGACAGGTTTTTGGAGTTCCCTACTCAGTCATTTTCACTGATGTCACCTCAATTTTTTTCTAATTGTTCAAGAAAGTTACTTGAATTATAGTTGAGCTGGCATTATTCTGTTCCTTTGTTTTGGCGTTTGTCCTCAGAGAGTGCTATTACCCATTTTGGATTTTCTTTTTTACTGTCTTGAGCAGCTGTCACTTATCTCATCCTTTCATTTCCTTTTTCTCAATTATTTTTATTTTTGAGATTTTAATTTTTTTCACTATTTCACTTACAGCTCTAATGTGTTGTATTTATTTGTTCTTGCATTCTCTCTAGCTTGGTTTTCATATGTGAAATGTTGTTTCTTTTTGTTATTATTTTTTTTGAAATGTTCTTTATTTCTGATTTTATCCTGATACCTGTCATCTTATTGTAGAGTTTTTATAATCCTGATTTATGCTGTTTCATGTTCGATACCATTTTCTTAATGTCCTTTTGCTATTCTGCAAGGATCTCTGAATGTTTAATTTTGAGAGGCTACTCTTCACATCTTCTCACAAACCCCTGCACTTACCCAATTTTGCAGTCAGTAAACTTCCCAATTTTAGTTGCCCCATGTGAATTGATCCGTTGTGATTTTAATAAATACCTGTTGGCTATGTGTATTTCTGTTGTTCTCAGGTCTGTCAGATTCTCTCTTGCTTTCTTTGTTTTCTACCACAAAGACACTGATACTAGGTAGGACTTCTGTCTAGTGTTGTTGCTTTTTTTTTTTTTTTTCTTTCCATTCACTATATCTTGGGTTTCATAGGGATACCTATTACCTAATTTCACTATAAAGGCTGTTCATGGGATTCGGACTCTTCTATTTAGTTGCTGGTTCTGTATTTATCTACTGGCGTGGGGATATTTAACAACTGTGACATGGCTGCATCAATTTCCCAGAATCCCCTTTCATTCTTGAGTCTGATGTTTATTCTTATACTTCAAGGAACTCATCTTTACTGTTATTGGTGAAGGGAAAAATAGCAAAGTTGTTGACATGTACATTAATGTGGGTATCATCACTTTCATATCATTAACACCAATTATATGTAATACTTCTATATTCCATGACAAATCAATCTTGATATCACTTGTTATTTATTTGTTATTATGTATTGAAAATAGCTTCCTCAAAGGGAAGCAAAACTTAAAAATACTTTGGGGACTCAAGTTTTCAGAGTAATGTATTGACTCTGATTAATACACTGATGCTTTTAAAATATGAAAATAAAATCCCCTCTTTTAAGTAGTAGCCTCCTATACAAAGTTGGGAATAGTGACACATTTTTAAATTACCGTCTATTCATACACATTAATATTCATGCACAAAAATTTTTAGGGTTCAAAAGGAGTCTTTTTTAAAAGTTCACCTTCTTAAAGAGAATGTCATGGCTTGATTGTCTAGTTTCTCTGCTACCTCCTTGAACTTCCCCCTTTGGTTATATAGCCCATTTTATGGAAGAGCTACCCTAGAAGGAAAGTTAGTAAGCAGTGATAGAAAAAATTGCATGGTTTCCACTTCACTAAACTCAGAGATGAAAGTTAAATATTGTTTTTGTGTTTTAGTCATGTATAAACTTACTATCACAGAACACACTCTGCCCAAATATTTTTATGCTTTTCTGGTAATGGCACTGGAAATTTTCTCTCTTGAATAATAAAATATTTCAGAGTCCCTGTAGAAGTAAGGTTCCAAACCTCTAAGAACGATTTTGGAGGAAAAAGAAATAATTTTAAACAGTTTTATTAATACCAGGGAATGAATAAGTTTGGAACATTATGATTTAAATGCTTGAGAAAATGTTTCCTGAGATAACTAACTATTTTAAATACATATATCCCTGCTTTGATCAGGTACTTATAAATCCTTGGAAGCATATAACTGTGTTTTTTTGGTAGTGAATTAACTGTCAAGAAAATTACTTGGTATATTTTTATGTGTTGTAGAGACCACTGTAGTGTCTCTGGGGCAGCAGTACTAAAAACAGAAAATACGCAGAAATAGAGATTTGTTAGAAACTCGTGCTTCATATGCTTCTTTCATTATCAGGTTTTGAAATGGTGCTCCAGTCATACTGTTTTCTATACTTTTCAGTATGCAATCTGTGATGACATTTGCTAAATTTTTGTTGTTATTTTTATTGCAAAAAAATAAGTATGTATTCATTTATTCTTCTTTATATTATTATGTGTGAGACATGAGAGCCTTTAGAGTCAGACAGACTGTTACTATTTGTGCTGTTTTATGCTCACTGAATCTCATTTTTCTGTCCTAAAAAATGAGGATTAAAATATAGAAAGGTAAAGAAAAAAATGCACAACACAAGGTCAAGAATAAACTATATGTTTAAAAACATTAGTTTGTTCTATATTTCCCCTACATAATAAAATATTTATAACCAACCAATTTCTGCATTGTAATGTTTCTGCACTATAATCTGCAATATCTCCCCAAAGAGTAGTCAAGTCTTAGTTTTTCTAAAGACAAACATTTATAATTTTTAGACACTTGATCATAACCATAACCCTCCTTTTTCTTACAGTATATCATTTTGTGCTTTCATAGACATGTTGACTTTCTCTCAAGTTAATCAAAGAAGGGACAATTTTGTCAAATACCTTACAATGTAGCTTAATTATCTGATTTCCATATCACAAATTAATCCATCAGAGACAAATTTCTTATTTTGGAAAGGAAAGAGAAGGAATTTTTTTCACAGGAGCTAAAAAGTAATATTTCAGGATGTACTGTTCTGTGCTAAGGAAGATGTAAACATTGTGAATCTGTAAGTATATCTTTCACCAAATTCTTGACATTTTTAGTTACTATTTATTTAAATACCTTCTCCCTCAATCTCTCTCTCCTCTTTTTCAGGAACTACAATTACGTGTGTATTACAGCTTTTGTTATTATTCCACATGACTCTGAGGCTCTGACATTTTTTCCCGTTCTATTTTCTCTTTGTTCTTCAGATTTTATTATTTCTATTTATTTGTGTCTCCAAGTTTTGTATTGCTTCTGTAATCTTCATTTTTCTATAGATTCCACCAAGTGAATTTTTAATTTAAGTTCTAAATTAAATTACTTTTTTTGGTTTTAAAACTTCTATTTGATCCTCTTTTATGATTTTTTTTTTTAAAGATTTTATTTATTTATTCGACAGAGAGACAGCCAGTGAGAGGAAACACAAGCAGGGGGAGTGGGAGAGGAAGAAGCAGGCTCATAGCAGAAGAGCCCGATGTGGGGCTCGATCCCATAATGCCAGGATCACGCCCTGAGCCGAAGGCAGACGCTTAACCGCGGTGCCACCCAGGTGCCCGCCTCTTTTATGATTTTAATTGTGTGATTCGATCTTCTAACTTTTCATGGACATGAGTATATTTTACTTTAGTTTGACTGAGTAATATAATATCTGCTTAAAAATGTTTACCTACTAGGGGCACCTGAGTGGCTCAGTCGTTAAGCGTCTCCTTCGGCTCAGGGCGTGATCCCGGAGTTCTGGGATCGAGCCCCACGTCAGGCTCTTCCGCTGGGAGCCTGCTTCTTCCTCTCCCACTCCCCCTGCTTGTGTTCCCTCTCTCGCTGGCTGTCTCTCTCTGTTAAATAAATAAATAAATAAACCTTTAAAACATCTGAGTCATCTCAGTGTCAGTTTAGGTTTTTGATTTTTAGATTCAAGACTGGGTCACATTTTGCTGGTTCTTTGTGTTTTGATTAATTTTGGATTGTTTCCTAGACATTGTGAATATTACGTTATGGAGATTCCAGGTTGTGTTATATTCTTCAGAAGTATATTAATTTTTCCCCTACCCTGCAGTGGGTGGCAACTCAAATCTCAGTTCAGTTCTTCTGTCCTTGAGTTGCTTTGAGTCTTCTCCATGCATACATAATTTGGGGGTCAGCCAGAATTCTATGCACAGTTGTATAGGAAATTTGCCACTTTCCCTAGCTCTCTTTGTTTCTGGGACTAATTTCCAAAGGCCAAAGTTACAACTTACTCCATCTTCTGGTCCTTCAGTCCAGAAATCTGTGGGATTTCTATCAGCATATATATGCCTTTTACAGTGCTGACTTTGGCCTTTTTTCAGGATAAAATCTTGAGGACATTATGCTAAGTGATATAAGTCGGTCACAAAAGGATATAAGGTTTATATATGATTCAGTTTATATAAGGTATCTACATTAGTCAAACTCATGGAAGTCAGGAATAGAATTGTGGTTGTGAGGGGCTAAGGGAAGGGGAAGATGAGGAGATCCTAATCAGTGGGCTTAAAATTTCAGTTATACAAGATGAAAAAATTCTAGACATCTACTGTACTACATTGTGCCTATAGATAACAATACTGTATTATATACTTAAAAACTTGCTAAGAAAATAGATTTCATTTTAAATGTTCTTACCAATTTTTAATATAAAAATAGGGGTGCCTGGGTGGTATGGTCGGTTAAGTGTCCGACTCGTGGTTTCTGCTCAGGTTGTGAGCTCAGGTCGTGGGCTCCAAGCTCAGTGCAGAGTCTGCTTGGGTTTCTCTCACCTTCTCCTCTACCCTTCCCCCCCCCCCCTTTCTTTGTCTCTCAAAAATAAATAAATCTTTAAAAAAATAATGAAAAATTAGAAACAACTATGTATAGGCACTACAAGACCACATGATTGTTATTGAGGGTAAGATCACTGTGGGGTGGAATCAAATACTTACTGAACAGATACTTACCGAAAGCTAAAATAAAATCTGAGCCAGACATTCAACCAAGCCAAGTACTAGGATATTGCAAAAGTAGAGATGTTGTTATAAAGCTGGGAAACAAAAATACTCTGCCGCGGAAGCTGCAAGACGGTTATGTAGATACTTAAAAAAACAAAACACACTTTTCTGAGCACCATCTAGTCCCTGGGCTTCTTTATGTCAATGAACCTGAGTTTATTTTGTAGTGATTGCCAACTCTAAGTTATGGTCAATGAATCCAGCGCCAAGTGTATGTGGAATTGAAAGGGTTACCTTGGAGTACCTGCTGGCTTAGTTGGTAGAGCATGTGACTCTTGATATCAGAGTCATGAGTTCAAGCCCCATGTTGGGCATGGAGCCTACCTAAAAAAAGGGTTAACTCGCTTACTGTGTACCACCTATATAGGCTGCCATAAAAACTTAGTTTTGGTATTTAAAAAAGTGTCAAGTTCCTATAACTTCCTTTTGTATTTTGCAAACATGAAAAAAAATAGGTAAACACTTTTGAAATTAAAGAATTTGTTCTTATGTTTTTAGAAAAGGATTATCTTTAAATTATTGTTAGTGTTTTAGGGTGGGGTAGACAAATGAGCCAAATCTGGCCCATCATGTTTGTGGAAGGAATATATATATATATATATCTAGTATATATATATAATAAGTATGTTTTATATATTTTTAAATGATTGAAAAATCAAAAGAAGAATATTCAGTGACACATAAAAATTCTATGAAATTCAAATTTCAGTGTCTATAAATAAAATGTTATTGAAATATAGCCATAGTCATTAATTTATATATTATCTATAGCTGCTTTTATGCTATGTATGTCAGCAAAGTTGAGTAATTTTGATAGAAACTATATAATTCACAAAATATGAGCTATCTGGCTCTTTACAGAAAGTTTTCCTACCCTGTGTTAGGGTAGTAAAGCTATGTCACTGGGAAGCACTTGAAATGCTCATCCTAAGGAAGTATAGTTAGTACCTGAAAACAAACCAACAAAATAAATAGACAAGTAAAAAAGAGTGTTCTAGGATTTTGATAGAAATTGAATTGATCTACAGATCAACTGAAGAGAATTGCTAACTTAGCAATATTGACTCTTCCATCCATGAAGATGTAGAATGTCTCTCGATTTATTTAGATCTTCTCTTATTTCCCTTAGCAAAGGTTTAAAATTTTTGCATGTACACTTCTTGCATTTCTTTGTTAAATTTATTCCCAAGTATTTTATTATTTTTGATACTCTCACAAATGGAATTCTTAATTTAATTTTCAGATTATTCATTGCTAGTGTATAGGTATACAGTTGATTTTTAAAATATTATTTTGAATCCTGCAAACTTGCTGTACTGGTTTATTAATATTTTTTTGTGTGTGGGTTCCGTAGGATTTTCTACATATACATGATATCTAACAATAGTTAGATAAAAGCAAATAGTTTTGCTTTTTCCTTTTCAGTCTTGATGCCTTTTATCTTTTCTTGCCTAATTGCCTCAGCTGGAAACTCCAGTATTACATTCAATAGAAGAGTTGAGAATAGATATCCTTACATTGTACCTGAATTTAAGGCAAAACATTTAGTTTTGACCATTAGGTATTATGATTTCCATAGTTCCCCCCCCAGGTCTTATGTATTTATTTATTTGTCAGAGAGAGAGAATGGCAGGCAGAGGGAGAAGCAGGCTCCCCACTAAGCAGGGAGCCCCATTTGGGACTTGATCCCAGGACCCTGGGATCATGACCTGAGCCGAAGGCAGATGCTTACCCAACTGAGCCAACCAAGCATTCCCCCATAAGTTTTTTGTAGAACCCCTTTATCAGGTTAGAAAAATTACCTTCTGTTCCAAGTTTTGTAAGAGGTTGTTGTTATTGTTTTGTTTGTTTGTTAAATCCTGAATGGGTTGGATTGTCAAATGCTTTTTTCTGCATCTATTAAGGTAATCATGTGGTTTTTGTCCTATATATTATGATATATTAGATTATTTGGTTTGGGGATGTTAAACCAAACTTGCATTTCTGAAATGAAGTCCACTTACTTGGTCATAGATTATACTTTAAAAAATACATATATTTGGATTTAGTTGTCTAATACTCTTTTTGAAAGTTTTTGAATCTATGTTCATGAGGGATATTGGTGTGTAATTTTCTTTTTTGTGATATCTTTGCTTGGCTTTGGTAACAGGGTGATACTGTCTCATAGAATGACTCAGGATTGTTTGAGTCATTTTGGTGAGGCTTGATTATGGGAGCTGAACCACCATAAGACTGAATAAGGAAGATTTTATTGACCAGGGAGAACTTCCAGGCGACAGGATTTTCCCTTCCTTCCTTCCTTCCCTTCTTCGTCCCTTCCTTCCTTGTTATAGCTTTCCAACAAAAATTATGAAATTTGCACAAATGAACATCTAAGGCACAGGTGTTCCTAATTGGATCCAAATAGGTCATCTACAATTGTAATTTCTTTCTTTCTTCTTTCCTCCCTTCCTTTCATTATCCTTTATTCCTTCCCTCATTTCTTCCTTCTTTTTCTCCTTCCTTCCTTTCTGTATTGAGGTATATATTTGCAATCATAAAACAGAATATTATATACAGATATACTATTATTCCTTATAATACTACATAAACTCTTGTCATTATCCTCATAATACCCTAGGCCAAAATTCTCACCAGTACTCCAAACACACTCTTTCACATATCTCTACTTCTTGCTGAAATGCTCACCTCCCTACTCTCTATTTCTTAACTCTTAGTCATCCTTTGTGACTCAGCCATGGGAATTTACAGACAAACTCTTCTATAATCTTATCAGGGTTAGAGCAACCTCTGGATGTAGTTAGAAGGAAGAGTGACTGATCTTGCTCTGGACAAAGCAGCTAAAGAGAGGTTGAAAAATCTAAATAAGGGGATTAAGTTTACAGATTTCATCCAAGGGTGAAATTAAGACAAAACATAAACTAAAAAACCAACTTTGATTGCTTCTGTATTTTTTTAGGGGAGAGTTTACGTTCATCATGGGCTGTGACAGTGAACTCGTGTGGTGATGATGGAAAATATCAAAAGGTAAAGAATACTTATAAATCTGTTTAAAATATAGAATCATTTGACATATGGGTATTAACCAGTTAATATAACCAACTCTTTATGTCTAACTGTTAATTCATATATACTTACAACACAAACTATAAAATTAGGACAAATAATATCTAAGACATAAATATTGCTAATTGAATCCAAATAGGGTCATCACAATTTGCAATAAGTAAAACTTTAAGTCCTTGAAGTTAATTACAATGAATAAAAGAGAGAAATATATATTGCTTGGAAAGAAAGTAGTTTCAAAATCCAGTTAGCTAAGTCTATTAAGGATGTATTTGCTTATGAGGATAATTTAATTGATAATTACTATCCTTAAGTAGTTGAAGCTAATATTGAGGGCTAAATATTTATCACATATATGAAAAAGTTTTTATTTTGACAACTTCCATTCTATACAAAGCAACACATAATTTATTATTAAAATTATGTCAGGTTTCTAAATTGCATATTCATAAAACACATTTAACACAAAATGTCATGAAACTAAATTGCATCATTTCTTAAGTAAAGATGGATGGTTACTAATTGCTTCAGAAGAGATATGAAGGCCAACAAAGATAATGTAATTCAGTTTTTAATTAATTTAATTTGTTTTAAAACTGCCATATATAAATTGCTATTAACATTCTTCCTTTTTTTTGTTTTTGCTGAAGTTCTACAGTCATATATAACTGATCTCTACAGTGAGAATAAAGTAATTAACATTGATGAAATTCATTTCTACCTATTCTAGAGGTATTGATAAAAGCAAGTGACGTTTTGGCCACTTTTGTTCAAATCTGTGTTTTGCAGAATTTTGGTGAACCACCGTCTGTGAATTACAGATACAGAATATGGGATGGAATCCTGATTAGAGCAGCAAATATTCCTGTCATATAATATTAAAAAACTATTCTAGTTCTCTTTCTGACTCAGAATATTGCTACTAATAGTCATAATTATAGATGTGGATTGAGGTAAATTTGGTTAGGTGAGAAAGTGTAGAAGAGAATAATATTAGCAGGGGCCTAAGAGAAGATTGCAATGTTCAAAGATGAGACTACTAGGATCCCCTAGGATCCCTGTACCTCAGCCCATCAATTGGCAGAGAGAAAATCATTGCTATTAGGATGTGTTACATACATAATTTTTGTCTTCTGAACACTGTGGCCTTAATTCAGTAAATTTCTTTAAGTTCCATTAATTATATGTAGCATTAGTCAGTATTTGATGGTGAACTTGGCATAGAGCTAAATATGGGAGTTTAAAGAAGGGGTTTTGCATTTTCATTATTTTAAGTGAATATTTGGCTGTCCTGGACATTCTTGCATTTATCTAAAATATGCAGATGTAAATGTTTTAGGTATCAGTTTTAGGTTCCAGTAATATTAGGGACAAAAATTAGTTTTATGTCTTACAAATATTCTTTAAAACAAACAAACTCAAAATCTTACAGATTCTCTTCAAAGGGTCATTTGTAACATATTTATTTTTGTCTACTATTTTAGAACCTAAAGGGAGTTAAAGGCTTTATGAAAAATAAGACAGAGTGAAACCTTGATTATCTCAACAACCCTAGCTATACTATTGTTTGGAAATATTACTGGAGGATAAAGCTGATGTAATAACTATCAGGTATTTATAAAAGGAAACCCTACACCTGTTTAAAAATCAGAATGCCGGTAAAATGTCTCTAAGTGCATAAACTATTTCATTTTTCAGTCGACAAAACAGAGGTAATATTTGCCACCCACATATCTCCGAGGAATGACATGAGGAAAGTGCTTTGTACTTTTCTCATATTTAGCCTTCATTCTAATCATCTTATTAACCTGCTTCTTAGTCATTACAAAGACATCCCTGACGAAACGACATACCATTTAATAACATGTTCCTTTAGCTGTCATTCTGCATCTCTTTGCTCCCAGAAAGAATTTATGCCCAGGCCAGGTGCTTGGCATTTGGTTTAAATGGACTTTTATTTAGTTTTCCGCTACCAAGCATTAGAGTCATTTTAGCTATTTTATTCGCATATACCCTGGGTCAGGGAACTCCATCAATGAAACAGTTTTTCTTTAAGAACTTATAATCACTCATGAAGTCATTTCTAAAATGCATATATTCAGGATCTTTACTTTGAGCTAGCAGAAAAACATCAGTCAGTAACCATAGCTATACTATACAAATTATATATACTAAATTTACCATTCATGTGCTACCTAAGCAGAAATTTAGGTAAAATGAAGAACACTGATTTTTTTTACCCTACTATATTTTCCTAATGATTAATGTGCATTGTACATTAATTTTAATTTTGGACTACATAGAAAAACAGTTTAGTGCTATTTCAGATTTTGGAGTAAGAGAAAATTTTCCTTTAATTCTATATACTATTACCTATTGTTGGTTTGGCAGAAAACACCAGATGTTCCAAAAGATATAATTTCTTTTCTTTTGAGATATACAGGCTAAAATTCCCAGGTTCCTTTGCAGTTGGGTTTCGCCATATCACTGGGTTCTAACCAAAGAAATATGAGTAAAAGTTATATGCACCATTTTTGACCCTAAGTCTATGTGTTACAATAAGAAATATATATTTGGTTTTTGTCCACCATTCCTGACAGAGGTCTTAAATCCCTTGGAATTTCCCAAGGGATAGGATGATAAGAGCATCTTTTGTTCTAGAGATGCAACTCTTGGTGGGCCTCTAGATAGCTTAAGGATGGGGGCTGGTTGTCAGAAAGATCAAGGCATGATTAAAATGCTGGAAGTTTTAGCCTCACCCACTGAGAGAGGCTAGAGATTGAGTTAATCATCAATGGTCAATGATTTAATCAATCATGCCTACTTATTATTATTTTTTTCTGAGAGAGAGAGAGAAAGAGTATGCTCACGCTCATGGGAGTTGGGGGCAGAGGGAGAGAGAGAATCTTAAGCAGGCTCCACACCCAGTGCAGAGTCTCATGTGGGGCTTGATCTCATGACCCTGAGATCATGACCTGAGCCAAAATCAAGAGTGGGACGCTAACTGACTGAGCCACCCAGGTGCCCCAATCATGCCTGCTTATTAAAACCTCCATAAAAATCTTTAAATGACAGGATACAGTGAGCCTCCTGGTTGGTGAACACATCAAGTGCTGAGAGGGTGACATGCCTGGAGATAGCATAGAAGTTCTGTGTCACTTCCCCATACCTTGCTCTATGCATCTCTTTTATCTGGGCTGTTTCTGGGTTGTGTCCTTTGTAATAAACTGGTAATAGTAAAGTGTTTCTATGGATTCTATGAGCCATTGTAGCAGAGTATCAAACCTGAGGAGAGGATCATGGGAACCCCTGATTTATAGCTGGTTGATCAGAAGTGTGCTTAGCAATCTGGGACTTGCAACTGGCATCAAAAGTGGGAGGAATCTTGTGGGAATAAACCTGTATGTACTAACTGTATGTACTAACTGTGTGTGTATGTACTAACTCTGTATGTACTAACTCTGCAGAGTTAATGTCAGAATTGAATTGAATCATGGGATACTCAGACTGAATGTCTGGAGAATTAGAGAATTCTCTTGTGTTGGGAAAAACACCACACATTTCGTGTCAGATGTGTTGTGAGTAAAACAGTTCAGAGACTTTAAGAAGGAGGGGTGCCCACTGACTACCATCTTTTCTTTTCTACTGGCTTAAATATCAACAAGTCTCTAAGAGATGCTGAAAACACAAGATAGAAGAGGTCTGGCTCCCTGGATCACTACATGGAGAAAAGTTACCTTCCAGTTAGGGAAACTTATGTTAGATGGTAATGTGGTTATGACATAAACTTCTGTTTTGTTTGAGTCACCAATCATACTTGGTTCTAATGGTACTGCAGCCTCAGCTATGCTGAAACAACAGTGTAACATTTCTTCTTTTTTTTTTTAAAGATTTTATTTATTTATTCAATAGAGTTAGAGACAGCCAGCGAGAGGGAACACAAGCAGGGGGAGTGGGAGAGGAAGAAGCAGGCTCATAGCGGAGAAGCCTGATGTGGGGCTCGATCCCATAATGCTGGGATCACGCCCTGAGCCGAAGGCAGACGCTTAACCGCTGTGCCACCCAGGTGCCCTGCATTTCTTCTTTTTTTAATTGAACATTAAAACATTGAATAATGAATCTAAACTGGGCAGTGACATTTACTTGTTAATATTGCCATTATTTTAATAAACACAGAACCTACTGTAACAATTATTGCTACTGATAACCCAACAAAAGCATGACTCACCATAATAGTTAACATAAAGGTATTCAATTTAAGGATTGAGTTAGCAACACTCTTATAATGTGAACAGGAGAATATTCATTATTTGATTCTCCTTACTCTAAAAACAGAAATCAAGTGTAAAGTGTATGATTGCATGTAAGTCTTTGAAAGAAGAAGGATTTTTATCTAAATTCCCTGAAATAAGCAAATGGCCACTCACTTTATTCTTCAAAACTTTCCTGGATGATAAAAATTTCAGTATTTTTTGTTCCGAAGCTCTGGAACTTTTTATTGAATCACACTTTCTCCTTAATTAATATGCAAACATAGAGCAGAACTATAATATAAATTTTCACATGCGTTATCTCATTTGATAGTTCATAGCAGTTCACATGGTAACCCATATTATTCCAATTTTGAACAGATAGATAATGGAAACCAAAGAATTATATAAATTGCTTTAAGTCATAGAACTAAAAAGCTAAAAAAGATTTGTTGGGAGATCTCAGTGTATGCTAACAATTCTTTCTACTTTAAAAATATCAGCCGTAGCTTGGAATTATAAACCTTCTGGAAAGGGGAATCATGTTTCTACTATATTGAGTGCATCTCCTGGGGAAAACAATAAGAAAGCTAAAATTCTTATTTTAATCTTTTTTTAACATTAGTTTCTGATCTTATACTTAGTAACACATCTACAAAGAAAAACAAAAGCAAAAATGGGAATCCTGGAATAGAAATAAGTACCAAAGTCAGAATGATTCTTGAGGGACACGGCCAAGACTGATAAACTTGAGATTCAATTTTGATAGATATGCAGTTATGAAGATTGTGGGACATAATAAATCCCTTGACCAAGCCAGGAAAATGAATAGTAGACTCCCACATAAATCTGGAACCCTCAAAGTGCTATACTTTCTAAGCAAAGTTTAACAAAAGGAAACTTGAATTTTCCAACCTGGTCCATCATGGAAGGAAAAAAAGTCTCTATGGAGAAACTGTAAACATAAATAGTTATTCACAAAGTTGTATGACTTGAATTGATTCAACTGTTTGGTTATAAAATCTCAAGCAGATAGCTTTATTTAAAGCCTTGCTACCAGGCAACTAACTAGCAGAAGAAAATACAAACCATTTTTGGAGAAATATAACTTTTCCATGGACTAACTCAACAGGTAAAATCCAATGAATATGAACTCACAGAAAAATAAAAACATATACATACATACATACAATAGATTCTCATTATTCATGATAGTTATGTTATATAAAGTTGCTGCAAACACTGAATTAGCAAAAACTGAACCATTGTTCTTAGGGGACATTTGTGTTAGGTTCCTGTCCTCTAGTCACAGTGTTTTCATCAACCAATCAATACATCAGTTTTTATTAGACACCATATTTAGTACATATTGTTGATTCATTGACATTGAACTCATGGCCAACCAGACTATAAAACATGGCTGAATGAAGCTAATCTAACACACATGTTCTTTCCATTGGCACATCGAAGTCTTCTTGTGTTTAAGAATGATAGACAACATTTCAGTACTACACTTGGGAGCCATTTCTTTTTCTTTTTCTTTTTTTTTTATTATATTATGTTAGTCACCATTGGGAACCATTTTAAACTGTGAAGTCACATACACACACACACAGGCATAAAAATGTGAAAAACTTGGCACTAAACAGATTGCAAAATGGATACTTGCTTTGAGTAGGAAAGCTGAAATAAGAAGGCAGAGAAGCACCTTGATTGACCTCGGTTAGGAATGTGTTTGTTGGGTGACTCAAAATTTTGTGGACTGTGCACATGTCCATGTAGAAGCACAAAAGTGCAATGAGTATTGATTTTAAGGGTTACAAATACATTTTAGTGAGTAAGCAAATTCACAATTATGGATCCATGAATGATGAGAATCAGCTGTACCACAGAAGGAGGCAAAGGCTCACGAACCCAAGCCAACAGGAAAACAAAGCAGAATCACACATGCAAATGCTTCTTGCATTGGGATTACCAAAAGAATACAAAATGATTTTTTATAATAAAAAAAATAAAAGAGCCACTGAATGAGCATAGGCTAAGAAGCTATAAATATGACTAAGCACATTTACCAAAGAACCAAATGGTTCTTAATAGAAATAGAAAATAGGAATAATAGAAATGAGACATATGAAGATTAAAAAATAAAGGGTGTATTAAATGGCAGAGTAGTCAAAGTTGAAAAGGACATTAAGTAAACTGGAATTGGGATCTGAGGCGCTTGGCCAACCTATAGCCAGATAAAGAGAAAATAAAAACTATGAAAGAGGAGTTAAAACACCTAGACTATAGAGTAAGAAAGATGAACACTTATCTAATCAGAGTCCAGGATAATAGAGAGTAAAGCAGAAACAAGATTTGAAGAGGTAATGACTGCTATTTTTTCCAGGATTGATACAAGACACCAGCCTCCGGCCCAGAAAGCCCAATATATTCATAGTAAATAAAAATAAATCCATATCTAGACAAATAAGAGTGAACTAATAGAAATTGAAAGACAAAGAGAAGGTCATAAAACCAACCAAAGAGAGAAAAAAAAAAAAAGAACCTACATAGGAGACCTATGTAGGTTTAGTCTAATAAAATAGTATCTTAAATGTGTTGTGGAAAGGTTACTTTCGAACTTAACATATCTTTTTAAAATGAGAACAGAATGAAGACTTTTTTTAGAATACAAAAACTTGTGGCTTCTAATAGATTTTTAGTAACAAAAATTATGAAAAATTTAGGACGGTAGTTTAGGACAGTAGAAAGATGCAAATTTCTAAGATGCAAAGAGAAATAGTAGCAGTATTGATAAATACATTGGTAAAACTAAATAAACATTGGCTGTGTAAGATCACAATAATAATAGTCATAATTATTGTTTAATTATATACAAATAACAAAATACCTAATAAAATGGTCAAAATAAAATAAAATTTGATGTAGCTATATTGTTTTAGACAAAGAATTTAAGTCAAAACTCATTACTAGATAAGTACAGCACTAATTTCACTAGAATTAACATAAATATTCAAACTTCAATTCATGTTCTAACATAGCTTTAAAATGTACAGAAAATTACCGTAAAATAAATGGACAATTCCACCATTTTAAGCAGAGATTTTAATGTCATATTCAGTAATTGATAGATCAAACTGACAAATGGATGATAGGTCTGTGGGTGTTCATTCAACAACTCCTTTATTGCAAGCAGAAATTTTAAAATGTATTTACTAAAAATATCTATGAAATATTGGTATATGTACCTCACTACATTAAAAAGGAGGTTACAAAGTTAATGCAGATGCAGTGACGGGTTGACTTTATACTCTTCCTTCTGTTTGGAACACTCCTCTTCCACTGAGCTAGGTTATACTCATGTCTGCATTCTTGGTTTCTTCAGGAAGGCCTTTTTGGGCCCTTGGCCCCTGGACTTGGGCCTGTGTACTTGTTTTCATTATACCCTATAATCCTTCAAATGATAACCCTACTTGTGATTATTTGTTTAACGTTTTTATCCCGGATAGGGCAAATGCTTGAGGCCGCAGCCATATCATTCTTGTTAGTAGTCTATTTCCGGTCTTAGTGCAGTGCTAGCCTTATGGTAGTGATGGGTTAGTGATTGCAGGTAGAAATGAAGGAAGAAAGGAGGAAATGGGAGAGAGAGATTCTTTATGTAGATAGTTTGACTTTGGTGCGTTGGGACTCGAGATAATATATTGGTATTACTTTGAGCCCTGGAGATTCTAGCCCATCAGAGGGGTGGGAGTTGTGCCAAAGAGAAGGATGCCTGATGCTCCTGAGGAGGCCAGAACGAGAGAGAAAACAAAGTGATGTCTGCTATATAAGCACTGGACTTATTCAAGAGCACCTATAAGACACCACTTGGAGACTCCCAGAAATGATTGGGTCAGAGAAGTCTGCTTTGCAGGGGCTTGGAGGCCCCGAAATATGTACCAAGAAAGTATACAAGATAGTAAAAATAAGGGCTATTATGGTCTTTGTGATCTAAATTTTGAAACCCAGGCTGGGGTGGCCATAGCAACCGTAGAGGACAATATAAACAACAACAGTTGTTTGCGATGCTCAGGACATAAGCTATTTGACAGGAGGTTTACCATGAAGAGATAAGAGAAGAGATATCAGATACACAGAAACTAAGTTCAAAATTGGCTCTGTCATCAGCACTTAGAAAATAAGTCCACAAACAACAACAACAAAAATGCTAAACTTAATCTGAAACACAGAAACTACAGAAGATGGGGAGAGACACATCTGCTCCAGAAGGGATTTTCAATGAGCAGCAAGAAAAAGAAAAAAAAATGCTTTACCCTGAAGACTTTGAAGCCTGGCAGAGAATAAACACAGCCATTACCCAAGTTCACAGCTGTAACCTTGGGGAGCTGAACTGGAACATGGAAGAGTTGCCACCTGCGCAGCTGAAGAAAGACTAATAGCAGGAACTTAACATCAGATCGGTGATTTCTTGGCTGCAGAAAAGGTAGCATCTTTCATAAAGCAAGCTGTTTTCCTGCTTTTAGTGACTCCAATTCTACTGAAGATTGTTGTTTTATAATAGAGAAAAACCCTTGCTGGCAACATTGCCTATATACTGATCTGTCATAAAAGACTCTAACAGATGCTCCTGCCCAGTCCCCCCTGTGACAGAACATTCATTGTGGGTAATGTTTGCAGTGCATTCTGCCCACGAGAAGCTACCAGTGATGCATTTTTCTCAAACAAGTATTGTGTGCCAAACACCCAGCATATCTCTGAAGATTTTTAACCCAATACCTTTCACAAAATCAAATTCATATTCCATAGTGTACTGAATAGGGAACAAAAAGGGGAAAACAAATTGTATGCCCCTTTTTCTTGGCGAACAACCAGATTGCAATAGAGTAGTGAGATTTTTCCTGATATTATTATTTTTTTTAAATTCTGAATTTGAAAGATTATTTCCTCATGATTAGGTTTTGATTACATATTTCTGGCAAAAAAACTGCCAGGCTAACTGTCTTTTATTGCACTGCATGATGAAGTTATCCCACTATTGCTGATGCTGCCTACTATCATTGGTTTAGGTGGTGACTACCAGATACATTTCTCTTTGTAATTAGTAAGTAAGAGTCAGGGTGACAGGAGAGGGTGTAAGGCCTCTTGCACATTTAAAGAACTGAGTATGGATGGTGAGACTGTAAATTAGGAAACTGTTATAATAATCCACTCAAGAAATTATCAGGGCTTGAAAGAGTAGTGGCAAGGTGGGGTAAGGTAGAGAAAAAAGATTCCAGAGATGTGAAATTGGCTGAATCAACAGGACCTGGAAGCTGATTAGACACATGGGATGGAGAGATTTAAGAAATATGAAAAGAATCTCAGTTGAATCCTAGGTTTAGGGTTGCAAGAGTAAGATAGTGGATTTCTCTTTGGACCTGCTACGTATGGGATTGCCTGGGGGGTTTCAAGTGTAGATATCAGATAGACATTTGGAAGTAAAAGAAGGTAAAATTTAAGAGGTGTGATTATATATAAAACATTTGTTCTACTTCCTTCTCTCTGTATTTCCTCATGATTCCCATGTCTTGCTAATGAGTGAGAATGTTGAGAAAAATAATTAGTAATACATAAAAATGATTAAATCTATATTTGCAGTTCACGTCTGTATATCCTTTAAAAAATCCATATTAAATAGGCATAAAAGGAGATTTTACTTCTTTCTCTTGATGACCCATTGAAACAGCTCTGATTATCATAGAGGTACCTTTATAATGGAAACAAACTTTTAGTGCCTGATAGTTTGAGTGTTGGGTTATGTTTCTACCACTTGAGTAATTATCTTCTTAGATAAATTTGTTCTGTAGATGTCCATTACACCTCACATATATGGAAGAATATGCTGTTCTTATTGATATCTATACTTAAAGAGTAAAAAAATTGTCTATTGTCTTATGTCTGTTATTCTGTAGATGTCTCACATGGTTAATACTAACAAAATGGCAAAACTTTCAAAACACATACTTCGTTTTATTTAAACAAAGCTTGGAAAACACATTTTAGCAAAGATGTTTGTTTTCTGATGACGATGTCAGTCCAAACAAGGGGTTAATTATTGTATCCTCTGGGAATTAAACTGCAACCCAATCCATGAGCTATTAAAACCCAGTACTTAGGTGCTCAGTAAGGTGAAATTGAATAGGATCCTTTATGTCCTATTTGTACTATTTTCATACTGACCATATTATTCCAGTGTCCAATGATTTAATATTCATCTGATTTTGGAATTAGGAGGTCTGTGATCTTTAATGAATTTGTCATCTCATTGAAGGTCAGATTCAGGAATTTTGCTTCTAAGCCGCCTTTCCTATATTGCTGAACACACTTGATCAACGGTCCTTTGCAGGCAGGCATAAAAGAAAGAAGGTTAAGAAGAAAAGAAGACCTCATCACAAGGTCATTTTCTGAGAGAAAATCTTCCAGAAACCTTTGATTAAATGCTAGCTAACCATCCCTGAAATGTGTTTTCCTGATTAGGATATCTAACTGTCTCAAAGATGCAGGTTAAACTAATACAGAAACAGTTTTATCACACTGTATATGTTGAACTATTTTAGAGTAACTTATAGACCATTTAACACTATCTTATTCAATTATCATTACAATTTCTTGAAGTAGGCAGTATATTCATATTTTAAAGATAAAGAAACTGAGGCTCAGAACGTCTGAAAAATCTAACTAAGGCCATGCAACCGGTAAATCAAAGAAAAAATTTAAACCTAGGTCTGTCTCATGCCAAAGTCTGGACTCTTCTGCCTCTACTGACTGTCTTCAGTATTCTGTCTGGAGTAATTCATTTAACTGGATCAAATGGATGCTGGTATCTATTTTTGGAAACATACTTAATAGTCAGTTCTCCTCAGACATCTCCAACAAGACAGTTCTATTGGCAGAGTAATAATAACATGCTCAGCTCTCCATCAACAGTTAATTTCTTAGTCTTGTGCTTTATCATAAATGTTTGCTTAAGTTTTATGTTCTACACTAGATTGTGCATCAAGATAATAGGTGGAGCTTTAAAAAACAGCTGCCTCTGTCTCAACTCTGGGTATTCTATTTCAATAAGACCTTTTTCCTTATGCTAAAGCATATCACACTTGCTTTAATATGCAAATGTCTTAAAGTCCTCAGTAATGAAATTATTTAATTTTCCAAATTTGAGCCATAATTCCGTAGACTTGAGCAATATTTGTTCTTCAAGAAGATAAACTGTTATTTAGCATATGGCTTAGACCGTATCTTAATATTTGCAGGGTTTTTTTTTTTTTGTTTTTTGTTTTTTTTTAGCTGTAAAATCTCCAGTGGTAGGGATTGTGCTTGCTTCTTGGAATCACCTGTGCATGGTACTACCCAGGAGCCTATTATGTGTCCAATACTGGTTAAGTCAGAGGTAGGTTAAGATGAATGGTAGAAGGTTTTGAAAGTAATTGGCTAATGATGTGGATTTTATAATTTGTTTCCAAGTTCAAGCAGCTGTCTTAGGGCAGTAGGCTTATGTTAGAGTCCACGTATGTAACATATAACATACTTATGGATATTTATTAGTGCTATGAGAAGGGGGAAAGAATGAAAAGCAAAAGGAGATGCAGCTATTAATAATTTCATATTTATATGAACTGAGGTTGACAAAAAAAAAAACACCATCTGGTAGGAGGAGATGTAGGTTGGTTAGTAAATTCAGAGAAATGCAGTGGCCTATGTAACATGCTTGTGAAGGCGTGATTTCTTTTGGCACGGACATGATTTATAAATGCCAGTTTCATTCATCAGTATTTTCAGAAAGTAATTAATTTTTTTATTAATATTCACTGAAGTAGCACCATGTTGCTCAGGAAAGTTAGAAAAGTGACTTCTTTCTCCCATAATCCCAGCATAGTTTCAGGCTATAGAAATTAGTAGCTAGCGAATTATGTCCTTGTCATAAAATAATAATAATAAATGAGAGACATGTGTAAGGGGGAAAAAGGAGGAATACGGAAGCCAAGGTAAGAATTTGGCTTAACTAAATTCTCATCATTTTGGTTCAGAATATAAAAATAAATGCTTGAAAATCTGACAGCTTCCCTCAGCTCTACTATTAGCTGCTCCATTTCCCTGCCAGACTGTTTCTCTAAGCTAGCAGATGCTGTGTCTCAGGCCCAAGGTTCCTACTGCAAGAAGTATCAGAAGAGACGAAACTACGTAGCTCATGGCTCCTGGCTGAACAAGACTTCCATTTTGCTTTTTCCCAGAGTTAGGTAAACTGAGCAGAAACTAGAGATATACTAGACTGGGTATAGGGGAATATATTAGTGGTCTATAAGTCGCTTCTCCCCTTACAAAGCCACTATGTTACATAGAAATGAGCTATGGACAGTGGTCATGTAGAAAAGCCTTTTCAAATTACCTCAATAAGAAAGCCAAGCAGTTGATCTTTCTCAATGGAATGTAATTCTGGCTGAAAGAAAAGAAGAGCCATTTTTTTGCCTCAATACTTCTGTGCTAAGCAGAAAGACATCATCCCAATTTGGTCGAGTATGCAAAACTAAATTGGTAAGAGTTACTTCTTGGGCTCTGCTTCCATTTTATCTCTCACTGAATCATTTAATTGTAGAAAGTTTATTTTGTACTTAATCAGATTTTAGTTCCTAGATTATTGGGCTTTAAACTTTTAAGAGTTCTTATTTTCTCTCCTTATTAAAATCCTTGGCATGATACCAGTACACTACATAAAAGAGGGCCACAGCAGAGCTCACTGGCAAGTTTTATTTGATGCAAGTGTTAGGCATAATAAAATGCTCCCACAAGCTTAGAAAAGTTTAAACAACACATGGAACAGGTTTATTGTAGCAGGCTTCCTAGATTCAAGTTATGGTAACCATCCAGCTAAAGGCACTCTCTCCACCTTTATAGCATCATAAATTTGGTGGGAAAAATATATTTCATTGACTACAGTTCAGTCACCATATGAATAGAGAAGATGGGTGTTTCCTCTTTCCCATCTGCCATCATGGAATGATTTGGCGAATGCTCCAATGTAAAACGTTAAACACATTTGAAGGATTTTATAAATGTTTATTGACAGTTCCCTGTTGCCACTTCAGGTAGAATATACTCAGTTACATCTCTTTTAATCCTACTTACTGTGACAAGCAGATTTCTGACTGGCTATTATCCTCAATGATGCTGCCCTTCCCATCATCACCACAATGCAAAGCCTGTGGCTGGATGGTAGAGGTACTGCCTGTGAAATGTAACTCAGTACAGTACATTTTGATTTGTTATATGTGCTGTTTTGGTCTTTTGACAGTTGTTCCGGGAGTAAATAACATCTGCCGTACAATTGGCTGGCAAAACTCATTTGTAGTATAATTAAACAGCCATCATTTTCTTGGAGCGTAAACACTGAGATAAATAGTCCATGAATTAGCGAGTGTGACATCATTTGATGGCTCACGGATAGAGGCACCAATATAGATTTCGTATATATGCAGAGTGCCTTCACCAAGGCAGCTAACAAAAGCAAAAGCAGAAGCTGTGTCTATAATTTGAAAACTGGAGGCAAGAGTATTTGGACAGCCTTAGCTATCTTATATTTGCCATAGTGTGAGCCCTTTTCTTTACCTAGCATTGTGGCAGGTCCCGGAGACCCCTTTACCTTTAAACTACATTAATGATATAGTGACTTAAGAATGATCACAAAGAAAGTGTCATCCTTCCCTTTGGGCATTTTATTTTCTGGAACTGTTGCCTTCCTTTCTCCCTTAACGGCTTAGAGCTAGAATTGAAACCAAAATTGACCCAAGTTAGTTATTAACCAGAGGTATTTATTTTCTCCCCAGCTGTCTGGTGCAGTAGTTTGATTCATGTAAAGGCTATTGAAGAAGAAAAAAAAAATGTGGAAATTTATACTTGGTTTTTGTACTCTTTCCCAAATGGCTGAGAGGATGGCTTCTAAGTAGCAGGTCATTTTCATGCAGGTTTTCAAATTACGGTCAATTCTGGGTTTTTTTTTTTGTTTGTTTGTTTTTTATAACTCATTGCACAGTGGAGCTGTGCTAACCATTGTCATCTCCCTTTCTCCTTTGGATCCCTGACTTTTGACAACTCATTGGGTCCTAGAACAGTTGCCTACAGAAAGAGGAATAAAATGGTGAAAGAGTTCAATGTAAGGTGAGAGGGAATAGTGAAGCCAGTTGTGAATGGATATTTCACATCCATAGTATCACTATACATGATTACTGAGCTCCATTTAAATGCAGATGCATTAATATTGTTTAAAAAACAAAACTCAACTGAGTAAATTCAAAGATCTAATTGGCTTTATTAAGGATTCAGGAATTGGGCAATATCTCATCTACCAAATAGAAGGAAGTTTCAAGGAGCTATACAAAATGGGAGGTTTTTAAAGGTGGAGAGGGTGTGGCACAGGAAGTCACGGACAAAAGAAGGGATTATTTCCAACAAGGTCACCTTCCTTTCCTGGAAGGGCCAGGCTCTGTTGTGCAGATGACCTTACTAGTGCTGATCAGGTAATTCCATGAGACTGGTTAAAGGTCACATTTCTGAAAATGGCTGCAACTGCAGTTAAGTCTTGGTTTGCATCTTGGGGACATGTGACTCCATCTTGGGCCTATTATTCCTTTTTTAAACAATTTTCTATCACTAAGTATTTCATAAGTAAGAATGGGGACTTAACTTTTTTGTTCATAGAATAATCTAGAGTATAGTCAGTAGTCAATAAATACATGTGGAATGAAAAAATGAACAAAATAATTTATTTTCAGTTGCTTTTTGGAGAAAATTTTCTTTACCACAACATTGAAGTTGAGATCTATGAACTTTCATGATTGTTAGCAATTAAGTAAAACTATTTTATTTCCATTGTTACACTTCTGATTTCATTCGTTGCTGCTGCTATTAAGTGTGCATCTCTGACCCATGTGCTATAGAAATCCTTCATTGGTCTATGCAAAGATAAATTATTTTAATTTCATTTGTGATAGGAATGTTATGTAACAAAGTTTCATAATATATTTATCAGAATAGGCTGCCCTATTCTGCAATGACCAACAACCTTAAAGCTTCATTGGCTTCATAGAATAAAGTTTATTTCCTGTTGATGGTACATATATAACATGAGCCATTGGGGGGTTTACTCCACCCAGATTTTTGGAAAATGGGCTGATAATAACAGCACTATCTTATAACTGCACCCTCTAGAGCTTGAGAACTCCAGCTTCATTGTTTGCAGAGGAGTAAGTTAGCTACAGGGTCATGCATCAGCTCTTTTATGCTTTGGCTTGAAAATGACACAGGTGACTTATACTCACAGCCCATTGATCAAAAATTAGTAATGTATTCCTGCCTAATTTCAAGGATGGGAAAAGTGGTGGGGGAACAGATGGGATGACACTCTCTCTGATATGCTAGGCAAAGTTATGTGCCTTCTGGAACCAGGTTGGAAAACACAGTTGATATTGCTTAACTAAAGTTGGAAGTCTGAGACCAGGAATTTACATTCCAAGAAAACCTAACACACATCAAAAGATCTTACAGAAGAAAAATTAAAATATGTTATACACAAAGTAGAATTTATTAGGAGAGGCAAGATTGGTTTACTATTTGAAACTGATCAATATTATCCACCAATGAATAGGCTAACAGAGAACAATCATATAATCATAACAAAAAGTTTATAAAAAGTATCTGACAAAGGTCTACATTTTCATGACATGAATTCTCATGAAAGTAGAATTAGAGGGCAAGTTCCTCAACTGGATAAAGAACATCCACAAAACTTCATAGTTATTCATAGCTAACATCATGCTTAATAATTAATTATTAAATAGTTTTTCCTAAGATTGGAAAAAAGCTAAATGTACCCTCTTTCACTACTTGTATTTACCATTGTGCTAGTCTCAACCAGCAGATGAAAGCAATAAAAATACATATGTACATAAAAATTGGAAAGGGAGAAGTAAAACAGTTTTATTCACAGATAACATGATTGTTTAAGTGAAAAATAATAAGTATGCCAAAAAGTAATACTAAAACTAGAACTGAGCAAGGTCAACAGATACAAGGTCAATATATGAAAGTCATTTGCGTTTATATATGCTAGCAACAAAAAATTGGAACATGAAATTTTTAAAAGTACCATCAAAAGCAAAATATATAGAAATAAAGTTGATAAAAGATCTACAAAACCTACAATGAAAATACAGAATGGTGAAGTGAAATTAAAGATCTAACTAATATATATATATATATATATGATATATATGTATATATCACATTCATGAATTAGAAGACTCAAGTTTATGAAGATTTCATTATCCCAACATTGATCTGTAGATTCAATACAATTGGAGTCAAAATCCCAATATGGTTTTGAAAGTTGTTTCTAAAATTTATATGGAAATGCAAAAGACCTTAAATAGGCAAAACAGACTTGAAAAAAAGAGTGAAGTAGAAAAACAAACAACTGCCTAAATTTCAAATTTAAGTATAAAGCAACAATAATCAGGCCAGTATGGTATAGACTTATGAATAGACAGCTCAACAGAATAGAACAAAGATTCTACACATAGGCAAGACACCAGGGTTGTCTAATAGGGAAAAGAGAAGAGTTTCAATAACTAGTGCTGGAATAACTGGGTATCTAAATGTAAAAGCTAAAACTATAATGTTTCTAAAAGAAAACATAGGAGAACACTTTTATGAACTTGAGTATGTAAAGATATTTTTGAGGACATAAAAAATACTAACCATAAAATATCGATAAACTGAACTCTATTCAAAATTAAAACTTCTACTCATCAAAAACATTGTTAAAACAATGAAAAGGCAAGACACAGACTTGGAGAAAAATTTTATATATATATATATGTGTATATATATCTATATCTACGTATAGATATAGATATATAGATATATAGATAGATCTGTAACTACAACATAAAAAGGATTTTTATAAATCAGTGATAAGTCAAACAATGCCAAATAATTTTATAAGAAACTCTATAAAAGAAGGTATACAAATTGCAGTAAGTTCTTGAAGATGTCTTCCATATAAAGAGTTACCAAGGAAAATGCAGTTTACTCCCCACCATTTAGAGCAGCTGAATTCAATAAATGCCTATGATGGTGTAACTGACTGAGACTCTCATATATTGCTGGTGGGAGTATAAAATAGATCAGTCACTTTGGACAATTTGTTGGCAATTTCTCAAGATAAATGCACACTAAGACTGAGTCACATTTTGGTATTTACTCAGGAGAAAGGAATACATATGTGCCCCAAAAGACTTGTATAAAAGTATTTATAACAACTTTAAACAAAATAGCTTCTATGGGAGCAAATTTTTCCCCCTCTAGTCTCCTAGATTCTCCCACTTGGGCCCTGCAAATTAGACTGTGAAGAGACAGATGAACAAGAGAAAACAGAATTTGTTAACAAATATATCACACATCACATGAAAGAAACCCCAGTGATGAGTAACTCAAAGGGGTGGTTAGAACTTGGGGCTTGTAGGGGTTCCTGGGTGGCTCAGTCATTAAGCATCTGCCTTTGCCTCAGGTCGTGATCCCAGGGTCCTGGTTTTGAGCCCTGCATTGGGCTCCCTGCTCTGCTGGGAGCCTGCTTCTTCCTCTCCCACTCCCCCTGCTTGTGTTCCCTCTCTCGCTGGCTGTCTCTCTCTCTGTCAAATAAATAAATAAATAAAATCTTAAAAAAAAAAAAAAGAACTTGGGGCTTGTATACCATCTTAACAAAGAACAATAAATATGTAGAGAAGTGACAAGACAAAGGAAGAGAGGTTTTAGACTTCCAAGGGTGTCAAGCTGTGAGGTAAACTAAAAGAGAAAGATTCGTTTGTGCAAGTTCATTTTGTTGGGTGCTGAGTTTTGTTTTTTCATAGCCATAAAACTTCCTCAAAAGAGGGGATTTATTGTAGTTCTCATTTCTCAAAAACTGCTGCTTTTAGTGAACTAGGGAGCCTCTGCGGAGGCTTTGATATGCATCCATTGATTCTCATTTGCCTCTGGTTCATATGCTACTTATGCCGAAGTGGTATATCTTGGGGTGGCATATTCTAATTTCCTATAAGCTCAAACTAGAAACAATCAAATGTCTATATATAGGAAAATACTCCGCAGTGAATAAAGAATGGACTGTGGACACACTCAGCAGCATGGATGAATTCCAAAAATATTACAGGTGAGTGAGAGAAACTGGATATGATAGAGTACATTTTCTGTGATTCCATTTATATAAGTTTCAAAACAGGTAAAACTAATTTACAGTGATTGGAATCAGAATAGTAACTGCCTGTGTGGTATGAGATTGACTGGAAGGCATCATGAGGGAACTTTCATGAGTCCTGTATTTTGATTGGGAGTTAGTTAAAAGAGGGAATGTATTCATTAAAACTCACTGAACACCTAAAATCTACACATTTTACTATATATAAATTTTATTTCAATAAAGAGGCCAATATAGGAAATATATGTACATATTAAATATTGTTTAAGTTGTCTCTTATTTTCCTTTAAGAGAAGTGTAATGGAGTGAATGTTTTGCTGACAAAAGGAAAAATCAGACAAAGCCAAAAAGACTAACAAAAGCCCCCAACTTCCTGGGTATTTTGTGAAATTAATGCCAAGGACAAAATACTATTAAAACAATAACAACAACATGGCAGTAAAAAAAAAAAAGTAATGTTATGTCATAATCTGCTGGTTCAATTGTCAACATGGAAACCATTTATTATGTATAGAAACCTTTGGGTACCCATTTCAGAAACAGTTGGTGAAAAATAGAACTATTAAGATTTTAAACTAATGAAAAAACTCAGCTGTGTTTTTAAAAAAATTATAATTTCTCAAGTGGGAAGAAAGATTCTCCTTTCCAAAGCAAATGTGATCGTATTTATTCTCTCCATGATAAAGGCATTGGGGCATTTATATTGGGGAATGTCCAAAATATCTATGATTTTACTTTTCCAGCCAAAACTCTTCTGTTTTTCTGGCATGTATTAATCAGTATGCAAAACATTTTGAAATTTTAAATATTATTCCACATCACACTCATTTATTCTAGTTTAAAAAGATTTGGAATGCCAGTTTTCCTAGCATAATGATATTTTTAATGACTGAACATAAAGCATTTCTTCCCTCATAGAATATATTAGTAGAAATGTATATTATTTGGAGAAATGGAAAGAAGTAGTATAAACTAACCAAAACCAAGACCAAAACCCAAAACAAAAGAAGGCAAAACAAAACAAAATAAGCACCAAGAATTTCTGATCATTATATAAGTAATTTAATATTGATATGTGGATATACACTGGCTAATATATTGATAAAAGAAGCCATTGGCAATCTGCAAGATGAAAATAACTATCAAAGAATATTCTGAATTGTTTGCCATGTGGCTCAGTCATTTTTGTATCATCCTTTGATTGAACACATTAGGGTTATTGCCATAGTGTAATAGAAGATCTATGAACTTTTGAATCAGACAGCCATATGTTAAGTCCTTAGCATTTGTGTGATCTTGAGGTTTATATGTATTTCTGAGCCTTGGTTTTCTCATGCATATAATAATTGAAGATAATAAAACAATTTACCTCATGGGTTTAATGTAAGAATAAAATGAAATCATGAATGTCAAAAATCAAGCAAAGTGCTGTCACTTAGGTCCTAAAAAATCAGATGAGTTTCCCATCACTGAGCTTGCAAGGGGGTGAGAGGTAAAGATGGATAACAAACAAAAGAGCTAATTAATAAATGATTTATTTAGCTAGCTGTTACCTTGAAAATCAGGTGCAAGGCTGTACGAGAATGATCTAAACAAGTTTTGAAATTGAGGAAAAGGAAAACGGGCAGTATTAGAATCCTAAGTGTAGACCTGTGTGGCTCACTGGAGAAAATGGTTAAATACTGGAGAATATACAGAAATAGAACATAGCACAATGGGCCAAAACTAGAAAGGACAAGGTTGAGGTGAGACAACCCTGACTTGTTTCACAATTTTGCCTCCTGTTGACTTTGTAGCCTGAGTTAGAAAATGAAAGATTTCCGTCCTAGTACTGTACAATGCAGACGAAAGTTATGATTGCTAAACCAGTGTCATATATTGCTTTTTACTGATCTACTTTATAGCTTTTTGGAAATAGATACAGTCTTTGTAAGCATGCAAAAGTTGAGTGATGCCTAGTTCTGCTTTCTGACTTTGATATCAAGGAAGCATCTCATTGGGATTGATATATCCAGGATGACATGTAAATTTTTTTTTTTAAGGATAAAGTCTACTTAGATGGGAAGTAGGTTTAGTTTATCTCTTTATTTCGTCCAGCTAATTTTTGACTGATAATTTTATTTTGAATAGGAAATTTGCTAAGTCGTTAAATAATTCATATTCTCCATGAAGATGGACCACAAAATACAGTGGTTTAATAAGGCAGACTCTAGCCCCATTCCCCACCCTCAGCATTGTAACTTCCACTGTCCATTTGTCACAAACTATCCATTGCTGACAAAATTGGAGAAAAATGAAAAATTTTTTACTCTATTCAGATGGTAAAATAATATTAATACATATAGTTGTAGTAAGAAATAATTCAACCATCACTCTTACAGTAGTTACATGGTATGATTTATATTGTCTTTATGTGCCAGGATTGTACTCACATCTTTACATTTATATTATATTTCATTTTCATCACATTTCTGTAAGATAAGTATCATTATCTTCATTTTACCCCTCCTGATACAGATATGTGTAAAGTGTAAACAGAGTGACCAGGGTACACAGATGAGGTTTGAATTCTCACTCCAAAAGTAACTTCTCCAAAAGAAAGGGAGTTTGATATTATTATGGAAAGATGACTGAGTCATATACAGGAGAGACTAATTTTTCTGAGTCATTCAACTGAAAGTTTTCTCTAGTTTCTTAACATGAGAACTCCATTCTATAGTATAAGTATTTTTCTGTGTTTATTATTAATATAAATATTTAGTAATTGATGCATCATTTTACTTCCATGGCATGGCATTAATCATTTTTAAAAACCTTTGCTTTGCCTGTAATGACCTGAATGAAAGAATTACTGAAAGAATTTTGAGGATGAACCTGCCTCCCAAAATGCCTTACAAAATAAATTCCCCAAAGTAAGAAAAAAAAGGGATAAAATTCCCTAGCTGTTGCAGTTAAAGTTGGGCAAGGAATAAGACCTAGGTTTCGAGGCTGAACTGAGGAATAAATTATGGCTTGGTTTATTCAGCTCACCCTCCCCCTTGAAGCTGAAATGATGAGTATAAAATCTTGAACCTTCTCAAGAATATTCCAAAGCTGCAGAGAAGAAACAGAACTTCTTTTCGTATTTTTATCTTTCCCTTGTTTTACTGGGAAGTGATGGAAATGGTTGCTAGAGAGAAATATATTAAAGTTGGCAAGTGAATGGTGAGAGAAGTAAGTATCCAGTGTCCCCATTGTCCAGGGAAAAAGCCAAACAGTTATCCACCACCCTCTCCTATCATCTGAATGGAATAAGAGGACTTTCCCTCCCCAAGTGGAGTGAACACTGATTCACAGCATTTAACAATACCTCATAATTCAGAGTATGCCGCAAAAACCCTTAATTCCCAGATAAGAGTATCTCTCTGGATAGGGGGAGGGATTAGAAAGAAGCTATCTTTGTTTTGCAAACTGAAATTCAAAGAAATGCAAGAGCAGGAATCAAATGCCATGGAATATTAGTCAAGAATGTACCTACAGTAAAATAAAATACAGCTGCTCATACATGACAGATGACAGGATATAGCATAGTAAATGTAGAAATATCCTGTTAATAAGAACAACATTAATAAAAATGAAATAAAAATTTAAATTTAAAGAATAAAGAAAAATACCTATATGGGGGGGGGAAAGCCCAGTCTAGAAGAAATTATAACTTAAGTAAAAGGAAAATTCACTTCATGTGCTTTGAAGGGGCATAGAAAACTTATTCTCAAAGAAGAAATGAGTTGAGGTAACTAAGTATGCATTTTACATTATAAAGGGTTGCTTCCCTAAAGAAACAAATTTTAGGAAACATTTATCACTAAAGAACTTAACAAATTAGAAACATCAAGGAACTAAAAGTTGAATTATGATAGGAAAAAGTTTTTGTGATAACCCAAAGGAGAATATATTTAAAAACAAAAGAAATTAGAAATCAATAAAATATATATTCCAGTATTAGATAGTGTGTATCACTGGCTTAGACATTTACACAAATGGAAAGAAAATTATAATGGATTCAAAGATTAAATAAAATAATGAACAATCTCTGAAGTGATTAAATCCTGGATCTTAAGATCAAATAGAGCACCATGACCCAGGAAGCTTTAACACTGAATGTTGCAAACCAAAACATTCCCTCATTACATTATTGAACCTTTAGGGAATGTTTTTTTTAAATTAATTCTTTAGGTATGAAGGAAGAAAAGTGAATTGGCATGGGGTGGGGATTGTTGTGAGAAGTCTACTCTTTGCCTCCTATTAGACGATGGGTTAACATCTACAGGTTTTTAAAGAAAAACAGGTTTCTTTTTTGAGAGCGCATGTGTGAGCAGAGGTGGGAAGGAGGAGAATAGAGAGAATCTTCAGCAGGCTCCACATTCAGTGAGGAGCCCCACGTGGGGCTGGATCGTGACCTGAGCTGAAATCAAGAGTCAGATGCTCTACCGACTGAGGCACCCAGGTGCCCCGAGGAAAACAGATTTTTAAAGTATAACCCAGCTCTTTAAACCAGTGAAGATATCATCTGTATATCCATCTCTCTATCTGTGTATACAAATACATGCACCAGAAAAGTCTTGGAAAAAAGTCACTTATCAATGATTTTTTGTTTCCTGGGTATGTGTTTTGGGGCAATATTCTTATTTACTTTCTTCCTTATGCTTGTCTACATCATTTAAATCCACTATTACTCTACCTCAATGATTATGAATCATCATAAAAACATAACAGGATGACTTTTTTCCCTTAAAAAAAAAACATTTATATTGGATGGTAAGCAATTTCACTGTACTTTTGCATCCCGGACTTCCTATTTTATAGCATGTTTCATTAATAAAACAAATTAATTTCAGCATAAATAACATGTCACCTAAATTCCTTCAAGATAGATGGCATTTGTTATTCTTTTTTGTATTCCTTACCATGCCTGATGCATAGATGTATGTGATATATGATTGTTGAGTTAAAAAATGCATAAATGAATGAATGAATGAATGAATGAAATGATAACTCAGACTTTTTTTTTAAATTTAATGATTTTTTATTATATGTTCGTCACCATACAGTACATCCCCGGTTTCCGATGTAAAGTTCGATGATTCATTAGTTGCGTATAACACCCAGTGCACCATGCAATATGTGCCCTCCTTACTACCCATCACTGGTCTATCCCATTCCCCCAACTCCCTCCCCTCTGAGGCCCTCAGTTTGTTTCTCATAGTCCATAGTCTGTCATGTTTCATTCCCCCTTCTGATTACCCCCCCCTTTCTTTATCCCTTTCTTCCCCTACCGCTCATCCTAGTGATAACTCAGACTTTTAAGCAACAATATATCCTTTCCCTTTTACCTTGGTTTATTGTGTGGGCTTGGACAAAAGACCTGTTTTAAAATAAGCAATAATGATATACCTTAAATAAAAATCTTTATCACACAAACCCTGAAGAGATTATTAGTGACAAAATTTTCTTTATATTTATGGGGTACTCTTTCAAATACGGAATTTGAGACAGTGTAATTCCTATGTAGCCAAAGACATGACGTTTGGCTACAGTTTTATATAACTGGCCTTCTGATGACAGGTTAATAGATCAGGTCTCTTTCATATGCTTATTATATAATGTGATGATACACCCTTATTTTTGCTAATAGTCATTCCTTGGTTTCCATGTGGGCTTTCACATATTTAGTTTTGTGCAATTTGTGGTCTTGTGACAGTTATCTGTACATGCAAGTTCCCCTCTAATCAGCACAAAAATCATCATGTATCTTTTTCTAGCACTTGCACTGAAGAAAAAAGCCCTGGTTTGAGTACAATAGAGACAATAGCAAGGCTCAAAGGTTGAAGACAAAAGATTCCGCAGAAATTAAAGGAAAAGCTGCTAAAGGGCATGACAGCTCTTTTTGTTATTTTCTGGGCTGTAATTTGTGAAATCAGTTTTCATTTTGAAAGTTCCCCAATTTTCTCCCACTTCAGTCTAAGATATAGCACACATGAGTACTGAAGACAGACGGCCCCTCAAAATGATTCAATCAGGTGGTATTTGTAATGAAGCTGCAGGCTGTCGCTTGGATTTCATTCATCTTCTATCTTTAGCTACAGAAAACTGTTTGTAACAGTTCCCTAAGCTCAGTTCACCAACATGGGTGCCACAAATTGTTTTCAGAATAAGGTATTCTCTCTAATTCCTGGTTATAAATGGTTTCCTTATAGCAAATTCCCATTCCTGTACGGTCCAGCTGCTATACAGCTGGCTGGAAAGGTCTCTTCATGCAGGGTCAGGTATCGTTGGAAGGCTAGAGGCTGTGGTGGTTTTGTTTCTAGTATTAAAACAATTTCAAACTTTTTGTATTATTAAGTGTGGGAATTTTCGTAGGGGAGGAAGGGGGGAAAAGAGAAGAGTGTTGCCATTGAAAATAACTAGAAAAGCCTTATAAATCTCACACACACACACACACACACACACACACACACACACACACACACACACAGAAAGTATTTTTAAATGTCAGTGAGCTATGGAAGCAAGGAGGGCTAGAGGAGTAAAATTTACCAAGAAGGAAGAGATTCGAAGGTGTAAACTGAAGATTTCCATCTCCCCGAAGTCCGTCGAATTCTTAGTGTGGGTTTAGAATCTGGGAGTAGGCCAGGCAGAGCACACTCAACTGAAAGAGAAAGTAGGGGAGTGTTTGATGACCTCACAGTGAAGAGTAACAAAATTGGAGAGTTGAGAAGAATCAAACATAGAAAAATTTCCCCTTCAAACTTCTTTGTTTAATTCTGAAGCTGGGATAGGTGAGAGCTTAAAGAATGAAGCCCATATCTTGGGGTGCCTGGGTGGCTCAGTCCTTAAGCGTCTGCGTCTGCCGGCTCAGGTCGTGATCCCAGGGTCCTGGGATCGAGCCCCTCATGGGGCTCCCTGCTCGGCGGGAATCCTGCTTCTCCCTCTCCCACTCCCCTTGCTTGTGTTCCCTCTCTTGCTGTCTCTGTCAAATAAATTAAAAAAAAAAAAAGAATGAAGCCCATATCTCAAAAAGTATAATTGAATTCCTCGAAGTTTCCTAGAATTTAGAAACAAAAGACCCGTTTAGGAAAGGGTCCTTGGGAACAATAGAGAAGAGTTGCAATTCTCCAGCAAGTGATAGAATGACAAGATTTCTTGCCCCTTTCTCACAGAGGTAGTTGCTGATCTGGACACTAATAGAGGCTGGGAATCCAGGATCAGGTCCAGCCACAAGGCTACTAACTGGAGACATGATGGCAAGATAGAACATGGCTATTTTTCCTTGCCTTTCAAATTATGTAAATGGAATAATGATATATTCGCTCTTTTGTGTCTGGCTTCTTTTGCACATCTTGTGATTTAGCAAAGCATTTATGTTATTGGTAGTTTCTTCTTTTTAATATAGTGTAGAATCACTCTGTATGAAAATACCATAATTGCTTTATCTAGCCTCCTGTTGTTAGACATTTGAATTGTTTCTAGGTTTTGGTTATTATGAATAAAAATATCAGCATTACCATGCATGTGCTTTTGTGGACATATACACAGATTTATTTGAGTATGTACCAAGGAGAAAGGAATTCACCTATATCACATAGGAAGATATTTTCTATTTCCGTAGATAATGTCAGTGTTTTTCAAAATGGTTGTAAAAATGTTCCCTACCGCTAGCAATGTATGAGGGTTGAATTTTCTCTACATCTTCACTGACACTTAAATTGTCATTATTTTTTTATTTAAATATTCTGGTGAGTGCATAATCATAATCTCAGTTTGGATTTAATTTGTATTTCTTTGATGAGTAATGATAGTGATGATGTTGAGTTCCTTTTCAAATTCCTTTTCATCATTTGAATATCCTACTTCATGATGTGACTGATCGTTTTTAAGTTTGGATTCTTTGTCTTTTCCTTATTGATTTGTAGGCGAATATTATACATTCTTCATGTAAAGCCTTTAACATATACTTATAATATCTTTCCCAGTCTGTGGCTTGCCTGTTCATTTCTTAATCATGATTTTCTGGAACAGAAGTTCCTAATTTTAATGAAATTCAGTTTATCATTTTTATATCTGTTGTTCTTTCAGTTCAAGAAAGAATTGCCTACACCCAGATCATGAATATATTTTTCTATGTTTTCTTCCAGAAATTTGATTGTTTTAATTTTATATTTAGAGCTAAGATCAAACTCAAATTAATTTTTGAATATGGTCGATCTAAGTCTCAAGGTTCATAATTTTTCTAGATGGTTAACTACTCATTCTAACATCATTGTAGAAAAGGGCATTTCTCCTCCACCAATTGGGTAACTAAATCAGGTGACTCTGTGTTCTTGGATATATTTCTAGGTGTTCTTTTTCTCTTCCATTGGTCTATTTGTCTAACATTATGCAACTAACTATTTAATGTAAGCTTACAATGTCTTCCACTTGCTTTATTACCTCTATGTATGTATATATGTTATCTATTATTGCAATTCTCTCTTCATTAGTGTATCCATTTGGGTTTTGTCAAGTATTGTACTTTTTACTTATGTAAAGGGCCTCCAGTTGATTTTGCTCCCTTTAATTTTTCTTGCTACCTAGGACTCTAAATTAGAGTTATCAATTTTCAGATAATCTGTTGTTTATATGTTTGTGTATTAAATCTACCATCTTGCTATTTGTTTTACACTGGTCCCATCTGTTCTTCCCCCCGCACCTTGTCCTGCCTTTTTTGGATTTAGTATTTTTATTCCATTTTATTTCCATTAAAAGTTTCTTAGCTGTATTGCTTGTTTTATGGGTTTTTTTTTTTTTTGGTTGTTCTAAGGTTATAATATACATTTTTAATGTATCACATCCTACATTACAACAACATTTTTACTTCCTCACACATAATTAAGAACCTTAGCATATAATACTTCTTTTTCCTCCCTTCTATTCTTTCTGGAGAATGATATTTGAAACCAAGATCTGAATACTAGGTGTGCTCATTGCTATTGGGATGTCATTGCTTCTGGGACCTTTCAGCTAAAAGAACAAGCAAATATATATGTTTGTACTAATATATATGTGTGTTTGTGTATATATACATATATACATACATATATACATATACAGACTTTTTTATCTCTATAAACTAAATATGAATTCATTCTGATACTTTCAATTCTAATCCATTACCAGATGGATCATTTGAGCTTACTCTCTTCACTTACTTGTGAACTCCCACTCCAATTATGAGAAACCTGGCACCCACCATTCACCATCCATTTACTTAATCGTTCAACTTTAGTATATATGTACAGCTATCAGAATCATTAACCTGTACCCCCTGGGAAACAGCTTAGTGAAGAAGAGTACAGGATTTATGTACAATTTCTTCTGTCCTTATTTTTACAAAGTCCTTTTGTTTCCAAAGTTACTTAAGTATCTTACTCTACCACCCCATTAGGTGAGTTTGCTTCATACCTTTGTAATGCAGGTAGATTGTTTTGTTACATTCTGCATTTCCTCTCAGGGGACCCTAATCTTTTAAATGATTTCTTTTTAATTTGCATACATTAAGTTTCACTCTTTATGCTTTAAAATTCTATGGGTTTTTACAAATGTACAGTGTCATTATGGTCCTTACAGATGTTATACAAATGCGTGATATCATCCAGAATAATTTCACAGCCCTAAAATCCTTTGTGATTCACTTATCCAACCCTCCCCCTTCCTCCCAACTCCTGATATTCACTGATCTTTTTGCTTCTATATAGTTCTCCTATTCCCAGAATGTTATAATTGTAATCATACATTATGCAGCTTTTTCAGACTGACTTCTTTCACTTAGCATAATCCATTTAAAATTCATTCATGCCTTTTTCATGTTTGATAGCTCATTTTTTAAATTGCTGAATAATATTCTATTGTATGCATATAGCACAGTGTGTTTACTATTCACCTATTGAAGGGTATCTTGATTGCTTTCAGGTTTTTTGTGTGTGATTATGAATAATGCTGCTATAAACATTTACATTGAGGTTTTTATGTAGATGTAAGTTTTCACGTCAGTTGGGTAAATACCTAGGAGTATGATTGCTGGATCAGATAGTAAGACAATGTTCAGCTTTGTAAGAAACTGCTCAACTGTCTTTCAAAGTGGCTGTACTATTTGTCATTTCCACCAGTAATGATTAAGAGTTTCTCTTGTTATGCATCCTTTGCCAGGAAATGCTAATGTCAGCTTTTTGGATTTTAGTTATTTTAATAGGGGTGTAGTGGTATCTCATTATTGTTGTAATTTGCAATTTCCTAGAGAAATAGTACTGAGAATCTTTTCATAGGCGTATTTGTCATTTTTATAGCTTCTTTGATGAGGTGTCAGTTAAGATCTTTTGTCCATTCTTAAATCAGTTTGTTTGTTTCTTATTACTGAGTTTTAAGTGTTCTTTGTATATTTTAGATAAAAATCCTGTATCAGATATGTACTAACAAATTTTCTTCCAGTTTGTTGCTTTTCTTTACATTCTCTTAACAGTGTCTTTTGCAAACCCTAAGTTTTTAATTTTAATAAAGTCCAATTTATTAATTTTTCTTTCATGTGTCATGTTTTGGTTTTTATATTTAAAACCTCATCACCGAGTAAATGCTGCCTAGATTTTCTCATATGTCTTCTACGTGTTCTGCAGTTTTGCATTTTACATTTACACTTAAGATTCATTTTGAGGTAAATTTGTGGAATGCGAGGTTTATATTTAGGTTAATTTTTTTCCCCATATGAACACCCAATTGTTCTAGCACCATTCGTTCAAAAACTATTCTTTCTCTGTTGAATCGCCTTTGCTTTGTGACAGATCAGTTGAATTTATTTGAGTCTATTTCTGGACTTTTTATTCTGTTCCATTGATCCAAGTGTCTGTTCTTTACCAATGCCACATTGTTTTGATTACTGTAGCCTTAGAGGAAGTCTTAATATCTGGTATGTTTTCATAAAAACTTTAGAACTGGTTTGTCATTATGGATGAAATAACTGACTGGCTTTTTGAATGAGACCGCATGAATCTATAGATCAAGTTGAGAATAACTGATATTTTAACAATATTGAATTTTTCCATCCATGAACATGGAAAATCTCTTGATTTATTTAGATTTTCTTTGATTTCTTTCATCAGAGTTTTGTAGTTTTCCACATCTGGATACTGTACATATTTTGTTAAATTTCTACTTAAATATTTAATTTTTGTGCTGTTGTAAATTTTTATTTGATATTCCAGTTGCTCATTACTGGTATATAGGAAAGCAGTTAACTTTTTTATATTAGTCTCGTGTCCTTAAAATTTGTTATACTCACTTAATATTTTGGGGAGTTTGGGGTTTATTTATTAATTTGTTTTCTACATAGACAATCATGACATCTGCAAAGAAAGAGTTGTATTTCTTCCTTCCCAATTGGTATAACTTTTACTTACTTTTTTTTTTTTTTTTTTGGCTTATTGTGCTAACCAGGACTTCGAGCACAATGTTGTGAGCAGCATTGGTAAATATTTCTTTGTAGTCTGGCATTGAGATTCCTATGGTGATTCTGATGTTAGTCTGTCTTATTCCTTTTTTTGATTGCTATCTTTTCAACAGTAGCTTAAATAAAACATCTTGGTGTTGTGTGTCTAATTTTACATTTTCTTTGAATACTGTGCTCTCTCAATTTACAAATTTCATTCTTTTCTCACTTTAGGTTTATAGGCTTTTCATAAATATTCTAATTTCATTTGACCAGTTTTCTACTCCAGCTGCACCTCTTTTCCTTGAGCCTACCTGCTTTCTTTACTATCAGGTTCTCTCTGACTTAATCTCTTTGCCTACTTTTGATAGAGTTGTTTCAAACTTGTCCTCTATGAAAAGATCTCAGTTTCAATAGTGACTATGATGTTCATTGCTGCCTCTAATTTATTTGTCAGTTTAGGATTATTGTTCTTTGGTGTCCTATGTTTTTGCAAGTCTACAATCTCAATTAAATATACCTTTTAATTTCATGTTTGAAATTTAATATTATTAAATTATCCTTAACAAGTTCTAGATTTTAAAGTGATTAGGAATAATCACTTCTATTCATGAATATTTTCTTCAGAGCTGAGCACTTTGTCTACCTTTTATATACACCAGATTCTTTTTTTTTTTTTTTTTTTTTCATCTCCATGGAGCAGAATTGTCTACCATTCTTTCTTTATATCACTCACGTTTTAGCAGCAGCTCTCATAGTGTCTTTTCTCTGAAACAGGCTTGGTGATTTTAACTTCTTTTCCCATTGGATATGAAACAATTTCCCCCAAATGAGCACTATTTTGTGAGTGCTTATTTTGTGTGATATAACCTCTTATGTAGCCTAATGGAGGTGGACTGTGGAGAAATGTTACAGAAAAAGATGAGCTGAAATGCTAGTACTTATTTTTAGAAATTCTGTACTCTGTTCTTTTTTCTAAGGGTTTGTTTAATGTCCTGTACCAGGGTTTAGTTCATCTTGTCTATGAGGAATATCCCATTATTGTGAGGGGACATTTCAAGATCTAGATCATTCCACAGTTCTATGTTTAGATCTAAGGCTTTAGTTTTTCCAGGGAGACACAGTCCTATGGTTTACTTCTCCCCTTTTATCTCCCCCTCTCTCAATTCCTTTATACCGTTACATTAAACATAAAAAGACTGTGGTGTGGTGAAAATGACACTTGATTGTGAAACCGGAGTTCTGATTTGAAGATCTGGTTTTGACCTTAGCTATGTGACCTGTACCAAATTCCATTCTTACCTGAAAAATGTTTGCACAGGGAGGTGATGAGAGGAAAGCGATTTCAACAATATGACTTCCACAGTTTATTTTAGTGATAGTGTTCCATAACTATGAATTTCTGAACTTCCTGAATCAATAGCTAAACATAAACTGTTGAATCTATAAAACTTTATGTAGGTAGAAAATTGCAAATACTTAAGTCTAACATTTATATATAACATTTATATGGATAGCAAAAACCTTGATATTTAGAGGTGTATGAGTGAAAAGGTTTGCATATCTTATAACAGCATTAAATAATGAGGTTATTTAAATAAATATACTGATAAAATTAAGTGGCAAATTGAGGAATTATCTGATTATTTAGTCTCCCTCATACTTTTACCTGAAGTTCAGGCAACTAAGCATTGGAAAAAAATTACTTTCTGAGCAAACCAACTGAGATTGCACTTTTGCAGACAAATTTGATAACCTACATATAAGCAAATAAGCGATTCTTTGTATGATAAAAGAGCAAGCCAAACTATATCTGATCCAGATAATTTTGTCCTGACTGACACCTATATGTCTGTCTTACAGTTTTGCTTTATATTTAAAAACAGATTTGTCTTTGGTCTAGCCTGCTTTTTTAGAGTGATGGGCACTATGTTGTGAATTAATCCTTTATGCTGTTTCTTTTTAGTTATCCTGAAAAAAGCTCCACATTACTTCACTTTTAGGAATAATAGAGGGAGCTAAGGGGTTGCTTGTGTCATGTGGTAGTGGCATCATATGATATTCCCAGTCTGATCATGCATGACTGACTTAAGTGGAAGATTTATTATGAGGAATATTTTCCTTACTTAAAACACTCCATTCTTATAGTGAAAGAGTAAGATATGGTTCTATTTGTAAACAACTGAAGCATAATATCTGCAATACATCATGTGAAGGTATAATCACTGTCAAAGTGCCAAGGTACCATCACAGAAAGTGACTGCTGTAATTGACAGGGATGGTGATCAGGCTCCAGAACCATTTGCTGATTGCATATTCATGATTCCACTCTGTAATAGGCTGCAGTTACTCTGTGAGTTATTCTAAATGGATGTTTTAACATCACTAGACTGACACTATGTATTCTGAAATTTGCAAGTCTAATCTTTAACACATCTCTTTCTGCTTTGTCTTGGAATGTCTGACTTGTGAAATGAGAACTTAGCGATTGGCCTGAATAAGAGGTTGCATGTTTATGCCATTGAAACAGTGCAGTCAAATGAATTCAGCCCTTTATGAATTCAGTCCTTAAACTCTGTCTTTTTACAACTTTAAAGTAAACATTGGCAGTCAGTTAAAAACAACTTTTAAGTGCAATGATTCTCATCAGCACCTTTACGTGGCCAGTTAGTCTCTCACTGAGAGATGCTTATATAGCTATGGACAGTATTTTAAATATTTTTCCCCCAGTGGAGTCATCTTTAGTGTTTTAAACCTATGTGTCATGTAGTTTTTTCCCCCACCTTGACAAATTGATTTTGAAATATATGGAAAAAATCTATAAATTATCCTCTAATAATGTGGAATGTGGATTTACAAAATGTAAATATATCAGCATTAGGCAGGAATGAGATGCAAATAGTATAGAGAATAAACTGTAATGTGTCCCAATAATGAACTTTTGATTTAATGTCTTTTCCTCATTATAGCAGGAAAAACTGGGTTTATGAAGAAATCTATAAATTGCACCACAAACTTCTTCTTTAGGCTGAAGGAGAGGTTAAGAGGAGATGTGGAAATCCAAAAAGCCTTTAGAGGAAAGAAGAATTAAGTCCCTCTAAAAAAAAAAAATTAGGGCATATTAAAAAATTTAGTCATGTTCTTAGTTTAATGTAATACAAGAAGGTCCAGATTGATAAATAGAGTTCAAAAGGAATAGGAATTAGAACGGATATATGTTTCTGTTGGTTTCAAAATTTGATGTAGTATTTCTCTAGTTTTTTAATTCTGTAAGTAAGATGATACCCATAAGTATAGTTTTTAAAATAAGCATTTTATTAAAGTATGGTATGGATATGTAAAATACATAAATACAGAAGTATAGAAATCAAGAATGCATGGCTCAGTGAGTCTTTATAAAGTACACATAGCTATAACACTTTAGATTTAAATACTATCCTATAAATATTTATTTACCTTTCAAGAAGATAAGGATACGGGAATAGTCTAAGTATATTTTTTCCAAACTACATCCCTTAACATCAGAGTCAAAGAGTGATTGAATAAGGTTGAAATTATCTCTGGGATAATTTTAGAGTAGATGTAATGATACTTCTGTAGGTCATTTGTCTGTAAGAGACCTGGATTTAAATGAATCAAAAGGCTCTTCTGTCTGGAAGTTGGCAAACCATGTTGGTAGAAACAATTATGAGTAAGTCGTGCTAATCATAATGAAACTCATGAGATAATTCTCAGCCCAAATCATAGTTTAATTTCTACAATTACGATCATCTCCCCCAATTAGATGGACATAGCACATCTTAAGGCTTATATTTTTCCTTCATAGCTTTATGCAGATGCTGCTTTCTAAACTTTATATGCCAAATGCACCTGAAGACTGCCATCATAATTTCAAAAGCCATGAACTCCATTCTGCATTAGAAAGACTATTTCCAAAAAAGGTATTTAAATTGGAAGAGAACACTTGGAAAAATTCATTTAAAGAACAAACTAATACCATTATAAGATTTCCCTTTCATTTCATTTCTTGTCTTATTCAATAAATAATTATTGAATTTCTGTGTGTGCCAGGAAAATTATAGGCATTTTGGATAAAGCATTTAATAAAATAGAAAAATTCTTGGCCTTTTAGAACTTATATTCTTTAAAGGTGGATGGTGATAAGCAAAGTATATTAATAAGTGTGAAATGTGGCAAACTGATCATATCTTTTGGCTTCAGTTAATTACCTTAATATATGTAAGCCCCTTTACTGTGTGGCTTTGCACAAACCTTGAATATAGGCTAGTTTTTAAACTTGTTTTGGAAAATAGAATGTGATAGAAGTGAGTGTGGTGGTTCCAAACCTTGACCAAAGGTGTCTCATATGTTTCTATTCTCTCTCTGAATACTCCCTCTCCCATGAGAATAAGGTGAGAGGCCATCCTGGACCAAGATGCTCCCATCCAAACCAAAGGTAGAAGTCAGATGATAAGTGAGCTTGGCCAAGAAAACTGAGTTCAGTATTAATCAGCAGAACCACCTAGGCTACCCACTCATGAGTAAAAACAAATATTCATTATTTGTTATCATATGCCTTTGAGTCTTAGTGGTCATTTGTTATGCAGTATTATCGTGGAGACACATGTGGTATATAGATAATTAAGGTGACAAAGGGGAAGAAGTAAATAAGAGACAAGTTTACAAAGATTGGGAGTAGGAGAGATGGCCAGAAATGCTTCAGTAAAAATCCAAAGTAAAAATCTGAAACAAGTGAGGGAGTAAGCCAAGTGGGTGTCTGGTGGAAGGCCATTCTGGGCATAGGGCACCCTGAGAGCGAAGGCCCTGAGTAAATAGAATGGCTGGGGTTTTTGAAGAACTGCAAGCAGATCAGTGATGCTAGGTTAGGATGTACTAAAAGAGTAAAAAGATATGAGATCAATGTCTTGTAAGAGGGCCAGATCATGTAGTATTTGGTAGGTTATTACAAGGTGTTTGGATTTTCTTCGAGTGAGGTGGGAACTTATTGGGGATACTGATGAATGAGTTCTGATGTAAATTTTACCAGTATCACTTTGCACTTGCTTTAAAAATAGATTACAGAGGATCAAGAATGGTAGGAAGACAACTTATAGAGAGACAATATAATAAGAAGATAGTAGTGCTAACATCCATTCATGATAAAAACTCTAAGCAAACTAAGAATTGAGAATGTTCTCAACCTGATAAAGTCTATCTACAAAAATCCTACAGTTAACATCATACGATGGTAAGAAACTTGAAGGTTTCATACTAAGATTAGATACAAGGCAATGAATTCCCCTCTCATCACTCTTTTTCAACATCATTCTTGAAATTACTGCTAATACAGTAAGACAAGACAACATAAAAGGCATACAAATTGGGAAGGAAGATATAAAACTGTCTTTGTTCACAGATGACACAATCATCTATGTGGAAAATCCAAAAGAATTAATAAAAAAAACAGCTCCTGAAACAATAAGCAATTATAGCAAGTTTGTAGGATACAAGATATGCAAAAGTTAATTGCTTCCCTATATACCAACAATGGAAAAGTAGAATTTAAAATTGAAAACAAAATATCATTTATATTAGCATACAAATAAATGAAATACTTGGGTATAAATCTAACAAAATATGTACAGGATATATATGAGCAAAACTACAAAACTCTGATGAATGAAGTGAAGGAACTTAATCAGTGGAGAAATATTCCATCTTTATGGATAGGAAGAGTCAATATTGTCAAGATGTCAGTTCTTTCCAACTTGATCTATGATTCAGTGCAATCCCAACAACAACAAAAAAATCCCAGCCAGTTATTTTGTGGATACCAATGAACTGATTCTAAAGTTTATATGGAAAGGCAAAAGACCCAGAATAGCCAACACAATATTGGAGGAGAAGAACAAAGTTGGAGGAAAAGAAAAGAAAAAGAAAAGAAAACAAAAAACGGTAAATCATGACCTAATTCTCACAACCTATACAAAAAAAATCTCAGAATGAATCACAGACTTCAATGTAAAACATGAAACCGTAAAACTTTAAAAAAAAATAAGAGAAAACCTTCATGTTCTGGGCTAGGCAAAAATATCTTAAACTTGATATTAAAAGCATTATGCATAAAAGGAAAAATTGATAAATTGGGTCTCATCAGAATTTAAAACATTTGCTCTACCAAAATCCTTGCTGAAAGTATGAAAAGAATAAGCTACAGACTGAGAGAAAATATTTGTAAGCCACATATCCAAAAAAGGACTGGGACCTAAAGTATATAAAGGAAAACAAACAAACAAACAAACAAACCCTCAACAATAAGAAAGCAGTCCAAATAGAAAATGGGCAAATTTCATACACAGACATTTTATTGAAGAGGATATACAGATGACAAATAAGCACGTAAAAAGATGTTCAACATTACCATTAGCCAAATGCAAATTAAAGCCACGATGGAATAGGTCTGCATATCTATCCAAATGGCTAAAATTTTTAAAAATGCTGGGTATGATAAGGAGAAATTAGATCACTCATATACTGCTTGTGGGAGTACAAAATAGTAAAGCCCCTCTGGAAAACAATTTGATGTTGTTGTTTTTTTTTTTTAAGATTTTATGTATTTATTTTGAGAGACAGAGAGAGAAAACATGAACAGAGGGAGAGGGAGAAGCAGATTCCCCGCTGAGCAGGGAGCCCAATATGGGACTTGATCCCAGGACCCTGAGCTGAAGGCAGACACTTAACCGACTGAGTCACCCAGGCACCCCAATTTGGTGTTTCTTATAAAGCACTCAACTACCATATATGACTCAGTAATTGCACTCTTGAACATTTATCCCAGAGAAATGAAAACTCTATTCACACAAAAACATTCTTAATAGTCTTATAGGTAATAGGCATAAACTGGAATCAACTCAGATGTTCTTCTATAGGGAAATGGTTAAATTGTGGTGCATTCATACATGGAATATTAATTAGCAATAAAAAGGAACGAACTATTGACATAAGCAAAACCTTGAGTGAATCTTAAGGAAATTATACAGAGAGAAAAAAACCAGTATCAATAGGTTATATAGTGTAAGGTTTTATTTATATAACATTCTTGAAATGACTAAATTATTTAGTTGGAAAACAGATTAGTGGTTACCAGGGATCAGACAAGGGTTGAGATTGGGGAAGGAAGGTAGTTGTTATTGTAAAAGGGCAGCAAGAGAGATCCTTGTCATGACAGAGCTGCTTTGTGTTTTGAATATGGGTGGTAGAAACACAAACCCCAAAATGTGATAAAACTGTATAAGACTACATACACACATGTACACACACACACACACACACACACACACAAGTACATATAAAGCTGGTGAAATCTGAATAACATTTATGGATTGTATCATTGCCAATTTCCTGGTTGTAATATTATACTGTAGTTACCATTGGGAGCACCTGGCTAAAGGGTACTTGGGATATCTCTGCATTATTTCGTACTTTATGTGAATCCATACCTCAAAATAAGTAGTTTAATTAAATAATAGTTAAGTGTATAATTATCGTACGATCAATTCCACTTTTACCCATGAAAAGGATGATATATGTCCTTGGAAAGATCTGTACACACATGTTCATAATTATATGATTGATAATAATGGTGAAAATCTGGAACTAATTCAAATGCCCATCCACAGATGAATGAATAAATAAATTGTGGTATATGTCCATACAATGGAATTCTGTTTGGCAGTAAAAAGAACAAATTACTAGTACACAAATAACATGGATGAACTTCAAAAACATGTTGAGGAAAAGAAGCCAGATACAAAAGTGCAATTACTGTATGCAATTACTGTATGTATTAATGTGCATTTCTAGAATAGGCAAAATGAATCTATATTATCAGAAAGATCAGTGGGCCTGGTCCCAAGGAGGGAATTTGAATGTCCCTGGTCAGAAGGGAACTTTTTGAGAAGTGATGAAATGATCTGTATTTTGATTGTAGTGATAATGATGAGTGTATCCATTAATCAAATTTTATGAAATTATATAATTAAAGTCATGTGTTTTATTTTATGTGGAAGGTACCACAAAAAGGTGATTTAAAAGAAAAATTACACTAATGTGAGATAAATAACATGAAGTTATGTACTTATTTCATGTAAAGAAATTCTCTCAGAGGGCCCCTGCGTGCCTCAGTCTGGTAAGTGTCTGCCTTCGGCTCAGGTCATGATCTCAGGGTCCTGGGATCGAGCCCCACATCAGGCTCCCTGCTCAGCAGAGAGCCTGCTTCTCCCTCTCTCTCTGCCATCCATCTGCTTGTTTTCTCTCTTTCTCAAATCAATAAATAAAATCTTTAAAAAAAAATTATCTCGTATAAGGCGACGTTTAACCAGAGACATGAAATAAAGGAGAGAATGAGAAAATATCTTAGTGAGAAATATTCTGTGCAGCAAGAACAGAAAATATACATCCCTCCCAAGAGATGCAGCTCAGTGTGTTCATGTACCTCTGAGGCCCGTGTGGCTAAGGTGAGGGAACCTAATTAGTGGTAAGAACCAAGGTCATATGTATGGATAAGTGCAAGATAGATGGGGAACACGGTGGGCACAGATCAGTCAGTCATTTAGGCTGTTACTCTGATTGAAATGGTCAGCCTTCAGAAGGCAGAAGAATAACATACTCTAACTATGTTTTAATGGGATTACTTTACCTATTGGTAAATAATAGTTTCAGATCATACCATATGGCAAATTATATTTTCTTTCTTTTAAGATCTTTAATTCAGGTTTCATTTCTATGAAATGAATATTTGTTCAAGTCCCAAGAATCCACTTGATGCTCAAGATGTTCTCCTGTGAGTTCATTTCAGAGCTGTCTACTGAAATAAAATAGACTCTCTCAACTTTTCTATTACCTTGACATTTTAGAGATAAAAGCTTATTTTTATAGATATTCTGAAACTAATAAAATAAATAATTACAAAAAACTTGGTATAAAAAATATCCAAGTAACTGCATCATGGTTGTAAAAATGCCCAAAATGACTTCAAAATGATTACATATGATACACATTTGAGGGAATCTGTTGGTGCCTTTTAAAAATGATTTTTTTGTTTTGTGTGTGAATAAAAATAGCCCAGCCCCAAGAACAGCCACATGGTGCCATCAGAGAACATAAGTCACAAAACACGTGATTAACAAAACAGTATCAAGTCAATACAAATCAGTTAATTTTGCTAATGACTGCCATGCATGGTAAAAATAGACAGTGAGCTCTCTTCTGGCATCATTAACAAGCACATGCCTAATATGGAGCATAGAAATTATAGTAAATAGAAAATGGGAAAAGAACAAGAAGAGTAGCAATGAGGAGGCGGAGAGAACTGGAACAGTTGCTCATACACAGACCCCAGCATTTAGCCCATCAGTAACATGGAGCCTGGCAATGCGATGGAAGAAAACTGCAAAAAATAACCACTCAATACACATGGCCCATCAGGGTCCAAAATCAGGTCACAGTGATCCCGAACACCTTTCTAAGAAAGAATCAACTTATTGACAATTGTTCCAGAAAAGCATTAACCAGGTGGTTATTAGAGAGTTAGTTTATATGTTTAGCCTTTAACAGACCTAGTTCTACTTCTTGGTCTTTTATGAACAACTTGGATTCCTTCTTTGAAAAAGTATTAAATAAATGTGGTCTTATTTTCAAGAAAAAAAGTGAGTGCTTGTCTGAATTAAATGTTCTCTCTCTCTCTCTCTCTCTCTCTATGTATATATATATATATATATATATATATATATATATATATATATATAGACATTGATATAATGATGTGTTTGTCCATTCTGGAAAAAAGTCCTGTTTCAACCAGCTTATCTCTCATCATCAGTGGCAGAAACCTCCATAACTATCTCATCCATTATTAAGGTAGTGATGTTCAGCTGAAGAACAAAAATTTATCAATGTCCTCTGTGACTGCTTCAAAAATTGTCATGAAAGTGCACATTCATTTAACAAACATTTCCTATGGTGGACAGGGGATACAAGGGCAGATAAAACCAAGTTTCTGCTATTAGCAGAATCCATTGTGGGAGATAGCACATAAATATATAATTAAAATACCTAATGTAGTTTAAAATTTACTGACCCCAAGACACTTTTCTGGAACCCTCAGACTAGGTGGTTTATCTTGTTGTACGCCAGTAGAGTACCTTACATTCATCCTTATATAGTTGAAATTCATTCATTCATGCAATAAATTATTTCTTTTTTTGGCAATAAATTATTTCTGAGAGCCACTTAGCGTATGCCTGACGTTCTAGGTTGCAGGATAGTGTCCAGAATAATAAACAAATTCACTACCTTCATTGAGCTTATATTCTGTTGTTGGAGGGAGAAAATAAATAGATTGTATAATCTTAAGTAATGCTAGTCATTAAGAAGAAAAAGAAGCAGGGCAAATGGTTAGAGAGTAATAGAGTAAGGATTGTTGTAGATACATATATTACAAAAGGCCTGTTTAAGGGGGTGACATTTTTCAGAGACCTAAATAAAATTTTATCAGTTTTCTATTATTGCTGTAACAGATTACCACAAATTTAGTGGCCTAAAATAATGCAGAATTATCATCTTATAGTTCTGTAGGTCAGAAGTCTGACATGGGTCTCACTGGGATAAAATTAGTGTCAGGTGAGCTGCATTCCTCTGAAGACCCCACCAGGGAATTTGTTTCCTCACTTTTTCCAGATTCTAGAGGCTGTCCACATTATTTGGCACAGGGCGCCTTTCTTCCATCTTCAAAGCCAATGGATCAAGTCTTATCACATCACATTTCTCTTACCTTGTTCCATCATCATATCTTTCTCTGATAAACTCTCCATCTCAAGTCCTTTAATACAACTCAGATTTTCAAGGCCCCTTTTGCCATGTATTGTAACATATTCACAGGGTCTGGGGATCAGGACGTGGACATCTTTTAAGATGGGATGCATTATTTTGCTTAGCACAGAAGTGAGTAAGTGTTGCATGTAAAGATCTAGAGAAAGAGCATGCAAGGAAGAAGCAATAGGCAAGTGCAAAGACGTTGAAGTGGAAATGGAACTGATGTGTTTGCATCTGCAAGACCAGTATGTAAGTGACGATGGCTGTGGATGAAGCAGTGACCAGGTAAAGTAAGGCCTCAAAGCCACGGTAATATTACTTTTATTTTGATTATTATAAAAAATCACAAGAAGGTTTTGGAAGTTTTGATTACATAACTTGTTGACTTTGTTCATGTGTGTGGTCACCACTAGAATATGAGCAATTTGAGGGTGGGCACCATGTCTGTCACATTCACCAGCATGTCTCTAATGTGTGATTTAGTTCCTGATTCAGAGTAAGTCCACAGTAAGCATTATTTGGCCCATTTATAAATGAATGAGTTGTGTTGACCACAGTGAGTAATCAGTAATTTTCTCCTTGCCTCTCTTCCATCTATCTTCCTATGGTCCCACCCTTCTGCACTTCCCTCCATTTCTCCCTTCCTGCCATCCTTGTGACCTTCCTTCCTTCCTCCTTATTTGACATATGGATGCTATGAACACTTAAAATGAAATGCCTATGCAAGTAAAGAATGTGATATCTGTAGGGTAGAAGCATACTTATCTGAAAATAAGAAAAGATTCATCTTATTGCCAAGAAATCAGCTCTAGTCTGATGACTCTTCATGATGCATGTCTTACCAAATTAAAGGTTATGATTTGGCCAGAGGAAGTACTGCAGAAACTAGATGTAGAAGATTCTTTGCTTTCCTTTTGATCTACTTCCAAACAGTTTGTAAAAGCCACACTTGAAATGATTGGTTGCTGAGAATTTTCAATTTTATCAGATGGGGCTATACCCTGTAGCCCTTGTCAGGCTTGTCAAGACCACACACCAAATATAAAGACAAAGTTACTACTTATGTCTTCTGATTTTTCATAAGCCATATCAAAAATAGACATAAAGTCTCCTTCTGTATTCAGCTTTTACTAATAGTCACTGAATGACTGTTATATGGCAATTAAGCTAGGTTCTCTCTGCACATTATTTCATCTAATTCCCACATCAACCTATTAATAGGAGTTAAAGACCTATTTTACCCATTTCAGGAAATCAGGTGTAAAAGGTTAATAAAATAAAATGTACAAAGATGTTTATCTAAGAAAGAGGAGAATGCAAATAATTGTCTCTGTGTGGAATAGATATAACTTTTTTTTTTAAACAATGAAAATACAAAGCCAAAAGCAGAAATAGTTTTCTGTTGGGAAGAAAATGTTACATATTAGAGTAAGCATGGATAGTAGGTCTTGAAAAAAAGCTAGAGTTCTCCAAGCTTAATTGATTTGTAGATTTGACTCTGGAACCATATACGTATTTTGAATAACTTTACAACCAAATTATGTATATAAACAATCCATAAAATGAAAACACAATGAAATAAATAAGCCTATGGTTCAATTCAGTGGCATGATCACACAGAGAAGTTACTTCAGATGATTTTAGCATATGGTAATTCAACTGTACATCCTGAGAATGAGAGGAATAGAATGAAAATTCTTAAACTCTTTTCACTAATTATATTCTAGGTGGTGGTATTAATGTTATGCTGAGACTATTGTGTGTGTTAGGTGGAATAAAACAAAAGAATTATGTTATGTTGCTGAGTTCTTAGATTTCTCAGCCTGAAGAAAGGTATACAAGATTGGTGAGATTAACTGAAAGTATGTGCTCCTGAATTAGAATTGAGATCATCAGTATGAGCTCAGGCTTGAAAAAATAAACAGGAAAGGTACATATTATGTGTCTAAAAAAAAAAAAAATCAAGCCACTGATGGTTTCGAGTAAGTGCTTAATAAAGACAAGCTATTATTACTCTCAGTTTTGAGTGTATTACTAAGATATCTTACTGAAAAAAGGAAGCTAATATTTAAGCTGGAAAAACATCATTTCTGCTTAAATGCTTTGCGGAAGAGTCCGGCAACGTGTGGTATATTGACAATGCCAGACAGAAACAATAATGGTAATGGAGAGAATGGATTCTCTTTACCCATCTCATCCAGGCCCAGAGGGTAAGTGAGGTTTGTCAGGAAACACTATTTTAACTAATAATTTCCATATCCACCTATATCTAGTATTTTGCAAGAGCTATCAGCAAATCGTTTACTCTCACGTGCATCTTTAATTATCCCTTCCATTGTCTGAGATGGAAGTGAACATGCAAAATTCCATGTTTACACTGAGGTTTGCACAAGAGAGAAAAACAAAGTTAAGTAATCGCTTGCCACTGAAGGCAGTCCCAACTCCCGGTCAGACTGCACAATGAGCATTGAACAATGGCATGATCTTAGGATTCCATCTTTCTTATTCCTGTAGAGTTTGACCCTGGCCTCAATCTTACCTATATTTATCCTCTTGTCTCTGAAATGCCAATTTGAATCTTGCCCTTATACACTGAATTTGTTAAGGCATGTGATGCCCCTGATAACTTGATTCTCATCTATTCCTGGGGATTTTTCTGGATTTTTTTTTTTCTTTTTGAGTCTCCATTTTTTATTGTTTCTTATGGGAATGGGTTTATTTCTATCTGTGGCCATTTTGTCAGTTCATCCAAATAGGTTTCATGTTGATTTGCCTTTAGACAAATCTAAGGTATCCACATTAAAATTTCTGGAGCGTGACTGGGTGTGTTGGTGTAAATGTATGTATGTGTGTGTATGCATGTGAATGTGGGCACTGTGTATAGAGGGTGTAGGGGGAGACTAGGCAGAAGGAAGTCCACACTAGAAATATGTTGACGTGGATTTTAGCCCTGATGCTATTCATAACTTTATAGTGTATTTTTTGGGCAAGTCACTGGTTTCTCATTTTCCTCACTTTTAAAGTGCACACAGTGTGCTAGAAACAGGGTGAGATGGTTAACAGAATGGCTAACATGTAGCACCGGCCCCTTAACAACTCACACTCTACATAGTGGTGGGGAAATAAACATGTAAATTCATGGTCATGGTAAGAAGTAGCATTTAGTCAGTTCTCCTGTGATATGGACTATGGCCTGTATTTGTTATCTAATTTATATATCATAGCAACCCAATGAAATATGTGCTATTATTATTCATCTATTATAGACAAAAATGACTGAAACTTAGAGCATTTAATGACTTCCCCAAAGTCACAGAAGTAGTAAGTGTTGCAGTGCAAACCTAGGACTCTCATACCACAGCTCCGCCCTACAACACCATGCCATGCTCATGCATTAGTACAATCCTATAGCTTGCATTAGTACAACGCTATAGCAATGACAGAGAGGAAAAGAGTGCTAGAGTGTACAGAACCTGAAGGAAATAGTTCTTTCAGAGGAAGCTGAGGTGACATTTGAACTTGCTGTGAAGGTGTAGGACATTTTTCATATGACAAAGGAGTAAATTATAAGGCCTAGGCACATAAAAGGGACAGGGCAGTTCAGAGACAGATGGGATTAGTGTAGCTGGACTTTAGGACACTCAGGCTTGGCTGGGGAACAGGAAGAAAGGACAGTTGATAACAGGCAAGAAGTAGCCAATTGGGGGAATGTTATAAAGAATCCTATAGAGTACTATTTCTCAAATTTTAATATGTGTGTAAGTGACCTAAGGCTCTGGTTCCATAGAAGATCATGGTTACAAAAGTCTGGAGAAGAGCCTGATATTCTGAATTTCTAGCAAACTCATAGGTGCTGTTGCTGATCTTTGAATGGAAAGATTATATATGATACAAATAAACATAGATTGTATCCAGCATGCCTTATGGAGATGCTATTGAATTCTTATGGGCAAGGGAAAACTATGGTCAGATTTGTATTTCAAAAAAAATAATTTTTGACCCGCTCTGGAAGATGGCTTTCCTATCTTTCATACAGAAATGTGTAGGACCAAATAAGATAAATTAGGTTTTGAAAGTATTCATTGCTTAACAGGTATTCTCAGCTAGGGTAATCATCCTTCCTTGATAGCTAATCTTTTAGACATATTCTGAAAAATAAATGAGATAAGCACTCAGTGATTCTAACTGAAATTTCAGATACTAAATTGATTCATATTTTTGCATGATTTTTTTAGTTGCCTATACATGATTGGATGATTTTCTGCATTGATAGGGGTCTACTATTTGTTTTCCAAATGGGACAAATTAGGCTTATGAAGGAAAAGAAGGCTGTTGTGCCTGACAAATAGTTTAGACACAGCAAGCAGAGACTTAACCACTCAGCAGAGTCTCTATCCAATAACTGTGCCTGCTGTGTGTATGTCTGTCCTGTACTTCAAAGGAGCCAAATGTGAACAAGGGCCCTTGAGATTCATAATCAGTAACTCCTCCAGCCCTTCCAGAGATATGCACCATTTGGTTCAAAAGCATAGCAGTAGCACAGTTGTAAAAGGACGGGATATTTCTTTTCCCAAAGGGCAATGAGTCAAAGAAACATGTATTAATTATTATTGGCAAGCATATAAGTCCTCTCATTAAGACCTAAAAGGGACTTTGGAAATACATGACTGCTGCTTTTACAAATTGGTCACTTGAAGAACACATGAAAATGTTTGCTCCAAATCACAGATTTTAACATGGAGGATTGAGTATAAAAGACTACTCTACACTTCTAGGAATACAGCTTCCTTGAGAATAGGTGTAACACTGATTTCTCCTAAACAGACTTTCAATTCCAAACACTTAATGAATATTTTCACTTTGATGTCTCTTCAACACACTCATGTTCTCATGCTTTCATCATCTGAATTTAACTTGTTAGACTTCTCATTACGCAAAACCGAACGTTTCCCTTCTTTCATTTTCTCCCCCTGATTGCAACATAAAATGCATCCAGCAACCCAAACCCAGAAAACTCAAAGTATCCCTGACCTGCAAATGTGTGGATCAGATCCTAATTGTCATAGATATTAGAAAAATGAGCTAATGTATATACCTCCACACAGTTCTCAGGTTGAATTGTGGGTGGCATATATACGGGGAAGATTTTTGAAAAATAAGTGATGTTTCAAACATAGCCCACAGGGTTGAGCTGGATATCGTGGCCTGAACCTAACCATGTTAAGTGCCTGCAAAAACATCAGCATTATCCATTGAATTTAAACAGGACCCAGAGTATTATAATGTATTATTCAGAAGGTCTAGAACACAATTCACAATTACTCAGCATATAAAGAATCATGAAAATTTCAGCTTGTGCTGCAAAAGATAATCAACAAATGCCAATGACAGTACGATATAGATGTTAGAATTATCTAATAGAGACTTTAAAGCAGTTATCTTAAAAATGCTGAGGGAGAAACCATGAACACTCTTGAAACAAATTTAAAATAAAATGTAGCTGCAGAAGTATAAAAGACATAAAGAAGAACCAAATGGAAAGTTACCAACTAAAAATTATAATGACCAAAATAAAAAGCTCACTGGAAGAACTCAATAGCAGAATGAAGATGATAGTCCATGAATTTGGAGATAAATCAATAAAAATTATCTAACCTGGATAATAGAGATAATGGTCTTAAAAAGTGAACAGAATTTGAGGCAATTGTTAAGGAATAATAATAGGATGAAAATTTGTATCATCAGGGTTCCCAGAAGGAGAGAGAGGAAAAAAAAGAGTATGGTGCTAAAAAACTTTTTAAGAAACAATAGCTGAAAACTTTCCAAGTTTGGTAAAAGTGTAAACCTACACATTCAACAGGCTAGGAGAACCCTAAACAGGATAATCTCAAAGAAATTCATGCCTTGATGCATCATAATCAAAATATTGAATGTACAAAATAAAGAAAAGGTCTTGAAGGCATCCAGAATTGTGACATATTACCAATAAGGGAACAATGGTTCAAAATAATAGATTTCTCATGGAGAATGAAAGGAAGAGTGTACAATAGTTTTACAGTATTGAAAGACAGGGACTGCCATGCCATAATTCTATATCCAGTGAAATACCCTTCAGGAATGAAGGTGAAGTAACATTCTTAGATAAAGAACAACTAAGATAATTTATACCTATCGTACTTTTTCAAAATCAATTACTAGAGGAAAATCTTAGACACTAGAGAAATAATACCAGAAGGACACCTGGAAAATTGGAAATGAAGAGCAACAGAAAAAAAACCCAATAATAACTAGATAAATTTAATAAACTATTTTCCTTTGAGTTTCTAAAAATACATTTGACAGTTGAAAGCAAAATCTATAGCATTATCTGATAAGGTTTTTCCATCTATGTAGATACAACATATAAGACAATTACAGCATGTAGAGAGTCAAGGAAATTTATTTGTTGTTAAGTCTCTACATACCAATTGAAGTGATATAATTGATTCGAAAACATTGTGAAAGTTAAATGTGCATTTTATAATCCCTGGAGAACCAATGAAATAGGCAAATAGAATGGGGCACAGGAGGCATCATTCGTAACTATAAGGTTTTATTGAAAATAGTGTAAATATGGCAAAATACTAATGTATTAAGCCTTGGAAGTGGGTGCATGAGTGTCTATTGTCCCTGTACTATTTTATGCTTGAAATAGCTCATAATACATACTCATTTTAAAATATAGAAAGGAGTTATATGGCTGGGTACCAGTGTGAAGTCAAGATAAAATTATCATTTTATTTAAAATATTAAAGGATCTGGTTCTAGTAATAGCATGCAGACTCTTAGTTTGCAGTTGTGCAGTTTAGCTTATGAAATGTCTGTTTCTTCTAAAATAATAAACATTAATTTTTTCTTTATTATAAATACAATACATATCTATTACAGGAAAAGTAAATAAACCAGGAAAGAATAAAGAAAAAAAACAATCAATTATCAACTCTAGGGGCGCCTGGGTGGCTCAGCCATTAAGCATCTGCCTTCTGGTCAGGTCATGGTCCCAGGGTCCTGGGATTGAGCCCCGTATCAGGCTCCCTGTTCAGCAGGAGGCCTGCTTCTCCCATTCCCCCTGCTTGTGTTCCCTCTCTCGCTGTCTCTCTCTGTCAAATAAATAAATAAAATCTTTTTTTTCTTCCATTCCCTTTTTTGTTTTTTTTGTTTTTTTTTAATATTTTTTTATTATGTTAGTCGGCATACATTACATCCCTGTTTTTTTTTTTTTTTTTTAATGATTTTTTATTATATTATGTTAGTCACCATACAGTACATCCCCGGTTTCCGATGTAAGGCTCGATGATTCATTAGTTGTGTATAACACCCAGTGCACCATGCAATACGTGCCGTCCTTACTACCCATCACCGGTCTATCCCATTCCCCCACCCCCCTCCCCTCTGAAGTCCTCAGTTTGTTTCTCATAGTCCATAGTCTCTCATGTTTCATTCCCCCTTCTGATTACCCCCCCTTTCTTTATCCCTTTCTTCCCCTACTGATCATCCTAGTTCTTATGTTCCATAGATGAGAGAAATCATATGATAGTTGTCTTTCTCTGCTTGACTTATTTCACTTAGCATTATCTCCTCCAGTGCTGTCCATGTTGTAGCAAATGTTGAGAACTCGTTCTTTCTGATAGCTGAGTAATATTCCATTGTATATATGGACCACAACTTCTTAATCCAGTCATCTGTTGAAGGGCATCTCGCCTCCTTCCACGATTTAGCTATTGTGGACATTGCTGCTATGAACATTGGGGTGCCTATGGCCCTTCTCTTCACTACGTCTGTATCTTTGGGGTAAATACCCAGTAGTGCAATGGCTGGATCATAGGGTAGCTCCATTTTTAACTTTTTAAGGGACCTCCACACTGTTTTCCAGAGTGGCTGTACCAACTTGCATTCCCACCAACAATGTAGGAGGGATCCCCTTTCTCCACATCCTCTCCAACAATTGTTTCTTGCCTTGTCTATTTTTGCCATTCTAACTGGCGTAAGGTGGTATCTCAGTGTGGTTTTGATTTGAATTTCCTTGATGGCTAATGATTTTGAACATTTTTCATGTGTCTGTTAGCCATTTGTATGTCTTCATTGGAAAAGTGTCTGTTCATATCTTCTGCCCATTTTTTGATTTGTTTATTTGTTTCTCGTGTATTGAGTTTGAGAAGTTCTTTGTAGATCTTGGATACCAGTCCTTTATCTGTAGTGTCATTTGCAAATATATTCTCCCATTCCGTGGGCTGCCTCTTAGTTTTTCTGACTGTTTCCTTGGCTGTGCAGAAACTTTTAATCTTGATGAAGTCCCATAAATTCATTTTATCTTTTGTTTCTCTTGCCTTTGGTACATCCCTGGTTTTTGATGTAAAGTTTGATGATTCATTAGTTGTGTATAATATGCACTGGGTGTTATACGCAAGTAATGAATGATGGAACTTCACATCAAAAACTAGGGATGTACTGTATGGTGACTAACATAATATAATAAAAAAAACATTAAAAAAAAAAAAACACCCAGTGCACCATGCAATACGTGCCCTCCTTAATACCTATCACCAGCCTATCCCATTCCCCCACCCCTTCCCCTCTGAAGCCCTCAGTTTGTTTCCCAGAGTCCATAGTCTCTCATGCTTCATTCCCCCTTCTGTTTACCCCCCTTTCTTCTTCCGTTTCTTCTACCGATCTTCCTACTTCTTATGTTCCATAAATGAGTGAAACCATATGATAATTGTCTTTCTCTGCTTGACTTATTTCGCTTAACATTATCTCCTCCAGTCCCATCCATGTTACAGCAAATGTTGAGAAATCGTTCTTTTTGATGGCTGAGTAATATTCCATTGTATATATGGACCACATCTTCTTAATCCAGATATCTGTTGAAGGGCACCTTGGCTCCTTCCACAATTTAGCTATTGTGGACAAAGCTGCTATGAACATTGGGGTGCATATGGCCCTTCTCTTCACTACGTCTGTATCTTTGGGGTAAATACCCAGTAGTGCAATTGCTGGATCATAGGGTAGCTCCATTTTTAACTTTTTAAGAAACCTCCACACTGTTTTCCAAAGTGGCTGTACCAACTTGCATTCCCACCAACAGTGTAAGAGGGATCCCCTTTCTCCTCATCCTCTCCAACATTTGTTGTTTTCTGCCTTGTCCATTTTTGCCATTCTAACTGGCGTAAGGTGGTATCTCAATGTGGTTTTGATTTGAATTTCCCTGATGGCTAATGATTTTGAACATTTTTCATGTGTCTGTTAGCCATTTGTATGTCTTCATTGGAAAAGTATCTGTTCATATCTTCTGCTCATTTTTTGGTTTGATTATTTGTTTCCCATATATTGAGTTTGAGAAGTTCTTTGTAGATCTTGGATACCAATCTTTTATCTGTAGTGTCATTTGAAAATATCTTCTCCCATTCCGGGGGCTGCCTCTTAGGTTTTTTGACTGTTCCCTTGGCTGTGCAGAGGCTTTTTATCTTGATGAAATCCCACAGGTTCAATTTTTCTTTTGTTTCTCTTGCCTTTGGAGATATGTCATGAAAAAAGTTACTGTGGCTGATGTCAAAGAGGTTGCTGCCTATGTTCTCCTCTAGGATTTTGACGGATTCCTGTCTCACATCGAGGTCTTTCATCCATTTGTTTTTTTTTTTTTTTTTTAAGATTTTTTAATTTATTTTTTCGACAGAGATAGAGACAGCCAGCGAGAGAGGGAACACAAGCAGGGGGAGTGGGAGAGGAAGAAGCAGGCTCACAGCAGAGGAGCCTGACGTGGGGCTCAATCCCATAACGCCGGGATCACGCCCTGAGCCGAAGGCTGACGCTTAACTGCTGTGCCACCCAGGCGCCCCCCCTTTTTTTTTTTTAAAGATTTTTTTATTTATTTATTCGTCTTTCATCCATTTGGAGTTTATCTTTGTGTATGGTATGAGAGAGTGGTCAAGTTTCATTCTTTTGCATGTAGTTGTCCAATTTTCCCAGCACCATTTATTGAAGAGACTGTTTTTTTCCAATGGATGTTTTTTCCCACTTTGTCAAAGATTAGTTGCCCAAAGAGCCGAGGGTCCATTTCTGGGTTCTCTATTCTGTTCCATTGGTCTATGTGTCTGTTTTTGTGCCAGTACCATGCTGTCTTTGTGATCACAGCTTTGTAGTACAGCTCGAAATCCGGCATTGTGATGCCCCCAGCTTTGTTTTTCCTTTTCAACAATTCCTTGGCGATTCGGGGCCTTTTCTGGTCCCACACAAATTTAAGGGCTATTTGTTCCAGTTCTTTGAAAAATGTCATTGGTATTTTGATCGGGATGGCATTGAAAGTGTAGATTGCTCTGGGTAGCATAGACATTTTAACTATGTTTATTCTTCTGATCCATGAGCATGGAATATTTTTCCATCTTTTTGTGTCTTCTTCAATGTCTTTCGAGAGTGATTAGTAGTTTCTAGAATATAGATCCTTTACGTATCTGGTTCAGTTAATTCCGAGATAATGTATGATTTTTGGTGCTATTGTAAATGGAATGGATTCCCTAATTTCTCTTTCTTCAGTCTCATTGTTCATGTACAGAAATGCAACTGATCTCTGAGCATTGATTTTTGTATCCCGCCACATTACTGAATTGCTCTATAACTTCTAGTAGTTTGGGGGTGGAGTCTTTTGGGTTTTCCATATGGAGTATCATGTCATCTGCGAAGAGAGACAGTTTGACTTCTTCTTTGCCGATTTGGATACCTTTTATCCCTTTTTGTTGTTGTTGTTGCAAGGACTTCTAGTACTATGTTGAATAATAATGGTGAGAGTGGTCATCCTTGTCGTGTTCCTGATCTTAAGGGAAAGGCTTTCAGTTTTTCCACATTGAGAATCATATTCGCTGTAGGCTTTTCATAGATGGTTTTTATGAAATTGAGGAATGTACCCTCTATCCCTATACTCTGAAGGGTTTTAATCAGGAAAGGATGCTGTATTTTGCCAAATGCTTTTTCTGCATCAATTGAGAGGATCATATATGGTTCTTGACTCTTCTTGTTGATGTGATCTATCACACTGATGGATTTGCGAAAGTTAAACCACGCTTGCATCCCAGGGATGAATCCCACTTGGTTGTGATGGATAATCCTTTTAATGTACTGTTGGATCCTATTAGCTAGGATCTTGTTGAGAATTTTGGTGTCCATATTCATCAGGGATATCGGTCTGTAAATCTCCTTTTTGATGGGGTCTTTGCCTGGTTTGGGGATCAAGGTAATACTGGCCTCATAGAATGAGTTTGGTAGTTTTCCTTCTGTTTCTATTTTTTGAAACAGCTTCAGGAGAATAGGTATTATTTCTTTGAATGTTTGGTAGAATCCCTGGGAATCCATCACGCCCTGGACTCTTGTTTTTGGGGAGGTTTTTGATAACTGCTTCAATCTCTTCATAATTAATCAGTCTGTTTAAATAATCAATTTCTTCCTGTTTCAGTCTTGGTAGTTTATAGGTTTCCAGGAAGGCATCCATTTCTTCCAGGTTGTTTAATTTATTGGCATAAAGCTGTTGATAAAAGTTTCTAATGATCCTTCCTACTTCATTGGTGTTAGTTGTGACCTCTCTCCTTTTATTCATAATTTTATTAATTTGGGTCCTTTCTCTATTCTTTTGAATGAGTCTTGCCGGTGGCTTATTGATCTTATTTATTCTTTCAAAGAACCGGCTTCTGGTTCTGTTGATCTGCTCTCCTGTGCTCCTGGTTTCTAATTCATTGATCTCTGCTCTAATCTTGATCAACTGCTTTCTCATGCATGGGTTAGGCCTGTTCTTCTGTTCAAGCTCCAGCTTCTTGAGGTGAGAATATAAAAACTGCATTTTAGATTTTTCTATTCTTTTGAGTGAGGCTTGGATGGGTATGTATTTTCCCCTTAGGACTGCCTTTGCAGGGTCCCATAGGTTTTGGACTGTTGTGTTTTCATTCTCATTCATCTCCATAAATTGTTTAAATTGATTTTTAATTTCCTGGTTTACCCAATCATTCTTGAGCAGGATGGTTCTTAGTTTCCAAGTGTTTGATTTTCTTCCAAATTTTTCCTTGTGATTGAGTTCCAATTTCAAAGCATTGTGGTCTGAGAATATGCAGAGAATAATTTCACTCTTTTGGTATCAGTTGAGACCTGTTTTGTGACCCAGTATATAGTCTATTCTGGAGAAAGTTCCATGTGCATTCAAAAATAATGAGTATTCTGTTGTTCTGGGTTGTAGTGTTCTGTATATATCTATGAGGTCCATCTGGTCTAGTATGTCATTCAAAGCTCTTGTTTCTTTGTTGATTTTCTGCTTAGGTGATCTGTCTATTGCTGATAGTGGAGTGTTGAGGTCCCCTACTATTAACGTATTTTTATCTATATGTCTCTTTATTCTGGTTAAGAGTTGGCTTGTGTATCTTGCTGCTCCCCTGTTGGGGGCATAGATATTTATAATTGTCATATCCACTTGTTGGATACATCCTTTAAGAATAATATAGTGTCCTTCTGTATCTCTAACTATAGTCTTTAGATTAAAATCTAATCTGTCTGATATGAGAATTGCTACCCCAGCTTTCTTTTGAGGTCCATTGGCATGAACAATGGTTTTCCATCCATTTGCTTTCAGTCTGGATGTATCTTTAGGTTCAAGATGAGTCTCTTGTAGACAGCAAATGGATGGGTCATGCCTTTTTATCCAATCTGCAGCCCTGTGTCGTTTTATGGGAGCATTTAGGCCATTCACATTGAGAGTGATTATTGAGAGATATGATTTTAATGATGTCATGTTGCCTGTGAAGTCTTTGTTTCTATAGATTGTAAATTTCTGTTCTGTATCACTCTTGGGGCCTTTTTACTTTTCTAGAACCCCCCTTAATATCTCCTGTAGGGCTGGTTTTGTGGTTATGAATTTGGTCAGTTTCTGCCGATCTTAGAAGGTCCTTATCTCTCCATCAATTCTGAATGACAGCCTTGCTGGATAAACTATCCTTGGCTGCATGTTTTTCTCGGGTAGAGCTTTAAAAATATCCTGCCACCCTTCCTCTGATTCCAGGTCTATATAGACAGGTCTGACATTATTCTGATATTTTTGCCTCTGTACATGAGAAATCTCTTCAACATGGCCGCTTTCAATATTGTATCCTTGGATCTAATATTTGCGAAATGCACTATGACGTGATGTGGCATAGGTTTGTCATGGTTGACCTTGGTAGTGGTCCTCTCTGCCTCTTGGACTTGAATGCTTGTTTCCTTTGCTAGATTAGGGAAGTTTCCAGCTACAATTTGTTCAAATATCTCTTCTAGACCTCTCTCTTTCTCCACCCCCTCGTGGATGCCAACGATTCTGACATTGAAACATTTCATTGAGTCAGTAATCTCCTGTAATCTACATTCTTGAGATCAGATTTTTTTGAGCCAAGTTTCTTTTTTTTCTTTTTTCTTTTTTTTTTTTTAATGATTTTATTTATTTATTTGACAGAGAGAGACAGCCAGCGAGAGAGGGAACACAAGCAGGGGGAGTGGGAGAGGAAGAAGCAGGCTCCCAGCGGAAGAGCCTGATGTGGGGCTCGATCCCAGAACGCCGGGATCACGCCCTGAGCTGAAGGCAGACGCTGAATGACTGCGCCACCCAGGCGCCCCTTGAGCCAAGTTTCTGTTTTAACTTTCTCTTCTACCTTCCCATCCTCCATTTCACTAATTCGTTCTTCTGCCTCATTTGCCCTGGCCATCAGAACATCTAGTTTTGACTGCATTTGATTCATAGCATTTTTAATTTCTGCCAGATTCGCTTTCATTTCTGCCCTTAGAGATTCTATATTCTCGTTAATATTTTCATTAATTTTTTTTTTCAAGTCTACACATCATCTTGACCATTGTTTCCCTGAACTCCATTTCTGATAGTTTGGTTATATCTATATCAAATAAATAAATAAAATCTTAAAAAAAATTATCAACTCTATTCCTACCATCTAGGGGGAAAAAATCTCATTTTACATTTTAGCAAATTTCCTTCCAAGTATTTTTTTCAGTATTTGTTTGTATAATTGAAATCACTGTAAAAAGTATTTTTAGTTTTAGCTCACTTTAAATCAATCATTACCCTTCTTTCCATGATCAGATGTTAAAAAACTAAGAATCTTGGGTTTATTTTATTTTACTTTATTTATGTTAATTTCATTATATTTAACATATAGTGTTTTATTAGTTTCAGGTGTACAATAGTGATTCAACAATTCCATATATCACCCTGTGCTCCATGGGTTGATTTTAAGTAACAGTCCCAAATTATAATTTATATAAAGAAAGTTCTCATCAAAGCCACAAAATCTTTAAAAACATGTATCATTTGAAATCTTACCTAGGCCATGTTTGAGATCCTTTGTTCTTGGCTATCAAAATAATTTATGGTTTTCTTCATATCAAAGTTTGGTACATTTAAATAACAACCAGTCTACTCTCAACAGTGTGTCTTGTACTTTCTGCCTGGGAGATACTTTTTAAAATATGAACCTCGAATATTCACTGGAAACCTACCTTTTGCCAAACAGGGAGTATGACCTTTAAAATTCAGCGAAATAAATCGTAGTACTACAGAGAGTACTTTCCTATTAACAAAAGTATACAAAAAGCTATACAGCTTCTTCAAGTTCTTTCCATGAGATTTTTATAATATTTACAAATAAAGTCACCATGACCACTAGACAAGAAAAAAATAAGGAATCTGGGGGTAAATGTATCAGAAGAAGTTTAAATAGGCCGCATCATGGGAAATAAGAACACACTCCTTCTTGAAATCAACCACAACATAAACAATTGTTAAACAAACTACAGAAGCAATAACTGCAGTAGAGAGAATTTAAGATGGTGGATAAATGAATATCTTCTTTAGTCTGTTTGCTTGGGATAGAATATGGGTTGTGTAATTGAATAATTGTAATTTTGCACAAGTTAACTAGACTCTCTGAGTCTTTATTTCCTTTTCTGTAAAGTGGGGATGCATCTAAGATTATGTTCAGGATTAAATGAGTTAATATACATAAATGTAGATAATGTAGATAAATCTTCTAAGATGGTGTCTAGCTAGAGTAAGTGTTACATAATGTTTGGTGGTGGGGTGGTGGTAGTGGAGGTGGTAGTGATTGTAATATATTGAATATATATTGAACATTAGAGTCAGGCACACACAGTTTCAAATCTTCGCTTTTCCGTGTCCTAGTGTGCGCTCTTTGGAACATTATGTAACCCCTCTGAACATTTCTTTGAAATGACATACAGCATGCCTATTGATAATTTGGAATTATTAAGTGAGAAAATACATGATAAAGGCTTAGCACATAGAAAAATGTAACTGCTATTGTTATCATCATCAAAACCATTATTTTTATTATTAATAATCAGCAAGAACTTGATGTCTAAACTAAAAAAAAATTTTTTTAAATAAAAGATTAGAAACAAACAATAAATATATAGGTTGCAAAAAGTCACAAAATAACTTAATGTACTTTCCTTTAAGAATAGAAACTGTGTTGGTGACATATTTTCCACTGGCATGTTAAGAAACATACACCATTAAATCAGCTTTAGCTATGGAACTTTCAGAATAACATTTACAGTATAAAATTTACAAATTTTTAAAATATATTTAATTCTATGCAAAGAAAACAGAAACCCACTTTCTTTTTTAAAAAGATTTATTTATTTATTTATTTTGGGGAGGGGAGAGGGAGAGAGAATCTTAAGCAGACTCCCCACTGAGCTTGGAGCCTGATGTGGGCCTTAATCTCACAACCCTGAGATCATGACCTGAGCTGAAATCAAGAGTGGGCAGCTCAACCAACTGATCCACCCTGGCGCCCTCAGAAACCCACTTTCTATTCAAAGTGGTGTGCAGAAGATTTTTGTTAGTAGAAGCATTCATCCTCAGCATCTGATTTTATCTCTAATTCACAGGATATTTTATTGACATCATGGCACAATAAAAAGAAAATTGTATTGTAATCGGTAGCCCTGAATTTTCGTATTGATTGATTGATTTCTTTTTATTGATCTGAACTTCAGCAGCAATGTAACTCTTTTAAATTCCAGTTTCCTAGTCTAAAGTAATAGTACATATTTTATAAGACTGTGGAGAAGAAATAGCATGATAACATAAGAAAATAGAGTTCAAGTCAGCGTAGTCTAGGAATATCAGTGTCTCCATGCTAGTGATATTATTGCCTGCATATCAAGGGATATTAAGGTACTGTCAAGAAACACTGAAGAGTTTGCAAAAGTAAGCGTTTGCAAAGAAGTAATTTCAAGTAAAATATTTGGTCAAAACATACTCTGTAGCAGAATGCAAAAAAATTGGCCACAAGTTTCTGTGGTTTCTAACTGCACCCCCTTTGCAGTGTAACTCTCCTGTTCTTCCTGTGAACCCGTGGCATCTTTTCCTCTACCTTTTCAATCTGGGCTTGATTATGTGAGTCGACTTTGGTCAATGGGACTTGAACAAACCTGACACAGAAGAAGCTTAAAATGCACATGTGCCTTGTGACTTATTCTCAGTTGCTGTTTGGAAACCTGAGGCAGGTGAAGAATTAGGGCTAGCCTACTAAGTGCTAGAGGCGTGTATCCAATTTCTCCCATTGCCCCAGGCAACCACAAATCAGCCCTTCAGAACCCAGACAACACCATAAAAGCAAATGTAGGAATCAAAGACAAGCCCTTAGTATGGTTACTGGCTATGGGAGTTTGATAATTTCGGAATTATAAAACAGAAATATACTGTATTAAAATGTGTATTAATTATCTTGCTTCAATTATGATTTCACTAGGGGCATATCCTTTATAAACAAAGGGAAGGAGATATTGTAGGGATGTAATCAGGTAATTAATCAGCAAATCTCAACTTTTTTTGGTTGTAATTTTAGCCACTCTTAGGTAAGTCACTTAATATTCTAGGCCTGACCTAATAACAGTTATCCCAGCCATTCGTCTTAGCCTTAAAATCACAAGACCACCAGAGAGATCTACTTAAAACCCAAATATGATCATGATAATCCACTGGTTTAAAAAAAAATCTGGCTTCTTATTGTGTAGAGCGTAGATTTGGATTTTTGATTTTAGCTTCAAAAGGCTTTAAGTAAAATATTAGGTGTCAATGTAAATAAATATTGATAAATAAAAACTGATGTCTCTGAAGAGGTTACCACAAGGCACCAATTTGAAAATAATTTGGCGGGAGATTATACTTCAAGATATTTAATATGGTCAGTGACTTTCTTAGGCTCCTCAGTAGCCTCACATCTAGCAACTTTCTGTCTTGCAATTTTATATTTCAGAAATGCCAAACTACTTGTAGCTCTGGAAAGGTAGCATGTCTCTCATACTTTACTACTTCTGCTTTTGCAGTATTGATTCATTCAATTGGGTAATCTTTTTACTCTTTGGAGTAGTTTCTATTTGTCTTTTAAAATCCATCTAAGGTGAATTCTCCTAAGAATCCCTAACCCTAGATGGCATACCTACATATGCTTACATGCACCCCTATAAACCTGAACCATATCTCTCTCACACTGTTTTTGAGTTATCTTTTTATATATATATACCTTTACGAGCAGGGCTGGGTGCTACAGAGTATCAGCACAAGTCATATTTTAGATGATCTATAAATGTTTGAGAATCCAACTTTGAGTTAGAGCGAGGAGAGGTGAGAAGATTGGGAAATGAAATGTCATCACAAAATATCTGCTCTTCTGGCTCCAACCAACCTGCTATTCCAAAGTAATTTCTACTCTCAGAGATTCATTCTTTTGATAATCAAAGTTTCATTGGTCTGTAACAGTCCATTATGCCAGAAGAAGGAAGGCTTTACTTGTCTGCTAATATTTTATGTAGGCTAGTTTACCAGAACTTCTTGAAAATATCAAAATCAAGCTAGAATGACATAACTAAAGGGAAAGAGGAGTTAAAGGACCATAAGAACGAAAGTATAAATTCCAAAGGCAAACAATATGCTATTTGATATTAATATTCAGTTAGAAATGGAAAAATCTGGTGGTTATCCCATATATATTGGACTGACCATAAAATAGTTAAATAGTGAGAATTTACACATTTGCAGCCATGGATTATTCAAAGTTATATTACATAGACAATATCATGGCCACCATGTTTCATCCTATGGACAGAGAAGGAAATTCATTTTCAGCTTGAAATTTAGAAGTTATGATTCACAAAAGGGAGAATTATTATAAGATCCCCCCTCCTCATGTATGACCAAGGTCACTGAATGTAAAATGCACATTGAAAGTATGCTCAAAGATGCCTTGGTTATATAAAAAGAGGAGCTGACATTTTTGAAGTTCATTATGAAGAAAACAGACCTCACTAATAGAAGAACCCTCTGTTAGTTAAAACTTGGAATTACTGCAGAAAGAGAAAATGTTAAGTAGAAATAAGGGCTTGATATGGTGAACTAATTCTTCAGCTATAAATTGCTGTGATACCGGAGTATCCTAAAACTCAGTGAAGAAGTTACAATGGAATCTGAATAATATAATCATAAGATAAATCTGGAATATATTGAAACTGAATCAATCCTCCTGGCTACATCTACCTAAGGGATTTCTCCAATTTCTTGGAAGGAAAAGTAGGAAATTCATATTTTATTACATCTTACATTTGTTGATTTTCATTAACTGAATATTGAGCCATATGTCATATCATTTGATATTTTGAGCCCAATTATTTGCAATAAAATCTTTTGGTGTACTTATAATGTCCTAAATTAAAGAAACTTTTTAATACAGAGCAAGGGTTCTCAACCCTACCTGTGTATTAGAATCACCTGGAAATTGTTTCAAAATGGCCAATGCCAGCGATTCTACTCTGCAGCCATGGCTGAACTGATAAACAATGATTTTCAGACAAGGTAGGCTTAATTTAACTGCAGCTGCAAGATTCAGGTCTTAGAATAAACAGACCACATACACATGCAGTATTAGGCCTTACGTGGTCTTATTTTTTTTATCTGTGTGCTTTTTAAGTTGTAGTTTGGGCTGGTCACCTTCAAGAGATTAAACCCATGGTCGTAGAACAGGTTCTGTGGTTCAACTAGCAATGTTTCTTCTGCAACAGGGATTGTATATGACACAGAATGTGATGAAGGGAATTTATGATGACACAGTTTAGTAGTTATAGGAAAGAAAACAGAGTTAAAATTATATTAGAGGCGATAGTACTAAATAAAGGTTTTCAAGAAATCAGCTCTTACTTGAAAAATAAGAGGGGCACAATAATGGAATGGAGCATCGCTAAGCATGCAATGTTAAACTACATAGAAGCACGTAAGTAATGTAAAATAAGAAAACAAGACAATTAATAAATAGCATAACAAACTCAACCTTAAGGACAAGTTACAACACACTATAATGCAGAGTTGGCAATAGCCTAATATATGATCTAATACCGTAAGGTTTAAATCTCAGACTCACAGAGGACACAGATGATCCTCTTTGAAAAACCCACTGGATTGTCCTTTATCTCTGTAGAAATTAACATGCCAATTGTAGGTCTAAAAGAACCTACATTTAGCTATTCATGTTAAATAAACTTAGGTTTCCACATGGTGGCAGTAAGTAGCTGCTACATGCAAGGGAAAAAAAACAAATGCTTTGCATCTTCACAGACTGATATCTCTGCTATACCAAGATGAGTGTCTGACAAGATTAAATATGCTAGGGAATTTAGAGTCATTGTGAAAAGCCCATCTTTAAGTTGCCCTCTGGGACCCATGTATTAGCACACACATGGTACAACTCTGATTATATGGCAAGACCAATAATATCTGGCATCCACAGTCAGGAAGGACATCGAGATTCTTACTCTTTTGGGCTTTACCTATCTCTCCATTTGTACTACTTGCCAGTTCCATGACTAGCACTTGTGCTATTACAGTTCACTATTAACTGTGCCATGCCTTACCTTTGTTCCTCTTGTTAAGTTTTCTCAACATTACTAAATACTGTTTTTCATTCAGGATGCCCATAGGGGTCCTAGTCCTCTCATTCTGTTAGGTTTTCCTCCTATGAGTGTCTACCTGATTTTATATATCTATATATATCTATATATATCTCTCTATATAGATATATATAACTCTGTCCTAATGCTTATCACTCAGCATTCTACTTCTTTGATTCTCTGTTATAATAGCTTGGTTAAGATCTTTCATCTCTGAGATATTTCAGCACCCATCACAGTCTTGACACATAAAACTGCCCAAGTCAATAACCTTAACGTAGATTGGCTTTTCTCTATTATGGCATCCAGTGATTGTTTTCGTCATGACACTTCCAACAATTATAATGAAAATTTTTTACATCATCATTTCTTTAGTGTCTCTCTTCAGCCAGACTCCAGCCCTTGTGAGGGTAACACATGTCTGTTTTATTCATTGTTCTATTACCAACTACTATCACAGTTACTGACACATAGGAAACATGTGTGCTTTAGGTCAGATACTTATTTTTGTTAAATAATTAAGTGAATGAATGAAGTAAGGAATGAAGAGGCAATATAAAAGATAAACTTGATTGATGAGTGTCTGATAATTCTATAAAATAATTAAACTACAAGTAATTGATCAATTTTATTTTAAAATCAGATAGGTCATCCATTTCTGCCTCTTACACTTTAATTATCCTTTATTAAGTACATTCATCATGACTTTCCTGAGACCCTAGAGAATTTACAAATCCCTAAAGATCATGCATATTTTCATTGGGGTATAAATGATCAACAGTTTGTTTTAATTAGTTTTGAGTGGGCCTGATCCTATTGTATCTAAAATTCAGTTCATCGTTTTCAACGAAAGCTTACCTAGACATGAAAATAAATAAATTGACAATAAATTTATGCAGACATCTCTATTTCCATGTTCATTTGGACAAGCAGACTAAATATGTTACATTTCTTGAACAGGAAAAAATTAATAATATAATTTATTGCAATAAACTTTTTTTTTCCAGATATGGTTAGCTAGTTAATTAATACTACACCATTTATTTTAGTTTTTGTGTTCAAGTCTTCATACTTATTTTGTCTTAGGCATTGTAATGGGTAGCTAAAAGTAGATAGTTGGTGTACAGATTGTAATGTAACACCGCTTTAGCAGCATATAAACAGAAAAGGAATTAAATCAGAAGAAGGGGAGTTAGAGGAAATCTTTCAGGGATATGGGTAATGGTGGCATACTGTAATTCTTTCTTCTCCACCTTGTGCCACTTACCACTACCATTACCCTGCACCCGAACTGTGAGAAGCAAACATTGCAATTCCTGACAGATGTCCTCTGATTGTGGGGTGGGGAGAGACTAAAGGAGCAGGTTGCAAAGATCAGAATGGAGATGTCATGAGCTAGATGATCCCAAGAACAGCTTGGAGGAAACAAGTAAGAGGACATTGCCACCCCACTAATGTCTACTAGGCTTCCACACAGCTGTTTGATGAAAAGGACATGGATTTGCAGTTGGAGAAACTTCAAATCTCACTGCTTTGTTATTTGTGCAACTTTAGAAAAAAATATTTATTCTTTTAGGCCCCAGTTTTGTCTTTGATAAACAGGGTAATAGTATTATTTTTTGTGAATTTTTGTGACTATGGTAGGAACATGGTTGACCTTTGCTAAATATTCTGTTTCCTTTCTCTCCCATGTAATGTAAAAGCCATGGCTTTGAGTTTGTTAGCATTTACTCTGAAAACTGAGTTGAGTGTGCAGATTAAATTTAGTTTTCCATAATTACCAGTGACTGATTTGAATTGAGAACATATACTTAGTGGATGGTTAAACCTAAGTAGATCCTTTTGCAGGCTGGTGGAGGCTGGTACAAATGCTGATAACAAAAACATATGCCTATTTCCCTCAAAGCATATTGATAATGTTTCAAAATACCAGGGTTTGATTGTTGAAACACCTCAACTGAATATCCAATTTGAAAAGCAACAGATTAGTCTCTTCTTTGAAGAATTATCCTCAGCACATGCATTACCTGTTCTGGAAACAAAGGAAACTGTGATTCTGTATTCCATATCATAGTTGTTGATATCCAAGTTCTTACACAAAATGTTCTAGATGGGAGCCATTCGAGGTTAAGAATGGAGGACAACATACAACTGTAGAAAAGAAGCCTTAGCAATAAAGACAGAACAGCTGAGTTTAACACTAAAAACAGATGGAAACAATAATGAAGGACAACGTGAGGTGGCAGAATCCAATGCATCCTTTCCACTCCCACAGAGAAAATGCCTAACATAAAGTGCTTCCATGCCTGGTACTTTAAACTTGAGATGCTTTCCCTCAGTTTACAAAATATTTCTTATAAGTTATGTATTCCTTAACAAAAAATAATAGACTAAAACTGAAAAAGACTGTTTTAGTGGCAACAAAGGTATTAAAGTAGCTTGTAAGCCTGCATTTACTTTTCTGATTTACTTTTGTGCATTTAGTAATGCACTTACTTTTAAGATTTTAAAAAGGGAATCTCACCTTTGGTTATATGTCCCATTTCTCTAGCTCTGACTTTTATTTTATTACTTTTATTTCACAATGGTAACCCAGATGATTCTAATGTGAATCAATCTTGGAAATCTCTGATTTAGCATGGAAATTTCTGATTTAGCATATTAATCATGTCCATCTGTCATAGAAGTGCCACTTGGAAAAAAAATTGATAGGGGAGGAGAAGTTTATCAGTTTGGGTTACTGTTCAGGTTCTTAGGGATAGTCTTGAGAATATAGGGATAGCCTGAGGGAAAGTAAGTAGGTGAGCAAGTCATAAGAAAATTGGAAAGTTGGAAAATAGGAGGAAGTATGAAGTCACATTTTACCCTCTTTAGAATTACAAAGTACTGTACACCAGCCAATCAATAACGATAAGAGAAGCAAACAAGAAAACTCAAGATATTTAAATTCAAATCTACAAATGCCACGTACATGGACACTTGAATGATTTCATGGTTCTAAGTTCTGATAATTCTGTCTCCTTCCACTCCTCTTCCCTTGCCCATGGCTGCCACCTTAGTTCAGGTCTACAATATGTTTTACTTGTGTTTTTGAAATAATCAAATTGATTCCCATTGTTTCCATTCTCTCCTTCCCATTCCATTCTCTATATCGAATCCATATTGACTGTTCTCAGCCATCTATTCTTCCTGCTTGAAATTCCTAAACCTATCATGTAACTCTGCGATCTGATTTCTATTGATCTCAATGACTTTGCCTCTTGAGATGGTTACACGTACTCACTAGGCGTAGTGAATTATGTACAGTTCCTAGAACACAACTAATTTAGATTATGTTTTTAACCTCAGTGCTTCCAAGCTCATGCTACTTCCTCTTTTTGACCTTTTATGACAAAGCCTATATATATATATCCTAGGGAAACACTAATCCCTACCCCTTAAATAACTTTGCTCATCCCACTATATGTACTATACCGTTTTCTATGATAAGATTTACTGTACCATAATCCAGTCATTTGCTTACTATCTTCTAAATCTTATGAAGTCTTTATAACTCACACATCAGGTCTTGCACCACAATGAATGGTTTAAAATAAATCTATGAATTACAAGAGAATTTCACCATAAAATAACTGAGCTGATGTTTGCAACAACTGTAGAACTAATATTGCATGTTTATCCTGTTGACGTGTCATACTGAATGAGGCAAGAGAATATACTCTTTATCTTCTTTACCTCTGGTCTAGTTTACCTTTCTTTATTTTTATGAATGGAAGCAGCTGTAGAATATCCAGAGGGTCTGGGAGTATCTTACTGCAATAAAAAAGCAAGCCACTGAGTTGTATTTGCTCAAGGAAAAGTGTTCTTTTTAAGTCATTATGGTATCAAGTTGATATTGTTGTTGCATGAATCAATGAAGAATAGTCTGATAATGGAAACACTCAATGGAGATATTTGCATAAATGCTCTGTTATGTTATAATGATGTGAAAAACTCTGATCCTCTTTCATTAAGGACATTTTTATACAGAACATTGTGAATAACACACACACACACACACAAATCCATTTTCTCCCTACATTCAAATTTCACTGCGTCTCAAGAGCCTAGGATATTTTAGTGTGAAAAAAAAAAAAAAAGACCAAGAGAGAACCAGAGCTAGTGGTGATTGTTAAAATTGTAAAAAGATCAGAATATGCCACCATTACCAACCAGTCTAATTTACCCCCTGCAACCCCATATTTGGGTTAAAATAAAATTTAAAGGGTCTGAATACCTTGACATGACAGAGTGTTAAGCTTCCAACAGATAAAATTTAGTGACCTATCATCATTATGTTATAGAAACACAGAATAAAAAAACCAAAGTACTTGTAGGGTGAATATCTAGCTTTGAAATCTGGTTTTAAATCAAAGAATTAGAAGGTGTGATATTTTAGTAAGCTGTTTAGCTGAACTTTGTTTTCTGCATTTGTATATTATAAAATTTATAAATTTATAATAAAACCTAACAGGTTAGCTGGAAATCCAATGAGAAAGCACATGGGAAAGCATTTTGTAGACTATAAAACCTAGGAGATTGTACATTAGTCATTAAAGTATTACCTATTAATATAAAATTCGTAATTATTATCCATTGTAAAACAATTTCCTCATTAATATGATCAATTATTATCATATTCTAGATTGTTTCTCAGCATTTTTCGGTCATAAAATGTTTATTGTAATGATATATAAAATTATCGTGGATTAACTCTTGTAATATCATTGATAGAGAAAAAGCTTAATGACAGAAAGTCCCATGAATTTAGTAGTACTAAATGACAAAACATTTTAATCAAAGTGGTGCTTGCACACACACACACACACACACACACACACACACCCCTTTGGTGCTTGAATACTTATTGTGATCAATTTCAAAATTCTTTGGCACCTGAGTCCTAGTTTGTTTCACTGAGAGCAATTCAGGGTCAGGCAGCATCTAGGGCCCTAGAGAAAAGAGACTTTCACCAGCATGACTAGAGGGCTGAGGGGTAGCCTGGCCAATGTAGTACAGTGTGCTTAAATAGTAATTCATCACTAGCTGGTATCCTTAGCTTCTCTTACATGATCTTTGTTACAAGGTCTTGGCCATTTACAGAACCCTCCTGTCTTTCCTATCTTTTGCCTGTCATCTTCTTCGCTTCCGAAGTAAAAACCATTTGTGTAACGCCAATACTTAAGAAAGGCATACATTATGTGGTTGTAATCACACCTGATGCTTTCAGATAACCTACTTACATCTTCAATATGGAAAAGATTAAGAACAAAATAAATTAATCTAAACTGGGAAATCCAGCTGACTTTTAAATGTAAGAATGGCATTCCAAACACTTAACACATTAAGCCATACAGCAGAAAGTTAATCTATGGAATGTTACTTTGTGAATGACTTTTTAAATAAAAAAAACCCTTTCTGTAATAAAAAATTATATCCATATAAATTAGAGATTGTATATTAATCAACCAATAATGTGTGTATATATATAATAGTTAAATATAATAATGTGTATATATACATGTATATATGTATGTTAATGTGTGTATAAATATATCCATGCATAATGTATGGACAGGATTTGTGAGTAATAAAGCCAAAGTTGCTCAGGCATCCTTGCTACTTGTGGGTTAAAAACAGCAGTGCTAGATGAATATTATGTGCACAAATAGAGTCCAAAAATCTATCAACTGAATTCTAATTTTTAACAACTTCTTCAGTGTCCTCCCATAACTTGGTTTATGGGGCAGTATCATTTGGATTCTATCAACCATGATTTTCTTAATTATTTTTAAAAAATTTCTTTCCCATTAACAGATGTAAGATACCTAAAAATTCCAAATTCCTCAATACAACTAGATTATGCATTTTCATTAGCAAAGTCCTGATGAAGCATTTGATGCCTTGTTTGAGGTGTTAGTAAAATGAATGGAGCAGTGAACTTAGATTAACGCTGTATTTTATAAAGAAAATCCTGTCCTAAATATGGATTGGGCTTGCAACCAAATTCTACTAACTTCTCAATGGGGCAGCAATTTTTGGAGATTTTACCTCAAAATCCTTGCCCCATTTCAAAATTTCTCAGAATAATTTTGACATTTGTCTGGAAACCTCAAGAGAAAGGATTGACTAATTCTATTTGTCAGCATTTTGTTACCTCAAATCTGGAAAGGGACAGGTAACATGATGCAATGACATTGGACCCTCTTACCCACCCCGATTTAAAAACTTCAGAAATATCATCACATCCTTCTCCATCTTGCTTTACATCTATTTGGTTCCTAAATATTATGGATGTTATCTCTGAGATAGCAGTCAAAGTCATCCTGCATTGAATGTAAAAACCAATTTGGGAACAATTGAAATCTTTACAATATTGAATCTTCCAATCTATGAAGATAATTTATCCCTCCTTTTATTTGAATCCTTTTAAATATCTACTGTAAAATTTGTAATTTTTAGTCTGTTAGACATTCCAAGGTACTTGATCTTCTTCATGCTATTGTAAATCCTTAAAATTTTATTTTCAATGTCTTTGTGCTTCAACCATTTGATTTTTTTTATGTGGGTCAATTTCATCAATAGTATTTTTTATATCTTCGATATTCATACTGGTTACTTTTCTATTTGATCTATCAACTATCCAAGAATGTATGTTAAAGACTCACGTTCCAATTGTGAATTCCTTCAGTTGTCCTTTTAGTTCTGTTGATTTTTGCTTATATATCTTAAAATTGTATTGTTTCCTGCGTAGAGGTATAGCGGTGTAAATCTGCTGGGTTTGATTTGGTTGAATAGAAGGTATATATCAATTGGGAAGAATAGACATCTTAACAATACTGAGCTTGTCATTCCTCATATTGGTGATTTGTATTTTCTCTTTTTTTTATTCTAAACAATCTGGCTATCAGTTTCTGCCTCTCAAAGAAATAACTTCAGATTTTTAAAAATTGTCCTCATTTTTATACTTTCCTATGGTTATTTAATTTCTGCTGTGTTTTTTATTATTCCCTTTCTTTTGCTTATTTTGTATTTAATTAGCTCTCTTTTTTTCTAGTTTCCATTACAACACAGCAAACAGTAGAAAATACTTACAGAAAAGAAAATATAACCTACCTTTTCCAATAGCGATAAATACCCTAGAATAAATGTAGTAAAAGTTGTCCAAGTTCTTCGTCAAGAAAATTAGAATTCTAAGACATTCGAGGATACCTAAATTAATGGAAGGTGCCAACTGTTTACTTAGTTCCCTTTTCCTTTTCCTGCTCTCTCTCTCTCTCTCTCTCTCAAATAAATAAATAAATAAGTAAAATCTTAAAAAAAAACTTTTCCTTATCATGAAATTCATGAACTCATGATATTATGAATGTGTATGTATGTGTGTATATACACACACACAGTCTTCTAAATGTATACATTTTTGTTATTCACATTTAAATATTTCTTTATAGAGAAAACGTTTTGGGTATGTTGTGAGGTAAGGATATTTATTTACTTATTTATACATACATACACACTTTCCCCTTGCCACTTAGGGAATAGTGCATCATTTACCCTGCTGTTCTGCAAAGTCTTGTCTGTCAACATCAATGTTTTTCATAAATTAATGGCTTTGACTATAGAGTCCCTATGCTGGTTCACCTATTGATTCTTTGGACTCTGTACTAACAATATACTAAGTTATTTACCATGGATTTCAGTAGGTCTTGTTTTCCTTCAGAATGTTTTTTTGTTAGTCTGTTTTTATAAAAATTTCAGAATCAACTTAGGTACTATTAAAAAATGTTAGGATTTTTCTTTGAAGCATGCTGAACTTACTGAATAATTTGGGAAAAAATAATAGCTTTACAATATTGAGGCTTTTTGTCCAACAGTGTGCTTTTATTTATTAATTTAGGTTTTCCCTAACATCTTTTCATTATAATTCTCTTGATAAAGGACTTCAACATCTTTTGTTAATGTATTTCTGTATAATTCACACTTTGGGATGCTCTTTAAAAAGGTAGAATTTTTGGGGGGCACCTGGGTGGCACAGCGGTTGAGCGTCTGCCTTCGGCTCGGGGCGTGATCCCGGCATTTTAGGATCGAGCCCTGCATCAGGCTCCTCTGCTGGGAGCGTGCTTCTTCCTCTCCCACTCCCCCTGCTTGTGTTCCCTCTCTCGCTGGCTATCTCTCTCTCTCTCTGTCAAATAAATAAAATAGAAATAAAAATAAATAAATAAAAAGGTAGAATTTTTTGTTACTAAAATAAATTTTCTAACTGATTTTTGTTTTGTGATAAAACAGCAAGTGACCTTTTATATTGATTAGGTACCCAAAAACTTCTTTAAATATTTTGAGCTTATCTATAATTTATTTTGAATGTGCTACATAGAAAAAATGTATTAATTGCAAATAACAATTTTTCTATCTTTTCAAAAAAATTTTGTCTTATTTTTCTGAACTAATAGCACCTCTAGTAGAAGGTTGAATTAAAAGAGGTAACAGGCATCTGTGTCTTATTTAAAAGAAATGATTTTGGTGTTTCATCAGTTGGTATCTGTAGTGTAAGATGTTTTTGTAGACATATATCAGCTTAAAACTTTCTACTTCCATACCTATTTAGCTAAATGGGTTTTTTAAATTATTATGAATCATGGTTGATTTGGGGTTTTTATTCAATATTCTCTGCATCTAGTGAGCAGAGTAAATGGTTTTTCTCCTTTAATTTGTTGATAGTGAATTACAATAATCAATTACTTAATATGAAATCAAATTTTTATCACTAATATAAGTACTGTTATACTAACTTTTGTAGTATTTTCTTTAATTTTTTTTATCTGTAGTATCTATAGTCACAAGTGAGAATTCCTTATAATTTTCCTATCCTATTCTGTATTTCTCTAGTTTTGCAATAAAGATTTTTGCAACTAATATAAATGAAAATCTTGGGGAATAGCTCCTCTTTTTATATTCTCTAGAAGAGTATATAATTTTGAAACTGTATTATCTTTGAATATTCGGTGAAACTCTCTTATAAACTCATTAGATCCCCCCCCCAGTGTTTTTATTCAAGTAAGATATTTACTTTCTAATTCAATTACTTTATTTTTTTATACTTTAAACCCATTTGCTTATGGTAGACAACAGCATCCACTCCTAGTATCTACTTGCTTTAATCTCTACAGCATTTGTGGTTATATAAAATTCATTCCTGATACCATTTATTTATGTTTTCTCTTATTTTCTTGCTTAATTTTGCAAAAGGTATCATTTTTACCTATCTCCTCAGATTCTGTTTCTCACCATTGACTACCTGTGATTGAATTATATAATTTGTAATTGAAAATTATTTTCAATTTGTGTGATTGAATTATATAATATGTAATTGAAAATTATTTTCTTATCTACTTTTAATTATTTTCTTCTTTCTTTTGATTTATTATTTATTTATAACCTTTTAAATTCCATGTTTAGCTATTAACTTGATCCTTTCTTATTTTCTATGCAATTTCTTATTTCCTTCTATTTGTGCTTTCTTGGTATCCCACAAGTTTCTAACTTCTATGTGTTTTCAATTTCAAATACAACCTATTTGAGGCATGAGATGTTAGAACTTTGTTTTTAATTTCTAAATATGTTATTTTAAATTAATTGCATGGTTGTATAATAGTATTTCCAAAATACATTTAAAAAAAAAAAAACTTTGGTACATGAGCTTTGTGGGCATGCATGTAATCATTTTTTTAACATTTCACGTATGTTGGGAAATTAAGTATGTTCTCTAATTTTAGGAGGTCACATTCCATAAAAATTGAGCTAAGTAATTGTTTCATTTAGCTCATCATGGTGAACTGAGTCAATCTTGTTAACTGCAACTTTATTTCATTTGTAAGTGACCTGTTCCATCTTTGGATTGGCTTTTCCCCATACTATCAATTCATCTCTCATAGAATATTGTTTAGCATTTTCTTGACATATGTATATCCCCATACTTTGGCTTTTATTATTTATGTAATAATTTTGTTTTATGTGCATTCCATAAATAGCATAGAGATGAATTTTTCAAAATTTATTTTTATAATCTTTCGGTTTAAATTTGTTGTATTTACAGTTGCATGCAAATTTTCCTACTTTATTATGTAATTTTTATTTTTATTTTTTTATTTTTTAACGATTTTTTATTTATTTATTTGACAGAGAGAGACAGCCAGCGAGAGAGGGAACACAAGCAGGGGGAGTGGGAGAGGAAGAAGCAGGCTCCCAGCGGAGGAGCCCGATGTGGGACTCGATCCCCAAATGCCAGGATCACGCCCTGAGCTGAAGGTAGACGCCTAACGACTGCGCTACCCAGGCGCCCCTAATTTTTATTTTTTTCATCAATTTTATTCTCAATTTTATTTGATTTTTTTCTTTTCTTCTATATCACTCTCTTTTTTCCCCATTTTTCCTCTCATATGTATAGAAATTTTAGAAAAAGTCCTATTATTTTTCTTAGTAGTCAAGATATTTTAACATATATATTTAATAATACATAATCATAACATCTTTCCCTCCTTTTCAGTAATACCCTCCTTTGCAAATGCTTTTATTCTGATTTCTATGCTCCCACATATATATTTTATCCACTATTTAAATGAAGCCTTTATACTTTATATTAGGTATTATTGTTATGTACAATCAGTATTTATAGAGATTTATCCACATATTTATGGATATTCTTGCTCTTTGCTCTCACTTCTTTTTATATCCCAATGAAGTTCTTTCTTTAGATTTTCCTAGTGTGGGTCTTTTGGATGTAAACACAGCTTTTGTTTATCCTGGGATGTTTTTGTATGTCTGCTGCTATAACAAACAAGACCTAATTTCAACAGCTTAATATCATAGAAGTTTATTTTTCATTCATATTAAGTAGAATTGAGTATTTAGCAAGCAGCCTTCCATTCAGTGATTTCGGTATTCCTTCTTATCCTGTGTCTCTAACATTTGCTAGGATTCCAAGTTCATGAAAGCATATGGATAAAAAGAAGAGTGAAGGATTATTTAATCACATTTTTAAAAAAGATTTTATTTATTTATCGGACAGAGAGAGACACAGCGAGAGAGGGAACACCAGCAGGGGGAGTGGGAGAAGGAGAAGCAGGCTTTTGGCTGAACAGGAAGCCCAAAGCGGGGCTCGAAACCAGGACCCTGGGATCATGACCTGAGCCGAAGGCAGACGCTTAACGACTGAGCCACCCAGGCGCCCCAATTTAACCACATGTTATACCAAGAAATGGTGTATATAAACCCAAACAGCTTTCATTGACCAGAACTTGGACAGGGTTCCACCTAATTTCAAGCAAGCAAGGGGAAAGTCGTCTAACTATGTGTTCACGAGAATGAACAAGGCTTTAGTGATATCTGAGCATTCTCTGGTACATATTTCTTTAGACAGATAGGTGTGTGTATAGAATCTAAGGTTCACAATTATTTCTCTTAGATTGTTGAAGATACTCTTTCATCGTCTTCTTTTCTCATTATACTTTTGAGATACCAGCTAACAACCTAAATGCCTTTCTTTTTATTTTATTTTTTTATATTTATTTATTTTGTTTCAAGTTTTTATTTAAATTCTAGTTAGTTAACATACAGTGTAATATTGGTTTCAGGAGTAGAATTTAGTGATTCATCACTTACATATAATACCCAGTGCTCATCACAAATGCCCTCCTTAATACCCATCACCCTAAATGCCCTTCTAAGTGACTTGTAAGTAGTCTTTGATATTTTTAATCTCCTTATCTGTCTTGCATAATGGGATAATTATTTTAGTTTTCTAATATGTTTCTCTCTCTCTATATATATATATATAGAGAGAGAGGGAGATAGATAAAAACTAAAAGAATATATATATGTATATATATGTGTATGTATATATATATATATTCAATATATATAATGTGCCTTTATGTACTATACACATACTATACACACAATGTATACAGGTACATATATTTAGAAAGATTCTTAATTGATTTTTAAACTACTTTGTAGAGTGGTATTAATTCATATGCAATACAATTCATTTAAAGAATATAATTCAATGGCTTTTAGTATATTAATAATGGATTATTTTTAACATCAATTTTTTAAATTCTTAATAGCTTTCTACTCCTCTTTAATAGAATCTATGTATGTGTAAATTAATGTGTATGTATTTAAGAATAATAATTGTTCCAAAATAGTTTATAATAGTTCGACTGTTACAATAGATTAGTTTTATTCTGATAGAATTCATATATCAGCTGTTTATACTGTGGCCTTTTTAATCTTCACTTTGCAACTGGAAAATAATTTTGACAGGATTTTTTTTTAGCTTATTATTTTTGAACTCTGTTCTTCTCTTCATGCCAAATAAGTTTGACCTTTTCTTTTTTTTTTAATTTGACCTTGCTTTTACATGAAACTTTTATTTGCTTTTGTCCAGTTGGTACCAAAATCCTTGATACTACCTATTTCCAGACAACAATGACCAGCAGACCCATGCTTCATCCCATTCACCTACTTTTAATTCTCATTCCATTTCTGATCTAAGTAAGGTTACTAGGTAGGACTATCCCATGTAATATTTGGGACATATTTATACCTAAAAAATTATTTGCTATTTATATGAAATTTAAATGTAACTTGGCATCTTATAATTTTATTTGCTAAATCTGGCAAATGTAGGTCTAAGTATATGCTTCTTTTTTTTTTTTCTTTTTTCTTTTTGACCAAGCTTTATCATGCCTAGGTGTTTGAACCAAGCTTTACCTTCCCTAGGTGTTTGAAGAGGGGTTATGAGTCAAATGTAAGATAATTATGCCATCCTGAACAGATTCATACTTTACTTTTATAATCAGAGATGTGTAGAACATATAAAGAGATCTGTCTAGAAACTAAGGCAAAAATAGCTGAAATCACATACCCACAGTAACAAAGCCAGTAAAAGATACAGAATTTGAATTCAGTGAACTAGTGAATCATGTTTCAAGACACTAAATTGTTCGGTAGTTTTTATATTTACAGGTTTGCAATAGTAGACACGAGCTGGTTCAGGATGTATAGTAGTTTCCCCGATTATATGAATGGTTATTACTACACCCGATGCTACTTTGACTTCATTTTCAGTGTTTAAATTGGACTGTGAGATGTGCAAGGAACTCCACTTTAAAATCGTATCATTCCTCGAAGACCTGTTTCTGTGAAATGGGGTCTACTGTGTACTAGTTTATTTGAAATTTGCTTTTATTATTTTTTTGCTGTTTGATGCTTAAAAAAGCAGTGATTCCTTTGCCATATGTTTGTAGGCTCTAGAAGGGCTCTCATCTGGTGAAAATGATATTGGTTTGGTTTTGTTTTGTTTTCTGATCGGTTGCTTTTATTTTTGGTGTGTAACTTGAATGTGTCAACTTATTCATCATTCGGTTTAGATACTGTCTTATTGCTTCTTTTTTCTTATGGTAATATTTTATATCATTTTTGAAAGCCATGAGTTTTTATTACTCTTCAAATAATCCCTGGGATAAAGAAAATTGAAGAGGGCCCTTTATTTTTATAATCCCTCTGACTATAGTATTTGTTATTTTCACTGTTATATCAAAATGGCTTTTTGCATCTCTTTGAGGTAAATCGGAGGAGAATGAGATGAGATAAGCAGATATTGGACAGTCAAAATCACACAGTGTAGTCATGGTTACCATCAAAATACTATGGCAAATGGGTGACTCAATCTACAAAGAATATATATATATATTCATTTTTTTAAAGTATGGGTTGGCATTTTGTTAACACCTCCCTCAAAAATTCACATGATTGACTGGAAAGCAACTTATCATTTCAATGACATTCATCAAGATTGCTATGGCATGGATAGAAATAAAATGCAGAAAATCTTATAGGAAGACATGAAAAGGGAGTGCTGAGAACAATGATACAAAGGCTCTCTCTCTCTCTCTCTCTCTCTCTCTCACAAACACATATTCAAACTCTTCCTAGTATTTTAGTCATTGCAGTCTGCTACAAGCTCTGCATTGTACAGACTCACTCAATGTTGTCATTCCCCATATGCCTAGGTAATATTAAATATTCTAGAGAACTTACCTTTTATCCTTTAAATTTTTTTAAATCACTGAATATTAAACCTAAACCAACAACTTAAGTTATTGCCAGTGAAGAATGCTGTCTGTTCAACTGCAAACCAATGAAAATAATGTTACTGAATTTAATGTGGATAACATTAAACAATTATTTTAAAGTCAAAATAATATTCATTTTATATCAGTTTAATAAGTACATATAAATTATCTAACAGGGAAGGTAAATCAGCCTATTCCAAGTGTACACTGTGTCTTATATAGAATTAGAACATTATGTAATTTATGAGCTGAGTGTCAAAACCAATTGTATTTTGAAAGTTGTTGATTCCCCCTCTATCAGCATAGATAATTGACAATTCAATCAATATGGATTATCACGTTTTTATTAGATTCTTTTGTTTAAAGAAACCATGTGTATATTATATATTCCTAGAATTATGGTAGAGGGTTCACAGTAGACAGATTTCATGCCCAAGAGCACTGAAGTTTCTCTGTTGCCATTCCAATGGATGTTTAATTGAAACTGCACTGTAGTCTGTAGGATTTGTCTTCACCTGAAGTAAAACTCAGGAAACAACTTAAGGAAATCTAAAAAGTCAGCAGAACAAGGGCCAAAGTGAGCTGGGAAGTAGGAACATATGTTCCTGATCCATGTTATAAGAACAATAGAACCCGTTTTGTGTTGTAGTTTAATCGTTGAGTTGGAAAGAGGGAGATCATTCTATTTATTTCTGAGAGCAATGATACTCAGAGAGCAGCAGAGGATCTCTGCTATGTCATGGCAGAGTACAGAGTAAAGCAAAATGGATAAACGGACAAATCCAAACACTTATAACCATCCTGAGCAGCGAGTATAGAAACCCTTTGATGTCCACTCCTTCCAACCAGTCTGCTTTGCCCTTTAACTTATTGTTTAGTTGATATTTTCATGTACTTTTTAAATGCACATTATTTTTGCAATTGGAGCAGGAATGTTGAAACATTTCAGAAGTAGACTTTCTTTCAGAAATGAACAATGCTGGAGCGCCTGGGTGGCACAGTTGTTAAGTGTCTGCCTTTGGCTCAGGGCGTGATCCCGGCGTTTGGGGATCGAGCCCCACATCAGGCTCCTCCGCTAGGAGCCTGCTTCTTCCTCTCCCACTCCTCTGGCTTGTGTTCCCTCTCTCATCGCCTGTCTCTCTCTGTCAAATAAATAAATAAAATCTTTTTTTTTAAAAAAAGAAATGAACAATGCTCACTTTTTGCACAATAATTTCTTAAATATAGTGGTTTATTCTATTTCACTATATATAGCCTTTGCCAATATAAGTAATAAAAATAAAACTTGGGTTGAGAGATAACTGGTAATGATCCAGAGTGATTTTTGAAAAGATAGTCAATAAAACACAAATCTCTATAATTAATGCAACATATTAATTTTATAAACAGTTGTAAGCCCTTGTGACTATAACTACAAGGTGCTCAGTAGGCAATGACAGGAAAATAAATATCAACAGAACAGCCATGTGGCTTTATCTTTTAAAGTGAAATGGAATACAGGTGCAGGAGCAAATACTCCCAGGTGGGGAATAAGAGACGTATTTGGAAAGCTGTAAAGAGGACAGGGCCTGGACAAGTGATTAACGGTTGGGTCACATGGATACCTAAGGACACATAAGAAAAGGCATTCCAGAAGGAAGTACAGCACTAATAAAGGAGATGAGGAAGGAGGGAACAAAATACTCCATTGCTTTTAGAGCATATGGTGAGAAAGCCTGGATGAAAAGCCATGATCCCATTTGTTTGTAGGCAAAACTAAAGCATTTGCATTTTTTCTGTATAGCCAATGGGAACTCAGTTGATACTTTCTTTGCAACTAGGCGCATAATATGATCATTAATATTTAAGAAATCTAGTGTGAAGGGGGTGGTGAGGTGGACAAATTGAAAGAGGAGTAAACTAGAGCTATAGCGATCAGGGAAGTGATACTGAAGCTTTTGGAATATTTAGAAAACGTGACCACTGTCATAATGGAATGACTGGGATATAGTCACTACCTTATCAGAACATCTCAACATTCTTTGAGGGCAGAAACCATATTCCTGTGTCTTCACTGCTGTAGCAGCAAAGGCAAGGGAGAAAGGGTTTTCAGGAAATGAGTCACAAATATAATAACAATAAATGAATAAACCACAAATCAAAAACATCACAATGGCCCTTAAAGACTACTGGTCATCCCATGTGAAGCTTTAATGAGTACCAGATACTCCAGATCTTCTAAAATGGATCACATAGCTAGATGCCAATTTAAAGGTACTTTGAACGTGCACTGCACAGACGAAGAGCCTGGAAAATAACTATATTGCGTGAACCATTGCAACAATCACATGTGATGTTTTGAGCAAGGGCTGGAGTTTTTATCAAGATGTGGGATGAAAGCGTTGTCTAAAGTGTCTTGAAAAATTTTTTAAGGAAGTCCATGAAAAAAAAATCAACAGTGTATTTCCTCCTAGTCCAGCATCAGCTCGTGACATGGCGATCACTGCGCAGGCAGTGATTCACAGCTAAGGAGTAAGGGTGCAAGTCATTGACAGAACTCTGCCATCCACTGGGAGGTTTCAAAAGGAGAAGCAGAAGTTAATGAGAAGAGCCCTTTGTGTTGCAGGCAATCCACGGGCTGTGGCCTCCGCACACAGAACACGATTAACAGAGCCACTTGGAGTTTCACCTTTCCCCAGCAATCCAGGGCAGGCACTTTGATGTTTCCTGGTTTGCCCCCTGTTGCTTCCTCTTCAAAAGCTTGAGGATGACTGAGCTTGTATCTCACGCGCACATGTGAACCTCGGTGCAGCAACATTTCAAATTTGGTGCTTGTCTTTGAAGTGCAGTGGCTTGTACACATTAAAATTCTTGCCCCCAAAAGACTTCTTTTCTTGCACTTTCTTTCCAAGTACCCATACATTTTCCATACCCAGTTGAATTTAGAGGCCACAGGCTGAATCAGTAACCTTAATAAAATGTTCCTTCCTTTTCCTCATTGCTAGAGGCACCACTGTCAGCATCCAAACATAAAACATATGCAGCATATGTTGATTCACCTCTTTTTTCACTTCCTATATTCAGTCAGTTTCTCCTTTCAAGATGCCCGTGTCCATCTGTCCATCTTTCCTACCCTTCAGTGAGTTGGCCTAAATCAGCTTATATTCAAAAGTGGAATGATGTCATCAAGAAGTTGCAAGCTAGGAAGTGATGCATGTCTAATTCCCTCCTTAAGCTTCTGTAGGAAGGGATGTTATTAGATAACATAGTATTACATAGTATAACATGGTATTAATAGATAACAGATGATTCTATATTAATAGATAAGAGGGTGGTATCATTCCTATTCATTTCATGGTGATGACTTCATGGAGTACCGTGCACCTGCTTACCCCATTTCTTGGGTTAAAGGTGGATGATAAGAAGCAGAAAAAATTCACTGAAAAAATGAGGAAGGCAATATTTAAAATGTAAGATGAAAAAGTCATACCAAATCATACCAAATGATATTAAAGATAAACATTTTTTCAAAATGAGGTGAATATTTTATGAAAAAAATAAATTTTAATTAGCCAAAGACTTGGGATTATCTATGAATGTAAATAGTTTCAAGATTTCTTTCCTCCCTTCCTTCCCCTCCCCTTCCTTCCTTTCTTCCTTTCTTCCCTCCTTCCTCCTTCTCTCTCCTCTAGTCTTCTCCTCTCTTCTCCTCTCTTCTCCTCTCCTCCCCTCTCTCCTCTCCCCTCCTCTTCTCTCTCTTTTAATAAAACACACAGGGTACAAAGTGCAAAAGGAGTAAATGAATATACAACGAGAAATACTTTACATATCTGTTACTCAGCAACCAGTGAGCACTCACCAAAGGCAGGCTATATTGCCAGGTTCTTGTGTATCCCTGAAAGACATTCCATATACATTCAGTTACATATGAATAAGATAAATTAGTTTCTTAAGTATCACATTATAGAGCTTGGGAAAACAAGGCTTTGAAAGAGTTAATGATAAGCTTCAAGGTTATGTGGGAAGTCAACAATGAAGTTGGGGATGAGCCCAGATTTTGTAATGTTTTTCTCTAGGCTTTGTGCCATCTTACAAATTTTTATCTTCTATATGCCAATATTTCTGCCTTTTGTATGGATGGGCATATATCCAAGGGTTTTAAATTTGATTTTGGTTCAAAAGCTCACCCTAAGAATAAATGAAGTATATGAATCTCCTTCATATGCAACATTTCAACCTAGACAAGAAGGGTGTTAGTTCAGGACTCTGTGTTTTTGAGGAGGATACCTAAGAACATCATCCTTAGCTTAAGAGGCTTTACTACTTTCGGGGTCATAAAATCCTCCTAAAAAGTAAAAAATAAAAAAATATACATATAAATTTTCAATAAGAATAGTTTACCCAAATAGTTTGAAATTGTAAATATTTTCTTATTAAATTTGGATTAAGATGTATTTCTTCAGGTCCACATTTCAGATATTCACTCTGGATAAATGTTCTCAGTTTCATAAGTCCTAACTCTTCTTAAGAACTTGCCTTTGCCAGTATATTTCCGCTACACAGGACAGTAGAGAATGATTGCTATAAGAGATGAATAAGAAATGTACTATCCTCTTTCTAGTACCTTTAACATGAAGTCTTCAGAAAGTTTAATTAAAAAAATATAAGTACCAAATATCTACATTCAGCAGGTGAGATGTAGAGACTGACAATATTTCATGCTATCAGTTCCAAATATGTAAAAGGTCCCACTTTACCTTAAGAAAAAATGGCAAAGAAATAGGTCTTTTTTAAAATTATAATTATGTTCCGTTAGCCACTGTATAGTACATCATTAGTTTTTGATGTAGTGTTCAGTGATTCATTAGTTACGTGTAACACCCAGTGCACATCACAACGTGTGCCCTCCTTAATACCCATCACCCTTACTACCTCCCACCACCCCCCTCCCTTCTGGGACCCTCAGTTCATTTCCCGGGGTCCATAGTCTCTCATGGTTCATCTCCCTCTCTAAATTTCTCCCTCTTCAGATTTCTGTCCCTTCCCCTGTAGTCCTTCATGCTATTGCTTATGTTCCACATAGGAGTGAAACTATATGATAATTGTCTTTCTCTGCTTGACTTACTTCACTTAGCATAATCCCCTCCAGTTCCATCCATGTCGATGCAAATGGTGGGTATTCATTCTTTATGATGGCTGAATAATATTCCATTGTATATATGTACTACATCTTCTCTATCCATTCATCTGTTGAAGGGCATCTCGGCTCCTTCCACAGTTTGGCTATTGTGGACATTGCTGCTATGAACATTGGGGTGCATGTGCCCCTTCTTTTTACTACATCTGTATCTTTGGGGTAAATACCTAGTAGTGCAATTGTTGGGTTGTAGGGTAGCTCTATTTTTAACATCTTGAGGAACCAACATACTGTTTTCCAGAATGGCTGTACCAGCTTGCATTCCCACTAACAGTGTAAGAGTGTTCCCCTTTCTCCACATCCTCTCCAACATTTGCTATTTCCTGTCTTGTTAATTTTTGCCATTCTAACTGGTGTAAGGTGGTATCTCATTGTGGTTTTGATTTGTATTTCCCTGACGGCTAATGACATTGAGCATTTTTTCATATGTCTGTTAGCCATTTGTATGTCTTCTTTGGAGAAGTGTCTGTTCATGTATTCTGCCCATGTTTTGACTGGATTATTTGTTTTTTGAGTGTTGAGTTTGAGAAGCCCTTTATCTGTAATGTCATTTACAAATATCTTCTCCCATCCCGTGGGTTGCCTCTTAGTTTTGTTGACTGTTTCCTTTGCTGTGCAGAAGCTTTTTATCTTGATGAAGTCCCAAAAGTTCATTTTTTCTTTTGTTTCCCCTGCCTTTGGAAACGTGTCTTGAAAGAAGTTACTGTGGCTGATGTAGAAGAGGTTACTGCCTATGTTCTCCTCTAGGATTTTGATGGGTTCTGGTCTCACATTGTGGTCTTTCATCAATTTTGAGTTTATTTTTGTGTATGGTATAAGGGAATGGTCCAGTTTCATTCTTCTTTATGAAATAGGTCTTCTTTCTGATATGGCTGCCCAAAGATCTCTGTTGTGTGCCCTTTGATACCATGTTCTAGTTTCTCTAAACATTTATGGCTGTGTCTGGTTATGCTCTTGACTCACAGCTCTTTGGCTCTGTTCTTCTGGTTGTCTTCATTGGGGTGTTTAGTTTTTTGATTTGTTTTTAAACCATAGAACAAAGGCAGAAAATACATACTTGGAAAAGCAAGATGGTAAGGGAGATAAGTATGGTTATTTTTTCTTAGTGTCACCATCTTGTTTTTACTCCTCATTGGGCAGATTAAGTTAAAGAAGACTATACCTGTTGCTAGAGACTTTCACCAAAAATTCCTGAATCTGACTTTTACTCCTTCTAGCAGAAAAATAAATTTAAAAAGGAATAGATCACATTTTTCCTGAGTCTTTGCCTTAGAAGCGTATTCTTCATGTTGATGATTTTGGAAGGTTTAATGCTTTAATTGCTTGTTTTGTTTTATTCAAACAAAGGAGAGTCATAATAAAGGAATGATACTTTATGTACAACCTAGTAATTCTCAATATTTGGGGAAATTGTTATAATACTAAAATTTAAAGTGTTGCATCCAAATTGACTAACTTAACAAGAACAGTGCTCATTTAGATGTATTGATTCATCTATGTTAATCTAACACAATTCCTACATCCATTTCCCTGCTGGTAGAACTCTATCAATTTTCTTGTGATAGATTGTGTACAAAGATAGCCATCAAATGACACATGACATTTCTTCCACAAGAGGCAGAGTCTATCCCTCCCTTCCCTTGAATCTGTGCTGGATTTGTGACTTGCTTTGAAAATGCATTTAGTCGAACTGAGGTTATGCCAGTTCTGAGCTTAGGCCTGAAAACTCATGGAAACTTCTGTTTTCATTCTGCTTTAATAAACGAATACTTTACATAATGAATTATTTTAAAAGAGGCACAATAGTCTAAACGTGAGTCAAAAAGTCAAAATAACGTTTAAAGTATGCATGAAGTTTTCCTGTGCTAATTCATTTTAATACATGTCCTAAAACAAGAGAAGAGATAAACAAATTTTGGTGTATCAATGCAATAAAATCTTATCAACAATAAAAAAGAACTAGTTATTGATACATGTGATATCGTGAAGTAACAATGAATATGATGAAAGAAAGAAGTAAAAAAAATAAGAGTACAAATGTAGGATTCAATTTAAATAAAATTCTAGAAAGTAAAAACTAATCTAGACACAGAGAGCAGACCAGTAGTTTTCTAGAGATGTTGAGAGGATTGAGTAGGGAAGAATTAGAAAGAAGCATGAGGAAACTTTTGGGGTCAAAATATACATTTTCTTCATTGTGGTAAGTACTTGAAGAGTTTATATATATGTCAAAACTCATCAAATTATATACTTTAGTTTTTTATTTATTTGAGAAAGAGAGAGAGTAAGCGAAAGAGTGAGTGAGAGGACGAGCAGGGGGGAGGGTCAGAGGCAGAGGGAGAAGCAGACTCCCCCACTGAGTAGGGAGCCCAACTTGGGGCTCGATCCCAGGATCCCGGGATCGTGACCTGAGCAGAAGGCAGATACTTAACCAACTGAGCCACCCAGGTGCCCCTATATACTTTATTTTTATTAATTAATTAGTTAATTAATCAAGCATAGTTGACACACAATATTACATTAATTTCAGGTGTATAGTACAGTGATTTGATAACTCTATACATTATGTTATGCTTAAGAGAAGTAAGTGTAGCTGCCATCTGTCATATCACCATTATACTCCCCATGCTGTACCTTTTATTCTTGTGATTTATTCATTCCATAACTGGAAGCCTGTATCTTCTACTCCCCTTCATCCATCTTGCCCATCCCCCACCTCCCCATCAAATTATACTCTTTCAATATGTGTACATTAATATACTTTAATTATACATTAATAAAGCTGTAAAATGACTAAGTAATAAAATGCCTATAATACTTATTTTTCATTTCAGAGCATTTTTTATTTAACAAACATGTGATCTGTGTCAATAAAGGAGATATAGTTATAAGTAAAACATATACCTTCCACCACATAAATCAGAGCAGACTGAGGAGGCAGGTAAAAACAGTTATGCACCAATGTGTATAAAACTTAGAAGAAAAGAGAATAGAGTGTTTTTTCACCCAGTAGTAACAGATGAGTAGAACCATGTAATTTACGGGAGGTATAAAGGAACTCTAAGCAAAGGAAAATCATGCATAACGGTTGAGGCAGAAAACAAAGATGCCCTTCTTCAAAATAGCAGTGTAACTCAAGGCAAGGCATGATGGCAGAAAATGACATTCCAACTGCGGAGCCTTGAATGCCATGAAAAGGAATTTGGTCTTTATCTATGATATAATTATATTTTAGAAAGTTAACTACGATAGAGAAGAGAGGAGGCTATTACATTTTCTCAAGAGAGAGATGATGAAGTCTTAAACTAAGCAATGGCAAGGAAAAGAACCATATTAAATATGGAGGTAGAAATGTCAGGTTTTGTGGGAGGTCAAATGATTTAATGGACAGAGATATTTTATTTTATTTTTTTAGATTTAATTTAAATTCAATTAATTAACATATAGTGTTCTATTAGTTTCTGAGGTAGAGTTCAGTGATTCATCAGTTACACATAACACAGAGCTCATTACATCACATGCCCTCCTTAATGCCCATCACCCAGTTACCCCACCCCCACACCCACCTCCCCTTCAGCAACCCTCAGTTTGTTTCCTATAGTTAAGAGTCTCTTATGGTTTGCCTCCCTCTCTGATATATTTTAAAGTTCTCAATCACTATTTCATATAAAGTATCATTGAACTAACATTTCACTTTAATAATATCAAATCATAGAGGCCTTCCTGTGGTATATTTTTTGGCTTAGTGGTTTCAGACTAGATATCCAAGCTTCTGGTAGAATTTTAATTCAAAGAATATAAGCATTGATATTTTTATAGCTCCTATTGCCATGTAAACCTCACTCAATAAATTTATGTTTTTCTCCACAAATAAAAAAATTTATTTTTGATAATTTGATAGGTGAAAAATTGTTATTGTTCATAATCTTAATTGCATTTCTCATTATGAATCATATAGGGTATCTTCTCATACATTTGGAAGTCATTTATATTTACTTTTCTCTGAATTAAAACTTCAGATCTTCTGTCTATTTTTAATTAGATTGTCAATCATTTTCTTACTGACTTGCAGAAAACCTTTGGTTGAGTTTTAAAAATGCTTTCTGAGTTTGTAATTGGTTGTTTGTCTTTAATTATAGTGACTTTTCTGTATACAGTAAAAAAAATTAATGTTTGCTGTATTAAACACCAAAAATAAAATATTATAGCAGAAATAGGAAGAGATTTTATAAAACTCTTGCATTGTCCTCTAAAAAAATTTCAAGAATATATTGGCTCTGAAATATGAGCTAGAAGATGACACAAGTAGGAAACATTGAGATAAAAAGAGAGCTTTTCTGAGAAGCCAATAATACTGCAATGGGCATAAATGACATAAAGGAAGAAGAACATAATACAATAAACATGTCCTAACAGTTTCTAAATGAATTCTAAAGTATAACTTGCTAATCAATGGAACAAAATCTTGCCATTTGCAGTGACATGGATGGAGCTAGAGAATATTATACTAAGTGAAAGAAGTCAGAGAAAGACAAATGCCATGTGATTTCACTCATATGTGGAATTTAAGAAACAAAACAAATGAACAAAGCAGAAAAAAAAGAGAGGTAAGCAAGATACAGACTTAACCATAAAGAACAAACTGATGGTTACCAGAGGTGAGGTAGGTGAGAGGATGGGTGAACTAGGTGATGGGGGTAGAGGAGTGCATTTGCTGTGATGAGCACTGTGTGTTTTATGGAAGTGTTGAATCACTATATTGTACACCTGAAACGAATATTACATTATATGTTAACTAACTGGAATTTGAAAGAAACTTTAAAGAACAAAAGGTGAATATGCAAGATCAGATGGAAGTATTGAGGGCAGAGTGTTGGATGAATAAAGCTATTATATAGAAAGAAGGAACAAAGTGTACAAAAGTCCCTGAAGATTGAAGAACGTATTTTGCATTCAGGGATATGAAAATAGTTCAATCTGAATGGAAGTACAGACTTCACCAGGATAGGCAAAGTTAGAATAAAGAGAAATAACCGATGCCCAGATCCTTTCTGGACTTCACAGATCTTATAAGTTGTTTATACTCTATCTTGAGGACAATGAGGGAGAAGTGCATATAGTCTGATTTGTATTTGAGAATAACCTGCAATGCTGTCTTAAGACCACTTACAAAGTTTTTGTCTTTTTGAGCTTTTTTCATCTCACTAAGTAACCCCCTAATCACTATTGGATCCATCCACTTCTACACACATCCACTGCCCACACCACTATTCACCCATTGGAGACTTGCAACGGTTTCGGTATGAAGTATCCTAGTCTATCCCATGTCACTCTCTCTCCCGGTTACCCTTTCTAACGGTTTGCGTTCCCATGCTTAAATCACTGTCTTCATTGAATCTCCTTTTTACTAAAGTATAAATTTTTGCAGGCAGAGATTGTGACTGTTTTATTCATGTCTTCTCTATCAAAATCTAGAACAGAGCCTGGCACTTAGTACTCAACTAATGGATAGTGAGTTCACTTTTGAATATTAGTTTCATGTGTCTGCAGAATATCCATGGATAGGTGTATGAAAACAAGTGACATGTAGCTCTAGAACTTATGAAAGGGTAGAGATAAGTGTTGATTGATGGTGAAGGGTCAACTGAGAGTTTTCAACGGAAGATGTGTGAAACAAGAACATTGGAGGCACTGAGTACATGTCAAGCACTTCTTTGTCCCCATCTCACATGGATTCAGCCCACCATTTCTACAGCTTTTGCTGCTGCTGCCACAACCAGCTCCCCAGGGTGTAACCTCAGCTCAGCTACACATACTCATCTCTTTCTTTCTGTCCTAAGATTTCTCTGACTAAGGAGAGTGGACTGCTTGTGGGAAAGCTCAGTGCTCATATACAGGGACAAAATTGAAAGTTTGACCGAGTTACACCCATGTGGCCGTCCTTGATCAACAAGAGAGCTAATGGATAAATTGTCCTCTCTTCTATCCCTTGAGTATTAGAATTTTGGGCTTCTTTTGCTTAAGTCCCTTAAAGGATTCCAACAAGATTACTCCACTCTTCCTTGCAGTGCTGAGCAGCTCAACACTGTATCCTTATTGGCTTTCCATTCTTCCCTGTTTAACTCTTCTCAGCCTTTTATTGCTGTTCCCTGAGATTACTTCCCAAATTAAACTATCTGCATGCAAGTCCAGTGTCTGCTTTCTGGAGAAAACCCAGGCTAAGATTAGCATTTAAGTTACAGACAAAGGGGGCAAAAGCTAACATAGACTCACATGGGGTACTTGGAGAAAAAGTAAGAAAATTAGGAATGTGGAGTCACAGAAATAATAATGATGTTGATAATAAATGGCCCTCAAGAAGGATGAGAATGTTCAAATTCGAATGATGCTGAGAGGAACACTAAGATAAAGAAAAGGTTTCCATCCAGTTTAGTAGCAAGAAGCTCATTGACATCTTGAAGAGGACAATTTTGGTGGGGTGCAGCAGATGGAAGACTGAGTGCAATGAGTTAAAGAAAAATAAAAAAGTAAATTAAGTGGATAACGTAATTGTTGACAGGTTTTTATCCCCAAGTTTTAAAAAATCCACTGGAAAAAATAGAGATTAAGACAAAGCTCAGAAAATGATAAATGTGGAGAAGAGACAGAAGAGGCAAGGATACTGATTTCTTTTCTCTTTTTTTCTTTTCTCTTTCTTTCTTTCTAATTTTTTTGCAATGATACAGATTTTTATTACTAACAGTTAGAAAAAGAATAATACTCCAAAATATAATGCAATATAAAGGAAAATAGATGGGATATAATAGAATATAAAACAGTTTAGATCAAGGAAAAAACTGCATTAGTTTCCTGCAGGTATCCATCACCTAGAAGCTGCTAAATTTCATGGAAAGGTACGTATGCACAACTTTATCTTGACTCAAAAAATACTAAGTAACCTGAGTGCTACAAAGAAAATAAATATTCAAAAAGCAGTGATCGTAAGAAATAATTTCAAAGCAATAATTTGGTAGAAACTCAAGTGGAAAAAATTAAAATGGTAAGAGATCCAGTATCTAAAACAAGCAAAAGTGTAAAATAACACCAATAAGCTCATCTAGAAATATTTCAGGCTAATCTTAGAAAAAGTGTAAGGTAAGATATTTAATGAGTTATTTGAGTAAGAGAGAAGAGACACACCATAATTAAGAAAAGATGACAAAAATTCAAAAAGAAAATGTTCCTCTCCTAAAATAATCATAAGTATAAGTACCATTGCAAACAGAATCACAGAAGGATATTTTTGGAACTTGATAAGATGATTATAAAATACATCTATTAAATTGAATGAGAATAGTCAAGAAAGGAGTGAAAAATTTAATAAAATGACATGTCATATTTGAAAATGTGCTATAGCCTTCTAATAATTAAGGCCTATTGTATTCAAGCAACAGTACAGTTTTATTAGTGGGAAAATGTGTAAGGCTAACATAAAGGCAAAGGTAAACATCAGCATTTATATGTAACAAAGAATGTGAAATGAGTAGTAAATGGATAGGTTACTTAAATAATGGTGTGAGATAATTGGTTGCTATTTTTAGTTAAAAATAAAATTATATCTTTTACTTAAAAATAAATTCCAGTTACATTGCATATAAACATTAAAAACATAACCCAGACACATCCCAGACAAAACTATGAATAGCTTTGTAAATTAGAGATAGTAAGGGCTCTCAAAACATGACACCAAAGATAAAGACTATAATTAAAAATTCTGATATAAGTGGTTACATAAAAATGTTAAATTTAAAAAACACATTGAAAAACACTATGCAAATTAAAGACAAATCATGAACCAGGACATTTTTTGCAATATCAATGCCAAGGAGTTGTCCTTTTTATATATAGATATTTTTCACACAATAACAATAATATATAAATATACATCTGTGGTCTATGCATTACATACTACTTGACTAATAATCTAGATGTTGGAACTACCTTGTTACTTAGGTTTTTGTGTGCTTTTTTCTATTTTCCTAATTTTCTTTATCGAGCATGTTACTTCCCATACACAATACAATAAATGTTATTAAGGTTAAAAATAATATCGTAGGTGGTTTCCAAAAATGGTTTTTCCATAAATTATGGATAGAAAGATGGATTGGAAAAATACCAAATATAAAACAGCAAGGCTTGCATTTATTTTCCTAATGTTACTATGTTAGGTATATCCCCAGGCCACATCTGCCTAGGGTACAGTTAGCTACAAGATAATAATAAACCCCTTACACTTGGGAGTGCTTAGGAAGCACAACTTTTCTCAAAGGCTCACGCTCCTCTTAGTTCCCAGGTGTTCTATATGCACCTACATTATATAGTTGAGCAGCACTGAGCAGCTGCCCAAGAATATATGTGCCATATAATGTCCCATTCACTTCAGCATAAAATAACTTCCTAGACAACATGCCTGCAAAAGCAGAATGTTCTATCCTTAACATTCTTGCATTTTGATAATGACTTGAAATGTATTTTATGAATACTTCTTACCCTACAGTATAAACTATGTAACAAAACATAGAACTTAATACATGCATTTAAACTAACCGTGCAATAATGAACATACAAATCACCACCACACATCATTCCATCATTATTAGTAGTCATTTATTTGCTTTTCTGTATAGTTTAAACATCTGTATGCACTCCTATATAATTTAATTTAGGTTTGCCTCTTTTTGACCTTTATAGAAATAAAATCATTGGCATTTTCATTTTATGTGCTGGTTCTATCATTCAATTTTATATTGGTAAATTCATCCACTGTTACTGGGTTATTAGATGTAGCTCATTTTCACTGTTGAAAAGTAGTTCTATGTCAAAATATAACTGCTTATCTCTTGTACTGTTGATAAACATGTGGATTGATTCCAGCATGAAGCTATCATTACCAGTGCTGCTGTAAAAAATGTGTACAAGGATTCTGGTATGTATGCAAACACCTGAGTAATATCTGGGTCATGTGTTATGCTCATCATGAACTTAACTGCATAGTGGCGAACTGTTTTCATATTTACACCTATTCAGAGCCATACTATTAGGACACTACATATTTGCCATCAGTTGGCAAACTGTACTAAATTTGGAGGTGTATAGGTATACATATTGTATTTACAATTATAATTTCTCCTTTTCTTATATTGTTATTTAGATTATTGTTTTGTAAAGTGCCAGGTCAGACATTACCCGTTCTTTTCTTTTGGTTTTGTTTGTTTACAAGAGTTTGTTGTTATTTATTTTTTTAAGTTTTAGTCTGGATATGAATATGTTTCAGTTATAAGTGTTGCAAATATTTTCTCTCTGTGGCTTGCATTTTCATTCGTTGATATTGTATTTTGGTGAACTAGAGTTCTTAATTTTAGATGAGTTAATTTATTGGTCTTTCCCTTTTGTTAGTATTTGTATCTTGTCTAATAAAAATTCTTCAGGGGCACCTGGTTGGCTCAGTCGGTTAAGTATCTGTCTTCGGTTCAGGTCATGATACCAGAGTCCCAGGATGGAGCCCTGCATGTGCCGGGGGCGGGGGGGGGGGGGGAGGATCCCCGCTCAGCAGGGAGTCTGCTTTTCCCTCTGACCCTCCCCCTTCTTGTGCTCTCTCTCTCTCTTTCTCAAATAAATAAATAAATAAAATATTTTTAAAAAATTCTTCATTACTCCATGGTAATGAAGATGTTTTCTGCATTAACCTCTAAATATTTTTCAATTTTGCCTTTCACATTTAGGTCTATAATTCAACTGAGAATGATTTTTGTACATATGTGGAGAGTTGTTGATTTTGTTAGTGTTTGTTTAATGTCTTTTAAATTTTTTTTAAAAGATTTTATTTATTTATTTGAGAGAGCATGCTCGAGAGAGCACAGGAGAGCAAGCATGAGCAGGGGGTGGGGAGAAGGGGCAGAGGGACAAGGAGAAGCAGGCTCCCTGCTGAGCAGGGAGCCCAATGCAGAGCTTGATCCCGGGGCCAGGATCATGACCTGAGTCGAAGGCAGATGCTTAAATGACTTAGCCACCCAGGCGCCCCTAATATTTTTTCTAAACTATTTCATTTAAACCCTGTACTCTTTATCATATGTAGCCACTGAAGTCTGTGTTCTGTTAGCTTAAAGGTCAGCTAGAATTTTAACAATTTCTTTAAATGCTTGGAACTGAGAAGAGAAGAGAAAGAAGACACACACACAGAGGAAGAGAGGAAAAGAAAAAGAAAAAAGAAAAAGAAAAATTCTCCCAGTCTTTATAGATTGGCTTTATATTGGTTCACTCCAACATTTATCCAGGCCTTTTGAAACTCTGCCTTAGCCTATTCCTAATTGCATGGAACCTGAAGGCCAGCCAGAAGGAAAGCTTAGGGTCTTCTCAAGCCTTTCCTGAACATGCATTCAGCCATGTTTATGCACATGGACTTCTCCATTACCCAGTGTGTGAATGAGCTTTTAAGAGCCCTTATTTTTTCATGTTATCTCTTCCCAACCTCTTCTTTTCAAGGCTTTTTATCTGGGAAGTCTGTCTTTTTCCTTTTACTCCTTGTCCCAGGCTACTGAAGCCAGTACTTTTGCCTTCATATCCTTCTGACAAAAACCACCAAGGAAGCATCCCCAGCCCTGGTAACACTTCAAGTCAGATGAAACAAAGGCAAGCCTTTATGCCGGTCCTTGAGGGAACTAGAGGGCTCAAAACACAAAACACAATTCTTTGAGAATTGGGCCCATTATTGCCCCCTTTTGCACCAGCAACCTGAAACATGTGTGGGCTGCCATCTTATGGCTGCCACCAATCTAGTAAGTGGGAGATGGTGGGCAGGCAATTTAAATTGCCATTGTGCTCTTACACAATGCAGCAGCTCCTTTCTCTCTTTAGCTTTCCCCTCACTGTTGTAAGTTTTTGACTAAATTCCAAAAGTCTGATAGCATTGATTCTGTTAGTTCTTTCCAGCTTATTTGTTTGTGTGTGTGTGTGTGTGTGTGTGTGTGTGTGAAGGGTCAGAGCGCCAAGGTTCACGATTCCTCTATTTTTAGTGATGTCATTCCTCATCAACTTTTATATGTAATATTTTCTTTATCATTCAACTCAAAATATTTGATAATTGTTATTATTTCTTCTTTGACCAGGGGTGTACTTAGAAATGTATTTCTTAATTCCCAAATACCTGCATATTTTTCTAGCCATCCTTTAAAAAATTTTTTTGTGTAATTTCCCGATCAATGAATATATGAATCTAATTTTTAAAAGCTTTGGTGATTGGCTTTATGACTTATAATATGATCAAATATTGTAAAGGTTTCATATGTGATTTTTAAAAAGTATATTTTCAGTTCTTGGATATGGTGTTCTATATAGGTCCATTGAGTTAATTTTGTTATTTATATCTATCTATCTTGCTAAATTTGTGTCTCCTTATTCGATTAGTTATAGAGGAATCTGCTCTTTATTTTAGCTAGGCTAAATGATGCTGCTGAATGAGATAACCTTAAAATCTCAGTGATACGCTGTGAAGTCACGCTGAAGTTCTACATGAATTTCGGTCCATGAGAGAAAGGATAAGTTGATGTACATTTTAAAAGGATCATTCTAGCTGTGTCGTGGAGAATAGCCCTTAGGTAACAAAGAAAAGAACAGGGAAACAGGTTTGGAGGTTATTAAACAAGCCTATAAAAGATCATGGTGGCCTGAAAAGAGAATTTTAGAAAACAAATTGGAGCTGGTAAGTTGTGATCAGATTCTAGATATATTTTGAATGTAGAAATTATGGAATTTGATTATGGATTGGATATAGAGGGTAAGAGAAAGAAAGAAAGAAAGAAAGAAAGAAAGAAAGCAAGAAAGAAAGCAAGCAATGATGCCTCCAAAGTTGCGGTCTGAACAGGAAGACTGGGTGGAGAGACCAAAAAGAAGTAAGAGGATATCAAGAATTCTCTAGTGTACATGGTAAGCTGGAGGTGTTTAGTAAACATCCAAATGAAGAGGTTCAGGATTGTATTTATGTGTCTAGAATTCAGGGAAGAATCAGGGCTGAAGATAGAAATTAGGAGTCATATACTTAGTATTTGGAACTCCTATAGAGGCCAGAAACAGGTCACTTGGAAATGAATATAAACAGAGAAAGAAAAGAGATCTCAGGACTGAGCCCTGAGCAACCTCAACATTTAATAATAGGGAAGAGGAAGAAGAAACTACAAAGAAGCCTAAGAAGTGGTTTGTGCTGTAGAAAGAAAACTTACCAAGATTATTAATAGTCTATAAGGTCAAGATAAGAAAGTTTTTTTTTTTTAAATTATGGTGTTAATAGTGTCAAATACCATTGATGTTCAAAGTGAGGACAAGTCATTGGACTTGGAAATGTGGAGGACATTGATAATACGAAGATTTGCAGTTTTGGATGTAAGATGGGTAAGAATATCTAATTGGAGTAGGTTTAAATATGAAAACCTGGAGAAGAAGGAATGACTTTTTGAGAAGTATTTTTTCTAAATGATATTAGGTCAGTAACTAAAGGAGAATAGGGAGGCCAAGGAAGAGGTTTTTCTCTGTGGAAGATAGTGTAGCATGTTTGTATCATCCAGTAGACGGGATTTTTGAGCTACAGCCTGAATGATCAAGAAGGAATGCTAACCATGACCCCCCCAAAAATGCTGGGCAGGATACGTGATCAGATATTCTATCTTAAGAATAAACAGAGGAAAAAATATGAAGGCATGTTGGCAGGTTTGGAAATATGGAACTTCTTTTTGCTTTCATTTTCTAAGGGAGAAAAGAAACAAAATCACCAAATTAGATAAAGAGCAGAAAAAAAGGCTCTTGACTTATGAAAAGAGAAGCAAAGATTTGAAATTTGTACCTAGGAGACTGGGAGAGTGAATAAACAATGGAAATACGGAGGGTGTATGTAGGCTGCACTGCAGGCCCACGTGAGTTTTTTGGTCATAGAGGTCGTGTGTCATTAAGGTTGTGTGTTTTAATCCTGACACAGTCCTCTTCTCAGGGGCAGGGTGAAGTGTCTTGGAGTGTCTGAAGACTTGAACGTAGCCAAGGCTGGTATGTTTGCCAGGGAAGGATGATGAAGAGAGAGAATGCAAGGAAGGTGAAAGTGTAAGTGAGGAAATATTATGACTATGGAACATGATGTCTAATCCAGATAAGGCTGGAAGAAAAGATAGATGGGAGACATTTAGAAGGTAAAAATGATTTTTTTCCCCTAGAGGTAACTATTGATTTTTATTGAATTTACTTCCAGTCTATTTCCCATTACCCACAACAGTATCTAATTGTACACATTGATGACTTCCTTAATTTTTTTCAATTTTGTGATAACAGAGTCACATGCAGTTTTAAGAAATGATGTAGACATATTCTGCATACCCTTTAGTCCATTTCCCTCAAAGGTAACATCTTGCATAACTAGAGCGTAATATCACAGCCAGGAAATTGACCTTGTACAATCTGCCAACACTCTTTAGGTTTCACCAGTTTCATATGCACTTGGTATGTGTGTGTGCATGTGTGTATCTTGGGTTCTGTACAGTTTTATCACATGTGTACGTTTGTGTATCTACCACAATCAAGATACAGAACAGTTCCACTACATGCATCCCTTATGTCATATTTTTATAGACAGAGCCACTGCCCTGCCTCCCTGGCAACCACTGATCTGTTCTTAATCTGAATAGTTTTGTCATTTCATGAATGTTATATAAATGAAATCATATAGTATTTCACATGTTGAGCCCAGATTTAAGTCACTCAGCAGAATTCCCTTGAGATTTATCTGAGTTGGGTGTGTCAATAGTTTTGTTTTATTGCTGAGTAGTAATTCATGGTATGGGTATACCACAGTTTGTGTGACCATTCACCAATGAAGGTCATCTGAGTTGCCTCCAGTATTTGGCTATTATAAATAAAGCTATTATAAACATTCGTTTATAAACAAATGGATATGAACATCTGTGTGAACATAACTTTTGATTTTTGGGGGACAAATGCCCAAGTATGCAATTGCTGAGTTGATTGAAAATGTTTAGTTTTGTAAGAAACTAGCATCCCCTTTACCTGCATGACTGTTCTATTTTAGAATCCCACCAACAATGTTTGATGTATCTTTGCCCATGTTCTAATGGGATTATTTGTTTGTTTTTTCTGTTGACTTTTGAGAATCCTTTATATATTCTAGATACTGGTCCTTTGTCAGTTATGTAGCTCACAAATATTTCCTCCCAGTCTATAGCTTGTCTTTTCATCCTTGTCACAAGATCTCCCATGGAGCAAATTGTTTTAAAATTTCGATGAGATCAAACTTCATTATTTTTACTTTTGTGGTTTATGCTTTTGTTATCAAGTTTAAGAACTCTTTGCCTAGACTGGTTTCCAAAGATTTTCTAAAAGTTCTTTTCTAAAATGTTTGGTTTTACATTTAAGTCTGTAATCAATTTTGAGTAAAGCTCTGAAATTTAGACTGAGGTTCAGTTTCTTTGCCTATGGATTTCCGATTGCTTCATTTGTCAAAATGTCTATCCTTCCTCCACTGAATTGCTTTGCTCAGTTGTTATAAATAAGTTGGAAATATTTGAGTGAGTTTATTTCTGAATCTTCTATTCTGTTCCCTTGATCTGTGTGTCTATTTTTCTCTAAATATCACACTGTCTTGATTACTGTAGCTAAGAGGCTTTAATATTAGAAGGTTTATTCCTCCCACTTTATTCTTCTTTTCAAAATTGTTTTAGCTATTCATAATCACTTTTTATATGTCTGCAAAAAATATTGCTTATGTTTCGGTCAGGATTACATCACACCTATTGATTCATATAAGGAAAATTGACATCTTTACTATTACTTCCCATCCATGACCACATTTTGTCTCTCCATTTACTTAGGTCTTTTTTTAAATTTCTTTTATCAGAATTTTGTAGTTTTCACAATACAAATCCAGTACATATTTTATTAAGTGTAGATATTTCATATATATTTTGCTAACCCATGTACATTATTTTCGTTGGAGTAATTTTAATGATGTTATGTTTTTTTAATAACTGTTTCCATAGCTCAATTGCTAGTATATAGAAATGCAATGTTTTGTGTGATTTTGTATTTTGCAGTCATAATGAGCTCACTTATTAGTTCTAGGAGTATTTTTTTAATATTCCTTCAGATTTTCTACATAGATAAACATGTCATATACAAATACAAATTTATTTCCGCCTTTCCAATCTTTGTGCTTTTTATTTCTTTTTCTTTTTTCTTCTTAAAGATTTTATTTATTTATTTGACAGAGAGAGAGAGACAGCCAGCAAGAGAAGGAACACAAGCAGGGGGGAGTAGGAGAGGAAGAAGCAGGCTCCCAGCAGAGCAGGGAGCCTGATGCGGGGCTCGATCCCAGGACCCTGGGATCACACCCTGAGCCGAAGGCAGATGCTTAATGACTGAGCCACCCAGGCGCTCCTGTGCTTTTTATTTCTTATCCTTGCATTGTTTTAGTAGCTAGAGCTTCCAGGAATGTGTTGCATAAGAATGACTAGGGTAGATATTCCTCTCTTATTGTCAATCTTTGCAAAACACTGACCAGTCTTTCATCATTAAGTATGATGTTAGCTGCAGGCCTTTTGTACATACTTTTTAAAAATTGAGATAATTCCTCTCTATTCCTAGGTTACTGAGAGTTTTTATCCTAAATGCATACTGGATTTTTTCAAACGTTTTTCTGTATCAGACGATTTTTATGTTAATATAGTAGATTACATTGATTTTTTCAAATGTTTTCAGTTGGAAAGAGCAGTTTAAACTGAATGTCATTAAAGTGTTTTACGTTTATAAATCATATATATATAATATGCAACATAATATTTATAAATATTATGATCTCATATTCAACAATGTAAGCACATTGTTTGGTCCATCTTCAAACCTTGGAAAGGACCTGTGGAAGTAGGTGAAATATTTGAAATCATATTTAGCTTCATAGTAAATGTGACTGTTAGTTTTCAGAAGTTGAGATTATTTATGTGTTATTCCGTTCTCTAATCTTTGGCAGAATTTCTATCATGAGGGACGGTAGAAAATGTGTTACAATAACTCTCCGACCACTGATGCCATCTCCTCTGTTTTCTAAATATTACAAATGTTAATAGGATTATAAAAACACATAGTCTAGTGTGACTTTTTTTTTTTAAATAAATAAAGAGTTCATTGAGATTGCTGGAAACACTTAATGTAGTTCTAGCTGGGACGAAGCAAAGCATCACAAGAGTAGATTTCTGTAATGACTCTTGGTTGTGTTAGAAGAAAGTCACATTGAAGTGGTGAGATACTCAAGAGAGGAAGAGGAGAAGTCAGGTTTTCTTGTAGTGATAAAATGGAGAAAACAAGAAATAAATGATTTTGGTGCTTTTACAAAGAGGGAAATAAGGAAGAAGCAACCAGAGCAACAAAGGGGGGTGGCTATGTAAGATTCTGGAAGCTTGTTGACTGCCTTTTGTTATGCCCTATTTTCCTTTGGTAATTAGTGATAAAATCCTTATACTGAAAAGAGCTTATTTGCAGTAGCCTCAAGGAGGAAGGAAGCTAATTCTATAGAAGAGAAAAATACATTTAAACATCTGCAACTTGCAATTAGAAAATAAGGAATGAATAAGTCAGTCTGGGATCCAGAATGTAACCTAGGAGATTACTTAAATCATAAGAGGTCCACAGAGGGTTTATAATCATTTATAACGTACTAGTCTAGATATTTTTATGGTTTTACATAATAGCATCGTTACAAATGTATCATTAATGTACCATAAATAGAACAACAGCTAGTGAAAAAACAATTATATAACAGATGTGTATATCCTCAATCCTGCAGGAAGAAAAATATCACAGTAAAACTTCATTAAAAAGATCAGAACAACTTTAAAACATTCATTTGGTATAAATGTAAAGTTTAAAATGGATAAGTGAATCTACTTATTTAAATACTAATATGCAAAAAAATGGATCTAACTCTCTCATTTGTATGCATAAGGGTTTTTCCCAAGCCATTTCAACAAAAAAGGAATAGAGTACAATTTATAATGTATGTTTGGATAACATCTATGACTTTTAGTTATGTGTTTTTATCATACGTTATAAAACATTCAGGTAATATGTATTTAAGATTGCTAGAGATATTGCATGTATCAGAAGAATCATATATTTATAATGGAAGTACTACATGTGTACTTAATGCCTTCATAGACTCAATACTTAGAGTCTTATAATAAAGGGTAAACATATTTGAAGGACTTCAGTTCTGACCAAGATGGAGTAGTGCCATTCTTCCCAGGTCCTCCCTCTTTTAACTAAAAAATCCTGGACATAACAGCACGAACAAACAAAGTAAGACTCTGAAAAGTGGAAAGAAGGCACATTGCCTAGGGATTTCAGGACTTGACCAACAACACGATAGTGAGTCCGCTGGGTTTTCTTATTGTTTTCCATATATCACAGATGACTCCAACATAACTATCAATAGACACAGAAAAAACCCTAGGAAAATCCTGTCCCTCCGAATCATTGGGTCAGGAAAAAGGTAGCAAAATAGAACAGAAAACATCTGAGCAACAGTTACCCTATTCGACTCAAACACTTGTGACTTCAGTGAGGAGGAATGGGAAGCAGATATTCTACCCAGCTATACTCCTCCCCTCTATGGAAGCAACAGCTGTCATTCTGATTTCCCCAGTTGGGTGGTGTTGACAGAGCCTGCAGGGAGTTGGTTTTCTTAGTGTTCTGATTGCCCCACTGGAGCGGTGTGCCAGCGGTGTCCAAGGTGCGCTGAGCCTCTACCTCCTCCACGTGGTAGGTGTGAGACCCAATGAGATGGTGGGAGATGAGGCAGCTAATCACTGCATCCCCAATGCTTCTCTTCCCCTTCCTCACAGGCGTTAGTAGGACCCAGCAGAGAGACCACTCAAATATTCCCAACAGATTTTGACAACAGAACAAAAACAACGTAAGGAGGAAGAATAGCCATTTTAACAACTGGAGCAATTGGAAAGTCATAGACAAAAAGAATTTTTTTAATAAACTTCAGTATGAACCTCAGACCTTAACTCAAAATTTGTCATGAACTTAAATGTAAAATGTGAAAGTATGAACCTTTTAGAATAAAATCAGGAAAAATATTTAGAATCTAGAACTAGACAAACTTCTTTTTTTTTTTTTAAGATTTTATTTATTTATTAGAGAGAGAGTGAGAAGGGGAATGAGGGAGAAGCGGAGGGACAGAGAAGGGGACAAGCAGACTCCGAGCTGAGCTCAGAGCTCTACACAGGGTCTTGATCCCAGTGGGGCTTGATCCCAGGACCCCAAGATCGTGACTGGAGCTGTAACCAAGAGTCAGATGCTTAACCTACTGAGACACCAAGGTGCTCCTAGGACTAAACAAAGTTCTTAAATTTGACAGCCTTGTAAAGGGGCTGAAAATATAAGCTACAGACTGAGAGAAAATATTTGCAAGCCACATATCTGATGGTGCTAGTATTAGAATAGAAAGAACTCTCAAAACAAACAGTAAGAAAACTAAACAAACAAATAGAGGGGGAGCAAAATATATTGGAAAGGATATGGACATGAAAATAGACACAGGAAAAGATACTCAGTATCATTAACCATTAAGAAAATAGAAATTAAAACCTCAGTGACTTATAATTAAGCATTTATTTATAATGGTTAAAAAATATAATGAAAATAACAAATGCTGGTAAGGATGTTGAAAAACCGGACCATTCATACACTACTGGTGGGAATAAAATGGTAATTTTGGCCAATTTTGGCCAATTTTTCTAATAACGATAGTATTTTTTTCAATATAGATTTTTTCCAAGAGTGGCCTAAAGTTAGTTATTTACCAAACACAACAAAACAACTTACTATTTACTGTAACTAAGTCAATGTTGTATAGGCTAATAGATAAACAGATCAATTAGATTAAAAAGTCCAGACATGACCTCCCGCAAATATAGAAGATTGATTTTTGTCAAATGCTTCAAGATATTCAATGGGAATGGAGATTTTTTTCAACAAATTCTACTTGAACCACTGTATATGCATGTGGGAAAAGAATTTTACCTTGACACTTACCTTACAACATATATAAATATTTGAGATGGGTCATAGACATAAACATAAAATCTAAATGTACATGCCTTTTTGAGAAATTATAGAAAAATATTTGCTTAATCTTATTGTAGGGAAAATTTCTTTGATATGATGAAAAGTCATGAAATATAAAGGAAAAGGTAGAAAAATTCATTTTCACCAAAATTAAATATTTTGGTCATCAAAACCACTGATAAGAAAATGAAAAAAAGCAAGCCATAGAATTAGGGAACATATTCTCAATACACATAACACATATCTCAAAAAGGATTTTATTCCATAATACACGAAAGATATATTGAAATCAATAGATAAACAACCCAATTTAAAAGGGAACAGGAACAGATTCTTCCCACGAAAAAAGTAGTTTAGTGAAGTGTAGTTTCCTTCCTGGGAGTTTACCCATGGTAAATGAATAATTATATCCCATCAAAGACTGTATTTGCATGTACAAATGTATGAAAGTTTTTACAACCATGTACTAATGTTTACAGCAGTTCTACTGATAATGTCCCTAAAATAAAAATAATCCAAATATCCCCACCGTGAGAGAATCTCAGTGTAGGAAAAGTTTTCTTTAACAGTGCAAAAAAACACTAAAAGTGAAAGAAAAATTATCAATTGGATTTTACCAAAATTAAAATGTTCTGCATTTTTCTGATTATCTATAGATGTTGAGCATCTTTTTATGTACAAATTGGCTGCATCCATACATATCATGGACATATAAATTAAAACAAGATTAAGTACTATTGCATGTTTAAAAGAAGACTAAGGATTTGGAAAAACTGGAACTCCTGACTTTCCGTTGGGAATGTAAAATAACATGACTACTTCAGAAACCAGTTTGACAGATTTGCATACAATTAAACAGAACCTGGCCCCATGACTCATTCTTTCTCTCCTGGGATTTTACTCAATGTTAAATGAAAACTTGTGTCTACATAAAGACTTGTAGATAATGTGTAAATGTTCATAGCACCTTAACTCCTAATACCCTAAACTAGAAATAATCTAAATGTTCCTTAATAATAAGTAAGAAATCTGTGGCACATTATTACGATGAAATGCGACAAAGCTTTAAAAACAAACTACTGATGCATGCAACAGCATGGATGAATTTCTAAATTATTATTTTCAGTAAAAGAGATTGATGTAGGAAAAGACAGGGTTCGAAGCCGACGGCCAAGGAAGAATTCTTGAGACACTTTGGTGCAAAAAGGTGATTTTATTAAAGCACGGGACCAGGGCACAGAGGCAGAAAGAACTGCACTGAGGTCATAAAGAGTAGCCTATTGTATACTTTCAAGTTGGGAGGAGGTTGGGGATAGTGAAAGTCTCTAAGGAATTTTGAAAGCAAGTTTTCCAGGACCTTGAGGGGGCTAGCTATTGTTGGGAAAAGGTCATTTATTACTGTCTAATAAAACCTGAGTCATGAGACCCTTCGGATATATTTCAATGGGTCATATGCTTAGGGGATGATTGCCAACATGTATCTCGGTGGATAGAGGTAAAGGAAGTTTCCAAACGAATTTTTATATGTTAAAGTAGCCTTACAGGATCCTGGGGATGGGCTAAGATTGCCTTTTGCCCTTAGCAAAGTATTATTAACATGGACGCAGCTGAGTTCCTAGAGGAATGTCACTCTACCTGTTTTAAGTACTTGTCAATGGGCTGTAAGTAGTAGGAAATTTAATGATTTTTCTTCTTCCTTTGTTCCCCACATTAGAGATCATCCATATATTTAAATAGTTCATACTAAATTATATGCCTTTGGTGAAATTCAAGATTATGCAAAAGTAGTCTATGATCACAAAAATTGGATCAGAGATTGACTTTGGGGTAGAAGTTGACTGGAAAGGGGCATAAGGAAGCTCAAAGCTAAGAGAAGTGTTCTATATCTTGACTGGATTGGTGATTATTTAAGTGTATGTCAGTGCTCACTAAACTCCATACTAAAATATTTATTTAATATCTGTCTTTTCCACCAAATGGTGGAAATAAATAATAAAACTACAATTAATGACATTATTTTATGCTGTGGAAAAAATATTCATAACAGCTTATGAGTGTGGTTGTCATAACCTAAGCTTGCAGGTCAAGAAATGACACCTTGTTTTCTTTGCTCAGCACTATTTTCTCAACATCTATAGTTGTACCTGATACATAAAGATACTATGTAAATAAGCAAATAAATACTTGAACTCTATCAAATGACTTTGAGTTATTTAAATAAATAGAGGATAAGTATTTAGCCAGGAGGGAAAACAATTACAGGTATAAAAGCCTAGGAGCTTGAGGGAGTCTGGTATGTTTAAGAAACTGGGAAAAGCCCAATAGAGCTCAGGGGGAGAAAGCAATATATATAGAATGTTAGGAGATGAGGCTGGAGGGGGACATAAAATCTGTATCATACAGACTATTATAATCCATGTTAAAGATTCCAGAATTTATTTCAAGGCAATGGGAATCATTGGTAAATTTGTATCAGGGAAATTATGATATTATTTTGCAATTTTAAAAGATAGTTTTAGCATTATCGTGGTGATTCAATATGTGAAGATTGGGAAGTAGCCACAGTAGATGAGTTGTTGTGAAAATATCAGAGTATATTTGTGCAGTCTAGGAAAGAAGGCATTGAAATTGGGACATGGGTGTGGCAATGAGGATGGAAAATAGCAGATTGAAGGGATCTGAACGTTGCTGAGTGAGGGAAATTTGGAAGGAGCCAAGGGTAACTAATGGGATAATATATTGTGCAATTAAGCGAATAGAAGTTTAGCAAAGTTGCAGAAGACATAGATTTTGAATATGTTCTTTTGAGATTCCTATGAGATTTTCAGGTAGACTGTTTGGATGGACACTTGTACATAAATATACCAAAGACTGTCTGAACTGCAGAGCTAGATTAGGGAACGTAATAGTGTTCCATACTTTGGAAGGACAGGAGTTGCCTTGGGAAAATAGAGGTAATAAAGGAAAGGACTCAGGACGAAGTCCCAAGGAGCTCCCATATTTAATGAACAGGGCCTTAGAAACACAATTCCAGCACAAAAATAGGAGACATCAAATGTCAGAAATGTCAAGGTAGTAAAATGTGTTTCCTAAAAGGAGAAAATGATCAAAGTTCTTTAAGTTAAAAAGGTGCTAAACCTTACTGTAGGGAGGAGATTTCTATCACCTGCCTGGATATATAAATCAAACCAAAGGGTTTACGGCAAAACCTCTGGAAGAAACCCAGGCCTCGTACATTGCCATGTACAATGATGATGTAATATTTGATGTGCTTGGACTTGGAAAAAAAAAAGAAAGAAACACCAGCTGGGATTATGATTCTCCCACTTTACAAAATATATGCATAGTATTGAGGCAGACTATAAATACATATTAAATTGGATCTTCAGTCTTGCCTTTTCGAAACAAATTGCTCACCTGTATGAGTTAAATTATGCCCCTTCATAAAAGACAATAACAAATATAAATAATTTTAATATAACAATAAGAGTTTAAAATTTCCATTGTTTAAAATTGGCAAATAAAAAAATGTAAACAAGGAAAAAAGGACTCATAAGGAAGCACCCAATGAAAACCACTATTAGTATGTTTATATATAGTAGTCTATAGTAGTATATTTATATAAGTATATATAAATATAAATATATTTATATAAGTATATATAAATATAAATATATTTATATAAATATATATACATAAATATATTTATATAAATATATATACATATATATGCATTTATTACACTCATACAATTAACGTATTAATCCATTATATATATGAATGCGGTTATATCCTAAAGTAGAATATATTTTTCAACCTGTAGCTAGGAATTTCTGAATATCTATAGGCTTTATTAATAAATAATGAAACTGACTTATTAACATTCATAACATGAAAACAGGGATCGCAGTATCCTTCCTGAATCAAACATTATAATAAATAATAGGTCCTCAATAAATCTTTCTAACTTGTTGATTCCCCCGCCAAAGACAAATAAGGATAATAACAAATAATTTTTCACAGAGAGAACAAACCTTAAAGAAAGTCTGCAGTTAGTTTCTCAGCTCTCTTCTGGTTGCCTGCATTAAGGAGTTTGCAATGAAAATGTGCGGCACGCGCGCACACACACACACACACACACACACACACACACCAGCAACTGGGTGATCATGTGTAACTCTGATTCTATATAAAAGTTGATTTATCTGTAGTTAATTCTTGATGTTTTTAGTAAATCGATTTTTATTTTGTATCATGTTTGTTTTCTCTACTATTTATAACGTCAGTTGGCAGTTCTGTGCTATTTTCCTCAGGAATGAATTTACTAAAAACTTGAAAAATTGTCTACAAATAAATTAACTTTTAATTGAAAACTGAAGAGCAACAGAAAATGTAGATGATGCAAGAAGAAAATTGAGATCCTTCTATTTTTATTACATTTGTGTTCTGGAGCAGAACTATTCACTTCGAATAGAAAGTGCAACTGTGAATAAAACACAAATAGTACCCAGACAGAGCGGTTATCAGACGAAGAGCGCGTCGCCGCACAAAGCTTCATCAGTGTTAAAATGCCGATTCTCTCGAGGAGGGGAGTGTGGAGATTTGTTTGCCGTATTAAATGTAAAGACCACATATTCTTACCCTTGTAAAAATAGGTCAGGCTTCGAAAAAGACATTTTTGTGCTTAAAGTTACAAAACAAACTATTCTCCCGGGCATTGTTTTGTTTACTTAGTTTTAGTTGCATTTACTATGGGTGAAATTCGAAAGATTTATGGGACTAGCTAGAGGCAGAAGTCATAATGGCTAATGCAACTTCATCCTAGCAAAAGCTATTTCTCAACGAGGCATGAGGTTAAGGTAAAACAAACAAAAAATGTAGTAAGATATGAGTGTTATGGGACTTCAAGCAAAGTTCCTTTAATACTATACTGTGCCCTTTTCAGTTTCTTGTCCTCTAAGCATCATTGGCAACTCAAGCATGTACCAATTCATTTATTGACTCTATAAATGATTATAGTGGTTTAGATAATTCTTTCCTGACTTGCCAAAAGGTGAAATTAATAGACAATGCTGATTTACTACTGACTTTTCTGGTTTTATCAATGAAATGGAGTCTACCCTGCACCTAAAACGGGGGCTTAGAACGTAATAAGTGCTCCCTACATATTTATTTATATAAAAGAACAAATAACTCTTATTAGTAAGAATATTTTCTTTTTTTTCATATCTTGCCATGCAGTTAACACATACAGACACACATGAAATCTGTTCCTGGAACAATCAGCCAGTATATTTGGGTGCGATAGAATATCTCAGTGTGTAAAAACATAGTGGGAAACGTTTGCATCTTCGTAAAGTTCTTCTTAGGCTCTTCTATGTGTTACTGCATCTGTTCTGTGTGTTCTAACACGGCTACAGTCCCCATCTTTTAAATATCCCCACTAGAGCAAATACTCCATAATTAATGCAAGGATATAATCATCTGCGTATTCCCTTTTAAAGCACTTGAAGCTATAGATTTTCCTAAGACTTTGAAATAAATGCAAAATTGACCCAAAAAGGTTGATAGAAGGGAGAGCCGAAGTACAGGGAATGCTAACTCTGAACAGACTTGCAGTGTGACCTCATTGTGTACGGCTTTCCCCCCAGACACCCACTAACACGTCCACAAATTGACTTTCCTCTTCTGAAAAGTGAAGTGATTGCACTGAGTGATTCTGGACTCCTTTCTCACCTGTAAAAATATTTTGAAGTTATTTATGTAAACACGAGCTTTAAAAAGTCCTCCACTAGAAGCTGCTGACCATGACATGGTATAAATGTAACCCTTCCTAGAAAAGGAATAGGGGAGTTAAAAATATCTGATGACCAGGGCTTTTTTTTTAGACCAAAATTCTTGTTATTATAGTTTCATGAGATGGACACTGATATCTGCTTCGAGTTCTGTGCACTAACGTTCCTATCGAACAGCAATTACAATTCTAGTGGAAAAATAATAGCTAAGATTTATTTTTCTTTTGTTAATGGACTGGGATCCTGCTCCATATAAAACATGCAATCTCTGACAAGTTATAAGTCAGACTTTAACTTTTCAATTCATGCCTTTACAATTCTGTAAGAATATTGCGTAGAAACAAATATATCTTTAACTCTCCCCTAAGCTTGGTAATTTTCTTTTTATGGGCCATAGGTTCAGAGCCTTTGGCAAGCAATAGCATCAACCCTAAACTTAATAACATTGTTTGTATTGATTATATTTATTGCAGCTACCTTTAATGAAAAGTGATACTTTCTCTCCATTTGCGGCAGTGATACGCATTTTCCTTTTAAGTAGATTTAAGCAAAAGAGAAAGTGAATTGATTGTAACATATTAAATTGCTAGAAGTACAGCTCATATGTGGATAAAATAAAAATAGTGGAACTGAAAATTAGATGTCTGAAAGTATATGAAATACATAGCTTTGGAAGTGGATGTGATTTATCTGCCTCTCTCTCAACCATGTCTGATCTCTTAGATAATCATAATAACCACCAGTTGGCTTCCAATATTATTCTTTCGCTTACTATAGGAAAATTCTCTTTCACTGAGAGCCAACTACATGGCTGGCTATATGCTGGATTTTGGAATAATTGACTGTTTAATGGTGTTTTAGCTCTCGGCTCAGTTGAAGAGCAGCGGTATCTGAGCTGATCAGTTTGTAAATGGCAGCCATTACCTCCAAGTATCCTGTATTGGAAAACATCCGAGACGAGGTGTGCATTTCCTTGTGTGTATTCTTTTATACTAGAGACAGAAATGTAAATTTGAATAATTTCTTTTTGGTAGCAGTTGCATCATACCTATCAATGCTTTAAACGAACATAGTTTTTTTCCTCAAAATTCTATTTCTAGGATTTGAGTCTACCAAAAAAACTACTACAGGTTAGCTATGACATGTAAGGGTGTTTACTGAAGCCTTGTTTGTATAGTAATAATTGGAGGTGAAGAAAATTTCCTCCTTCTCGAAATATTTTCTACTCTTGGATTCAGAGATACCTCCTTCATTCTCCTGGTTTTCCTCTTACTTCCCTAGTTACTCCTTCCAGGCTTTGCTGCTTCTCTTTATCACCTCAAACTCCTAAGGATGAAGAGCCTCGGGGCAAACTTCTTTTGACTTTTTTTTTTTTTTAAAGATTTTATTTATTTATGTGACAGAGAGACAGCCAGCGAGAGAGGGAACATAACAGGGGAGTGGGAGAGGAAGAAGCAGGCTCCCAGCAGAGGAGCCCGATGTGGGACTCGATCCCGGAACGCCGGGATCACGCCCTGAGCCTAAGGCAGACACTTAATGACTGCGCTACCCAGGCGCCCCTTGACTTTTTCTTAATCAGCTATTTATGCCTTGATATTTCTAGCAGCCTTAAAACTTTAAGTAGCCTTGAGCCATTGATGATTCACCTCTTTTTCTTTCTTAATCGTTCGTTTCCTCTAAAATCAATGCTTATATGTTTGACTGATCATTCTGCATGTTCATTGGCCTAGCTGTTACACATCTCAAACTTAACATGCCAAAACCAAGCTCTTGATTTTGTAACTTCTTCCTCTCTCTAGCCTAGTAACTGCATTCTACCAAGCTGAAGTCATATTTTATTAGATTTATTCTTTCACCCACTGCCACATCAAACCTGTCAGAAAATTCTCTTTGTTCTTTGTTCTACATTCAAACTATTCCACAATAAAACAAAAGCCATTTCAGCACCATCATAGGTAAATTGAAGTGTTCAAAGATTTTCCCTTTGAGATCAGAAACAGGATGAGGTTTCAGTCATCACCACCTTCCATTCTTAGCCAGCTCATTAAGACAAGAATAAGAAAGAGGAAAAAGGATTGCAGATTATATGCTTGTATGTATAGAATCTCCTAAATAAACTGCTAGTAAATGCTGAGTTTATATGAAAGTTTATCTAGGTTACTGGTTTCAAACTCCATCGTATTTCAAAGTGCCAGGCACAAAGTTGGGGAAAAAAAATATACTATTACATCAAAAATAAAAAGTAACTAAGAATAAACCTAACAAAACACGTGCAAATTCTTTTTAGAAAATGATAAAAGCTTATTAGATACAGTAAAGAGGATCCAAATAGTGTTGTAAAGATGTCATTTCTCTCTATTTCATTATATCGATGCATTGAAATTCCGTGTGATGGTTAATTTTGAGTGTCAGCTTGACTGGCCATGGGGTACCCAGGTTAAGCGTTATTTCTGAATGGGGCTGTAAGAATGTTTCTAGATGAGATTAACATGTCAGTCAGTGGCCTCAGCAAAGTAGATTGCCCTCCCCAGTGTGGGTGGTCATCATCCAATCCATTGAGGGTCTGAATAGAATGAAAGGTAGGGGAATTTGCCTCTTGTTTCTCGCTTCACTGCTTGAGCTGAGACACCATATCTCATCTTCTACCCTTGGACTGGGATGATTTACACCAATGCAGACACTGGCTCCCCTGGTTCAGGTCTTTGAATTTGGACTGCGTCGTACCACCTGCTTTCTTGAAGGCTTTAGTTTGCAGATGGCAGATTGTGGAATTTCTCAGCCTCCATAATCTCATGAGCCAGTTTCTCATAATAAATCTCCTTTTATATACATAAAGCTTTTATTCTTCAGACAGATTATGAGAGTATTGTTCTGGCACAGATGGGAGCCCTTGTTCAATGAAAATGTTCACAGCGCCATTGCTGGAGTAACTGAGCCCGGACAACAGCCCAAGGGTACCTTACTCGTAGAATGGACTAATGAATATTTTTAGTACATTCATAAAATTTTATATGACACTGAACAAAATTTACTGCTGGAAAATGGAAGAGTGATATACAAACATATAGAATAACACATTCAATATAAAATTCTTACCAAGAATATGTTAAAATTCTCATGATGTTTGTATTAGTTTTCTAATGCCACTGGGTCTCATCACTATAAGCTTAGTGGCTCAAAATAATACAAATTTATGGGGCACCTGGGTGGCGCAGTCGTTAAGCGTCTGCCTTCGGCTCGGGGCGTGATCCCAGCGTGCTGGGACCGAGCCCCACATCAGGCTCCTCCGCTAGGAGCCTGCTTCTTCCTCTCCCACTCCCCCTGCTTGTGTTCCTTCTCTCGCTGGCTGTCTCTGTCAAATAAGTAAATAAAATCTTTAAAAAAAATAATACAAATTTATTATCTTCTGGTTTCTGAAGTCAGAAGTCTGAAATCAATTTCACTGCTTAAAATCAAGTTGTCAGCATGCATATGTTCCTTGCCTTTTCCAACTTCCAGAGGCCACCAGCACCCTTGGTTCACGGCTCCTTCCTCCTTCAAAGCTAACAGCACGCCATTTTCAAATCTCTCTCTGCTTCCATGTCATGGTGCCTTCTGGTTCTCTGATCTCCTGCCTCTCTCTCTCAAGGCCGTCTGTGTTTACAGAAGACCCATCTAGATAATCCAAGCTAATTTTCCCATCTCGAGATCTTCAGTGTAGTCATATCTTCTAAGTCCCTTTTGCTATATAAGGTAACATAGCCACAAGTTTCAGAGATTAGGATGTAGACATTTAGGGGACGGGTGGGGCAGGCATTATTTAACCTACTACAATGACGTATCAGATTAAATTACCTACAAAAAGCACTGAAATTTTCAAATCGAAGAGAAAAATCATCTCCAAAACACTTGATCAATGTCTATGTGAACGTAGTAAGAAAGAAAATATCTCTGTTCAGAAATCTGCATTTTACCATCACTAACAAATGCTAATTAGCACCTCAGCTTTGGAGAATAACCGAACTAACCATAGGCTCCTGTCAGCTACCAGTGTCTTTTGTGTGATAATTCCATCAAATAGTACTTGGAAAAAGTACTTTTTCCATTTATAAAAATTTATAAAAAATTTTTACAACTTTTTATACCCCTATACTTAACTCTTTTCAGTAAGTTTCCTACATAACCTCAAAATGCCCTTAGTGTAGAATTCGGGAGATAATGCTTTTAAGAAATATTTCTTGCAAGCCTAGTGTTCTATACGAAGGTCAAAATATATTTATGGGTTGTCTTATTATAAACTTCCTATACCCATTCATTCAGTCAGTCATTTATTTCATTATTTTTTCCCGTGAACACTTATTGATTCTGTTATGTGCCAGGAATTATGGTAGAATGTGGGGATAGATCATGTAAAAGGCAACATACTTATCCTTAATTTTTTATTCAAGTAGCATAACAAAAATAAAGGAGGAAGATTATTATAAGCAGAAACAGACAAATGTATTCGCGATATGAAGCCATTCTAATAAAAACAGAATAAGAGAAGCCCTTACCTTCTCTTGGGTGATTCAACTAAGGCTTCAAGGAAGAGGTGACACCTCACGATGACTCCACAATGCATGGACAGTAACATGTAGCTGGGCAAGGCCCAGGAAAAGTCTTTCTTAACACAAAGAACAGCATTTTTTCCCCAGGGAACACTTATCTGGAGACATTGCTGGCTGTCATAATGGACGTTGTGGGGAGGAATGCTATGGGTATCTGGGGGTTAAGATCGTGGATACTGACAAGCCTCCTACAATGCACAGAACAGCCCCCTACAGCAAAGAATTAGTCAGTTTAGAAGGTCAGTGGTGCCAAATTTGAGAAACCCTGTCCTAAGCTATGCAGGAGTGAGATAGCCTGTCATGTTCTGAAATCACAAGAAGCCCTGTTTATGGCTGTTATTTATTGGGACCACACTATGTATTTTACTGTTTGAGTGTAAGGACAAGGTGAGATGAAGATGAAGAAATACATGGTGAGTGGTAGGGAGAGGCTTTAAAGAAAGGATTAAAAAAGTGGAAATAATAATAAAAAACTTTCATAAGGATATGAAGCAAATGATGAAATATTATCAACAAAATATTGTCTTTAAAGAAAAGTCCCTGCCCTGAAAAAATTAGTTAAGCGTTGAATCTCAACAGTATGCACAGGTTTTGGGTCTGCTCCAAAAAAAGTCCGAAGTAATTATATTTAGAAAAATGTAATTTTTGCAGTTACCACGATGGAAAGCTGGTTTGGTTGATCACTGTATTCCAAAATTAAGTATCTAAATTCTTCCACTTTGAATATGTATGTTATATTATGCACTGCTGTTTCAGAGCTAGGTTAGTAGTAGTATTTTCAAGATCTCAGTGTTCTTTTAGCATCATACAAATAGTATACACACATTTCTTGCCAACTTCCAGGAAGTGATTTCTCAAACTAAAAGATAATTTGATCATTTGGTATCAACATCATGTTTTAGGGGCCCCAGACAAAGTGTTCAAGGTCTGAGTGTTCACAAATCACCAGCTGCAATATCAGGAACATGTCGAATATTTTCCATTGTTTGAGTGCTGTGGAAAAGTTTAAGACGCCAAGTCAACTTGAAATAAAATTCAGAGATTTTATTATTCAGTCCGCACCTAAAAGCTATCAGAATTGTGTGGGTGTTTGGATATTGTTTTTTAAAAAGGAAATGAAAACTCTATTTTAGTGCACAGTCCCCTTGGAGAAGTAACTTGTCAATTATGCTGAATAGTGGCATGGTTTTCAATGTGTAGAAAACAGACAGGGACTGACCTTAGACTCCTTGAAGCAGTGAGCTCAGCTGGTTCTAAACCCAGATCCTTAGGGTGTCAAGGCGGCTGATCACCCTCTGCATTAACTAGCTCCTGTGTGTTTCCTTCTATTAATGTCCTATATGGTGCTTTCTCAGATAGAAGCCAGCAGTCCCGGGCTAATGTCCTTGGAGTTGCAACTTTAGAAAATGCCATTGCAATTTAGCAACAGTGATCAAAAGTACCTACCTCGTGACACCAGGATCCAGTTCTAGTTTTAACACTAACCCCAAATAAGTAAAGAACATCATGTTCAGAGGAACTATTTTGTACAAGACTTAACTTTTAAGTCTGATGAATCTGTGGGTGAAAAATATTCTTTTTGATCCGAGTTCAGTGGTTGTTACCTCCTATCTGAAAAGAGTTAGTGAAATAGATCATAAATTAGATTGGAATGTAAAACTGAGAAGGTACAGGGAATAATTTTTTTAAAAGTCTGGTCTCAGAAAAAGTCGCATTCAGAAACGGTCCAGTTTCCAAACCATGGGCAGCAGCCTGCAGAAGAGAAGGGAGTAGAAATACGACACTTGTGGGAGTCCCTCCTTTTGATCACAGTTCTGTTTCTTTAGTCATTAGATCTACTCAGGCATCTGAGAATCCGCTTTCATCCTTTAATTCTCATTTTCTTCTGAGATTTTTCATAAGTCTACATAACCCTTTTCCCTTTAGACAAGCCCTGCAGAGCTGCCAATCTCATGGGCATCCATGCTAGTCTGATGATGTGCACCTGACAGATAGAAGTCTGAATACTTGGTATCTGTGGTTGGAGGTATATTATGCAGTTATCAACTTTCTTCCCTCAAAGTCAATATCAAAATTTATTCAAACAAGAAATGGTGTTCAAACAAATTCAGTTTTGATCAAGAAGTGCAAATCAATGCATCATATCAGTATATACACATATATGTGTGTGTGTGTGTGTATACACACACATATATAACACTCACACACATACACTATTTATATGATAAAATAAAATAATTCTGGGAATAAAGTGAAATGATCACACATAGATCATTTATACATGACTGGAAAAAGAGATGATTTGATAATGTTACTTATAAATATTTCCAGCTCATTTACTCCTTTTATTAATAAATTATAATAGGACCAATGTGTTAATCTAAAAATTAAAACTGAGATCTTCAAAAAGTTAATAAAAAAGATTTAATAATTTGTGGTATCACAGGTTGGTTTTTATTGGATACTCATGCCTTTACAGCTGACCTCTGAGATGTTATTATTCACATACTCTAGGATTTCATTTACTAATATGTTTTGAAATGGTCGAGGAAAGCATCTATTGATTAGCAGTTTTAAACATTAAATAGTCTTTAAATATTTAGTATAAGAAGTGCCCAGACTCTCTTCTTTCAAATAAAGCAGTTATACTGGCATGTCACGATGCATTGAAATTAAAAGAGAAATTTTATATTTCTTCTTTGCCACTGACCCTCACAGCCAAAAGAGTGCTTAACTTCAAGAGGAGGCGGGGACATGCAGGCGTACTTGGGAGGAGATGTTCCAGCCACAGTGGATTTACTATGAAAGCAGGAGAAAAGAAATTTAGTTTAAACAGCTAGCAGGTCCCATCACACAATCTGCTTTAAAATTGACAATTAGTTATCTCTTTTCTCTATGATGCTTTACGCCCTCAAGAAGCTTCATGCAAGTATATCCTCTGGTTCTGTCTCACCGGTCCATCAAAAATTCCCAAAGAGTATCACTTAGGTTCCAGCCATTCCCCCTCCTCCAAAAGCCAATTAAGGTTGAAAGAATTTGGGTGCAGAAAAGTGTGAATTAGGAGACTTGGTTAGCTCATACCTCCTCACTGGTACAATTGGAGTTTCCTCATCTACAGTAAGAATGCAGTAGATGAGCTATTGGCCTCTTTCCCTGTCTAAACTTCTGGGGATTCTTCTTTTTTATTAAGTTTTTATCTTAATTCCAGTATAGTTAACAATCGGTGTTGTATTAGTTTCAGGTGTACAGTATAGTGATTCAACACTTCCATACATCACCTGGTGCTTATCACAAGTGCCCTCCTTAATCCCCATCATCTATTTCCCCCGTTCCCCCACCCATCTCCCCTCTGGTAAACCATCAGTTTGTTCTGTTTAGTTAAAAGGCGGTTTCTTGGTTTTTCGCTCTCTCTCGCTCTCTCTTTTTTCCCCTTTGCTCGTTTGTTTTGTTTCTTAAATTCCTCTTATGAGTGAGATCAGATGGTATTTGTCTTTCTCTGACTGACTTATTTCTAAACTTCCAGGGTTCTTAATAGATTAGGAGAGAACTTACTGTGAAGCAAATCAAAACGTAGACTGAAAAGGTTCAACTGTGCGTTGGGGAAGATCCTTGAAATATGTTGTAAGGTCATAATTTTGTACATCTCGCAAGAGTGACATTTTAATTGCAATTGGTAAAATACTTGTCTCTGTCACATTCCCCTTTATGTCAGGAGTACTGGTGAAATGGCTATTTTATATTAGTGATTTTGTATTTCTCTTTTTTAAAGAAATCTCCAAATTCTGTGAGCCTCAGACTCCAAGAAAAATGGATTCACCCCTACTTAAGATGTCTATACTTTCCTTCTTTGGATATCTGTAAACATAAGAACACATTAAAGTAGTTCAAACTAGCCCATCATAATAGTAATAGCAGAAATTGTAATGAATAACCTCCCTAGGCTCCTTCTCATACAAAGGTTCTTCTTACCTTGATACAGTAGGAATGTTAGTTGTCAGATTCCGTGGACCAATATTTGTATCCAAACAGCAATTATAACCCTAAATGGAATAATGAGAATTGAGAATTGTCTTTCTTTGGTTAGTAGTTTGGGTTGCCGTATCTAGGAAAATACAGTATCCATGGCAACTTGATGTTCAACTTGTAACTTTTAAACCCTTTGCCTTTTTCTTTACATTGTTATGGTTTATAATCACACTAATGACCTCCCAGTTAGGCATTTTCTGGCCATTAACGACAGGCTCGATTAAAGGACCCTAGCTTCACCTGATTCCACCGATGCTTTCCATTGGTCATTAATGCCAAGAAAATACCCAGTTTGAAGGTCATTATTGCTTAAAGAGTAACTCGGAAAGTTATGCAAGGCTAGCAATTAGGTTGTTTTTTAGACTATTTTAGAAAGTCTGTATAAACACCAGGATCAGACAAAACAACAATATAATGAGAGCCCAGGCCACTGATGAAACTGAAGAAAAGGTAAAAATTTCTCTTCCGGTCGTTGGCCTTTTAAAAATAGCTTTGAGACTTTAATGATGTGAGAGCTATATACAGTCTGGAATTATTAACTTGCTTACTCTTCCTCATCTCCCATTAAGATTCCACCCACTCTTCTAGGAACTGTCTGCCCCAGAATGCATTTCCTGCTGTGTTAATTACCTTGCAAAGTCAGGAGTATCACTGGCCTGTTTATGTTAATTGCCCTTGGTGGTTTTACAAGTGAGAAGAAGAGAACCAAAAATTAATTTGGAAAGCTCTCGAGTTCTACTGTGAACAATCAATTGGATTCATGTTTTAAAAATTTAAGAGTCATTAGGGTGTTTTGTTTTTCCTATACGAACAGCATACATTGTAATAGGAAGGGCAAGGGGCCATTTTGGCCACAATATACATTTTGTCCTTTCTGCTCTCATGGACCCTATTTATCCACTTCACTTGAAAACCTCTAATCTGACCCCCACATTTTTCTTCCCCAAACAAAAAAAAAATGTTTATAAGCTGCTCCCCCTCTTAAAAATGAAAACCTTCTCTACCTTGTTCCCTTTATAGCAGTTCCCTTGTATTCTTCCCTCAAAAGCAAGCTTATGAAAGCTAGAGGCTGCAATCACCATCCTTATACCCTTTACTCCTTCATTCTTCAGTCCTCTAGAATCTATTATATTATAGTTTCACTCCCATTACAAAATTCCCTGTGTAATCCCATTCTGATCATCTTTTTTTAAATATTATTTATTTATTTATTAGAGAGAGAGAGAGCAAGAGAGGGCGCATGCCCATGCTTGCACACATGGGAGAGAAGGACAGGGGGAGAGAGAATCTGAAGCAGACTCTGTGCTCAGCGCAGAGCCCATCATGGGTCTCCATCTCATGACTGCGAGATCATGACCTGAGCCGAAATCACGAGTTGGTCACTTAACCGACTGAGCCACCCAGGTGCCCCTATTCTGACCATCTTTTAAATGCTGCTGTCTGTAGGGCTCTATTCTTTCTTCTCGCCTTTCTCTATATACTTTTCCTGGGGAATTTATTCTAAATTCATGGGTTAAGAGGCCGTCTATATTCTAACAATACATTATCTGAACCCCAGCTGCTTTCCTGTGAACCAGCCCCATATAGTCTTCCATTTCCTGTAGATATCCATTTGATTTTTTGTTCTCCATTTAGTATCCATTAACCTAAAATTGTTTTTAATGTGTATGGCCTTTTTCGTTGAATGGTGCTTCCTTCCATCCAGTCAACAAAATTAAAAAATACAGAAATGATTCTCCATTTCTCCTTTTCTACAACTCTCATATTCAATCTCCAAATCCTATAAATTCTACCTTATTAACATTTCAAAAATCTATCCCCTGTAAGATACTGTGCCACTGATACAGCCTTAGTTCTGTTTCTCACTAGACGTGAAGTTTTCACCTATACATGCTAAATTAATTCTCAAATACAATTACCTTTTTTTGGTCTATTTTTGTTTTAAATTTTTATTTAAATTCTAGTTAACATGTAGTGCAATATTGGTTTTAGGAGTAGAATTTAGTGATTCATCACTTCAAATACAATTATCCTTTAAAAGTGTAAACTCATCATGTTTTTCTTCTGTATCAATTTTTTTAGTATTTAACCTTTCCCTTATGCTAACATTTGAAATTCTTATTACTGTTTAAAAGGTAAGTCAAATACTAGAATATAAGCTCCGTGAGAGCAAATTCCATGTCCTTCATTCATCACTGTAGGAGAATAAATTTTGTTTGTTTGTTTTTAAGATTTATTTATTTATTTGAGAGAGAGAGAGAGAGAGAAAGAGAGAGCTTGAGCATGAGCGGGCAAAAGAGCAGAAGGCGAGGGAGAGAATCTCAAACAGACTCCCCACTGAATATGGAGCCCTACCCAGTGCTCCATGGAGGGCTTGATCTCATGACCCTGAGATCAAGATCTGAGCCAAAATCAAAAGTTGGTCACTTAACCGACTTAACTGACTGAGCCACCCAGGTGCCCCAAATGTTGTATTATTTTTTAGTCATTATGTTTGTAGTAACTTTTTATAGCAGCAATAGGAAATGAATACATCGTCTCACCGAAAGGAACACCTCCACACATTGTGTATTCTCACATTTTTGGAAGTACTAAACTAAACATTCTAGACTATAACCCTAACTTCCAAAACAACATTTTCTTTTCTTTAGAGTATCTAGCAAGAGGACTCCTGGCTGGGGCGCCTGGGTGGCACAGCAGTTAAGCGTCTGCCTTCGGCTCAGGGCGTGATCCCGGCGTTCTGGGATCGAGCCCCACATCAGGCTCCTCCACTATGAGTCTGCTTCTTCCTCTCCCACTCCCCCTGCTTGTGTTCCCTCTCTCACTGGCTGTCTCTATCTCTGTCAAATAAATAAATAAAAAATCTTTAAAAAAAAAAAAAAAGAGGACTCCTGGCTGCTGTCCCTGGTTTCACCAGATCCTATTTTTAATGCTATTGTTATATATTCCCAAAGGACTGGTAGATCCTCAAGAGGCGGGAAGGATATTTATATCACTATTTGCTCACGTTACCTAGAACTTTCTCTTAAATACCAAAAACACCAATTAATATTTATTGATTTTACTCAGATGGCATTCATATTCTCCAGGGCAATGAAGTTTATGAACCTGTATATGACCAAACCTTAGAGTTTCAAATTTTGAAATCTGTGTCTTTGTTATTCTGAAAGCATTTGTTATACGATATGTCTAACCGTTACCGTGAGCTTAATGCATGTATGTAAAGGGGAGCAGAATTTCCCACCCCAAAATATGCCTCTCTGGCATAAGAATTATCTTGAACTGGTTATTTTTAAGAAACAGCAGACATAAAAGCTCTGAAAGCTAGTAGAAGTTAACCTTTTGTAAGAGACATTTACATTTATAAGGGAAATCTCCATTTGTAATGGTATCTCCTTCTCTGTAGTAGGAAAAGAAAGAGACAGAATCTATAGAAACTCTTACAAATGGAGAAAAGAGAGACTTAGATCTGCATGACAACAATACCTTAGTGTAATTTGCCTGAAAACTTTAGACATAATTTGCTCTCTATCCCCCAACATCTTCTTTTGTCTTTAGCTGGAGGTGGTATTCAAGGTGATAGTTTGGGCCATTTCAAGGAGTTACTCAGTTTTCCTGGGTCTCTCCGTTGTATATAGGAGGTATACATGTCATTAAACTTCTGTTTGTTTTTCTCCTGTTAGTTTTTTATTACAGAGGTGTCTCAGCCAAGAACCTAGACGGGTAGAAGGAAAATTATTTTTCCTCCCCTACACATATATGAAGTCTGTTCTTTTTAGTATTTGAATTCTGACTTAATCTATGGCCATGCTGTCTTTGTAATGCCAAGAGGCTCTCAGTTCTGATCTGTGCACCGAATATTATCTCAAATAAAAAGACGTATATTCATGAGATAAGCACTACTCATAGAGAAGAATAATGGCAAAATGAATATCCATATTTGGCAAGTGCCATCCATATGAAAGAACTCTGGTCTGTAGCTTAGAATATCAATTGCCATTCCTTCAACCACACATTATTCAGGCTAATATTATGTAAGGAGGATAATGAGTGCATGTTTTCTCTATATTACAACCTTTATTAATATATGCTTCCAGAGACACCAACTATCTTATCATTTAAAACATTTTTCTTCATTATCTGATTGTTTTTATTTGCATGTGTTGTTGTTGCAATATATAAGAACCCATAATTTTGTCTAAAGTTTTCATAATCTATCTAGTTAGCCAGGGCATTACTGGGTTCTCATCCCAGGACTGAAAAGCGGTGATATAAATCAGACTGTACCCCTTAACCTTGAGAGAAGGTTTTTCTTCTCATCTTCAATCTTTTCTCTCACAGCTAATGTAGTCTTTTCAAGGAACAGATCAGGAAATCTGCCATTTTGAATGTCACACTTGGGGTTACAGTAATTTGCAGTTTTTACTGATGTCTAGCTTAGTGATATAAGTCTGTACATGTAACGTGTTTATGTGATTCCTGAAAGCCTAAACAATGTCCAGTTGCTTGGATTTAGGAATTGAATTTGGAATATCTGATTGGTCTTTCTAGTGATAAAGATTTAAATCCTTGCTCTAAAAAGAAAACAAAGCATAAAATAATATCTGCTGAAATAAAAGCTTGGTTGACCTTTTGACTTCATATTAAAACTGTATGAGCCCTCTAATTGCTCTGCTAGCATTTCTGGCATAGGTTATATCAATACATTATTCCAATATTGTTTGTTGTCCTATGCTGTCTATATTTACCACTATGTTATTTTTGACATTAATGTACCACACAGAAAATAAGTAGGAAAGAACAGGTCATTTTTGCAAATGCACTGTAATTTGTTAGCTGCTATGAATTATTTATCAGTCTGCCTGTCATTTATTAGGATTTGTAGATATAGAGAACAAATGCCTCATTAATTTTAAAATATGCTTCTCTCTCCTTATTCTCTACAATAAGTTTTTAACATATAAAGCAGTGACAATAACATGAGATCATGGACAATTAAAACAGAACACTTATTTAGGTCATAGACTAGTTTCATGCAGGCATTGAACTCTGATTTAGGAATCCTGGGTCCTAGTTTAGGCCTGTTATTAACCAGATATCCATTCCTAGGACTTAGAGGTATTCTCCCTTGGCCCTAGTTTGCTTATGTGAAAAGTAAAGTATTAGATCATTTCTCTTTCTTTCTTTCTTTCTTTCTTTCTTTCTTTCTTTCTTTCTTTCTTTCTTTCTTTCTTTCTTCTTTCTTTCTTTCTTTCTTTCTCTCTTTCTTTCTTTCTTTCTTTTTTTGTTTCCAGTTTTCATTAAAATTCCAGTTACTTAACATATCATGTGATACTTGTTTCAGGTATAGAATTTAATGATTCATCACTTACATGTAACACCCAGTGCTGATCATAACAAATGCTCTCCTTAATACCCATCACTGATTTAACCCATCCCCTACCCACCTCCCCTCCAGCAACCCTCAGTTTGTTCTCTATAATTAAGAGTCTCTTATGGTTTGCTTCCCTCTCTTTTTTTCCCCTCCCCCTCATCTGTTTTTTTTTCCCCTTCATCTGTTTTATTTCTTAAATTCCATATATGAGTGAAATTATATGGTGTTTGTCTTTCTCTGACTGACTTATTTTGCTTAGTTTAATAATCCACTCTAGCGCCATCCACATCATTGCAAATGGCAAGATTTCATTCTTTTTGATGGCTGAATGATATTCCAGTGTGTCTGTGTGTGTGTGTGTGTGTGTGTGTGTGTGTGTGCCACTTCTTTATCCATTAATCAGTTGATAGAAATTTGGCTCTTTCCATAATTTGGCTATTGTTGATAATTCTGCTCTAAACATCAGGTGAACATGTACCTTTGAATCAGTATTTTTATATCCTTTGGGTAAATACCTAACAGTACAATTACTGGGTCATAGGATAGTTCTATTTTTAACTTTTTGAGGAGCCTCCATACTCGTTTCCATAGTGGTTGCACCAGTTTGCATTCCCATGAGTGGTGTAAGAGTATTCCCTTTCTCTGTATCCATGCCCATTTCTTAACTGGATTATTTATTTTTGGGGTGTTGAGTTTTATAAGTTCTTTATAGATTTTGGATATTAACCCTTTATTGGATATGTCATTTGCAAATATCTTCTTCCATTCTGTAGGATGCCTTCTAGTTTCATTGATTCTTTCCTTTCCAAAAACTTTGCAGAAGCTTTTTATCTTGATGAAGTCCCAATAGTTCATTTTTGCTTTTGGTTCTCTTGCCTCCAGAGAAGTGTCTAATAAGAAGTCGCAATGGCTGAGGTCAAAGAGGTTGCTGCCTGTTGTTCTCCTCTAGGATTTTGATGGCTTTCCTGTATCACATTTAGGTCTTTCATCCATTTTGAATTTATTTTTGTGTGTGGCCTAAGAAAGTGGTCCAATTTTGTTATTTTGCTTGTTGTTGTCCAATTTTCCCAGCATCATTTGTTGAAGAGACTTTTTTCCATTGTATATTCTTTCCTACTTTGTCAAAGATTAGTTGACTATATAGTTGTGGGTCCATTTCTGGGTTCTCTATTCTATTCCATTGATCTATGTGTCTGTTTTTGTGTCAGTACCATACTGTCTTCATGACTACAGCTTTGTAATATAGCTTGAAGTTTGGAATTGTGATGCCTTCCGCTCTGCTTTGCTTTTTCAAGACTGCTTTGGCTATTTGCGGTCTTCTGTGGTTCCACACAAATTTTAGAATTGTTCTAACTCTGTGAAAAATGCTGGTGGTATTTTGACAGGGATTGCATTGAATGTGTGGATTGCTTTGGGTAGTATAGGCATTTTAACAATATTTGTTCCTTTTTTTTTTAAGATTTTATTTATTTATTTGACAGAGAGAGAGAGATAGCCAGCGAGAGAGGGAACACAGGCAGGGGGAGTGGGAGAGGAAGAAGCAGGCTCCCAGCGCTCCCAGTGGAGCAGGTAGCCTGATGCGCGGCTTGATCCCAGGACCCTGGGATCATGCCCTGAGCCAAAGGCAGATGCTTAGCTACTGAGCAACCCAGGCACCCCTGTTCTTTTAATCTATGATGATGGAATGTTTTTCCATTTCTTTTTGTCATCTTCAGTTTCTTTCATAAGTGTTCTATAGTTTTCAGAGTTCAGATCTTTTACCTCTTTGGTTAGGTTTATTCCTAGGTATCTTATGGGTTTGGGTGTAATTAGAAAGCAGATCAATTCCTTGATTTATTTTTCTGCTGCGTAATTATTGGTGCACAGAAATGCAACAGAGTTCTGAATGTTGCTTTTGTATCCAGCGACATTACTAAATTGTGTATCAGTTCTAGCAATTTTTTGTGGAGTCTTTCGGGTTTTCTACAGAGTATCATGTCATCTGCAAGGAGTAAGAGTTTGACTTCTTCCTTACCAGTTTGGATGCCTTTTATTTCTTTTTGTTGCTCGATTGCCAAGGCTAGGACTCCCAGTACTATGTTAAATAACAATGGTGAGGGGCGCCTGGGTGGCTCAGTCAGTTAAGCATCTGCCTTTGCCTCAGGTCATGACCCCAGGGTCCTGGGAGCAAGCCCCATGTCAGGCTCCCTGCTCAGTGACACAAAAACAGACACATACTTGTTGAGGCCTGATTTGTGACCCAATATGTGATCTGGAGAACATCCCATGTGCACTTGAAAAGAGTGTGTACTCTGCAGCTTTAGGATGAAATCTTCTGAATATATATGTTAAATCCATCTAGTCTAGTGTGTCATTCAAAGCCATTGTTTCCTTGTTGATTTTTTGCTTATATGATCTATTTCTGTAAGTGAGATGTTAAAGTCCCCTACTATTATTGTATTATTATCAATGAGTTCCTTTATATTTGTTATTAATTGTTAATTGTTTTATATATTTGGGTGCTCCCAAGTTTGGGGCATAAATATTTACAATTGTTAGATCTTCTTGTTGGATAGACCCCTAGGTCCCTAGTTCATCTCTGTGACATCAAAGCACATAGGTTTTGAAGACAGATTTGCATAACAATATATTAGTTGAATGAACTGGAACTAGTTTTTTTCTTTTGGGAGTATGAATTTCCTTATCTGTAAAGTGTGGTTAATATACATCTATCGTTGAAAGAAGTAAATGAAAATGAGATACATGATTATAGCTCATATATGATGGATTTCCATTATTCACCATTACATTTGCTCTTATTATAATGCTTTCTAGTTCACACAATAATAATAATGATAATAGCAAGCACATATAACAATTACTATTTGTCAGGTCCTATGCTAAGTAATTTACATACATTGTCACTTAATCCTCATGACAACTGAGTGAAGTGGTAACTATTATTATACCCATTTTGCAAATGAGAGAACTAGGAGCATAAAAGCAAAAGTTAATTATCCAAGTTTATTCAACTGGTAAATGGCAGAGCTGGGACTTGCACATTGAAAATCTGGATCTTGAGTCCATGCTCTTAGTTATGCTATCTTGACAATCATGAAACAGTACTACCATATATTATGATAAACATTGTTTCTAATTTTTAATTATATACTGTATATTCAAAAGATGATTTGAAAAGAAGTCAAAAGACCTGGCTTTTGGATTCAGTTTGTCAATCACTAGCTGTAACATGTAACAACTCTGACCCACTCTCTGCATTTTGATGTTTATGATACTTACCCTCTGAACTTCACAATTTATGGTGATATTTACTCTCTGAACTTCACAATTCTATTTAAATAAAATGAGAGAGATGTTATGTAAAATGATTTTGTGGGTTTCAAAGCAATATCCAAATAATGGAATTTGCATCAGCAATCATGAAATCAAAGTTTTACAACTCAGACAATAAGCAAATAAATAAATAAATAGCCCTCATTTCCTCTTTAATTGCTCTAACCATATCAGTAACAATATAATACAAACAAGTTGATTGCTTAAGGGTGAAGAAATGAACATGTATTTATCATTTAGATTTTGTGGAATGTATTTATGTCATCTCATTTAATACAAGAATGTTACCAGGTCTGAACTCTCCATCTAGAGTAGATCTCTTGTCAAAGCTAATCGGCTAGAAAGAGAAAGACTCAGGATTTGCATTCAGATCCCTGCCTTATACACAAACTATCTACCACTGCTCTGTCAATAGCATGTCCCACTCCCTGGCCTTGATCCTTGAGTTTGGCTAAGAAAGAATTCAGACCCAAACTCTTAAGCAAGCAAGAATTTAATAGCAGTTTAAGGGAAAGTGCACTTTCGAGATGGGAGAGTGGGCAGACCTAGAGATGGCAGCTGCATGGGGGTCAGGGTTGTCTTTTCTTTTTATGTTTGGACAGGTTATGGGTCATAGCTAGGGAATTTCTGACTAAGGTTGCAGCCAATTAACTATGGGACTCCTCATACCTTTTGGGAGTGGGAGTTTGGGGCTCTGTACAGTCCTTATGAGAACTGTCATGGCAGCCATTCTCTGTGAGGAGCGGGAGGTTAAAACCACACTGTAAATGTATTATAACGAAGCTCTAAGTTACTGTAGGGCAGTAGTCACAGGGAAGAATGCATGCATATCCTTTGGGATCTGTCTCTGGACCTTGACTTCTGCCCTTTAAAATTCAAAGAGGAAAAGATTTTTTAAAAATATTACACTAATTGTCAGCATGCTGCTAACTAAGAAATTTTATGAAACTGGTTTCTCAGTTTTTCTCAGCATTTATGGCATTTTGTTTGATGCTTACCATTAAAACTAAAAGGAAGACAGAGCACATTTGGCAAGAAGGAGAAGTAGGGGGAGTAGAGTACAAATGAGAAGTAAAAAAAGTCAGATGAAGCAAAGAATAAAAGAAAGAGGATATATAAGTGATCGAAACAAAGTTGGCGCAAAAAAAGTTGTTTCTTTTGACTTTTTTTTCAGAAGCTCAACATGCTTTTCCTTTTAGACTCTAAAATTGACTGTGGAAGTTATAAGCATAGGGGCAAGTTAACATAAGACTCATCTGCCCCTTCCCCTTCATTGTTAAGAAGTTTTGATAACTCCATGAAAGTTATCTGATTTAAATGGTAGATTTCTTGCTCAGGGACTTGTAATTCAAAGCATATGTTAGGATAATGACTGCATACCTGAAAAGAAAATGTGACATGATAGAAAAGTAGAATCAACTGACTCTTTGAAATGCATTGAATACAGTCCCTTTTTCAGCCCGATTATTGCTTCCTATTTGATTGTTAACAGAACTTTACAAATTAGTGAAAAATATCAAGCTACATTTTAGATCCAATTTGTAGTTCAAAGGACTGCCGTAAAATAATGGTCACTCACTTTGTAAAAATGCTTTAGTTTTGACAAAAAATGTTCTGGGACACCTGTAAATCACTAGCGAATGCTTGAGGCCTGCTATTAAGCATAATTTATAATGTAAGAGATACAGTCCAGGAAGAACTAAAAGGCACAATGACAAATTTGGGAAAATTGAAATCCACTGGAGAACAGGACATCCGGATGAGTAAAGACTGACTTGTCAGGCACACATCTGCGCATATTTCATCCCAGAAACATAAGTTCTTAGGTCTTTGACACCTAGACTATTTCAAGAGTCTGCTTAGTTGCAGGCTATATGTTCAGGAGTACCTTGAATACTTGCAGGTTGAACCGTGTGACGTTACTCATGTTTGACAGATCCCAACCTACAAAATAGTCAATTATATACTCCACATACTGGATAGGGTTACGCCTGCATATAAAAAGTATTTTTGATTTTAGCTCTGACTGGGTGGAAGGGCAGAGGTAAAAACAACCTATACCTACTTAAAATAGATAGGTGTTACTTTAGCATATTAAAAGAAGATGTATAATCCAAGAAGAGGTGAGCCACTATTTCCTTCTGTTGTATAAAAAAAAAAAAAAAAGAGAGAAACAGTTCAATTGGGGGATTTTTTATATAACAGTAAAACTAAAAATCATGACACTTCAAACACCCTTGCTGAGGTTTCACTGAGTCTATGCCGACCACAGCATGTTTTTCAGAAGGAATGATTAGTTATCATAGTCTATTTAAATCAAGTCTGTTCTCCTTACAAAAAAATGTGCACATTCTAACTTAATTTTAGATAGCTGGCCTATACGAACCAAAAAAGAGAATGTAATTGTTTGGTGGTAGCAGTAAGTGACCAGAAGGAACCATCTGCAGAAACACACTTTTGCTTAAGGAAATGTGCCTCGGGGAGATACCACAGCCTATCCAATCCCATTGCAGGACTCGGGATGAAGGGTTTGCTTTCTTTCAGAGTCTCGTCCTACTTAAAAAGTATAATTGAGGAGACTAGCTGCCAAGTTGCAAGGCCCTATAGAACAGTTATACCACTCAACCAAAATGTTTGTTAGCACTAGGAATGACTTCTAGTTTTAATCCTCCAAAAGGATGCTAAACCATAGTTTATGGAAAACACGAGAAATGTTATACAAGGCAAAACATGCTACTTTGATTATCACGGACATAATAAATGGGTTAATTTGTACTTTGAAAGCTTCCTGCAGCTCATTCTGCATTGACTACTTTGAATTCCAGCCATCTTTGCCTATCAGCTTTGGAAGCTCTCAGGGCTATGGCCATTTGTTCAGATCAGGTCTGTCTTCGGTAGATAAGTCTCTCAGGTAATTTGAAGCACAAGGGGAAAATGTAGTGCTTTTGATGGTCTGAAAGGAGGGAATATCTCTAGCCCAATTAATTAATGCTTTCTTTTAAATTTCCTATTTGAGATTTGTCTCATGTTCTCACACACGTAGACTCCAATGGGCAGCTTAAAGACGTTTTTCCCCTTTGTGTTTGGAAAGAAACACATCAGTGGAGAAAGCTCTACCTATTGCTAAATGAATATCAGGTAAACGTTTATGTCTGAGATACAAGTATCCTGGTTAAGACCCTGGTCTTGAGGCAACAGAACTTGGGGGGCAGTCCCCCAACTCGATTTGCTAATTGTTTAAAGTCTATAAACCATAAGTCATTCCCTTGAGAGAGAAACAATAGTAACACCTTCATAGAAATTTTATAAAGAATAAAGAAGATTATAAATGAAAAAGATTAGTATAGTACCTGGCCTTAGACGTGTGTGTTGTTGCTGTGTTTATGTTTATCAGGGCTTTTCTCTTCCCTCCATCTGGATAAAGTAAACCCTCCCAGAAGGAGCTACAAAGAAAGGTTGAATGGATTTTTTAAGGATTGAGAATTTACCTCAAATATGCTGTTTTAAATGGAAATGAGAGTGTTTAAATCAGAAGAAACTGAGTTGTAGTTGGAAAACTTAAGTTTTCCCCACTACCTCATGAGGTAGAAGGAAGAAAGAGAAGAGTAACAAAGCATTAAGTTTATTAGCACATCTAAGCTTGTCCCTGTAACTCTCACATAAAGGGCATTTTGTGCTATTTATTCACAAAATATTTACAGACTTTTCTGCATGTTCACTTAACAATTCTATATGCAATAAAAAGTAGGCTCGAAGATGATCTCAGAGGTTATGCTGTAGCTAGGGAATAAGACATGCACACACTTTCCCATCCAAATTAAAATATAAATGGACAGAAGGCTATAACTTTAGTATAAAAGAGGCACCAACTTCAGAAACTAACATGGAAAAAATTATTCAAAGAACTAAGGTGTTCATGAGGAAATAGTAAACACTGTATTTTAATCTTAAAAAAAAGTTTTTATGCAGACAGTGATGCAGAATGGGCTACATAGCTTGGAGGCCAAGTACAAAATGAAAATGTGGAAAATGTTAAAAATCATTAAGAATTTCAAGATGGCAACAAGAACATTAAACCATGCACGGGCCCTTCTGAGCGTAGGGTCCTCTGCCAACTGTGCACGTCTCACACACACAGCGCAGAGCCAGCGTTGAGCAAACTTCAGAAATGTAGATAAGGTTTGGTTGTTAGCTAGAGCAGAGGGTAGAATAAAGTATTTCAGGTAGGGGAGTGTGTCAACTTGAGTCCTTCAAGAAGGAGACGGTGAAAATAATGTTAGGTGCAACAAGAGGTTTTTGGTTTTTGTTTTTTAAGGGGAGGGGATGTAGATGATGGCCTGTGAAAGATAAAGTGGGAAGAAGTAGGATTGAGCAGGGAGACCCTTTAGATTGTGAACATCTGACTGTCGAAGGAAGGAGAGAGAGGAAAATTGGGCAAAAACCTCAGATTGTAATTCCGATCCGATGAAGTCTCACCCAAACCAATGGAGCACTCCCTTGCTTCTTCGAGGGTCCTAGGTTGGTTGGAAAAGGCCAAGTCTTAGTAGCTCTGCCATGCTTGCTTACTCATTGACTAGGAACTTCCCAGCAAGAGCATGGCATTGACTCTTAATGCTGTGATTGACATTGAATGCACTGTCCTTGGAAGCTGTCAAATACCTGCTCTCCTTGCAACTGAACAGCAAGTTCTTTTTTTTTTTTTTTTTTGACTTAAATTCAATTCAGTTAACATATACTATATTATTAGTTTCAGGGGTAGAATTTGGTGATTCATCAGTTGCATATAACCCAGTGCCCATTACATCAAGTGCCGTCCTTAATGCCACCACCCAGCAACCCCATCCCCCCACCCCCAGCCCTCCAGCAACCCTCAGTTTGTTTCCTGTAGTTAAAAGTCTCTTATGATTTGTCTCCTTCTCTGTTTTTATCTTATTTTTCCTTCCCTTCCCCTATGTTCATCTGTTGTTTCTTAAATTCCACATATGAGTGAAAACATTGGTATTTGTCTTTCTCTGACTGACTTATTTCGCTTAGCATAATACCCTCTAGTTCTATCCATGTCGTTGCAAATGGCAAGATTTCATTTTTTGCTGGCTGAGTAATATTCCATTGTATTTATACATCATATCTTCTTTATCCATTCATCTGTCGATGGACATCTGGGCTCTTTCCATACCCTACAGCCCAGCAATTGTATTTATCCAAAGGATACAAACATAGTGACTTGAAGGGGCACATGCACACCAGTGTTTATAACAATATTGTCCCCGATGAGCAACAAGTTCTATTAATAAAGGAGAACTGAGCAGCATACCTCTGTAGCTGTCACGGGGAGCAGGCATTCAGGCTTGAAACCTTGTTTTAACTCTAATAAAAATCCCTTATGGTTATCCATTACTTTATGCTTTATAAATCACCTTCATATTCATATCTCTAGCTTCATCATAAGATTGTTTATTGCCAAAGTGTTTAAAAGTAAACGCATCAGTCTGAGGTTGCTCTGTGACTCTGTCCTAAATTTCCCAGCCAAGAGGGGGTAACAATGGTGGGAGATAGCTCTGTTTTATTCAGAGTCTTGCTTTGCCACCTCCCTCGTCAAATTGGACTATCCTGAAGATTCCTTTTGCATTAAATATATATGAGGAAATTTCAGCTAGAAGATAATTTAGAAATTGTCCAATGTATGTTCTTTAAAAAATTCGATTTTTCCTTTCTTTCACCTTATAATCAAAGGATCTGTCTTGTGGTTGAAAAGAATTTTAAAGCTTATCTAACACATTCATTTATTCAATCATTTAATCACACAATTATTGGGTCTGGTATGCATCAGATACTGTGCTAAAATCTCAAGATAAATGATAAAAAATAGTACACAGCCTCTGGCTCCTAGTAGGGACTTTTACACCTTAGTTTGTGTAACGCTTATTGCAGAATCTGTTAAAATGAAGATTCCTGGACCTCAAATCCAGAGATTTTATTTAGTTTATCTGAGATTTGACTCATAAATCTGTAATTTTTAGGATCACCTCAAAGAATTGTGATGAATGTGGTTCTCAGAGATGGTAAAAGGTAAACTGAAGGATATTAAATTTTTTCGACAGTTTATTTGAGCAAAAATCAATTAGAATCAGGTAGTGACAAGCCGGAAGTGGTTAGAAACATTTGATAATAGAAGCCAAAGGAAAGACTTATAGACAAAGTGTGGAACGAAAAAGGGAAATTATTTGATTGACTATAAATTAAATCTAGTTGATTGTTTGTGATTGGTTGTTCTTAGCTTTTTGATTTTGTAACGTTGAGACGTTAACAGGCTTAGACTTGGGTTTGCTTACCTAGGCTGCCATGGCATTAGAGACACATCAATCTCATGGCTTTCTTGTTTAATTAATTTAACAGAGAATTGTTTGAATACTCTTTACTGTTCATTGAAGTAGAAAGACATTTAATAGCAATTCAGTTAATACCATATGTGGTAGGCTTAATAATGGCCCCCAAAGATATTCATAATCGAATCTCTGGAAACTGGTGTATGTCATTTTACATGACAAAAGGAGCTTTGCATGTGCGGTTAAGGATCTTGAGAAAAATAATTTTTTTTTTTGCATTATCAGGGTGGATCCAATATAATAACAAATGTCCTTATAAGTGGGAGACAATAGTGTCAGAGTCAGAAGAAGGTTTGAAGACAGAAGTGGGAGTCAGAGTCAGAGAGAATTTGATGCTACCTTTGAAGGTGGAGGAAGAAACCAAGAGCCAAGAACCAGGTGGCTTCTAAAAGCTGGAAAAGATATGGAAACAGATTCTCCCTCTCTAGTCTCCAGAAGGTGGATAGCCCTGCCAATATTAATTTTGGCACAGTGAAACCAACTTCAGACTTCTGACCTCCAGAACTGTAAGATAATATATTTATATTATTTTAAGCAACTGAATTTGTGGTAATTTGTCACAGCAGCAATAGGAAACCAGTAACTATATAACAGAAATATATAAAGCAGAATGGGGCCATGGAAAAGGGAATGCTTAACTGGTTTCAAAGAACTCATAAAGCTTATGTTTTGTATGTATGGGATGAATGAAATTAAGGAATCTCAAAATCAGGAAATTGAAAACATTGAATCTTGGGGGAGTTGGGAGTTTTCCAAGGGTATGAAATCGTGCAAAAACTTTATTCCAGATGGAGGCAACTTTTATAAAACAGGGAAGAGAGAATAAGCAGCACACACTGGAAAACTTTAAATAGTTTGATTATTAGGGGCATAGGTATGCATGCAATAATGTAGAAAAGTAGACAGAGGTCAAATTAAGAAAGATGTGAACAACGTGCTGTTATATTTTGCTTTTATTTTATCCTGAAAGTAGATGGGGTTGAAAGATTTTAAACATCAGCACAACAGGATCATAGTTGTGCTATAATTATGGACTCTGGAAGCCATCTGGACAAGGACTGAAATAGAATAAATTCTGCTGGAGCTTTCCAGGTGAAAAATGTGGAGGAACTAAGACTTCCTTCATTAGGATTTAGAGAAGCAGGTTATATTTACACCTTCAGGGACTCTGAGAACTTAAGACCATGATATACCATCCCTTCCCTGCACAGAAGAAAGAAAATAACCCATTCTCAACTATAAAGTTCAAAACTCCTCTTTATGCTGAATTTTAACTTTTTTTTCTAGATTGCCTGATTGCAAAGTTCTGGACACATTGATCAACCTTGAACTTTGTTCAGCGTGTATGTGTGTGTGCATACGTGTGCACGTACTGGCATGCAGGTACACATGCTTAACATGCACACACTTGGATTTAGCTGTTGCTTTAAAGATAGTCTGTCTACTGGATAAGAAGTAACAGGAAATATTTAGAAGACAGAATTGACAGAGTTGGGAAAATAGGTTTTAAATGTGGGGAAGTGAAGGAAAGCTGAGAATCAAGAGTAAAGTTTAGGTTTTAGTTTTAAGCGATCAGAGCATGTTTGTGCTATTAATTAAAATCAGAAATATAGAATTGAGATGTTTTTGTTTTCTTTTGTTGCATTTTTCTATCTAAATAAGATCAAATAAGAGCCACACTTTAAGGTTTGCCCACTAGATTTTGAATCTAGAATTAAAATTTGATGAAAACACTTCACTGGGGGCTGCCTGGGTGGTTCAGTCAGTTCAGTGTCTGCCTTCGACCCAGGTCATGATCCCGGGGTCCTGGAATCGAGTCCTACGTTGGGCTCAGTGGGGAGTCTGCTTCTCCCTCCCCCTCTCCCTCTGCCACTTCCCCTGCTTGTGCTCTCTCTCTCTCTGTCAAATAAATAAATAAAATCTGAAAAAAGAGAGAGAGAAAGAAAGAAAATGCTTCAGTGGAATGGTGAGAAAAGTCAGATTCCATTGAACTGAGAAAAACTTGAGGTGAATTGAGGTGATAATGTCTACCTTGAGAGACATAGAAATTGACGTTGGCGAGACACAGATTACTTGCTTTTATTACACAAAGAAGAGCATAGAAAGCATAGGAAAGCTTTGTGTTGATCATATTTTTAAAAGAAAACATATAGTGAATAAACTTTAATGAATAATAGAGGAAAACAGATTTTTAAAAAGTGAGTTACAAGGAAGAAGAAAATTTGTCCTAAAATTTCTTTGTAGTCTCATTCAGTATCAAAAGTTAGTAGAAAATTATACACAATATTCTGATATAGGAATCCTGTAATTTTATACCTAACCAGGAACACTCCTCAAGATTTCAGAGAATATATTCTTAAGCATCTATTAATTACTAAATGTAATCTAGACACATGATCGTTTATTAATCCTCAAATCATTGGTTTTCCAGTGAAAGCCTATTATCTTGAGTCCTTATCCCTGAATGACTCCACCCAACTGTAAGCACATGGAATGGAGGGCTGGTCAATTGTCTTTCCCTTCATTAAAGCTTTGACTGAATAAACAGTCTTTTTATTTTGTTAGCTTTAATTCAGGACCCTTTATGATCTGGCCACAGGTAACTGCAGCCCACGTGCCCAGTAACTCCACTTTCCCTTTCATACAAAGGGTGGTTTTCACACTGTGATGGTTAAACTACTATTTTTTTTAAAAGGCAACTTTGGATAAAAATTAATATTTATATATGGAACTCGTATATAAATATTATATATTAGGTGGAAAGCTGAAACTTCTTTGTATGTTTCTTACTAAAGAAATTTCTTGGAATGCTTTGATTTTACTAGTTGTCATTGGGTTTCTGAATAGAGTACTTACTTTAACTCTTTTATATAATCCCATTACCAGTTGTTCAAACAAGTATTTGTGGGAAAAAGTCCCAATGGTCAACTTACCAAAAATTAAGTACATGATTGGATGCTTCTTCTCATCTCATAACTCTGTTGTATTTTTTACTCACAAATGCAACCCGCTTCTTTGAAAGTCTAGCAAATCGAAATTCAACAGTGACTAAAGAATATTGTTTTATAATAAGTCGGGAGACCAGACAGTTACATATTTTCTTAATTTCAATTAGGCCCATAATAGAGAAAAAGGCACCTTAAATAACTTTAAAATTTGTTGGTTTCAAGGCAGTTCTGTAAATTCGTTAATAAACCATAGCCCACAATTCACCCATCCTGTAAATTCACCCATTTACAACTCATTCTACAATTTTAGAATGATTTAAACTACATATATTTTATATCTATACATATATATATGTTTGCTTTTATTACACAAAGAAGAGCATAGAAAGCATAGGAAAGCTTTGTGTTGATCATATTTTTAAAAGAAAACATAAAGTGAAGATGCTGTTATGATGACGAATTAAAGTAATAGTTGATCCTTTTTCAATGTTTTCATCTCAATATAAAAAATGAAAATAATCTGAGCCTGAGAATGTGACTTACAAATAACTAGAAGACTAAATAATTAACAAGAAGCAATGAAAGTTTACGTCTTGCGAGATGTGCAGTTCCAGTCATGTTTCACTGGCATAGACACAGGGCTTTATCTCCATGAGTAAATGTCATTATCTGCATCATTGCAGACCAAGTCTCCTTTTGATGGCAAAATGAATTGGAAACATGTATTCTAAGAGACTGCAGATTACCTGTAGCCATGGGACTTCCTATCTCCTTTCAGGTAGGTTATAAGGCCAGCTACTCTATTATGTAGCCATACTTAAGACACGAGAGTTCTTTCTAAGGCAAAGAGTAAGGGCCATCTTACACGGAGCGCTTTTATTGAAGTGATGTAAGTTTTGATTTAGTTAGAAATGCTAACCACATTGTCGTTTAGAAACTGCTGGAAGAGTAATCAAAACATTCTCTAAATCAGTTTTTTGCTGAGAAGATAAAAACTCGTATTTGGAATCCCAGGACTAAAAAGCTTGAAAACATTTGGTTTTTCGTGAATTTACATTACATGGATTTTTCATGTAGAGGTCTGCTAATAACTAAAGGTTGTAAATTGAAAAACAAGAACAATATGACGCATTAATTAATATATAATGTAAGTTACACACATGCACATAAATAGATGTATTTCCTTTTATTAAACAAACAAATGAGATCATAATCTAAAATGAGAAATACTCATATTTGTATATAAGCTTAGGAAAATACTCAAAGCGCATACCTGAAAAGTAAACAAAAATTACCTCTGGATAATAGAAATTTAGGTACTTCATTCGTTAAAATTCTAAAGTTAACATGAATTACTTTTGAAATCAGAAAAAAATACAAACTGCTATAAAAATAAATAACCTGCATGTCTTCCTTAAAAGAGTTTGTGATCACTTTAGTGAAACGGCCAAACAATCAGGTGAAGTAAGTTTTATGCTAGACCAACTTTGTGTTTCACAGGTACCTTGACTAAAAATCCAATAGGCAGAACTATAATTTGAGTTCCTATCACCACCATGACAGATTATGTCAAAAACAATGCAAATTGTGGATTTAATTCACTGACGTGTGGTTCTGAATTTTTGACCTGAAATACTTCTGACAGAAGAATATAAAGAAGAATCAGAATAAAATTACAAAAAAAGAGAAATTAAGATGTGTTAACAGAATATGTCTAATTCCCCATGTATCAATTATGCAGCTATCTGAATTTGCCACTTTGTAGCCACTTGAGAATTCTACATATCAGGGAGCATTTTTACATCTTTTAAAAATACTTTAGGTTTGGGGCACCTAGGTGGCTCAGTCGGTTAAGCATCTGCCTTCAGCTCAGGTCATGGTCCCAGGGTCCTGGGATCCAGCCCCATGTTGGGTTCCCTGCTGGGTGAGGAGCCTTCTTCTCAAGAACTTCTCCCTGCCCCAACCTCATGCTCTCTCTCACTGTCTCTCTCTCAAATAAATTAAATCTTAAAAAAAAAAATACTTGGGTTCTTCATGGCCCATAGATTGGTTGAGGCCTTGACAATCTCTGGAGAGGACCCTGGAGCCCTTGTGGCCACATGAACCATAATCCATACCCTGTACCATATATAGAAAATTAACTCAAATGGATGATATTTGTAAAGGTAAAACCTAAAACTAAACTTCTAGAGGAAAGCATAGAAAATCTTTTTCCCATTAGATTAGACAAAGATGTAGACTTCATCAAAACCAAAACTTCCGATCTTAGAAAGGCACTCTTAGGAAAATGAAGAGGCAGACCACAGACCAGGAGCAATGTTTTCAAAACACTTAAATGATAAACCATTGGTAACTAGAATACTTAAAGAACGATTACATCTCAATAAGAAGAATAAAATAGAATGGGACCAGAGATTTGAACGGATACTTCAAATAAACACATGCAAAGATAAGCACATTAAAAAAAAAAAAAAAAGATGCTCATCATGTTTAATTAGAGATGTGAAAACTAAAATCACGATGGGATACCAAGACGTATCTATTGAATGGCTGGAATAACAACATTAATAACAAAATCTGAAAACATGAAATGATGATGAGAATGTGGAGCAACTGGAACTCATACCTTTTTGATGGGAATGCAAAATTGGATAGCCACTTTGGAAAACAGTTTGATAGTTTCTTTCAAAGTAAAACATATGTTTATCATGCAAATCAAAAGCCTAATACCTGGTATTTACCCAAAAGAAACAAAAGCATGTGTGGAAAAAAAAAAACCCTCTATGCAAGTATGCATAGCAGTTTGACATATAATTGCCTCAAATCAGAAACAGCCCAATTGTCCGTTGACTGGTGCACGCATCAACAAATTATGGCACATTCATACAATGGAATACAGCCTGTCTCAACACCAAAGGCAGTGAATTACTGATACATGCAACTACATAATGTCCACCAAGTGCATTATAATAGGTGTAAGAAGCTAGACCCAGAAAACTGTGCACTCTGTAATTAAGTTTATGTGACATTCGAGAAGGGATTGACTTTAAAGGGGTCTTTTGGTGATGATGAGAATGTTCTATACTTGATTGTAATGGTGGTAACACAACTGTGATCATTTGTCAAAATTAATCAAAATGAACACATTTTGGTTGAATTTTACTCCGTATGTATCTAACCTCAATAAATCTAATTTTAAAATATAGACTTTCAGGAAATGGCCATATCACTGACTGTGATTAAATACAGTGAAAACATAAATATTCAGCTTTGTTCTATGGCTGTGTCCTGCAATTTATTCTGTGACTAAATTTGTTATGAGGTTATCTTTTTCCCTGCATTTCTTAAAGATCTGTGCACACCACTATCTTCCCCCCCCCAATACATCTAGATCCTAATTAACTTCATTAATCGCAACTTTCTTCATGGCTCCTTTCTTAGAGGAAATAATCTAACACAATCCCTTTGTACCTTTATGAAAACGATAAATTAGAATAAAGTAAAGATTTTCTTCTGGACGTCTTTTAATTCTCTGTGGTCATTCTTTCATTTGAGAGAGGATGTCATAATGGCCCACTGGGTTATCATCAACAACTTTTTTAGCCCCAAAGAGCTGATCTGCCCTCAAAACTTCTGGAAAGCACTGGAGAATTGCCACTGAGATAACCTGTACTTACTTTCATTCATTTCGGCTTATATTATTTCATGTATAAAGGCAGCTTGGAAAATCCACAGTATGCTAATGTGTGGGCTGTGGAGGAAATTTAATTTTGTCAGACACAATATTTTATCCTGTAAGCAAAAAATGGATTTAATCAAACATTATTTATTCCACACAGGAAACTCATTCCATCATTGAGCATATTTTAGACACTTAACATTGTGGTTCCTCAAATTCAGGATTTAATATTATGGACAGCTTGTTAAAGAAAACTTTTATTACATTAAAGTGAAAGTCCACTGCTTTCTGACACTTCAGTAAAAAAAGAATCCAATATATTGTAACCTCAACTCAAAACCTCATTTCTTTTCTCTTGACATAAAAGCATATGAAAATTTACATTGCAAGCTACCATTATCTCTGATATCTTCAAATCACGGAACAGGTGATTCACAACTAATTCAGAGTTGCTTGTATAAAATGAATAAAATTTATATAATAAATGCCCATATATGTATAGTGACTATTGTGATTTTTTTCTCATATGTTATTCTGCAATTAAAAGCAAAGAAGCAAGTTTCAGCTTTCCACCCAAAATAAAGTTAAAGTTTCCCATTTCTGTCTGTCCATTAATTTGATGTGACATTAGGAAGGGGCAACTTTTGGGGATATCATGGAGTTAAAATCTATCACACATTTCTTATTTTTAACCTAAGAATGATGTGAAATTAATATTCTTTCTTTTCTTTTCACCTCTCTGTAATATTTAGACCAATTAACAAGTAAAACAGATCCATTTCATACACATTTGATAAAATAACACAGTCAGGGAATCTTGTTCAATCTGATTTTTAATTTGTTTTAAAAAATGTTAGTTCTATTATATAAGGGGTCATACTAACAAGATAAATACAGGCAGATCAGGATTTCTCTGTCTTGGAGCTTGTGATGGATGGTGCACAAACCCTTGCGTTGTCAGGTCGGAGAGCACTGTGGAGGGAGATGATACGCATTTGAAACTTGAGTGAGATGAATAAGCAGCCTTAGGAAGGCCGAGCTGAAGAGAATTCTGAACTGAGAGAACTCAGTGCAAAGGATCTAAAACAAACACAGGTTTGCTATGGGTGTTCTAAATTTTTCAAATGATTTGGAAGTTAATTGGCAGAATTGAATATTATTTTAAACACTTCAAGTTGAACACACTTGTTTATGAACTGGAAAACAAGGTTGAGATTTCCTTCCATTTATTTTTCAGTAGTTACAAAAGTCTACTTCCCACAGTGCAATCCCAAATAAAAACTACCTCTAGTCTGAGTCCTACAGATTTGCACATGAGAAAAAAAACACGTATCTTTAGTAAGCTTAACATTTGCTTTCGTGGGTTCTAGAAATTCATAGTCTATCCAATGTTCTTTTCTCCACTCTTTGGAAAAAGGAAAAGGTTAAGAAAAAAAAAGAAGGAAGGGAGGGAAGAAGACATGGAAAGAAAGGAGGGAGGGAGGGAGGAAGGGAGGGAGGGAGGAAGGGAGGGAGGGAGGAAGGGAGGGAGGGAGGAAGGAAGGAAAGAGAGAGGGGGAGAAAAGGAGGGAGAGAGGATGAAAGGAGGAAGGAAATGTTATTTAATGATTCTTAAGGCTTATTCAAGGCCTTATTTAAATTGCTCAGCATCTCACCTTTTCATAGGCCTTAACTGGCAAACCAGTAGCTAACAAGCTTAAAGTTTTATTTTGCTTGCATACATTTCATATTTTAGTAAGGATCTCTAGTTAGTTTGAATTATTCCCCCTGAACAGAAAATTAACTATCTTTTCTCTTTCACTTCTTAGAAAGGGCATCTTTAGACTCAGAGCTTAATCATTCTTATTCTAAAACATTCTTATTATATATATATATATTTTTTTCTCTTCCTTTCTTTCTTTTTTTCTTTCACAAACATTTGTGGAGCACCTGCTTGTCACAGGCATTGCTTTTGTACCAGGGACACCAACAAAAATAATACAGGGTCCCTCGCTTTGAAAATCTTACAATCTATGGAAAAGACACACGTAAAAGAGATCATTACAAATAATAAATAAAATAAAATAAAATAAAATAAAATAAAATAGGATACGACCTAAATAAGACAAGTGGACCAGGCTACGAGGTCACAGGAGAAAGCGAGTAATTCCATCCAATGGGCCTGAAGAAAGCTTCAGAAGAGAGGGAACATTTGATTTGAATCTTTGAAGAAAAACCAAAGAATAAATTAGAAATTTGGAGAAGGAAATTAACTCTTTTTTAAAGAAAAATATGTGTGCAATGCAAAAGATTTAATCATATGAAAGAAGGGGTATCTGAAGAGAGAGAGCTGGAATCATTGAAGAGAGAGAGAGAGAGAGAGATTGGGGAGCAGCAAGGGAAGAAGGAGGAATTTCCCCCTCCACCTCCGTTCCAATCTTCTCCCAATGCCTCCTATTGGCCCAAATTATCAGGAAACCAGGAAAGACAGGGAGGAGAAGAAGAAACCAGTGCCAGTGTCTGCCTTACAAACAGAGCCCTGGAAAGCTGAAGAATAGTTCTGAGAGCAAGCACACAAGTAATGGGTACAGTCTGTAAAGGGGTAGCTGATATTTTATACTTGCATTATATTTTGAAAAAATGGTCAAGACACAAACCAGTACTCGTATATGTTTTCTTCAGAGATGCACTGTCAGAAAGCTTTTTTTCCCACAACATCTATTTATATTTATTTTGGCTACATTAGTTTCAATTAGCATAATTCTACAGAATAGGTATGGCACATTTGATCCTCTATTTGAAGGCTGCATTCCTGAATATGGGCCAAAGTTAAAGCTTATCTATTGACTGAAATATTTTTAAAGTATTAGGAGTGATCATGGGTTTTCATGGATGTTTTAGTTACTCATTTTTTCCTCTGGCTTTCTCGTGTTTTCTTTGCCAAGTTTGAGAATTCTACTTCTTCCCTTCTTCGTTATACTTCCATTTGTGATGTTTTAAGTCAATTTCCAACATAGGTATCAGCAGATAACACAGCAAATGGCCAGTTGCTTCGATTGGCTATCTGTGACTTAAAATTATTCTACCTTTTCTCCCTCACGAGACACCAAAGCTTCCATATATCTGTTTATGCTCCTGTGCTCAAAAAATTAACTTGGCTATGGTTCTAGGTCATTTACTTCTAGTGTTGAACTTTAAAAAATCCTACAATAAGTATACCTCAAGAGATTTTTTTCAAAACTCTGAAATATTTTCTATAAAAAATTAGCTTCCTGGTATAAATAAATACTGCTATCCTTGCTCCTTACCTATACCCATCAGCTTCCCATAACATTTTTAGACACAAATTAATTCTCAATGTCAAATTCCAGTTTGATTGCAAATTATCATTTTGCTGAGCGTTGATGTATGTATGTACATACTAACACCTTATTTTAAATTGAAATAAAAGTTTTATGTAAGCATATACAATTTTCACTGATCTTCCCTTTTCTAAAAGTAAAATATACACTTTATCTAAAGGCATCTATTGCAATTTTTTAAAAGCTGTAATTAATATTTTTCATGATTTGGAGAAGTAAGCAACATTACAGATGAGGTTGGCACAGCACAAAGGGGAATCACCTCTTTGGCAAGTTATGGGTCCACCCCAGACTTTTCTTTCTTTCCTTTTTCATCGTCCAAAGACTTTGCTGCTTTTATCGATACCATGATATATCTTACCGACATTTTGGAAATATAGTCTACCAAGTCATTTGAGGAAAAATAAAAACAAACAGATATATGGTTATTACTATGTGCTAATTTCATAATTACTGTTTGAGTCTCACAACAATCCTAAAGTATGTACAATTACATAATCCTTGTGACACAAGAAACCTAAGACAAAGGGCAGTTAAATAATTGTCCCAAGGTTACACAGCTAGTAATTGGCAGAATCAGAACTGGAACCAAGAAAAGTCTGGCTCTGGATTTGTGCTCTTATTTTCCACACTCTACTGCCCTTAGAAGTCAGCATTCACAATGTCAATTTATAGGAACTGAGGTGGCGACAAAGGTGTAGGCAAAATGATGACCACCATGACAGCATGGCGTATCCAGGCAGCTGTAGGATGGCTTAATGTCAGTAAGGGAGTCACCACCATCAGCACCCAGAGAAGCATCTGCCTTCTTCTGGTTTCCTAGAAACTTGTTCAGGTGCATGTTTAAATAAGTATTCATGTAAGAAGGAAGCTTTGCTCAAATCGGTTCAAAGAGAAAACAGGAAATCTAAGATAGTCCTGGCCAAGGGTGATAAGAGGTTCCTCTGTAACCAACCAGGTCCTTCATGAGAACTTCCATCAGATAGTTCGCTACTCCATTCCCTCTCTCCCACTAGAACCGTTTAATACTCTTTGCCTACCTGGGCCTCCAAGCTCACAGTACCACATATAAATATAGACACAATCACGACATCCAGGCACTACGTAGTATTTTATAATATTTAAGTCATTTTTGAAACATTAATTTAAAACACCTGTGAAGTTTATTGTGAAAGACGGCTTTAGTCTCATCTATTAATGCCTGAAGAGGATCGTACCGTGCTTCCTCTAAAAGCTTGGGAACCCCTGAATTGCTTTGGATGAATAAAACTCTGAAACACGTAGAGAGACAATTTAGCATCACCTTCCATTATATTTAGCCCTCTTTTGTTTTCTGTCATTATAATTTAGCTCTTGTAGAAACGATCAGCTAAGGCTTAACTGCTGTTTACAGCCCTCCAACTTCCTCGTGGTCACATGTCTAACACCTGTCATGGAGGAGAGTGGCTCACTTTTGACGTATTTGGATAACTTTAAACTGGCACAATTCATTCTTTATGAGCACTGAACCCAATCTCTGTGCTGCTTCCTGGAAATTACTGTCAACTCTAAAAGGTGATGCACTCTGCGCAAGTCAAAGGGGAAGTGTCGTATGGCACATACACTGGAGGCCTGGCATTCTCTAGCGCGGTCTGAAATTATGAGAGCTTTTTTCCTTGCAAAACACAAACGGCATAAGGGATGGAGATAAAAGCATGACCCAAAAGCCAAAGACAGCCAGAGCTGTCAAGTATATGCCAAGATCCTTCAGATCAGAACAAACAGGCAGCAGAAACAAGTTCATTTCCTTCCTTTTCTTACCTAAGAAGTGTTTGCAAATGTTGATCTTATTACATATTGGGGAAGATTTTACCGTGCGGCGTTTTCACGGTTTGAGGAATTTTGCCAACTGCATTTTTAAAATTTGAATGGAAGAGTCTCCCTCACACTTTTATATATATATATATATACACACACATTTTCTCCCTTTGTGTTTAGCTGCAGTCATTAGAATGTGCTTGACCATCTGGCTGTCGGGTTTTATAGGGTCACGGTGAGAGAGCTACATCCCACTTGTTTTTACTCCTGGTGCAGCAAATGTGAAGAGTTGTCTGCTGGTGAGGTACGGCCCCTCTGCTGAGGCGAGTTCGGCTGCAGACACCTAACAGACTGCGGAGCCAAGGTTAAGCGGAAAAAAAGATACAAATCAGTTTTAGTATCAAAAACAGCTCTTACAACCCAAAGGGGACTGAGCAGACTATATAAACATGAAGCGGCACCGCTGTGCCGTCTTTTCTGTGTGGAGTGAGGTGCCTAATTAAGACAGTAGGCACCGGTCAGGCTGGAAAGAGGTAGTTAAGCAGGGAAAATACACGTGGTTGCCATGTGAGTCCTTGTCCTGACTCGAAGTGTTCAAAGTACTAAAACTCACTCTCTCCACAGATTGCCGCTTGTGTTTTTTTCATCCTCCTTTTTGAACCACAAGACCACACAGGGCTGTTGCCGCCACAGGCTCCTGCTGCTCTTGAGAGGGAGGCCCACCACTGCCCCAGGTCCTCAATGTCTTTATAATTAGGTTAATACCCACAGTGACTGGGGGACAATGTTTCTCCAAATGCCTTGGTTTCCAGGGTGCTTGGAGGATCCCTCCCCCCCCCCCACTTTTTTTTAAAGAGTTATTTATTTATTTGAGAGAGAGAGAGAGCATGCTAGCAGGGGGGAGGGGTAGAGGAGAAGCAGACGCCCCACTGAGTGCAGAGCCTGATGCAGGACTCCATCCCAGGACCCTGAGATCATGACCTGAGCCAAAATCAAGTGTCAGACGCCCAACCAACTGGGCCATCCAGGGGCCCTGACCCCCCCCTTTTTAGAAATAAATCCTATTTCTTACTATTTCCTCTCTCTAGGTACAGCCCCAGGTCTCCTCCTAATAAATAAAAGCATGGCAGACTACAGCAGGTAATGTGAAGAGCAAAGGAAGGGACTGCTCTGAGGAGGGGCTGAAGTCTCAAAATTTGTCCTAAATGTAAAGAACTATGATTCTGGCAACCAGGAAGGAGAATCCGGAGCTTGTAAGAGCAAAAATAGTGCTGATAGGTCCTGCCTCTGAAAGTAGAGGCCCACAGCATAGACACATGCACAAACCCACAAACATATATAGACACATACACATTACCACCACCACCATCAAACTACCCGTGTGCCTTCTTTCTGTATAATTAGAGGAAAGTTATAAAATAGAGACCAATAACCCAGACCTCTGAGTCCAATTTAGAGGTAGAGTTCAAATACTGTAACCTAATCTTTCACTTTTAATTATTTTTCATTTTGTCGTATAGAAGAATTTTCCAAATATTTATTCTTTTATGATTATGAAATCATTCGAAGATGAAAGTAGGGGCACCTGGGTGCCTCAGTCAATTAAGAATCTGACTCTTGATTTCGGCTCAGGTTATGATCTCAGGGTCGTGAGATCAAGCCCCATGATGGGCTCTGCACTGGGTGTGGAGTCTCCTTGAGATTTTCTCTCTTCCTCTACCCCCCCCCCCCACTTGTGCATGCCCCCACGCCCTCTAAAACAAACAAACAAACAAACAAACAAATAAATAAAATCTTTAAAAAATTTTGAAAAATAAAGATGAAAACAGTCTGGTTTTGCTTGGAGTTTTGACTGGCTTACGAAATTGGCAGATGCCTCAACATTTATCAGCGATAGTTTTTCAGGGGAAAATGCTAGCATTGGAGAGGCCCTGAAGGTGAAGTGAGTCTTTGGTGCCAGAGGGCTGCTTTTAGATGATTGGTTGTCCTTTGACTGCATTCACCAGAGTCTCTGCTCTACCATTGTCCCAAATTGCCATTTTCGTTGGCTTTTTAATGTTACAATCCAGCCCATTACCTACTGCCTCCGTGTTCGCTATTTATAACCGCCAGGCACTTGCTACTTTGCCCTGACCTTGCCATAAGCCTTCATGAGCAGTACTCTTTTTCAGAGACCAATACACTTAAATCTTCCAAGCTGTTTTAATCCTTGACACCTCTGCTGAAAATGTCAGTGATGATGACAGCAGCTGCCTGTTGTGGTCACTGCCACCACAACATATTTCAATTGGCCACTGACTATATATAAGATATATACCATATATATATCGTATATATCATATATATATATATATGATATATATATCATATATATACTATATGTATATATCGATATACTATATATATATATATAATTGATTTTCTGAAGCCCTGGGTTATGTTGAGCTGAGGTATTGAGTACTGAGGTATTAGGCTTCTGACCTACATAACTGTAAGATTTGTGTTGTTTTAAGACATGGCTGATATGAAAAAATAATGCTCAAGAGACACAATAGGTGCTACTAAATATTTAAGAAATGTTGAATACATGAATTATATAGTAAGCTCTTTTATAAAGAGAACTGCTTCTTTTGTTCATCATCTTAAGTCCTCAAGATGTTAAACCTCAAAATTTTTCTCTTATTTTAAATGCTGTAACATTAAAGATAATTTTTAAATATTAAAAACAGCCATAATCTTACCATCCTAAAATCATTACTAGAATAATAGTTCATTCCATCCATTTCTCCATTTAGTGTATATATATTCAGCATAATTGCAATCACATAGCATTTGCAATTATCAGTTCACTTCTTTCCTTTTAAATTTTATAATAACTCTTATGTGTCTGTAAAATCTTTATAAGTATCATTTTAGTGACTGTATAAATATCTCATTGAGTTAATGTGGAATAATTGACAATTTATCCTTTTGTTGAAATTTGGTTTGTTTACAAATTTGCTACTAAAGATAATTTTTCAATGAATATCTCTGAGAATATAATTTTTCCCTTACTCTTATTTTGACTTATTTCTCTAAGACGAGTTCTTAGAAAATTGCAAAACAATTTTTATGAATACTTCTAGAACTTTCCCAGTTGTATTTAGTAAATAGATCTGCTTTCCTCAACTTATTTGTATTACCACTGGTTACCTTTAAAAAATTCTTTTTATTGAAGTAAGTTGACACACAATGTTACATTAGTTTAAGTGTACAACATAGTGATTCCACAAGCTTATACATTATGCTGGGCTCACCACAAGTGTAGCTACCATCTGTCACCACACAACGCTATTACGATACCGTTGACCATATTCCCTATGCACCACTGGTTATTCTTAACATGAAGCCAATAGAATTTGTTAGCATGCTAATGCTGTACATAGATTTTCATATAAATGGGGCCTGGGCCCATTTAGCTAATACAAAAAAGAATATTTATCTAAAAATGACCAAAATTCTACATATTTGTTCAAATAAATTATGATTCTCTGGCAAGGAAAAAGAAAGATAAATAAAGCCAAGGTACTGACTTCAAGTAACTCACAGCCTCTTGGGAGAAGTAACTGTGGAGCAGTGATGATGGTGAGTGAACAAAAAGCAGTGCCTAGAAAGATTGCTAAGAAAACATCAGCGAGGAGACTTTCCCAATTTTGTCGGCAATCACAGAGTTGGAGTAGGAAGCAGATTGAACAGAAGTCCAAATATTTGTTTTTGGTCCTTCAAAAACAATAGGCTTTCTTTTTGTTGTGCAAAATTTTAACCAGGCCAGCTGTCTCCTTCATGTATCTTCCTGATTGTCTTCTTCCAGGTGGAAATGAACATCTACAATTTGGGCTGGTTTTTTCCCCCCTCCTCATCGCTTTCTTTCCTTAACTTCATATAAGCTGTTCTCACCATCGATCTTTTTCCATTGTCCTCCTGCCAGCCCAATATGCAAAACATTCCTTCTAGCATCTTAATCTCAGAAGCAATGTAAGAAGACAGTTGGTCCTGCTAGCTGTTTTCTACCAGAAAGAAGTTATCATGTGTTATAATGACTAAAATCATGTCATCATTTAGCACACGTTTACACTGTACCTAACATCTACTGGTACCAGTACTAGAGACAAAGAAATTGGGAAGAGGTGGTTCTCAGGTGGTTCACTGATTGACAAGCAAGAAATGTAAACAAGTAAGTATACTTCAATGATAGTATAACATAGGAAGAAATCAATTCTAACCTGGGCTCAGGGAAGTTCCATAGAAGGGGTAATATTTGAACTGAGTTTGAAGGTTGAGTATAAGTTCCCTAGGTAGTTATATCAGGGAAGAGAATCTAGCCATAGGAAGAGCTTATAAGAAGTCACAGATACATGAAGCAGCATGATCAATTTCCATTGAGGTGATAAAAATATTTTCTCTTTAATATCATGATTACAATTGAATTCTGTGTCTACATTTGGCAGTATTATCTTCATATGCAGATTTTTTCCCAAAACTATTGACACTGCCTCCTGGCATCTTAAATCTCAGAGTCATATTTATATTCTGAAATCAACCACCTTAAACTTAACTGAATCTCCTGATAAGTTTCTGTGCAGCCACCTTAATTTTATTCCCATTTCCCTTTCCTCAATTTATACTGCTGTCGTGGGGAATTTTGTGCACACTTATCTTAAATGACCTGCTTCTTGCTCTGAGTTTTACACACATGAGAAAATAGTTCCTTAGCTCCCATCTATGGAAAATTATGGAAGTTTGTTCCCATATACAGGATGTCCATGACAACTCTCTTACTTTCAAAGGTTGGTTTATTTTGATATCACTTTTGTCTTTTGACTTAAACATAACAAATGGAAGCATAGTTTGTTTTTTGATTTGAAGACACAACTTGAGGCGCCAACAAAAGAATTTGTAGGAAATATTTATCAAGTATTTGAGTTTTCTGTGAAATTCTATTGTGAAATGTTTTTATTTGACAAAAGCTACTAATTCGCAATAATAGCACCAACAGAAGGTCAACTGTTTTTATTTCTTTGAAGTGTTGATCCACATCTTTTGTTATTCATCACAATTTCTGCAGCAAAGGAAGAAAGGGCAGATGGAAAGAGGGACTTTGTCAGGGTCATCATGCAATTTATCAATATAGCAGTAAAATTAACAAGCAGATAAAAACACTAGTAATGACATAATATATTCATATACTAATAATGTCATGCAACCTAAACAGTATGTATCATTCCAATGTAAATCAGTTTTCAGCTCATTAAATAAAGTGTTCTGTTCAAATTCCATTGGATAAATATGAAAAATGAGCAGATAGAGATAAACTGAATATGAGTTGCATTCTAATATTAATAGATGTAAAAAAAATCAACTTTCTTCACTCTGCTGCCTTAAGTTAATGATACAATATGGCTATATGGAGACAAAAGATAAATGTATGAAAATTGAGTGGGGTAGAGCAGAATTCAGTGTTATAAAAAATAGGAAGCATATGCAACTGAATCAAATAGAATTAGAGTGAATGGGAAGCATAAAAATAAACATAAATAGATAATTCAATGAAAAAGTAAATATAACAGTTTTCTACTAGTTTCCTTTATTTTGATAGAATTGAATTTCTCTGGTAACTGGAATGCTAAGGGAATAAAGTGCTTTTACATAGAAACAAAAACATTAAGAAATATTGCAAAAAAAAATCAGTAGGTGGTCACCAACTGTTTCATGGTAATTTTGCATTATTTTCTCCTGTGCCTGAGGGTTAGAAGTAAGAAGTTAATTAAATAAGACCAATTCTGCCTCCAATAGTTGTTTTCATGAAAGATGCTTTGGAAAAAATGTCTTTGTTACCAAGGGCAACGTTTGAGATAAAGCAGCACATCTGTGCTTATGTGATAGTGACCAATCCGTTGTCGTATGTCCCCAAAGTGTGTTAGTAATTGGGTCCTGGCCCTGTGTGGATTCAGGATCCTAGACAGGCAAGAAATTCCTTCTCTTTTCCCTAAAGCTTTGACAGAGCTGAAACAAAGTTAAGTAGGGAAGAGTTGTCTGAAATAGGCACAACTGCAGCAGAGGGCCATATACATCCCCATCAGGGTATTTAGTCCTGAAGGGGTATGAGGTCCCATGCTAGGACAAATAACAGGAGATGGAGGCTGATACATGCATAGGACCTCCTCCTCCACGTCCTCCTCCATCACCACCTCCTTCTCCTCTTTCTTCTTTTAGCTCAATTTAATGAAACTACTTCCTTCCTCCTCTATATTAGATGTTAGATTTTTTCATGCAAAGGCAATTGAATTGGACACTCCGGTAGTCACATGTTGGCCCATTAGACAAACAGATTTTCCATAGATTTTATTTATAAAATGAATCAGGATGTAACTGATGATGCCATATTGTGAACTGCTGTGACAGTATTTCTAGTCCACAGAGCTACAGACTTTGGCTGATCGAGGGGCACAAATAAAACAGGTTAAAGCTGGTGTATGCCATGGATAATTAGATGAGAGTGCTTGCCTTGCAGTGGGAGTGTGCGTGCTGGTGGTGGGTAGGTAGAGGATGGGAATGAAAAGAGGAATGCCGTACAAATGCAGAACTAAAGCACTCATTCCACCTAACCAAATTGGCTGCTTCCTTCCCTGATTTCCATCCTGACCCCACAGTCCACCCACCAGGCATCAGTGTTATTTATTAATGCCATTCACAGACATCTAGTTCTTATTCACTTGGGGAAACATGAATGACTAAACTCCCAGATCCCCAAATTTTAGCTAGTGAGTTGAGTGGAATGATGTGATGGGGGAAAGCTTCCAAAACTTACTTTACCTCTAGCTCAGCAACCAGCAAAATTTAAGATATCTGCTTCTCAGACCAAATCTCTGGGTGATTATGATGAACAGATGCCCTCTCATAGGTTACTATGATAGAGAAAAATGTAAATCAGAAATCAGCCTTTGTGGCATTCAGCACAAGATTTGAAGGTTGTTCGGTATCATAGCCAACATAGCCCGTTAACCAATACAGTTGGCCCATGCTAGTCTGTAATAGAACCTTTCATGTGTCTGGGAAGATCTTCATCAAAATTATCTCTCAGAGAAAGGAATATAAACATTTTCCCCCTATTAACCTATGATTTTATAAGTTAAGATAAATAAGTAATCCTTGGTTTCTAAGATATGCACGAATTATGAAAATGCTAAGCTTTAAGAAATAATATTTATTGATTGATTACACAACATTGACTATATGCCAGGCACTGCTCTTAGCAAACTATTGGGATTAACTCATTTAATCCTATTTTGTGACTAGGAAAACTTGAGTACAGAGGTCCATGTCACTTGCCCAGGTTTTCTGATCAGCAAAATTCACTTTTGGTACTGTTCACTGTCCCTCCCTTACCAAAATCATATCCTCAATACACAAACATTTGTTTCCCTCTTAGTGAATAACACTTAGGTCGTCTCACATAAGCAAATGATAATTTTTATACTTAACAGAAATGATACTCATTTCAGTGTCTGTTGATTTCAGAGCCTATTTTTACAATACTCTCTGCTTTTAATTTTTAGACTGTCTAGTTTTCCATGGGTCTGGCCTCCATATTTGACATGCTACTGAGAAAAAAAAAAATTCACAATTGAGAGTCCCCTGACAGTGATGTGACATGCAGTCCTGAGACACTAAAATTCCAGTAGTTTCTTTGTTTGGGTCAGATTTATATCTTCTGCAAAACTGAGAATTACCTGTCACAATGAGCTTTGGATACTTTTTCATATTTAATCCAAATATGTGATGCAGTTTCTCCTTCAGTTTCTAACCAAGAAGAAGGAGGTGATAAAATCAGCTATTAGTTGGATCCTAGACAGCAGGGAAGTTTTGTATTATCTCCATCTTTTGTAGCAATGATTGTAAAGCTTTTAAGAGTAGGAATATTTAGTATTCATCTTTTGCTGAATAGCTGCATATATCTTTTGGGCTAGGTACAAAAACCAACCTCTAGTTATAAAGACAGTGTATATACAAACCTAGACATTTAAGATTGCAGACACTAAACTTTGTGTATTTATATTCGTGTGTGTTCTAAGCTTACAAAAAAAAAGTTTTGTAGGCAACTATATTCAAACTTCTGAGTCCTTATGTATACATTTTGAAAGAATGATATTATCACATTAACCCAGAATGTTTTTGTGACAATCGATTAAGAGAAATTATTATTCTGTCACTGCTAAAGCACAATATGAAGGTAATGGTTATTACTATTTTTAATTTTTATATTATTATCATGTTCTATGAATGCTAATTGACATCACATTGCTATAATCCATTACTGATGAATATAAGATGATAGAAGGCATAAAGTGTTCTTGGAAGGAAGAGAGTACTACTGTTGTCTGTATAAAAATAATACCTTTTATGTCTTTATATAAAATAATAATTTATTCTTTAATATATATGTCACACAAGAAGATATTTGCACAGTTTCTTAGTTTAATATAAATATCAATATTTTTTCAAAAATTTTTAGTGAATAAGAAATTCAGAAGCAATTAAAAACACAGTAAATGTTGAAAAACCAGAAAGAACATGGATAATTCTGTAAATAAGCTAGCATGGAGTAAATTTAAGATCTGAGGAAAAAGAAAAATTAAATATAAAGCTAATGAAAAGTGTAAACATACTTTACTATTATTCTTGGAAAACCAAAATAATTTGCTTGTGACTGAAAAGTTCCCCGAGTTTCAGGGTTAAGAAAATTGTCTGTTAATAACAGAGAGAAACTGGATTAAATATCTAGATAGACTGATCAAGACAGAGAAAGACAGAGAGAGACACAAAAGACTAACAGCAAGAATGAGAGAAGTGAAATCACTACAGATCTTACAGCACGCATTTTGAACGGGGTGACGTTTGCCTTAGGGGGAGCAAATTTGGTTTGAGGGAGCAAAAAAACTTTACTCTTTTTATGTGTAAAATACATATTGTATATGATATGAACAGACATATAGTATATCTATGGAATTAAGATTTTATGTGTGGGGGGTGGGAGTGCAATTAAAAAGACAAAAGTCTAAAAAGATTCTGTAAGGGAATTATTAAAATAAATTTGAGGAACATTGTTCTACAAATGTTAAAAGGACAATAATGAAATATTATAAACAAGTTTATAAAAATAAGTTCAACGACTTAGATGAAATAGACAAGTTCCTTAAGAAATCCAAACTACCAAAGCTAACTCAAAAAAATAAATAACAAGATAGCCTTATGTCCACTAAAAATATTGTATTTGTAAGTTAAAAACCTTCCTAGAAGGAAAACTTCAGGCTGGGGCTACTTTATTGGTAAATTCTACCAAATATTTTGGGAAGAAATTTTATGAATTCTATACAAGATATGGGAATAGCTCCTGATTCATTTTTTAAGGCCTGCATTATACATTACCAAAACTAGCAAGACATTACAGGAAAAGAAAACTGTAGAACATTCTCTCTCATGAAAAAGACAACATTCTCATCAAAATAGTAACAAATCAAAGCTAGTTATATATAAAAAGATACTATCTATGACAGTAAAGTGTATGCCAAAATCCAAGGCTGGTTCAATATTCAAAAATCAATCAGCATAATTCACCATACTAAAAAACTAAAAACTAAAAAGTATATATTTTCAATAGACACAGAAAAACATTCGGCAAACGCATTTATTTTTCATTAAAAACCAAACCAAACCTCTGCTGCCTAAGACAAGAAGGGTAATTCTTCAACCTGAAAAAGATCTTTTAAAAAGCTAAAAGCATTCTTATTGGTGGGAGATTGAAAGTTTTGCTTCTAAGATGGTAAAAAAGTGAAGAACATCCAATGTTACCATTGCTATTAGACATTGGTAGAACTGGGTGTTCTAGCCAGTGTAAACAGGAAAGGAAAATAAAGAAATAAAAGACATCCAGATTGGAAAGGAAGAATTAAAACTGTTTTGATTCACTGATGGCGTGATCATCTACAAAGAAAATTCAAGGGAATGTAGCAAGATTTGCAGAACGCAAGATTACTATGCACAAATCAGTTGTATTTATGCACAATATGAGGTTAAAAATTTTAAAATATCATTTAAATTAGCATAAAGTTTAAAGTATTAAGGATAGGGGCGCCTGGTTGGTGCAGTCGTTAAGCGTCTGCCTTCGGCTCAGGGCGTGATCCCGGCGTTCTGGGATCGAGCCCCACATCAGGCTCATCCACTATGAGCCTGCTTCTTCCTCTCCCACTCCCCCTGCTTGTGTTCCCTCTCTCGCTGGCTGTCTCTTTCTCTCTGTCAAATAAATAAATAAAATCTTTTTAAAAAATTAAAATAAATAAAAAATAAAGTATTAAGGATAAATCTGATAAAGTACATGAATAATTTAGCCTCTGAAAAATGCAAAACATTTTCAAGAAAAAGTTTGAAACCTAAGTAAATGAAGATATATTCCTTATTCATTTGTTAGACAGCCCAACACTATTAAGATATTAGTTTGCTACAGATTAAACTAAGCTTTCAGCACAATCCCTTTGAAAAAAAAGATTATTTGATAGAATAAAACTGATTCTAAAGTCAAATGAAAATGAAAAGAACCCAAATAACAACAACAACAAAACAACCTTCGAAAAAGAAGAAAAGCTTATAAATCTATAGTAATCAGAACAGTGTAGTATCAGTGTAAAGATCAATGGAACATGACAGCGTCCAGAAGTAGATCCTCACTGTGTGTGAGCAACTGATTTTTGGCAAAACGCAGTCAGTCTTTGTTGAGGGGCATACCTTAAACACTTGGCCAGGTGTTTATCAAGTCTATCTTTGCCTTCACAACCCGTTTGCACAGGGCCACAAGCTCTGCCAGATACGAGAGCTCAGGACTTCCTTCTGCATTTACTGAGAAGGAAAGAACCCTGCCTGGGCATATGCTCTATGCATGTATGTGATCTTCTGGCTTCCCGGTAGTATGTCGGGCTTTTCAAAACCCTGTATGCATTTCATTTCCAACTTTTCCTCTTAAGCGTTTTGTCTATACAGTTATTTGGACCAACCATTTATCTACTACCTCAGGAAACCATGAAATTAAACAATTGCCTGTAATTTTTTATGACAAATGCCCTTTTCCACCATGCCCCCCAGGGAAATGGCTGTTCACACTGGGCAAGCTCCAAGTCATATCAGTATAAGTAGCTTTGCAAGTGGGATGTTCTGGGGAACTACCAGACAAGTCTATTGAGAATAAGTCTTTGAAAGAAATCTAGCTCTCTTCTGCTCCTTCCAGCGGTTCCCCTGTTGGTTTTCACAGCAAATATTGGGAGAGCAGGAGACGTGAATAGAGGAAGCCAAAACGCCACAAAGCTGACAGTTATTACGAGGTACAGACATTTTTTCTTGGATGTATCTTCCCCTGGTAACTACAAGCCTTTGGTTAATTTCTCAAGTTCTGAAATCGTTGATGGGAGGCAGGGGGTTGTTTTGTTTTGCCCGTTTTCTCATTGCTTGTATGGAGTAGAGAATTTCCACAGGTTCATTTTGACCCCACTATTTTCTCTGAACATCGTATTGCCTTCCTTCTCCGCCTTACCTCCACTGCCCATTTTACTCCCTCTGTAACTCCTTTTCTTCCTGAAATTGGGTTCCATCATTTCAGCTAGATTATATCCAATATATTAATTCTTACACTTCTTTGTTTATCTGCTTTCTCTGCCTCCCTATTCCAGAGCACTGCTATGGAAACCACTGATACCTAGATTTCAGTGGTACCATGTAGATACAGATTGCAGAGTCCAATGGGTCCATAGTTCAACTGGAAAATCTGTTTACTTTTCCTTGGTTACAGCTTCCTCTAATCACCTGGGCTTAGACATTTTCTCAAATTTTAGCCACTCTTCTAAATCTTTACGGCGACTTTCCTGTACATTTCAGTATTTTTCTATTTTATTCAGAGAAAATAGAAACCACCTTATGGGATTTTTCACAAGATTCCTGTACTTTATAACCCTTCAAGGAACAATTTATCTTCATCCACAAGTAATCCATATTGCTTCTTTCCATACACAAACCATAGCTCGTCCCCTTTACCAATCCCAAACTCATTCCTGGCCAAGTGCTCTAGATTTCAGGGTCTTCTGTCACAGGAGTAGAAAGGATAAGCACACAAAAAGTCACTGCAGTAAACTGATTAGGAACAAGTGTTTTCGTTTTGAGAATGGGGACAATGATTTTGGCTGGTCTCCAAATCCACATATAGTTTCCTGAATATGATAACACAGGAGAGGGAATCCACCAGCAGTTTTTGTTGTCATGGCAGGGGAGTGATAAGTAATATGTAAAATAGTGTACTACCACTCGGGTCTTTATTTTAGACTCTCAGAAATCTCCTTTTCTTCTCCAAAATCTTCTAATGACTCTCAACGATCCTTAGCCCAATTTCAAACTTTGCATTTGGGAATCTATTGCCCCGCTCCCATGTATTTTCTCATTTGATCATCTTTTTGATCCTCTGAAACAGAATTTCTTGGTTAATTTAATTTATTCTTACTTTAAACCATTCCATCTATAAGACAATGAGTCCTTACAGTGTACCTTGTTGATATTATTGACTCGTGAATGTGTAATGGGTGAGGAGCTCTAAGGCTTCTGAACTAATCCAGTTGTTTATCTACAAAAACACCTGCAGCCAAGAAGTGAGATAACAAAATCATCGAGGAATCAAAACATGAGTTGAATCACAAACTCTTATTTTATTTTGATCTTTTACCATAGGTATCTACCTTAGCATGTCAATAAAACGATAATTTTGTGTAGTAAAACAAAGGAGCTCATTATAAGGATATAAAAGCCAATGACATTAAAAGCTGCCTTAATGCTCAGCAGACTGAAACCAAATAATCCAGAATAATGAAATGATTAGGTTGGAGTCTTAATAGATTGTAATTGTTAGGAGAATAATTTATAGCTAAAATATTTCCCCGTGTATAAGGAAGGCAAGCATTGAAAACAATTTTAAAAATATAGAGACCAGAGTGCTAAGGGTAGAATAGTATTTCCTTTATTATTAGAGTATTAAATAAGAGCAAATGAAATGAATATTACTGAACTATTTTTCTATGGTGTTTTGTTATCACGCACTGAAAGAAAAATTAATATTTCAGATTCCTTTGATAAGAAAAGAGCCAGAGATAGTTACCTCGCAAACGTCTTTATTGTTCATTACCTAAAATAGATTGTTAATGAGATAGGTAAAATGGCTCAAGTAACAAAAATAAATTATTTATCAGAACATTAACAAGTGTTAAGTAGACCAGTCAAAAAGGAATGTAGGTAGGAATGAGCCAGCCAGCCGAACATCCCGCACTGGAGGAAACTGTCTAGCCTAGGGCACAAACTGGACTGAGGATAAGGAGAATTACAAAACAAACAACTATTCCTCAAAGAGAGAGTTGGTCATTCTGGGAAAAATACACATCCAGGCTCAGTATCTGTTCAGCAAAGCAACTGCAACTGTACAGATAAGCACTGGGTTTCTGATTTCTCTTTCTCTATCGTTATATTTGTACTTGTGGAGCCCTGAGAATAGGCAGAGTTGTTGGCAGAAGGAGCTTAGGACCCCAGAGTAGAGACTCTGGTGTCAGCAAAACATGGCTCCCAATCCTGACAATGTCACTTACTAACGGTGTCACCTTGGGCATATCATGTGTTTTTTCTGTTCTGTAATATAGAAACTGGTGATAATAATAGTTCGTACTTCAAAGGATTATTTTGAGGATGGAAATGACATAATGCATGCAAAGCACCTACAAATTGTGATGAACTTTTACATAAATATTAGCTTTTATTTTATTATGTATAGTTAGAGAAGGACAAATAAAATACGAATCTTGAAGTGCTACCTAGATATAGTGCTTATTTCTCAAATGATTTTGTTTGTGACTGCCTGATAAGATTTCTTGATTTCCCTTGTAACTTTCCACTAACCTATTGGAACAATCCCGTTAATGTACTGAAAGTTCTCTCCATCCTTACCACCACTTGAGGACAGCAATTTGTATGATTACTACTCCTATTGCTCCCTCCGTGCTTCTACTGTGACCCCCGGCATGGTGTCTGTTGACTTTTTAGGAGGAGAATTAACAGGTTTGGCATGCAGTCTGAATTTCTTATATACCTCTTCTAGTTCAGTTCCTCTAGCTTTTTGCTCCGTTCTTTATGGCAAGATCCAGTTCCAAGACTCAGATCCCACAGATTGGGACCATTTTCTTCTAATTATCTAAATGTAGGCTGATCCAGTTGTATTATAATACAATCTTAAAGGCTTTCAGTGGCAAACAAAGGATTTGAGACACGAACCTTTGAATAGTGGGCATCATTTAAGATGTGTTAGCGCAGAAATGAAATAGAATGTTAGCCGGCTTGTGTTGAATGGACTGGAAGCAAGACTACCCATTAGAAAGCTGTTTAATAATCCAAGTGTAACTTTATGAGGATGAGAAACAGAAATGGAAAGGATATGGACATCAAAGGGACTTCAAAATATCTTTGACGAAGTAACAATTTTTGAAAAAAATCTTTTAGCTTTACCTTTATTCAATAGTCAGTAAATGTGTAGCATAATAAAATGTACTCATAGAATGAAATTGCTTCAAAAAAGAAATAGCTAGTGGTTTTCTTTAAAGCCTTAGCTGCTACCTTCTTAGTTTTAATAAAGGAAACAGTTTCCTAAAGCAAAATTTTAGAATTGTTCGTATCAACTGTCATATCAGCTTTATTTATTTATTTTTTTAGCTCTAAAAGTCTACTCTGATAGCATACATTTCCATTTATATTTATAATGTTTTCCGAGCACATGGAAAAATGTAAGCCTGCAAGTTAGTACTAGCAGTCCCCATTACAACTCACTTTCAGCGAAATTTCTAGTGTATCAAATTAAATACAAATGACTCCATTGTGTAAATATATACGTCCTAGGTGTTCAAATTAGAGAGATACAAATATAACCCCCCATCTGAGAGAGGAAGGGCATATAAATGCACTTAACTTTTAAAGATACCTGTCATTTAGACACATAATCTATGTTTTATTCATTTAAATTTAAAGGATCTGTTTTACTTCTTAGAAAATCTACTCTCCAATGTAGATATGGTGTCACTAGGTAAACTTAGCATAGCATATCTACGCAAAGTTGGAGAAGTTGGTTCACTTACAAAGTTTTTAAATCATGTTGTCCAACCCCTTTCAACAATCTTGTTTGGATAGAGAATTAGAACTGGTTCAAACCCTGGCTATGCCCAAATTGGCTGGGAAGTTTGTGCTGAATTCAATCCTGTCAATGGTTTCCCATTTCTCTAGATAAACGGACACTTTATCCTGAGCTCTACGGCTCTTTATCGTCAGACTTCTGCCCCTCCCCTAGCCCCACACTTAGCTTGCACCCACGCTCTACCAGTCTCTCTCTTCCGTTGTAGTTGTTGGTATTGTTTCAATGACACAGGAAATGATAAAATGAGTAGTGAAAAGGGTATTTTAAAATTAGCCTTACTCTTACCTCAGACACTTGGTTTCACTCTCTTCAGTGTGGTAACTATCAACCTCATTTTTTGTTTCTTCGGTCAATGGAATTCCACACATTGGGTTTCATACTGCTTCTCTTGCTTCGCCTTGTTCATTTTTTTGTACCACAAATTATGAATCTACTCCACTCTTCACAAAGGCTGGGTAATATGCCATTTTTTGATGCTTAGTAATTTGCTCATCTGGCCTCAAAGGAACGTTTTGATTGTTTCCATTTTTATCGTTATTACTAATACAAAAATTTACATATATTTGTATATGCATGCGATATTAGGTGGATGAATTCTTGGATCCGTAATTTCTCAGTGAAAGGTAAAAGAATGCATTTTGATAGAGTGTTCTACATCATTCCCCAAAGAAATGTTGTTTTCCCATAATCTTCTGGAACCCTGGGTGCCACCCAAATTTTAATTTTTGCCAATATGATAAATAAGAATATGATGTTCCTATTCATAAGAACTTTGAAAATAATTCAGAAGAGTGACAATAAATAAATAGTTAAAATCATGTCAAGCAAAGAGATGGCAGAGAGAAATAGAGAGTGACAAGAGTGCTCGTGTGGCTGTAATAATAAGTAAAGTATCTGAGGAGGGGGTACATGTGAATAGAAACTAGAAGATATGAGGGTACATGCTATGTGGATATCTGCAAGCAGCACATTCTAGCTGGAGGCAACAGTTAAGCCCAAGGCCCTGAGATAGGAGGGTGTTTAAGGAAACAGCGAGTCGTGAGCTGGGAAAGGAGGGGCCAGGGCAAGTGTGTTAGAAATTGACATTAGCAGGAAGTTATGGATCAGATAACGAGAGCTGTGTCTTTTCAGAATATGAGCCTTTTGTCTGGAAAATACGTTGCAGATTATTTTTCTACTTCATCTTTTTCCTCTTGACTTTGTTTTTGAACAATTTTTTCTATACAGAACTATTCCATTTTTACCTAGTCAGTCTTATCATTTTATTGTTTGTTTATGGCTTCAGGGATTTCATTCCAAGAATTTTAAACATCCCTTCTTTTTTCTCTTACTACTTTCATGGTTCCACTATTTTATATTTAAATTTCTGCAACACCTGGGATACATTTTGGCATACAGAGTGAGATAAAGATGCATTTACGTTTTCTCATATGGCTAACCAGTTGTACCAAGAATATATACATATATATTTTTTCTTCCTTTTTAAAAAATATGTCACTGGATTCTCTATTCAATTCAATTAAAATTCTTTTAATGCACCGTGACCGAGTTCTTGAACTCCTGCAACATTATTTCTTTTTTTTTTTTTTTTAAAGATTTTATTTATTTATTCGACAGAGATAGAGACAGCCAGCGAGAGAGGGAACACAAGCAGGGGGAGTGGGAGAGGAAGAAGCAGGCTCCCAGTGGAAGAGCCTGACGTGGGGCTCGATCCCATAAGGCCGGGATCACGCCCTGAGCCGAAGGCAGACGCTTAACCGCTGTGCCACCCAGGCGCCCCATGCAACATTATTTCTTAATATAAGACTGAATTAGTCAACACAACATTCTTTTTTGGAGTTTTTCTACCTATTTTCATGTGCTATTTTTTAAAGTGATCTTTACAACCACCATGTCTAGTTCAAAATGGTTGGTATTTTTTTTAGTGGCTTGGCAATTTAACTGTATGTTTACTTTAAGAACAGGTTATCGGTTTTAATTATTAATTATACTGTGTTTCTACATTCAAATTTGTGCATTTAATTTTCCTTCTCTTTATAAATTTTTTATTTTGTTCTCCTTAGTTTCACATTGTCATATTTTTGTTTACCTATTTGGATTCAATGAATTTTTTCTTGTTTGGTAATTTAAACATTAAAGCTATGAAATAAATTCGAAGATGTGTAAAGGGCAGTTTTCCTAAACACGGCCATCTGAACCATCTGTCAAGCAAACTCTAGCTCCCACATTCAGTGAATGCACTGTTTCACACCAGGTTCTGATTTTGCTAAGAACTTTTTCCCATTAATTCCTTCCAGTATTCACAAGTTTCAATTTACACATCGTTTTTCTCATTGTTTTAGGAATTGTGGAAAGCATTTCCTTTCTTCCACGATTTTCCTCAGTGCAGACCACTGTTAGTAGAGGCCTTTCCATTTTTGTTAAGAAGACAAGATGATGGCTCCAACTTATTTAATCACCATCAAACCATATGTTAAATATCTGCTGATTGTTCCAAAAAGTTCGGTTTTAATCTATGTGAAAAGTGCAAACTAAGAAATTTCTCAGTTTACTTTTTTAAAAGAATAATTTATTTGAGAGAGTGCGTGTGTGTGGGCACATGAGCAGGGAAGGGGGCAGAGGCAGAAAAAGAGAATCTCAAGCGGACTCCAAGCCGAGCCCGTAGCCCAACATTGGACTCGGATTCCAGGACCCTGAGATCATGAACTGAGCTGAAACCAAGTGTTGGCCGCTTTAACTGACCCACCCTGGCACCCCTCTCAGAATTTTAATAAAGCAAAATCCATGATATAATGAGTGTTATATTTTGCTTTTTGATATCCACAAAAATGTGATTCTTTTTTTAACTTTTTATTCTGAAAAAAATTGTAGATTCACTGAAAGTTGCAAAAATAGTACAGAGAAGTCCCACGTACCCTTTACTCAGTTGAGTACTGGTTACACTGTATATAAAATGTAGAAATTACTAAACTAGGAAATTTAATAATAACAATAATGAAGATGATACCAAATGCTATTCTTCTAATATAGTCTTTCCTCATTTCATATGTGTCCCAAATGGTTTTATACAATTTAACTGTTTGGATTAATATAGAAAAACGGTGGTTCTTCTGGACTTAATTTTTCAATGGCCATTCTTCATTGTTATTCCATTTTCTTGTACATACCTCTACAAATATAAAATAGATCTTTTTCCTCTGGAGTGTAGAGCTTTTACACACATGATTTGATTTAATTTTAATTTATAACCCAACATTTCAGGGGAAATAAGTATGTCCTACTCTCTTTTGCTCCCAAGTTCTATAACTGAAAGGCTTTTTTTTTTTTTAATAGCAAACAATTATCCACCTCGTCTTGAACTGTGGAGATGGATAATATAGCAATGTGATTTAAAAATTGATCTTAGCTCTACTCAGCTGAGCATAAAAGAAAATATATGACCTGCTAAAGAGACGTGGTAAGCCCGCAGCATATAGTACATCACTGCCGAAGCTAGAAAAGGCTTTCTAAGACCTTTCTACTGAGGATGGAGTTTGCTATCTGCCGTATAATCCTAGCCAGACTTTTCCTTGACCTCGAAAAATACTAGACGCATAATCAATGATCCTCTACCAGCAGCTGCCCAGGCACCGTGTATGGTGTGCGCTTCCTGCAGAACCACGGATGATGTTTACCTCATCTGCAGAAGCCATACTGTCAGACAGTCCGTAAACACAGATTTTTTCCTTCCGGAAATGCCACAGACTGTAAATACCAAACTGGGCACCTGTGGCTATTTCAGATTCCATTCACATTAAAAACGTCATACTTTAACTATAAAGGTAGTGTATTTATAAATCTGCAACCATTAGTAGAATTATGGTTTTTTTAAAAAAGAAATTACTTATGGTATGATTTGCCAGTAGAAGCATTTAAGATCATACCCAAAACTGTGTATGACTGCCAAACAAGGTGATTCTGAAGTGAAAATACCAGCTTTTATGGTTCCAAAAGAGCCTTTTGAATCAGTCTACAGTGACCTTGCAGCAGACTGAGCAGACTATTTATATGCCTATTAATGATTAAGATATGCACAGTATCATGGAATCGGACGAGAAAAAGAAACCCAGAAAGGTTATCTGATCTAACTCTCTTCTTCCGGTTGGGTAATTGTGAAGCCCACAAAATGGACAGCATGTTTATTGGTGATAAATTCGTTCATCTATTCGACATACCTTTACTGAATACCTATTACTTACTAGGCACAGCGTTAGGTGCCCCAGGGAGATGAAGGGAGGACCCGCACCCTGCTCTCAGAGTTCAGAGTCTAGGAAAGAAAGCAGGACACAGGAGGAATCAGAGTCAATTCTTTCTTCACTCTGGAAGAAATTTTTTAAAAGATTCTATTTCCTTATTTGAGAGAAAGAGAGAGCACAAGCAGAGGGAGTGGCAGAGAGAGAGGGCGGAAACAGACTCCCCACTGAGTAGAGAGCCTGATGCAGGACTCGATCCCAGGACCCTGGGATCATGACCTGAGCCAAACGCAGCCGCTTAACTGACTGAGCCACGCAGGCACCCCTGGAAGAAGTTTTTCAAGTAGCGCTTACCTAAGTAGCTGTTCTTTTCCCAGGAGAAAACTGGATATGTTGCTAAACAGCCACTACTGTGGCAGAAAGAAGTAAACGATGGTCGAGGTCAGAAAAGAACTTTTAAATCGCAAGCAAGCGGCACACTGCAAAACCATGAGAAGGAAGACAGGCTTCCATAAGCAGTGTAAAGATCTGTCCCATAGGAAAAGTGCAATAAAAGTAGCCAAAATTCTAGAGTTGCAGTTGTTAAAAACTTTGTATATATAGTGCAAACTTTGCTATCTCACTGCCAGAAAGTGACATTCACAGAATTAGAGATTTGTTGTATACAAATTTTATTTTTTTTATTTTTATTTTTTAAGATTTTATTTATTTATTTGACAGAGATAGAGACAGCCAGCGAGAGAGGGAACACAAGCAGGGGGAGTGGGAGAGGAAGAAGCAGGCTCATAGCGGAGGAGCCTGATGTGGGGCTCGATCCCAGAACGCTGGGATCACGCCCTGAGCCGAAGGCAGACGCTTAACCGCTGTGCCACCCAGGCGCCCCTACAAATTTTAACTCATACATAATGTTTATGAAAATAATTTTCTAGGTTGAGCAATTCTAAAGACCCAGAGACTATCAAGACTTACCCTCTTTCCCAAAGTTTTCTTCGTCATAGCAACTGAGTAAGGGAAAGATGGTGATAGATGTGACTACAACCACTAGAGCTTTTCACAAACTCCACGATGGATCTGGATACTTTAATAATAAAGCACTGGAAGATCTATTTTTATTAAAAAGCTCTACAGTAAAAACAGAAATAACTGAATCTTCCGATAGATCATATATCGTAGTGAATAAGGTACCAAATCATTCTGGCTCCGCTGCATTGGAGAAGTACGAGAATCTCAGTGAAGTACTTTTTTAAAAAATAGAAAAGTTCTTGCTTTATTTGTTCATTCAAAAATAAATATATGGATACTTACTCCATACCAAGTAGGGAGTCGAGAGCAGGGAGAGGAAGAACATACTTCAGTGTTTTTACAAAGGTCCCCAAGGTTAAGGAGGAGACGGTATGTCAACAAATGAATAAAGCATAGCGGGCATGTGGTATTATAACTGTATGTCTAGAATACTGTGGAACACCGAGGAGATAAATATCCGTGCCTGGTGGAGAGTATTGTGCTTCATGTTTATACTTCTTTCTTTCACCCACACCACTGTGAATTTAGAAATTGCAAATAATACTTGCAGATTTGTGAATTACACTTATAAGTCTTGTTTTATAAACACATTATACAAAAAAGGAAATCTCCAAATCTTTTCCTCTCAGTAGACTAACTCTACCTCTAGAGTTTGGGTTACATAGTATTTTAAGACACTGCAAAACTCCTAGGATTTATTATTTCAAACACGAAGGAGAACCAAATCAGACTTTGTACAATGCATGGCGTTTACTCAGGTTCATTTTCATCTGGTTTCCTCTAGCTTTCTTCTCCCTGGCAAAGCAAGAAATGCAAGACACTAATAAAGATGGGCCTTATCTGCTGAATTTAAAGTTCTGGTTGAAACCTTTCAGCACGCATAGAACTCAAGAACTGAAACATTATATGTAAAAACTCTTCTCCAAATAATATTGCATTATCTGAGACTGTATTTTATATACAGTGTCATTAATCTCTATGCATCATAATCAATGCCCTCATAAAAATTCGTACAGCAATAAAGGTATATATGGTATATATTTGTAAATGTCTTAACATACACTTTATGAAATTTGGATCCTTACAATGATGTGCTGTGAGTTCAGGGAGTGGCAAATGTTGCGGATTGTAGTTTTATAGTGTGGGGAACTAAGAATCAAGGAAATGAAGTAACTTGCTCAGGGATTACAATTATTTGGTACATATTATAAAGTTACATAACCCATTTTGGAGTGTTTTGTCAAGTTAGAAGTCCTCCAGACATGGGTCCAGATGTCCCATATCCTGAGTTATTCAGGATACATGTAACTAAGCCGTAGCCTGGAAACAAACCATTGTTTTTCTACCACTATTCAGATAATGGATTCTGTCCTTACACCCTTGATATGGTAATTTACACTGGTAGATTTTTAATATTTTTTAAGCTAACCTTGCATTCCTGGAGATAATTCAACTTAACCATAATGTAGTTTTTATATATCCCTGGATTCAATTAACTAATATGTGTATTTGGTATTTTTGCATGGGATATTTTGCACTATATTTATTAGAGTGATTCACCTATAATTTTTCTTTATGACAATAGCCTTGTCAGATTTTTATATCAAGATTATTATTGTAGAAGTAATACTTTCTGAAACTTACAGTTTAAATATATATATTTATATTGTATATATTTATAAAATACATAAACATTATATATGTGAAGTATATATAAAATTTATTGGTGAAACTATACATACATACATACATACATAAAGCTTCCTTTGGGAAAAGGTTTTTATTTATGTACTCAATAACTTTAACAGATACAGGACTACTCAGATTATGTGTTTGTTCTTGTATTATTGTCAATAACTTATTTTTCTAGGAAATTGTCCCTTTCGTCTAAGTTGACAAATTTTTTTATCATGAAGTTTCTCACTTTATTGCATTATTGTCTTTTAATATCTATGATATTTATGGAACTATCCTCTTTTAAGTTCATGATATTGGTATTTACATTTTCTCTTCTTTATCTGTCTTTTAAGTAATGCATCAGCTTTACTCTCTTCTTATAGAGCCAATATATTTTTAAAATTTTCTATATCATATTTTCCTTTGTTTTGAAACACCTGGACCTTGACAAAGTGTCAGGTACTAGTAGTTTATTTAGAAGATGAAAGAACTTCCAGCATAGGAGTAGAAAAGGGAAAGGAAGGTAGTCAGGAAAGTATCTGTTATCCAGCTGTGAGTGGTGCCCATTAATTCCGCTGGCACTTTTGGGAACCAGTATAAACACATTCCTTAGAGGTATTCCTGTCCCTTTCTCAAGGAGTGAGGGACGTCTGTGAAATCCATGCATAGACCCCCATCACTTACTGGTTGAGAGCTTGGGAGAAATTGTTTTATGATTTTTTTCACAGGTATGTTATATTTCAAAATTGTTTTCAAAAAGTTAATAGGCATTGTTGAATGGTGGATTATAAGAGCATTATTTTCTAATTTTTTATATTAAACCCCAATTTTCTTGAATAAATGTATATTTTAGTAAAGATTATCAAAGGCATAATGCATAGCTCTTAAACCTGTGGACAATGGGGTGCCTGGGGGGGGGCGCAGTCATTAAGCGTCTGCCTTCGGCTCAGGGCGTGATCCCAGCATTCTGGGATCGAGCCCCACATCAGGCTCCTCCACTATGAGCCTGCTTCTTCCTCTCCCACTCCCCCTGCTTGTGTTCCCTCTCTCGCTGGCTGTCTCTCTCTGTCGAATAAATAAAATCTTTAAAAAAAAAACCCCAAAAAACCTGTGGACACAGGGAATACAGGTCAGTCTGTATGTTTGTTCTTTCATATATGTCCATCCATATGAAAGCAAACCTAATACGCATTACAACTTGCGTTTGTCCACTTGGTTTAGGTGTCCTTTGTAGATTTCAGGTCCTTTTTGTGTATCCAGATGCATAAGGTGACCGAACGGCAACGTATGGTACGTTATAATGAACAACACACGAGGGGCAGCTGTCATCTTCTGACTTTGCCCATTATGCTGTCTACATCCCCAAAGAAACATTAGTGCCCCATAACTCTGCAGCCGTGGAACATGGCATGCCAAATCCCAAATCTCGCAGCTTAATCAACCAAGCCATTTAATAACTGTCATTGTCATTAGTGTAAGGGTTATCTATTCTATTTTTTCCTTTTTGTCAGAATTCTATAGGAATTATTTGGTGTTTTTGAGCCCATATTTGTTATTCCAGTGCACAGTTGAATAGAATTTCTTCATTTCCTTCCTTAGAATCTTTTTCTTGTATTTGCCTTATTGTCCTCCTTTCTTCACTGAGGTCACTCTTAGAATGTGCGTTGTTACAAGACCATGGAGTTAGTTTTTCCTCAAGGGATTAGAATTAGGTCTGTCGATGAAGGCCATGAGGTTAGGGGTAAGATCATGGTCTCCCTGTATATTACCGAATACATGCTAAGCTCTATTTTGCCTGCTTTCCAGTTGTTTTAAATACTGTTATTCAACTTGAGTATCTAACACAGAAGCACTCTTTTGACTAGATTTCTTTTGAGAATGACAGTACTTGCAAAATACTAAGTTGCTAGTAGTATATTTCTAACATTTTTGTTCTGTGCGAAAGATTGGATTAAAAACTTAGGTCAAACAGCTCAACATTAAACTGAAATGCATTGTTATCAGGAAAATTGACACATAAATACCACTTCTGATGTCTGTGACCAACTTAAATAACAGGGCAAATCATATCAACTAGAATAATAGATATAAAAAATCATATATAGGTAATAGATATAAAAAAATCAAAATCCCCTAAATTACAGGAGTCATATTGTAACATTTTAATGCTCTTGCTTTGCAGACAAGAATACTTTTAAACAAGCTTTCATCTTACCTGTTAGAAAGCAGTGTGGGGATGGTTCTCCCAGATGTCCCTCTCTTACACTCATTCTTAACTAAGGTACATTTATTTATGCCTTCCATTCAAGGAATTTTCTATGAGATCTAACCACAAGTGTTGGTTAGCTTAATATATTTTTATTTAGTTTTCATAGAAGCTGCACTATTACATTTCAAATGAAGTTTACACTTAGATGATCAAAGTTTATGTGAACAAAATGCTAAAAACTATTAGCCAGTGTTTACTGGTACTCCCTAGCATTTGGTATTTCACAAAAGCTGTGTTAGAGATACAAGAAAGAATTGGTAAAGGTGCACTGGGCTTGGAAATCTGGCATATATTTGAAACTAAGGCAGTTGTATGTGAATTTATTTAGAACTTTTTTCATTTAACGTCTATGCTCAGCCACAATTTTGCAAGAGAGGCAAACCAATAGCAAAGCACCTGGCATCTGGCCCCTGGTTATTTTGAAACAAAGATTTTAGCCATTAGGGGCCAGGGTATTATAGATAAATTTATCAGGAGCACATTAGTGTAATTATTACAAAAGTAAGTTTTACTTTTTTCATGCAGTTAAGATTCTTTGAAGGAGTTAATAAAATGCATAGAGTGTTTGTAATTACAACAGAGACTATAATTAACTTAGATTTTGAGTGACTTTTTTTGAGTCTCTCCCCACAGGCTACCAAAGAAACCTGATAAGTCTGGAGTAAAATTCCCTAATAAATTATAAAAGTAATTAAGGGCTAGAAAACACAGAATATTTGTAAATGACCAAATGAGAACAGCTGGGAAGGCTAACACCAAGCCTCGTAAAATATCACGTGTACAGGGCTAGAGTTGTCTAATTTGTTAAGTACGATTGAACGGAGAGGAGAAATGTTCATAGGAAAAAACTAACCATGGTGTAGATATTGTGCATATTTTGGAAATGAAGGAAAAATCAACATGTGTCATGAAATATGTATTGAATGGTGATCATGGCTCAGGCACAATAGAAGAGAATGACACAAAGACTAAGGACATGTGGTTTTTGACATCCAGGGGTTCAGAGTCTATACAGGTGACTTCAGTAGTAAGTACTATGATAAAAAGATCCACAGAGACATCGAAAACCAGGGATGTACTGTATGGTGACTAACATAATATAATAAAAAATCATTATTAAAATTAAAAAAAAAAAAAAAAAAGATCCACAGAGAGCATAGCAATTCAAGCTCAGGGGAATAGGACTTGACCCAACCCGTAAGGTTATTAGAGAATGCTTCCGGGAAGAAATAACACATGAACTTCTTTTTGAAATGTGAGTAGAAGGTGGTCAAGTGAAGAAGTAGGAGACAGGAAGAGGGTAATTCAAACAGTTTTCAGAGTAAGCTCAGATACAGAGGAATGAGCCAGCACAGAGCGTGCAGTATTTCCCAGTGTTGCCGCTGAGTGTGAAGCAGGGAGTGCCACGAAGAAAGGCCAAACGTGCAGGCAGGGGTCAGTTCATGGAAGATGTTTTATTCTAAACAAAGAGAATTGGATTTTATCTTGTAGACAATAAGGCTTCACTGAAGCTTTTTAGCAAATGAACTCTATGGTCGAAGTTTCTTATTTGAATGATCACTTTGCCAATAGAGCTGGATGGGGGGAAGAAAAGTTGATTTAGGAGGGCTATTTCAGTAGTTTGGGTGATAAAAAAGGGCCTGACATAGAGAGAGTAGAGATGGAAGATATATAGATCTAAGAAATATTTAGAAATTAGCATCATTATGGGGCTCCTGGGTGGCTCAGTTGGTCAAGCATCTGCCTTCAGCTCAGGTCATGATCCCAGGGTCCTGGGATCAAACCCAACATCCAGCTCTCTTCTCAGCGGAGATCCTGCTTCTCCCTCTCCCTTTGCCTGCTGCTCCCTCTGCTTGCTCTCTCTCTCTCTCTGTGTCAAATAAATAAACAAAATCTTTTAAAAAAAGAAATTAGCATCATTAGACATTGATTTGGGTGTGGGAAATGAGAGAATAAAAATAGGAAGTCAAGGGTATTTTGCAAGGGGGAGAAATGTACATTTGGAGGTAACAGAGTTTTACTGCTCTAGCTATGGGTCTTGAGGATGGGTTACTGAGCAATGCTTGGTGAGCTGCCTTGGAAAATTCAGCCCTACTCTTGAGAAAGTAGAGCAAGAAATAATACCTGCCTTTGAAGACTATATTGTATTGCTGGAACAATGGATGTTTTGGCCCTACTAAAATAATTTCTTGCACTGAAAATAAGTAATTGATTCTAGAAGTTGACATTCTGTCTTATTTTTGACATTCAAATATGGTTCAAGACAGGATAAACTTCCTGTAAGAAAGGACATTGACTGGTTTTGAAAAATAATGTAAAATAGTGAAACATTTTGTCCAGTTTCATTTTCTCTACCTTTGCCCAAGTATGGTGCATATAAAGTTACTATAACCCATGGGTCCATGATGAGAAATATCCACATGAATAGAGAGTAGGCTACTAAAATGTGAGACCTTGGAAGGAACGGGATGCATCCCTTATTCACAGCACCTCACATGGGGTCTAGGAACCATAAATAATGAGATCTAGATTTAATTGAATGACATCAAAATAACACTATTTTACTAATTACTTTCACAGATTAAGCTCCACAAAATGTGTTGCAAAGCATTTTGGTGCACTATCTTGATGGTTGAAATCATTACTTGAATTGCTCATAACTGGGTGAAGCAGGAAATTTTTTTCAAATAGCACCATATTAAAAGATAGGAGGAGAAGCTCATAAAACACTTTATTATGTACCAGCCTTGAAGGACCATAGGCCCTAATTATCAAGGAGATAGCTTCTCTGCTCTTTTCTCTCACACTTGTCTTAAGACTTAATGTTGCTAAATTCTGTTCTGTTCTGCCACAATTGGCTTTCCCCTTAATGCAGTCCCTGACTCTTCTTACTCTGCCAGGATTTATATATTCTTGCCCATCATGTTGAATCTCATTTTACCACAAAACCCTTTTGGAAGCTCTGCAGAATGCAAACATACCTCAAGTAGATTTTCTACAAGAAGGAAAACTAGCATTTATAGTGTACCCGATGTTTTACATAAATTCATTGAATAGTCATAGTATTATATAGGGTAATACATGGAAATATCAATACCAATACTTGGAGAGGTTAAGTAACTTCCCAACGTCCCCCAGATACAGGAGCACAGATGGAAAATCAGCATGGGTCTCCAGGCTTCAAAAGCCATGGGCTTTCCACTGAACCATGTAGTCTAACAAATGCATATTTGAGGACATTTCTTGCCTTCCATGTGTTCAGCTCTAAATAAATCGATCACCTGGTGCAATCTCCAGGTTTTCAGCTTTAATTTTCTAAAATGGCAGACTTCACCTACTCAGTACTTTATCTCCGTTTCACTTTCTCATATCCCTGAATAGTGACATCACCGTCCATTGTGTCATTCATTATATCTTCAATCACCCCTTCAACTTGGTTCACCTTCAGATCTCTCCTGGCTTTCATGTCCACTATCCTCTCAGCAGCATTCTCTTCTGACCTACCGCACCCTTAAATTACCCTCACGGTCTTTGAGTCTCTCTTTTCCATATGTTGCCTTTACCCTTTCCCTGTTCCTTAGCCTCATTTCCTAGTGGGTCACTCCTGCCTCCCTCCTACACACCAGCCATTCTGAAACGCATGCAGTTCCACAAATAGACCATGTTATTTCGTCCCACTGTGGTTTTGTTCATGGCTGCCTTTGCTCGGAGCTGACCCTACGGAGATCTCCCGTCCATCATTCACCATTCACCTCAAGTGAAAAGTCCTTTAATACATATCATGACACTTCCAGAGGATAAAATACTATACTCTAGCCACTGATTATAAGGCATATAAAGTCTTTGTTAAATACAAGATACATGTTAGGCAAAGCTTGAAATCAGAGATAAAATAAAAAGATATGGAAAGGACCTCTGCTTTTTCAAAACCATTGGTTTTACTTTCATACCACAGCCGATCAGGGAGCTCTGTGGTTGTTCGCATTTTCTCTACTCCATTAGATTATTTGATGGTTAGTGTTTATCTCTCTCAGTACTACCTCTGCTGACCTGATTCCAAATAAATGAGAGAAGATTAATTTTAGGATCTTTTGTGCTTGTGTTCTTCCAGTACACATTTCTCTCTATTTGCTTTAATTTAATGAAAGTATCATCATGTAAAGACAAATATGTAAAAATGAGCCTAATTCCTTCCTTTCTAAAGAAAAGTAAAAGAACGATACCGAAAATGCTCTGAGTATCCCTGAAGCCATGTGTCTGCAGGCTCACAACGCTACACTAGCAGGGACAAGGGCGCTGTAGCCAGGCCCGCCGCCCCCTGTGAACCTCAAGCACCCGGCTGACACACTTGGTGTCATTTTAGATGTAGCCGGGGTTCCTCTCAGCTTTAAATTCTGTTAAAAATCCTAGGCAAGGGTGATAAACTGATTCCAATTTAGCTTCTTCTTTAAACAGAATCTAAGCCCAGAAATGAAGCCAGCCACACCTTTGAAGTGTTGTTGAACATGGCAACTGAGTGGGGGGTGGGAAGAAGCAGAGAGAGAGAGTTGAGAATTGAGCTGAGTTTAAAAAGAACCACAGGATCTGGGTTGCGTTTGCTCAGCCTCTGGGTTGTTCAGGTAAAGGAGAAAATATCATTAAAAATAGTGGGGGACCAACAAAACTGTTTAAACCACATGTACCCTGGGATCTTCCATTGCCAGGTCAAGCCGTTTAGATTCAGCTCAGCTTCTGCATTGAAAATAGAGAGGTTCAGAAAGTATCTGTGCCTATGACTAATAAGATTTTTAAAAGGGTGTTATTGCCATGTACCCAGTTTACTTCTGGCTTATCTTTTGAGATAACTGACTAGCGACTAGAATTTTCTAAACGTCTAAGTGATTTGATGGTGTCGTCCAAAAGTTTCTAACGCTTTCTCCAGAAATACTTCCCCAACAATGTGAAAGTTCTCATATTGTAAATTATTTCAGAAAGTTGAGACATGGCATGTTCACCGTTGTTTTTAAAATGGAGGTGTTTCTAGGAGGAATAATAGTAATCCTCTGACACGTTAGAATGACTTCATCGGAGATTGGAAAGCAATGATTTGACAAGAGGTTCAAAAGGACCAGGAAAGGGGGCAGGTAAGTTTTGATTTGTGGGGTGAGGGAAAGAAGATTGATGAGCTGAAGGACGAGCTAGTACCGCCGGAGTTTCACAGATAGAGCAGGAGAAATGAGGAAGGAGAACTACAGGGAGTGCGCGGATGTGTGAATTCCTGTGACTAATTGTGGGGTCGTAAAGACCGAAAAGACATAGAATGGGAAAATGAAACAACGGCCCAAACAAATTACTTCTGACTCATGCAAAATTATTTGTGTTATGTGTCTGGGGAGGGACTTTGTCATTTAACCCCTCAGGCTCTCAGTTTTCTCAATCTGTAAAACCAGAGCATCAGACTATTGGACTAGATGGTGTTTAAAGTTCCTTTTGGATTTTATATATGTGTATATATACATACATATATATATGTATGTGTGTAAATTTGATATTGTTGTCATAAATATATATTTAAATAAAATCTTTAAAAAGTAAATATATATTTAATCCAAAAGGTACTTCAAGCATGTAAGTACACACACACACACACACACACAATTAAATACACCTATTTATCATTTTATATCTGTTTAGTAAGTTTTCAACAAAAGCTCACAGAAAGAAGACTGAGTGAGAATCGGGAGTACTTTGTTCCATTCCCAGCTCTAAGGGTAACTTGCTGAAGGACAACAGAGAAGTCATTTACCAGCTCTTACCTTTAGTTTTCTCACCAGTGGAAGAATTGAACACACTTTCGTCCCTAACCTTTAATCAGTCTATACTTTCAGGAAATGGTTAAATTGTCCACATATCAGCTGTAAGAGGAGAAGCTGTATTTCCCTACGTCCTGCAGATTTAAAAGTGGTCCAGTTAGGCCCCTAGATTCATCAGACACTGCGGTTATGCCCCTGCAGCTCTTCCCACAGACCTACAGGAAATCATCTTGCTTCCCTTTTCATAGGGCCAGTTCCTCACTCCGTTTCTCTCAGACTACAGAGGACTACGATATCCCCAAAGCATTTCTTTTCTTCACTTTAAACCACGTACACTTACTTTTCTTTTCTTTTTATAGTTATGTCCCTAACATAGTTCTCAAAAAATGATATCTAGAAATATTCCTCTGCCCTCTTTTTTTCTGAGGGGGAACTTCATAAAAATTTCTCCTCCTTCATTACCAAACTAGCCAGTAAAGGACACTGTCTTCAAAATTAGCGGCAATTCTTCTTGAGGACATAGTGAGTGGATACACTGCGTATCAAACACTCAACTATTCCAGTGACTCTTCTCTCGAGAGACTCATTCCTTTATCCAGGACTTCCAGAGAGGTGACTCCCACCTCACTTTATCTCCTTCTGTCTCTACTAGAAAGACTCCCACTTCCAACAGGGAGCAAATGATCAGAGTGCATAAAAGAATACCACTGTTAATTCTTGTATTGTCTTATCTTTCTGTACCCCGAATTCAAACCCTTCTGGTCGACAGGAGGTCCTAGTTTACTATGCTGTATAACAAAAGACCACCACCTCAGTGGCTTAAAACAACACATGTTGATTACTTGACAGTTGTTACAGACACAGCTTAGCTTGATTCTCTGCCTCAGGGCCTTGCCAGGCTGCCTTCGAGGTTTTGACTGGGGCTACCGTCTCATGAGTGGCTAACCAGGAAAATATGCTTCCATCCTGTCTTCAGTTGTTGGCAGGATTCATGTCCCTGTGATTGTAGGACTAAAGGTCCCTCTTTTTTTTTTTTTTTCTGGGCTGTTGACCAGACGGTTCTCAGCCCCTAGAAGTTGCCTGCTGTTCCTTGAAGCATGGCCCTCTCCATTGGCCCTCTCACAATATGGTAGCTTACTTCTTCAAGCCTCACGATAGAAAGTCTCTGACCTCAAGGAGCTCTCAATCCCCCTTTTTGAGAGCTTTTATTAAGTCATGCCTACCCAGAACAATCTCCCTTTCAATTAATTCAAAGTCAGCTGATGAAGGACCTTAACTTATCTGAAAAATTCCTTCCTTTTGCTATATTCTATTGGCTAGAAGCTCATCACAGTTCCTGTTCACACTCAAGGGGAGGGCGTTAGACAAAAATGTAGACACCAGGGGCTGAGAAATTGGGGCTTATTAGGGGTACCTTAGGGTTTATCTGCCATAAGAAGTATTTCCATTACATTTGTTTTCAGATGTGTGCTCATTAATTGACATAATGACAAATAGCTCTGTTGTTTTAAAGGGGGAAATAATTACAATTATCTCTTACGAGATTGAAGCTTGTGTGTGAGCCGTGATAGGGAAGTAGCAGGTGATTTCTCCTCCAGTTCATAAGGCTTTAGAAGTAACTGAAGTGCATAACTGAAATAACTGGTACCCTTTAAATATCATAGGTTTTTAAAAATCATTTTATTTATTGTTTTCATCCTGATAAGTGTACCCTTTAATCCCTATCCCCTATTTCCCCCATCCCCGCACCCATGCCCCCTCTGATAACAGTTTGTTCTCTATAGTTAAGAGTCTATTTCTTGGTTTCTCTCTCTTTCTTTTTTTCCTTTGCTCATTTGTTTTGTTTCTTAAACTCCACATATGAGTGAGATCGTATGGTATTTGTCTTTTTCTGGCTGACTTATTCTGCTTAGCCTTATACCCTCTAGCTCCATCTATGTTGTTGCAAATGACAAGATTTCATTCTTTTTTTTATCACGCTGAATAACATTCCAGTGTGTGTGTGTGTGTGTGTGTGTGTGTGTGTGTGAATACATATATCACAACTTTAGCCATTCATCTATTGTTGGACATCGGGCTGCTTCCATAGCCTGACTATGGTAAATAATGCTGCGATAAACTTAGCGGTGCATGTATCTCTTTGAATTAGTGTTTATGTATTTGGGGGTAAATACCCAGTAGTGTGATTATTGGATTGTAGGGTAGTTCTATTTTTAATTTTTTCGCGAACCTCCATACTGTTTTCCACAGTGGCTGCACCAGTTTGCATTCCCACCAGCAGGGCACAGTGTGCCTTTTTCTCCACAGCCTCAGTATCATCCTAAATAGCACAGGTTTTTGTCCACATCATGAATGTTTCATTTTATATAACATTTTTATCTTTCCAAGTGCCTTTTATTAACTATGTTCTTGCGATTACTGTTGTTAGTTTGTCTGTATATTAAGTGCAAGAGGAACAGTAATATTTCATCATCACTTCAAAATTTAAATATGTATAAAACCACTGTGTCTAAGTGTAATTATGTGTATGGTCAGGTCGCCTCTTGTGCCAGGTGCAGTGTTAAATACTTAGTGTATTAGCACATCAAAGCCACACAATAGCCATTCCAGCTAAGTAATTCTGGAACTAATTTTAAAGAGAGGGAAACTCATGCTTACATGAGTTTCGTAACTTGCCCATGGTCATACTGAGTTAAGAGATGGGTAGAATCCGATTCAAGTTCAGGACTGTCTGACTCTGGCGAGCACCTACATTCTTCCTTATTTACACTGAAGTATTGGGAGGTGTGTGTTTTTGTCTCCATTTATGGAGAAGGAAATTGGGCTACTTGCCCAAGGTTGAAGTGTCTTTCCCACTTGCTTGTGGACTGCTTCATGGTGAGGACTCTGTCTTGCTCACGTTCGCACCCTCATCCTGGCACAGAATAGCCCATATGTATAGAATGACTGGAGTTGACCGAGGTCTAGACTTCATTCCACCTCTTCTGTTTCTGAGATCTTTGCATTTCTCTTCCCAATCAGAGTCTTCCCAGATCTAGCCCTTAACGTAATAAAATGTCACCTTGAACAATCAGTAATTTATCCGGTGGATCAGAATTCAAAATTTTTAATATACTTGCTTTGCAAGTGTGTTAAAGGAATTAATGAGTTTTGGGAAGAGGTTTTTCTGGGCGAATAAACTATGTTTTGAGCACTTTAGAAACTACATTAACTCCTTGAGCCTGTGTGAATAGTACTTCAGCTGAGCAAATGGTGCCCTAGTGGCCTTTATTTTAATGAATTTCCCAAAGATGGTTGACTCACCTCATCTGGTAAGATCATTTGGTGAAACGACTTGAGCCACTCAGTGGGAGAATTGATAAAAATGCAAAGTGATTGAAATGTAAGAAAAACACTCTGAACTAAAGGAAATGACCTGCCATGAAGTTCAAGTTCTTCTCTAAGAAAATTCAGCTATTAATCTAAAATTGTTCTCCACATGACTAAGAACAAAGCACCGAACTGTTGCTTTGGGCATACGCTGTGTGGTTACCTTGAATATGAGATAAAGAATGGCCATTTTAGTTAGTAATTTTTTTTTTAAGTATTCTCTGTTTCACATTCTAGCAGGCCGAGCTGGCAAGACGGTTTTTTTTTTCAAACTTTCAACAAATCAAAAAAACATCCTCTTTCTTTTCAAAGTCCTGAGAGCAGGACATACTTGTCTTGTTAGAATTACAGCTCACATCCCAACTGCTGCCCACGACTGCCCGGAGCCCTAACGCTGGCCCTCGCTCCAATTTACAGTAAGATTAAAACTCTTGTAAGCTAGTCTGTGCATCTTCGCTGAAAATTATCTTTTTGTGAAATCTAACGTAAATTAGCCAGTGTTTTCATTCTTATTATATACATGAAGCCCTTTGGCATGGAAGCTTCCTTCAAATTACTGTTTCGCTACAAATGTGACCACTTTCCACCTGCTCTTTATAGCATTTTGAGTTGGTTACTTAAATGGAACGTGCATCATTAGTGCTAGTGAATAACATGCGGTGAAAACGAGGTGAGTCAGCATAATCGTGTGCTGCTTTATTGATGAGTAAGCCGAGGCAAAGAGAAACAGTGACTTTCCCAATGCCAGACACGGCAGCAAAAGGACAGCTGGAAAACCCTGAGCCCCATGAATCTCCACCCAGTTGCTCAATGTACTGAGCCACACTGCTTCTCTTTAATGTCTAAGATGAATTATTTCCACACCTCTCTAAATACACCACTAGTTGAGTTAGACCCTGCTGTGTTTTCATGGGACACATTTTAACGTAATTGGGATGCCAGGTATGTTGATGTAACCTTCTCATTAGGAGAAACACTCCATATTAACTGTCAAAACTTACATTCTGCAGCGGTTTTCTAACTCTTAGAGCCATACATTTTGGAGGAACCACACCAGGAGCTACCAATAGTGTGAGGGGAGGAGAAGGAAGAAAAAGAAGAGGCAAGAATAGGGGGATGAAAAGTCACGTGTCTTCTCAAAGCCTCTCAAGGAGAGAAGCTTGTAAAGCCTTAGGAGAATTTCCCGTGGAATTGTGTCTGGTAAAGCACTCCTATGCTCAGGAAATATTTGAAAACTCCACATGCATACTGAGGTATAATATATTTTACATTTTATGCTGACATCTTAAAACTTGTATATCATTCGTGTCGATCTAGAGGCCATGCGGATCGAAGGGGAGTTCAATCTGCAGGTTATAATGCAAATGGGAGATGACGTAAGGGAGGGTTTCTTATGAAAATATACAACCTTCCTTTTAAATTTGCCCTAACAGATAAATGGATGATCTGTGCGAATTTTATATTTGAGTAGCCAGTAGAAAAGAATGCCCCAAACCCTCCGCATGTTAAGGTCCAGCTAACTGTGGTTAGAGAAATCAGTGTTATTGAAAGCAAACAGAGGTTATCTCTGTAAATTAAAGACAGCAAGCTGAAAGCTGAGCCTAAAGGAGAAGATCGTAGTCATCCATTCGATCAGTTCATCAATACCCAAAGGGATATTCATTGAGTCTCAGGATGGAACAAGGTGCCCTCCTGTACTCTAGGGAACAGACGTAAGCAAGTACACCACCGCTGAGTTTTGACTGTGCGGGGAGAGAGGGCAGAACACTGGGAAGGGGGAAGACAGCATTTAACAGATAGTCCTTATAATAGCTAGATGTATCGCCAATACTACCTTCCTAATCAAGGACCATATATCAAGCACCCTTTACGGAGCTTATAATGGAACACAAATCTTATAAACATACACATTTTTGCAACAAAGGCAGCACCTCAGAAACTAAATTAATGGGGATTGTGGGCCTGGATTTTTCTCCCTCATCCACCAGGACTCCCCCTTCATTTGCAATTAAATTCTCTTCTGTTTTTTCCTGCCCAGGCCACTAGTTTAATTCCTTACATGCAGTATATGGTCAATGAACTTTTATTAAATACATGAATAAATTAGTTAATATGGAAAAATCCTGAAGCATATATCCAGTCCCTCCTGATAAGCTAAAACTTTTCCAATACTTAACTAATTAGAATAATGTACTGCCTTTTTCACACAAGCTATCAGGAAGCTTACTGGCATTTTGGTCCAATTGCTACAATTTGCCTAATAAGATTTTCCTTCGAGCTTTTTCTTTTTCTCGCCCCATTTGCTTCTTGGCTTTTTTCTTTTTGTCTTATATTATATGATTTTGGCCTTACTCTTCCTGCATTTTTTTAAGTAAGCAGAATTAAACAACTTTCGAAAGCAGATACATTCAAATCAATATTATTTAGGAAACACAGAGAGGAGAAAGGAAAAATATTGAATTAGTACATAGTGTTTAATCCCCAAGCTTATTTTCTTTATCCTTGTCAGGAAATTTATAAATTTTAGTTTTGCCATCAGGGGTGGGGAGTACAAGATACAAATAATTTGCTTACAAAAAAGTTTTCTTTTCCTGATTATAAAAGCAAAAAAAAAAAAATCATTACTACGGAAAACATAATAAAAAAGGAAGGAAATTAATACCTTTCTAATACGCTTGGTGTGTTTTCTTTGGTTATGAAAAGCAAGAAAGAGGCCCATCTTTGGAACTTACATTTAGAATTTCAATCCAGATGATTTTTCACTGAGATATACCACAAGCCTTCTTAAAAGTCTCTAAAACTTTTTTAAACATTATTTTTAGTTGGCTGCCCCTCAGCCTGGCTTATTGAAACCTCTCCTACCACTATCCACTTATGTTGTTTTCTTTTTTTAATTGCTTATTCCTAGGATGAAAAGTCATGTACAGTGATCTCCCTGAATTTTGTGTGCATCTTGCATTTCCTTTGGACTTCCCTGGAATTGTAAAGCCAACATCCAGGGAGGTTTTTAAAGATGATATCCCAGATGAAATACCTTTTTACATATTGTGTTATCACTCTCCTGTCCTAGAAACTGATTCCCATGTGTCAAAGCCTGAAGCAGATTGACCTCAGATGTGATTGAACTCATGAAAAGAAATGTGGTGCCACCATTATCTTTTTCTGGAATTTTGTGCTTTCTTTAGGAAACCCCCAGAGTGTGCCAGCATTAGTTCTTACAACAGCATGTTGATAAATCATATTTAGCACCAGGTTAACATCTGCCAACACATACATTGGACTTTTTACGTGTATCCACTGTGCGAGCTCCATTTATTGTATTCTCTGTTTAGAAAGCTACAGAATGTGAGCCTTTGTCCACGTTCAGTTTTGCACTACAGTATCATTTCTATACTTGCTTCACACCCTTATTTAATTAAGAATGTCCCGAAGTGTCACCAACCCATTTATTCACCTATTCAATTCCTTTTTTTTTTTTTTTTGGCCATTTAACAAATATGTATTTGCCTCCTAATTTGTACTGGGAACTTTTCTATGTACTGGGGATATGGCTATGAAGGAAAACCTTTGATTATATTGAAGCGTTTGGAGGTTTTATATTAAAAGCTACTCAAGCAAGCAATTAAAAAATTAATGAGAGAACATAATAGATAATACCTTTTGGAAGATAATAAAAATAATAGAATAGAATAATAGAAATAATAATAAAATTGATGATTAAATATTACATCTCTTTGTGGCTAACAAAGCCAGCAGCAGTTCTATTTTGAAGCAAATGGGATTGTCTACAGTCTATAAAGTCTAGCAGAAACCACCCAGGATCATGAGAATCACGACATACAGACAAAGTATGATATTCACAGATGCCTCACTCAGACTGTTGGCAAACAGACGATATAATGTTGAAAAGACCCATAATTAGAATGGGGAAATATAATGTGAAGCCTTTTTCAGAATACTTTACAGAAGATAATCACTGCCCTAATTTTCATTATGATTTGAACATCATGGACACCTCACTTCACTGTACAGGCATAATTTCATTCCTTCAGAATTTAGTTATTCTGGTGGCTTAATCTAGGAAGGTAAACCAAGAGGGGTCACGATGCAAATCTGTGGTAGACGTGGGAATGTGCCATCTGGATCTCATTTGAAGAGAGAACTCGCTGCCCGGCGACAAGGAGGGCAGTCAGGAGGTAGCATTCAGCTTTGCACTCCTTCAGGGTCCGCCTCAATGGCAAGACCACTTGGCTCAAGGCCAAGGCCTTCCCAAGACAACTTGCCCCCAGTGACTGAGTGAGAGAAGAGTACTTCAACCAGGCATGAGACGCTCTCCAGAGCTCTCTGTAGGGCTGGTCAAGGCAGTACGAAGCCCGCATTACAGTTTGACTTCCTCCTTTCACCAATCCTGCTTCCGAAGGGCCTTGATGGACTAGAATTGCATCACTAAGAAAAAATTGCAAAGACATCAAAGAGAGCATTACAAGGGCTCAAATACAGCTTTCTGCATTTTATAAAAGTTTACAGGTTGAAATGCAGTCATTTCAATTGAATGTCATCAAATAGCACATGTAAAGCATTCATCTGAGTCCTGAACGTGGGAAGTTACTTCAAGCACTCAGTAAGTAATTTCTGGGTTATAGGCCCTGCCTGCAGTGGGTATTGAGCACATAAAGATAAATTTCGGGCCCTGCACGGAAGGAAGGCATAGAGGGATAACAAGAGTAGAGGGTAGCCAGGACACGTTAGTTCAAACTGAATAGCAGTACATAAATAAGTAAACAAATAAACAAGTAAATAACCAAATAGCAGAGAAAACGTGAGGGAGAATTTCACGCTGCCTAAGGTTTCGAGTCTGTGTTCAGGGGTATAGCTCGAGAGCACTGCCCAGCTGAAGTCAAAAAAGATAATAAGAGCAGTACACGGCGGTGCCGTCTCTGCAGATCGCTGAGAACAGACTTCACAATTTCTTCAATTTGCACAATTCTCTCTCGCATGAGAGTTGTTCTCTTCAAACAGAATCTGCACATTACGAAATAATCATTTAAATAAGTCATTTTGGAGTCTTGCTGACACAGGAGAGGATTTGTGTACATTTTCAAACTGTTCTTTTTTATTTTCGATAGGGACAAGATAATGGGCCAGCATTGTGTCTTCACAAAGAAGCCTAAATCCATTCACAGGCATAAAATCTGTGAATGCCGGATCCAGATGAGACTTAAGTGTATTGGGGGGATCTGTACGTAGGCCAAGATGTAGAACGTACAGCCCACGATCCAGGACCTGCAACGGAAATGGCAGGGAAAATTAAAATCGCCCATGCTCAAAAATGGTTAGGATTTCAAGGCAGCAAAGGAGAACATTACACCAAGTGCAGGGTCCTTCTGAGCCTGGACCCTGTGCAAGGACACACGTCCCAAGCCTGGGAAGCTGGTGTTACCGCTCTCCTTCCCAGTCAACCGTGGGAAAGAACTAGTACGTTTTGTCTACAAATGCCGAGATTGGTGCAGAATGAGCACGAGCATTCACAAATATTACTAAATGAATAAATACCAACCTGCTGACTATAATTCATATATTACCTGCCATACTCCCTAGTAGTGAGAGGAGGTTCCTTTGAATGCTGTCATCAGCCTCACAATGCTGGGGTTTTCCATGAAGCCTTAGACAAGGCTGGTGGCCCTTCAGTTGGCCTAGTTTCAGTCTGCCCTGATCCTGCTTCTCTCCCTTTCCCGTACTCAGAATGGCTACATTTTATATCCCCAAATATTTGGGCCAGCGTATGCAAATACAAATGCTGCAATAAAGGAGAACCATTAGCAATCTTAGAATATAGAACAATATAGATGGAAATGTGAGATAAGACCAGACAAAAAGTTAAAACGCAGCCATGCAATCCACTAAGAGCCTGTGTGGTAATGAACTAACATACACACTTGGCTGTGAGGTTCCCCAAAAGCAAGACAAAGGCATGATTAGCTAAAAAAAAAATTCTCATTGTTTATAGGAACAAAGTTGTGATAAATGTTCTGAGGAAGCTGGGCTTGTAGATTCACTTGTAAGCAACATGTTTTGTTTTCCTGTGGGGCGATTTCTTTCTCTTCCCTTGCACGGAATTTGGGGTGAATCTCATTAATGTTGAATCACTACCAGGTGATAAAAGGTCCTCCAGTCAGTAATTTAAATGTCTAATCTGGAAATTTAAATGCCTAAAGGAATTAATATGTCAGAGGCCTAGCTGCTGCCCTCACTGTTTTGTACAAGCCGTAGGCCAGCCCCGCGCAGTGGGAAAGAAGGCATGGTTGGCCTCCACTGTCTTCTTCCACCTTGTGTTTCTTTTTCTCTTTTTCATTATGCTTAATAATGGCCATTGATTCTTCCAGACAGGATGACCCTTAGACCCAGGAACTAGAACTCTCACTGTGGACCCTACTCGTGAGATCCTACGTTGGCTGTCTTCTAGTTTTGCCCCGTCACATGGGACAGACACTGTCTAGATCGAGGAGAAATGCTTTTCAGAACCAGCGTCCTCTAGCCTCACTGTGCTTGGAGCATCCAGGACCTTGTCATTCTTCGTCAAATGATGCCAAGTCTGATTCCATGGTCTGTGCGGGGCTCTTCTTTAGGGTTTGCCTTCCTGAGGGAGGGAAGCTTTGCTGGTGTGAGCATTCCTTAGATGGGGGGGGCAGGGGCTAACTGTCTATGACAATGTGGATGGAACTTGGACATTTGGTCTGGGTAATTGTAAGTATATCTGTGAGGTTTTCCATGGTGCTGAAGGGAGCTGGAGTATAAAGAGAAGGGACAGAGGCTGCAGGTGCTCCCAAGATGCCAGAAGGTCAACAGTAGGCTCTATGCTGCTAATTTCCAGCAATAGACTAAAAAGGTATCAAGAATTCTAAATTCAACTTTGGTCACTCAAATAGGTAGGAAGGCCTATTTTTCAGGTATATGAATAGATCCACATTTTATTTATAAGTTTGTCGTTTTGACTCATAGCTAACTCTTTAGACATATGTCCGTCAAATATTAGAGGTGAGTCTGGCTCCGAGATTGGTTGAGGAGCTGGGGATGCTGGAGAAAAGAGGAGAAGGGCAAAGAATTTTATACTTGACTTAAACTGTAACTCTGTGTCAGGCTCTCTGAATTTTGTTTTTTAACACCACAATTAGGAAAACAAGCAAAGAGTGAACAGTTTATATTTCAATGGAGAACGATGTGGTTGCTTTTGTATTTAGATGCAGAAAAGGAAAGGAGATACTCAGGTGTTCCAATATGATGCATTTTCTTTAGGACTTTCTGTGGGTTCTCAAAACCCTGGCATCACTGGGAAAAGGCCAGATATGTTACAGTCAGTATTTTTATTCTTCCATTTAAAAAAATTTTTTATTTGAGAGAGAGAGAGCAGGGGAGAGGGGCAAATAGAGAGAGAGAGGGAGAGAGAGAGTCCCAAGCGGACTCCATGCTAAGCTCGGAGCCCCACATGGGCCTCAATCTCAGGACCCTGAGATCACGGCCTGAGCTGAAATGGAAAGTCAGTTGCTTAACTGACTGAGCCACCCAGGTGCCCCTTATTCTTCCATTAAAGAAATATCTGGGTTACCTAAACCCTTGTCCCTTTACGTGATCTTCCAGGTCAGTCTCTAAGACTTTAAGACAGCCCCATACAAGCTCTCTATTGGATGTGGGCTACACGTGGTACACAGAAAACTTTCATATGTGCTTTGCTCTGACAACATCTAGCCTAACATGGCCATCTCGCTGTTATTCTACTGTGAGAATAATTACCCTTCCAGTCTCATTTTTGAGACTTCCTAGGCTTGGTAGGACATCAACTGACTTTTGCTTCCACATTTCACAGGAAACATAATTTCCCCAAGAGGTCTCAGAAGAAACAAAGCTTTTTTTCCCCCTGATACTTAGATTTAAAGGTATTTACAACTATGGTCTTTCTATAAGGGATCTTACTTATGATAAGTAATAGTAACACTGATAATGGCAGCTCACATTTAACCAGTACTTGTAAAACTGCAAGTCAGAAGAAATTCTGAGGAGGCCAAATATGTAACCTAGAATATAAAAAGAGGAGGGTTAATTTATCGGGGATGGTTCTGAGAAGCCAGTAAAATCCTGGGAATTTTTGGCAAATATTGTATGTAAACGTATATATGTATTTTTCTGAGGAAAAGGTCGTTTGCTCATAATTTTTCCCATAAAGTCAATCACACAAAAATGGTTGAAAACATTGACAAAGAGGGTGGCAGGAGCAGCATTGCTTATACAAGTTATGAAACCTCATAATTCTCTTCAGATGAAATGGTCATCAAAAATATGGTCGAAAGACCGATAGATGTCGGAATTGATTGGGGCTACATTTCTGCCTTTTTTTTCTGAAGTGACGTTATGCTTTTAAGTTCCCTGGTGCGAGTTCTTAAACTTCGAATGCTTGGGTACTATGCAGACCTACTGGATCAGGGTTTGCAGCACCCATCTTCTTTCTCTCTCCTTCTCTCTCTCTCTCTCCGCTGTCTGTCTGTCCCTCTGGAAAGTTGTCTAGTTGATTTCAATACATAAATACGTTGAAGAAACATTTTTTTAAGAGCCCTGGTTCTCAATTGGGTAGGGAGAGTAAAAGGAAGAGCAACACAATTCTCAAGATACCTGGAGAACTTTATCAAACTATATGTGTCAATCCCCTTCTCCCCCCCAAAACATGAAAATGGCACTCCAAGGAGATTGGTTAGGGGACAACAAGAAAAATCTAAATCAGAGACTATAGGGACAGAAGTCAGGACAATGAAAATGGGAAAGAAAAATATTCAAGATTTTTATCTGTAATGTTATTAACCATAGAGATCGACATCTCATGAGCCATAAGATCCTATTATTTAACCATAATACCAAAGATAATAGGTTCGAACTACATAGAATATTTGAAAATAAACATTTACCTTGAGACCTTCTATGTCTGTGAATTTAAAGGGATATTTTGAATGGCATCAAAAATGTTGTGAAATCCTGAACTTTTCCATTTTGAAATGTCTACTTAAAGATACACTTACCATATAAATTTTTAGCCTTACACAGTAACTATATAACTGTTCATTATTTTGTACACTCATGACACCATATATCAATATTTCTGAACACTTTACATACTTTAAAAATTTTTTTCTTTTTGTGCATTCGGATACTCCCATAAAGACATAAGGTAGTTTTCCTACTAACCATTATTGGTGTTTCTACTCAGTGGTGGTCATAGATGTGGTATAATAAACTTGACTGTATTTGAAGACTAAAATGTTACCGTTAGAATAATATGGAAACTCCTCCCTTGATTTCAATGACATTTCATTCATAACCTCCCACTTGATGTCAAATTGAGATCTTTCTGTTACAACAGCATTGACTCTACCAGTCATTGGAAGCCTATTCAGTGCCTGTAAAACCCCCCTTGAAAAATCTAGTGTTACTTCTTCCTTGGATCTCTATAAACTCACACATACTGGCAGCTGCAGGGATATATAGTGTGGCCCCTGGCTTGCTCTGCTTGTCCTCTGGCTTCACACAGAGAACAAGTTGCTCAAACTAACTTTTCCAAATGATAACCCTGCAATCCTAGAAAGGGGGTGGACTGAACCAAGAAATCGTGGTTCTCTCTAGTGAAATATTTCATGCCTGATCTGTCGTAGCTCATTCTATGGAAAAAAGAAAATAAACTTTCTTTCTATGCTGAGCTTCTCTTATTTCTTGGAAAAGCATTTCAGGTACTTGCTCCTCTGCTTGCAATATTTGAAATATGAATTCTGAATTTGTGGCTTATCAATAAAAACACATTGACTTTCACAGAGGTTGTCTGGTGAATTCCAGTACAGGAGTAGAAACATTTACTTACATTGTGTTCACAGCTGATAAACTGCAGTTGCTAACAGTTTGTTAATTAAATCTTAGTTAAGCTTTGTCCTTCCTGCTTAGAAACGGGAACTCTTAACATTTGAGGCTGCAATTTGCATGCATCAGTCAACACAAATGCTGAACAAAGTGCTTGTTTAGGTAATAAGATAAGGAGGTGCCCTCTCCACATTTCAGCTCTAACCGCCTCAGAGGCAACATTTCCCAAGATTCCCAGCTGCTGCTTGTTCAGGCAGCTCTGTGGTTTGCGCTGCATATTAATTTCTGTTCGACACGGGAATTCAATTTGTACTGTACATTTCATTTCTTCACAGATTTAGATTTATTTCATGTTCTCTGCTTTTAATTAACTCTCTGGCACAGCTGCTGGACAGGATAGAAAAACTCATTGCTCTCCCTGTGTTATGAGTACACCACCAATCATTTGCCACTTAGATGGTGGTGCAAGAGCTATCAGTTTCTATGGCAACCAGAGCCGTGGTGATTGATTCCTTGCCAGTATGGCATCACCACAGGGAGTGCGGCTTGTGATTTTTCTATGCTCACAACATCCATCTAATTAAAACAGGATTATGGAATCATCCCAGTTATGTTCAACAACTACACTGCAATCCATTTATGTAAATGTCAACACTATTAAATACAGTGGTCAGAGTGTTTATGAAGAAATACTTGTTTTAGTCTTTGGTCTGTGCACTAGAAAGCGAGCGCCCAGCCACCTGGTTTTGGCTACCACATTCTCTCAAATGGTAGCCTTCGATCCGGCACAGTCATTTGGCCCTGAAAATCATATGAAGCGAAACCAAATGACTATGCTTCGATTGGTGCAATGCTAGCTAAGTCTAGAAGGCTGTACTAAGACTGACTTGGAAATTGGTTAATTAATTTAGCGTGTATAAATTATTTATTCATCAAAAGCTCTTAATTCACGTGATCGATTTTTCTTTCAGCAGCCTCCCTTGAGAACAGAATATCCTTCTGCTCTCGTGATTTCCTTCGCATGGAGCATTCCTCAAGTCCTTTAACGGTTACCTGGGCTTTGGGGAAGGCTCACCTATCAGGTGAGATGAAAGATGTAGTATTCACAGTTCTGCGCAGAGGCTCCAGATGAACAAGGCAGCTCAGGGATTTCGTGAGGGGCTGAATGGGGGAGGCAAGCCCTTTAGAGAATTGTGAGATGTGTATGCACAGTAAAAAGGAAGGACGGAGGGTGACAGATCTGTTAGCAATGTTGTTTTATAATCAGAGTTGTTACTGCATAAGGCTGACAAAATACTCTGTGAACGTGAAAAATGGCAGTCTGTACTACCTAATAGCTTCATGTGCCTGTGTGTTTCATTTCCCAGTGTGTGTGTATGTTACAGAAGCTTCTAGTATGAGGTGTATAAGTAAGGGCTATACGGTGTGTGTGTTCACTGTCAACTCTCTTCATTTTACAGATTCCCCCCTCTTGCCTTCATATATGTTATATGAAGAAATTGCACATCCAAACGATACTGCCAGAAGTACTTCTGGTTAGATATTAATTATTAGTACTATACTTTCCGAAAGTTTTATGACATTTCAGAGTTCTCATGAATTGACAGTAAAATTATTCCCAAAGCAGGAAATTCATAAAATGACAAAAGTATATAAAACATTTTGACTAGAGAAAGAAAAAGGATTCTAATATCAGCATAGCTATCCACAGAATGTGATGATGGGTTGAGATAAAAATTGATGGAAGTAGGAGTGCTTCACTGAAGGTAACTTTTAAAATACGTACTGTTCTCCTGTGGGGCGATTGCCCGAGTGTGCAACCGTACAGTGGGTGTGATTTGCGGTAATCCTTTGTCTTGGACACACCGTTTATAGTCCATGTGTATATCCCTACGAGGCAAGGGTATAGATGCAGTAGTGGCAACATGTATTATTCATTGCTAATTCATTAGCGGGAGGCTGACGAGCACCCGTCTTAACTATGACCAGCAGCAGCATCTATCACCCTTTCGTAAAGTCTGCTGTACTTGCAAGATGTTTACGGCATGACCAATGTTTCCTCTGCGTCCAGATGAAACTTCTATTAATGCATAAATCAAAAAAAATTTTTTTGAGGGTTTCTTTTGAAAGGGAAAAATTTGCTTGCAAATGCAAAACATTTCAGGATAATTTTGAGGTTTATTTTCTTCAAGTAATGTGATCAATACATTAACCTGATTTTTAGCTAATTATGTTTTCTTATGTAAACTCAAAGAATGCAAAACTATGCTTTCCTTAAAATTTAAAATGTTAAAATGAGGTCGTATACGCTCTGTCCTATTAGAACAGCAAGGGTATGTCAGAAGTTTTTATCGCTTAATTTGTATATAAATGCTGGATATCCTCACTGAAGTCTTGACTAATAAAATTATAATTACACAAGCTGGGACTAGTAAAATTTTAAGCATATTATCTCTGTCTGCTTCTATAAGCACCCCTGTTCTCAAAAATTATATTTCATTACAGTTTTTAAATAATCAATATCTGTTCTGTTCATATGTAGAAGCTGACATTTTTCTTGAGAAGTCACAAAGTTTATCTAAAGTACAATTGGACTTGGAATACCCTTGAAAAATATGTTTACTGTCTTTCTGAAAAGAATCACAAACATTATTTAAATAGGTATTTAGCCAACGTCACCTCTTAGGAATCTGAAAAAGGTAGAATGAGACATGTACAGATAGGAACTTGAGTTAAATAAGTAAATGGCAAATAGATGGATAGATAATCAATAGAAAATTTAAAAGACATGGAGACAAAGATGATAGATGATAGATAGGTAGGTAGGTAGGTAGATAGATAGATGAACATAGGTGTATGATATAAAATGTAGTTTTAGTGTGACACTTCTAAAAATGTTAGACTCCCTCCCATGCAGAAAAAAAGGAAAGAACGGACTCATAGTTTGTGTATATGACTGGACATGATCATAACTTGACCAAACACATCATAGTTACTGCTTCTTGGCTGCTTACTGTATTAGACACTGTGTAAAACAGTTTTATAAAATTATCACATTTAACTGTTACACCATTCATGTGAGATAGATAATCTTTCTTCATTTTGCAGATGAGGAAACTGAGACTCGGGGGAGTAATATGTGCATGGTCACATAAACAGCCCATGACAAAGTAGGGACTTACACTCAGAAGTGCTAAGTGTAAACTTGGGTTGTTTACTGTACAGACATGAGTGCCTAGTATGTGGCATGAAATATGACCTGGAAGCATTATAAAAGGCTTTGGAGGGGGACCTGGGCGGCTTGGTCGGTTAAGCATCTGACTCCTGGTTTCAGCTCAGGTCGTGATCTCGGGGTTGTGAGATCGAGCCCCTGGTTAGGCTCCGTGTTCAGCACAGAGTCTGCTTGAGGATTCTGTCTCTCCCTCTGCCTCTCCCCCTCTCGCTCGCTCTCTCTCTCTCTAAAATAAGCAAATAAATCTTTTTTTAAAAATAAAATAAAAGGCTTTGGAGGAAGCTAAGAGTGATCAACATGGCTCCAGAAACTCTGTGACCTGATCTGAGAAAACGTAAATGTTTCTGGCATATCCCCTAAGCTGGCCTGCTTGTGCTAAACCTGAAGATAACTCATTCTTTTCAGTGTTGTCCCAGACTCCAGGGTCACAGAAGGATGGTGTTGGTCCTTTGGGTAGAAGGCTATCATCCAGATAAAACAGTCGAGGTCTAGAGATGAAGATAGCAACTCCTCAGGAAATAATAGATAGTGTCATAGATATCCACCTCGTCCTCTTTCTGGTCAGCTTAATTTGATCCGGGTGTGTTTCCATGTGGTTTTGTAGACTTCAGCTAAGAGTTATTTAAATTCAGGAGTGGTCAGGAAACACGTAGATATTTCAATTAGATATGGACATAGCACTTTTGGAACTTTCCAATGCTAGGAAGAGGGAAAATTACATATGTGTGTTGTATTTAAACATTTTTAATAGCATAGTAACTCAAGTACTGTCTGCCCTGGCCTTTGAGATCCGGTTAAACCTGATGTGAATTGATATTACACAATCTTGTAAATTCTGTGAATTCTAGGAAATCACTTCTAATTTTTTTCTCTTTGGTGCTTTTGTTATCAGTATGCATTGCTGCCTCTATTCTACCCCAAATCAATCTGGATAAATTCGAGCTCTGTCATCAATTCCCTCAAGGAAATTAACTTGGTAATTTTACTGAAGCTTTCTATGCCCCTGGGCAATGTGACTTCGAATGTGATGGTGTCATATAGCTTCCAGTCTTTCCCATCTCACTAATTCAATCTCCATTTCTCCTCCTTCTACTTTCCTCCCCGAGTTGCTGTAGAAACAAGGAAATTGTTCCTGTCAGATATCGAAACAACTGGGGTCCCAGTTTCTACCACGCATTTAGACTGGGATCTCCCTTTCTACAACTGGAGAAACTATTCCTTTTCTAAAAGAAATATGAGTGACTAGAATGATTTCCATCTTATTCTCATGTTCTTTTCTCTTATATCTTATTTAAAAATGTATCAATGGGGGCGCCTGGGTGGCACAGCGGTTAAGCGTCTGCCTTCGGCTCAGGGCGTGGTCCCGGCGTTCTGGGATCGAGCCCCACATCAGGCTCCTCCGCTGTGAGCCTGCTTCTTCCTCTCCCACTCCCCCTGCTTGTGTTCCCTCTCTCGCTGGCTGTCTCTATCTCTGTCAAATGAATAAATAAAATCTTTAAAAAAAAATGTATCAATGAAAACTCTAGAATTTCCATTGGAATATAAATCTAAGAGTGTTGTTTATATTATTGTTATTATTACAGCCTAAATGAATAATTGAACTTATGAATTTCTAGGTCTAAAGCAAACTGTATTATGAAAAGACTTCAAATCATTGGGATTTTTTCTTCCTCAGATGTAGGCTCTGACTTCCTTTACCAAAATAATTTAGGGGAAAAAATAATAATGTGTCAAAAGCTTTATTTTTTTATAAGAAAAGTGGGGACCTCTTGTGCTTATGTTTAACCTCATCATCAACACAGATGTACAAATACTGGTGAGGAATGAGGGGACCCACCTCCTGGACCAGATGCAGACCTCTGACGAAGTTATTAAATACATCCCAACACTAGAGAAGAGTGTTGGCTCACTTTTTAAAAGCTTCCTCTAGCCAAAAGCTGTCTTGAATTTTTCTGCTCTAGGACCAAACCTAGTAAATGAGGGGAATTTAGTAAATGATACAGTTTCCATGAAATGTCATTTGATCTCAAGTGATCAGCAAAAGAAAAACACTGTTTCTAACTCAGTATTCTTAGTTGCCATCATTTTTTGCAATTCCTTTTCCTTATAACACTAATTCATGGTTATTGTTTTTAATTATCAAATAATATATCCCCCTTGTAAAACGTTTCAACGAGATTTAAGTCATTGAGAAGAATGAGAATGTTCCTCTTCCCCCCACTCTGTCAGTCTTTTCCCCATAGGTTAACAGCTGTTAAAAGTTTGATGTAGATTTTTCTAGTTAATTCTTCTGTATATTAATAAATAAAAAATTATAGGACAATATAATTCATATTTTAGATTTTGTTATTTAATAATATGCTTTGGATATTGTTTTATATACCAATAATTTATTGATTTTATATCTCACTTATTTTCTTTCATACGGAAGAATATATAATGTTTCAATGATTATCAGTGTATCTATTGCAGATAGTGTCACTGTACATATACCTTTGTGTACATATGCAAATATTCCTCTATAATAGACTCCTAGGAGCACATTTGCTGTATCAAAAGTAATGCACATTTTTAAAAATTTATTTTTTTTAAAGTTCCATGATTTATTACTTACGTATAACACCCAATGCACCATGCAGTACATGCCCTCCTTAATACCCATCACCAGCCTATCCCATCCCCCCCCCCCCAAGCCCTCAGTTTGTTTCCCAGAGTCCATAGTCTCTCATGGTTCCTTTCCCTGTCTGTTTACCCCCCGCCCTTTCTTCTTCCCTTTCTTCTCCTACCGATCTTCCTACTTCTTATGTTCCATAAATGAGTGAAACCATATAATTGTCTTTCTCTGCTTGACTTATTTTGCTTAGCATTATCTCCTCCAGTCCCATCCACGTTGCAGCAAATGTTGAGAAATCATTCTTTGATGGCTGAGTAGTAGTCCATCATATATATACGGACCACATCTTCTTAATCCAGTCATCTGTTGAAGGGCATCTCGGCTCCTTCCACGATTTAGCTATTGTGGACAATGCTGCTATGAACATTGGGGTGCATATGGCCATTCTCTTCACTACGTCTGTATCTTTGGGATAAATACCCAGTAGTGCAATGGCTGGATCATAAGGTAGCTCAATTTTTAACTTTTTAAGGGACCTCCACACTGTTTTCCAGAGTGGCTGTACCAACTTGCATTCCCACCAACAATGTAGGAGGGATCCCCTTTCTCCACATCCTCCAACAATTGTTGTCTCTTGCCTTGTCAATTTTTGCCATTCTAACTGGCATAAGGTGGTATCTCAGTGTGGTTTTGATTTGAATTTCCCTGATGGCTAATGATTTTGAACATTTTTTCATGTGTCTGTTAGCCATTTGTATGTCTTCATTGGAAAAGTGTCTGTTCATATCTTCTGCCCATTTTTTGATTTGTTTATTTGTTTCTTGTGTATTGAGTTTGAGAAGTTCTTTGTAGACTTTGGATACCAGTTTTTATCTGTAGTCTCATTTGCAAATATCTTCTCCCATTCCATGGGCTGCCTCTTAGTTTTTTTGACTGTTTCCTTGGCTGTGCAGAGGCTTTTTATCTTGATGAAGTCCCACAAGTTCATTTTTTCCTTTATTTCTCTTGCCTTTGGAGATGTGTCATGAAACAAGTTGTTGTGGCCGATGTCCAAGAGGTTGCAGCCTACGTTCTTCTCTATGATTTTGATGGATTCTTGTCTCACATCGAGGTCTTTCATCCATTTGGAGTTTATCTTTGTGTATGGTGTGAGAGAGTGGTCAAGTTTCATTCTTTTGCATGTAGCTGTCCAATTTTCCCAGCACCATTTATTGAAGAGACTGTCTTTTTTCCACTGGATGTTTTTTCCTGCTTTGTCAAAGATTAGTTGCCCAAAGAGCCGAGGGTCCATTTCTGGGTTCTCTATTCTTTTCCATTGGTCTATATGTTTTTGTGCCAGTACCATGCTGTCTTTGTGATCACAGCTTTGTAGTATAGCTTGAAATCCGGCAATGTGATGCCCCCAGCTTTGTTTTTCCTTTTTAACAATTCCTTGATGATACGGGGCCTTCTCTGGTTCCACACAAATTTAAGGGCTGTTTGTTCCAATTCTTTGAAAAATGTCCTTGGTATTTTGATTGGGATGGCATTGAATGTGAAAAGTAATGCACATTTTTTAATTTAATTGATACCACTGAATTTGTTTAAAATGAGAGGGGCGAGATTTACCAATTTAATCTCTAATTTACCAATTTAAAGATTTTTCTTTGCCTCAGGCTTCAATATGGCTAGACATGCCACTGTATAATCTGATTATGCCTCTATTTAAATTTTTGATATTTTGTTTTGAGTTTTTTACACTGATTTTTGTTTTTTTAATTTTACATTAAGATGTTATTTATCTTGATTTCAAGATTTTTGGCAAAATGTTCCTTTTGCTTATTTTTGAACTTTATAAAATTAATATACTATATAGTCTTCTGGGCCTAACTTCATTTTTCTCAATATTTTATTAATGCTAATTCAATACTAATACTCCTCCATTCACTACTATAGTAATTTCATTGTGGGAATGAATATATCACAAATTATTTACCCATTTTTAATTAGCATTCAGTTTTTCCCAAGGTTTTTGCTATTATTATGGACAAAGCCCTATTAACATTCTTAGACACATCTCCTAATTATTAATGTATACCTTTTGAAGGTAAATACCTAAGAATTTTCGAGCTACAGGTTATGTATGTGGGAAGGCTCACATTTTCAAGATAATAACAAATTATTTTCTAACATGATTGTACCATAATGAACATGAAGTCTTAATTTTAATGTAGTTGTATATATTCTTTTATGGTTAGTACTTTTGTTTTATTCAAGATAAGGACTCCTCTATCAGTGGCATATTGCATTTTCCAAAGATAAGCACAACAAGAAGTCTCATCCCACATACTTTTCTATAATGTGATCTCATTCTTCTCCAATCAAGAAGTGGACTCTAATTCCCTTGACCCTTAATCTATGCTGGCCTGGCCTTAGTGACTTTCTGAGCAGAAGTGACCTTCCAGAATTTCTGTGGCTAAGACACAGAATGAGTCTCCTGGAATGCTCCCACTTGGAACACTTAACTTCCAGATCCCAACCACCAGGCTCTGAGAAGCCCAAGCCACAAGGAGGGACCATCTGTCGGCACTTTGGGGGGATAGCTTCTACTGAGCTCCCTACCAAAGTCAGAATCAGTCACTGTGCAGGTCAGTGAGCCATCTTGGATGTCTTGCCAAGTGAAGATTTCAGAAAACTCCAGCCCATCCACTATCTGTTCATGCACTATAACCACAATAGATCTCAAGCAAGAACTTCCCAGCCATAGAGATGATAATAAATCGCTGTTTTAAATCACTAAGTTTTAGAGTAGTTTGTTGTGTAGCAATAGATAATTGCACTATTACCAAAAAAAAAAAAAAGTTTTATATTCTTCTAAAAGTTGACATTTAAAAAAAATTTTAATATCCAAATCCTTAATCTACCTGCAGTTGATTTTTGGTATATAATGAAGTTACAGATCTAATTTTATATCCTTCATAGGATTATAATATGAAACCAACTTTCCTGTAGAACTTATTTTTATTTTTAAATAGTGATTGTTTCTAGAATCTCTTAACTTGATATGTGTTTGTAGCTTTATTGACTTTGAGGTTTGTACAATAATAAGTTTAACCCATGGCAGATTCCAAAGAATATAATTTCTTGTACATAAAACTAAGATTATCATTATTAATTAAATACATAAATTACTAAAGAGTAGGGAATAATGGTTACATCACCTTTTAAAGGTGAAATAAGTTAGATTTAAATCCCATGCTCACAAATTTACTGAGATTTTTCATCTGTTTAAAGGAAACAACTCAACTCATATTTCAGCATTTTTGTGATGCTGAAATAAAATAATCATATCAAATTACATAGCATTAGAGACTGGCATAAATTAAATTCTCAGCACATCTCATCTCTCTTGGTCCACAACAGGTAGAAGAGAAATCAACATGTAAGAAAATGTGATGGGTTTGATTCTATACCCTATTACCTGATGATGCTTCTTTGAAATACAGTCTTGCATTTTTGTGAAAAATTTAGGGCTGGAAATGTCTATCTTTATGAGTCTAAATGTGTTTCTTAATTCTTTTCTCTACATCATATGTGATGTTTTCAAACCTATTTTTCCAATTTTTAAAAATTATCAAACTAAACATGTTCTGAAAAATGTTTCACTGTAAAGACTAGCAATATTTTAAAAATATTATGATGCCTACTTTTAAAAGCTGTGCCCTTTTCTTCTGTACCCACAGTACCAAGTAGCAAGCTTTCACTTCATTAGCAGTAATTGGATTTACATTTATGCTTAATCTGTTTATGTATGTAATGGTGTTATATGAAAAAATGATATCTTCCTCAGGATCTCATAAACAAAGAGCTCTGGTATGTGTAATCAAGTACTTGCTGGGGTATAATCCTTTAACTTCCTATTTAATGTGAAATTTAAGCTACTACACCTTTTTATAGACTTGATTTTTTTTTTTAGAACACTTTTAGGTTTATAGAAAAATTGATCGAAAAGTACAAATAACCCCTCACTACTCCGCAACACACAATTTCTCCTCTTATTAACATCTTGCATTAGTGTGGTACATATGCTAAAACTGATGAGGCGGGCGCCTGGGTGGCTCAGTCATTAAGCCTCTGCCTTCGGCTCAGGGTGTGATCCCGGGGTCCTGGGATCCAGCCCCGCATTGGGCTCCTTGCTCCGCTGGGAGCCTGCTTCTTCTCCCACTCCCCCTGCTGTGTTCCCTCTCTTGCTGGCTGTCTCTCTCTCTGTCAAATAAACAAATAAAATCTTAAAAAAACAACAACAACAACTGATGAGACAATATTGATCCATTGTTATTAAATCAAGTCCACAGTTTATATTTGGATTCGCTTTGTATCACACATTCTGTGGGCTTTGGCAAATGTTTGATGACATGCATCCACCAGTTAGAGTATCATGCAAATAGTTTCACTGCCCTAAAAATCCCCTGGGCTCTACTTACTCATCTCTCCTTCTACCCAAACAACCTAAATAAATCTTTTTACTGTCTCCATAGTTTTGCCTTTTCCAGAATGTCATATAGTTGGAATCGTACAATATGTGTCTTCTCAGAAGGGCTTCCTTCACTTAGCAATATGCATTTAAGGTTCCTGCATGTTTTTCAAAGCTTGGTAACTCCTTTATTTTATCACTGAATAATAGTCCATTGTATGGATGTACCAGTTGGTTTCTCCATTCCTATTGAAGGATATCTTGGTTGCTTCAAAGTTTGGCAATTCTGAACAAAGCTGCTAAAAACAAACATGTGCAGCTTTTTGTGTGATCATACATTTTCAACTCATTTGGGTAAATACCAATGAGTATAATTCTTGATCATATGGTAAGAACTTTAGCTTTTTAGGAAACTGCCAAACTGCCATCCAAAATGGTTCTTCCCCCTAGCAATGAAGGCGAGTTCCTGCTGCTCCAAATCCTTACCAGCATTTTCTGTTGTCAGTGTTTTGGATTTTAGCCATTCTCATAGGTGTACAGAGGTGTATCGTTGGTATTTTATTTTGCAATTCCCTAATGACATATGATCTGGAGTATCTTTTCATATGCTTATTTGCCATCTATTTTTTTTATGATGTATCTGTTTAGATCTTTTGCGCATTTATTAGTTGGTTTGTTTGCTTTCTTATTGCTAAGATTAAGAGTTCTTTGTATATTTTGGATACCGGTCCTTTATCAGATATGTGTTTGGCAAACAGTTTCTCCCTGTCTGTGAGTTGTGCTTTCATTCTCCTAACAGAGTCTTTCATAGAGCAAAAATTTTCAATTGTTATGAAGTCCAAATTATCAATTTTTTCTTTCATAAATTCTGCTTTTGGTGTTTTATCTAAAAATTCATCAACTTAAAGTCATCTAGATTTTTTTCCATGTTATCTTCTAAGAGTTTTATAGTTTCATGTTGCATATTTAGATCTATGATTCATTCTGAATTAACTTTTAGAAATGTGTAAAATCTATGTCTAAATTCTTTTTTGCATGTGGAAGTCCAGCTGTTTCAGTCAGTTGTTGAAAAGACAGTTCTTTCTCCATCAAATTTCCTTTGATCCTTTGTTAATGATCAGTTGACTATATTTGGGTGGGTCAATTTCTAGGCTTTCTATTCTCTTCCATTCCGTTCTTTGTCTATTCTTTCACCAATGTCATACTCTCTTGATTACTGTTGTTGAAAAGTAAGTCTTGAAGTTGGAGTAATGTCAGTCTTTTAACTTTGTTCTTGCCCTTCAATATTTTGTGGGGTGTTCTGAGTTGTTTGCCTTTCCATATGAACTTCAGAAACATTTTGTCAATATCCATAAATTAACTTACTGGGATTCAAATTAACAATGTGCTGAAAGTATAGATCAGGTTGGTAAAAGCTGATATCTTAACAGTATTGAATCTTTATATCCATGTGTACAGAATCTCTCTCCATTTATTTAGATCTTTTTTATTTCTTTCATCAGAATTTCATTGTTTTCCTCATATAGAAATCTATAAATATTTTATTAGATTTATACCTCAGTATTTCACATTTTTGGTGCTAAAGTATTTTTTACTTCAAATTCCAATTGTTTACTGCTGTTAAATAAGAAAGAATTGTCTTCATAAATTAATCCTGTACCTTGCAAACTTGCAGGTTGTTTACAAGTTTTAAGAGCTTTTTCCTGTTGATTCTTTAGATTTTCTACAGAGAAATCATGTTGTTTGTAAATAAAGATAGTTTTATTACTTCCTTCTCAATCTGTGTTTTGTTTATTTCTTTTTCTTGTCTTATTGTATTAGCTAGAGCTTACAGTACAGTGTTGAAAAGCAGTGGTGTTGGGGACATCCTTGGCTTGACCCTGATTTTAGCAGGAAAACATTTAGTTTCTCACTATTAAGTATAATGCTAGCTATAAGTGATTTGCACATATTCTTTGTCAAGTTGAGGAAGTTCCCCTCTATTCTAGTTTGCTGATAGTTTTTGTCATGAATGGGTATTAGATTTTGTCAAATGCTTTTCTCCAACTGTTGATATGATTGGGTGACTTTTCTTCTTTAGTCTGTTTGTTTAATCAATTACATCAATTGCTTTTTAAATGTTTAACAAGGCTTACATGTCTGGGATAAATCCCACTTGTTTGTGGTGTATAATTATTTTTATACATTGTCGGATTCAATTTGCTAACATTTTGTTGAGGATTTTTGCATCTATGTTTATGAGAGATATTAGTCTATAATATTATTTCCTTTAATGTCTTTTTCTGGTATTGCTATAAGAGTAATGCTGGCCTCAGAATGAATTCGGAAGTTTCCCCTCTGGTTCTATTTCCCAAAAGAGACTGTAGAGAATTGATATAATTTCTTCCTTAAATATTCAGTAGAATTCACCAGTGAGCCCATTTGGGCATGGTGTTTTGGTAGGTTTGGAAGGTTGTTACGTATTAATTGAATTTCTTTATAAGATATAGGACGATTCAGATTATCTGTTTATCCTTGTATGAGTTTTGGTAGATTGTATCTTTCAAGGAGTTGGTCCATTTAATCGAGGTTATCAAATTTTGGGGCACAGAGTTGTTCATAATATTCCTGTAATACCCTTTTATTATCCATGTTATTTGAAAGATAAGTTAAGAATAAAAATGTAAAGGATTATATTTTATCTTCACATATTTCTTTTCTACTGCTCTTCTTTTCTTTGTGTAGATTTGAGTTTTTGACCTGTAGGATTTTCCTTCTGTCTGAAGAACTTCTTTAACATTTCTTACCGGTAATAAGTTCCCTCAATTTTTGTTTGTTTGAGAAAGTCATTATTTCTGTTTTACTTTTGAAGGATAATGTCACTGGATATAGAATTCTAGGTTGGTAGTTTTTTCTTTCAACACTTTAAACATTTTACTCCACTCTCTTCTTATGTGCACAGTTTCTGAAAGGAAGTCAAATATAATTCTTATCCATGCTCCTCTATATTACATATATTTTTCTGTCCCTGACTTCTTTTAAAGTTTTCTTTGTCATTGATTTTCTGTGGCTTGAATATTATAAGCCTAAATATAGATGCTTTGAGTATTCATCCTGCTTGGTGTTTACTGGGCTTCCTGGATTTTTAGTTTGGTTCCCGTCATTAATTTTGGAAAATATTCTGCTATTATTACTTCAAACGTTTCTTTTGTTCCTTTCTTTCTTCTACTTCTGGTATTTCTGTTAACATATGTTGTACATTTTGTGGTTGTCCTATGATTCTTAGATATTTCGTTCAATTTTTTTATCCTTTTTTTTTTTTATATTCCAGTTATAGATGTTTCTACTAACATTTATTCAAGCTCACTGGTCCTTCTCTCAATCATACCAAGTCTGTTGATGAGCTTCTCAAATTTCTGTTTCAGTGTTTTTGATTTCTACCATTTCCTTTTATTTTCTTCGAGTTTTCATCTTTCTGCGTATATTATGCGTGTTATTTTGTGTTGTTTACTTATCCTATTAGAGCCCTTTCCTTATATTAATCAGAGTAGTTTTAAATTCCCAGTCTGAGAATTCCAAAATTTCTGTCTTACCTGAATCTGGTTCTGATTAGTTTGTCGTTTCAGACTGTATATTTTGTCCTTTCAATTTGTGCCTTATTAATTTTTTGCTGAAAGCTTGATTTGATGTATCAAGTAAAAGGAACTGAGGTAAACAGGTCTTTAGTGTGAAGTTTTATGTTTATCTGACAGGAATTAAGCTGTGTTCACTGTTTGTTGTCGCTGCGGTGTCAGAGACACTTCAGAGGTCCTTGTTTTTGTATCCACTGTTGTCTTTGGATTTCCCTAGACATTTCTTAAATGATGTCCAAGATACTTAGTTTCATCACTTGTATTACTCTGTTATTATGCAAGAGCATCATTGAGGTGATGGTACGGGAGAGGAGAAATGTTTTATAGTCTTATGATTAGGTCTCATTCTTTTAGTTAGTCTGTGTTCTTGGTCTGTGACCTTCCTAAGTGTGTCTCAGCTTTGTTTTATTTTATTTGCCCCATAGATGAAACAAGAGGGCCAGAGACAGCTGGAGGTGGATATTTCCCTTCCCCACCTGGAAGACCAAAGGGTGCTAAAATTATATATTTCCCTTCACATAGGTCAGTTAGGCTCTGGTAAGACCCTGTTGCTTAGGGTTGGTAAAACAGTTTCCTTTGTAGGCAGGCTTTGTTAAGGAGTACATGACATTCTGGGCATATTTTGAAATGGCAACTTTTGTCTTCTCGCAACTGGAAGTACAAAAGCATTTTTCCACTGATCTTCACTGTGAAAAGCGGGTAGGGCTCCTGAAAGCAAACTTCAGGAAAGTGTGGGGTTCCCTATGACTGACCTTCTCCGGGCGTTTAATTTTCAAGCTTTTCCACATGGAACCCCCAGCAATTCATTAATTGCAGTTTAAGTTTTCTTAACCCTGAAGTGGCTCCAGATATGGTTTCTGTCCATGGGCTACCTGTGATTCTCTGACCATCTGTCTCATCAATGTGGGGGGCAGCAGTTGGCCGTGTGATCTCTATTTTCTAAAGCATCTCAGAAGAGTTGTTGGTTTTCGTTTACTCAGCTTTTTTCTCCTTGTGAAGATGAAAGTGAGGCCTTCCAAGCTCTTTACGTCTTATACCAGAAACAAGAACATTTTTATATTCTTTAAAACTTTTTGTTGAAAGACATTGCAGATTCACATGTAACTATAATATATAATGCAGAGATATCCCGAGTACTTTTTTGCTGGTTTCCCTCAATAATAACATCTTGCCAAACTATAGTATAATTTTACTACTAGGATATTGACATTAATACCATCCACTGATCTTGTTCAGATCTTCTCTGTTTTACTTGTACTGATTCATATTTGTGTGTATGTATGTGGGGTATGTATTTAGTTCTATACAATTTTATCTCATGTGTGTGTTACTGTGTCCTCCACCCCAGCCAAGATAAAGAATAGTACTTCCAACACCACAAGAATCCCTCTTATTGCTGTTCAATAATCACATCCACTCTCTTCCCACCATATTCCATTTTAACCTCTGGAAACCACTGATTAGTTTCCATTTCTATAGCTATTACATTTTTTGATACATTAAATTTGTATTTTGTATACAAGGCCAACAATATTAGAATATTGGTAAACAAATTCTCCTTCTATACCATAATTTATACACATCAAAATGAAATTTCATTATATATATATGTTTTTCTATGTAATATATGAAAAGAAGGGACATCTAGTTCAAATTGGAATGCAATCTCACTACTCAAGTCTCCTGAGATATGATTCCTGAGTTGAAAGTCAGCTATGCCATTTGTTGTCATGGAATTCCTTCTCCTGTCAGTGAATATAGAATTCTAATGGTCAGAGAAGATAGTAGCTAATGTCAGAATGGTCTCTCCCTATGCGGTTAACAGCAGAATGCCCCTATTATATGTCTGCCTCAAACAGGCGGCCACTTTCTGTCTTTAACAATGAATCAAGGTGAGATGCTTTCAGATGAGTGGCCCTGCGGTGGAAGGATTCAGAGAACACCAGGTTAGAAATAGAATATGGTGGGAGCCTACACGGGATTGGTATTTTCTTTACTGGAATTCCAATTTACTAGTATACATATAATTTAATATTACTACATAAAATTATCACTTTTTAATTTCACATAAGATTGTGTTGTTCTTCCTCTGATTTCCCTTATATTACATATTTGTACTTGCTTATATATTATTAAAAGCTATTTTAATAGATTATCTTAATTGGAGGCACTAAACTAGTTTTCTGCAGCATTTTGCCAAGAAAACCTTAGTGATCTCATGCATGGATTAGTGCTGAATTGATCTTTGTATTGATTATCCATCTCACTCTTAAATTATGCAAAGCTTCAATTAAAATATAAAAATAAAATGTGAAAGCAGGGAAGAATCGGGTCTTTCAAAATATGCAGATCAGATGAATACACTTTATTTAGGACATCTCTCCTTTCTGCATCTGTATTTTGAACATATCCGGTTATATGTTCCAAGAATAGGCACAGATATTACAGAGAAAAATCTGCTTTTAAAATGTACTCAGTAACTATTCACTAATCCTTTCCTCAGAGAGCTTAGTCTGCTAAATATGATACAACATATTCTCTTGCATGCATTGATTGAATGCCAGAACAAGACTCCAAAGATAGCGTAATCTAAATACCCAAGGGTCCTGAAAGAGGAGATGATTTAATCGATATCTGTTACACAAAGGTTTAGCAAAAGGAGAAGTATTTGAACGTTGTAATGTCAGTGTGGAGGATTTAAGTTTGTACAGTTATATTGATTCCAAAAATATTATATCTATATCAATTTATTTCTGTACCTATTATCTTTCTATAATGCATATGTTAGAGAAAGAGAGAGAGAAAGAATTCACACATACACCAAAATTAGATCAAATCCTATAATAAAGATAGGACAGTGCCATGAGTGGCTCCTTGTTTGTAGGACATATTATCGTAAAAGGAAAAACAAATGTCATTTCAAAACATAGGAATAAGGCAAATCGTTATGGCATGAATACAGCTGATATCCATTTACTTAGAAAAAGATGTCGGTATCAAAATTCTATGTATATATTTGCTTTATGGAAAAGATTGAGTAACTGGTGAGGGTACTTTTCTTATCTGATGCTTCTGTTCCCAGCTGCAATTTTTTTTGAAATTTCCCTTTTAGGGACTCAGGTGAATCTACGTGGGCCAACTCACACAGGCATTTAAAATGAAAAATGAAGTCTGTGTAAAAGGTAAGCATGTGATGAGTCTCATATCCCCTGCCCTTATGTGGGTGATAGAAATAATTACTTCCAGACATATCACTGCACTGGGCACAGTTGGCACACGGGAGTCAGCCAGGTGTTAGACGTGATAGGAAATGTGCCGCCTGATTAGACGGACTGGAGTCCAAGTGCAACAACATTCTCTCTTAAATGAGATGAGGGGCGGGAATTTAAAAATGCCATTTAATTTTTCATCTGTGGCCAACACATGCCAGTGTTTCAAGATGATTTTGTTAATCACATGGGACTATTCACTGCATGTGGTAATAAAAGGATAGAAAAATGTTTTTCTCAAACAAGGCAAACATGGTCCAACTCAGTTCCATTGCAATCAGTGTGGTTGAGGATTTTTTTTTCATTCCCTTGGTTTAGTTCCTCTTATAACTACATAAACATATTTTGCTTTGTTTTGTTTCTATTTGAGGCAAAAATCTTCTTTGCAGGCATACTAAGATTTTTATTTCACTGAGCCATTTTTATTGTGATAATTCAGTCCTACTCTAGGCCATATGGATGCTCTGGAAACTTTATTACTCCTGAAGATGCCCTGAGTTTTTAGCCAAGAAGATGGAAACCTTTTTCCAAAATATAGATCACACACAGAAGATTGTTTAACTTACATTCTTATTCAGTTTTCAATCATTTACTGGTTTTTGATTCCTGTCACATATTAAGTATTCATCAATAATAATTATGGTTAACATTTACTGTGACTTTATAATACAGCAAGCACAGTACCAAAGCATTTTGCATGCATTGTCTCATCATTTAAATATCATAATAACTCTTTAAAATTAATGTTATTATTATGATCACTTCTATTTGAAAGGGAGGAAGTCTTGCCTAGACGAGTTTCATAAACTACTTTATGCCATGCAGCATATAAGGGAGGAACAGGACTTTTTCTGAAATTGAAGTCTGTAGTCTCAGTCATTCTGATGAATGCATCAGCTTATTTTTTATTTCCTATATTGTGGTTCTCAAGGCCTTTCAGGTAAAAATTATTTTCATAATAATATTGACATTTTTTGTCTATTAGACTATCACTTTTGCACAAAAAGTTCATTTATATTATTTCAGATTCCAACCTTTAGGAAACTACTAATAATCAAGTTTTGATAGAGTGTTAAGGAGAAATATAAAGATTCTTGATTATCTTAAGGGCTATTAGAATACTCCTCCCTTTTCCAACTACATATCTGTGTGAGGCCAGATTTTCTTAATATACTTCAACCAAAACAATGTATCGCAACAGATTGAATGCAGAAAGCAGACATGACAGTTCAGCTGTAGTCTATTAAGCCAGATATTTCGCAGGTCTGTAAAAAAGTCACTCTTCCCTTTATTATTTTAATTTTCAGGGAAAATACAGTTAAATTTCATAAAGATGTTATTTACATTAACATCTAATGTATGTATTATTGTTATTTTTTTAAGATTTACTTGTTTATTTGTAGAGAAAGAAAAAGCCCCCCCCCCCCGCCCCAAGCATGAGCAGGGGGAGGGGTAAAGGGAGAGAATCTTTCAATCAGACTCCCCACTGAGCGAGGAGCCTGACACGGGGCTCGATCCCACAGCCCATGAAAGCATAACCTGAGCTGAAATCAAGAGTTGGACACTTAACCGACTGAGCCACCCGGGTACCCCATTACTGTTATTTTAAAATGAATTAATAACTAAACATTTTTAATATATTTAGGGTTTTAATTTTGAATACTTTAAATATTGATAGATGTAGCCAACACAAACAAAAATTTTAATAACTTATAGGAGTCTAAAGGGATTTTGACAATGAAATTCTAGAACCACGTTCCCCAGAAGAAATATTGCTCTTACCCTAGTTCCTACACAGTATTCAGCAAGTAAATACATCACTTTGTTCTTCCTTTTATTCATGTAGCCAAAGTCCAGCCTTCCCACAGGATGATATAATAATGCTGATAGCACAGTGACTTCCAGGTAAGGCGAATTTTCTTCACCAACCTAAGAAGTTTGAACTGTATCTCGAAGGAAATTAAGAAACACCGATGCTTTCTAAATTAGAGAACAACGTAATTAGGGTTCTAAGAATGTTCTTCAAGTTATAGTGTGTAGGATCAATGGTCAAGGAGACCAATTATGATTTTATTAGATTAGTAGAGGATAGAAACAGCAAGAATGGGAAGAGTTGAAGCCATAAACAATGACAGGCACAAGACAGAGGCACTATCACTAGTTTCAGGATGAAGACATATTTCGGTGTTAGGCTGGCATAACTTGGATGCAGGCATCAAACATAAGTAGGGCAGGGAGAAGGCGAAGATACAGACAGACTACACCGAGGTTTTGAGACATACTGCTCTCTGTATCAAAATTTATTATCAGAGTTGCCATGAAAATGATAATGATAAAAATTGAAGGTGCTTGGCAAATAAAAATGGAAAACAATTTTGTACATATGGAGCTTAATAAAATATTTTGACAAAGAAATAGCTCTGCTAACCATAAGAAAGTAAGTAGGGTGGTTTTCCCAACTACAATTTATGCTCCGTTAGAAGAACAGTATCTTCCGTATATTCACTGTTAGATCCCTAGACCCAGAGTACTTGGCATCTAGTAGATAGATTCTCAATAAATATTTAATGAATTAATGCTTCTGTTGGAGCAAATAAACAGAGTGTGTTTAATCAAGAAAGAAACTTAGAAGTCGGGTAATTCAATTTGACCTTTTTTTGGCAGATTAGATTCTGAAGTCGCAAGCAGAACGTTCAATATCCGAAAGCTTGTGGTAAACAGACACCTGACTCCCTTGACCAGGGATGAAAAATTCCTCATTCTTAATGATTACAGTTTTAGGGTAGATATAAACAGGACCCCTTCCAAAACAAAATAATATAATGTAAATTTCAGCTACAGCATAAAATCAATTTGTTTCACTTTGTACGTTTTTAGAATCAGCAAACAAACATAGCTATGCCTCAGGATCTGGAGCAGGGTGCAGGAGGAGGAGTCGCAATTCTCCAGTTAAGAACTGGGGCTGCATGGGGCACCTGGGTAGCGCAGTCGTTAAGCGTCTGCCTTCGGCTCAGGGTGTGATCCCGACGTTCTGGGATCGAGTCCCACATCGGGCTCCTCTGCTGGGAGTCTGCTTCTTCCCCTCCCACTCCCCTGCTGTGTTCTCTCTCTCGCTGGCTGTCTGTCACATAAGTAAATAAAATCTTAAAAAAAAAAAAAAGGAATTGGGGCTGCAAATAGGTTTAAAAAAGTGGGGCTGAAGCTTTTCCTGCTCCAGAACTACGTAAGATTCCGTGAATTTTTGTCTCTACTAAGTCATTTTATTGTTTTGAACAATTCCTTATTGGATAAGCAGCCATTCAGAACCTCCACATTCGGTATCTTAGAATATTTTTCACTTTTTCCATAGAGGATCTAAAAAAAAAAGAAAATCATGTAAAACACAGATGGGTGAGTGAACTATTCTTTAATCAGTTCTATAATACGTCCCTTAGGTTTTAGAGTAAACAATTTAATAGAAAATACACTTCAAGGAGCCCCTGGGTGGCTCAGTAGGTTGAGCATCTGACCCCTTTTCTTTTCTTTCTTTTTTTTTTTTTTTAAGATTTTATTTATTTATTTGAGAAACAGAGAGAGGACGAGCCGGGGGAGGGGCAGAGGGAGATGGAGAAGGAGAAGCAGACCCCTTCTCCCCCCGGGACAGGGAGCTACATGGGACTCTTGGTTTCGGCTCAGGTCGTGATGTCAGAGTCATAAGATCGAGCCCCACATCAGGCTCCTGGATCAGTGCAGAGTCTGTTTGAGGCTCTTGCTCTCCCTCTCCCTGTGCACCCCACCCCCAAGCTCACATGCTCTCTTGCTCTCTCACTCTCAAATAAATAAATAAATAAATAAAATCTTTTTAAAAAATGCTCAAGACAGTAGTGTATGAATTTGTCTCTTAATTAAGAGTCAAGCATCCTAACCATCTTTTAAACTTTAACTGCTCATCATTAACTTTTTTTTAATTTCAAAAAAACTAGCTTAATTTTCCATTGATCAGTATATTTAAGATCTTATGACTTGTTCTGAGTTTGTTGGTCCTGTGACAAATATCTTTAATAGTTTTCTTTTTATATTTATGTCACCTTTACTCTTTCATAATCTTTGAACTACTCACTTTCAGTGAGATTAATAACTATCATTCTGTTCTCCTTTTAAAATTCTATAAACCACGGGAAAATGGGCCAATCATCGATCCAGCAACTCCATGAATAAAGTACATGTCTTTTCATCCAATCCCTTGAGCAATTAATTTTGATATTTTCTTCTTGGCTCTAGCATACTCATTTATGTCTCCAAAATATAAAATGTCTAGAATAGGACTTTTGTTATTCGTGATTGTTTTAAATACTAAACCTTTTGTAAATATGATGCATAATTTCAAAGCCTCACAAATGTAAATAAATCCTCTCTTTTATCCAGTGAATAGATCTTCTTTCTTATAAAAATGAGACATCCTATCATACTGCATGAAGATAATCCCCTGCACCCTAGGTGGAAGCATTTTGTCATTCTGTACAGCTCTTAACTTCTGAATAAATTTGAAACATTAAAATTTTTAAACAATTTTTTCATAATAACTATAGAGGTCTGTTTCAGTGTTCAGATATGTCAGATTCTCTCATTTTATCACATTTATTCAAGGGGGTAAGAGAAATATGACTGATTTCAAGGACTGTATCACCTATTTTGTTTAGTAACATTCCTAAATATTTTATTTATCTCTCTAATCATGTGATTAACCCCAAGCCTATTGGAATGAAGGGAAGGGAAGGGAAGGGAAGGGAAGGGAAGGGAAGGGAAGGGAAGGGAAGGAAGGGAAGGAAGGGAAGGAAGGGAAGGAAGGGAAGGAAGGGAAGGAAGGGAAGGAGAGAAGGATGAAAGAAAGGAAGAAAGAGGGAGAAGAGAGGGAGGGAGAGAGGGAAGAGGTAGAGAGCAGGGGAGGAAGGGAGGAAGGAATTGCATAAGTACAAAAACACTTTTAAGAAACTGATTGGTTTGGTTTGTTGTAATTGTATAAGCTGGTGAAACAAACTGGGAATTAAGAATTTTAAGAGAACAGTATAATAATCTTTGATTCCAATTAAAATAGATTTCAAACATAACTTCCAAAAGAAAAGAAGTGTGGAACACCAGATTTTGTGAGAGGACGTAGGTATGCAAGGATATAAGAGAATTACCAAATTGATAGGTTAGCAGAAAGATGCTGGCATGACATACATTGATTTCAGAAAACAAGAATTCTTTCAAGAAAACACTTGTGGACAAAATGGTATCATAATGATAAGACTCTCATGAATATTTACACCATAATTTTTTTTTGGACAGCCTTTGTGGCCATTTCCCTTATTATGAGTTGCACAGTGGCGGAGCTAGGTAACTCTTTGTCCTAGCTCTTCTTGCCCTTAGTGCATTGCATGTGAACTAGATTTTGTCAACCAGATACAGTCAAAATAGACATTGATTTGAAAGAGATCAACAGGAAAAATCCATTCTGTTCTATGGGTGGCAGAGTATGGGAAAAAAACAGCTCAAGCTTTCAAAACCAGCAATGGCAGAGATTGTGCTATAAATTGTGCCATATTTGGGTTCTTGTGCTCAGTGACCGCTATGTAAGCTGCAGTGCCAATACCCAGTGGCGGTGCCATTATACCTGAAATTGGTCAGGCAGTGTAATATGTACGTACTCTTCCTGGTTGTAGAATCTTGGATGGTAATTCTCTGGTGCCATATTCCCAGAGAACCTGTAAAACATTTAACATCCCCTAATAAATTCATTTTGTATGTTTGTAAGTTAGAGAGGATCTTGTGTTCTAAGATCTAAGAACTCTGAATGAAACAAGGATCCCACCATATTTAACCCAAACCATGTAGGAAACTTCTTGCTTACCTATTCACGAACTAGTGCTACAAAGTTGTATTCATTTCCTACTAATCTTTCTTTTCCTTCTGTGTCAACAATGCCTGTGGCTCAATGTTTTTCGCTCATACTCCTCTTTCTCTTCTCATTCTTACCATCCACACTAAAGAATTTTCCATTTTCAAACCTGAGATAGTTTGGGGGCACTTTGGGTTGGAAAGTTCTTTTCTAAAGCCAGACAATGGAGGGAAAGCCAATAGTCACCCAAGTCCTTAAAGAAAAACAAAAAAAACATGACAATTATTAGCTATTTCATTTAGAGAAAAACACCTTGTGAATTATATTGAACAAAGCAGCTTTTATAGAATACAATCAGGGAAATGAACACACACACACACACACACACACACACACACACATTTTCCTTACCTCAAAGCAAAACAAACAAAAGGAACAGTAAACAAACATTGAAATCTAGCTCATGATATACATGTCCAAGTATTTAAGGGTAAAATGTTGTAGGAGAGGAAAAATTCTCTTCTACTCTTTTCGGGTCTCTGGCTGAGCCTAAGAATTAAACTGACGTAAGACAGATTAACAGGAGAAAAGCATACAAATTTTATTGAACTGTTACATGTCCATGGGAGACCTCCCAAGAATGAAGACCCCAAGAAGGAATCAGAGCAGGAAGCTTTATGTCTTTTAGACAAATAAACAATATATATGTGAATAATTGACAAAACGAAGGTGTTGGGACCATGGGTAGTAAATGGTAGAGAAGTGACAAGGATTGTTTGTGCAACCTTCTCAGTCCTAAATTCAGTGTGTCTGGTGATACGCATGCTCTGTCTCTTGGTACAGGGAGGGTACCCTTCACATGGGACATTTATCTCTGTTTTCAGGGAAGAAGGACAAGGGAGGGGAGGGTCAGAGCCACCTTCCTACTTCGGCAATTTTCATGAGCTCCTTCAGCTTAAGATATTTAATATGCCAAGGTACCATGTTTGGGGATAGCGTCAATGACTACATATTACTTAAACTATTCAACAAAACTACATGACACATATTGACAGAGGGATGAATTGAAAGATGAATAGATGGAGAGCTTTTTAATTAAATAAATAAATGCTGTAAAATAAATGCTCTAAAAATTAATTATAGAATCTAGGGAATAGGTATATGAATATTGTACTATTCTTTCACTTTGTGAATGTTTGACATTTTTAATAGTACACTTTTGGGGACAATGTCATTTAAGAAGCAATGAAAACGACTTTGTATTATATAAAAATAAATGTCCAACATCATGACTGAGACCTAATGCAGCAAGAAAATTTTTACTTGATTTAGTTTTTCAATTTAGAAAAAAAAATAAATGCTTTAAAAGATTTAAATGAATAATCTTAATAGAGTATGATATCTGTTATTAGTTTCCTTGCATATTTAACAATTCTTTGTTGTCATAGAATGTGTATTTTCTCACTATGCTAAAATAGTAACCCTCTCTCTCTCAATTGGAAATCAGAATTAGAATGAAACAGTCCTTACTTTTAAATTGGATTGGAAAAAAAACCAAAAAACAAAATTGGCTTGAGCCTTAGAAGTCAAGAATAAATCTTTTGTAAAGATTTTTTTTAAAGTTTCTTAATTTTATACTTGAAAAGTGACTTGCCTAGTGTCATTTGCCTGAGTGATAGAACGAAACAAGGACCCATGTTTCCTGATTTCTAACACAGTACTCTTTCTAATACAATACACTATTATTGAACAGCAAGTTTAAAATTTGTGTTAAAAATCATATAAACCTCCATATAAAGCTTTTAATCATTACTGGATTTATCAAATTTCTGTCCTTTAATTAAAACCTAAATTCAGGAACAAAAGATATTTAGTTTTGTTTTCATTTTCCTGTATTATATCATTCTGTGAATATTATAAATTATTCTCATTTTATAACAAATAATATATAAAAATGTGTATATGTACACAGGTATATGTATGTATATCTTCTAGAATCAGGGTGCTAAAACAAGCCCTTTGGTTTCCAATGAGATTGTTAGTGAACACAATAGCTATAGAAATACAGTTGACCCTTGAACAACATGGAGTTGGGGACACCAACTGCTCTGTGCAGTCAAAAATCCACAAAAAGGTTTTGACTCTCCAAAATCTACTAATAGCCTACTGTTGACCAGAAGCTTTACTGATAGATAACATAAATAGTTGATTAACATACGTTTTGTATGTCATATGTATTGTATATTGTACTTTTATAATAAATTAAGCTAGAGAAAGAAAATATTATTAAAAAAATCATAAGGAAGAGAAAATACATTTACTGTACTGTATTATTTAAAAAAATCCACATTTAAGTAAACCGATGCAGTTCAAACCCATGTTGTTCAAGGGTCAACAGTACATACCCACCTTCTGAAATGTAGAAAACAAACAAAAAACAAAACAACAACAAAAAGAAATGTAGAAAACATTCTATAATAGAGTTTTATATTCACATGATTTATAAGAGAAAGACACTTTAAAACGAAGATGTTTTAAGACACAATGTAATTGCATTTCCATACAAAAAGGCATCTACTTACAGATGCTAAGCTTTCACTCATATGTGGAATTTAAGAAACAAAATGGATGAACATAGGGGAAGGGAAGGAAAAATAAAATAAGATAAAAACAGAGGGAGACAAATCATAAGAGACTCTTAACTATAGGAAACAAACTGGGTCACTGGAGGGGAGGTAGGTGGGAAGATGGGGTAACTGGGTCACGGGCATTAAGTAGGGCACTTAATGTAATGAGCATTGAGTGTTACATGCAACTGATGAATCACTAAGTTCTACCCCTGAAACAAATAATACACTATGTTAACTAAATTGAATGCAAATAAAAAAATTTTTTAAAAAAGTTCTGGTAGGTCAGTTTTTAAACTGAAGATCTTAATTGCTTGTCATTGTTTGAATGATAAATGAATGGGAAAAATAATTAACAACTCTTTTAACTCTCCTGATTTTCTCTTGTCTACCTGGCCACCAGAATGAAACATTAAGAGAAGTGAATTCCTGCAAGTAAGGTCAAAGAATTTTGTTTATTTCTAGAAATGATTATTACTGGCAAATGATAAGACTCCATTTTAAGTACTGAACACTATGTTCTCATACTTCACAACGTTGTACTATAAAATTTTCCTGCTGAGGTTAACTGGAAAATAGAAGAGTAGCAATTCATATAATCATTTTTTGTAGATATCATAAACATTTGAAAAAAACTTTGTAATATCTCCAGAGAAAAAGCAATTGAGTATATTCCATGTTCGCAAAGGATATTTTTCTTTCTCAGATCTCAGTGTGCAATAGAATTACTTAGGGTAATTTCAAAAGACTTTTTAGCTAACTCCTGAATATTCTGATTCAGTGGAAGTATCTTTTCAGATAATTCTGAAGCCAGGGTTTCAAGGTCTAAAATTTGAGATTCATTGCTTTAAGAATCTCTATCATTTTTAGAATTGAGGGTATAGAATCAATCAAGTATTACCCTCACAGTCTGTTTGATTCCAACCACTGTGATTCTAGAACATTCTGCTTTCATCATCAATCTTAGAAGAAAATTCTGTTGAAAATCAAGTGTCTGAAATCCCAAGGACTAAAAGCTCTGGATCACCTGTCGTAGTCCTCGATCCCAGCTCCAGGCAAAACGCTATTGATGATCCTTGCCTGGCCGACTGGATTTGAGCTTTAGGTCATTACTTGGAGGCTGGGTAATTGTGACTCTCTTCCTGCCTTCAAGCTTTCCCATTAACTATAGAATTAACCTTAACATGTACTTTAAAAAATACCTTCAATAGCCCTAACCCTACGACTCAACAACAGTACTGAGAGCTTATACTGTCACGAAGTATCACCGTAACCAGGATTGTGGAGCCATGTCCCTGAAAGCCTATTTACCGAGCAAGCTTGAGTGAGCAGAAGAAGCAAAATCCAGCAGCCATCATCAAGTTCAGCATTATAAAAATGCAAAGACAGCAGAAAAATAAGTGGCATCTTTTTAGTAACAGTTGTGGAAAGCTAGAGTTTAGCAAAAGGCTGCCGTCTATTCTCTGGGAAAGGGTAAAGAACACTGTTTCCTTAAAATAACAACAAATAGAAATCATTCACTTATGGAATAAATATGATCATCAGTGGAAACATTGGATAATAAAACCAATCCTGATGAAATCTAGGTCAATAAAACAGCTAATAGACTCAAGGGATATGTGTCTATATGCACAGTGTGTATATATGCACACTGCCTGAAGGAGCGCAAGGTGGGGTAAAATACACTTAGAATTTAGAACCCAGTCTATGAGGTCAGCTAGACCATAGCTGGAGTTGTAGCGCTGCCATTTATAATTTACCCTCAGGCAAGTTATTTAATGTCTCCAAGACTCAAAATTTCCTTCTTAGTACAATGGAAATTATACCTACGTGACGTGACCATTGAAAAAATACAGATTAACGCTTACGCAAAGTGTCTAAGTATCTGGTTCATGGAAAGCTCAATAAATGACAGAAAATGACAAACACTTAGGAGGCAACATTGATATTCACTATGCATTTAGGGTAAATTGCTAAAAAAAAGTCAGAAAACAGTTTAAAGAAGAGTTAAATTACTTCCATTCTAAATTCTTTACATGCCTTAGCTCATAAAATACTCATGAGACAAGTGCTATGTTATTTCTCAGATGAGAATATTGAAGCACAGGTGTAATCAGAACTTAGAGAAAGAACCATAATTGGATATTTTGGAAAGAGATTTTAATTTTCTAGACAAAATTAATAATTTATGGCTTTTAGGGAAAAATTTGGTGAAATTCTACAACTCAAGAAAGTAATATTTAAATATCCAAATAGAAGAGAAGAAATACTTCACCACCACTAAAAATAACAACAGAACATTATTTTCATGGCTGCTAAAATCATAGTGGCTTTGGGAATCTGCATAACAAAAATCGTTGTAAATAATCAAGCTATAATTGTTGGAAAAGTTAAAAGAGAGCCTATGCACTTCCAAACAGTGAAAAAGAGAACAGACTTTCTGCAGAGAGCATCGGAATAACCCCGCGTGTAAAATTCACTATTGGTATAATTTACAAAATCAAATTCTCATTATAGACATAAAAATGACCAACAAAAATAAAAGATTTTTGACATACAGTAATTATACAGACTTATCGTCATATGGAGCCACCAAGGGTTGGCATGAGGCAAGTTGTCACCAGCGTAACTAAACATTATTCTGTTTGTTTCTGCATAGGTAATGCAAACTCCATGGTAGCAGTGAAATTTATTTATTTTTACTTTTCTTTGGGAGAATGTAGAATAGTGCTCTCTTCTTGAAAATATATACTTACCCTGCAGACCCCTTTGTAAACTGAATATCCGTTGGTATGGTTTTGTTTTCCACTTGTGTTTTCTATACTTCGTGCGGTGAATGGTCAGGTGCTAATGGTGTGGTTCAAAGTCTAGGACCTACCAGAACTACTTCCCAATCCTTGAACAGAATCAGCAGGCTATGGTTATGCTGCAGGGAAGACTCAGTAGGCTGCGGTTATGCTTCCATGGTATTTCTCAGGCACTCTAGAAGGCTTCGTGACAGCCTTACTTATTTTTCAATGAAAATGCATCATCTCACGTTATTTTGACATCCTTTTCAAATACACAATTATCTTCTTTTCCACAAGGTTAAATTCCATTCAGGTAGATGATGATGTTTTCCCAATTTAAATGTGCAAATGATTTAGCATAGTAAGATTCATTATGCAGGACCCTTGGTATTTAGGGGTTCACATTTAACGCAGTGTGTAGGAAGACCATGAGCTGGTGCAAAGATTAACTCTGACATAATAACTGTTTTTAGATCCACTGGGTAACAGTTTTCATTTTATTTATGAGCCTCATATTTTAAATTGACGTTTATGCTGGGCAATGTGTGAAATTATTTGACTGTGACCAGACTTATTTATAAATTCAATGTGAAGACTGACACATTTCATATGCTGTTTGTATTTTGAATATATTGCAAATGGTACAATTAAAATATCTGAGCTTAAAGAGTGAAGGGGAGCAATACAGATCCAGTTAAGAAATAATGTTTGAGTGCACACATATTTAAAAAGTTATAAAAGGAAAAGAAGCAATATGAACTACTTATCTCAGTGCCTGAAAATATGCAGGAAGCAAAAATAAGACCTGCTAAGGCTGGCATCTGAAAAGGACTTCATGAAATGTTAACTTAACACATTTGAAATCATATTGTAATTAGTACTGGGTGAGCCATAAATGTTCCTAAAAACACCTAGAAGTTAATACGGGTTCTCTCTCTCCCTCTCCCTCTCTCCCTCTTCCTCGCTCACATATTATCAAGTATGAAGATCTTAAATGAGGATCGTGTTCCTAGACAGTGTGCATCTTGTCAAATGGCAAAATATTACAGCCTCAAATGAGTTTTCTTCAGGTATTCAGCTCTGAGTGGACCCCGGAAATGTAAGGGTCCGGGGTCTGGTTTGCCATAACTGCCTGCCATTTACCCTGATCTCTTCAATTTACCTGGCTAGCAACAGGGAAAGGACTATATAGCCAGGGGGTTCTAACAGGTTCATCTTATTGATTCCGAGACAGCCAGGAGAAGGAATGATACTATAATTACTAGCAAGAAAAATTCTAACAAGCCACGTTGAATTTGTTCCTTTTTTGTGATTCGAAATTTCTGACTCACGTTTAGCATAATTCATTTCCTTTTAGTGAAAGTGTCAGTACCATCCTTTTCAAAATATTCCTTCTTCAGAATTCCCCTCTGCATTCAGAAATGACATACAATAGCAATAATAGCAATAATTATAGTAATAACAATACTGTGTATTTAGTGATTCGGGATAGAGTGATTGACACCGAAGACAATTATTGCTAGCATATAGTAAAGAAAAACTGGTTTGTTGGTAGGTAGACACTTGGCAACTAGCGAAATGATGAAATCTGTTACCAAACACATAGCTCATTAGAATCAGGGAGTCTGTCGTGCTGCGGGTGGCCACAGAATACTGCAAACGTTTCGTTTTCATGTATATATCATATTTCTCACCACTGGGCACGTAGTAGGCACTCATCAATGTCCTTCATTTTACCCACAGTGACTGCAGAGTAAGCTTTCGGGAGGAGAAAAGTTGAGAAATCCTTGAGGAATGAGGGAAACTTTAATTTCTGGGGGGATAAAAGCTTTGATTCAGAAGCAAGAAGGGAAGTCAGAAACAAAGAATATATAAAAAAATCAGGCTAGGTTAAAGCAGCAAATCGAAAAGTCCGTTAGACAAATAAGAACCAAAGGATGCTTATACCAGGAACGAAGCCATAGGTACAAAGTCCGGTCACACAGTCAGAAATTGACTCTCAGCAGATGCAGGAGAGAAAAAAGGTAAGAAAAGGAATGTGAGGTGCTGTCATAACCGGTCCAAGTTGAGTCGTTCCAGCTGAGTATTTGAATGAACCCTTTTAAGAAGGTATACAATGACACAAGCCGAGCTGAGGGTGGAGATGGGTATTAATAATAGATGGTAATGATCACAACAATACTACTATTACTACTAATAATAAACAGCAGTCATTCCACAAGAACCAAAAAATCTCAAAATTGACAATGGGGTTATAGAATTTACTATTAGAATTTTTTTTAGAGGGGGCAGGGAAGGAGAGGGAGATAGAGAATCTTAAGCAGGCTCCATACCCAGTGCGGAGCCTGAGATGGGGCTCACTCTCATGATCCTGAGGTCTTGACCTTAGCTGAAATCAAGAGTCCATCGCTTAACTGACTGGCCCACCCAGAATTTGCTGTTATAATTTTTAAATGTAAAGTTTACCTAATAAATTTAGTGAAGTGCTGAATAAATTATATAAATTATAAGAAGTTTTAATAATGATGCAGTTAAATTTACGGTTTCTCTCTTGCCTTGTTAGTAGTCCAATATCTATAATTACCATTAATTCAACCAGATATCCCTGAAATATTTTATCATAACCGTTACAATCATGTTTATCTTACACTCTACATCTTAACGTCCAGGGCTTAGAATTCTTCAACAAGTAGTCATTCCCACCGGAAAAGGAAATGTCCCCCAAAATATGAACTCCAGTCCCCTCAAATGAAGGAAGTCGGGACAGAGGGAGAGGAGAGGAAAGCAATAGTAAATAGAAATAAAATAGAAATAGTAAATAGAAAAATGATGAAGTGTGAGGAAGGGGGCTGACCTCTGTACATGTCCATCCCTTCTGACCAGGCCACCAAAAGTAACAACATCGTCCCAAAATGTCACTTTATCACCTTGAACAATCCCGCTCCTTTTCCTCAGGCAGCGTACTTCTCCTAAAAAATACCATTAGCAAAAATATTCCAGAACATAAACCATGTATTGGTAAAGACTGAACGACCTGTTATCCTTCAGGCATGCTCTTTGTGGGCATCATATGAGCATGAATAAAAAAGTTCTGGGGCGCCCGGGTGGCACAGCGGTTAAGCGTCTGCCTTCGGCTCAGGGCGTGATCCCAGCGTTATGGGATCGAGCCCCACATCAGACTCCTCCGCTATGAGCCTGCTTCTTCCTCTCCCACTCCCCCTGCTTGTGTTCCCTCTCTCGCTGGCTGTCTCTATCTCTGTCAAATAAACAAATAAAATCTTTAAAAAAAAAGTTCCTAGTTACGATGAGCTGACAGGAGAGCCAGAAAGGTTATCACTGCTAGTCATCGTGGCTGTCATTGTCCCCACACATTAAATACACTAAGTTCCAAAGATTTCAAAAAAAATTTTGACCAGCCTTATCTCCCTACAAAGTTAAAGAGCTTAATCCACATTCTGTGTGCTGTTTGTTTCTTTCTTTCTGCTTGTTTCTCTTTTGCTTGGTTTTATTTTCACAATAATAATCACTCTCATCAAAACTTAAGAGATTGTAGCCCTGTGATTGTTTTTAATTATTGCTTTATGTTTTAAAGTGTATTGCCCATTCCTGCTCCTAATATGTTTACAGACTGATTCTCCTAAAAAATAACAGCTATGAGTTCTGCATCAAATACAAAATAATAACAATAATAATAATAATTAGCAACTCCCTAGGGCTCTGAAGAGTGGGGGGGAAAAAATCCCACAGTCAGTTGTGGAAGGGGACCAAATGGAGCAAGTAACAATCATAGAGCACGTTGCTCCTGTCCCTGTGGCTTTATCCTGAAGACAGCCCAGTTGCAGTGGGATGGTGAGAAAGGCATATTAACTGCAGGTAAACTTCGGCCTCTTTTTGAGTGAGCCTTTCCTGACCTCTTACCTACATATGTGCAGGACAAATTAAAAGCAACTTGCAATCGAGTCTTAAAGAATTGAACAGAGATCTGAGCCTCTGACCACCAGACATATGACAGTCTGCATTTTGAGTCCAGTCAATTCAGGTATCTACCGAAACAAAAACATTAATGCATTTTGGGAAAATATAACAGAATTGAGAATATCTGTATCATAAATCACATCTATGATAAAATACAAAAACTTGTGTGGCATTGTCAACAGTAAGAAGGAAGAAAGTATCATATCATACCACGGCATGGGTGAACTTTAAAGCATTATGCTAGGGGAAAGAAGTACCATATAAAAGACTATATTACCTGACTCCTTATCTAGAAAATTCATATTTGTAAAAGAAATAAATTAAATTGATATTTAATTGTCAAAAGTCTATCAAGAAAGTTTATACATAGAACAGCTTATTCCATAACAAGGGGGTAAATAGGTGTTTCTGTAAATAAGCACCGACTCGGCAAAAGGCGTCAATCAGTCATTTTAAAGGATTACAAAATAAATATTTCACAGAAACTGAATCTTCTCCACTTCAAAAGTGTACGCAATTATATTCAATTAAGGACATCTAGCAGTTTGGGAAAATACAGTATTTAATTGTCTCTTTCCACTATATATAAGGATTAATTTTGGAATGTTTTAATATCAAAGCAATTTGGGTTTTTATTCTGAAGAAAAGATATACAGCCTCACATATTAATTGCTAATGGTAGTCATTATGAAACTCAGATTCCTACTGATAAAAACGATAAAGTAGTGACAAAGAAAAAAACAGAAGTCAAATGAAATAAGAATTAAAACATTAGAATTTATCATTTATTTCTTATCTCTCCTATCTTCCTAGTCCTGGCAAAACAGAGCATTAAAGGCCCATTTATGTAATATTACTGGAGTTTTAAATAATTTTAATGAATGTGTATCTTATTACTAAAAATTCACATATGCCATTCTTTAATTAAGTATGCTTTGAATTTAAATCTACTAATTTTTTTCATATTCATGGTTTGAATCACTTATTTACAATCTCTCTGTATTCTCACAGCATTTTAGGGGACAATGAATAATTCAATTTCTTTATATCTTTCAAATATCCATTTTGTGCTAAATTAAGTGAAAAATCATCAAAGAGAAAAAGCTTGTATTTTCTAAATAATTGCCACTAATCTCTTTGCTAACATAGGAATTTAGGGCACCATAAAAAATAATGTATTCAAATTTTTTCAAACTTCTAAAACTCCGATTTCACCTTAATTATTCAGTATATGCAGAGGTATTATGATATGTCCAATATTTGATGTAGTATTTTTAAACTGTGTAACATTTAATTTGACTTTCTGTGATATTCCACCTTGTTCATTGTTTTGTATCATGCTTATTATTTTTTCATTGTTATTTCTTTAATCAGAGAATATAGATGCATGAGGAGAGGGCCACTCTTTTCTCTGTTTGAGACAATGGTCTACTTAGAGATTCATTTTCCCGAAATCCACCTGATGTCTAGCTTGTCTAACAGCAAAAGAATTTTTCCTTTCCATTTTCTTTTTTATGTAAAAAAGGTAGCGTAAATGTACCATCTTTATTCTTTTTAAATGTACAGTAGAGTATTATTAAGTATATACATCTTGTTGTGCAAGAGATCTCTAGAAGCTTTTCATCTTGCAAAACTGAAACTCTATACTTATTGAATAACTCCTTTTCCACCTTCCCTCAGCTACTGGAAACTACCATTCTACTTTCTGTTTCTAAGAATTTGACTCTTTAGAGAACTCATACAAATGGAATCATGTAGTACTTTCCTTTTTGTGACTGGCTTATTTCACTTAGCATAATGTCCTCAAGTTTCACCCAAATCGTAGCATATGACAGGATATCTATTTCTTTAAATGAATAATATTCCATTGTATGTGTATCCTAATACTTTATCTGTTCATCTCAATGGACATTTACATTGCTTCCACCTCTTAGCTATTGCAAACAGTGCTTCAGTGAACATGGGTGTGAAGATGTCTCTTCAGGATTCTATTTTCAGTTTTTATGAATATATACCCAGAGATGGGATTGCTGGATCATATGGTAGTTCTATTTTTAATTCTCTGAGGAACTTTCATACTGTTTACCATAGTAACTGGACCAATTACATTCCCACCAACAGTCCATAATGGTTCCAGTTTTCCCATATGCTCACCAACACTTATTTATCTCCCCCACTTTTTCATAGTGGCCATCCTAATAGATATAAGATGATATCCTATAGTGGTTTTGATTTGCATTTCTCAAGTGATTAGTGATGTTGAACATCTTTTCATATACTTCTTGGACATTTGTATATGTTCTTTGGAGACATGTCTATTCAAGTCCTTTGCCTATTTTTAAATTGGATTATTTGGGATTCTTTGTTGTTGAGTTACAGAACTTCTTTATATATTCTGAATTTTAACCCCTTATCAAATATCTGCAAATGTTTTGACCCATTCTGTAGGTTGCCTTTTCACTCTGTTGATTGTTTCCTTTGTGGAGCAGAAATTTTAAGTACGATGTAGCCCCATTTATCTATTTTTCCTTTTGTTGCCTGCACCAGTGGTGTCATATCCAAGAAATCATGCCAAATCCAACATGTGAAGATTTTCTTCTATATTTTCTTTTAGAGGTTTATAGTCTCAGGCCTTGTGTTTCAATCTTTAATCCAGTTTCAGTTAATTTTTAGATAGCTATAAAGTAAAGGTTCGACTTAATTTTTTTTGTGTGTATGAATATCCAGTTTTCCAGCATCATTTGTTGAAGAGATGATCCTTTCCCCATTGTGTAGCTTTGGCTTCATTGTCAAAGAAATCTCTTTTGTATCCCTGGGAGCTTTTGCTAGTTCTAGAACACGCAATTTCTGGTTTTAATATATGCCAGTGAAGCAATACTTGAATATGAAGTTTGAATGATCACTTCTGGGAAAAGGCAGGATCAGCTGGGATCAGATTCCCTCAATTGAATTGAGTACGCAACGTCAGTTGGTATTACAAATATCTGAAACAGAGAAAATTATAACAAATCAACAAGTTAACTTTCTATAAAATATATTTAAATTAGCCCAATAATATAAGAATAAGATAATATAAGCAATATATAAGTACTATGTAATTTTTAAATATATAATTTCTTTCTAATTGATTTAATTACTCTGTTTATACAAAATTTAGAGACTTACAGAACTGAAGACTTTCCATTTTGCAATCAAGCAAATAGGGGTTTACTTGATTTGTACCACAAAAGCTCTATGTCAGTTATTAAAGACTTCCATATTTATTAATAGGATGAATCCTATGATGTTGTTTATACTTAAAGTCATGTAAAATATGAAACAGGCAATAGAGATATAAAGATATCAGTTTTGGTAAAAACAAAACCTACATTTTCCATGAGATGAAAGAACAGACACCATACCTGCAACGGTACATACCAGAGTATCACCCATTTAAAAATTTTAAGAAAAACGATATGAGTATTGCCTCATTAAATCAGAAAAGGCATAGAGTTAGCATGCAAAATCTGAATGTCTGGCTTCTCAGAACCTCCACTGTGTCATAGTAAAGAAGAGCAGAGAAAATTATGCTATCCTAAATTCTGAGCTCCATTCCTCCTTTTGGGGTTGATCATGGACACCAGCATTTTAACACTCTTAAATTTGCTGGAAGGGAGAACACCTGCATTTAGAAAGCTCCATGTGCCTATGTTGTGAATATCAGCTAATATTCTCAGTAGAGAGAACAATTGGCACATTCGTGACTTATCCTTCTGCTTATGTGTTTATACAAAGAGCTAAATGCTACTAGATCAGCTTTGTGCTTTGATCACAGGTGTTAGCGTAAGAAAATGGTGAATAATCTTGACTCCCTCATGCGAAATGCAACTTGTAAAATTCAAACTTACTTGTGAAGTTCAAGAACTATTTCATAGATTAATGATCACTAATGACCTATTCATTCATAACCTGTGAGTTAACCAAAGAATGTGTCTGTGGTTGGAAATACGAAGAGAAAATTTATTAATTTGCCGCTATTTTTTTATTGCATACTTTAATTGGTCTTATGGGCTCAATTATGACATATGTTTGAAAGGTTAACTTTCTAGGATATCACCAATCAGTTCAGAGATATCTATAGCTCCCTAAACCTTAATACTTATCAAGCCAATGCCATAGTTAATTTCATGACTTTGTATTGGATTCATTCTTTCAGCTTTGCTTTTCTTTTCTTTCTTCCTTTTCTTTTTTTTTTTTTGTTCTTGTACAATTTGTTTAATGATATTTTACATCTGTTTTGCAAACCTAACCAGAATCAGCAGAGAATCCTGAAATGTAATTAAATTTTGGGGCTATATTCTTTTTGATCGTTAATGTTTTATCCCTTATTGAAAGACAGAGTTACTGCATTGCAAGATAATTACCTTAAGAGAGCTTCATAAAGAAGCAATATTTTCTGGCAAGAAGTTAGTCATTCTTTTGATTAATACAATTATTAGGAACAACATGTCAAGGGCAAGATTCTGTGGTATGAGTAAATCTTGTTATGTGGAATCATGGTATAATTCTAGTTAAAGGAACACTTTTATGTCTAGTTTTTTAGTTTCCTTTTTATATTTGTTCAATTCTGCCTGAATAGTATTAAAAGGGGAAATTTTAATATAGGAAACTTAGACTGTACTAACCCTAATTTTCACTTTTTTTTTTTTTTTGTAACTCATGCTTACGATACAAGATGTAAAACTCTCTCTAGATTCTTGCTCTGTAAAATGATATTCATGGACAAGCAGCATCTGTTGTACACCCTAAAAGCTTATTTAAACACAGAATTTTAAGTCCGACCCCAGAGATACTGACTCAGAATATGCATTTTAACTTTACTCCAGTTTATTAAATGACAGATACCAAACAGATATATATCAACTGCCCCTGATTCCAGAGTTTTCAATACAAACCTTAAACCAATTGAGTGAGAAATTTGCTAACCAAGAGACAGGAAAGAATGTGACTGTCGATGGCTTGTGGCATTTAGAGGTCTTGATCTGGAATGAAGTTTTTTGATTTGAACCTGTCCATGTTGAATCATCTTCTATCTGATCCGAGGTTCTTAGGAAAGCTGTCTCCTTCATGACACTGTCAGTTTCTGGACAATCTTGAGAGAGTCTCGGTTTTAGATCTCTCATCACTAAAGAAGTCAAAGAGGTGATGCAAGATGTTTTCAGCTAGAATCATAAATTTAAGGTTTAACTCCTAGAGTTTTTACCTTAAGAGGGCTTTATGTTTCCACACTCTGGACTTTGATTTTTCATATACTACTGAAAGAACGGAAATATGTGGGACTTAAAGAAAACCACACAAAAAGTATTTTGTAATAGTAATTGAAGAAAATAATTCATTAAATTTTCGTGAATTTTCTATTTGATTCGTCTGGTTTGGAAGCACATTTACACAGCTCAACATCCATTGTATACCTAGTACAAAGAGATATAATAAACTATTTGGAGGTTCTAAGTATGTATAACAATTGTTGAAACAACATGTGAGGGGTGCCTAGGTAGCACAGTCGTTAAGCATCTGCCTTCGGCTCAGGGTGTGATCCCGGCGTTCGGGGATCGAGCCCCACATCAGGCTTCTCTGCTAGGAGCCTGCTTCTTCCTCTCCCACTCCCCCTGCTTGTGTTCCCTCTCTCGCTGGCTGTCTCTCTCTGTCAAATAAATAAATAAATAAAATCTTAAAAAAAAAAAAAAGAAAGAAACGACGTGTGAAGTGCATCTTTGCAAATGCCTTCTCTGATTCAAAAGCTAAATTTTCCAGCTCACAGATATTAATATATTTGCTTCTTTTACTTCTGATCTTATTTTTTTAATCGTTCATAATTAAGATTTCTGAATCTCAAGAGCTACAAATATCTTCGAGATTTGTTGGTTTCATAGTAACTAAGACAAACTTTTGAGGCCATGCTTCCTTCTCATTGCAAAGAGTAAAGTAGCAAAAGCTTTATTTGAGTAGTCTCCAAATAAAACTATTTTTGTGCCCTTAAGTTTCCAAAACATATTCAGTTGGAAGATCTACAGCTCTGCCAAGAAGGAAGAATATGGAAAAAAATACAAAATTCAATCAGGCTATAAAGAGATTGATGAAAAACTTAGCTACAAGCTTAGTGACATGTGCAGTGGAGCGAAGACCCTTATTTATTCAAAGTAGAAAAAAAATAATGATTTAAGGGTCTGTATGGAGGCACTAAGATGTCTCAGAGACAAATAGAAATATATTAAAATGTCTTCAGAGAAACAAAGAAATACAAAATGCAACGAAGCAGTGAATAAAATAGTTGAGATTTCGGTGGTTTCAGGATTCCGTTTACTCAAATCAAGGAATTATATAACCATATATAAGCAAAAACTGTGAAAATCAATTCTTTATAAACAGTATAGAATGTAGTGCTCTGATGGCATAGCAACCACAAAAATGGCTTATCGTGTCGAATCATCCTGACATGTGCATTGTTTGAATTGGAAGCAAGCACAGTGTCCATCAGTAGGAAAATGTTTGATTGTATTGTACAACTTTCTTAGAAAGTAGAATTTTGCAGACATACATGGAAAAACACCATAGCCCTGATCTCCTGAGTGACAGAAATAGTCATGTTTTATTTTTCAGTGACAAAAGCGAATTCAGTTGTCATTAACATTGTGTTATTTATGCAAAAAAAAAAAAAGATAATGGAGATTGGCTTTACAGTAGTCTAAACTGGTATGAGAAAGGACATCAGAGGTTTGTACATGATAAATGTTACAGCAGGGGTGAATGTTCCTACAAAACCTTTTGTTTCCCCCACGTTGAATGGATCATGGCAAATGTGTATTAGTTCCGTAATTTTTTATAGGAAATACAAAAATTGTCCTTCAAATTAAGGTAGTAAAATTTAACTTGAATATAAGCAAGCTTTTGGATAAAACCACCAGTTTGTAGAGATACAAGGGATGGAGCAAGTAATTTTTTAAAAATATACTTCTAAGCTTAATTAAAAGAAGAAATAAACAAGTAGGCAAATATTTTATGTATTGAGGGAGAATCAATATTGTTAACCTATCAATGTCTGCAAATTTACCTTTAGATTCAGTGCAGGTATGTGTGCATATGCATATTATGTGTATATAAATTGATAAGCTGATTCTAAAATGAATTTGAAAGTTAAGAAATCTTGGATGGGTAGTACAATTTTTAAAAAGAGGAACAAAGTTGGAGGACTCATGTTATCAAGCTAAATACTCACCATACTTAATATAGTGTGTAGTGTCTTTTGGTACAAGGATATAGACAAATACACCAATGTTCAGCAGAGAGAGCACAGGATTATATATCCGGTCACATGTGTTCTTGCAAAGGTGCTGAATTGCAAGTGGGTAAACATGATCCTTTCAATAAATAATGACAGATTAATTGGATATCTATTTGGAAAAAATATTAGCTCATATAAATACTAAAAGTTATTCACAATGAATCACAGACACAAATGAGAAAAGTAAAATAATAAAGCATCTAAAAGAAAACATAGGAGAAGGCCTTCATGACGCCTGGTTAATGAGAGACTCTTAAACAGGCTGCATTGAAAAAATCCATTAAGTCTACTGAAAACTGAAAAGGTAAATCAGATGAGAAAAAGATATTTGCAATACATATATTTAATACGGCTATACAGAATACATAAAGATATCCTAGAAATCAATGAGAAAAAAAATGTACAGTGTAATGAAAATGCTTCAACTTCCGTTCCCCACCAAGATGGAATAACAGGGAAAGATTTACTCTATTGCTTTAAACAATTAGAAATATATGAAACAACTAGAATAGAAGTTCTCAACTACATGAAGCAACTGAACAGCTAAAACATAGGAAACAGCTGAAATATAAAAAAAATATATTTCCAGTCATTTGACAATTAAACCATGCTGGACTGTGATCTTTTGAGAAAATGGAAAGAAAAACGTAAGCCCTCTGATTGCACCAGCTTAATACCTAGATTGGCAGTCTCACTGAATTGATGAGTCAGAGATTACAAGTCAGGAAACCCCAAGTAGGTCCGTTTTACCACTTTTTTATTTCGTTTTAAGAAAGAGAAAAGTTATGTCACAGTCATTATAAAAGTGCATGTATTTAATAATAGTGACATAAATACAGTCCTCTTCTATGACCAGGCCATTAGATCAGAGTTGACTCTTCGTCTTGGACTTTTCACATGAGGATAGTTTAGTCATTTCCATCAGTAACTACAAGCTGTCTAAAATCATAGGCACAGACCAATGAGAGTCAGTCGTGGGTCAAATAAACAACAGACTTTGTACTTAGAAAAGGGATAATGAAGTTTTCTCTGGAAATGTAATAAATAAATAATATGACATCTTTTCTTTCACTTGATTTCATAAATTTGTCAGCTGCTGACCCACATAAGTTTAAAAGCATAGAAATAATAAAAATTTCAAGATGGTGTTTATCTTTCGAGTGAGAGACATTGGAAATGATCAGGAGAGAATACATAAGAAATTTATCAATAATAGTAATGCATTATCTAGCATTCGTATTATATTATTGGAAAAAGAAACTCCAAAGTATGGTAATATAGTAGCTTAACTAAGAGAAATTCTTCCTCTTCCCCCTCCTCCTTTTTCTTCTTCTTCTTACTTCTCCTCCTCCTTCTTTCCTCTCCTTCCTCTTTGTCTTTCTCTCCTTATTATTCTCCTTTTCCTCATTCTCCTTCTTCTTCTCTCTCCCTCCCTGTCCCCCTCTCTCCCTCTCCTTCTCTCTCCATTTCTCATTCTGTCTCTCTTTCTTTCTCCAGTGTAAATGACAAAGTCCTGTGCTAATATGGGATCTGGACAGCACTAATGAACAAGACACCTTTAATCTAATTTGCATTTTTGAAGATAGCGCAAAACTACATCATTCTGCTGGCCCATAGGAATGGGAAAAAAGAAAGGAGATATATAAATTATGATCCTTTTATAAAAAATTAAAGTTTGAAGGATTCATAGGTCACTGTATCTGTTATCATTTCACTGAGAATCTAATCATATAAACACATCAAGCTTCAATATAGATTTGAAATTCTAATATTTAACTGTACATTTGTGTGCAGAGCTAGAACTTTTACTACCATAGAGTAAAAGGGAAAGGATATGGAAGGGAGAATAAGCAGTCTCTGGAAAACCTAGTGTTTTAGATCTTTAGGTGAGTATTAGGTTTATGGGTATTTGTTTATCATTAACATTTATTAAACTATATATTTGATTTATATATTTATTATATCAGATTTTAAAATAGAAAAACATAACCGACTTTATATAGACTAAGATCTATGACTCTAATGGAACAAAATTAGAAATCAGTAATAGAAACATAGATAAAAAGATACCAAGTTTTAGAATCAAGAATAACTATTCTATTAAATTAAAAGTGAGCTACAGAGGAAATCATAAGAGCAATTACAAAATCTTAACCTTGAATGAAAATTAACCACTATATATGACAAGTTTTATAGAACATAAATATTAGAGGTGATTATATTATCATTTTTCGGAAAATAAGAAATATTGGGGAAAGTGACCTAAATATTTAAGTCAAGAAGTAGGGGAAAAAAAGGAAAATTTAAATGGACAAACCTAAAGACACGAAAAAGAGATCAATAATAAATATAATGGCTAAATCTACATAATAAGTAACAAAAGTAAGAAAATAATTTAGAAAATTATATCTTATTCTCCTAAAATTTATTAAAACAGTTAAGTTTTTAGTGAGTCTGCTGATGAAAAAGAATGTTTGCATAAACAAACTAAAGGAAAAAGATATATATAACTCCAAATATATGTATATGTTATATATACATAAAATGGAATACTGACATAAATAGAAAAAAAATCTGAAATCAACAATGACTGTTAATGTAATTATAATTCAAGAACTCTTTCTCTTAAAAGTCCCAGATACATGCACCTGGGTGGCTCAGTCCGTCAAGCATCCGACTCTTGATTTCTGCTCGGGTCATGATCTCAGGATTGTGAGATGGAGCCTTGCATTGAAGGCTCATGCTGGGCCCACAGTTGGGCCCCAAGTGGGCGTGGAGGCTGCTTAAGATTCTCTCTCTCCCTCTCCCTCTGCCCCTCCCTCCCGCCACACTCAGGGGTGCTCTCTTTCTCTAAAAAAGAAAAAAAGAGAGAGAGAGAGATACAGAGGGTTTTAAAGTGATTCCTACCAAAATTTAAAGATGCACATGTACATATTGTACAAGTTATAGCTTAAAATAAGTGGGAAAAAAGAAAATTTCTCAAGTATATGAAACTATTCTAAGCTTATATTGACAGTGTTACAAGATGCGGCAATCTCATGAATCACAAAACAGACCTGTGCACATAAAAAAACTGGCATTACAAATCAGTGAGAAAAAAATACAATAATGCTTAAATAAATGGCATCTCCATGGATGGAAAAATTAAGTTACATTCCTCACCTGATTGTATGTAAAAATCAATACCATATGCAATAAAAATATAAATATTAAAACTGAAAAAACTATTAGAAAAATATAGAATTCTTTACAATAGTAACATATAATACTAATATATTTTAATATATAATATAAATAATGTTTATTTATAAAATCATGTGTATATTATGGATTAGATAGATGGTAGATTCACGAAAATGTAAAGACTGCCCACATACTGGACAAAAGAAATAAAAGATAAGTGTAACACTGATAGTTGACAACAGATTAATATTTAGACTATATAAAGAAATTTTTTCCAATCAATAAGAAAAGACAAGCAACCCAGTTTTTAAAATGGGAGAAGAGTTTCAACACTCCCATTCATAGAGATCTAAATGATCATAAACATATGAAAAAATGCTCAGTCTTGCTGATAATTAGGAAAATGCAACTTAAAACAATAGTTTACTTTCATACTAAGCAGATTGGCATAATTAGAAAAGACCGATAATATGAAATATCAATGAGGCTGTGAGGAACTGGCAACGTTTACATTGTTAGTAGCCATATGTAAGTTGGTAAGAATTTTATATAAAAACTTGGTCATATGTAGTAAAGGGAAGAGGCAAATTCTTTATGATCCATTAATGCCATTTGTAGTTGTGCATCAAAAGAATTTCTTGTTAATGAGAAAAAGAAAATGCAAAAAAGAAACAGTTAATTGCATTATTTTGATATGTATGTATATGCATGTGTATATATGTATGAATGTATATATATATATGTATGTATGTGTAATGTATTATCTCATATAAACCATTTATAGACTCATAAATAAGGAAATTGGTAAATAAAGTAACATGTTCAGATATCAAAATAGAAGACTGTAGTTGAAGTGAATGTCCTAGGTACATAAATAAATAATGGATTCATTTTAAAGCTTAATGTTACAAGTTACACAATAACAAATAGCCCATAATAACATTCATGCACATTTTCATAAAGCTACAACAACAAACTCCAATATTGCATATCATTAATGTCTATATAACTATAGTAAAATTGAAAGCATATGTTGTAGTGAGATATATAACAGCCATAAAATAGTGGTTATTTCTAGAGTGTGAATAAGGCAAGTGAGATCTTTTAGACAGACCTCTAGCCTTAACTTTGATGTTTTATATTCTTTTAAAGTATTGACCTGAAGCAAATATAGATAATGGCAAGATTTGGTATATCAGCAGACAAAAAAAAAATTGCTTACCATTACGTAACATTTTTAAATATTTGGAAAATGCTATATTTATGAGGAAAAGTGCAAGTTTTATTTCTCTTTGTTTGAAATATTTTATCATTAAAAAAGGAAAGAAGAAAGTTAAGTGAGTTTATGAGTTGAATTTCCTTTGTTAGATTCTCCTTGGAGAAAGGCTGTCAGGAGTTATCAGGTTTTAGAAGACACATAATCACTATTCGTTTGTAACACTGTAAACACCTGGAGTCCTCCTCTGCTTTCTGTCCTGTTCTCCACTCTGTTGTAGTTTGCTGAGTTAGCTGGTTCGGTTATATAACTTTTTTACAACTTTTCTTTTTGCTCATTTCTTTTATACTGCTCTGTGTCTTAGATGATATCAACCTATTTTATAGGTTTTATTTCTGTTGTTTTTTATTATTTTATCTTCATTCTCAACTTAGATTTTCCCCCACTAACCGTACCATTATATTTTTATGTATACTGAAGTTTTATTTTGTCATTTTACTCTTTATATGACTGGCTCAATATTTTATCTTTAATAATATTCCCATTGTGAATTTTATTTACTTCTTATAATGTTGTTTTGTCATTTGCTTTTGTTATTATCAACTATGAAAACTATTTTGGAATCGGAGCACTGTTGGAGATTGACCATGCCCTAAGGGATATTGGATACATTTTTTTTCTAAATACCCTGTGCAGAATCTGTAACATCCTACTGATGATTTCTACACTCCCCTAAAAAATGAATCATCTGAGTTTAAATTCCTTAAAATGAGTAACCTAGCAGAGGAAACATTAAAAAATACCTTCATAGGGGCCCCTGGGTGGCTCAGTCAGTTGAGTGACCAACTCTGGATTTTGGCTCAGGTCATGATGTCAAGGTCCTGAGATCAAGCCCCATGTCAGGCTCTGCCCTCAGCAGAGAGTCTGCTTGAGATTCTCTCTCTCTCCCTCTACCAAACCTCCCCCAGCTCTCAATAAATCAATATATAAATAAATAAATCTTTAGGAAAACAAAAACAAAAATACCTCCATAATCCTGCTTCTAGTACAATATGCTATGGCATTTTAATGGCATTTTCTTTTTACATAAAACATTCCCAATCCCTTTATGAAATATATATATATATATATATATATATATATATATATATAATCATAGCCATTTTTTAAAAGATTTATTTATTGATTTGAGAGAGAGAGCCTGTGGGCAGGGGGAGGGGCAGAGGGTGAGAATCTCAAGCAGACTCCCCGCTGAGTGTGGAGCCCCAATGCAGGGCTGGATCTCACAACCTGAGATCATGACCTCAGCAGAAACCAAGAGTCTGACGCTTACAGACTGAACCACCCAGGCACCCCCATAGTCATTTATCTCATGTTTTCTTCTCCAAGTAAATCGTGGAAAGTAGCTAATACATAGACAAACTGTGTCAAATCAGGAGATGGAGCACATGAAAGGGTCAGTTTGAGGAGACTTGGATTTGGGAAACATTCTCAACAGGTAGCCTGATCGAAGAAACTCAGACTTCTACCGAAATTCAATGAACTGCTGTAGTATAAGTGCCTATGTGTTGGTCATTACTGTCTTTTGTAGTACTTGGCTTAACACGCAATAAGAATTCAATAAAATTTGAATACATTAATGAGTAAGAAAGAGGTGGTCCATTTAGTATGTCAGAACCAGGAGTATGATAGAACTTAGTACATCCTACTTCAGGAGCGGGAATGAGTCAAAATCATACAACCTTAAACCGCGAAAAGCAAATGGCTTGAACTTCGTTGACCTTACAGACTCCCCGGAATATAACTTTCAGTGACTTCCACCCTCTTCTGAAATGAGTGGCTAGAGCTCAAAATGCAAAAGACTTAACTTTTCCACAAAATGCTGTTTTACGCTATTAACCTGGAAGAGGTCAGCCCTTTATATTTCAGAGATTTATTATGAAATTTCTCCACATAATGGTCAAATTAAATTACATAGATTCTTATTATGGTTATGCTTTCAAGTGGAATAGAATAATATTTTATGGGAAAGATAAAGGGACTACCAATAAAAAAGACTTGGATTTTACCAGATTCCAGCACAAGTGCTTAAGAAAGTGAGTTTATTTTTCAGGATCTTCCTCTTTAGTCTATAAGATAAATAGATTAATTTGGATCTGTGGCTTTTGAAACTGATTGATTAAGGACTTTTAGTAGATCATAAAATTGATTAGGTGATTAAAATCATCATTTAAGCCAAGAAATAAAATAGAAGAAAGATTTTTATATGGTATTACATTTATAAGGACAAATAAGCATTATGAAAATTAGTTCCCAATTCATGTATGTGTGTTTGTCAGTGTCTATACTGGATCATGATAAAATAGGCCTTGTTGTAGATTATGTTTTTTTTTAAAAAGGTACTTGACCACCTATTCTCCAAACTTGACCAGGTCTGATTTGACTATTCTAGCCATTTTAATTAACCAAATTCATTCTTGCCTCATTTGTTTTATGAAAAACATAGAAAGTATCTAGTTTGGAAATGATGTTCTTTATGTTTTTAACTAACTTATGACAGAAAACAAAATTTGCTTTGAGTATTTACCTGATCGCTTCCCTATTTATTACATACCATTTAATGTTATACAAGCCTCACTGCCTATACATCAATTGGTTTTATCATTAAATATTTTAAACTTATACATTCAGACACACAAAACATAACATACAAAATAGGAAACCAGAAAGTGATATAGTAAAACCTTGAGAGAATTCCTGTTTTGTAGAAACCTGATATATCGTCATGAAATGTGACCAACGTTAAGATACAAAGGCAATTTTTAATGATGTGCATGCCTACTACGCATGGTCAGATAAGTTAATTTACCTACAGGTACATATTAGTAAAGTGAATGGTGAGAATACCATGTTAAATTTTTTAGGTAGGGGCGCCTGGGTAGCACAGTCATTAAAGCATCTGCCTTCGGCTCAGGGCGTGATCCCGGCGTTCTGGGATCGAGTCCCACATCGGGCTCCTCCGCTGGGAGCCTGCTTCTTCCTCTCCCACTCCCCCTGCTTGTGTTCCCTCTCTCGCTGGCTGTCTCTCTGTCACATAAATAAATAAAATCTTTAAAAAAAATTTTTTTTTAGGTAAAAAAAATTGTTTTGATCTCCTTGGGACAAAAAGCGTGATGATAATTTTCTATAATTTTCTATTTTACTTTGCCTAGGAGCTTTTATTACAAAGGTACAAGCCACACCTTTACACTGATTTTTTAATATTATTCTCAGAATTTTTATATTATTCTAAAGTAGGAGTTGTGAAAATGTATTTTTGATAGATCAAACCTAAGTTTAATTTTGTCAAAGGGAAGATCTATAAATATTGAATATCGAACAATACAAGACACCGATAGCTTCAGCTCATTAGCAATCAATGATCACTTTGAGTCTTCAGAATTTGTTTCAGAACTTCCTGGTATTCCATTCCCGGTATACTATTTTTCTGTTTGTTGTGTTTACTGAATCTTTCACCTGTTGATTGATTTCCCAGTGCAAACTGTAATACCGTCATTGTGAGATCATCTTTATTATGATTCTTTTAAGTACAAGTGAACCCTGTCCCCGATTTGAAATTTCCTTTATAGAGTATTTCCTTTGTTTGCTTTAATCTGAAGGAGTCAGTGACCCTGAAATTGACATATTTTACTTTTTAACCTTCTAATTCTTTCTATATCAGGTTCTACTGAATTTCTCACAGGTGACTTTTTTGACCCAAAGACTAAGCTTTTGTGCTGATTCCCAAGAAAGAGAATGAAGATGCCTAGCTCCTACTCGGAGGGGCTACAACTTTTGGAGCTGGAAGTTTTATTTATTTCTTTTTAATTTTTTTATTAAAAAAATTATAGTACATCATTAGTTTTTGATGCAGTGTTCAATGATTCATAAGTTGTGTATAACACCCAGTGCTCATCACAGCACGTGCCCTCCTTAGTACCCATCACCCTGGAAGTTTTATGTTACAGATTCCCTTTCCAGTCTCTTCCTTTCTAGAGATTCAGGGTAAAGCTTCAGTGCCCACTGACTAGGGTCCATATCTAAGTCCCACATACCTGAGAGCCATTGGCATTACCAGCTCTCACTTCCTGAACTGGTTTTGATTTTGCTCTTTGTTTCTAGCACCTAAAATTTCACTTTACTTAAGGAAGTTATTTCTTTTGAAAATTGTTATATTTTATCCAGAATTTCTATGTTTGTATCAGTTGGACTGCCTTGCCACATCAGCTCAAGTTATCTTGGGACAAAAGTCAACCCAAAGCATTTCTCAGGTGGAAGTTTCACCACATATATCCTCTTATTAGACTTATTATAAATGATCCACTTCCAGTTCCAGAAGAATCACGCCAATTGGTACTCCTCCCCCACTCAGTTCCAGAAGAATCAGGCCAATTGGTACTCCTCCCCCACAACATAAATCCCATTAAAAACAGAATGTGTTGTTTATAGTTATCAACTATTATTCTTATGTAATTGAAATCATAGTATATAATTGAAATTTGCTAAGGGAGTGGAACCTAAATGTTCTTACAGAAAAAAAGGCAAATTAAAAAGAAGGATGTATCATTTAAAAGGCATAATCCTCTAATGGAAAGGGCACATCAAGTCCCCAGCAGAATATCCAAGAATCACTCTTAGACATATCATAGCAAGATTTTAGAATGCTGGAGTAAAAGAGAAAAATTATAAAAGCTTCCTATAACAGAAATCATATTGATCCTAGCTTTCTTATCATTACATCGAATGTAAGAAGATATTGTTTTCAAAATATTATCATAAAAAATGTAACTTAAAATCATTCATACCTAGAATGATTACTAAACTATCATTAATAGTGAAGGAAAAATACAGATCTTTTTCAGAACTGCAGAGACAGTGGACATTTACGTATTACTAGAGGATGCATTTTAGGAAGAAAAATATATCCAGTAGAAAAGCAATCAGGATACAAGAAGCAATCAGGACGGGAAAAAATGACCTATTGTTACATCTAAAGGGAGTTGTAAAAAATTAGCAGAAATAGAAGCTAAAATCTCAAGTGATTAAAAAAGAAAAAACATGGTGAGCTTTTTTTTTTTCACTCAGAGAAGATACGTCAGTCAAAGTCAGCTTCTGCTGTATATAGCAGTAAGTAATCTAAAAAGACAGCGTTTTAATATTTTCTCGTGTAAAAAATAGTTTTGAGGAAGGTGATCCAGTGCTAATATGGTGGCTCTACCATTATTTATGTAACATTTATATTAAACATTTGTTTAATATTTAAACATATTTCTCCATCAACATGGAGAACTAATCAGCAACTATAACATTTCCTTCCAAATAAAAATACTTTTTGCAAGCTGTCACTTTCTCCTTTTCCTTCCAATATCCCATATTTTGTTGAAATCTTCTGGAGTTTTAATTTCTGGTTTTTATTATATTTTCAATATGCTCCTACTTTTATAGATGTAAATTTTGTTGATTGTCTTAAGGTTTATAGTCATACTCTCTATCAAGTATATTTAACTCTAATTTTTGCTGGCTTCTTTGCTCAACGCTGTTTTTTTTCATATTTTATGAGTTCAATAGCTCTTGACCTCATGTTTTCTTATTTTGTTAGAGTAGATTATTTATTCTTTCTGAAAGACTTTCTGACCTTCACAGAAGTTGGAATATGTCACTAACTTGCCCTCAGAAGTGAATGATATTTTTGAAGTAAATAAAATTCTACATTTACCATTTTGTTTTGGAATTTAAAAATATTTGCCCTTTTTTTTCAAATATCCTGAGTGACGAAACACAAATCCGATGCTAGTCGAATTATAATTCCTTTGACAAAAATCACGTTTTGTTTACTGGCTTTCTTTGTAGGAAACTCTTTATGAAGTTTTTAACTTTGGAATTCTTCAGTCAAGATTCAGTCTTTGGATGTGTTTATCCTAATATTCAGTCTGTTCAAGTTTTTTATTTCTTGTCAGTTTTCTTTTTTTTTTATTATCTGTTTTCTTTTTAATTTTACTCACCATGTTTTTAATTTTCAGTGCTCTAAATGTTTCACTTTTGTATAGCAATTAACTTCTTATGACACCTTCTTAATAATCTCAATGGATTTGAATGTGTGTTTATTTTTAATTTCTGTGATAAACATTCTTATTCTGTATATTATTTTTTTCTCCATTTTAAAAAATATTTTATTTATTTATTTATTTATTTATTTATTTATTTTAGAGAAAGAGAGAGAGTGGGGGGAGGGGCGGAGGGAGAGGGAGAGGGAAGGATCTCAAGCAGACTCCACACTGAGCACAGAGCCCCATGGGGCCTCGATCTTGCAACCCGAGATCATGACCTGAGACGAAACCAAGAGTCAGATGCTTAACTGACTGAGCCACCTAGGTGTCCACTAATTGTTCTCTTTCTGTGATTGGTCTCTCTCTTTCATGATGCTGATTTCCTCAAATACTTGATTTCTTTGTTGTGGTGCCATGTTTAAAACTGAAGGTCTTTATTGATCAGTACTGGTAGATCACGTGAAATTCCCTGTTCAGTCTCAGTGAGAGCAACATTTGTTATAGGTATCTTGGTCCCCTTTCTTGTGGTTGGAAAGTTGAGGTCAAGTACCTAATATGGGACCAAATGAATAGTCTTCAGGGAGTCAGATTAGCTGGCTTAGAAAGTGAAGGAGCTCTCAGTCTTCTGTGGTAGCTATCCTTTAACTCTGGACCTAACACTTCCCTGCTGCCACACATCCTTAGAAAATGATCTAGGTTAGGATTTCCTCTTTCATTTGAAAAGCTGTGCTGGATGTTTTAACATCAAGATGCATGGAGGATTAATTCACTGTAGATATATAGCCCTTTAATTCCTCAAACTAATGAATATAATTTTAACTTATTGCTGATTTTATTTATTTATTTTTACATGAGGACATGTTTATAAAATGAAAAAAATGAAAATAGGAATATTTATACTTATAGTTTTGCCTGGATTTAATTTCACAATGTTACTAATTTGAGGGAAGTTTTCATCTATTATGATCTGGGATGATATGTATGTCATAGAAATTATGGGTTTCTTGAAAGCTTGAAAGCCTGCAATGCTTTCACTGTTGTATTTTATAACTACTAATTAAATAATGATTTATTCATTATTATTATCCCAGAAAATATTTCAAAGAGCTATTGTAGACTAGAGATGTTTATCTTCTCTTGGAGTATATGTTAACTTTTTTGAAATTAGATTCTCAATTTTTTTAAATTTTTTATGTCCTGCATTTGTCTGTATGTATACATCTATATCTATCTATACATATAATTGCTATTTTTCCCCAAAATGATAACCTTATGGCATGATGAACAATAAAACATGCATTCATATCCTGTTATGAGTCTGGTTTTATTAATTTTAAAAACACTAATCATCATTACTCTCTCTGTCAGCCAAGGACACAACTCTTAATAACCATATTTCATTTCTTCCTTTCATTATTTTATCTTAATTCATCTACCTGACTCTTAAATTATTTATATCTTTCATTTCTATTTTACAAAGGATTTAATTAAAATGTCTTAGTATTCATAAAGTAAGTTTTTTCTTAATAATCATCATGTGGTTAACTTTTGAGTTAATGACATTTCCCTAATCTGGAATATTTTGGAATATTTAGCATTTTTTTTAACAGCAAAGAATTGAAATTAATGAAACTGCTGAACTTCCAGCCAATACCCAATGATAATCTTTTTTATTTAAGGTTTATTTATTTTAGAGAAAGAGAGAGAGAGTCTGGCAGGGAGGGGCAGAGGGAGAGAGAGAATCCCAAGCAGACTTTTGGCTGAGCACAGAGCCTGATGCAGGGTTCGATCTCATGACCCTGAGATCATGACCTGAGCCAAAATCAAGAGTCAGAAGTTCAACCAACTGAACACTCAGGTGCCCCAAGGATAATCTTTAATATACATTATATGGCTTGCTATGTTGCTACCTCGCTAATGCGTATCCTGTCTTTTTTCACTGGATTTTATTGCTACAGCTTTCTATTTTTATGTAATGTCTATAATTATTGAATTATAGGCAAAATGATTTTGAACAATTCAAAATAAGTTTTTTAATATTCATATCAATCTGTTGAATTAAGGAGCATATTGACTTTAAAAGACTATATGTGGTCTTTTAAATTAATGACTTTATAGTCTTTTAAATTAAAAGACTATATGGAGTCTTTTAAATTAATAACATAGTTTTGGAAAACTTAGTTTCTCAATTGTAGTTTAAGTTCTATGCTTTTGGAAGTTTTTCTTTCACTTAGTTTTCCAACTTTTGTCTTTTGCAACAACTGTTTCTACCCCATTTAAAAATAAATGACACACTATAAGAAATAATTTTTGCTAGTTTTACAAGAAAAATCAACATAGTAGATAACTTTTTCCTAGTTTAGTAGCTTATCCAAAAAAAGTAAAGGGTCTAGAACTCCAACTGACAGATGCCCCAGACATTCTTAAGTATAGGCTTCAAACACAGATAATTCATCATATACGTTGTTTGATTTCCCATAAAAACTTCATACTTAAACTTATACCTCTTTTAATGATTGTCTTATGCAGCACTATGCAACACTTGGGAGACTTTTTAAAATACTGAATTTAGACCGAAATAATTATCAGCACCATGCACAAGTGGGTCAAGCTTGGAAGAGAAAAATTGCACTGCCAGCTTTGAGTAAGACCCAAGAGGCAAGACACAGAGCACATGATGTAGATCAGCCTTGTTTGGTTATTTTCAATGAAGTTCCTCGGCTATTGTGACCTAAATCTCTACTTAGGTTGCTTGTTTTCCTTGTTTCATTGGTTTAAATGTGCTGAGTTGTTTAAGATCAGTCCTAGACAAATATTAAAACGTCCATGAGAATCGGTCTTACCTTTGGTAGTTCCCTTGACTCCCTTCTGTACAGAAGACAAATGTATTAGCTAGTCTTCTTTATGTCTTAAATAACCAAGAAAAATTGCTATGATCCCCCTGTGATTAAAATTACTTTTTTTTTTATAAAGTAAGTTTACAGTGCTACTTGTAAACTTATGCTGGACTTACTAAACACATCTCCTTGGATTTTAGAACTGGTTCTCCAAGAAACTATTGCCAGTTGCTGGTGGGCAGTAAAGATTTAAGGTCAAGGCTACCATAGAGTATGCCCCCTAATCAACAAGAGGATTTCTATTTCTTTTTTCTTTTTCCTTCCCTTTTCTCTCAGAACTCTGGAGACTTAGCTAAAGGCTAAGCCCGAGAGGGCAGGAGAAATAAAAAGCAGTAAAAAGTACATATGTTCTTATAGCTATTTTAAAAATTGAATTCATTACAAAAGCTTTCAATAAAAAATATTGAATTTTTCAATAAAAAATATCAAACTTCTAAGAAATAGTACAAATTCCAAAAAAAAAAAATTCTTGCAAAAACATAAAGAGAGGAAATATTTTTCAACCTGTTTTTATGAAGCCGAAAGAACCATGACACCAAAATCTGGCAAAGATATTACAAGATTAGAAAATTAGAGACCAATGTCTCTCATGTACATGGATATAAAAATTGTAGACAACATATAGCAAATGGAATCCAGAAATACACAAAAAATACAAGACATCATGACCAGGTGGTTTTACCCTAGGAATGCAAGGTTGGTTTAACATTAAAAAAAACAACAACATAAGAGATGAACAAAAGTGATTTAATAAAATTCAGAAAACGGCATAATTATTTTTAAAATATAGAAGGGAACTTTTTCTTCAGAAAACCTAGAGTCAGCACCTTACTTAAAGATAAAATATTGGACCTTTATCCCTTACGGTAACAGAGCAAGAATATTCACTCTCATCATTTTGAATCAGCATCATGTTGGAGGTTCTAGCCAGGGCAATAAGCAAGAAAATGAAATAATAGTCATAAACATTGAGGAAGAAGAAGTAAAATTGTCTTTATTCACATACAACAGCATTGTTTAAATAGAAAATCCTAACAAATCTAAAAATAATCTACTACAGCTAATAAGTGAATTTAGCAATGTAGTAAGATGCCTATTTGTACCTCTCTGTTTTAAAGTGGATTTGATGTACCACCAAGCCATTGGCACCCCCAGTTTCACTTACCATGCTCAATATATATATATATATATATATATATATATATATATATATATATATATATATATTTATATATATATATATATTTATATATATATATATTCTCTTTTGTGAAAATATAAAATATAAAATTCACAAAGGCTGAGATCTGTTATCTGTTTGTTTCACTAATGTATCATCAGTGCTAAGAACAGTATCTGATAAGTGGTAAACACATTCGGTAAATACCTGTTGAATTTAAATGATTTGGATTTATGATTTAGAATAGAAAGGAATAGTTTTATCTGCACAAAAGGAACTTAACTGGTGAATGAATCAGTGCAACTCCAATGATATCGCTCTTCTTTTGCTATGAATCAGTTTTACTAAGTCTTCAAAGTTAGTTATAGATGTTACCTTGAATCTGGCCTATGTGGTTAGAGCTTTCTTGATCCTTTTTCTTTTGAATACAGAGTACTCATATTGTTTCACAAGAGTGCTGAACAGATGTCACAGGAAAAAAAAAAACAAACCCTCAAAATATTGTCAGTTTCTTCATAGAAAGACCTTGTATTTTAGTCCCTATATAGTTTCAATTAGTATTACCAGTATTTTCTGATTGATTTCTTTCTGCAGTTTAACAGGTCTCCTTAAGTATTACTGAGTTAAACACTTTTAAAACGAATAATACTCAAATGACTCTATCATTTCCTATCATTTCCTGAATGGATATATTGGATTGTTTAAATAGAAGGTCTTGGTCATTTCTGAGAATCTATTTTAAAAAGAATGTATGTATGTGTGTGTGTGTGTGTGTGTGTGTATATACATATATATATATATATATATATACTTAATTAAGTTACTTTCACTTTTAGATCAAGTTCTCAAAAAAATCCACTGCTTTGCCGTAATGGTCTATGTTATGATTTAATGTAAATCTTATTTGTTAATTTCAGAGATTGCTTCTGAATGATTTTTTTTTTTTTTTTTTTTTTTTTTTTTTTGGTATTCTCAGTGAAGAGTCAGGGTGACTACACAGTAGTTACAAAATCTGTATTGAGAACTCAACCTCGTTGTGAAGGACTTTTTAAAAGAAATAAATGGTTGAGAATGACCGACTTTTCCAGATGCATATATTGCTTGAGATTGGAAAGACAGTGATAAAGAAAGTTATTTGAGTCTTGTCAGAGTGATGAATTTGGACAATAAAGGAAAAAATATAAAAATTGACATGGGAAATATTTGGAAAGTTTCGGCAATATAGTTACAGATGCCTGTTGGTGAACTTCCCGGCACTGTGGATTCTACATTCATGTCTACAGAAAAAGCCATTTTTCCATGCAAGGCAAATTTGTCACATTAAAAATAGTTCACATATCTCATATAAGATAGATTTCTTTCCAACAGACTTTACACTTCCAAAGCCCCTTTCTGTTTAGTCCTGTTTGCACTAAAATGTTCACATATTAAATGCTCATAATTTGAAGGGCCCTACCTACCTAAAATGATGGATCCCTGATTTACTTGGTAGATTTATGAAGCTGACTCATGTTACTTTGCCAATGCAATACTATGTTCTAGAATTATTTGTTTCATCATATTTTATCAGACATATGAAGTAATGTTCTCTAGTGAATTTCCAAAAGTGATTTGCTACAGTCTTAATTTTAAATTGCTTTCATTCATACGCAGATTCCCAGAAACCAAGCACAGGCTATAGTTTTGTTTTTAAACCAACACAAAACAATTTTCACTACAGAAATTTATCAATACGCCAGTGAGATTTGAGGGAAAAATATACCTTACTTAATAAAGTATTTGCAAATATAAGGAAGAAGGGAAAGAATTTTTAACAACTTTGCATACATACATATAAAATACTTAGCATATGTCTATAAATCTGATAGCTCCCTTTTCATATTGGTGTGCTTGCTCATTATCTAATCTTCCAGGTTTTATTGTCTATGTTGCCATCCATTTACTTGACAGTAAAAATCAGATGCTATTAAAATGTGCTTGTGATTCATGCTGTTATTTATACGATAGTCTTTCCTCTACCTCATGAGGGCTATGTACATTCCTTTCATTTATATTGTGTAATTTGTTCAAAGAACATAAGTTTCAAGTCTATTTCTCCTTAATTGGAAATAAGTCTTTCTCAGACAGAGATTTTACAAAAGTCGTGTGAATGGGTTTTCACTAGGTCTCTTACCTTTCACTGAAATGCTGTCAGAATCTGCCGGTGAGATCATAAACCCTGAAACTGTCTGATAGAGTTCTACATTATCATTTTAGGAATCCCACAGACTTGGTGGGTAAAGGGGAAGGAACCAGGAGAGAAGTCATCTCTATAAATGATTTCTGGCCTGATTTGTTGAAACTGCTTAGTCAGTGACCAGCTTTGCATATGTAATTTTCAATGTGGCCTGGAGTCTATTCTGGACCCCACCATGTTTGAGACTGGCATTCCCCTCAGTGGTTGCCCCTTTAACTAGAGACTGTTCCATTAAGAGAGGATTACGTGTCATTGGGAAAAATTAAAATGGGGTCATTCAGAGTGGGAAAGCTGCATTCAAAAGCAACCTGTACATTAAACCAAGGACTTTGGTTGGATGGAGTTACTCTTGGCTGTTAATCCCAGGTACAGATCCCACTAAGTGTTCTTAACCCCCACTGGAAAGGGAGGTCCAAGTAAAAACTCCCTCGTCCTAACTCAGTCAGAATTCCAGTCCATGAGCCTCCAAATTTATAGAATAATTGGTAAATTCTACCAATGATTTTAACCTGTAATCCATGAATTTCATTTATTTATCCCAGTGTTTTATTCATTAAGTGGTTTGGTAAATCAATAATTATTAATTGAATAATTACTATGTTGTAGGTTATGTTCTAGACACTGGAGATACAGTAATGAACAAAAAAGACCAAATCCATGCTGTTAAATACTTGCTTTCTAATAGAAATATTGACCTACTTTCTCAGGAAGGGGAGTTATGAGACAGCTCTAAATTATGTCCTTTAATCTAGCCCCAACTGTCCTATATCTAACTGTAAATCGTTAATAATATTTATGTTCATTATGTTTTTATAGTTTTACAGTGCTAATGAAAGGTTTTGTGTTTTAAGCTTTGATCATTTAAATAGTTTTTGAAGGATTACTCTAGAAGAATAGATTTCCATTTTTCCAGAAAGGAAAACAAATATCATTTGAACTTAATAACTTGAGTAGGGTATCTAGAGTCATAATTTTCTGTACCTAACTGGGTCAGAAAAATAAGATTACCTTTTTCATCATAAAGATATTCTAATTCTGTTTCTTTCACTTTCCTGTGACTCTTTCCTTCTTCCCATTGAATGGCAATTCTTAGCACAGATCAGGATTGTTGCTACAAGAAAATAAGAAAACAAAATATCAAGGCTTAATAGTTTGAATAGAAAAAATACAATGCATATTTTTTAGAAGAGTTATACATGAACCCATATACAAGAATATGAGTTCATTTTATTGACAAATATGTCTACTGCATGCTTATGCTAATTTATTGGATCAGATATATGGCAACACTGCTATGCAAAAAAGAGTGCCAGTACAATGTATGAGGCATTCACTTTCAAAAATAGCACTGATAATTATTGGCCAAGTAAATGTAACCATCAAAAACAGAAACTATCCTGAAATATATAGAAATTAGTTCCATAGGGAGAAAAAGAAAACAAACACCCAGGCTGCCAAAGTCTACTTTACGGGTCCAAAACAGTGACAGTGTTGAAATCTTCTGGAAATTAAAGCTGTATTATATTGAATTTTTCATAAAAGTGTTGGAATATTTTTGGCTTCTGGATACACTACAAACAAAATGCAATGGGAAAACAACCCTGTCTTTTTTCGTCCTTATGTAGGGAAAAACCTAGTTCTTCTCTACTCCACGTTTCTGCCCTGGGGGCCTCCTTTACTACTCACACTGGACACTTCACTTCTGATGCTTCTGGTCACCAAATGTATGAAACTTTTCCCCACAACAAGCAATTCTCTGGGACAACAACAGGGTGTCTGAGAATATAACTCAATTCGGACATGATCTACCTAGAGATAGCATCAGATTCCACAGGTTAAGGGCTCAGTCCAAAACTTTCCTTCCATCCCCTCATGTGAGATACCAGTCACAAGTCCAGATTGCCACTTGTGTTTCTGACCTACTGGCTGTAGATTGGACGTTCCAACAACCCCCAATCTGAGTTGGATTAATTTGCTAGCATGGCTCACAGAACACCCGGAAACACTTGTTTACTTGTACGAGTTTATTAAAGGATTTGATAAAGAATATAGATGAATAGCCAGATGAAAAGATACATATGGTAAGTCTAAGAGGGTCCTGAGCACAGAAACTCATGACCCAATGGAGTTGGGATGCATTACCTACTAAGTATTGAGGTGTCCACCAAACTGAAATCTCTCTGAACTCTACGCTATTGGGAGTTTATGGAGGCTACCCCAAATAGACATGGTAACTCTAACTCTCTTTTCAGCCTCTCTCCCTTCTCTGGAGAAGTGGGGTGGGGGGACTGAAAAATTCCAAGTTTCTTATCATGGCTTGGTCTTCTGGTGACCAGGTCCATCCAGGATCCCACTAGGAGCTCACCCAGGGTTGCCGCAATAGAACAAAAGATGTTCCTCGTGCTCTTATCACTTAGGAATTGACAAGGCTTTTAGGAGCCCTGTGTCAAGAGCCAGGAACTAGGGGCAGAGACCAATATACACATTTTCTGTTATACATACAAAACCATTCCCAATATTAAAATTGACTCATCTTAAAAAAATGTTATAGTGTTGCCCCCTTTTTCATTTCATTTCATTTCATTTCATTTCATTTCATTTCATTTCATTTCATTTCATGGTCAGAATTTGGCAAATGTAGAGGAGGCACACTACTAGCTGCTTGTCAGAGACAGGGAGGTAAAATCCTCCCAGTGTGGGACATATAGCATCAATAAAGAACTACCAGCATAGCCAAACTTCACAAAACAGTTAACAGAACAGAAAGAAATGGTAAATGGGAAAATAATCAGTGTGGTGACTAAAACAATTTCAACATTTGGAGCAGAGATCCAAATCTAAACCCTCTTTCCATCACAACTATATGGCCCCGTACATGTGCTACTGTGTTTGGGGGGCTTAATATGTAAGTGTTAATTGTATTCAACATATACCTGTAATCTCAAATTCTTAATCTACAAATGAAAGTGACAATAAAGATATGCAATATTAGGTATTTTGGGGATCTTCATGCAAACAGTAAGAACTACCTGAAATCAAAAACATATATAAATGGAGCAATTATAAGAACACCAAAGTTGCATATAGTCTCATTTTTCTTTCCTCAACAAAACAACTAAAAGCAGTGAATCCAATCTCTCTGGAATTTCTAAAGATACCTTTATCTCTGGTGTCCTGAAATTTCATCTATTGCAGTGATTTGGAAAACACGGAGTGTTTAAGTATAGAAACTCATTTTCTAGGATAATTTATCTTCTAACAGTTTCATTGTTTTCTTCTTCTCGAACTCCAATTAATCAGATATTGCCCTTCCTGGAATGACTGTTTGATTTTCACTCTTCCACCTGGCCTTGCAGCCTTTGGCTTTCTGGTTCCACCTTGGGATTTTTCCTCAGCTATATATTTTGAGCCTTTCAAATTAAACTTTGATTTTCATGCTTATACACTTTACTTTTCCAGGGCTACATTCTACCTTCTGCTTGTTCCTTTGCAATAACTTCTGTTCTTATTGCATGGATACAATATCTTCCTATCTCTGTGAGGTATTACTTATAATTATTGGCAATATTCTTCTACTCTTTCTGTTGTCCTTTCTTCCTTTTGTTTATTTTTGTTATTGTAATATTTGTGTGATGTTTTGATTTATTTTTTTAAAGATTTACTTATTTATTTGAGAGAGAGAGAGCACGCACGAGCAGGGGGAGGGGCAGAGAGAGAAGAAGAGAGAGAATCTCAAGTGGACTCCATGCTGAGCGTGGAACCTGACATGGGGCTCCATCTCACGAACCCTGAGATCATGACCCTGAGATTGTGGCCTGAGCTGAAATCAAGAGTTGGATGCTTAACCAACTGAGCCACCCAGGCACCCCTATGTGAGGCTTTTTTAAAATGTGGTTTTGGTCTGTATTTTTTATTCATATTTTAAAATGAAGTACATGAAAGTTTTTTAGACTTTCCATGTATATGAGCAAGGAAAATCTATTTTTCTCTTCTCTCTCAACACTCTGACACCAAATATTTGTATTTTTCACACCAAACATTTCTTCAGTTCTTTGCAGACATCAGCTGGGTGTCCTACAATTTAATTCATTTGGACACTAATTACCTGTAACTAGTGCAAACCCAAAGGTTAAGGGCTCAGTCCCACAAAACTGCCCCCCCACTTCTGAAGGCAATCGAAGTCTATAAGAGCAGCACAAATTAATGAATAATCCAAGGTAGACTTAACAATAAGAGTGAAAAAAATTATGAAAAACTTGACTGGAAAAAGAAAGATAACAAATGCAAGTCATCTTTATGTTAATTTATAACTTTAATTGAATCCAAATAAAAATACTAGCAAGTATTATTTTTCAATCAGACTAGGGAAGTTGTTAGTAAAATTGACATATAAATGAACAGTCTATGACGTAAAATTGATATAGACTAACATTCAAGACTAGCCGTGAAAACACTAAAAACAAAAAGCTCCGATGATGTAGTGGCCTCCCAACCTTTAAAACCTTGGTAATAGAAATAGTATGTTACTTGTGCACAAATAGACGAAACAGTGGACTTGAATAAAAAGTCCAGAAATAAGCTGAAGCACATACAGATATTTAATATCTGATAAAGTTAGCGTTTCAAATCACTGAGGCAAAGGTGGACTTTAAAGAAAAATAGAACCATGGTAAATGATTAGCCATTGGAAAGAGAGGAAATTTTCCATTAACACCTTACATTACACACAAGAATAAACTTTAAATGAATCAGGGATCTAAAAGTAAAATAATAATAATAATAAAACTATGCAAATACTAGAAGAAAACACCAGTAAATTTGTCAATAATGTAGGAGATGGTTTTCTTTTTCTTTCTTTTTTAATGTTTTTTTATTATATTATGTTAGTCACCATACAGTACATCCCTGGTTTTTTATGTAAAGTTCGATGATTCATTAGTTGCATATAACACCCAGTGCACCATGCAATACGTGCCCGCCTTAATACCCATCACCAGCCTATCCCATTCCCCCACCCCCCTCCCCTCTGAAGCCCTCAGTTTGTTTCCCAGAGTCCATACACTCTCATGCTTCAATCCCCTTTCTGATTACCCCCTCTTTTTTTATCCCTTTCTTCTCCTACCGATCTTCCTAGTTCTTATGTTCCATAGATGAGAGAAATCATATGATAATTGTCTTTCTCTGCTTGACTTATTTCACTTAGCATTATCTCCTCCAGTGCCGTCCATGTTGCAGCAAATGTTGAGAAATCGTTCTTTTTGATAGCTGAGTAATATTCCATTGTATATATGGAACACATCTTCTTAATCCAGTCATCTGTTGAAGGGCATCTAGGCTCCTTCCACGATTTAGCTATTGTGGACAATGCTGCTATGAACATTGGGGTGCATATGGCCCTTCTTTTCACTACGTCTGTATCTTTGGGGTAAATACCCAGTAGTGCAATGGCTGGATCATAGGGTAGCTCCATTTCTAACTTTTTAAGGAACCTCCACACTGTTTTCCAGAGTGGCTGTACCAACTTGCATTCCCACCAACAATGTAGGAGGGATCCCCTTTCTCCACATCCTCTCCAACAATTGTTGTTTCTTGCCTTTCTATTCAATTTTTGCCATTCTAACTGGCATAAGATGATATCTTAGTGTGGTTTTGATTTGAATTTCCCTGATGGCTAATGATTTTGAACATTTTTTCATGTGTTTGTTAGCCATTTGTATGTCTTCATTGGAAAAGTGTCTGTTCATATCTTCTGCCCATTTTATGATTTATTTGTTTCTCGCATATTGAGTTTGAGAAGTTCTTTGCAGATCTTGGATGCCAGTCTTTTATCTGTAGTGTCATTTGCAAATATCTTCTCCCATTCCGTGGGCTGCCTCTTAGTTTTTTTGACTGTTTCCTTGGCTGTGCAGAAGCTTTTTATCTTGATGAAGTCCCACAAGTTCACTTTATCTTTTGTTTCTCTTGCCTTTGGAGAGGTGTCATGAAAAAGGTTGCTTTGGCCGATGTCGTAGAGGTTGCTGCCTATGTTCTCCTCTAGGATTTTGATGGATTCCTGTCTCACATCGAGGTCTTTCACCCATTTGGAGTTTATCTTTGTGTATGGTGTGAGAGAGTGGTCAAGTTTCATTCTTTTGCATGTAGCTGTCCAATTTTCCCAGCACCATTTATTGAAGAGACTGTCTTTTTTCCACCGGATGTTTTTTCCTGCTTTATCAAATATTAGTGGCCCAAAGAGCCGAGGGTCCATTTCTGGAGTCTCTATTCTGTTCCATTGGTCTATGTGTCTGTTTTTGTGCCAGTACCATGCTGTCTTTGTGATCACAGCTTTGTAGTATAGCTTGAAATCAGGCAACGTGATGCCCCCAGCTTTCTTTTTCCTTTTCAACAGTTCCTTGGCGATTCGGGGCCTTTTCTGGTTCCAAACAAATTTAAGGACTATTTGTTCCAGTTCTTTGAAAAATGTCCTCGGTATTTTGATCGGGACAGCATTGAAAGTGTAGTTTGCTCTGGGTAGCATGGACATTTTAACTATGTTAATTCTTCCAATCCATGAACATGGAATATTTTTCCATCTTTTTGTGTCTTCCTCAATGTCTTTCAAGAGTGATTTATAGTTTCTAGAATATAGATCCTTTACGTCTCTGGTTAATTCCAAGGTAACGTATGGTTTTTGGTGCTATTGTAAATGGGATGAATTCCCTAATTTCTCTTTCTTCAGTCTCATTATTCATGTATAGAAATGCAACTGGGGCGCCTGGGTGGCACAGAGGTTAAGCGTCTGCCTTCAGCTCAGGGCGTGATCCCGGCCTTATGGGATTGAGCCCTACATCAGGCTCCTCCACTATGAGCCTGCTTCTTCCTCTCCCACTCCCCCTGCTTGTGTTCCCTCTCTCACTGGCTGTCTCTATCTGTCAAATAAATAAATAAAATCTTTAAAAAAAAAAAGAAATGCAACTGATTTCTGAGCATTGAATTTGTATCCTGCCACATTACTGAATTGCTCTATAACTTCTAATGATTTGGGAGTGGATTCTTTTGGGTTTTCCATATAGAGTATCATGTCATCTGCGAAGAGAGACATTTTGACTTCTTCTTTGCCGATTTGGATACCTTTTATCCCTGTTTGTTGTCTGATTGCTGTTGCAAGGACTTCTAGTACTATGTTGAATAATAGTGGCAAGAGTGGGCATCCTTGTCGTGTTCCTGATCTTAAGGGAAAGGCTTCCAGCTTTTCCCCATTGAGAATGATATTTGCTGTAGGCTTTTCATAGATGGTTTTTATGAGATTGAGGAATATACCCTCTATCCCTACACTCTGAAGGGTTTTAATCAGGAAAGGATGCTGTATTTTGTCAAATGCTTTTTCTGCATCTATTGAGAGAATCATATGATTTTTGAATTTTTCCTTCTGGATAAAAACTATGACACTGATTGATTTGCGAATGTTGAACCACCCTTGCATCCCAGGGATGAATCCCACTTGGTCATGATGGATAATCCTTTTAATGTACTGTTGGATTCTATTAGCCAGGATCTTGTTGAGAATTTTGGCGTCTATACTCATTTGGGAAATTGGTCTGTAAATCTCCTTTTTTGATGGGGTCTTTGCCTGGTTTGGGGATCAAGGTAATATTGGCCTCATAGAATGAGTTTGGTAGCTTTCCTTCTGTTTCTATTTTTTGAAATAGCTTTAGGAGAATAGGTATTATTTCTTCTTTGAATGTTTGGTAGACTTCCCCAGGAAAACCATCCGGGCCTGGAGTTTTGTTTTTTGGAAGGTTGTTTATCACTGTTTCAATCTCTTCATAATTAATTGGCCTGTTTAAAAAATCAATTTCTTCCTGTTTCAATCTTAGTAGTTTATAGGTTTCCAGGAAGTCCTCCATCTCTTCCAGATTGCTTAATTTTTTGGCATAAAGCTGTTGATAAAAGTTTCTAATAATCCTTCCAATTTCATTGGTGTTGGTTGTGACCTCTCCCTTTTCATTCATAATTTTATTAATTTGGGTCCTTTCTCTATTCTTTTGGATAAGTTTTGCCAGTGGTCTGTCAATCTTATTAATTCTTTCAAAGAACCAGCTTCTAGTTCTGTTGATCTGCTCTACTGTACTCCTGGTTTCTAATTCATTGATTTCTGCTCTAATCTTGGTCAACTGCTTTCTCGTGCGTGGATTAGGTCTGTCCCTCTGTTGCTGTTCCAGTTTCTTGAGGTGAGAATATAAAAACTGCATGTTAGATTTTTCTATTCTTTTGAGTGAGGCTTGGATGGCTATGTATTTTCCCCTTCGGACTGCCTTTGCAGTATCCCATAGGTTTTGGACTATTGTGTTTTCATTCTCGTTGGTCTCCATAAATTGTTTAAATTGATTTTTGATTTCTTGGTTTATCGAATCATTCTTGAGCAGGATGGTTCTTAGTCTCCAAGTGTTTGAGTTTCTTCCAAATTTTTCCTTGTGGTTGAGTTCCAATTTCAGAGCATTGTGGTCTGAGAATATGCAGGGAATAATTTCAGTCTTCTGGTATCGGTTGCGACCTGTTTTGTGGCCCAGAACATGGTCTATTCTTGAGAATGTTCCATGGGCATAGGAGACGGTTTTCTAATTATGATTCAAAATCCAGATGCAATGAACAAAAGATTGACAAATTTGACTATTTAAGATATTTTTTTACAACTTTCCATATCAAAACACACAAGAAAAGCAAAAGGAAATTGAAAGAATAGAAGAAATTTTGGACACTATATATCACATACAATATCATTACTGTATGAAGAACATTTATACATTGAGGCAGAAACAGTCCTACCCAACAGAAAAAAAAAATGGGTAAAGACATGAACAATTCCCAAAATTACATATTAAAATGGCTCTTATATATATGGAAAGATATTTAATATCTATCATACTTAGATCCTCTAAATAAAAATTATAATGAGATAATTATGATATCATATTAGCATAAATTAAAACGTATGAAAATTAATTTCCAATAAAAATTACTAAAAATAAGAATTTTCTGTTAGAGTATGCGCAGGGAGACAGGCACTCTCCTACATTTACTTTTCGGCCCTACGTTTTCACTTCTTGAATTTATTTTGAAGATATACTTCCAACATATGGAAACATATATATGCACAAGATTATTCATTACAACATTGTAATTGCATATCAAAAATGAAATGGATGGCTATACATAGAAGAGTGGTTGTGTAAACTATAGCACACGTAACATAGTACAATGCAGCTATATAAAAGATTTAAGGTATATGTTTATGAACTGATATGGAAGGGTTTTCAAGATATATATTCTCAAGGGGAAAAAATACCTATAACTTTACATTTTTCTTAAGAACAAAATAAAAAAATATATATATAGCATATAATATATATTTATGTATGAAATAATATATGTATGGTTATATAAGCATACATGTACATGTATTACTCTATGTATAAAATACATAAAAATGAATTGTATATATTTTCTCTGTGTATAAAGAAATGAACAGAACGGGTAAACAGAAACACAAAGAAAGAATAAACTAGGAATGAATGAGATTGGCTTCTTATAGGAGGTGGGTGGAAATAGGTTGAAAACAATAGAGATTAAAATGGGAGAAACGGATACAAGTGACATTTAATATAAATATATAATATACAATTATCCGAACAGCATTTTAAATTAGCCACTGTAGTTGCTTATTAGCAGCTTTGAAAAAGGATTTCTTCAAGGAAAGCTTTAAAACTAAAGGCTAAAGGCTAAAAGGAATTTTTTGAAATATCTGTGGATTTGGTATTCTTGGTAATCAGGAACTGTGTCCTCTTGAGATACAAATAAGCAGCTTTAAGTCAGAAGTCACCTTCTGCAAAGCTGGCCTTACATATTTACTTTAGATCTTTCAAGAGATTTAATTTATCGTATGTTTTTATATACACTATAATAAATTGATTATATTATGGCTCAATTTTTAAAATTTATTTGTAAAAACTACAACATGTTGTCTAAAAAATCCGTATGTAAATGTTTGATTAAAAAAGATTGTTATTAAGACATTTTTCTCGTCAAGTCTCCAGAGGCATAGTAACATGTAACGGTAGTTTGGAAGTATAGTCCAAAAAAAGAAAAAAAGTGAAAGCAATTGCTTCTAACTGTCTATTCTATTCTAGGTAAAAGAGAAAAAATCTCGAGAGGAGAATAATGTTATTCAAGAAGATTTTCTAAATAAAGATTTTTAGGCCAATGGTAAAAATTATAGGAATCAATTTGAACCAGTTTTACTCCTCTTGGAATTTAAAAATCAAGCCGTTAAAATTAACAGTTGCAGCGTTAACAGTGAATGCCTGTTAAAAATGAAGCAGTTAATCACCAGGAACAGCATATTAAAACTGTTAATTTGTAGGTTTGAAACTTCCTTTTAATTAGAGCTGTAGGAAAAGTTTCTTGTTCAAGGTAAATCTGAGATCTCATGGTTCTCTGTCATGCTTGTGAAATTTCACAGAAAAAAGGAAAAAAGTCCTTTTTGAGGGCATGGCTGGGTTGATAAAGGGAAATTCAAGTGCTTGATTTCAGAGGATTAACCTGTTTGTTTTCTCTTGGCCTTTAAAAATAAACCATAACTGAATGGCCATGCTTTTGATTTCTGGGAAGGGACCAGAGCCGTTAGACTGGGTAGGCATTTTGCAGAGTGAGTGGATTGCATCTAGATGACCCAATATTAAAAGAGAAGACAAGAAGACATTTCTGGAAACAAGATCTAAAAAGCTACCATCATAGAGGCAGCTTTCAGGAGTAAAGGAATTGTTGATAACCACCGATTTGAGGTCAAAGGTTTTGGTCCCTGAGGCCAGCTTCTCTGAGGATAGCTCTCTGATTGTCATTTTGCCTGGGGGAAGCTGGTAAAATACAGGCCCCTTGTCCTGGCAAATGGAGATTCTGATTCCTTTGATTGGAGGTTAGCCAAGAATTTGCATTTTGGTGTGCCTCCGAGCAGTTGTTCGGGCAGTGCTTCAGAAACTGACTTCAAGATATGCTTCCTTTGTCTCTCATCCTCAAGAATGCGTTTAGCCTCTGATTTTGGTGAGCTCTCTGTATGAATGAGAAGAGCCCATAGAAATCAGAGGGCACTGTAGAAACTACATTTATAAATAAATGACAGTCACAACTCTTGTGAAATTTGTAAGTACCGAGAGATGAAAATAATAATAAGCAGAAGAAATGAAACATCAAACGTCATGCTATCGAGTTTAATTGTAGACTTCTAATTCTGTTTACAAATAAAATGACAGCAAAGATTTTGTGTATACGTGTACGGAGCAATTTATCACTCATTCGGTGCCTAACTAGATGAAAACCTATGTCTAGGTTCTCAGGTACAGCACAATATATGGGATGAGGAAGATACTCTGTAAATGTTTCTTGAATGTGATCATTTCCCATTAATACTCTATGATTTTCATTTCTTTCCACATGTTACAGTTCGGGTAAAATACCCAAGTATGGGCATCCACCACGGCCCCAACAGCAGGACAGGCTGGTAAATTAAGATGCGGGTCCTGAGTCAACCAGACTTAACTGCCAACATTTACTAGCAATGTGCTGTATTCAGATAACGACTTCACTCCTCCAAATCTCAGGATCCTTAATTATAAAATCAGATAATAAAACTAACTACCTTAGAGGGTGTTTCATGGATGAATTAGCATTGTTTGTGTCACATAATGTATAAAAAATATAAATGATTCTTTGGAACAGCAATATATGCAGTATGAAATTTCTATTTAATGAAGAAAAAATGTTTTCATTATATATATGCTAGAATATTAATTGTTGATGAGTGTTCAGTCAGAAAACTAGAAATCCAAACTATGCCACTATATTGTAATATAAAGATAATTACAGAAAAAGCATGTATTCTTAGTAACGATAGGGAAAGATCAGTCAGAAATAAATGCTATAAGGGACGCCTAGGTAGTGCAGTCGGTTGAGTGCCAACTCTTGGTTATGGCTCAGGTCATGATCTAAGGGTCTTGAGATCGAGCCCTGGGTTGGGCTCCAGGCTTAGCGCTGAGTCTGCTTGGGATTCTCCTCCCTCTGCCCCTTCTGCTCATTCTCTCTCTCTCTCTCTCTCAAAATATATAAATAAATCTTTTTAAAAACAAAATAAATGCTACAAGTAACTCTTAGTAAACTGCAAATGTGTATTTATTGACATATATAAACTCACATACACGTGTGTGTGAATATATACACATACCACATAAATATGTGGTACTTTTTTATGTATAGGAATGACTACAGTTATTAACAACTTTATTATGTATAAGAATGACTACAGTTATTTATGTACAGGAATAACTTCAGTTATGAACAACTTTATTGGGATGTAATTGACATACGCTAAGCTGTATATGTCTACGGTTTGCAATTTGATGTTTTAGTACATGTATGCATGTGTGAAATATTGACAGTAATCAGAGAAATATATGTGTCATCCCCAAAATTTTCCTCATACCCTTTTGTAATTTCTCCCTTCCTTATTCATTTTTTAAACATCTGTAGACTATGTGATGTCTCTCTTGCATCGCTGATTTTAAGAATTTGTGTCTTCTTTATTCTATCTAGATTAATATGACTAGAGATTTATCAGTCATGGATTTTTTTTTTCCTGTGGAATTATGTTTTCTAGTTCTTTGACTTTTTTGTGTTTAAAATATATTTACTTAGTAGTTTCTCAAAATGGAAGTTCAGATCAGCCATCTTGAAACCATTCCTTCCTAATTTAAGCTTTGCATGCTATAGATTTCTCTCCAAATACTTCTTTAGCTACCTTTCACAAATTTTGGAATGTTTTGTTTTGAGGAAATCAAAGTTAGCCTTCATCTTAGAGCTACTTCTGCATGTGGCCTCCTCTAGTCTCCACTTACCTACTTGTGAAGTCAGTGAAGTTTCTCCTCTCCGGCTTCAGAGGAACGTAATGATTGCCAACTCCATGTCTGCTCTGGGAATTACTTTCCATATTAAGTGTTCTTGCCTCTTAAGTTATTCTCATCCAACAGAGTTGGGCTTTACCCTCTGCATGTAGAGACTTGTGTCTAGATTCAAGGGACCCCCTTTGCGGATTTCTGGACCACTTTCTGCGCCTACCCTATGCTTGGTGAATGAATAAAAATAGGTAATAACTTTAATGGCTCACTCTAGACATTTGGTTGCTTATTAGCATAGCATTAAAACTTATAGAGAAAAATAATATTTTGAATTGATTTGCCTCATGGGAAAAGAACATGGTACTTATTTCTAGAAGATCAAAAATATCTTTTCTACTTTTCCATAGCACATAGATGAACTTAATAAAAGAATAGCAGTATGAGAAAAGAATCATTGTTATTCTAAAATAGTTAACTTCACCCCATTATGTTAAATATTTATAAACAGTGCTGATCAGCATTATACCAAGTGGTGAAATACAGCACACATTATTATAAAAACCTTTCACGTAAATCAAACTTCTTACCCTTTCTTAAGAATTTACATTGTTTTCAACAAGTACTCAAACCTCACAAGTATACATTAAGGCCTAAAATTATTTCATTTTCCAAACTAGGAAGAATACGCCTCCTCTATCTCGGGTTGAGGATAAGAAAATAGATCTTTCTGTCCATAATTTTTAAATAATTTTTTAAACAAAAACAAAAAAGAATTTTTTTGATATGGAGGGATTTGCTTATGCATGTAAACTATAAAGTGAAAATATGCCTTTTGAAACTTACCGCAATTTTTTTTTAAGATTTTATTTATGTATTTGAAAGAGAGCGAGAGAGAGCACGAGCAGGGGGGAGGAACAGGGAAAGAGGGAGAAGCAGACTCCCTGCTGTACAGGGATCCCCTTTCAGGACTACATCCCAGGACCCTGGGATCATGACCTGAGCCGAAGGCAGAAGCTTAACTGACTGAGCCACCCAGGCGCCCTGAAACTTTTTTTTTTTTTTAAGATTTTATTTATTTATGTGGCAGAGACAGCCAGCGAGAGAGGGAACACAGCAGGGGAGTGGGAGAGGAAGAAGCAGGCTCCCAGCAGAGGAGCCCGATGTAGGACTCGATCCCGGAATGCCGGGATCACGCCCTGAGCTGAAGGCAGACACAACGACTGCGCTACCCAGGTGCCCTGCGCCCTGAAACTTTTTGCTCTATCTCTTAGTTGCCTGAAAAACACATTTTACAAAACAAATTCTAGCCTACTAACAGAGTATCTACAATACACATTTGGCTGTTACCATTTATACATTTTAGAGAATATTAATACAATAAAATACATATAACTCAAACTATACTGTTCAAAATTTGATGTTTAATTTAATACACTACTACCAGTTATGTTGATTTTGATAACAATGAGAGTTGCAATCATAAATGCAAAATTTTCCGTTGGAAATTACATGTGACGATTGCTGGGTAAATCTGTGTACTTAAAGGATCTGGACTACTTACTAATCATTGCTTTTGCCACCATAGATATCAAGTATAGGTATAGTTGAAGTCCAATTAAAAATGCCGTCAGATGAGAACAAGTATGTCATAAACAACGAAGTAAATCATTACTTTTTCCCTTCTAAAGTGTCTGGTACTGCAGATATCATCAACTTAGACAAGTTTATTCTCATATACATTTGAACTTGCCCTTTACGTCCCAAAGTGTCTCCCTTGTTCCATTCCTCAGTGGACTCTCTCCTCTACTTAAATGCTACACAAAATAAGAGCTCAGTTTGAGCCTAAATATATGCATAAGTCACGGCCCAGAGTATCACTCTGTGATACTTACCCATGGTCTCCGTCTCTTAAGAGTGAAGGAATTTTCCAGTTCTTATGTAGCAGAAAATTGAAATATTACATAATGGAAAGTCTTAGTTGGCCTAAAATTGATGACTAGCTTAATATATTTTTCATTCCTTTTATATCCCAGGCCTCTATTCTACCAAGGCTAAGCAAGTTATAACCATATAAGACCAGATGATTTAAGTCCAGATATACCTAGATTCAAATCTCAGTGCACACAGTTAACTATTCGCATAATATTTGGTAAATAATATAAACTAAATCAATCCCAATGGAGTTATTGATCATCTTAGCTTCACAAGATTATGAGAATACATACAAAATTGGGACAAAATAGGAGCTCAATACATGGATATATTATTCAAGTAAGTTTTAAGTAAAGTAGGTGGCTTTGGAGGTGGTCGAGTCCAAGTAGAATGAACATCAGAATCGACAGTTTTCCTGGAGAAGTTAAGGTCTATAATACCGAGAGATTTTGGCATTGGATGGTCGGTATCACGGATAACTGTCTGTGACAAAATGATTTTCCGACATTCCATTTCTATCTGAGCTTTCATCTTTAAAGCTTCAGGGTTATTCTTTACTGCTATCCTTTCTTTGAGAATAGGCTCTTTTTAGAGGACTTGTCTCTATGGATTTGTGGAATTATATTTCTCCTTAGAGTTTTTGGTCTTCATCAACTTTGTTTGTCTGGTTTATTTCTTTTTCTCTGATAGATTGACAAGATTCTCCCAGGTGCAGAACCCTCTTTTACCGAGAAAGCTCATTCATCGTGTTCTCGTCTTTCTTAGAAAAGAGAGTACTCGTGCCAGGATACAATCCCGATTCCTTTTTACCACAAAACACTTCACGTGGATGGGAACAACACAAAGCCACAATACTTCCAATGTGCAGTAGTACCACTAATTTTAGGCAGGATTGTTCCATCTTTGGTACATTCTCCCTCACCATTTCTCACATCTTGCTCTATTCCTGGACTCTGCTTTCTAAGAGGAAATTTCTGTTTGTGTGTTATTCCCTAAATGAACATCTCTGTCATAACTCTAAGATATTTTGTGCTTTATTGCAATCTTAAGAAACAAATTCTTGGGGGCTCCTGGGTGGCACAGTGGTTAAGCGTCTGCCTTCGGCTCAGGGCGTGATCCCAGCGTTCTGGGATCGAGTCCCACATCAGGCTCCTCCGCTGTGAGCCTGCTTCTTCCTCTCCCACTCCCCCTGCTTGTGTTTCCTCTCTCGCTGGCTGTCTCTATCTCTGTCGAATAAATAAATAAAATCTTTAAAAAAAAAAAAAAAAAAAAAAAAAAAGAAACAAATTCTTGAAGCTAAATAACCACTTTTATATTTTTGTTATCAAATGCTAGAGAATGTTTCTTACAATATAACTCATTCCCACAAAATGAAATAGCAATCATTTAAGTGACCCACATGTCATTTTTTAGTTTTGAGTGTATTTAAGGGGGGGGAATACCTAGTAGAGATTCATAGAAGGAGAGAATTTTTATTCACTGTAACTTGACACATGATGAGACTGGTGAATAATTTACAATATTAGAACTAAGAGGAAAAATGGTATTTTAAGATCTCACCTCCAGAATTTTTCTCAGAGAGAAAAATTTTCTGGTTTTGGATATATTATAATGTACTTATTTTCTGTGAAATTGAGGCTATCTGAGTATATCCTAAAGGACTGAGATGAAACTAAAAAATATCTATCTATCTATCTATCATCTATCTATCTATCTATCTATCTATCTATCTATCTAATCTATCTATATTCCTGCCACTAAACAAATATGATGAATGTGATTTTGGATGAATGGTTGTGGTTTAGCAAGCTTTGGATCATAGAAGTTGAATCAAATGTGTGCTGGTAGGCCAAGATTCTGTAGTACCATGAGCTGGGTCAAGCTTCTGAGAAAAGGAATGAATGGCAAAGGAATTTTTAAGAATATGAATTAATGATACTAGTAATACTAATATGCTACTTGTCTAGCAATGTAATATCATTTCCATTGTGTCCGAACATCAACAGATAGTTAATGTTAAGTCTTATGTTACTACTTCTTGATGGAACTGAAGATAATTGGGATCTAAGAGAATGAAGAAATGTGGAAAAGTAGACTAGGCACAGGTTAAAAGAATCCTAAAGACCGAGGGCAGGTGTTTGAGGCACGGGGGTACCGTGGAGAAACCGAAACCCATGCCCCCTTAAAATAAATAAATAAATCTGCACACATTAGAAGAAATACTAACTTTTTTACTTAAGGAATTTGTCAAATTTAATTTAAAACTTCCAAAGACAGATTGTCTTGCTTGCCATCTAATAGGCAGCTAAGATTGCCTTAGTCCTGTATGGTGTCTGATAGTTTTAACATAGACTTTGTCTTCACTAACTATGTTTATTATAGTCCATCCTTATCCACAATTTCACCTCCTGCGGTCTCATTCCCCCGCAGTCAACTACAGTCCAGAAGCAGAGGGTCCTCCTTCCGATGGACTGTTAGCAGGTCAGTAGTAGCCTAACGCTGTAGCACAGTATCTCCATCAGGCCCCTCACTACATCATCACATAGCATTTCAGCATCTCATGGCACAAGAAGAAGGATGAGTGCAGTTCAGTAAGATATTTTGAGAGAAAGAGACCCCATTCACAGAGCTTTTATTACAGTATATTGTTATAATTGTTCTATTTTATTAGTAGGTATTGTCATTAATCTCTTACTATGCCTAATTTATAAATTAAACTTTTTGATAGGTATGCATGTGTAGGAGAAAACATGATGTATATAGAGTTTGGTACTAGCTGCAGTTCCAGACTTCCACTGGGAGTCGTGGACTATTTCCCCCCACACATAAGGGGTAACTACTATATGAAAGTCTCCCATTAATTTATTTTAGCCATGGGCTTAAATTAACTGTGCAAAGGTGTTATTAGAACATGCTTAGGGCACTTTCATAATATGGACCTTAAAAAAAGAAGTTTATATTCTAGAAGTCAAATGAATATACAATCACTGCCTTTTTAAATTTAGTTGTCTTTGGCTTTAAGAATAAATGTAGGTGACTTTGCTAATAATAGCAACCTCCAGACACCATATCCATAAAGACCGTCCTTCATTTTATAGACTCAATTATTAACAAGGACTGTCTTTGTTTCTCAGCCACCTTTCAAATTTCGTACCTCCACATCTCAGCTTTCCCTTAAGATTCAAATTTTTATCTGCAGCTTTAAACTCAAACACCTCTAAAGTTGAAATCATGTTTCTCTTTGGCTCTCCCAAGTCTGCAGCTCTTCTCAGTTTTCCAGCTATGCTAATAACATCACCATTTACTCATTTATTGAACATGGTTTCACCCTCTCTATTCCTCTCACCAGCTCCTTGTCATAAACTCTTTCTTCTCTCCTCTGTCACAACCTCAGTTCCCATTTCCTGACTTTATCTCACCTCCACTCTCATTCCCTCCAGTTCATCCTCTTCGTGATCATGCTAGAACACAAATCTGATTATGTTACTCGCAAAGATATTTTTGAAAAGCTTGCCTTTTGCTGTAATATTAAGAAAATTCTTTAAGATTACACCTTGGATAGTGTTCATCAGCCTATTGTTTTATCCTCATCATGTAATACTTCTCTAAACATCCTTTATACTCTAAACGTATCTGAACATTTCTCTCATTCCAAGCACAGCATATTTATTCTTCCTTCCATATTAGATCCTGACATTCTTTTCTCCCTCTCCTGTGTGAATGTCCACTCATTCTTCAACACCGTGTTAAAACGTCACTATCTCTCTAAGACAACGTAGAGATTTAACTAGCAAATGAAAAAAATAGCTGCTACTGATTAATACACGAACTTGGAATTTGTTAATATGCGTAAATCCCTCAAACAACAAAGGTGATTTTCTTAGATTCAGGTATGTTTGCCACCAATTCACAGCATATTGAAGAGTGAAATGACTGGGCAGTAGAATGCCATGGTAAGTCACCTTACTGCAAGGAGGGACCTGAACACTTCCGACAAATAGTTAGTGTTCTTTAATGCCTACAAACAAAAGTTGTTGATACAGCCATTTGAAGGGAAAGTTAATGACTTTGCTCAGGAAATGTATTTTTAAGAGAAGGGATTAAAAACAGCTTTGCAGGGTCAGCAGAGCACTGTAGGCTAAGGATATGCCTGAAGAAGATTGGGGTCATGAAGCCTATGGCCCTGGGGAATATTTGCATTTGGCAAAAGACTTACCTTCAGTAAGCTTGGGGAAATAGCAAAAACCATCCTACCTGAAAAAGATTCAAGCAATAAAAGGAAATCTCGATGTGCCTCACAAGATGAAGAGACTAAATAGGAATTAATTCTCTACCAGGAAAGTAAAAAAAGCCAGCTGGCTAAAACATTGCTGCACAGTGACCAGATACACAACTGGGACACCTGTAAAAAGGGAGACCTAAGTCAGCTAAAGGAAGAAGAGCAAGGGCTTAAATTAGAACAAATGAGATAGTTCTGCCAAAAGATATTTCTTTAAAAAAAGAATTTTTTTTCTGGATGGTTGGGATATATAGAGAGAATAGTTTTTTCCGAGTTTTACGGGGAGCCAAGCTTTGAACAGATGGAGTGGGTGGGGGAGATCGTAGGCCAGCAAAAGACGAGAACAAGACCTACACCTAACTTAATCCAACCCCATCATTCCGCAGATGAGAGAGCTGAGGCTCGAAGAGGGGAAGATCTTGCTCTAACTTACGCTCCAGTGTTGATACCAGTGAGAACTGGTACCCAAGCTACTTCACACCTAAATAATGCAAAGTATTTCTAGAACAATTCCCTCTATGACCATATCTCTTTTGGTATGAATATTAGTGTTCTTTTTGTCTCTTAAGTTACAGCTATCTTGATAAGATGTACAAAATTGGAGAGATCAGCCACAAAATGGTGTGTGAGATATATTTGTCCTCTTGCGTGGCCTTCATTAATGGATCTTGCTGTCTAAGGGTATTCCTTATGATGTAGGAAATCTTGGGGTTCAGAGCCGATGGCCAAGAAATAATTCTTGAGACGTCTTTGGTGCAAAAAGGTAGTTTTCTTAAAGCACAGGGACAGTACCCGTGGACAGAAAGAGCTGCACTGGGGTTGTGACAGGTGACTAATTATATACTTTCAAGTTGGGAGAGTGTTAGGGATAGTGTAAGTCTTTAAGGAATTTTGGACCTTGAGGGTTTCTAGGTTTCTAAGACCTTGAGGGAGCTAGCTATTGGGAGGAAAAGTTCATTCATTACTGTCTAATAAAACCCTAGTCATGAGATCCTTCAGATGTGTATCAGTGGGCCATATGCTTGGAGGATAATTGCAAACGTATCTTGAGGAGGGTGTGCGTAGAGATAAAGGAAGTTTCCAAAGGGACTTTTATCCGTCAAAGAAGATTTCACGATCCTGGGGGGTCGGGATCATGTAATCCAAGATTGCTTTTTGTTCTTAGCAGTGTCAACACTGAGGCAGCTGAGCTCCCAGAGGAAGGTCACTCTGCCTGTTTCAAGGACTTGTCAATGGGTTGTAGGCAGTAAGGAAATTTAACTTCTTCCTTTGCCTTTGTTTTCTGCATCACTGAGAGGTGACATTTTTGTTAGTATTTATCCTATGAGTAGAAAGATGAGGACCTGGAAAGTCACTGTTGTGAGGGGGCAGGGTTCTTTTTTTCTTTATTATATCTTCCGTCAATAAAGAAAAACACTTGTGCCTCTAAGTGTGTTAGACCTACAAGTCAGAGGATTCGTGTGTTATTGTTTATTTCTTCTTTGCTCCTTTAAGCCTTTAGAAAAGTCTTTTTCCTTTTTTAACGTACCAGTGTTTTCTCAGTCTTGTTACGGATCAATAAAAAAGAGTTTAGGTCCATAATTGGATACAGGCTTAAAAGGGAAGCTGCATTGCTACTATCTTATACAGTATCAGAGAACAAAAAAAGATAATTAAAATACAAATCTCTATAATCTGGAAGGGTTAACACATTATTCCATCACTAATTAGATACATTAGGAATTTAAGTTTCTGTCCTGCATGTTAACAGATTTACCATTTTTATAAATGACTCAAAGGAATGTATGGAAGACATGTTTATTAATATAAAAAGTGACACCAATCATGAAGGAATAAAAATTACAGTGGTTGTAGATTTAATGTCTAAGATGATCTTGTCAGGTTGAAACAAAGGGACAAGTATTTAATCAGTCGAAATTGAGAAGGGTTGAATATAAAATACTGCATTTGGATTTTTAAAAAAAATCAATCAAATACGTTTCAAAGAAACATTTCTGAAAGCTTTCAAAGTTCTGAAGCATATTTTATTTTTTAAACTGATCTTTTAAGTGTTGGTTTTCATTTTCATTACCTTATGGTTAAAAATGTGTTCTGTGGGTAATCATTTCTCTGAAATTATAGTCAGTTTTGTGTGCAAAATATGTTGAGTGCAACTATTTCTTTATCTGCTTGCCTTACCAGCATCTGGTGAATTTACGATGCTTGCAATTTTTACTTTATTAATTTCTTGGCTATGTTGTTATGTACATAAAATTTCATAATTCTTTATGTTTCCTAGGTAAATTTTTATTTGATTATTATGCTATATACTTATCTACATTAATGCTTTTGCCTTAGTTTTAATTTTGTCTATTATTGTATTAGTATAATAGCATTCTTCTGAACACTTTTGATTCAATACGTCTTTGCTCATTTCTTTATTTAGAACATTTCAATGTGGCTCTATTTGTGAGGCATCTTTTAAAAGCAGACAATAGGTAGATAAGGATTTTTTTTCCTATCAAAACAGTCTGTAACTTAGTAGGTGTATATACTCCATTTACATTTATTGTGATGATACAGTTTAACTTTTTCTACCATTTTATTCTGCATTTTATGCTTATTCTTCTTTTTTGTTTTCTCCCTACTACTATTAAATTAATATTATTTTCTACAACCCATATTCTTCTTTTACTCATATACTAGATTGGAAGTCAAAATAGATAACATATGTATGCCATGCTATATATATTTTAGAATATAATTTTGTATAAATTATTGGTATATTTATCTAACAAAATCAATTATTATTCAGTATTTCTTTCTTCCTCCCAATATGGCAGTGAACATCACCATAATAAACTGCCCATTACAAATACCATCCCAATCAGCACATCTTAATATTTTAGAGGTTTTATCTTACTTTTCAAACTCTGAAAAGTTATTCTTATAGCCCATCAAATTTGACCATAAATCAAATTTACAGTTAATCAAACTTACTGACATTATTTCTCAAGCTCTATGCTTCTGTTCTTTCTTATATCTTGTATATGTACATGCTTTCTGAGTTTATCTTCTTAATCAAGTTCAGTTTCCATGAGTTATTTGAGTGATTTAGAGTCTAAATTCTTGGTTATAGTACCTTGAAAAATATTGATTTAGCACTCCCTGTCAAATAACGATTAAGCTAGATGTAAAAACACAAGATAGATAGCTTCACCTTTTAATGGCTATATAAACTTAGGAAAGTCTCTTAACTTCTCAGGGCCTCAATTTTCTCATTTGTAAAATGGGAGTAATTATAATAGCTACTCATAAAATATAGAAGTTATATACAACTCAGAGTAAATCCAATGTAACAGTTAACTATCATTATTATTTGAAGCAACTACAACATTTTCTTCTGGAAATTATTGTTGCTAATGATCCTCATCTGTTCATATGAATGTGTTTTTGTTTTTTTCCTTTCTAGTAGATTTTAAAATTGTTTCTTTTGTCTTCATTTCTGGTGATTTTACCACTGTGTTTCTTGGTATGCATTTACTTTTACCTTCTAAAAAATGCAGGTAGGTACTTAAAGTGAACTTTTAAAGTGAAGATTCATGTCTCCCTTTAAGTCTTTCTTTAAATATATGTTGTCATTATTTCTGCAATTCCTTGTTTCCAAATATCCTATTAGACAAATTCTGGTGTTTCTCAGGCTGTCCTTCATGTCTCTTAAATGTTCTTTTGTATTAAAAAAAAAAAATCTCTTTACGGTTTGTTTTTAGAAAGCTTCAGGAATACTTTAAGTTCACTCATTTCCTTGTTACTATGTTCACTCTAGATTTTATGCTTTTTAATTTTTATGTAAATATATAATTTTATTTTCAAATATTTTAAATTAATGCATATCATATTAACCTTGTTTAGCGTAATTTTCTGTCTGTATTCATTTCAAATTTTTGTGCTCCTTATGGACGTAATGTCTTCATTTTATTTCACTGGCCACAATAAAATACTTATTTTATACCTTAAAAAAATATTGGCGTGAAATTAACTCTAGCTACAATGAAGTCACATTCTGCTTTTCAATTAGGGCATTCTATTTTTTCATGTATTTTAGCATTTTTGTCTGCAAACTCATTTTAAGTAGAGATTTTCTTTTGTTTTTATTTATACAATGTTTCTCTCTCTTTTTCTTCCTTGCTTATTCCACGTGGGCAGGTGATCCTGCAGTTGTTTCTACTACCACTCCAGGCTCCCTTTCCATCATCAGATCTTGTAAATCTGTTACCAAGTCCAAGTTCAGCTGCCTGGCTTCTGAAAGATCATTACTCAAGAGACAAGTTTTGATTGGAAAGGAATTTGAGCTTTATTCAGGAGGCCAGCAACCTGGAGAGAAGGCAGACTCTTGTCCAAAAGCCAACTTCTCCGAGGTCTCTGCCTGGCCCAGGGGTTTTTAGAGGGGTTTAAGGTAGTTAATCAGCAAAGGGAGTGCAGTGGCCTGCAACGTGTCTTGATCATGTGCAGACTCAGTGATGCAAGCTACAAATGTGATCTCAGTGTTCCGGGCCTGTGGGAGAGCGTCCGGTTCTTGTTTCATGATACGCAGAAGGACTCTTCTTACAGCAGGGCATGGTCTACAAATCCACAAAGGGAGGTCAGTAAAATCATCTATGTGACCTAAAAAAAAGAAAAACGTGTTGTTAAAAAATATTGCTGGGCTAAGAAGGCCGAGGAGGCTTCAAACAGACTGGCTGGCCTCTGTGGCCTGGGAAAGTTCTGGTCCTTCATTCCTCAAGGCTAGTGGTCTGCAAACCTCAAAGAAAGGAAATTAGTTTTGTTACAGATCAAGGACCTTAGCTCATCAGGTAAGGAGTGTGTTCATTTGAAGCAAGTTAACCCTTAAGACCAAGTGGAGCGCTGTTACAACTCTAGTTCAGGTTTCCTGTTGCCTTGTGGTGTTATTGTGAATGTTGCCTATGCAGGACGGAGCCATGAAGCAAGTTTTTGCAGATTCTGATGGAAGGAAGCACTCCATATTTGCTTTTGTGTCTCTACCGTGTGCACGCACACGTGTTTTAGTTCATTTCCCCTTGGAAAAAATAGACACAGGTTTTGTTTTTCCATCACTTTCCGTAATAGTTGAGGGTTGCAGAAGTCCAAACTCAGTCCTTAGTTTTAAGACATTAGCCTGGCTTCAGCCCTCTGTTTTACATAGAATACTTTCAGTCATCTTTAGCCCATATGAGCCAAACTCTAGATATCCCTCCCTGCTTCTTGCTGCAGAGCCCCTTCCTCCATGATAGTTGCTTAACATTTTCCAGTTTAATTATTTTAACTTCACCTGGGTCATTTTGGTTTATTTATTTTTAAATTTTTATCTGGGGGGCGCCTGGGTGGCTCAGTCGTTAAGCGTCTGCCTTCGGCTCAGGGCTGATCCCGGAGTTCTGGGATCAAGCCCCACGTCAGGCTCTTCCGCTGGGAGCCTGCTTCTTCCTCTCCCACTCCCCCTGCTTGTGTTCCCTCTCTCGCTGGCTGTCTCTCTGTCAAATAAGTAAAATAAAATCTTAAAAAAAATTTTTTTTTTTATCTGGCATTGCTATGTTTAGTATAAAGAAGGTTTCAAGGCATAAACTTTACTCACTAGGTCATCTTCTCCATAAGTCAAGATACAAGGCTATAATGCAAATAATCATCTCAATGATTAGATTCACAGATAACTTGGTCATCTGAAGGGAGATCATCTAGTGAATTTTGTCGGCTCCCCTCAGGGTCACTACATATGCAGTGCTACCTCCTCCCTAAAAAATTTGGAAATGAGAAGTGTTTATTTCCCCCATAATAGTCAGCAACAGCGAGAATTATGGAGAACTTACTATGTGCCGGACAGTATAAGTGTTTAAAATGAGTTAATGCATGTAATCCTCACAACAATATTAGGCATAGATTTCATCATTAGCCTTCTTTTAAAGATTAAAAAAAAATGACACACAGAATGGTTAAGTACCTTGCAAATGTCACTCAGCCAGTAAATGAAAGAGCTGATTTTGAGGCTCTGTGAGCTGGGCCTATATCCATAACTAGTATTCTCTGCTGTCTTTCAGTGGTAATGGTGGACCTGTGGACACTTTGTAAGGTCACCCACAATGATTCACAAGTTTGTATAATCCCTTTGAGTGAAAGCAAGACCTGTGACTTGCTTCTAACCAATAGCATACGGCAGAGATGATAAAACGTCCCTCGGACGTTCAGGCTGCATCATGTAAGACGTTGGCTTAGAGGGCCAGAGCAGTAGACGCCGCTTGACTTCAAACAAGTGAACTGCTATGAGGTGGACTACCAGTGGAGAAGGCTGCACAGAAGGAAACTGTATAAACTCAATTGCTTACAGCCTCAGTCCTACAACCACTAGGAACTGAATTCTGTCGACAACTCTATCAGCTTGAAAGACAACCCTGAACCTCCCAGGACACCACAGCACTAACCGACACCTTGAATGCAGCGGTAGGGCCCTGAGCAGGGAACCAAGTGAAGCTGTGCCTGACTTCTGACACCAAAAAAACTGCAAAATAATAAATGTGTATTGTTTTAAGTCACTTTCTTAGGATTTCTTATGGAGCAGTAGAAGAGTACTACAGCAAGGTAGAGACGAGATTCTATGTAAGCCATGATGGTATTTTACTTCTCTCCGGTTGTATTTGGCCTCTGCTGTTCCCGTGACCATGGAAGTAATTGCTAATGCTTTTGTTATTTTGACTGTCATTATTACATTATCATCATAATAACGTGAATAACGATAAGGCATTAAACAGCATTGTAACGGAGCTTAAAAATGCCAAGTCTTTCTATTCTTTTCTACAAAGCAATGTATTCAATGCAAAAATTCTTCTTAGGAAAAGAGTTAAAAAAGAAGGCAAAATGCGGGGTGCCTGGGTGGCTCAGGGTTGATTTTGGCTTGACTTCCGCTCAGGTCAGGATCTCAGGTTGTGCAATCCAACCTCGCATTGTCCTGCGCCCTCAGCTTGGAGTCCGCTTGAGATTCTGTCTCTCCCTCTGCCCCTCCCCCTGCTCGCTCTCTCTCTCCCTCTCTCAAAATAAATAAATAACATCTTAAAAAAAAAAAAAAGGAAAGCAAAATAGAAATAAACACACCTTATGGCACTAAAAGTTTCCGTTTTTTTCAAGGCCACCTCAGTGGGAAGAAGATAAGTGTGCTTTGAAAATAAGGTCTGTGACAAGGCTAGATTACGCAAAGTGTGCCCAAATCCTTGCGCAAATAAGAATGCCCACAGAGAACTGAAACCTGTATCATACACACAAAGGGTCATCTGCCAGCATCAGCAAATTGCTGACTTGTGTAAAGCATTTCTTAGTAAGAGCGGATGTGGGGGTGGCAGCATGTCACCTCTTTAGTTAATGATGTTGCAGCAGTGAGCGTATTCAAATACCTTGGCTCTGAAGGTAGTGCCACTTAATGAGCATAATCAGAGCTCCTGACATAGTGCCTCCACTCAGAAATGTATATGGCACGCACAACTCCGAGCTCTTAACAGCTTTAAAGACCCCTCGCAAACTACAACTGGCCACCTCCTGTTTGATCCTCCCGGGCACGTACAAAGTAGCGCCGGGGTCGGGTGTGCGTATGCACGCGGATATTATCACCTTCTCCCCCCGTGCACTGTATTTGTATAAACCACGTTCCACCCATTCCCATTAACCTTGTGCCTCCCTCTTGGCCCAAAGGTGGCAGTTTAAAAACAAATGCCCTTATATAATGTATGGAGTAAGTCCGCGCAAATAACTTGTAATGTTTAATTAAACTAAATTGTTATCAGCAGACGTCATCTTTCAACAGCCATGTATCGGGAGCTTTATCTGCTGAAAATTATCTGTAAGATTGACTTGACTTTTAAGGCAGTATGTGAGTTTCTCATTAGCCTTATTATCATTTCGGAATCATAAATATGTAAATGATGAGTTTCACACGGGAGATTTAATTCTGCACTCTTATTTCTGATTAGCTGGAAGTACACTCTGGCTCTGTCAGATAATTGGTAACACTGCACACCAATAAGGCATTTCCCTTCGCTTCATCAGAAGCAGTTGAAATTAAAGAAGGCAGGGCTGTTACGTTTTTGACAGTTTTGTAACACCAACTTGTTAAAGTTTTAACTCAGCCATTAATATAGTCCATGAATTATTAATATAATTTTTATGTCAAGGTTCTTTTTTAAAGTTGAGATCTAAGACTAAAGTAAAATGCTTTGGGAAAGAGAATGCTTTCATTTTTTCATATTTTTTAAAATTCTGTACTAAACCATAAACACCAGTGTAATTTGAGTACAAGGGAAAAAAAAATACTGACCATTTACTATGAACCATCTACTCCCTAGCTCATAGTGCCAAAACATTTGTAAACTTTTAAATGTTTGGCCTGGGTGAACTTTTACTACTTTAATATATGATGCTTGGTATTGAACATATGAACTTAGCTTCTTTGTTTAAAGGGCTTGCACGTAGGGGCGCCTGGGTGGCACAGTGGTTATGCGTCTGCCTTTGGCTCAGGGCGTGATCCTGGCGATCTCGGATCGAGCCACACATCAGGCTCTTCTGTTATGAGCCTGCTTCTTCCTCTCCCACTCCCCCTGCTTGTGTTCCCTCTCTCGCTGGCTGTCTCTATTTCTGTCAAATAAATAAATAAAATCTTTTTTTTAAAAAAAAGGGCTTGCACATAAGGAAAACCCTACATCAATTTTTCTCAAATTGCCTAATCATTCTAGAAATAAAAAAGTTTCAGTTTTACTTCAACCTAGAGAAACCCAAGGAGTTTCCGTTCATAAAGAATCCATTTTTCCTGACAAGAGGATGCTTATATCCTCAACAAGATCATGAACTCCTATGGGTAAGAAGTAACTCCCTTTATCTGTATCCTGTCTTTCACACTAGTACATAATGACCACGTGCAATGAATTTCTGCTTACTAAATAAATAGATAAGTTGCCACTTAAAAAAAAAAAGTATTTCAAAATATGCTAACCATAACCTCTGGTAGAAATACCTAAGACTTTTTTTAGTATCTAACAACAGATCGTTCTTAAACCCTAGTACTAGACAAATTTCTTAAAGGGACTGCAAAATATTTATAAGGCTATTATTTTATTATTTCTGCTTCGAAAATTAATATTAACATAGTCATAAAGATTTGTGCTACAGAGGATCGTAAAGACTTTCAAAACAATTGAGTTTTTTTTCAAAGTTTTCCCGTGGAACGAGCCATTTAGTATCCTAGGCAGCATTTGTGTTCCTATTGACATAGCCTCCATTCACGCTCACTCCTCCCAGCTGCTTTCCTTGATTTTCACCACTTCCAGAGCTGATCACAACACAGCATCTTCAGAGTAGGATCAATTTCTTATATTGAGTCCAAAACAAAGATTATCCCAAAGCCAATTAAAACACTAATGTTTTAAAATCAATGCATTTTTGGTGTAGCAAAGGGTCACACAGTCATTTTCACAGGCCTCCGTTCTGGCCTCTCCAGATCTAATTCATTCAGCATAAGTAAATTTTCCCTTAAAAAGATAAGTGAGCTATTACATGGAAAACAAGATTCGGTGTGAAATTTAGTTCCAATTGTCAGCACACACAATGGAATGGAGTTCATTGTCCTTAATCAATCTTGTACTCACGTGCTCCCATACATTTGTTGATTCTGCAGTAAGTTATGAAACAAAACAAAAACAGCAGAAAATGTGCTGAATATTGCAAAATGGAGAGATGGCTAAATGTGTAGAATGCTACATCCAAGACATGCAAATCAATCATATGAGGACTATACGGAACGTAAGATATCCCAACCAAGTGGTAAAACTTCACTGAGGTAGGAGTGTGACTGTGAGATGTGAAGGAGTAGTTTTATGACTATGAAAATTGATACTAGATATTCTTGGTAATTAGAAATGAGTGCTCACTGCTGATCTGCGAACTGAGCTCAGGTGCACTTATCTTCACACATGAGCCAGCCATATAACATAGAGTAAAATGAGAAATGAGCTATCAATTCCCAACTCAATTATCAGCCATCGTGAGCTTAACAGTAAGACAGCATAACACCGGGTTGCCTGGCTGGCTCACTCAGAGGAGCGTGCAACTCTTGATCTCGGGGTCATGAGTTCGAGCCCCACATTGGGAGTAGAGATTACTTAAATAAATAAATATATATATATTTAAAAAGGCAGCATAACACCACAGTTAACCACATGGATTGTGGGCCCAAATAGGCCCACGTTCAAATTCTGGCTTCACCATTACTTGAGCACAATATCTTCGAGCCTCTGTGTCCTTATTAATAAGACAGGGAACTAAGACCTACGTCATGTGTTGTTAATAGGATTAAGTGAGATAATGCAAACCTTGTAACATTAACGGATATTTACCAGAGATCATGAGATTTTTTTCTTTAATTTCTTTTTCCTGATTATCCAAGAAATACTTGTAAAAATTCAAACACTGTATGGCTAGATAGATAGATAGATAGATTTTATCATTCTACACATTTAGCTAATGTATAGTATATATATTTTAACCTAATATCTTACCCTTTGAAACAATCAGTATTGGCAGTTTTGGTATAGCTTTCCAGATTTATTTTTTCTTTTCACATTGACAAATTAGGTAATTCATTTTTAGAAGACATTGCTCTGAAAGCTAGAAAACTTCTAAAAATGATCAGTGTTGGGGTTTGAAGGGATCCAAAAATAGCAAAACTCTTCCCATCATAAGGACTTACTCAATTGAGTAATAAACCACAAGAGCAAATCAGACAGAATCCATATATCAGCTTTACCGGTGCTAAAGTTCGGATTGCCTAAATGATAAACATGTATTTATTCTATTTGGTACCTTCATTCATTCTCAAAGGCCTCTGAGTATGGACAATAAAATATACATCAACCAGCTAAAGCTTATATTAGAGAATGTCACTTAGACTTGGAGCAGTATTTGATTTCCTAATAAGAAATCCCATAATAAGGCAGTCTTGGCTCTACAGTCACAGGCAGTACTGGATTACCACAGGCCTTCCCATGGAGAGGGGCTTACTCTGACAAACTTACAGAAACGAGGAACACAGCAGCATACTTCCAGCTGTCCTCCCGGCTCTTTAGAGAAATGGGGCAGAAAGGCTGTGTGATGCATGCCAGCCATATCTCCCTAATCTATCAGTTTGGTAACTCACCATCTATAGGTAGGGGTAAGAGGCAGAGCAAGAGCCCAAGAGTGTTTTACGATTGGATGGTGATCAATGTAGAAATACAAGGTCATGCGGCGCCTGGGTGGCACAGCAGTTAAGTGTCTGCCTTCGGCTCAGGGCGTGATCCTGGCGTTATGGGATCGAGCCCCACATCAGGCTCCTCCACTGTGAGCCTGCTTCTTCCTCTCCCACTCCCCCTGCTTGTGTTCCCTCTCTCGCTGGCTGTCTCTATCTCTGTCAAATAAATAAATAAAATCTTAAAAAAAAAAAAAAGAAGAAATACAAGGTCAGAGGGGGGGTACCTGGGTGGCTTAGTCAGTTAAGCTTCTGACTCTTGATTTTGGCTCAGGTCATGATCTCAGGGTCATGAGATCAAGCTCTACATCAGGCTCCATGCTTAGTGTGGAGTCCGCTTCAGATTCTCCCCCTCTCCCCCTGCCCCTCTACACCATCCCCTCCCCCCACTCACACTCGCTCATGCTCTCTCTCTTTCTCTCTTTCAATAAAAAATATATATATATTTTTAAAAGATTTTATTTATTCATTTGACAGAGAGAGAGAGACAGCAAGTAAGAGAGGGAACACAAGCAGGGGGAGTGGGAGAGGAAGAAACAGGCTCCCAGGGGAGGAGCCTGATGTGGGCCTCGATCCCAGGACTCTGGGATCATGCCCTGAGCCGAAGGCAGATGCTTAATGACTGAGCCACCCAGGCACCCCATAAAAAATATATTCTTAAAATTTTCCCTGACCATAAAAATACATGGCATTTATCATATAAACATATGGTAAATATATATAAATATATGGTCCAAGAAAGGAGTGACCCCCTCCTGAAAAAATGTATCTGGCCTTCTGTCCTAGAGTGACCACTCAGTAAAAGCCTGAAGGAGTCTAAAAATTGGCACCCATTGCATTTTCCAAAGTGACCTAAGTTTTATTACATTATTATATTAAATAAATGGAAGATTTGAAAACATAAATAAAACATAATAAAAATCACCAACAATCCAATGACTATGACATATATATTTCCATACATATCCTTCTGGTCTTGTTTTCAATGTAAATATAGCTAGCTAGATAGGAAGAAAGGATTAACAGTAGTATGTGGCCTTCCCGTACCGCAAGGCACTTGAGGATCTGTCCTTTGATTGAATACTCCTTTAATGGTAATTCAAGGAACTTACTGGAGTATAACAAGATCCCAGAAAAATGAGAATCTGGCCAAGGTAGCATGTACAGGATGAAGTACTTGACATTTGTTCATGTTGTTTATTGAGAATAATATTATGAGATACGGTTATTCTAGGAGTGGGAATTGGTCATGTATCCTTCAAGAGACCACATCACTAAGGCACAAAAGCTGAAGACATCACAGATACGTTAGCATTCCTGAACTGAGGTGGTTGATACCCAACCAACCTAGAATTTGTGTCCATTCAGATCCTAAAGACAAAGTGGATGGAGTGGATGGGACATTCAGAAGTCACAGTGAGGAGCATTTTGATCTTAAATCCACTATGAAATTGTCCTTTGTTTTGGGTTTCTGTTGCTGTGTAACAAAACTTAATGGTTTAAATCAGCACCTTTTATTTATTACCTGGACAAGGAAGGAGGGAAGTACATCTCTGTTCCGTGTGGGATCAGCTGAAATGGCCCAGCAGCTGGTGGTGTCATCTTGGCACCTTGATTCACTACGTGAAACTATCCATGTAGCTTCTTAGCAATCGAGTTCCAAGAAGGCAGAAACATAAGGTGCTAACTCAAAGTTCCAGAACCTCAGTAAGCACTTAAAGGTCCAGCCCAATTCAAGAAGATGGGGCACAGCCCCACCCCTTGATTGGAGATGTGGTACGTACATAGTGGGAGGGAAGAATTTGGGGGGTAGCTGGTGGGAGAATCTTTGGTATATAAGTACACAGGGTTTGTTGTGTTACCTGTTTTATATCCTTTCTTAACACAATGTAATCTTAGTGCTGGGGGAACCAAATATTGCCTCATGAGTTGGTTGCCAGGCCAAAGCCAAGACCACTGCCGTCGGCTGAATAGAGTCGGTATTGCAATAGATGTATTGGCTTTTAATACTTTGATGTCATCATGTGTACACTGTTGCGTATTCTTTTCTGTTCACTTAATATTATGTTTTGAGCAAACTTCTCTGTCATCAAATGTTTTCAAAAGCTTCATGTATAAGTGCTGGATAATATTTCTTTAGATGAAGCTGTCAAATTTCTTGACCATTGTTATTGTTGGATATCTTGTGTGCTTTTGCCTTTTTATGAATAAATATTTAATGATGATGTTATGCAAATATTGGTGCATACCTAAGTTATATTTTTAGGCTAAATCCCTAGAAATAGAATGGCTGGGGTCAAATGTGTTTTCGGTTGGTAAGTTAGTTTGACAAAGTATCTTCCAGAAAGGTTTTCCGTTTTATTGCCTTTTCCAACCGATCTTGGATTTACAATTTAAAAATTCTTGTCAGTACTTGCAAATGCCATCTCACTCGTTCCGGTTTGTGTTTTTCCTGCTGCCTCGAATATCTTATTACCTATTAAGAACATTTATTCTTTTTAAACATCTTTCATCTTTCTTCAAATATGATAAGGCTGTCATTTTCACTCTGTTCTAGAAGATAACCTTCTAAATTTTAAAAGCCAATGATACGGACAACACAAGATGGGTTCACTATACAAGCATCTTGCATACCATGGTCCCCTGTGGCCCAGCTTTCTCTCTCCTTCCCTCATGGACAATCACACCTCCTGTAAAACTCAGCTCGATCATCTTACCTGGACTGCCTTCCCTGACTTCTCTAAGTAGGAGAGTCAATTCTTTCTCTGTGTCCTCATTGTGTTCCTGCATACTATTACAGATTTTTCTTAGCATATGATAACTATCCCTGTCCCTTACAGACTGAGATTTTTCATTAAAATTTAACAAAATTTGGATGCCTACTTTATGACAAGTAGTATGCTAAGTACGTAGGTTGCAAAGGTAAGAATATATTGTCCCTTATTTATGGACAAAAGAGACACCGCATCTTTTTCTTGTATCTTCCACAGTGCCTTCCTTGGATATAATAATAGTAATTGTAAAATGCTGTTCAATATTGAATAAATGAATTACCAGAAAAAAATAAAAATAGCCTAAACTCAAGCCATTTTCAGGGAAAAGTCAGACAGAACGTCCTTTTCTAAAAGGATTAATAAAGAAATGTAGTAAGCCTGCATGGGCATGGCTTAGCCTATGGAATTTTTAAATGTTTTGTTCAATGAGTATTTTTATCTCCCCAAGCATAATTATTAGGCATCGCAAATGAGACAAAATGAAGATTTGCTTTCATCTTCCATTATTTTCATTTAAAAATCACAAAGCATCAGCAGACCTTTCTTTCTATCTTGCTGGTTAGGGGCTCCTATTCCCTGCTGCTATTAGTCCCAAGGATAAAAATGTGAAGTTTCCATAAATGCCTTTGTCAATTTTATTTAGAAATCCAAAGTTTCAAACTGACACCAAGTCAGGCAACTCCAAATGTTATTGAACTTCACCCTCATCTGTATACCTTCAGGGGAATTTTCTTGCACAAAGAAGAAAGTAGCAGCAGAGAATTGTTTTCCAAAGCACAAAATGATTTCCCTTGCTACCAGTGTCACCTATGTAATGACAAAAATTTCAAAATAGATATTTGAGTTTTCCATTTTGTTTTCGTTAAATCAGTCCTCAGAAGAGGTAAATAGTTTTTCAATATGTTAGATAAACTTATTTTTCTTTATCGTCGTACCTATTGGCTCATGTTACTTAAGTTCTGCGCAGCCTACCACAATATGCTAAAGTACCTGGGGGTAATTAAAATATTGAGGATGACTGGATAGAAGCTGAGAGAAAACAGATGAAGCCATATTTTCATCTGCATTACATAAATAAATTTCATTGTCCTATATTGTAAGCAAGAATAACACGGTCAAAGATTGAAGAGGCGGCAGGAAAGGGAAGCAATAAAGTGGCGAAAAGTAAAGACTAAAGGGCTTTAAAAGCAAATTGAAACCATAATAGAAATACAGATACGAGGAAGGTATAGGGTTTCTGAAACAGCAGCACATCCTGGAGTCAGGGCCAAGTTATTGGGGATTCAAAACGAGTAGTCAAAACAAGCTTAATGACAGAGGCGAAACTTCAAATTGCGTTCTGAAAAATTGCAATGTGTTCCTGTCCACTTACAATATTCTATGTTTTGAGTCCGCTGAGATTTTCGATTTGTTTTGAGAGAAAATCTGAACAAGTAATCTCATAATAACTTACAATAGTATGTCGTCACTTTCCCCAGCTGAGGTTGCTTGACCTTGGCCTCCAAGTTTATTCGAACCCCTACTTGAATCAGAATGGCCTTCACAGGTCCTTCCCAAGCGTTGTGGAACTACCCAGCTAGAATCTGTCACACTGATTGGGCTCTGCCTTTCAGGTCTATCACTAGGCAATGTTCCTGAGACACCAACTTCATTTTGTGCCCCAGTTTAGATAACTAGGTCTCTGTCTTCTTTCTGCTACCTTAGTCCCTATTTTTATCATCTGAGAAATTCACTAATGCTATTAGGACCGCATCTCTGCTTTGTTCCCGTCTTGTGACCGGGGAAGAGAGAATGGCCTGTATATTCCAGCCATGTACTAGAGCCCTGCTACCTGCTGAGACACCAAGCCTTGCCCGGTGTCCCGTGATCATGACCGGGTTACACCGGTCTGTTTTGTCCCCCACTAGCCAACATCTAAGGACATCGTAAGAATCGGCCAGGTCTGTGAAATCCCTCTCCGCGAGTCTGGGGAGCTGCTGGGGAAGCTGTTTCTCACCACCTTGCACAGAGACTTCTCAGGATCCCTGAGAAGACTTTCCCTTTGAATCTAGAAACAGGAATCGTATTGCTTTATCCAAATTGTATTATGTTTTTTCCTTTATTGGCTTGTTTTTACTTTTTGGACTCCTGAATTATATAACTGACTATGTTTTCCACCTTTGGATCGCTGTTAGAAAATTCAGCATCCGCCTCCATCCATTATGCAGAACCACACAGCCAATATTTGTTTGCGGTAATCTCGTCCCCGACTCTACAAAGTTATCTCCCCGAAGTCCGGAAAGGCTCACCTAATTATCTTTAAAGTTTGCTTTTATCTTGCTGAATCGAGTGTATTTTTGTAAGCTGTGTATGGTTTGGGGCAGGATGAAGGTGGGATACAGTGGATAAGTACGACAGAAACGCTGTTTCTTGCTCCTGCCTGCAATCCTTACTGCACCTGCTTCCGGGAGGAAACTCCCAGCCTCCACTGGCCTGACATTCCGCTCTGACTGCGGAATCCACACGTGGGCCTGTGTCCCCAGTCTCGGTCCGAGGATATGGGGTAGAACAGTCCCAGGATCTAAGTCTTCTCAGCCTTCGTTGTGTTGCTAAAGATGATTTGTAAAGAGCAAAGGAGGATAGTCTAATCTTTTGTCCCTGGGCCTTCAGATACAATCAGCTTCAAAGGCATCCTTCTCACCTTTAACAATCTCATTTTTGAATTTCTTCAAAGAAGGAAATTCTCCTACCTCCTTCAATAACCATGTCAGTGTACAAGGTATTTCAGGTTTAGAAAATCCCATTTGTGTCTCACCAAAGGCTTACTGCTTTACGTTAAGCCTACTGTTAAAGCTCAAGGGTGGAAGAGAACATCTGTCCGTTCTCCCCTCGTTATCTTGAAGACGATCATTAACCATAATCTCAGGTCTGAACATTTTAAAATATTCAACTACTGCATTGCCTATGTTTTAAATATGTCACCAAACATCCATTGGGCAGTGCATATGGAGGAACTACAGCAGGGTTGGCTAGTATTATTATTGGTTGTCATGATCTTGCATACGCTTAAAAAATATAAATATATGTAATCCTCTTTAAAAACCCTATGAGATGAGAGCTATGATTATCCCTGTAGTAAAGATGTGGAAACTGAGGCACAGAGGTATTGTGGAATCTTCTTGTGGTCCCAGCCACCCTCGGGTGATGGGGCCAGAGTCCAGACTCGGGATGTTTGATGCCAGAACCTTACCTGCGTGTGCTCTGTTGCCTCTAAACTCCAAGGCCTGTGGAAGTGGCCAGATGTCCCCAATCTTTGTAGAAGTCTCTTTTTTTGTTTATCATCCTTTAAGTTCTCCAAATTTTCCTGACACAGCAATATCTAATACAACGCTGCATATTTTATATGAAATTTGAATATTTTGATTTAATGGTGCTATTACAACCGCACGATTTTCTATTGTTTTCAGGGCAAAGAGACAGTATTTTAGTTTCAGACTTGTGTGAGCTCGCCTAGACTCAGCTCTTCATAATTGTGATCTTGTTTCAAGGGACAGAGGGAAAAATGAAAACAATTTCCACTTCCTGTGTATCTGAACTTGAGGATTACCAATAAATGAACAATACTCATAATTCATAAATTAAGAATCTAACCCCATTTTACATAAAACTGGTCAGAACTATCCTCACAACTATCAGCTATCATTATATCCATTATGTTGATGTAATTATATCATCATATCAACTCTCATAGCACAACTCTCATTTTCAACAGTCATTTGCCAGCACTACAAAATCATGAATCTAAGCCCTCAGAATACATCGTCTCATTTATTGCACCCGGAACTCTATGACCTAGATAGAATTATTAACCCTATTTTACAGGCAAGAAAAACCAAGACTCTGAAAAGGTAAGTAACTGGCCTACACTGACTCATTAGTTCTGAGATGGGATCAAATGTCTTTGCCGAGTGTATCTAAAATCTAAAAGGAAAGAGCAAGGTTTTATCACAGTCGCCCTATAATCCAAATACTGGATGTCATCCTTGTCAGATACTCAGAGCATGACTGCCCCTTTGCATCAGAGTTTATTTTAAAACTTTGCAATCTCTCCACCAAACCAATTTTGCAAACCAAGCAACAAAAGGAAGTTTCGTGAAGTATGGCCCGTTGGCCACCAGGGGGAGTAAGGCCCAGATCCATCCTGAGTGGTCCTGAACTCAGCAGGCTTTTTCTTGTTTGTGTTACGCTGGTGGTATATAGAAAGGGAGACTCTCTCAAAAGAGGCATAGAGTAAATCTAAGGGGTTTTGTAAGTCAAAAGTCAACATCTCTTTGAACTACACCCGGTAGTAAATGTATGTCTTTGAGTTATGGAACTTGATCGGGGACTGACAGAATGTGATAAAAAGAAATCAAAGAAATGGAACCTCTACTTCCTCTACACTATTTTCCAGCGTTATAAAAATTTGAAAGTGTCTGGCAGAACAGTTAGCCACAAGGGTTTTTGAGGTATTGATTTCTGGGAGACAATTTCTCCTGATAGACAGCCTGCATTTTAATGATGACCACTTCTAAAGGTGATCTTGCCTGTCTTCATGTCAAGTCGTGCAAATTGCACAGAGTAGGGTATATAGGCCCAGCAAGGCAAAACGTGGATTCAACTTCGTGTATCTTTCTTCCTGGCAGCACTGTTTGTATATCTAAAATTTATGTGAAAGCTGTTTCCCTGGTGGTATAATGCAACTGTTGTCCTATACCTGGGTCAGTTTTGTTTGAATCTATCCGTTGTCATGCAGATTGTCAGCATGGTCCACAATTATGAAGAGTCGTTGATTGTAAAATAAAATAATAAAGAGGAAAATCAGTAGGAGAGTGCCTGGGGTGAATTTATAATGCATTTAAAGTGTGAAGCTGTCCATTTAACCCTTAACAATATTCATTTTCTTCACAGTGTGCAAACCTTGTCAGTAGTTTGAAAAGCTATGAATTTAAATAACCTTAAGCAGCCTGAGAAATGAATAATTTGATAGGTATATCTGGCAGATGGTTGAAATGTCTAAGTTTTTTTTTCTTTTTTCCCTGAGAATATGCTGTAAGGTTTCTGCCAAACTCAGGTTGTAAGGAAGGCAAAAATCAAACAATAAATGCTCCATATTTGCAAACTACCAACGCTTAGGTGGCATTTAAGAATGGTTGCCAGTCCCTCCTCCCTTGATCCTTTGAGGACGGGCCTGAAAAGCAAGAGCTTTTTTTGTTGTTGTTATTTGCTTTTTTTCTGAAGATGTATTTTTTTTTTTTTTTAGATTGTCAAAACGAATATTTGATCTGACCAAGATTAAAATCAATGACCTGCTGGTACCTTTCCAGCTTGTCTTTATTGTTTTGTAGAGTTTAATGCTTATTTCAATATTAATATGGGTACTGACAACTCTACTCACATACTTTGATTGACATCTCATTGAAGGGACTCTGGTGAGAAACAGAACATATCTTTTTCCTTCTGGCTGTTGTTGGTGTGGGCAGACACACTCCTTATCTTGTGCAAATAGCTGAAAAAAATTAGCTGAAAATAATATTGTTGACCCAGGTCAACACACCTTGATCAGCATCCACTTATTAAAAGCCAATGTCTGTACCGGAAGCGTGGTCTGGATGTAGAGTAGATATCGCTGGTGCTATAAAAGAGGATCCTGATACAAGGAAGCAAAGGATAGGCCCGACTCACATTCACAACTATGGAATATGGATGACATGTCATGATCCAACAAATGAATATATGCCCAAGCTCCAAAAATAGCCCCCAAACTAACAAAAATAGCAGTATGATTGCATTCGTTGGAAAATATCAAGGTAAGACAAGACATTTTTAAGAATCAAGAATATACTAAATATAATAATATAAAAGGCTATTATTTATTAACCCAAACTTATATGGTATGTCAGAGGGTATGTAAAAATCAGAAGTCTTTGAAGATATTTCTGATAATAAAATTCCAATTTTCAATATGATGATTACAATTTCTTAAATTCTTTAGTATGTTGGGGTGCCTGAATGACTTAGTGGGTTAAGTATCTGCCTCTTGATTTTAGCTCAAGTCATGATCTCAGGGTCCTGGGATCGAGGCCTGCCTCAGGCTCTGCACTCAGCAGGGAGTCTGCTTGAGGATTCTGTCTCTCTCTCTCTCTCTCCCCCCCGCCCCTCCCCCACTCACACATGCACGCACACACACTCTCTCTCTTTAAAATAAAAATAAATCTTTTAAAAAAAGAATTTAAATACTTCAGTATGTTGAGATAATAAAACAGGTAAAAATATAAAATATTTTTAAATATCAGCTTATACAATTGGCTTTATTCAAACCCCAGATCCTAATAATAATATAGGTACATGAAAGAGGTAAGGGAAATCATCCAATTAATGACAGGAATTAAAATACAGACTTTCTAATTCTTAATTTAGTCCCTTTTACTACAGAAAGCCGCAACAAATTTATAAAAATTCGTTGTAAAAGATTTTGAGATTTATAATTGAAATAAGAGTCATCTCTATCAATTACCTTAAAATTTTACATGGGAGATAGATATATAAATAGGAAATTGATTTTCAAATCTTCTTGTTTACTTTTATAGTCTTAGTTACCAGTGTGTCTTCAGTTTGAGTTTAATGTTTTGAAAAATTCCTTTCAATTGCAATCTAAGTTGTTCTCTATAATCTTCATTCAGTAAGACAGCCACAGTTCCTGCCGTGGTAAAGCTCCTGTTCTTCTGGCAGGGGAGAAATACCTTAAAGAACTATTACAAAAGCAATTTTTAAATTACTGCTGTGTTAACCAGTCAGAATGGCTAAAATTAACAAATTAGGAAACAACAAATGCTGGTGAGGATGCAGAAAAAGGGGAACCCTCCTATACTGTTGGTGGGAATGCAAGCTGGTGCAGCCACTCTGGAAAACAGTGTGGAGGTTCCTCAAAAAGTTAAAAATAGAGCTACCTTGTGACCCAGAAATTGCACTACTAGGTATTTACCTAGAGGATACAAACATAGTGATCCAAAGGGGCATCTGCACCCCAATGTTTATAGCAGCAATGTCCACAACAGCTAAACTATGGAAAGAGCCCAGATGTCCATCGACAGATTGAATGGATAAAGAAGATATGGTATATAGACACAATGAAATATTACTCAGCCTTCAAAACAGTGAAATCTTACCATTTATAATGATGTGGATGGAACTAGAGGATATTATGCTAAGCGAAATAATCAGAGAAAAACAATTATCATATGATTTCACTCATACGTGGAATTTAAGAAACAAAACAGAGGATCATAGGGGAAGGGAGGGAAAAATAAAATAAGATGAAATCAGAGAGAGAGACAAACCTTATAAGAGACTCTTAACTATAAGAAACTATAGGGGAGATGGGGTAACTGGGTGACACGCATTAAGGAGGGCACGTGATGTAATGGGCACTGGGTGTTATATGCAACTGACGAATCACGAACTCTACCTCTGAAACTGATAATACAGTCAATTGAATTTAAATAAAATAAAATTTTAAAAGAGATTGTTGTGCTAAGTACTATGAAATAAGAGTTACAAAGTGTTATCAGAAGACATAATAGGGTTTCCTGACGTTATTAAAGGGAGGGATCCAGAATTGCTTTTTAGGAAAGTAAAAATTTACCTGAGATTTGAAAAATTAGCTTTGCAAAAATTAGGCCCAGGAAACAGCGTATACAAAGTCATGAGGATATTCTGAACGGTCAGAGCATGTTTGAGGAACCTAAACAAACTGTAAGCTAGAGCCCATTTAACAAAGGTGCGGAGCGGGGAGAATCAGAAGTTCAGCCTTGTAGAGTTGACAGTGACCAGATTATAGACATGCTTGTAAGAACAGGACAGGTATTTCGTTGCTTACATGAAGAGAAGTGTTTTATGTAAGGGAATGACATGGTTCAGTTTGGACAGCTTGGTCCCAGTTTACTAGCCTCATCCATTCCTTTGTTTCTGAACCTTTGTTCAAGCCAAACTGATCTAGCCGTGAACTCTTAAATATATCATTTCCTTTCCTATCCTATTTCTACTGCTTCCATCATTTTCCTTGCCTAAAATTATCTATACGTCTTGCCCAATAGCTTCTATTTGGAAATATAACTACGGGGGCGCCTGGGTGGCTCAGTTATTAAGCATCTGCCTTCGGCTCAGGGCATAATCCAGGCGTTCTGGAATCGAGTCCCACATCAGGTTCTTCTGCTGGGAGCCTGCTTCTTCCTCTCCCACTCCCCCTGCTTGTGTTCCCTCTCTCACTGGCTGTCTCTCTCTGTCAAATAAATAAATCTTAAAAAAAAAAAAAAAGGGAAATATAACTACACCATATACTCTGCAAGTTTGTAAGTACTTACTAGCACACCTGTATTTTCATGCACTGTGGATACACCACTGACAGGGAGGAAAAAACTTTTTCTTCCATCCTCTTAGGTTCATTGCCTGGGACCCTGCAAACAGAACTGACAAAAGACAAATTAACAGGAGAAAAATGGCTATTTCATATGCATATGTCAGGCACCACAGAAATGAAATGCAAACCCCAAAGAGGTGTCAGACCTGGAGGTTTATCATCCATTTTTAACAGAGGACAATACATTTGTGGAGAAGTGGCAAGTAAAAGGAGGGTTTTGAGCTTCTGGGGGCAAGAAGGCAAAATACAGGGAAAAACTAATGGAAGACAATGGCTATTTAGTAAAGTTTGTTAGTGCAGGCCCATGTTGGTGCTGACTTTCCATTATTTTCATGGCAATAAAACTGCCCCAGAGAGAGAGAGAATTTATGGCATTCTTCATTTCTCACAAGTTTCTGCTCTTAGTCAGATAAAGGAAGCTCTGAGAAGGCTTCTTTCTGTATTTGTTGATTCCCAGGGGCCTTCAGCATAAAATAATCCATATACGAAAGTAGTATTTTTGGGGGGGTGGCAGATCATGATTCCCTTCAGCACTTTGAATAACTATGACAGCACATCCATGCTGCACTTTATCCTGGACAGTGAGTCTTTGTAAACAGGGGAAATTCTCCAGTTCTCATTAAGAGGTACTAGATAAGGCTCGGAAAAAGCAAAAACCTAGAGAACAGATCCAGATGGATGCTTGAGTACACAAGCCTATTCTTCTGTCCAAAATTCTTAACATTAATAACATTTATTAAAATTAATAGATAGTACTCAGATGCAGAGAATACCATCTGTGGGCTTAGAACGTTAGAAATTCCTAAAAGACAGAAAGATAGGGATCGGATTTCTGAAAGTACCTATAGCCAAAAACATACAAGACTTTTATAGTTCTGGAAAAGTTTCAGGGATTCTGAAAATGTTCAGGTTGATAATTTGAGAAATAGCACTTAGAATACCTTGAAAGTTTGGCCTCTCAAGGAGTGAGCAGAAGAAGAATTCACTTGTAAGTATGGAAAATTGTACCTTAGAAGTAGGGCATTGTTCCTGGGAGATGGGAGTTTATTCCTTATGGAGACTTCCTGAAAGAATTACTAATGGGTGTACTTGAGCTAAATAAAAACTAATTTAATGTAAACTCCTCAGAGTCAGCCACATCACATTAAGTACTGCCTACTCATCAATTACAAATTATTCAATTAACTAATTTATCGATGAATTTCAGGTCCTCAGTACACAGCATGTATCTTGGATCCAGTATAAGGTTTTTGACTTAGTGTTACAAGTAGGATTCCACCAAAGGCCAAATCTTCATGTGTTTCAATGATACAGTAAAAGTCACAGACCACCTTTCAAATTTCATCTTCCAGATCTTGATTATTGGATCATTACAATTAGCAGCATTGATGCAGTTGATATATAGAGAACACTGCACCAATTGCAAATGCATATTTTCAAGCACAAGCACATGAAATATTTCCAAAAAGTCTATAATATGCTAAGTCAAATAGCCCCGTGCAAAATTCCAATGAATTGAAATTATGCAGAGAATATTCTTATGAAACTGAACCAATGTGAGTTTGCTCCTTGGTGAGTCACAGATATACCAGGTGGAGTTGTCACACAAAGTAAACTTTATTTGCAGCAAATAAGGAAATCATGGGAATAACTTCCAATGCCATGACTCTCCAAGCAAGGGTGAATCGGTTCCTTTTATTTAGGGTTAGGATAAATATTTAGGTAGGGAAGATTTGTCATCATATGTAGAGCTGGGCATAAGGCAGCACATGTGCCTTAAGGAAACATGCCTATACATACAGTGTATGTTACGTACATTGTGTGTTATGTAAACGAGGCTTGTGCTCCTCCTTGGGTGGAGATTTTATTATAAGGTAAAGGTAGTTGTTGGTCATTCTAGAGGTCACTCTGTGGTCCATCTGTGCAGGTGTAAGTCAGGAATTACACTCAAACTGGTCTGGGAGGTCTGGGCTAGCTGGAGGTCTTGTGAGGGCAGTCACTACCCCTCGAGGGCTGACTTCATTTGCCTGAGTTAAGAGATAAGGTGGAAAGATGACCTTGAGGAAAAATACGGGACAAAATTGATGAGTACAAGCAAGTGGACAGTAAAGGTCAGGTCTTGTAGTCTAGCTGGTGACACTTTGACCAAAATACATTAAGTTAGAATCAATGTAAATACATAACCAGGTAATGCCTATATGTTAAAAACTGGAAACTTTGTATCTAAATAAACTGGGGTAAGATTGGTAACTAAAATGAAAATTAGAGAAAAAAAATATATATAGTTTTAGAGAGAGAGAGCACATGTGCAAGCAAGGGGAGGGGCAGAGAGAGAGGGAGAGAAACAGAGTCCCCACTGAATGCAGAGCCCAACCCAGGGCTCCATCTCATGGCCCTAAGATCATGACCTGAGACAAAATCTAGAGTCAGATGTTCAACTGACTGAGCCACCCAGGTGCCCCAGAAAATATTTTTAACTAAATGATAATCAAGGTGCATATAAATCTAGAAGGAAAGTATAGTCTTAAATTCATATGTTAAAAAAGAAGGAAAGCAGAAAAAATAAGCTAAGCACCCAACTCAAGAAGTTAGAAATATAAACAAAATCAAATACAAGAAAATAAGAACGAAGGAAGCCATAAAGATAAAAATACTAACAAAAGGGAATAAATATGAAATGCAGGAAACAAATACAAATGTTAGATATTTGAAAAGCCTAATAAAATGAATATCCTTCTAGGGATACTGATCAATAAGATAGAGTAGGCACAAATCACTGATATTAAGAATTTAAAAAGGACATTGCTAAAAGTGCTATAACTACTAAAACTAGATAACATATTGTAAATAACTGAACGTAGATTTAAAATGTAGATTTTTAAAGATATATTCCTAGAAATAAAAATGAACAAAACTGACACTAGAAGATATAGTAAATGTGCATAGTCTTATAACTATTAAAGAAATTATATTTCTTTAATTTTAAATATTTACATACCAAAGAAGTTGAGGCACAAATGGCTACTATAGGAATTTTTACCAGCTTTTAAATTCTCAGTCTGATAATACCAAAATCTATGCCATATCTGAATCCAATTTTGATGCTTGATAAAACTTTTGATAAAATTCAGTATTTTTTTTGAAAAAGAGGATGCATTAAAATTAAGAACAGAAAGGCATTTCCTTACTATGGGTTGAAAATCTACAAAAAGGATCTATTCTATATATTATTAAATTATATATATATATATATATATATATATAACATATACTTCATTGGAAATATTGAATGTGTCCTCTTTCAAATAGGGAACAAAACAAGGTGCCCAGGACCACCATTCCTTTTCAGTGATTAAGATAAAACAAGCAAGCCAACCAACATATGGCACAAGGGTTTGAGGGGGGGAAATGAAACTCATTATTTGCAGATGATCTGAGTGAATATAGAAAACCCAAAAGAATCCACAAATGCACTATTAAAATGAATTACTGAACTTAACAAATTTGCTTAACACAATTTATTTTGTATAGCACGGATAAAAAGTTAGAAAGTAAAATTTTATAGCAGATGCCTTTTACTATAGCATCAAAATTATCAAATACCCAAGAATAAATATAGCAGAAGAGTGTAAGATACATACGTAGAAAATTATAAAGCTTTTGATGATAAAAGTTAAAGAACTAAACAAATGAAGATTATACCACATTCATCAATGACTTATTTTAAAAATAGCAATTCTTCTCAAACTAATCTTTAGACTCTGATAATCTTACTTGGGTTTTTTCCCTTAAATCAATACATACATGGTGAAAAATCACAAGATACTTTGAGAGTTTGCCGAAGGAGAGTTTAACTGTAAAGATGTTTGCTCGGAGGACATGTACTCTTCTCTTTTTCCTACAATCTAAGTGGTTGACTTTCTGTGATGGGGGCACTCTAATTCTGTGAGGTTTCCTTAAGCTTCACAGTTTTCCTTTTATTCAGAATAATCGACGTGCTTTTGCTTGACAGAAAGACTGCACTGAATATTAATGTTCTTCATTTCTTTTACCTCTTCCAAGCAGTCGTTTCTAAAATAGTCCTAATTAAAGGTGTATCCATTCTACTCATTTTTTATATCTGTCTCCCTCTAAGTTGAAGGAGATTGGTTCAACTTTCCCAGATTTATGAACTCACCTTTCCCATCTGACTATGTCTTTGAAGCATGAAGAATATCCTCACCAACCGTACAGAAATTTCTGTGGCTATTTGGACATTTCTTCCTTTTTTCTTGGGAGAAAACTTTTCAAAGATTTGGGGCTAAAGCTGTGACCTGCTTTCTGTTTGGTAAGTATCGCTATTCTTTGCTGGTGTCTACTTATTTTAGTTTAGACCTCCAGGTCAGAAGGAGTAGAATTTCAGACCTGCTCTCTTGTTGTAGTAGCTTATATCCAAAAGTATACACTTTGAAATGTTGACACTATTTATTAATTATTTTAATATGATAGTCTTCCAACCATAGACCTAGCAAATAACAGTCGTATAAACAGAGTGTATGAAATACTGTTATTCAAAACGAATAACAAAAAATATTTTATCTTTGAATAATTTTGAATCATAAATCTATCCTTCTCTGGTACCTTACACCCCAATGGAGAAAAGAGAGGTAGAGAGGAAAGGAAAAAAAAACCACAGAGGTATAAGGTAAGGGAAATAGAAGGAGGACAAGGAAGAGAAAGAAACAGAGTGGAGAAAATAGAAGGAGGAAGAGCGGTTAAGCGTCTGCCTTCGGCTCAGGGCGTGATCCCGGCGTTGTGGGATCGAGCCCCACATCAGGCTCCTCTGCTATGAGCCTGCTTCTTCCTCTCCCACTCCCCCTGCTTGTGTTCCCTCTCTCGCTGGCTGTCTCTGTCTCTGTCAAATAAATAAATAAAATCTTAAAAAAAAAAAAAAAGGAGGAAGAGAGAAATAGAGAGAGAGACCACAGAGTCATTTAGACTAGAAAGATGTCATTTTATGTGCAATTTTATTTCAAAATCAATATTCAGAGTAAATTATAATGTAATTATTTTAGATGGGAAGGGGTCCTCTACCTCATTTCACAACTGAAGAATCAAAGTTCTACTGTGATCACCATGATTAAAAAAGTCATTCTGCTGGCTGGAACGATGAGGTCGGAAGTGACAGGGTGTTTATAGTATTTGCTTGGATCTTACACATGAATGGAGCCTATGTTAAAAAGATAATAATATATATTCTGCATCATTTAGCAATCAAAAAAAAAAACAAGAAAGAACAAGAAAGATTATAAAAATAACTTTGACATTCTCCTTTTTCCCCCCCAAAAAACTAGGAGAAAACAATGAAATGCACAAATTTACTTACACACACACACACACACACACACCAGGCAAACTGGCCTCTTAAAATCTAGAAGCAAAAGGCTACTATGAGAAAAAGGAAAGGAATGAGTTGAAGTGTGTTGTTATAGCAGATTCACTTTTCTTTCCATATTTCAACTAGATTATTATTTACAATGGATTGCCGGAGAACCTGCATATCTAATAGTTACATTTCCTAGCACAAAGGCAAATTATTCTTTCACATTAGTTTCGTACTTTAGAACAGTATGCATTGCATTGAGACCTTGTAAAGCACAGTGTTACATGTGAAACTTTGATCTCCAAAAAAATATCAGGATCAAAGTTTTCCCTGATTTGGACATAAATCTCAGCTCAAATAAAGTGATAATAGTCTAGTCAAGAAAAAGCAACCCGGTACAAATGTCTTTGAATTGGTGTTACTATACATGGTGGGTGTATCACTGAGTTAATTAATCATTTCTTTGAACTTCCATATTCTGCTGTCACCAGGTTAGGAATAAATGCCAGTCGCTGTTACTCTATTTGACATTCGTTTTCAGAACTAATATTTTGTAAATAGAAAAAGAAAAGAGTAAAATTTGTGGCTATAAGAAACACAATACGGAGAAAGTTCGTGATGTAAAGAAATGCAGGGACAGAATTTAACATCTTTACTATTGTTAACTGGAAAATTCTCATCCTTAATAAAGGACCGATTGAATTTTTGGTTGTTATATTTTTGTGGTTGAAGTTAATTTGGGTGTCAACTGCTGTAATTAATGTCGTTATTAATGTGAAGTCAGGCGGCCTGGGCTTGAATCACAGCTCCTCCAATTACCAGCTACTTGAACTTGAGCCAATTACATGACCTCTCCAAGCCACAGTTGCTCCATTTGCAAAATGGGGATGTTAACAGTACCCATCATGTAAGATTGTCATAAGCATTAATGTAATAATAATTGCAAAGTATTTTCCATGGTGATTGTGCAATATTCTTGCTCATAATTATAATTATATCACAGAAATTTCAAAAGTATTCATCAATGGCAGAAATTTTAAAGTTTGTTCTGAGGAATTATGGGAATTCTATAGACCAGAAGCTAAAATGATGAGTAAACTGGCCTAAGATCGTCCACCCCCTGCTTCGAATGGGATAGTTTTACTCTTAACCTTTTTTAATGTTTTTTTTTCATTTTTTAGTGAGAACATTAAAATAAACCCCATGTACCAATCACCCAGCTTATATAATTGATATTTCAATATATTTTACATAGTGTTTTTCTTCACGAGATTTGGCTTGCAAAACATCTCTGATAAAAATAAATAAATTTGAAACCCACTGACTTACAGGCTAAATACATTCTGGTGAAAAATAAAATCTTTCTTAGCCATCAGTTGGAGTTCAGGCACCAAAAATAACACCATATATAAAAAGCACTTTCATTTTGAGTCAGTTGTGTGCTAAACTTTCTCATCTCGTAGACTCTCTCTGTCTAGGTAACCCCCATCTGGTCCCAGCCTCATAGCTTTCAACTCTATTGATACACCAATGACCCTGGCTGTTATCTCTAGCAGCGACCTTTCTGAATGCATAAAATATCCACATGGCTATTGAATAAGCATTCAAACACAAAATGCACCAATCAGAACTCCATTTTCTTACCCAGGAACACACCCATCTCTATCTCAGTAAATGACAGCGCCACTCACCCAGTTACTCAAACCAAAGCTGTACTGATTATTTTACTTCCCCCCCTCTCTTTTTTAAATACTATTCACACCAAAACGTTGCCGCGAGAAAAGAATACATCCCTATTCTATTCACTCCTTACATATCCACTGCTACGACCCTAACTGGTCTCCAAGCCTGTTCTCTTGCCCTTTTATAATCCATTCTCAATGCAGAAACCCAAGTGATCTTTTAAAAACATAAATCAGATGGCATCATTCCCCTGCTCAAAATCCTCCAAAGGCGTTCTATTGTTCCCTGAATGCAATCCAAACTCATCCCAGGGCCCTGTTATCTCCCCTCCACCTCCTCCTGTGTCACTGTCCTTATTCACTATGCTCCAAACACATGGCTTTTTGCCATTGTTATGCTGTCCTCACAGGACTACACCAAGCTTGCTCCTGTCTTAATGCCTTTGTGTTTGCGGTTCCCTCAGCCTGGAGCACTTTTCTGTCAGATTTTAAAAGGCTGCCTTCTTCATGGCCTCTTCATATCCTACAGGTCTCTGCTTAAATAGTTTCACCTCAGAGTCCTTTCCTGCTCACCCAATCCTGAGTCGTCTTTCCCAGGCGCTATCACAGGAAAACCATTGCACTCTCTCTATAGCACCTAATCACCGTCTAAAATGATCTTTTCCATTCGTTTGTATTATTTGCTGTCTTCTCATTTTATTGAAAGTAATCTCAGTAAGAGCATGTTAAAAATTCCCTGTTAAGGAATTTTTTCCTCAGTGTCTAGATATTAGCTGACATAATATAAATTTGTTGTGATAATACTAGAAAAAAATATTATTAAATAGCGGAGTATGAATCACAGTCTCTGTAGGTCAAAGATTTCACCCTCATATAGCTTCCCCCATTTCTAAATAAGCTTTATTTATTCTTTTCATTTCTCTGAGTCATTTTCCCCTGTCTTTTAAAAATGGGGAAAATTACTAAGACACGTTATTGTTGAGAAGACAGCATGAAATAATATAGAGCTTATTCTCCATTTGCTTCCACCTCGATCCATTCCCTACCCTTCTCCATTGTGCTCTTTGCTGTGGCTGGCATCTATGACATGTGTCACCTAGATTCCTTTTTCCTTTGCTTCTCTTTGAGTTCTAACAATGAGTGGAACTTCCTGTTCCTTTCAGGCCCCAAACCTCTTCCTGTTGGGCGATGGTTTCTTCCCCAGCTGACTATGGTAGCAGCTTCTGTCTGGCATCTCCTTTTCTTTTGCAAGTCCCAGCTCTTATCAGGCACTATTCCTGATTCTATTCCTCCCTCTTGTCTTTTCAGGGGTAGTAATGTGTAGGGATGGAAAATTTTTCCTTCTTCTCTTCTAGGTTCTTTGGCTGGTCTAACAACTAAATCGGCATAAAACATTCACAGGAGAAAAACAAATTTTTAATTTGGTACATATGGGAGCCCCATGAAAATATGAGACCCAAAGTCAGTTAGGCAATTGAGGCTTATGTGCCATCCTGAGCTAAGGAATGAGATAGGGGTCTGGGGCTTCAAAGGAAAGGAGTGAATCACAGGAGAATAAGAAGAGCAAAAGTAGATGTTTGCCCTTTCATACAGATAGTACAGTCAGAAGAAAAGTTATATCTGGTAGTAGCTCTCTTTCTGGGCCAGGCCCCCTCTCTAAATTCCTTTAGGTGGTTAAGGGAGAGGTAAAAGTTTTTCTTGAGTCTGCTGGGTCTTGATTGACTTCAGTATAAAATAATCCACATGTAAAGTGGCACATTTTGGGGTGACATATTCTGCTCCCTTCAAAACCTTCCCACTATTGTTAGTGCCTGAATGCCTCACTGCCCAAACCTTTTTAAATAATTCTTTCCTAAATTAACTTCAGCTTTTTGATGAGCATTTGCTTCCTGCCAGGACCATGATTGACACAGATACTGTATGTGGGCATTGTCTATTGCTGCCTAACACATACTTTATTTCAACAAATATTTACTGAGTGCTTACTGCACGCCAGGCATTAAACAGGCACTCAATCAACACTACTTGTATCTGACATATTTACATGAGAGTCATAGAAATGTTTTAATTAAACAGGATAGCAAGGTTTAGGCAAAATTAAAACTCATAATAAAGCACCACCTAATTAAAATACGGGTTAATAAAATACAGCAAACAATTCCTGTTCTGGTGCCTTGTTATTGTTCTTGCTGTTAGTGTGTCTGTTGATTTTATGCACATACCCCGAATATAGAAAGTAGATGCATACGGATATATATACATGCATAAACTGGTTTATTTATTTGTGATCCTTACTCATAGTTGCAGTTTATCAAACTGTAGGTATGAATTTATGTATATGCAGTTATATATTCACTGGTATGATCTAAAAATGCAGTACTTAGATGAGACAAATGAAGTAAGCGTTTATTTTGTTTTCATTTTATCACGCAGAATCCCTGGTGATGAGCTACCTGTAGGTCTGTCGTGCAATGGTGTTCTCACATACCCACGGCAGGCAGTCACTGGGGCATTGATTCCCAAGGGCTCTGATTCTGGGATCAGAGTTCTTGGGTTCAATCCCAGCTTCACATCCTACCAACTCCTTGACTTTGGACAAGTTACTCAACTTACATAAGCTCTCCAAGTCTCAATTTTCTCATTTGTCAAAGGAGGTTAAAACTAACCATGCCAGCCTCAAAAGGCTGTTGTGATGATAAATTGAAATAACATATGTCAGATACTCCTCAAAAGAGTACAGTAAATGTTCATAAAATAGTTGCTACTAATGTGATGATTAATGATGATCTGAGGCTAGGTAAGCTACTGAAAGATATTCAGATATGTAAAAATTATAAAGTCTCCATATTCATGATAGCATATGACACAATATCTTTTCTATATCAAACATTCTATGAACTGTTCTGTATTATCATTTTATTTTCCTCAAAGATTACAAACATGCGTACATACCTATAAAATATATAAATATATATTTCAGATTATATATTGGGGCTTCATTGACCAAGTACGGTGTATGCTACATCTGTACTAATGCAGGATAATTAACTAAATTCTGCAGCCCCCCGTCAAGCCTGTGGATAATCTAGGAGAAAAACAACTATAACACTGAAGTGGGAAATGGAACTGAGTAGGCTTGCATTGTCCATGAAATCATCAGGAAACATGATCTCTTTCCTATGGTCTTCATCCCTTATCTATAAAGCAAAGGAAGTAAACCAAATATAGTGCTTTTCAAAGCATCATACATGAACCACTTGTTTAGGAATGACCTAGGATCTTGCTGTTTAATAAACAGATTGTTGGCTTCCACACCCAAATCTATTGAGTCTGAATCTTCGAAAAAGGAGAGGAGGCCACAGAACTGCTTTTTTTTTTTTTTTTTTTTTTTTTTAACAAGGATCTCAGATAATTCTTATCCACAATGATGTGCTGAGAACTTCAAGGGCAGAAGATTATTGAAGGTATCGCCCAACTTTAGTCCCCAGTGAAATATGTCAAACCATTACTATTGTATTTAAAATATATTCCCGAACTGGTGACTGGCCCCATGGATCAATGTGAAAGTTGACACTGGTCTAAAACATACAGACCTTTCTCTCTGCATTAAAACTATTACCATTTACCTTATCTTTTGACTGCAGTTTTCACATCACACAATTTTAACATAGAAAAAACATAGCCTTAATGGACTGTGAAGCAGTGAGCCAATCACAAAGGCAACACAAAATTCAATCACAAACACCTGCAACTCATTACAAATTTAGCAGCACAAATGCCAGAGGCTGTAATGGGTCTCAGATAGTCTGTGCAACTCTGCCAATACTCACCTATAATTTGGACTTGACATTTACAAAAAAGACAACATTTACAAAAAGAAAAGGGCAAAGAGTTTTACCAAATAGTCCCACTCTTTCAACTTCCCCCTCCCTGCCAAGGCACTGCAGGAAAAAAAAAAAAGTCAATTCTAAATACAGGTGCTATTTGTATTCCTTCTTGAGTGCTTATGAAACCAAATTAATTGATGAGGAATTAAACCGATATTCGCTAAGGGATCTAGAGGTATAATATTTTTCCCCAGAAAGTAACATTCTCTATAAATGTCTTTAGCATAAAAAATAGGGATAAAGAAGAAAAATAAGGAAGGGAAAGTGGAAGGAAGAGTTTTGTTGTTAGATTTTCTTCCTAGTTTGCTTTAAGGATTAGGTGCATTCGGTAAATGTAGTCTTGAAATCCTACAAATGAAAACTGTCACACTTGCGAATATGAATCGATATGGTCGTCATTGCGTGGAGGGCAAAGAAAACTAAACTCAGGCATCTAGAGAATTTAATTATGGTTCAGGATGCATCCCTAGTCGGGTCAGCATGGAAAAGTTGTTTAACAACGTACAATTCTGTTTAGTCCATTTCGTTTCAACTTTTGAGGACTGCAGGCTCTGGCTTGATATCCTCCTTAGGAGTTTCTGTTTAAATGTAAGGACTCCTCATAAGCTGTGAGCTACAGACAGTTCATTTTTCTCTCCACAACCCCTTCAATGTTCATTCTCTTCCCTGTTGTTCATGATGTAAGTCTGAGAAACAGACACTGTCATTAGGAATGGATCCTTTAATGTGTCTACTCCTAATGCATCTACTATTCTAAGGAGAAATAATACTTTATACCTTATTTGCGTATTCAAAAATCTTAACCATTTTCCTTTGACCATTTTGTCAGTACATTTTGGAAATTGTTGTCCTTCGATGCCATTTGACATACGTTGAGGAGAGCCAACTCATTTCAATATGTATTGAAATTTTATGTGTATTTCAGTTTGTATTTGAAATACAAATAGGAAGGAAAATAGTCTGTTAATAAGAAAATCATAATCGGGGCACCTGGGTGGCACAGTGGTTAGGCGTCTGCCTTCGGCTAAGGGCGTGATCTCGGCGTTATGGGATCGAGCCCCATATCAGGCTCCTCCACTAGGAGTCTGCTTCTTCCTCTCCCACTCCCCCTGCTTGTGTTCCCTCTCTCGCTGGCTGTCTCTCTCTCTGTCAAATAAATAAATAAAATTAAAAAAAAAAAAAGAAAATCATAATCAATAAAATATTTTAGGGTTACTCTTGACTCCATAGCCCACCATTTACAAGCCTTATTGAAAGTTTTTAAAGGAGCTATCATTTGTGTTCTACAAATGTGTGATTGCCCAACCAAAGTCCCTCTCATTTCTTTTTTCACATGTTCTGTAACATTTTGGCATTTCTCCATGCTTCAACTAACAAATATGCTTTAAGTTAACATACAAACACCTTCCTTTATCTGCCAAGTATGCTTCTAAAAGCTAAGCGCACCGACCCTCTGTGATTTAGCAGACTCATTCTCATACGTCAGGTGCCATATCAAAGATCCAAATCTCATCTAGAAGATAGCCACGCATAAGTCATTTTCTCAGAAGCTCCATGATGGCCCGTTCATCACTTTAGGCAGTTTGGGGAAGATTCTTTCTTTGATAAAGAGAATGTATGCAATCCCTGGGTATCAGGGCAGATTTCAGCAGTCAGGGATGAAGGAAAGAAAAGGAAATGACAGGAAAAAAAGATGGCCAGAGATGACTAGAAACTATAATTTGTTGTAGTCTGCTTGGACCGCCATCACAAAATACTAAAAAGTGGGTGTGGCTTAAACAACAGAAATTTCTTTCCTCACAGTTTTTGAGACTGGAGATTGGAGATTGGGATGCCGGCCTGGTCAGCTTCTGGTGACAGCTCCCTTCCTGACTTGCAGACAGCCACCTTCTGTCTGCATCCCCACGTGGCAGAGATAGGGAGCGAGGGGAAGAGAATGACAGAAAGAGAGATCTATTCTTATTTGCCACAGTCTTATCAGATTAGGATCCTTCCCTTATGACCTAACTTAACATTAATTACCTCCTGAAGACCTATCTATCTCCAGATACATTGGGGATTAGGGCTTCAGCAAATGAACTTGTGGGAAACACAACTCAGTTCATAGTACTATTATAAAGTAATAAGGGAAGGAAATACCCACAACATGGATCAACTGTGATAGTGTGATTTTTAATAAGAAATATATATTTGGTCTTCACCCACTGTTCCTGGCACAGAGCTCCTAAAACCCCTGAAATTTCCTAAGGTGTCTTTTGTTAATGATTTTTTGGAAAGCTCCTAGGTAGCCTAAAGTTGGACTTTAGAAAACTAACCATGTGATTGGATGGTTGTAATTTCCAGTCCCACCCCCTTGAGCTACAAAGATGGGAGACAGGCTGGAGATTGAGTTCAACTGCCAATGGCTAATGATTTAATCAATGATGACTGTGTATAGAAACCTCCATAGAATCCCCCAAGAAGGACGAGGTTTGAAGAGCTTCTGTGTTGGTGAATATGCAGGAAGTGGGGAGAATGGCACATCCAGAGAGACCGGGGAAGCTCAGCACCTTTTCCTCATACCCTCCCTGCGTACTTGTCCCATCCCATATTGCTGAGTTATATTCTTTTATAATAAACCAGTGATCCAGCAAGTAAAATGTGCCTCTGAGTTCTGTGAATTGCTCTAGGATATTAATTGAACCCAAGGAGGGGGTTGTTGAAACCTTCAATCTATAGCTGGTCAGTCAGAAGCAGAGGTAATCATCTGAGCTTGCCACTTGTCTAAAATGTTCAGGAGGCGCAGTGGGGCTGGGGTCTCATGGGACTGAGACCTTACCGTATGTATCTTATGCTATCTCCAGATAGACGAAGTCAGAGTTGAGTTGAATAGTAGGACACCCAGCTGGTGTCAGAGAATTACCCAGTGGAGTGGGAACGCCCTCGCCACACGTTGGAATCGGTGACTGGAATCTTTACTTCCAAACAATACATCTTAATGTTTTATATATATTTATACATTCATAGAAAATGACTAAACGAATATGCTTAGCATACTTATGACCGTTGCTTTTAGGTGGTTGGATCACAAGTGTTATCTAATTAACTAGTTTTTATCTACATAATTTCTTATAATTAGGAAAGATATTATTAATAGATGTTATTCAGACTGAACTGGCATTCTCTGGAAAATAATCTGCTCACTTCTCTAGTGATTTATAACTCCCTCACTCAGATCACTGTAAGTGAAACTGTTCTCTGTTCCAATGAACTCTCAACCTCGAAATGCTTTGGGGAGTTCTCCTGGAGTGTAAATTATGAGATTATTCCTAACCTTGTCAGGTTCTGGTGACATACTGCCTACTACAATATAATAGAAGCAATTCATAAAATATTCTTTCACCTGAACCAGTTTCAAGTTCTGTGGCTTTGCAGCTGCCATTGTTCTCGTCCCTCACAGATTGTTTACTAGGAGGGATCCTTTATGGGACAGACAGTTGCGAGCTGATTTTACTTGCTAATTCTCAACATTGTTAGTCTGGCTTTAAGGTGGCATTAGAGGGGTGCAAAATAGATGCTTGATGAAAGTGATCTGGGCGCATGTCGGTGCTCTGGAAATGCTTTAAAGGTGTGACAACTGATATTGAACCAGTGTGTCTTTGGAATTGCCGACTGGGGCCTGGAGCAGACAGAAACCCTGGCTTAATTAAGACCTGTTACAAAAATCTCATCAAGGAATTCCTGGACGCACCCCGAAATCCTCACAGGCAGCAGGCATAGTGAGCAAGGTTCAGGCCTCGCTGTTCCTCAGGGGTGCACACAGTGTGACCTCAGCTTCAGTAGCCCTTTGCAGAAGACGAGACATCTTCGTTCAACAAGGCAGTCAGGACTTCGCTGCAGGAAGTCGTGTTCTAATCTAAGGGGCAGTGTGTTCAACCATAAGTGTGGGCAGTTGGGTACAGGTGTGGAGGGCAGAAAGCAGCAGGGAAAGGCTCTTATCTGCACTGGGCCAAACACAAATCCTCACATATGAAATATGTACCTCATTTTGCAGCTGATGAACAGGTTCAGTGGCATCCAAACGTGCTTCGTGACATCTGGAACAACGTGCACTCTTTTTAATACAAATATCTGTGTTTGTTATGACATTGAAAAGATTGGGAAGCAGGGAGTTAGCCAAATAGCATTTTGCCATCATCTAAATCCAACCCAATTATGAGCATTTAAGGCAAAGGACGAAGATTTAAGATATTTGGTAGTAAAGTAAAAATCATTCAATATGCAGAGTCAGTGTCTCTGCCCATTTAGCTGCCTCTTTGACTAATGGTCTAATCTGTGGATGGCTTAAAATTTAATTCATTTGGTACTTCCTTTGCTGTTGAGCAGAATGCAGCACACGGTTCTGGAAGGTGCTCTGCTTAGCTGCGTCTTCGGCCACACACTACTCCGGCTGGCAGCTTACCCCATTACCGGCTTAAGAGACCTTGAAGAGTGTTTATTTCACATTTCACTAATTAGGCGTGTGTATTTGACCTTGTTAATCTCTTCAGAGAAACCTGAAAACAGGTATTGCATTTTTTGACATAATACTCTGTGAGTGAGAGTATGAGAGGCAAAAGTGAAGCCCCAGACACAGTATACAGGAGGTGCCAAATATCCTCATCTATTTGTGTAATCTTAGGAAGACTTCTCATTTCTTGATCCAAAAATCAGACTTATTTATTTGCCTTACCAAATGGCCTGGGATCACAGGGAGGGTATGTCTGAACGACCCCCTTGGGTTCATTTGGAAAGATGATGTGTTAGAGACAGTGCTAGTGTTGGAGGTGCCCACCCTGGAGAACCCTTCAGTAGGTTGCTTGACTTTCTCTGTAAGAACACGAATACTCAGGGTGCCTGGGTGGCTCAGTCAGTTAAGTGTCAGACCCTTGACTTCACCTTGGGTCACGATCTCAAGGTCTCCAGATCAAGATGGAGCCCTGGGCAGAGGTGGGGGGCCTCGCTCCTGGCTCAGCAGGGAGATGCTTCTGTCCTCTTCCTCTGCCCCTCCCCCACCTCAAGCCCTGGAGCGCTCGTTCTCTAAAAATAAATAAATAATTCTTTAAAAAAAGAAGAATGTGAGCACTCATCAATACATTCAATTTCATAATCAACGTGATTTTCTTAAAAAATGAAAACTCTTATTTCTGTTCAGTCTATTCGTTTCTATTTATAATGTGCTTCTGTTTTTCTCTTTAGATTCAATTACCTTGGATAGCCATGAGAGCCACAGAGAAAATGCTTTATTGCTGTTTGAGATTTATTTCTTCATAAATGATGAACTTATCTTTTACTGCTTTTCTTGGGGTTAAAAAGAAAAGATAACAGAAACATCTAGAAATCTCAAAATTTTCCTCAGTTTTATTCACTGTCCTCCCCCCTCTGACCCCCACAGCATCCTTTTAAATTTTAAATCTGATAAAAGAAAGGAGGCAAACAGCAAAGATCCTAAGCCTTTATTTTCATTCTCTGCACAAGTGGAAGTATAGGATTGTAGTTGAGAACTTGTGTTCAAGAGTTAAAAAAAAAACAGGATTCAAATCCCAGCTGCACTGTGTAACCTTGAACACAATATTTAACCTCAATTTCTTTGTTTCTGAAATCATATAACAGGCCTCAGAGTGCTGCGTGAGGATGAAATAACAAGAAAAGTACCAGGCACATAGTGATTACACAATAAATCACATTACTGTTATCTATAAAAATTAACTGTGACATAGTAATTATTATTCCCAATTTACTACAGAAAAATAAAGACTCAAAGCATTAAATACCGTGTCAGATGTTCATATGGTTGGGAAATCACAATCCATATCTTTTTAACGCCAAAGTATATTTTCCATTCATATGCAATTATAGATACATTAGGTTCTTTTAATTGTAAGTTCCAATAAACTAGGCCATCAAACTCTGGTAAGGAATTAAAAACAAACAAACAAACAAACAAACAAAACCAAAACCTGCTGGTCACTCTTGGCCTTTCATAGAACATATGTTAATAGCTAAAGCAATCCAACCAGAATGGCCTGCTTCGACCTTTCATCTTCAAATCCAATTGGCCAGCGGTGTGCAAAGATCCAGGAAGCTTCTTCACTAACTGAATTTGTTTGTTTGTTTGTCTCTTTCTCCCCTACTAGGTCTGCATTAACATTTTCTTTCTTTTATGAAAAAAAGATTTCAAATGCAAAGAGGAAGCGAAACACTTAATCCACTCTAGTAGTTCTGTCAGACATATGGCCTGTGGAGTAATTTAATCCAGCCCACCATGGAATCTGAAAATTGCTTCTTCCATCCCCTGCTGTACCCGAATCTGAATGTGGGAAGAACAGTCTCGAAAACAAGAGCTCCCGAGTGCTGTTTGTCAGGGGCAAGGCCACAGAGGTGCACAACAGTGGGGGTTTAGGAATTCAATTTACTCATATTCAGAGCAGGAGAAGAGAAATGACTGTGGTTCCATTGTTTCTTAGAAAACTCTAGGTTGGAAAAGAAAGAGAACTCAAAGCTTCTGATTCATTTAAAGAAATACAGAGCCCGGTTGGAGCAGAAGGGGAATTTCCGGAAATTCAGAAAGCTCCCATTGGTAAACTAATCTCTTGCTGACACAAAACTAACATTGTTACCTCATCAGTAATGATGGTGCTTTGTACAACTACCCTAGAACACACACACATACACACACACTTTAAGAGCTGCAGATTTATAATATTTCCAGATCCTTTAGGAAAAAATAATATATAAATTTGCTTCAACCCTCTTTTAAAAGGTTCTTAGATATTCTTCTTTGAGTACACATGATTAAAATACTTAATGATGCCTCTTTGCAAAAAATAAAAGGCTCTCTATCTTGAGGAGTTATACACCCTGTAATAGTCTCATTAATTTGCTCCCTCTTAATCCCTACTCCAATCTATTTTATTTTATTATTTCCTCTTTCTTGGATTCTGTAGTGGGATTTTATTATCCATAGGCCTGGAGCATGTCCAAACATGAACATGACAATTACCTTAAATTAATCCAGTGGCCAAGAAACGTAATACATCATAAAATATAAAGCATGTTCAAGAAACGCAGTTTTGGTAGAGATATTTTTCAAGGTTTAAAATATTTTTTCCCAGCAAATATTCGTCATCGTATCCCAGAGCATTGCGGCACAGACAAGATGGCGGGCGAGCCTCCTCTACCCGCGCGCCATTGCCGACTCCGGAGGTGACGACTCCGTTGCTGCACCTTGGTATGGCCTCTTCGCCCAGCTGTCCATTCAGTCAGCTGATTCCACAAATAATTTTGAATATTTTTATACTTGTAGAGCCTGTGCTATAGGCAAAGGTGAAAAGACTTAAGTCCCAAGGGCACCTGGCGACTCCAACTCGGGGCTGTGAGTTTGAGCCCCATGTTGGGTGTAGCGATTACTTAAAAATAAAATCTTAGGGGCGCCTGGGTGGCTCAGTCAGTTAAGTGTCTGCCTTCGTCTCTAGTCGTGATCTCAGAGTCCAGGGATGAAGCCCTGTATCAGGCTCTCAGCTCACCAGAGAGTCTGCTTCTCCCTCTCACTCTGCCTCTGTGCGCTCTCTCTCTCTCTCTCTCTCTCTCTCTCTCTCTCACACACACACACACACACAAAGACGAAGTCTCTGAAGACTAGTTTAATGGATTAGTCATCTCTTATTGCTGTCTGAAGCTAGCCAAGTCATTTAAACACCAAGTTTCAATTCTAGCATTTACTGACTGGGCATACTACTACTTTATAGCCTTATTGAGAGAACTAAAGGCGATTATCTATGTAAAAGTGCCTAACTGGTGATGTTGCACTCCAGATTTCAAAAAATGTTAATAGGGAATTATCATTTCTGTCTTTGTTAATCTTACCATGATCCCCAAGGGCCTTCTTATTGAGGAAATATATTGTAAGTGACATTACTGGACAAAATTGGAATATGGACAGCAAATTAGATAAAGTTGTTGGATCAATGTCACCTTTACTGAAGATGGGAATTATCCTGTGGGTATGTAAGGAAATGCACACTGAACTATTTAAGGTAAAGGACCACAATGTACACAATTTACTCCCAAATGGTTTAGGAAAAAATACACAAACATGAATATGTACATATACTTATATACATACATAGTTTCATATGGGGGACGTGGCAAGCAGATGGGGCAATATTTTAATAATAGGTGAATCTGGGCGAAGGGTATATGACTTCTTTGATGGTATTCTTGTAAGTTTTCTGTAAGTTTGAAATTAAAGCTGACAAATAAGAAATAAAATCATTACAGTAGGAGAGACGCACTAAGTAGATATAGCTAGAATCCAACCACGCTATAACGGAGGGGTGCAGAAGGGAGTTAGGACATGCTTGGAATGTGGGGAAGCACCGATAGAGGATCTGAATTCATCCTGTGGAAATAGGAGAGATGTAGAAGTGGAAGTAGAGGTAGAGGCAGAGGTTAGAAGAAGGTTTCCCTCGGGGTTTGCAAAGATGAATATAGAAAAAAATTGCATACAATTTTTTTTTAATGAGCAGAAAGAAAATTTTAGATACTCATTATTCCCCAACAGGTGTTTCAGTGAAATGAAATATGTTAAAAAAACATATTTATCTGAGCTCCTGGCTGAGAAATCAACCTACAGTGGACTGTGGGAATTACTGTGCTGATTCTCTAACCTACTTTTCTGCAGAACGGTCGTCTGGTGAAATGTTCCTGGGGGGAAAATGTAACTATCGAGTTTGGGAAATGCTGCAGAGCAGAGTCTGGTCTCAGATATTCACGATGCATAATGGCTTATGATAGGCGCAAAGAATTTCAAAGTGAAAACTTGGATGATTCCCCAAAGGCTTACTAGGGAGTCTGCTATCATTTTGCTGGTGTCATGGGTCGTGCACTCTGATGTAGACATTGAGATGGAGTTTGGGGTACTAAAGGAAGCGTTCTACCCTACCTCAGGCACTGGAAGAGGAACACCAAGGAGGCAGGCCCGTCCTGAGGGAACTGAGAGCAGGACGCAGTCCGATGACCACATGCTCTCCTTACTTCCTGGAGCTCAGGGACTAGCCCTTCCCTGAAGAGAACGTATCTCCATGTTGATCGCATTTGGTTATACCAGTTCCCATCTGCATAACGCACATTAGGAAATAATGCTTTAAACTTTTAAGAGTAAACGAGTTATTTCTCAAACCAAATATTAATTAAGCTGTCAGAGATAGAACACTGAAGTATATGGCTACTGCTCTCATATGTAACTTTTCTTTTATTCTTCTGTGTCTGCCCCTGATGGTATGTTCCTGGTAACAGAATATGTTATTTAAGGAGTACACTTGCTTGGCATAGTATCAACGCAGCATCATAGGGTAGACAGCTAATACTTTTGATGATAATACCTCTTTTCTCTTAATACCTTCTCCAAATAAAACCTTAAATGTTTAACATCGTGAGATCTACTTTGTTCCTAAATACCCGTGGTTTAGAATGAACCATCTGGTCACAGTTAAGTACCGTAATTAAAAAAGCATTAGAATTGGTGACAAAGAGACCTACCTGGATAGCAGTTACCAATACTAACCACCGGTAAGAACGTAAGTGAATTCAACTCCCCTTTCCTTTGCCTATGATAATTGTCAAGTCAATATATGTGAAAACACTTTGCAAATGGCAAAGCGTTCTAAAATGCAAGGGATTTGCTTTGTTATTACTTTCATTATCATCCTCATCAAATGTGGAAGTATTATTATTACATAAAGAATGGATACAGTCACGTGGGAAAGATACAGAAGAGTTCAGCCATTGTTTATTTATACATTTGTTCATTCAACAAATACTCTTTTTTAGCATCAGTGATGGATCAGGCTATGTTTTGGTGCTTCTATCAAAAGAAGAGGGCCTTGTTGCTGCAAAAGAGGCATCAACAGTAAAAGGTTTAATAGGATGTGTGTGTAATTTGTTGTTGGAAGGGCTGTGACTTCAGGCACAACCACCTATTAATTAAAGCTGATTATTAGTATTTCAAATCTGTGACAGGGTCCAAGCAAGGGAAAGAGAATTCTCTGTGGTTAATCATTTCCCATTTGGGTCCTGCACTCTCATCTCTATCATGGCATAAGCGGTGGCTCTTTTGAAAACAATTTGACAACCAGTCCACCAAGTGTGTGTCTCCCCTCAAAGCGACTGAAGACCAAAAACACAAGATATGTTCTAGAATTGTCTTATCAAGACAATCGAAGTGGACTACAAGAGAACCCTGCTTGATCTCAGTGAAAAAGTGTTGTCCTCAATCTCTGTGGCATTATCTGCAGGAAGGATTGGGGACCAGATGGCAGAAAAAAAGGAAGGCAAATCATATTCTTTTTTCTTTTTTTTTTAATTACAGCTCTGTTTAAAAACTTCCCAGGGCTCTTAAACATATGAATCATGTATTCCAATCATCTAAAATCTTCTATCTACTCTCACACTGCTATATAACACAGAATAAACTAATAGCATCTTTGGCGTATCTCAAACTTCTCCTACCATCATCTCTTGGAGCACAGAGAAGTGAGAGAAAGACAAGAGGGAGAAATGGGAAGAGAGGGAAGGAGGGAGAAAGAGGAAATGAAATTAGTGGATTTCATTTCTTTGACTGTCAGGAGATTTTATAAATGATTGGAGACAGATATTTAGACAAAATTTAAACTAAATAAATTATTTAATAAACAGATGCCAAGTGGAAATGCATAATTTATTGCTAATATGCATAAACTAGCTTAAGGATTCCAGGGTTTTTCCTTGTTTGCTAAACTAAAATATTCCCACGCATAACCTTTGCACATCTGAGGGAAAAGCACAGAAATAGTCACATTCAATCAATCAGTTTTCAATTTAGTCTGGCAATTATTTCTATAATGTACACATTTCCTTATGTGTGTCGAGAGTTACAGAAGTAATTAAAGACACAGAGACTTAAAGAAGAAAAATACATAAACACCAAAAATTCCCAGATTCATCTCTTTCACCGAATATCTTATAATGCTCACCTTGCCCATTGAACTAATTTTGGCCACATCTTCATAATTCTGGGGCCTGAAATGCCTCTCCCCACTTCCCAGCCCTGTAAAATGGTCCCTTCAAGGCACAATTCAAGGGCACATTTCCCAGCTCCCCAGCTGCTGAGTGGATTCATTTACTGCATTTCATATGTGCACCTGATAAAAACGTATCATAAAACATACCATGGACCGGCAATTACTGGTTTAGATAAAAGTGTCACCCAGGAGAATGTCAGTGTCTTGGCCTCGGGGAAGATGTCTTATTCTGCTCACAAAATGGATAAGGCAGTATCATTATTATTGAAATAGTAAACACTGTGAGAAACGGAGTGGAGGGAATTACGAGGTTACAAATATATGCAAAAATTGTGCAGAACAGAGATTCTTCAACCTCAGGGTCCACCCCTCTGTGCCTCGGCTTCCTCATCTCTAAAAGCACATCAGGAGACAGCGTATGAGAATGAAACGAGTTAATGCCTAAGAAATTAATTCAAAATGTGGGGAACTCGTTGAAAAGTTAAGACTTGAAAGGGAATGGTACTAACACATGGTAAGCACTCGAAAAGTATAATAGTGGTAATAATAATAATAAGATGGTGATGGTGGTGATGGTCATGGTGACATCTAAGTCTCCTCGATAAAGCAGTGTGCTAGCAAATTATTTGAGTCAGTGGTTTCGAGAACATTTCATTTTTGCTTCTGTTCTGCCACAAGCTAGCTGTATAACTTGGGTAAAATATTACGCCTCTTGAATCTTAGGATCCCCATCTGGAAAATGAAAGGGAAAAGGGAAAACGTTTTTGCTAAGATTTCTGCCATTCCTCAGTCTCATTTTAACTTTCTAGGCAGAGCGTTCCTGCTTTGACTTGAGTCCTTTTGTCTACAGTTTTAAGGTAGAATGTTGATCATAAGGAGTTTTAGAATTATGTTCTTTAAGGCAGGATTAGGCTAAATAGTAGAGCTATTTCTTAAATTGGAGGCCTTGGTGTAACAAAGCAGGAGCAGCGAGAGGAATGGCTTATGGAGTTGGTAAGTTATCCCTCCACCAGCAGGGGAAAAATGGTAATTATTTGCTATTAATAGAAAATGTTAGTACCACTGTCATTACTAGGGCCTGAACTGCTACTTTGTTAAATGAAGTGAGGTCTGCAAGCTGACCTCAACATTTTCTTCCTGCAGGTTGTCAAATGCCCCATTACAGGAGGAAATGTATTTCCTGGTAACTGTATTAGAGGAAGGGCAATTCCAGATAATTATGATGATCTCCATAAAATCAATCAATTGCTTTACTTCATTTCTCTCTCGCGCGCTCTATTCCTTTTTGTCTCTTTGAGGGCAGTACAGCCTGAAGACTGGATCTCAGCGTTCAGACTCCACGTCTGCATTGGAAGTGCTGGCACCTTCCCTCCGGTCCATTTCCCCCTCTCACAACAGTTGTAAACTTCCAGTTGTCCTCTACTTCCCTCTCAACTTTCTATCACTGATCGGTTTTCAAGACCTGACCATTCTTTTTTTTGATGCCTCCGATCCGCCCAGCCCTTTTTTTTTCTACCATAGCCGCTGGCCTTCAGTTCAGGTTTAAGATATCACATGTGGTTTTCTGTACTCGTCTCAGTTCAATTCAGGAAGCATTTCCTGACAACCTCAACAAGACTTCACGTTGGCCAAAATGAGTTACCTGACAAAGGTAAGCCACCTAAGTCCACTGTGGTTCCACTAGGATTACTCAATGATTAAATGTTGAGAAGGGCCTTTAGAGATAGTCTAGTCCAGCACATTCCCATAGAGTTTGGGGCTATGATGAAAGCATTCTATATGTGTGGTTGCTGAGCACTTGAAATGTGCCTAATACCATTCATGAGATGATTTTTAATTTTATCCCATTTAATTAGTTTTAATTGTAATGCAAACAGCTGTATGTAGCTAGTGGCCACTTTAAAAGGGATTTTATACATGAGGAGACGCATCTACAAAAGTGAGAGTTACTATCCTAAGATCATGTAGCTAAACTTAGCCCTGTTTTTTCTTTCAAAACCCACAACTGACCCAATAGCAAATTCTGACCTTAAATATATCCACTTTTGGGGCACCCTGGGTGGCTCAGTCAGTTAAGCATCTGACTCTTAATTTCGGCTCAGGTCACGATCTCAGGGTCCTGAGATCAAGCCCTGCATCATCAGGCTCCTCGCTGGGTGTAGAGCCTGTGTCAGATTCTCTCTCCCTCTCCCTCTGCTCTCCCCACCAGCCCCACTCACGCGCTCTCTTTCTCTCTCTCAGAATGAATTAAACATATATATACCTATCCCACTCGCGCGCTCTCTTTCTCTCTCTCAGAATGAATTAAACATATATATACCTATCCACTATCTGAAAACTTCTTACCATTCCCACTGTTAGCACCCTCCCCCAGTCATTGTCTTCTGCCTTTGCTTCCATCCTTGCGCACAAGGATGACACACAAGACCTTGCGTGAACCATCGCCTACCACTGTTTGATATCATTTTACCAATCTCACACTCATTCCCACACTTGGCTTCTTGCTGCTCTTCCGACACTCCAAACACACTACCCAGGTCTTTAGACTTGTGGTGCCCTCTGCCTCTAAAGCTCTTACCCTGGTATCCACGTGGTACATTTCCCCACTCCTTTCTTCTCAGAGAAATTATATAGAGTTGTGTCCACTTGACTGTGCAACATTTGGAACACAAGATTTGTGAGGAAAAGTGGCTAAATCTTACACAAAGAAAGAAGGAAATAGGGTCACCTGACAAAAATTCAAATGCCAAGGGCATGAAGTCTGAATTGGTACTTTTCATCCCAGCTTAATGCAAAAACTGGTCTGGAACCGGTATAAGCACTTAGGCTCTGAAGGGAAAACTTGGGAAATGCCTTATGGGGATACTTTGATTTTGAAATTATAAGTTTAAGGCGTCCCCACCAATAATAATAATAATAATAATAATATTTTTTGCTGAAGATGAGTTCACAGTCAGAACTTCCAAAACACTCAAGGAAAGAAGGAGCCCTGAAGGACAGGGGTCAATGTTAGGATTCATATCCAAGAACCAATGATAACAGAAAAATTTGTGACTTTCAATTGTTTCGTTCCAGGATGAAATATGACAGCAACTCCAAAATTTGCAGAACAGTCCAGCAGACTGCAGTAGTCTTTAGTAAGGAAGAACTGATGTTAAAGCGGGAGTCCAAAGGCAACCTGGAGACAGAATTCCTTCTTCCTTTGGGAACCTGTCTTTTTCTCTTAACATTTCTAACAGATTGAATGAGGCCCACCCACATTATGGAAAGAGGGTAGTCTGCCTTCTCAAAGTCTGATGGCTTAAATGTTAATAGTATCCAAAAAATGCCTTCACTGAAACATCTAGACTGATGTTTGACCAAATATCTGGGTACCGGGGCCTGGCCATCTTGACACATGAAATTAATCATTTCAAACCCCAAAGCATTGTCCTAAAGGCAAGGCAGCAGCCCAGGTTCCAATGTCCTATGATTTTAGCCATTTTGTTTAAGCGTGTAGTCTTACAATATTATCCTGTAGTATTTCACCTGAAATTTATGCGTAGCCAGAGAAAACACAAGACAATTCCCTGTGAGACGAATGTGTTTATTTGTTTAGCCTGGAGTGATTGTTTGTTTTGGAAAAGTTGCATCATTTGGTCCCTCATTTGTTTGCATGACCATGTCACTCACTGTTTGAAACAGAATGGTGTTTCAAAAGGAGATTGAAATAAAGGGCATTTTTTAAAATGACGGTAATATTGGTATGATCTACCCTCCTGTCTACTTTCTTCCCCTATAAGAAAAAAAGTCCTGGGAAGGGAGGGCACTCCTGCCTGTATTGTATATTGCTCCGTTCTATTTTCAACTCTCTCTTTCATCACTACAACAACTCACAAACATAATAAACAGCACCTTTCTCTAAGAGAGGCGGAATAAAAATATTTTAAGACTTCTTTTGGAATTTCTATTTTAAAGTTTTATTTTTGCATGTGTGAACAGTTAGCATCTCATTATTTATATTGTTCCCAAGTAGGAAATAAATGCACCTGGCTCTTTCTATGCCTCAGAATACCCGATGTCCAGTTTTCATGTCAAAAAGCATTAACACTTATACTACATAAATAATAAAATGGATGGAGAGACTCAATATTTTATGATAACTTACAACACTCACAAAAAAGCTGTTCTGAACTCCCTCAAGCCAATCAAAGACCTCTATTTGGATGCAGAAAATACAAGAGATGATTTTCCCTGTCAAAAATAATTATTCTATTTAATAATATGTTTTGAGCAATGACTACATTAGGCATCATCATACAAGACATGCATAATAAAAAGTGAGAATAGAATGGGAAGTTTCAGTCAACGCCATCATGGAGGTTTTTGTCAAATAAACCAACTTTACCGAGGAAAATAAAGAAAGCAAAGGAAGATCCTCAAGATCCAAGAAATGAAACTAATCGTGCAATTTTTTTACCCCAAGCAATTCTGACTCCAAGAATAAAGGTAAGAGAACTTAGGCAGGTTTCATCATCGCTTTGTTCCTGAAGCTAGATGTCAGCTCAAAGCATCCCAGTTGTGTGTGAACATTTGGCTTCCCTGATAAGATACATGCAACAGAAAGCCCTTCCATAGAATTAAACTGTCAGCTTGCCCAGATGTTTTTTCCTGCCCCAGCAGGAATCCTCCTGGTTGAGATAGAGTGTTTCTTCTGTACCAGGATCTGCATGACCATCACCTCACATGGACCCTGCATGGGTCCGTCCACTGGATGCTTAGTGTCTGTGACTGCCCTCCATCCAGATTCTTGCCTCCTTTCATCCTCATCTGCTTGCCTGGCTTTTAACTCACTCTTACTCCAGTGTTGGGTATTCCGGACATGGTGGCCTACATCTGTCAACTTTGTTTCAGCTCGCTGCTCCTTCCTAAACTATCTGAACTGCTTGAAGGTCTTTTTGACAAGACACCAAGCCTAGAGTAACAAATCTGGAATATCTACACGTTCTTCTAGGCCAAGTTGCCAGCCTTGTCACTAGACTCTACCGACATGTGATAGTACTGACACAATGGGTCTGAATTCAAGTGTCTGGTGTGCTACCAATTTACAGTAAAACTATAAGTAAAGTGGTTTTTCTCTTCTAAACTTTCTTTATAGGTTGTTATTAAAATGCACACATTGCTGGAGTACATGGAAAAAGTGCAATGTAATCCATAACGTTTAAACCTAGAAACATATATATAATAGGAGAGAAAAGAGAATAATAATATTGTGTTTCATTGTCGTGAATATATTCTAGGTGACACTTAGTGATATAGCAGAAGATAATACGATCCCTGACCTTTAGTAACTCATGACTTAAAGAACATAGTATGACTTGCATGGAATTTGAAGAACTAGGATTATTTGCATAGAATATTGAGGTTTATGGAACTTGAGACTTGATAACTTATAGTTATCTCTACTGTTGGAACTCCAGCCTTACCAGATGAAATCCTGCTACCTTGATCTTTTCAAAGGTAATTCTTAAAACATGCAATATTTAGCATGAAAGCATTTTACTCCCATGGATGAAATAAATTGGGTGGAACAAATAGAACATAGGATGTTTCTTTTGCTAGAATATAATGTATTTTCACCTTCAATAACAAAGGGAAGGGAGCTAACAATAAAGACGTACTAAGAACCAGGTTTTTTACAAGGCTTTGTCCATATATTAGTGCATTTAATCCTAATAAGGAACTAATAATCAAAACATATTGACAAATTCCATACACTGTAGAAAATGTGGCTCCACATGACTGAACAAATTTCTAAATAACTAGTAGATGTAGCAGAGTCAAAATTTGAATGTATGTCTATTTGACTTCAAAATCCATGTTCTTCAAATTGCATCCTAGAAAAAATATCTTCCTAGAACTAGACAATCAAGAACTAAAATCTGAAATAATCCTAAAATTGTCTTCCATGAATGTAATAAGATTTCATTACAAATTTCCCATGATGTTCTACTCTGCTTACTCCAGTATCCTCATAGGGAGATATTCTTGGTTTATCTATTCCTGATTTGTATATTTTCTTCATTTTCTGTAAATTTCCCCCTGAATGGGTCTAAGAACCAAGTCCACTTAAGCTGTTACTGTGTCCCTATTGATCAATCCCTAAAACATGGTAGGCATTCAATATATATTTATTGACTATAATAAATAAATTGCTGCAAAGAGGGACACAAATTTTTGAATTACTCATATACCTTGGTTTTTATAGAAATCTCATGATTATCAGTAATCGCTCAAATTATGGATTATTTTATGTTAGTATGTTTCTTCTAGTGCTTTTCTTTAAGCTAGTAATATCGTATTTTTAAAAATAGATTAATTGAATAACATCTGGTTTTTATTAATCTAAATCTTATAATTTATCATGTTTACCATAAAATGCAACTGGGAAATTTAGTTTTACTCCCTGGGTATCATATCTGGTTTTTAAAATGTTATAGTGGAAAAAGAATGTATTGAGCACCTACTTCTAGGTGTTGTTGAGTGCTAGGAGCCCCCTTCTACCTGTGGCTTTGACGTTACATCTGTATTTCTTCACGGCGCTGGACTTTAGTGGTTAAGTAGAACATTTCTCCACACATAACCATTGTTATGGTATATTGACAGAGACTCACAAAGCTCACATGAATTTTAGCTGTCATCGTTTTTCTCCCTACTAATTTCCAAGTGAGGATATAATTTTTCATTTCATTATCACTCTGTGTGTTTTTCTCTTTATATACTGTACTTTACTTCTTCCTTTTATTTTGCTTCCTTTGATAGCTTAACAGTTGGATATAAGAGAATGTCACTTTTGTTTATTCCCTTTTTTCTTTCCACTGACGGCAAGGAAATTAGCACCTTCATGGAAGGCACACCGTATAGAACCTATTAGCTTCATAGAACTCTTAAAGACATGGCTGTGTTGCACTATGACAAAACTGAAAGAAGCCATCGCAATTTTCCACCTCAACTCCCATGGTCTCACGAAATGACGGTACTAAAAATGTGAGTCTTGGAAAGCAAACTGAACGTCTTTAACATTGTTATCAACCCACGTGAGAAGCAAGGATCACATTCCTGCCTGTGTGAAAAGATGAGCTGACGGAGAACGGGTAGAGGACATTGAGACCACACGATTCCCCAGATAGTCTACCGTTCTTTGCCCTTTACTCTCAGAGAAGATCTAGGATATTGAACATAGAAAATGGAGTTTATGACACACTTCTGAATAAAATTTCAATTGCTAGCAGAGTAGGAATTTCTTCAGAGTAGTTTTGTGAGGATAATCTTCCCATATTATTTAAGACCTGCCTCACAAAATTCTACATGGCAGAACTTTTATCATTTAAAGGAATTAACACCATTTACTTTGCCACTATACAATTAACAGGCTCACTCTGTGAAAACTATAAGATGTACCTTCAAAAATTTCCAGGATGATAGCATACCACCTAGAAAATAGCATATTTGGAGGGGAAAAAAGGCCAAAACAAATACATGTGTATCATGTTTAAAATATCTTTTCAGAGCTCACTTGAACATCGTCTGTGGTACAAGTCATATTTCCTAGTTTACTGAGATCAGATGCAAAACAATCTTTATTGATTCTGAAATTAACCATAATAGACTGTTATAATTAAAATGTATGTGTGGCTTCCAGGTCTCTGTAGGACAAAAGTAGCTACCTATACTTTAATTCCTCCATACATTCTCCAAAAATGCTACAAAACAGCCAAGAGAACAGAAAATCTGCTAAGATCCATGATTAACCAAGTCTAGGAGACATGACTACACGAACACCTGAAACCAAGAGAACTGGATCCAGAGCCCGCACTAGCAGAGAGAAGGAGGGAACTTTGCACAGGGAGTTGTGTGCCAAGTAGTGGCATCCTGGACGTGGCCCGTCAAAAATAACACCTGATAGATATCACTCCTGGGGAGACTAGATTCTGTCTCTCTTGGGGTAATATTGAGAGGAGCCCTGAAAGTTGGTTGCCCACTAGGGGCTAAAAGAAAGGAGTTTGGTGACAGTCTTAGAAAGGCAGTACACTGAGGGAAGAACAAGCCAACTTTGAAAAGTGAGGTGTTCTTTACAGGCTTGTTGGTGAAGAGGGGGGAAAAAACATGTGACTAAGGATATTATAAAGACGCTAAAAAAAGATAGTATCCAAAGCTAGAAAAAGGTAGGTAAAAACATACCATTCATTGGGGCACCTGGGTAGCTCAGTCAGTTAAGTATCCAACTCTTGATTTGTCATGATCTCAGGGTTGTAGGATTGAGCCCCGCCATGGGCTCCGAGCTCAGCACGGAGTCTGCTCATCCCTCTCCTTCTGTTCCTCCCTGCGGTCATGCATGCTCTCTCTCTCAAATAAATAAGTAAAAAAAAAATCTTTAAAATGGGGATGTACTGTATGGTGACTAATATAACAAAATAAAAATTATTTTTAAAAAATCTTTAAAAACCAAAGCAAAAACATGCCATTTGTTTTTGAAATTAATTTCACGTGGCTCAGAAGAGAGTGATAATACCCAAGAGATCATCCAAAGCACTTAGGGCATCCCATTGAATTAATGTTATTGACTATGGTAAAAAAAAAAAAAAAAAAAAAAAAGTAATACAACACAGATAAACAAAAAAAGAATCCAATATCTGTGAAAGTCCACACAAGAAGAAAACAGAATATAGAATTTAAAAAGTTCTACAGATGAAAACACTAAAAATAGCTAGAAATCAGAGGAAAACTATTACATAATGTTCCAAAAGGAATTAAGTAAAATTAAGCACTTGTAGGCATAAAAGAGCATCATGAATCCAGAATTTAAAAATTCAATATAGTAATGCAAAAATACTAATGGATGTCAGACCAGAACTGACCAAACCTAGAAAGAAATTAAAGATGAAGACAAATCATTTCAGGAAAAGGAAAAATTACAAGATCAAGGCAGAAAAGATATGACCAAAAACATAGGGACATAAGACTATATGTACAGTAAAGGATGAGAAAAAGAGTGATAATATAGAAGACCTTTCCAGACCTTTAAAAAAAACCTGAAAGATCTTTTAAGTATCTAAGTGGATAGAAGAAAAAATGAATTAATTGAAATTTTTAATATAAAAACTATAACTTAACATTTTAAAAAACTATAACTTAAGAAAACTCTGTTAAAATAAGACTTGAATCTCATATTGAAAGTTCCCATCAAGTGTGTGGGAAAAATCAATCGAGTACTGTCAACTATAAGACATATGGTAGTAAACTAGTATACTTGAAGGAAAAACCCTTGGGGCCACAGTCAGATATGAGGTAATTAACAAGCAAAAGAAGTGTTGGCATCTAATTTTTCAACAGCAACATACTATGCAAGAAACAGTGGAGCAATATTTTTAAGAAAATCAAAGAAAGAATCAGTGAAAAAATTAACACTTAGCCAAACTGTATATCACAACTATAAAAACTCAGTTTTAACATAAAAACCTGTGGTAGCTTTGGCCTCATGAGCTCTTCCTGAGGAAGATCCTAGACGGAGAGTTTGACCCAACCAAGATACAGCATTGGGGAAACTAGAGTAAAATGACTAATGGTGAATAAAGTAAATATTTGATAGTAAATCTTAGACTAAAATAAATGTGAGGATAAAAATGGAAGAATACTATGTAAATGTTCTAGGATAATATGGAAAGAACACAAATTTTTAAATGTAAAGAGAAAGGAAAAAATAGAATAAGCCCATTGATTGCCACATATGAGCTAGTCAAAGGCTAGCATTTGAAATTGACAAACTGCATCATTTAATGGAAAAAATGCATCATGTAAAACTACCACAAACCTCAGTGACTTAAAGAGAAAATCATGTTCTCATGAATGGGCTGAACTTTGCTGAACTAGGCTTCTGATCTCAACTGGTCTCAGTCTCACATCTGGCCACTCCCTGGAGACATCTAGCCTGGGTGGGGCTCAGCGGAGGCACTTTGGCTTTACTCCACCTGTCTCTCATCTGCATCCCGAGATTTCCAAGCTAGCCAGCCTTGATCTGCTCGTGCCAGGGGGAGAGGAGCAATAAAGCCCATGGAAGCACACAGTTCTCTTGAAGCTCAGGCTTAAAAATTCATACTATTGTTTTTATCTCGTTCTATTGGTCGAATAAAGTCACATAGTCAAACTCAAAGTCAAAAAGCAGGGAAGAATGCAAGTATGCCCCAACATAACATGAGGGAACTATGAAATTACTTGGCAATGGGCATGGATACAGGGACAGCTGGACAATCAGAGCTCATAACAGTCTGCACCACAAACAAATAGGAGGAGCCTAAGTAAAGAAAAAGGGACCATGTTCATTTCATGAAGTTATTGATATGAAAATTAACACTGGAACAAAATACAAATGTTATAAATACCAAAAAAAGGAAAATCAGAATAAAAAACAAAACCAAAAGAAAGCAGATCGTATTGTGAAAGAAACAGAAAATGTAACATATTGCACTTAGTAATTTTAATTTAGTGTGAACAGACCCCAAATATATTAGTCACATTAACAAATGTAAATAGGCTTAGATGACTTATTAAAACTATTTTCTAATTGGCTCACCCATCATATCTCAAAAAAACTCCTTGCTGAATATAAGCAACAAAGCTAAGAGAAAAAGTACTAAAAGCAAAACTAAAGACACGAGCAAAGGAATATTGGAAAAATTCAAGTGAAGTAATGCAGAGGCTGCAACGTTGCTATCTGACAATGTTAACAATCAGGCAAGAAGCATTAAGCAAGAAGCACGATAAACAATGCTTCACAACACGAAATACACAATTCACAATGAAGATGAATAGCTATGCACCAATCAACATAGCAGCAAACTTCACAAAAAATTACAGGTCATTTAAGAAGAAATATACAGGAACCCACTAGTAGGATACTTTAAACACAGAGCTCCTTGCTCAAGACAGGTGACGTAGACCAAAAATAAAAAATAAGTAAATAAAATAAATAGTGAGAATATGAAAGACCTAAACATTTTAATCAATAAGATATAACTTAAGGATGTATGTATAATTTGGCACTCTGAAACACATTCTAAAATTAAAAATTGTAGGGGCACCTGGGTGGCTCAGTCAGTTAAGCATCTGACTTGATCACAGGTCAGGTCTTGATCTCAGGGTCGTGAGTTCAAGTCCCATGTTGGGCTCTGTGCTGAGCGTGGAGCCTACTTAAAAAAAATGTACAAAAAAATTGTACGTTTTTCTTGATGCCTACAGCTAAAGATAATAAAAAGCACCTGTGGTCCAACAAGAGTGGGTTTGCTACTTTCTATAGCAAGTGAGTATGCACATTGGAGGAAACTGTGAACTGTCTCAATGCAAGTGTGTTAGGAATGGTTTGTTATAGGATTTGACCCTATGTTACAAAATTTTGGGAAAGGTTCAAAGAAGTGAGAGTTTTATCTGGATTGAGTGCTATCAGAAAGGCAGGGCAGGGACGTCTGGGTGGCTCAATCGTTAAGCATCTGCCTTGGCTCAGGGCGTGATCCCAGTATTCTGGGATCGAGCCCCACATCGGGCTCCTCCGCTGGGAGCATGCTTCTTCCTCTCCCACTCCCCTTGCTTGTGTTCCTCTCTCTCTGGCTGTCTATCTCTCTGTCAAATAAATAAATGAAATCTTAAAAAAAAAAAAAAGGCAGGGCAATTTATTGATTAGGTATTTACTTTTTATTTAGGATGCAGGAGGAGCTAAGTGGACTTAGTATAATTGATTAAGAAGAGGCAGTCAGTCACTCATGTGCAACGGGAGAGGGGGATGTTTGATCATTTTTATGATCTGCACTGTGTTTGCCCTGTTTTTGGTGTTCCAACATGATCGTACCATGATCTTGTTTTACCCTGTGTCATTAGAATCACAAAGTTACCTCCCATGTTGGTGTTCTGTGCAATTCCATGAAAACAAACATGCCATTTCGGGTATTCTACAAGACCACCACTCCGGTTTCTTCAGATACTCAATGGGGTGACTGTGAAGATGGACCCACAGATTCTTTGATATTCGTCGTCAAATGCAGCTTCATTCTTTGTCCCTTGACTGCAGCTTCCATTGTGACCCCAGACTCGCTCTCTGTCGTCTCGCAAACATTCGTTCTAGGGGAGCCAGCTGCCATGTTTTGGAAAGTGCTCTCAAGAGCCCTATGTGGCAAGCAACAGAGGCCTCGTGTGAAGTCAACATGCACACCAACAACTACGTGTGTGAACATGTGGGTGAACTTTGAGCACTAGCCTCCAGCCCCAGTGAGTCACCCGGTGACTGTAGTCCCTGTCAGCGTCTTGACCGGCCCTAAGCCAGCAGCACCCAGCTGAGCCGCTCCGGCATTCCCGACCTACTGAAACTGTGGTGTGGTCATGTGTGTTGTTGGAAGCCATCAACTCTGAGCGTATTTGTTACACAGAAACAGCGAATAGAGAAAAAAAGTTTAGATTAACTAAGGCTAAAGAAATATAATATTACCAAAGGGGCGCCTGGGTGGCTCAGTCAGTTAAGTGTCGGTCGTCAGCTCAGGTCATGATCTCAGGGTCCTGGGGTCGAGCCCAGCATTAGGCTCTGCACTCAACAGGGAGTCTGCTTCTCACTCTCCCTCTGAGCCTCCCCCCACTTGCACGCACGCACTCTCTCCCAAATAAAACCTTAAAAAAAAAATATTTAATATTCCCATAGCTAACAAACACTAAAGAAATGTAACAAGCAAAGCAATGTATAAAACAATTTTTGACGGCATAGAGACATTTTAATATGGACTGGAAAACAGATAATATGAAGACTTATTTTCTCAACTATGATAATGTTATTACGGTTATGTAATGGAATGTACATATTTTTAGGAAATGCAAGCTGAAGTATTTAGGGTTAAGTGACATGATGCCTCTGCAACTGGCTTTCAGAATAGTTCAGCCAAAAGAGCCATATACATATACACGAAAAGCAAATACAGCAATATATTAACAATTGCTTAAGCTAATTTGTGGATATATGGGGGTTCATTTTTTCACCCTTGAGAAATTCAAACATTTGTCTATGTTTGAATTTTTTCATAATAAACAGTTGGAGGGAAATTACATAAAGGTGCCCTGGAAAGAAATTTGACAATATGCACAAATTGTCTTAGAGCTTGCCAAATCCTTTGACCCAGTAATTTCGCTCCTTGAAATGTAACTCAAGAAAATAATCAGAGATGTGGCATAGGTTTGTATAACAGGACATTTATTTTGGTGCTCTTATAACTGCCAAAATCTGGAAATAACGCCAATTCACAGAGCAGAGAATGAGTCAATAAATCATAGTATAGTCATGTGATGTGTATGCTCAATAACATAAGAAATTGGGTTACCATTAAATATTGAATGGAAATACCAGATTCAAAATGTGCAGCAGGATTTTTAAATTATATAGTATCGTAGAAATTATATACATAGGCTTACTTTTTATTTATTTTTGAAAGAAAATATGCCATGAGATGTTAATGTAATTGTTCACGATTAATAAAATTATAGTGGGTATATATTATTCTGTATGCATTCCAACATTTTTTTCTAAAAGGACTATGTATTACTTTTGTAATCAGAAATATTGATAATTTAACTTTAATCATTTTTATATAATTATATTTAAAATGCTATATAATGTTATAGGAAGATGTTAATCCTTTATAAAGAAAATACTTTGAGAAGACATATGGTTTAGCAACTGGGCACATTGTGAATATCTGAAATCTAAATCAGCCTTTTTTTTTTTATAGCTCTTAACATATCACAATTCAATATTTACTGGAGTTTGGCAATTAGATTTCATTTCATGATACCTTATGTTTGGTTTCAGTGGAGTGACTCTTTTTTGTATTGCCATAATCAACCTAAATTTAGCTTTAACTCAAGCTATTACTTGAGGCTTTCGCTCTGTCTTACTCGATTCAGGAAGAAGTTGTGATCTTTGATGGCTTCTCAGTGTGAGACATTGCTGCTCAATTCCCCGTAAACACCTCATCCTGCTGCTTGTCATCTAAACTGGGAATTTTGATCATATTTAAGAAAAGCTCTGTTTCTTGTGCATTTATTTCCCACCCTTGCTTTGATGGACCAATTTTGTTTAACATGAACTTGGAGTGCTTTTGTAAACCCTTCTTTATTCTCTCTTCTCAGTTCCCTGTGTTCAGCCAAAACGCCTTTGGATGATAGAAGCAGCCCAAATGTATTAAATCACCAAAACACCAGTCAGGTTCAAGGACAACTTACTTGAATACAGATATGCAAGTCAATCTCTTTTCCTGTAGTGCAAAGAAGGAAAGAAAGAAAGAAAAGAAAAAGCAAAGAGGAAGGAAGGAAGGAAGGAAGGAAGGAAGGAAGGAAGGAAGGAAGGAAGGAAGAAGGAAGGAAGGATGGAAAGAAGGAAGGAAGGATGGAAAGAAGGAAGGAAGGATGGAAAGAAGGAAGGAAGGATGGAAAGAAGGAAGGAAGGAAGGAAGGAAGGAAGGAAGGAAGGAAGGAAGAAGGAAGGAAGGATGGAAAGAAGGAAGGAAGGATGGAAAGAAGGAAGGAAGGATGGAAAGAAGGAAGGAAGGAAGGAAGGAAGGAAGGAAGGAAGGAAGGAAGGAAGGAACGAAGGAAGGAAGAAGGAAGGAAGGATGGAAAGAAGGAAGGAAGGATGGAAAGAAGGAAGGAAGGAAGGAAGGAAGGAAGGAAGGGAGGGAGGGAGGGAGGGAGGGAGGGAGGGAGGAAAGAAGAGGCATTTATAAGCTTTAAGTGAATCCTAACAAAAGTTGGTTCTACATGAAATAAAGCCAGTCTCTTCTCATAAATTCTCAGTTCTTCAGAATAGTTGGGGGGAAATCCATTTAATGCATTGAACAAATACATGTTGAAGTTCAGGCAGCAAAAGTTGTTGACCTTTTTTTTTCCAACACAGACACAGTATCTATCACTGGCATGTGTATTTATCTCTGTGCTGTATGTTGCAGGTGTAAGATGACAAAGACATAGCTCTGGCTTCAAGGAGTCGTGCAATGATGGGGGATATGGACACATAAACCTATACTGGTAATTTCATTAGCACTGTGAAAGGAGTGTAGCACAGGTGTATGAGAAAACAGGCAAATCAAACCCGAACCCAGGAATTCATGTGTTATTTCACACCTATTAAAAATATCCTTTCTCAGACTGTATTTTGTGCTCATCTTCATTAAGAATTGAACCAGATTTATTCTTTTTGACACCATTATTCCTTGAATTTCATTTCTTATACATAATGCCATTATTTTCATCACTATCACTATTAACAAACTAGGTTCAAGAATGTGGGAAGTGAAGTCTGCGTTAGTAAAAGATTGGAAGAGATTTAATTTCCCTTAACATAATTACAAGTGAACTCTCTGTCTCTTGCTGCCTACTGTCTTTTTTTATTTATGGCAGGGATGGTTTTGTATATGCATTTCAAACTAAACAATTTTCCCTTTGTTTGGGCTTTAGATTCTTTCATCACTTCAGTCTGCAGCCTGCATGTACTTAATCTTTTATTTAGCGTTTGCAATGACTTTGGAGACTGGCGTGGACAAAATTTCCATCACAGACTCAGGCAACGCATTGTACTAACTTTTTCCCATGAAAAAGTAAATCATTTAGCTCTGAGAATTTTGCATTTGAAACTCTAAGAAAAAATTTGCAGGTTGTAAAGTCACTTTGAGTTTTTAAATTATTCTGATCTAGTAACAATGCTTATGGGTGATCAGTTAGCTCTCACGTTGTCAGGTTTGAAATTGCTATTGGATTTTCCTCGCTTTGGAGGCACACATGCATCCATATAGAGAGATAATGATCAGCAATTCTTTGAAGACGTTGTTAATATTTTTCCATGATTGTTTTATTTGTCATTAAATTACTAATCCAACTAATGTGAGATTGGAAGGTTTTGTCACAATTTGGACAGATGTTTCTCCTTTTGGAAGCTTGATTTAAATCCTCTATTTGCTATTTCAAGCTGTTCTGTTTCCATGATTTCATCATAGGGATGTATATAGTTCCTATACTTTCCAAAGGTCTTAGCCTTGTTACTTGATGCTTCCTCCTATAGTGGTCCAACCCCCCAGCATCTCATGCTAATTAATGTGTGTTTTGAAACTTCCACTGTAATGTCTGCCTTTGTTCAGTTTGGAGAATAATTATCAACACTAACCCAACACCTGTGAATAGAATATTCAACACGATAATGAAGTACTTAGAAAATTTTTCTTTGTGACTTTGTGACACAGAGTAAGATTTGATAATACATTTGTTGTCTTTTTTTTTTTATTTGTTGTCTTTTTTTTATTTAGTTTTTATTTATTCAGAGAGAGGGAGCGTGGGCAAATGAGAGCACAAGCTGGGGAAGGGTCAGTAGGAAAGGGAGAGACAGATTCCCCTCTGAGTAGGGAGCTCAATTGGGGGGCCCAATCCTGGGATCGATCCCAGGACCCCGGGATCATGACCTGAGCAGAAGGCAGACATTTGACAGAGCCACCCAGGCACCCCTAATTTGTTGTCATTTTAAATAATAAAGTGTATGAAGTTACTTGGCCGGTACTGATGACTAGAAGACCAGTATCTCGCATCCTTGTATCCTTGTATCCCTACCAGAAGACCAGTATCCTCAGAATCAGGGGCCTCTAAAGTGATGCATACACACCTCTGGTGAGGGAGGGATGATAAAAGATTCCACTGGCTTAAAAAAAAATCACAATTTTCATTTTTACTTCTTACTATTCCATTCTATTAGATCACTATTTGTATACATCTCCTACATAATATATTTATATAAATTTATAATAATTTAATTTGTTGAGTCCCTTACATACGATTTCATGAATTTTGCTGAATTGGACTATCGCTAAAGGTAATTTTAATGCACCGCTGAAAAGGACACAGTGAAGGGCTCGGAAATTCAGCAAGGGAAAACCCATACTAGAATGATGAAAGATAGACAGATGATAGATAGTTGGATGGGTGGACGAGCGGGTGGCTTGGTGAGTGGATAGAAAGAGAGATCTATTTAGAGCACCCTCTTTCTCAGAACACTTTCAGCTAAAATTTAGGTGGTGCGTGCTTAAATGTGAAAAGGGATTACAGGGCTTTTACCTTAATCTTTACTTTGTCTTGAAAAAAATAATATAGCTGGATACAGATTACAGTAGGCTATTGACATTTGTACAATACATATTCAGATAAATAGATGACTATTAAAATAATATAAATAATCTGCAGCCAGTGCTGTCTTAAATATTCTCATTTACTGCCAATACACACACTCCACTCCACACTCAGAGTAATTAAGACTAAACGCCCACTCAGAGACACGTGTGTACAAAGCACGCGAGATGCGTCGCAGATCTTTCCCTCACACCTGTCATATGCTAGCTTTAAGTCTTTGAGCAAATAACTCACATTCTCTGAACCTCAGATGTCACTGCAAAGTAGGGATGGTGGTAATCACCTTGAAGGAGAGTCGTGATGATTTGATACTAGGTAGGGGAGGCACACAGTAGGCACTCAATAAATTAGAGCTACTAACTGTTAACCACTGTTAAAGTCCTTGTGTTTGTGTTTCCACTCGGCTGGAGGAACTTTCAGTTAATATTGGTGCCATGAATCCAGCATTAATAAGCCCTCGTGTGCTGTCCTATCTCCCCTCTGTGATGAAAGCTCGGATTTATGACTGTGGCAAACCAGGAAATTAATTTCAGATCCAATTTTGCAATCTCCAGTATTCCTTTCTCCAGGTATCTAAATGTTGATTTTTGACATCAATGTTCATACACCACATATGAGGAAATGATCTGGTATCTATCTCCAAAATTGTTGCTAGATCTCAGTGCTCACGGCTAATATTAAGAGTCCTCTCAGATTCATTTCTCCAAGTTTCTGAGTTCCTTGAACTTCGTCTAAGGTGGATACACATATCAGCCTTTCTCATTCTCCTTGCAAAATGAAATTTCCTTTCAGCCTTCTCCTCTGCCCAAAGCAGGAAACAACCTTCCCGCTCCCCAGCAGTTCCCACTGTGTTTCCACAATATTAGGAGGCACTGCCTGCAATTTGAAATCATTTTGGCTTATTAGAAGGGCTCATACTGTACTTCATTAGCGGGGCTGCTGTGAAATTATGAAACATTTTGATGAAAATTACAAGATATTTAGACTTGTTTCTTGCTGAAAATATGCAAAGCCCTTCAGGGAAAATACAGGCAGATGGTGTTTGAGACATTTATTGTTTTCCTATGTATTTGTAAACAAATACTATAAATTAAAGAGTTCCAGAATGATCTTTAGGAAATCTAGCAGCAAATTAATATATGAACGGATACCAAATTAAAGAAACTGTGATACCCATTTCCATCTCACCAATGTTTTTCCTTCCTGTCTTTAATATTTGGAAAAGTTTCAAAATTGATTCAAAATTGATTGTTGAAAACTCCAGAAAAAGCAAAAGCAGCAGCCTCTATTTTTTTTTCCAGGCATAATTGTTGTAGCCCATGCAAGCTCTATAATTAAGACTACCAAAAATATTATTATTCCTCATGTATATATAGCAATGTTTACTTGCATCTACCCAGAAAATCTTAGGTAGCACAAATCCACAGCCATCTAGAAATGAACTGAATTATTTGCTTCTTACCATGTAAGGGTCTGAAAATGTAATTTATATCCTTTGTGGGTTCTCTCTGGGGAAAGGCTGTGATTTTTGGAAGCTTACAAGCGCTACCCTGAGGACTTCATCGGAGCAAGTGATAGCACATGAGTAACTGTGTAAAGGAAACTATCTTTAGTTTCTAGCTGCTTTGGCCGTATATTACAAGTCTCTAAGGCAAGAAATTATTTATTAGTTGTAATCGAGTTCAAAGAGGACTCTCATGCAAATCAACAAGGTCTATTCTGAAAGGATAAATCGTCCATACCCCTCCACCAGTAGATTTAAACGTCCTTGTTCCATGGGGTTCTCCCTTCACATTCTGTTCTTTCATTACCCGATTTTGTTTTCAGAACGGCAGAGAAAAGGTCCAAACGAGGTATGTGATCACCAGAAAATGTTTCTAAGGACTATAGTGGAAATAAAACACCTTTCTGAGAATGTCTTTGAAGATATGTTATTGATAAGCAATGCTATTTTAGTGCAAAACACAATTGCATCTTGACATTCAGATTAATTTTCTCTGGTTGAAGATGAACACAAAAACAGAGAGAAAACATTCTATTTTAGTGAAAAAGGTTAAGCTAGTGAGTGAATCATATTGTTTTTCTGACTTTTGCAAATACACATAGTCATTTTCCCCAATATTCTCATAAGAATTGAAGTTAGAAATTGAATTGCCTGTTCTTTTTCTTTCTCTCTCTCTCTCTCCTTTGCTGTATTTTCCGCATGGTCTCATTTTTACAAAAATATTAATAAATAGACAACATTTCAGGAATTGCTGGGAGTTTATAAGTAATATGAAGATGTTCCTAGTGTCATGGGCAATAGTTAGGTGTCCCTCTTAAAATGGGCTGTTGAGGAAGGATGATCTATGACTAGTCCAGCTCCATATTCTTTACAGACTGCCCCCACAGGGAGTTGAGTAAAAATCATTCATCTCAAGCATTTCAATGTGAAGAACGAACAGCCACGTCTATTAAACAACTCCATAACTAGTGGAGGAGAGAATGACAGACAATACAGTTCTCTTGGTCTTAAATACAGTGTTAAGTTCAAAAATAAAATTAAATAACATTGGCTTAAAGAATTCAATCCTGAACATCTCTTCTCGGATGACATTGATCCTTTCTTCATTTGTTTATGCCTGCTTTTGAATTGAGTGACTTAATTTATTCAAAAACATGCTTCAGATGATTTTTAACCTTGCACCAGAGCCTCCTAATTGACTCGCTTCCCAGTCCGCACCATTCCATTTTGTCCTTAAATAAAACCAATCAAATGTTTTAAAAATATGCTGCAGAAGTCAAAGCAGCACATCCTGCCAGTGGATCAAGGAAGATGCGTAATTCTTCTCCAGACCCAGAAGACCCAGACAATCACCCACTTTCCTCTGTTCTTCACAAGGAGCAGAAATGCACTGGCAACATCGCAGTCCCCATCCTTCTTTGCCTCTTACATGCAGAAAGTATCCATAGACATGTTATGTGTGTTTTTCTAGAACACAGCTCCCCTGTTACCCCTTTTTGGCTCCCTCCTTGAAAAGCAACCCTAGCTGTCTGAAGTTTAATAACATTAGCAGAACGAGGGAAAGGATTTCCAGCCAGTATCCAGAAAGCACTGGAAATTAAAACTTGGTTACTTTAGAGGATATATTTGTTCAAGAAAGCCTAGAAACCATTCATGATATAAAATTACCCATAATATCTTGCAACCAAACAGTGGCTCCTTTGGCGCCCATTGCATGGATCCCTGCACACAAAGCACCTCCATCTTGTGTACTTCATGAAGTTTGCCAACGCAGGTCATGGAACTTTGGAACTTGGAAGCAACCAGGTACTTTGAGTTAGCGGATTTGTCACCTGATGAGAAAGTCCTGCCTCAAAAATAAAATTATACTCTAGACATGTGACTATCAACAAATAATGAGTAGTTTCTAAAGAGGAATTACACTTCCAGCTCCAAATAATTGAGCTTGATTAAACCATTCTGGAAGCAAGCAACAGAGCAAGTACGGCAGGACACCACTCTTTCTGATGTCAGGATGGTTCCTACTGCATTCAGGACAAACCACGGGTGCCTGAGATCACATCCAGGTGGCTGGCATCTTGAGGAAATTCAAATTTAACCTTCAGGTTCTTGAGTTTTACTGAACTAGGATATAACTTCTCAATTCCAAAATAAAATGCAGTGGGAAGAAGAAGGTGGAGAATTTTAGAATCATCAACATATTCAGTGGAGAAGCTTAAATATAATCTCAAATATCTCCCTTATCTTATAGATAATGAAAAATAGACCCCAAAATCAATGAACACTGTGATCTGTGCCACACCATTAAGTCAGGGCATAATTAGAATCTGGTCCATTCATTGGTCCTGGAGATAAAGTAGTCAACAAAATAATCTTTCCCCAGTTGGGTGGGTTTTGAGTGAGGGGAAGAGACAAACAAATACACAGTAAATATATAGTATATACGAGAAAGATTCATGCAATGAAGGAAAATGAAGTGGAGGATCAGGAATGGGGAGGTAAGGAAGGAGGCTATTTGATGTAGTGTTTTCAGGAAGAATCTCACTAATATTTAAGTAGAAAACTAAAAGTGGGGGCACCAGGGTGGCTCAGTCAATTAAGCATCCAACTCCTGATCTCAGGTCAGGTCTTGATCTCAGGGTTGTGGGTTCAAGCCCCGAGCTGGGCCCCATGCTGGGTGTGGGGCCTCCTTAAAAACAACAACAAAAACTAAAGTGAAGAAGTGTGCCGCATACTCTGAACTCACTCCTGTTCAGTACTTTCCTACCAAACCAGGCTAACTTTGGATTACTTACAATTAGAATATTTAATTCCACGAAACTAAGGCAGACTTTGTATCATCATCGAAAAGGCCACCTTTCTTCAATCCAAGATGCTCCAGAAGTTGCTCTCCTGCAGGGGCCATACTTCCTAACCACCGAAGCTAGTGGTTCTTTCTAGGTCTCCATTCCCCTTAATTTCCCCAAAACTGATGGTCTCACCTTTCACGAAATGCTTTTCTCTGTTGGTTACTACACAATTCAGATTTTCCTAATAGCTCGCCAAGCCATCTCTCTCTTCTGCTCTCTTTTTTTTAACGATTATTGATTTGACAGAGAAAGAGACAGCAAGTGCGTGCACAAGCAGGGGGAGCAGCAGAGGGAAAGGGAGAAGCAGGCTCTCTGCTGAGCAGGGAGCCCAACAGAAAGCCCTATGTCAGGCTCAGTCCCAGGACACTGGGATCATGACCTGAGCCGAAGGCAGATGCTTAACCAACTGAGCCACGCAGACACACCCCTCTCTTTTGTTCTTTTATCCATAAATTCCCTGCGTTCTTTTGGCCCCATGTGAATTAGCTTATGATGTTCTGTCTTCTTTCCCTGCCACACCCTGTATTAGCTGAAACATGGGCTCTATGAATGGATTGCCTGGCTTTGAAACCCCGAGTCTAACCCTTCTTAGCTGAGTGATTTCATGGAATTTACTTGCCCTTTGGGGTACAATAATACTATCCACCTTCCAAGGTGGTTGTGTGGATGAAATGAATTTGGAGCAATCCCTGGAGTACAAGATGGGCTCGATGTGTGTTAGCTATTATTCTTAGTCCTTAAATGTCACCTCTGGTGGATCGCAGATTTTTAAGTTAACATCTTAAGTTCTCAATGCCCTTCTGAGATTTACCTTCAGATTTTCAAATTTATGTTAAGCAGATTTTCCTAGATCAAAACCTAGTACCCCAAATTACCATGTCCCAAACTATCATCCCTTTTTTCTTCTACAATATCGAGGTGTAGGGAAAAAAAGTCTAAGTCAGCATGTGCCAAGAAAAACTCTTCCAAATGGGAATTAAAAAAAAAAATTTTTTTCAGAACTGTCTCATTTCTTCTTTAAGAAAGTTAAAAGCCTAATACCTAAATACATCATTATTAGTATGTTTTATATTAAAATGAACATCTTACAACTCAATCTAGAAGCGGAACATGACAGCTAAAAGATGGGGTCATAGGGCAAGTGAGGGAAGGCGGTTACATGACTCTTATTTTCCCATTTTTCCCCTTTTTCCTTTGCTCTAAATTTCCGTTTTGTTTCACTCAGCTATGGTTGCTAAAGTAAATGAACAGCTTTGTTTTTGTAAATAAATATTCATAAATCTCTATATGTATGTGTATGTATCTATAAAATGAAGAAAATTTTATTTACCAGAGAATCTCAAGAATTTCTAGTAATCACAACATTCAGAGTGAGCCAATGGTAGACTTCCCGGTCCAGGGGCTATGAAGTTGCCCCCCACCCCCGCCCCGACCCTCACCAAGCAGCTGCATCTCTTGGGATTAAATACAGATACCCTGGAAGCCACTTCCAGCCAGAGAGCACAAAAGAGATCAGAGAAAACAAAAAGAAGTGGGAAAAAGAGGACTAGACTTTTCATGCTTTCCCTGTGAAATATGTATACCCACAGTGCATGTCCTATGCTGTGAGACCCCTGGGGTAGATCACCTCTTTCAGAACACCTATAATAATATTCACATTATTTAGGGTTCCAAATGGGATTTGTGATGTCATCAAAAGAAGCCCTGTGGGGAGAAAAAAAAACCCAAACAAACCGAGCCGTGTATAACATACATAGGTAGCAGGTATTAGAATATAACTCCTCCCGAATTTCTTATTGCCTGCTCTTACGTCTTCAGATAAAACTATCACTAGTGATACTAAGTCATCTGTAAATACTGTTTACTAAAACCCTAGTGTGGAAACCAGTATCCAAACACATGCCTGTCAATATGAACTCTATGACCTTCAGGTCTCTTATGGTTCTGATTCTAATATACTGTGACCAGACCCAACCATTGAAATCAGTGACAGTGAATACAGGGAAAGGTATTTACCTGGTGCTACAGGTTAAGTTTCAAAATTATGCTGCTATGTAAAGACAGGGGATGAAGCTTGGCAAGTGCACGGGGTCAGCAAAAAGACTAACATTAACCTGAGTTTCATTTCCTTTCTTCCTTCCAACTTTTGCCAATGTGTCAGTTCCCTGTTCTGCTGAGCATGTCCCTTAGAAATAATACTTCTACACTCATCATCGATAATACGACTGCCACAGAGAAAATTCAGGCCAGTTACAATGCATGGTACAAAGCTATCTAAAATACAAGTGTGGGTGTTTCAGCTTGGGTCTTATCTCATTTGAAATTGAAATATGTTTGCAGTGCTTGAATGTGGGAAGATTAATTATCACCTCTGTTTCAAAATAAGCAGCAGTAGAAACCCATCACATGAAAATGTGGAAGTGACATTGTTGACAGCTAACAAGAAAGGTTTTCAGCTGGAAAAGGGTGCAAACAGAAACAAATGCATTCATATTTCTCATCTGCAGCCAAACAAAAATGGTGTTTGATCCCGGCTGAGCTTGCCTCAGAAAACCAGGGCCCGGTGCTCGTGAGGACAGTAAGTGCAGCAGGGTGAAGCTCGGAGTTCTGCTTCCCAGTTCCATCAGGGATGGCACATTTCCGAGGTCAGGACGTCTCTTGCTTTTTTGCCCCTCTGGTGCCCTCGCGCCCCTGTAAGAGAAGAATCCTACAAAGTCTCACCGCTGACTAGCAGTGTGGCCTTAGGCAGAGAAATTCATTTCTCTGAGCCTCAGTGTCCCCATGTATAACGTGGACATGCTAAGTATATGCTTAACTCAAAGCGTGGATGTGAGGCTACCGCGCGTTAGCAAGATTAGCCCAGCCCCGGGCATGCAGCAAGAGGTCAATACTTGTTAGCGGCTGCTGTTGCAAAGTCATCTCGGTCTGCTCGAAGACAGCCAAACACATTCTTCCTGCCTGAACGCCGCTCTCTGCCAAGGAGGAAAGGGAGTATGAGGTTCAGTTTACCCTTTCTCCTTAAACTTCAGAGATTATAAGAGATCATTTTGACGCTTCATTCCAGAAAGATCCGTCTTCTTTTTGTTGGTTTGTTTTAAATGCCACCTCGGGACCCCCATGGTTAATGTCAGGTCTGAAAGGAAGGTTTCTTGGGCCATTTGAGCACTGGCATTTAGAAGCTCCGGTCTCGTGACGGATCTCTTTTGTTAATAGGAGGGGTTGAAGTTAGGAAGCCTGCTGCCTGTACCATACATTAAGATAATGAGAGGAAAATGGTATAAATTCAGATCATTTGGCCCCCTACCCCATCTCTATTTCTCTCTCAATTTATGTTGCACAAGGACATAAAGTACCACCTCGGGAGGTGAGCCTGCCCTGTGCTTAATCATCCTGATACATGCTAAAATACCGCACACTATAATTTAACATGAACAGCTAGAGGTTGTGTTGAAACTGTCATGACTCACAGGAATCTGCTAATTTTGTCCTGTTCACCTTCATTCTATAACTTCGCAAGAATTTCTGCCAGCATTGGCGGGGGTGGAGAGAGAGAAAGAAAGAGAAAAAGCAGCTCTTTGTGAAATGGCACCGCGAGTCTCTGCCATTGATAGTGTCTTCCTGATTCCCCAGGCAAGCCCTTGCTGAGCCACTCCAAGCCCTCCAGAGACCGTTTCTTTTATGAAAGTCAAGCTTCCTTCTATCGGGCTCTTACATCTGCAGCAATGGTAATCATCCTTAAAGCTGGAAGTGTTGTCTGCTAGCTTGATGCTGCTGGTGCTGAAAAAGGCAAACGAAGTCAGCCTGATTGTTTTAGGTTTGAATTAGTCTGGAGTATACAGAGAAACATCTTAAAAGACTTATTTTGACTAACAAAGTGAATCAATATGACAGCAGTCGTCAGGGGGAAAATGTGCACCAGGCAAACACAAACATCACACAGCAACCAGCTCCAGCGACTTTGGGAGCGCGCTAGAGGGGAAGTTGTTTGTCTGAACATCAGTGAGAAAGAGGGCAGTTCTCCGAGTTACTAAGGAAGAGGTAAAACCAGAGAGTGGCATCCAGGGTGACATAAGGGTCAAAGGAGTTGGGAAGTAAAGTCTACAGCACATAATCTCATCGTGTTATTCCATGGTTTGAGACCCATGTATCTGTGAAAATGTAATTATTTATAAATCGTTCATGGGTTGGCAGATAGCGGTCCATTACGCCCAAAGAAACTAATAGTGAGGAGGGTAATTTGGGGGAGGAAACTGGGGGAAAACAAACTAACACATAGCAAATTAAAAGCAAAAGCAAAATTAACTAGTTATGATGTCAATTAATTGCTGAAAGCACTTTGAGAGTTCAGCTCAACCATCGAAATATCTGAGTCTGTGAATGGAAAGCTATCTGGACCGTTCCGATTATACTGTGAGGGGCCATTGCAGACTTGTCATTCAGATGAGAAAACTCCTATTAAACTGGCACAGAAACTGCATGACTCTCACCGAAATGCATGAAATTAAAGATGGATTTTCACTATTACTTCCAATAATCAAATTTCTACTTAATCAGTTTGAAATGTCATGTGGTTGCCATTTTCCAAGAGAAATTAAATCTTCCAGCACTTATCCTGGTAAAATATTGATGTCTACTTAAACACAATTTGCATCTCCAGCTCTTTGTGTTAAAAGACAGAGCACAAAAATCTACTCACTTTAGCACAAATGAGTATTATTTGGAAATAATCGTCCTCAATATGTTCCCAAGAGGTAGACACACATTGCTGTGTGACATATACCAAATTTATAGACATGAAAACAAAGTGGGGTAATTTCTTCCTATTACTTAGAAAAGAGTTATACAAAATACTCTTTCGGATCATCTGGAGAAAATGTATGAAATCATACTTTAAAATACTTCTAAAAGCAAATATTCAGAATACCTTTTCCTATATATTTATGCCCACATTTCTCACCTCTTAGTAGTTAGATTCCTACACTAAACAACAAAACGAATTCCAGATTTATTATAGAAATAAATACTAGGGGCGCCTGGGTGGCACAGCGGTTAAGCGTCTGCCTTCCGCTCAGGGCGTGATCCTGGAGTTATGGGATCGAGCCCCACATCAGGCTCCTCCTCTATGAGCCTGCTTCTTCCTCTCCCACTCCCCCTGCTTGTGTTCCCTCTCTCGCTGGCTGTCTCTATCCTGTCGAATAAATAAATAAAATCTTTAAAAAAAAAAAAGAAAGAAATACTAAAAAATCATAGCATTAGCAGAATAAAAGTATGCTAAGACATTCATCTCGTTTGAGAAGCATTGTTAAGATTTTTAAGGCGCATGCTCAGAAGCTACCAAGAATGGAGCATCCTCATGGGAAAGCTTAGGCCTTATACCCACTTCAGGGTGAGAGCTGGTCTGAACCGGACCCCCCTCTCAACATCAGGACTAGTGCAGACAGGCCTGCTCTGAAGTACCTGATCTAGGCTTCCCAACGAGGGAAAATTTGTCCTGAAATATGTTCGAGAAAGTAGGCCTAATCCTGTGGTCTTGAGTTTCATCTCTGTTCTCTCCATATCAAATAATTTAGGCCTTAAGTTTAGAAAAGAAGTATTATTACTCATTCTTTCAATATTAAATAACATTTGGCTTTATATGAATATATATTTCTGAAATAACCTTCCCTATCACTTCACTGAGAGAGAGCCTGAACCCCAAGTTTAGTTTTCTTCTAAGAATGCTCTTTAGGTATGATAGACCCCTCTAGTGGTCAGGGTCATTGTAACTCATACGGGCAGAAATGCAATTTGAATGAGACCAACAAAAAAGGCTCATGAACATGGGAAGGATGGGGCAGCGCTGAGACCAGGAGCGGCATGCTATGCCTGGCCTCTGCTTTTCTTCCTTCTCCCCTACCTGTGTCCAACAGCTGCTGAGCTCACATCATTCCAGCTAACCCTCCGGAGAGGAAAGAGTTCTTCCTACCCACTTCACTTTCAGCAAATGTAGCGGGGACAGAACTGGATTCTGACTGGCTTAGCTTGAATGTAGGCTTAACTCTATCATCAGTAAGGTGATATAATTGTCAGACCCTCCTTGAACCACACGTAAAAAGATAAGGAGAAAGATTTCCCCAATAGAAGCTGGTTGGAGAAAAATGGTGATGAAGGTGTATTTAAAAAAAATGAGAGGGAATGAGGATGACAACAAGTATTGATCCCTGCTCCATCTTCCTGTGCTATGGACAGACTGTGCCTGTTAGGGAGAAAATTCATCATGCAGTTAAACACATTCATATGTGTTCTGATTTCTCTGTCTTTTTCCAAATATACCCATTCCATGGAGAAATATAAAACTCCCTCTGTGTGCTTACATCCTCTGTGGTGAGTCCTAAAGCAAAGGAAGAACACAGAAAGCTTAGAAACCTCACCCAGGGTATGGGTGCCCTGTGTTCCGGATGCTGACAGTGCAGAAACCAACTTGAAATTTTCAAGAAGAAATGGACGCGAACCAGTGCAGTACATAGGAGAAAATGAATTCCCAACTCAGACCTGAGTCCTGAAACCCACTGGGTGTGAATGAGAGGCGATTCTGAACTTTTGTTAATTACCATAATGTACAAAACAGAGTCTGAAGGTAGTCAAGGACTGAGACAAAGGGAGCTTCCTATTACTCCTCCTCACCCCTCATCCCCACAGTCCTGCCACCGGACTTCATAGAGATTTCACGAAATTTAAATGGGCTGTAAAAATATCTATCAAAGATTATAACAGAGACATTGGATAAAATTTAATTCCTTTATTTGCCCGTTCTTTCCCCCAGAAAAGAGTTAACAGAGCAAGACTGAGATTGCTATCCTAAGATATGCCTGCTTCCCAGGTTGGTCCTTGGCTGGCATCTAGGAATTTGGATTTTATGAGGCTACCTACAATTCCCTAACTGATAATATTGACTCGTTGTGCCTAAAATGAACAAACTCTATGGTTTATGTTGAACAAACTTTTTTTTTCCCCGGAAATCTCAAATTTTCATGCATGTTTGGCAGAAGGTGCTGATCTGACCAACCCCCCAGTAAAAACGTTGGGCCCTTAATGTCTAAGGAGCTTCCCTGATAGACCACACGTCACGAGTTAATGCTGGAGGAATCAGGGAACTAGGGGACTCCACAGGGAGAGGACTCCTGGAAGAGTGGACCCGGTTTCCTCCAGATTTTACCCCATGTACATTTTCCCTTTGACAATTTTGCTTTCGTTTAATAGATCTTAGCCATAAGTACAACCATATTTTAAATTCCGTGAGTCCTTCTAGCAAATCACCAGGATGATAGCAAGGACACCTCACCCAGCTTTTAACTTCCTAGCCATTTCCTTCAAATTCAGTTCAACTTTCCAAAATCTCTTGTTCGCCACCCTATTATTGATTTCCTGTAGATTCTACGCAGTTCCCACATGCACAGAAAATATAAACCTGAATAGATACCCAGAGTAATACCAGTCACGCTTTCTATAATTTGCTAGTGGAGTTAGTTAGCTAGATAAAGAAAATATACTATGTATTCCATATATAAAAATTTCAGTCTAGAGATCTAGTTAAGTCAACATATTTGGTTATTTTACATATGCAATTGATGTCCAAGTATTTATATCCTAGCTACAACTTTTGTAGTCTAGAAAAATTTTAAGGCGGGTATAACCAAAATGTCTGCATAAACCATGCCGAAAAGAAAAAAAAATCAACAAAACCTCATAGAATGCCTAGCTTTTGAGCAATGTTCATTCATAGTGATATCACCAAAATAAAATAACTGTAAAGACTACCTCAAAGAGGGTAGTGACTTGGTGAGTGGAATTATTTTTACTTTGGACTCCTTCTACCTATGGCTCATAATTTCCCCTCAGCTGAGAACATTAAACTCTCTAGTCTCATGTTTTTGTGGGGGAAAAAAAGTAAAATACATTTTTTTATTACTGAAAGTTGTTTTTTTTTTTAATCTAACTTTGTCATTAAAAACGGTCTAGGACACCAGGGTTTACGATGAGCAGATAATGTTCTTAGAAGATAGAAATATAGGTTTTTTTCTCTTTCTGAAATGAACAAACTCTAGCAGCCTAGAAAGTGAAAGGCCCACTCCACATTCATGAATAGGAGTTATTAGACGAATTTAGGTGGCTTAATGGAGTCTCGGGATTCTAGAAGACTGTGGAGCACAAGAGCTATACCCACGTGCACAAGCCCTCTGTTTTCTCTGCCAAGGGCACAAGATAACGTGCATTGCCCATGTCTCTAAGAGCTCTCTCATCCTCCCAAACATCCAAAAACCTTTTTTCAGCTTTATTGAGGTACAATTGACAAATAAAAAGCGTACATATTTATTTGCTAAAGAATAAAGCACAGAGGACCAACCACAATGGGAATGGGGCACCATACTGAAAACAGATGGATTTAGTGAAACTCCTTATTCTTGAAACTTGCCATCACTGCTCCATCTCCTCCTTCTAGCTCAACTCCTACCAGCAGACAGGACTCTACCCTCTTCCCAACCAAGAAGGTACTATTATTAGTGGTGGAAGTAAATAGACGTAAGAAAATATAATTTTGTACTGCGGTTAAAGTCGGGGATAATCAGAAAGACCTGAGACTCGAGAAGCGTGGTTTTCTCTGCAAGGAAACCAGCCAGCTTGAAAGAAAACCTCCAGGAATTTGTGAATAGCTTCATAAGAGAGCCATGTATCTACCTGATATCCAATAATGGATCCCATTATTCACCTTATGCCCCCCCATAGGCTCAGGGCTTCCAATCCATGTTTTATGCTTTATTGATAAACAGCCTTTTATTAATTTTTTATTTTTTATTTATGCTTTATTGATATAATTATTCATAAGCAGCCAAATATCACAAGACATTTGACAACATTCAGAAATGAAAGATAATAGCCAAATACCCCTAAAAGGAACTCAGAGAAAATAAAAACGAATATGTAAAAACATTAAATACTGTCAGAAATACAGAACAAGAATAAGATTCTATTAAAAAAAAAAAGAGACCTTCAGAGAATAAAAAATATAGCCTTCAAATGTTAAAGATATGATAACAGAAACAAATATCATTCACAGAATGGTTGAAAAATAGAGTTGAAGAAATCTCACGGAAAAGGAACACAAAATTCAGAAAGGAAAAATATGGGAAGAAAAATTTTAACTAAAGGAACTACCTAGGAAGTCCAATCCCCAACTGAACATGATCTAAAAAAAAAATAATGTGGAGAAAATAGGTGGGAGAAAAATATTAAAGAAATTATGTAAGATTTTCTTTCCTAACTAAAAGACATGCATGTCCAAATTTCAAGGGCATGTCGAGTAGCAGCATAATGAATGGAGAAAGACTCACAACAAGACACATCAATGTAAATTTTCATAACATCATGGAGAAAGTAGAGATCCTAAAATAAAGATCCTATTTCCAGCTTGGGGAAAATAACAGATAAAAGAGATACAAAACTTAGAAAATACATTCCAGTTCTCAGAAGCAATACTAGGACCTAGAAAATAAGGGGGGATAAAACTTGAGGACCATTTAGGAAAATTATTTTCAACACAGAATTCTGTATATAACCAAACATTGAATCACGGGTTGAATAAAGATATTTTTAGTCACACAAAGGATCAAAAATTTTACTTCCTTTTTCCCCATTTTGTACTACTGGAACATGTGCTCAGTAAAGTGAAAAAATAAACCTAGAAAGAGAAAGAAATGGAACCCACAAAAATGGGGTAATCTACAGTAAAAAAAAAAAAAAAAAGGCAAAGGAAATCCCTACAGTAACGATGAAAAGAAATAATACGATGAATGCATAAGCCAAAAAGGATGAAACAATAAGCAAACCATTATCGTCTAGTGGAATTTAAAAAATAGATGTTTGTCCCCCTCAGGGGACATGATCTGACTTCCTGGAACGGCAGCCCTTTGTGAGAACCCCTCCACTGCACACATGGAAAATGGGTATAATGGTGGTGGGTTAGAAGAAGAAACGTACAGTGGAGCACCATAGGGAATTTCTCTAACCGGACTACCAATCTCCGAAATCTCCAGAAGCCCAAAGTTCAGTCCCCGTGATCAGGTTCCAACTAATTTTCCACTTGTGATGTATGACATCCTTCAGCTGGTTGCTTCGCACTGTTAGAGTGACACATGTATTCATCTGGAAAATATTTACGAAGTGCTTTCTACGGCCGAAGAGCTAACCTATGTGCTTGGGATACATCCACGAACAAACGGACAAAAATCCCTGCCAACGTGGAATTTGCCTTCTGGTGCGGGTGTTGTAGGGACCACGAGGTGTTGTCAAACAACAAAAAAACAATAGGTTGATAAGCAGGGAAATTATAGAGTATATTAGAATGCCACAAATGTTCCAGAGAGAAATGGAACCAGACAAAGCAGATGAGAGTGCTGGGGGCTTTGGTTGCAATATCAAATAGGGGCAATCCGTGTAAGCTTCATTAAGATGATTTTTGAGGAAGTACTTGAAAGAGGTAAGAGAGTTTACCAGGCAAATATCTGTAGAAGTGTGCTTGAGGCTCGAGGCTTGAGTCAGAGGGAACACACACTACAGAAGTACCTGACATGGGGGCATGGCTGGCACGGTGGGTGAAAGTGAGGAAAACATTTTACTGGAGATATTTTGTCTTCGAGGGTATTTCTTCTTCCTCCGCCAGAGTGCACTCCCTTCAATGTCCTTCTCTGGCCCACTCTCAGGCCCTATGGCGTGCTCCTTTCCTCTGGTCCTCTCTAAAAACACCACCATTTTAATGATGATCTTACGTTATCCCCTTTTGACTGGGAACCTCCGAGGAAAGGTGGACAAAAACGCCTCCCCTCAAAGACGAAGAGCCTGATACTCAGAGAGCTTGATGCCTTAAATCAGATGGCCGAAGTCCAACATCAAATTTTTCACTGCAAGCCCACTGGTCTTTCTGTCTCTGCCTGTGATGTCCTGGATTTGCTGTTCCTGAAGAAATCCTCATCAAGTCTCTACTTTGAGAGGGTGATGGAAAGAACAGGCAATGATAGAAATTAGGGAAAGAAGGGAAGTAGGCTGACATTTAAAAGTAAAAGTTTGAGTAAAAAGCAACACCCATTGTGTCTCCATTCAGGTGTGGATATTATACTACTGTCACTAAAAAAAATCCAACTGTTCTCCTTTCACACACACACACACACACACACACACATTTATGAAACAAACCCTTTTCCACACTTCTTTACCCAACTCTCTGCCATGGGAGTGACAGAACAGAAATGATCTTATCCCATGTATGAAACACAAATATACAGCATCACCATGACTAACAGTCTCCGTGAATCTCTTGAACGCTTAGTGTAAACTTACTGTTTTAACCTTTTCAGGTTGTGTTGAGTCTTCAGTGATAAGGTTGGATAGGCTTACAGTTTCTCTCTCTGTCCAGCTTCATTACCTAAAGGATCCATATGTGTGACCTACTCATTAGCCAGGGTTAAGGATGAGGTAAGAAGCAAATTGCAAAAATCACCCCCAAATAAGTGTTTCATAAATTCGTGTGCATGTGCGAAGGACAGGAGAAATAGCTGGATTTTTTGTTCTTTGTCCATACAGTAACCATTTCCTTCCCTCACGTCTTCGGTTTCTATTCCATACTAGCTCTGGAATATGACAGTATCGATTTTAATTCCCTATGCCCTGACAACATCTTTTTCAGTGGTCCCTTTTTAAAACTTGCCTTGAATTATCCTAATTTGAGTGTGCCATCTGTTTCCTGCTGGAAACGTGACTGATAAAAGCACCATCTTCCCCTCTACTAAGCCCATAGAAATGATAAAGTATAAAATGATAAAAGTAAAATGAAATACTGGCATCCAAATGGGAAGACAAGTACTGCTTTGGTTCCATAACGAAAGAGGGACACAAAGAGTAATCTGGCCTAAAAAGCAAATCTTTAGAACCTCAAGTCTGCAAGTAGAGAGCTCTATTCCTACAGGACAAAGGAGGTTAAAAGTTCTTCATATGAATAAGGTAGAGCGGACTGGACCCAGGCTCCCCACATGAAAAGTGTGGCCACGACCTCCCTTCTCTGTCTACTAAAGGAAACAGAAAACTAACCTCTCAATCTCACCCCAAATTCTGGCTGCCTCTATAAAGCTGAAAACTGGGGGAAGAAGGTCATGGACGTATCCTTGTGGATAAAGACTTGAGACACGCCCTAACTCTCAGTGTCTGCCACTTCCCAAATCATCACTTTATCAAGATCTCTGAGCTCCCAATGTATGACCAAATCTAGATCGGGACCTCTAGAAAGACAAGTACAGTGTTTGCAAAACTGTTCGACGTTGTGGAGTTGGAGAAAAAAAGGGAAGAAGAATGAGAACAGGAAGGAAAAGAAGGAAGTTTTCTTTTTTTGATGAACAATTCAATACACCTGAGTAAGCCTCACAGTCAGTGAAGCAGTCAATGAAATCAACCAGAAGATTCATTCTCTCCAAAAAAAAAAAAAAAAAAAGAAAAGAACAGAGTACTCAAAAATGACTTTCTTATTGTGCATATCATTAAGTAGTGCTACATTAATAATATGAAATGACGGTATATTAAAAATAGGACAATCCTGATAAGAAACATACGGAACGGATTCTTAGGTTCAAAAGTAGTACAATAGGGGTGGCAGAAAAAGAATGGACTGTATGGTGACTAACATAATATAATAAAAAAATATTATTATTAAAAAAAATGAAGAGGAAAGAAGTCATCGAAGAGATAACAGCCAGGAATCTTCTCGGAAGAGAGACATGTGTCCTCATAGTGAAAGTGCGAATCGGGTGCTGAGCAGGATAAGTGGAAAAGAAGTCCGCATCCCTTTCTCAAAGACAGAAGTGATATTAAAAATATTTAACAATTTGAGTGACACAGGCATCAACACATCAGAGGAATGTTAGCTTTAATGCTAAAGCAGGACTCAGGATACCCTTTGCAATAAAGTTCCTTGAAACTACAGTCTTTGGTTCGTAGGGAAATCTGAAGGTTTCAGGGAATGGGCTGAATATTGTCAGGGGCTTATTTACCAAAGAGTATGGAAGGATTTCAACATTTTCCCAACCAGTATGAGCACACCGATGGACAGTAATATCATCTCCTGCCTACATTCCCTGTGCTACCAAGTTCCCTTCTCTCTACTCAGAACACAATTGCTGTTTCCCCGCTCCTTATCGCTGTTTGCTTGGGCAATGGCAACATTCCACTAATTTTAAACCCAGATCTCCAATTCCTTTCTTCATAGCTCCGTTTAGGGATCATTCAAACCCTGCCTGCTGGTGTTTTCGCTTGCTGAACTTTTGATAATACCACCACTGCTGATAATAATAAAAATAGTTAATACTTGCTTTCTGTGTATTTGCTTCTCCGCTGATACTCTGCTGTCTCTTTGTATTAGATGGTGTTGGCCTTTCTGGTTTTAAAGAAATTCCAAAAAATGTGACATTTTGACATTTTTATTTTTAATAGAGCAAAGACATGCTTTTTGGGGGCTGGGAGTGGAGAGGAGTATTGAAAGCAACATTGAACGCAGCAAAGTTTCTGAACCAGTTTGCAGCATTAAGAAAACACTTTAGAAACACCTTTTCCATTAGCTGAAGGTTTGGAGGAGAAAACATCGCATATGTTTTACGATAAATAATGGATTTGTGCAAACTCACATATGAGAGTAGATCTTAATTGATGACTACACAGAAAGGACCGAAAGCTCAATATTTAAGCTAATCCCATCCTGCCATTTTAGTTTATAGCACTGCATTTTTATATGACGATGGGTCATATTTTGTGTTTTCCATCATGTCTCGGAGGATTTGAAGATGTTTTTGGCTCAAGCATAAATTCAACTTGCATATTATTAAATCAAATAGTAAAACCCAAACCAAGTGATCTGCTAACACCTATCTCCTGGGGATCGTTTTACATGCTTTCAATGTGCACCTAGCTTCTACCGTAGATAGATAGCAATTCCCTGCTCATTTATACACTTTAAAACACACTTGGAAGTAAAAATGACCCTGCAACACACATGTCAATGTAACCATGGTGGTCGGTTTGTGGTAGTGGAGATAGACAAATAATTTTTTGTAAAATTTCTTAGCATCTCCTTTTGAGTCCAGGTCTCTTTACAACAATTAAATGGCTTTCTTTAAAAATTTACATTTCTACTATTAATCCATTTAACCTGATGCATATTCAGTCGATTTTCATTTTTTAATGAAACTATCTATTTCTATAAAGCCATTCATAATTTAGCCCCATAATGATTCTTAAGTACAAACAATGCTAATATTTTATGACTAAAGATTGGATGTATGATTTTTGACAATTCTGAATGTAATTTTAGAAACAATGGAATAGGATATTAAAACTCATGACTATCCAAGAAAATCCAAGCTACATACTTGATTGATATAAACCTATAGATGCATTTCTAATTTTTATTTCTTCAATTTTTAGATTAGGTAAACAAAGCTTTTTTCACAAGAAAGATACTTCGTCATGTGTTATAGTTCTGCCAGTGTTAACTAACATAACGTTTTCAAATAATATTCATAATACATTATAAAATAGAATAGCACCTGTGTGTATATGGCAATGCATTGTAATATATTCTTTATTATTATATCATCATAATAATTGTGTAATAATATTTGTCTAATAATAGTTAAACCTATTTAATGGATGTTTTCAAACCAGAAAGTAATATTTCACTCAAGGAATGAAATTCTAATATTTGAACTTCAGCGACTAGTGGCAAGCCGTTAAAAATATTAAAGATCCCAAATCACATCATGTTGTGATTTAGGTATAAGCTATTTTGAAATAAAAATACGAGACAAATATTAACCAAAGTGAAAATATTTATTCCTAGTTACTTTAAAAATGACACATAACTATTGCCTTCTTATTCAAGTAATTTCGAGATAATAAAGATTTTAATATTCCAATTAGAACTATATCCCAAGAGGAGCAGGAATTATTTTCTGTTTTATTCGCCTCTGTGTTACCAGGACCTAGTAGATGTCCAATAAATATGTATTTAATTTGTCTGTTGAATAAATAATCTCCAGTACACACATGAATCTTAGGAGGACAGAATGCTGATCCCACATTTAAGACTTCATTTCTAAACATTTGTGAGGGACAAGGGGTTCTGTTCTTGGTATATGGAGAAAGACTACAGCAGACTGAAAGCACAAACAGGCAATTCAAAATACAAAACACCAAAGAATATAAACAATTGATAAACCCTAACAAAACATTACTTATTAATAAATAAGTATGCAAATACTTTATTTTTTCCTTATGAAATTGGAATTTTTGAAAATGACAGTAACCAGTCTTGATGCGAGCAAACAAGACCAAATTGGTACCAATTAATTCTAAAGAACCAAAGAAATCACTTTTTGAAGATTTAAGTAACTATTTACCAAAAAAATTGTTCATAGCAATCTTTTTTTTTTTTTTTAGGATTTTATTTATTTATTTGACAGAGAGAGAGAGACGGCCAGTGAGAGGGGGAACACAAGCAGGGGGAATGGGAGAGGAAGGAGCAGGCTCCCAGGGGAGGAGCCCGATGCGGGGCTCGATCCCAAAACACAGGGATCATGCCCTGAGCCGAAGGCAGACGATTAACGACTGCGCCACCCAGGTGCCCCTGTTCATAGCAATCTTTAACCACGGTTACTGGTCTCTAAAAACTATTCACTATTAAAAAGAATAGGGACCACTGACAGGGAAAAAATCGCCGATTTCAGGTCTAGGGCAGGACATCTTGTCACACAGAAAACAAGGACATTTATCAGAGTATGGGATTATGTCAAAAGGACACAGAGCCAACGCAAAGATTCCCATAGGCCAAAGATGGGAGGATTTTAGAATCTTAACATCGGGGGAGTTTTTAAAAGAACTACTACCTTTAATGAGAAAACAAATAATCTTGGTTGATTTCTAAGTTCTTTTCTTCTGTTACATTCTACTATAATTAATAATTTTATTAAAAATGTCATGTCTCTTTTGATCCCAGTTTTGTGTGCCTACCTTTTTTTACACTTTTATATATACATTAAGACTTTTCCCCCTCCATTGCTTAAAGTTATATCCACAATGCATATTGTTTTTTTAAATTGTAGACTTTCCCAAGTGAGAAAGATTTTATTTTATTTATTTGACAGAGAGACAGCCAGCGAGAGAGGGAACACAAGCAGGGGGAGTGGGAGAGGAAGAAGCAGGCTCCCAGCAAAGGAGCCTGACGTGGGGCTCGATCCCATAACGCTGGGATCACGCCCTGAGCCGAAGGCAGACGCTTAACCGCTGTGCCACCCAGGCGCCCCAGAAGTGAACTTGTTGAATTGCAAAACGTAACTGAAAATATGTCACTTAATTTTGCAAGAGACTAGAAAGCAGTTTTCTATAAAATATTTTTTAATGTATAGATATTGTTTCCTACCCTGATGCACATGGTGGCTGATTACTTATAATAAAACAGTCCTATCAGTAATGTGGCAATCTTTAGAAAAATAAATGCAATATGTTGATAACATTGTTATACTGCTTCAGTTATATGATTAGTTCTTATAAGCTTTGAAGGAACATAACAGGAATCTAAACTGGCCTTTATTATATTTTTACGGGATAAGAAATGCCATACATTGTCTCTGGACCCTAGCAGCCTGCAGTAGCCATTTATATTTCTGGAATATTTTTAATGCTTTATTAATAACTGAGGATATTTCTGCCTATCAAAATTTCTTTTTTGTTCCTTGCTCTGTTTGTATTCCATTTTTACAACTTCACATTTTTAGGAAGTTGTGTAAGATTCCATTTCTGCCTTTTTTTTATCTGAAGGATGGCTGAACAAATATTTTAAGGTTATGTTTCAAAGAAAAAAATGTAATATTCTACATCTTCTGTAATATGAGCACAGTACTATTTCAGATTCATCAAAGACTGAATGTGTAGCCAAATTTGTGGAGAAAGTGGAAAACTTTAACATATGAAAGTGTTCATTTATATGTTTTAAACTTGAAGTCAATAACCCATACTATTTTATTACAAGTGAATTTATTATATTTATAATTTATACATCATTACTCCAACACTTAACAAATGCTAAGCATTTACACCTTCGAAAGTATATATTTTGACTAAGTTTTCCTTTTTATAATAAATAATGGCTTTCACATCACCCTATTCAAACTTAGATTCTAATAAGAAATTTTGAAACTCTTGCTTCTGGTATGCTCTTGTTTTGTTGTTCAATATATAAAAATCCTTCTAACTCCTTCAGCGTTGGAAACAGATTCCAACTTAGCCCTTAATGGACTCTCATTGATCTAACACAACATCCATCACCGTCTACCTGGATTAAGACTGGCATCTACAGAAGTCTTGGCAAAATGATCGTGCCTTCTCAGTCCACTTCTCCATCCCGATTCTACATAGATTGCCAAAAATGCACAATTTAACAAACGAGGATATAGCATCATTTTAGAGAAACTGACACCCAATTGCTCAGGGCTTTCTGCCATGTGTAATGTTAAATTTGACAGAGTTTTTTTTCATTCCAATTAATAGTTTACTCAAATAATCCTAAAATTCCACATGAAATTATTCTCTTTCATACGATCAATTTACTCCCAAAGCAGGGACCCTAAAGGAGATGGCTTGGCTTAATCAAGGAGATTAAACAGAAAATTTCAAATCAAATCCAATCAAGTGCCAAATTAAGTTTGCTCTCTCTTTCCCTTGGATTTTTCACTTAAATTATTTTACAGAATGTGGGCAACTCAAAAATACGTATTCCTCAGTGCTTCTCAAACTCGAGCATGCGTAAGAATCACCAGGAGAGCTTGTGCAGATTTCTGGATCCCTCCTGCAATGATGCTAAGTGTGACTGAGTGTGGGAGGGGGTCTAGAATTTGCATTTCTAACAAGGTTCCAGGTAGAGCTGATGGCCATTGGAGCAGCTGGAGGTCTGCATTCCCAGTTGAGCTTTTCTTGGTCCTTGGCTAATTTGGCACCGAACTCTACCTAGTCGATTTTCCCCTTCCCACCACTCGTCTTTAGTTTTAATAATAACACCTTTTGTATCATTTTTTTTATTTTCAAATGTCTGGGAAGCGACTGTCCACATGCCATCTCTTTGTCCAGGAAATGGCCTTCAATAATTCTGCTTATCATTTCATTGAAGGAAATACTGGCCTGGAGGCAAGTTTAAGTGGCCTGAAGGTCGAGGCCATCGCCCCATATATTGCTGAAATTATAAACAGCTTCATTTCAGCATCACACACACACAAAACCTTTCAGCTTTGGGCGATAAAGTTTATGTGCCACAGTCCAAACAAAAATGACTTTGTCTGCTATTGCCTTTGAACTTGAAAAACTTTGTTCCTTGAATAAGCTTCTAAGAAAGAAATTATACAATACTCATTGTCTAATCATCATCAGCCCTGTGGGATCCTGTTCCATAGATTTAAGGGCTTAGATTGGTTCCCGGCTTCTCTGTACATATGTGTTCCTTGTATTTTAGCACTTGGTGGAGGATAATGGCAAACACCAATATTTTACGAATGATTTCTAGGATGAAAACATTTCTAATAACATGAAGCCAGGGTTCCCTGAACATCTGGCACCGAATTCTTCCTAGGAAGAAAAAGGTTGCTTTGCCGGAAACTATCTTGATAAGTCCCTGGAAATTGAAGATAAGGTGCCGAGGGAGTCCGAACACCAATAACAAAAGAACCGATGTTTTAATAAACATTTGTGTTGCTTTCTCAGTGCCAAAAACTGGTCTAAGTGCTTATACCTATGAATTCGTTTAGTCATCAATACTACGTTTGGGAGATATGAATTCTTTTCTCCTCCATTTTACAGATGATGAGACTGAGGGAGAGAGGTAAAGTCATTTATCCAAGGTCATGTCCCTGGTGGTGACAGTGCCGGGATTCGAACCAAGGAAGCCCCACCAGGCATACAAGGCTGACTCTCTCAGATAAAAAGGAATTTTGTAGGTGTTTGTTATTTGTGCCAGGAAAAAAAAGAGGGACAATGGGAGGGGAAATGAAGCAGAAAAAGAAAAGAACCAGAGGAAAAAAATGCAAAACCTGGAGAAGGATGAGGCGCGGGCTCTGCTTTTGATAACAATGTGACTGAAAGGATTTTCCAGAGGTAGATGGTTTAATCTGAAATGTTACATTCATTTCTGATCAGAGTACGTTGTGGTCCCTCCTCGTGACCCCCAAATCAACTGTAAATCTAAAATCGCTAAGTCCTCTAGAAATCAACAAAAGGACAGAGTTTCACATTTGGGCTAATGTGGCATTGAACAAAAATTTTACAGGGGGGAAAAAAACCATGGAAAGCATGAGCCCAGAAATAGAGGTAGTCAACAGATCATAATCCCAGGTAGTCTCAAAATCCTTGGATCAGGCTTTGGACTTCCAGGTCACGGAACTGTGGTTCAAAGAACCTTTTCTAAATCTCAAGAGTAAGGGGGTTCCCAGCTGACATTTGCATTTCAAGTTAAGCAAATGATCTTGTTTTCTCCACTATAAATTAAAGGGGTGGGGGTGGCATAGTCTCCAATTTTAACAATGGAGCACCACGTTCAGCTCAAGGAATGCCATGGGTCCCTGTTTTAGTTACAGTAGGAAATTACATGAACACTTTTAAAGATAAGGTAAGAGTAATAAGAATACTTTCAAAAATTTTTCCTTTATCGGTGGGCAAGTTTGTTTACTCTGATTGGACAATTTCTGTTCCAGGTCGCTTTCAGTTTTTAGGACGCTCTTGAATTACTGTAAAGATGTATTTCCATGGGGCATACAGAAATCATTTTCTTTCATATATAAAGCCGAGATTCTCCGTTCTCTTATATGCGCCACCACAGCCCAAACAAGGACAGGCAGGCTGAATGAGGGCCAGGCCAAGGCTGATGACCTGGTTAAATGTGTACCCCGGCTGTTAAAGCGCAGCTGAGGCCCTCCGAGCCCCCAGGACTCCCAGACAGAGCTTTAGCAGGTGGGCTTCTCAGTAGAGTCAATGAGAACGCTAATAAGCTTGTCTCAGCTGGATGATACTCTTTGCATATCTTTGCATTTCCTTGTTCTTCCAAGGAGCTGCCTCCAGGAGAAAATTCATGTGGGTCACCAATTGCAGTGCTCCCCAAATGGTTTGTAGAGGTTGTAGCAGACCTTATTTGTTGCACGCAGAACTAACTTTTTGGTTACTTCCCCTTAGTTCTCACAAATTAAAAAAAAAAAAATAGATTAAGCAACATCGGTGGCTTTTAAAAGAAGATATTTTCATTTATTCATGCATTAGACAAGTAATAGATTGTTATTGAAGATTCCATATGGGCTGAACCCTACGCTAGGCACTTCAGGGGTTAATGGAGAGCAATAATGGTATTTATTAAGTGTTTGCTATGTGCCACCCACTATGTGGAGGTCATTAAATCCACCATCATGATCAACTCTTACCCCGACCATATGAGATATATCCCTGAGGTACACATTAGGGAACGGAGGCTCAGAGAGGTTAAGAGCTTTGCCCAAGCAGCCTGTAGGTTGCAAAGACTAGGTATCATCTCTAGTCTACGTGACTCCAGGGACCTTTTCTTAATAAGTCTAGTAATACATGGTTCTGGCCCTCAAGAAGTTTATAATTCAGAGATGTATAGAACTCCATATAGGAAAAATCAGTACACATTAAGTGCTATAATAATGGCTTGATCAAGGTCCGTTAGCAAGACAGATTGAAATAATACTACATTCCACACTTTTTGTTGGGGACATTCATTCATCCTAGGTCCTTGAGGAAAGATGCAACCGTCATGGTGCTCCAGGTGAGTGAACACGGAAGTGACAGCAAAGGGTCAGAAGCAATAGCTCAAGGGCAGATTTGAGACAGCAATAGAGTTCACTACAGGAAAATCATAAAGCATTGGGTGTGATGCTTGGAAACATGGGTTCAGGCCAAGTCAAGAAGTATCTTGGATTTTACAATCACAATAAAAATATATTGATGTGTAGTGGTGACCAGACATAACCACTAAAGAAAACTCAAACTTTAATCCAGTTTCTCACATCAGTGTGTACACTGTCTATTAATAAAAACCACCCAGACATTGTAAATTTCTTCTACTTTGCGTATCTTCTTTCTTCTCTCCAGTTAACATAGACTGAATTTCACTAAATCGCACGGACAATCCAACGTAATTCTAGGTTGTAAGGTGTCACAAGCCACAACTGTACTCTTGTACTCCCCTCAGGTTCAAAATTTAGGTTACCTTACTAGTGATTGAGACGACATCTGATTTTTCTTGAGGATTAGATGGAAAAGAACTCCTGAAATCAAGCTCTTTCAGCCCTCTGATTCTGTTCTCCTAGGTTGAAGGATAAAAGGGGGAAAAAGGAAAGAGGGCCAGGTACATCAGAGAGCTCCCTGATACCATAAATATTCCAGTGGGGGGGGGGGGCGGAGATAGAGAGACAGAAGGCACAAGCACGTGGACGTGGTTTCCCCTTTCCCTGTATTAGGTAAGGATGCTAAGTATGGCCGTAATAGCACAACCAGGATGTTCCCCTTTCAGTAAAGACTTTGAGTTAGCCATTTTCTACAGGGGAACAATTACATGGTGAGGGAAAGGGTAACAAAAATTAGAATTTTTAGACAAATAATTTTATTACATGGCTCCTGAAATATTTCATTAAAGTTTCTGATTGTTCTTTCTCCAAATAGACATCATGTTCTTGGCTGTTTTCGAAGGCTATGACTTTGATAGAACTTAGTAACGTGTACCTGTATTTGTCACTGTTCATAGAATTTCTTAATACTTTAAATATTTCTGATGGAATGTGGATAAGAAAATGGTTTTTACCCTCGCGAATCGATTCACTAGAGAGTTTTAAGACTTGGCCTTCCAAAATCAATGTCTTTCTGCCTTGCCGTGTCCCACCAGTTAACACAGACTGAACATTTTTCTTCAGGAGGCCAAAGTAGAGATAGACAAATTGGGGTTTCCTGTGTGCAAAGCTGATGTAGGGTAGAATTTAATTCTGTACTGCTACCCTAGGACCTGTCCCTAGCCCTTCCTTACGGAAAGGCAAAGTTTCACAGGCAGCCACAAGGTGATTGTAAATCACATTTTGCCCCATGAAAGAGAAGCTAATCCTAGCAAACGTGGTGTTCTCGTTCCTAAGTATTTGTGGACCGTGGAGTAGACGCCACTAGATATTATGCTGTTTTTGCTATGGCAACGGCAATGCATTGTCATCTAAGTGTTCGTGTGTGCATAATATCAGAGGCCGGGTGCCGACAGGACAAACCACATCAGCATGGGGAGCGAAGTTGATGTCGCTTCCCTTGTTTTGTTTTAATGTCCTGCTGAAATATCTCTGAAGCCTCACAAGACACTTTGCTTTGATCAACATCCTTCAACGTTCAAAGGCATCCTGGAGGTGTTTGTGAGACAGCTGCTTGCTGAAATAACCTTGATTGCTTTTTCTAAGAATTGTCACTGCACGCCGCAGAGATCTGTGGAGTTTCTAGCAAAACTGCTGAGAGTGGCAGCCAAGTTCATCTATATTCAACATACTAAGTCCCCCCCCCACTATTTTTCACGAGTGACACCTCATATGATTGTGTGCACAAATGTGCTTAAATATAAGTCTTCGAAGAGACTGCCCATTTTTATTCTAAATACTCGCATAATTTTTCTTATACAAAAGTAACACATGCTCAGTTATAGAAAATTCGGAAAATTCACAAACACAAAAAGGAAAAATACCCTGACCACCACTAAAACCTAAGAGTGTTTCTTTCTAGTAATCTATAATATGAATAGGCTTTTGTTTTGTATATTGTTGCATATAATTGTAATTAAAATGTATACAGAATAGAGTGTATAGGTTTATTTTTAAGTAATTACATAATACATGCCTTTTAATAGTAAAAAAAAAAAATCATCCTGGTATTACATTGACATTCTGATTAAATCTCCCCTTGTTCTGTCAACATTCTTATGTTCTCCTCTTTCAGTTCCCAAGCATCACCAATACTCTCTGCAACAGAAAAGGAAAAAAGCCAAGTTAAATGGTTGGACGCTTAAAGAAGTGCTCGTTTGGGACCCACACAAGTCAACTTCTGAATTGTAGTTATTATTATTATTGTTATTATTATTGTTATTGGACGAAAGAACACAGTGGTCTTCTAAGTATTCTGATTCACTGTCCCATGTGTGGAAAAGTGAGTTTTCCAACTACGCTCGGGGAGCTCACAGAGGAAAGCTTGTCAAGGTGTGGGGAAGATAACTAGCAGCCACCTGGACTGGATTGTGGTGCAGTGACGGGAAAGCCATCTGAAGGAACTGGAGGATGAAAAGCCATAGAGATTTAGAAACTTTCGTAAGCAGAATAGGAAAAGAGGAGCGAAGAACGGGAAGAAGAGAACTAACTAATATTTTGGTTTGGTACCTGGGCCAGGCGCTGTGCTAGGCACTTTCAAACATTACCTCATTTGTCTTTACAATGGTGCTATAAAGCAGAGTGACACTTTGAAGCACAGAAATGTTAGGTAACCAGCCATTTTTTTCTAGTCAGTAATGACAGAAAGCTATCAGTTAGATTTTCAAAGGCAATCCAATCAGAAAAAAAAAAAAAAAGTTTTTTAGACATTTGTACAGACCACTGAGAATTGACAATAGCTAAGATTTTGTAATATTTGCTTGACTTTTTAAAAAAATATTTGAAATAAAATATTGTCATCAAGAGTTCCCCTTACCCTCAAACCACTTTCTTATCTTCCTGCTGGCAGCAGCTGTTAGTATCATGGATGGGTCCTATCTTTCTACTTTATTTTTTAAATTATTACAGGATTTTGAAATTTTTGGTTTTAGTCATATCTTTTTATACCAAACACAGACAACCATTTTAAAAAGGTAGCAGGAAGAACTGATATGGAAAAGCAACCAGTCAGAGAAAAATGTAAGAGAGATCTTCCTCTGAAAGTTCATTTTGGTCGTATTCATAAGTGGAATTCATCTTGCAAATTCCTATATGGCCCATCAAGATGTCTTCAATGTTTCCAATGTTTAAAATACATAGCAACACTTCTCTTCTTTGGGAGTTTTTATTTATTAGAAATAAATGCATCAGAAATAAAATCAGAAATTAGAACTCACAATGACTGACATTGGCAATACATTATTAGAGAATAAATGTTTGCAAAAAGAGCTCAGCATGGTCTCTATTATTTCATTATCTAAGATTATGTATGAAAGTTACATTTTTAAAAATGGTTGAAGAATTCCAAACATAAGGACATGAAAGCAGCTTTTATCTATTTTGATGAAAACATGTTTGTCTAAACACAAAGATATAAAATATAACCTTTCACATTTATCCTGAAAAATATTTTTGATGAATATTTATTTAATGTGGATTAACAAAGGGAAGGAACAATACAATTTTATCTGTTGTGAAGATGTTGGATATTGTATTAAATTGACTTCATAGTATTAAATACTGTGCTGATAGGAAATATTTGGTTTACGAGCTATATACCAAAAGCTTGAAATTAATGAGAAATTTCTATAATTGTTCGCAAGGTCTCATATTATTATGGAAAAGTTTTGCAAGTGAAAAAAAACAAAAAACAAAAAACAAAATTCAAAAACAAAAACCTCAGAAAGTGAGGAATGCTAGGTTGGAGGCTGTCCAAGGCCTTCCCACTCTGAAATGCCAGGGCTAGAAGGTACTCATCCTTCCTCCACCCACGAACCGAAGGCCTTGACGGAAAGAAATGGAAAAAGAAGATATATAATAGCTCTGGTGCATCGATTCACCCATGAGGCATAAATCAAAGGGAAAAGTCTGGATTATTTTTAGGAAAATCTATGTACCCCCAAACTCAGATGAACCTTCTTGGACAAAACAGTCTCACACAATAAAATGCGAAGCTTGAGAGTTGTACTGAACACTTGTTCTCAAAACTATTTTGACTGAGAGAACTTTGAATTTCCCAGAGAGCAATATTTCTAATATGACTAATTATTCTTATTTGTTTTTCCTGCAACGTTGGCTGGCTAACAACAAGCATCTGCTGAACCTGAAATGGCATAAAATGACTGATGAATAAATTGAGTACGCCCTCTGGCCTTTCTCCGGATGGAACTCCCTGTTGTATTTTGGGGAAGGGAGTGAGTGTGCTAGGTAAGTAATCACGGCACTTTGGTGTGAAAATTATGAGAATTATGGAGAAATATATCAAAGGGTTGAATTCAGCATTATCGCAAATTAGCTAATCTAGTCTTTTGGCACAAAATATGCAGCCTGCTTTGTACGCATTTGGAAGGTTTTAAAAACAAATCAGTACAGCCGTACAGTCAGGACCACGCTAAATAGAGCTGCTGAGACGCACTCGCGGCTCCTGCGCGGTGGGCCCCTTGTGGACAAGCCACCACATCCGAAACACCTCCAGCTGTTGGAGGGACCCACAAGAGAAGCAAGTGCAGACGCAGACACCCTCAGTCAGATAATTACCTCGATTAAGATTCTCGGAATTAAACGGGGTTTAATCAAGGACCCTGGGAAATTGTGAGAACGCCAGTTTTCTGGGCCTGTCCGCCTTCCCCGCAGATGGTAGGTTGCCAAACAAAATCAAAAGAGTCTTAATTACAAGGATGAGAGGCAAAGTCAAAAGGGAATGAGAGAAACTGTGCTTTGTGATGGAGATGGACCAGGACCAATCAGCCACACTCTCCTCTCTCCCCCGCAGGGACAGAGCTACAATGCATCCAGCCAAACACACTAGCAATATTCCTCGACATTCCCGACAGTCTGAGGGGCTGAATTAATAGCGAGGCCAATACATCTAAGGGAGGGGCTGATACCAAATCCTCTGATGACATACGCGAACTTTTTAGGCAATGTTTGGACTGATATTAGAAGAAAAACAACCATGTCACTCCAGCTGTTGTTAAGAAAGCATGACCCCGCCGGAGTCTAAACCAAACCATTACTGGAAATAAATTGCCATATAAATAGAAAGACTGAAAATCAGGGATACGGGGAGGCCAATGTTTTTTCTCAATTTTCTTGCTTCCTCTTAGAGTTTGGATCATAGGCAGAATTGATTCTAAAAGTAATCCATTCCATGACATGTGTCAATATCACCTTTAAAGTCCACTCACTACCAACACTAATGTCCTTGTCATGTAGGTTGCCACATGTAGGTTCCCACTGTCCTGTATGTCTCCATTTGGTCTTTCAATGTGCAGAACCTCATATTTCTATTACTTTGTTTTTCATAAAATTTGGCCTATTATTATGAGTAACATCAAGGAATCATTATCTGTTGGTGGTAATTCATCTGATGCAGCCACTCTGGGGGTAGAACATTATAAAAACCATCGTATCTCCTCCCCAAGTCATACTTATGATAATGTCTTCTCACATAAATTTCATGTTTTGTATTTTATAAATTAAACATAAATCCATCCCTGTCCATTTTCCTGTTATTTACCATTATTACAAGCCACAAATACAAACAGTTCATGCTCAATTTCCCTGCAGGTTTTCCTCTTATCAGTGCTCTCCAGTTTCTATTTCTAGGAACTTGCATTTTTTTTATTCTTTTGTTTGGATCTTCAAAGATTTCCTTCAAACTGTTCTTCCTACACGCCCTCTCCTTTGGCCTCTAAAGCTTTACATTTTCTCTTTTTCTCAGGTTCTATACCATCACCCCCATATTCCGAACCCTAATGAGTGATAGATTCTTCTACTTTGGGCTTCTTATTCTTATGATTTATTCTTAAATTTTCTTCCATTTATGCATCTGGAATGATCTCTGTGGCTCCCATGTCTGTACTTCTGAAGTCTTAAAGCTAACTCTCTGACCATATGTTATTAATTGCCTCTCCCTGCCCCCCCCCACTAGATCCTCTACACAGGTCTTTCCACAGCACTTTTGCAACTAATGCTCATTCTTATTTTGTTTTCCTTCTACCTTTTCTTGCTATACAATTGGCTATCCTATTTTCCACAATTCTTCCTGAAGTTCCTAAAGTGCCTTCTTGTAGCCTTACTTTATCTAACAGATAAAGAGATTGCACTCCAATCCTACAAATATAGGTTTCAAGCTCAACCGAATGATTGGTTTTCTCGGCTGCATGTGTGTAGATATGCATAAGCAATTTTTGTCACTCTTTAGACATTATGCACTCAAAACTTCCTAACTGCATATTAAATCCAAAACGATTTGTACAATATGTTGATATATGCAAAGTAGCACAACACTAGTTAAGAAGTGAAGGAAGTTGGATTTTAATTCTAATTCTGTCACTAACTTTATGGATAGTTTTTGTTTTGGTTTGATGTTCATCAGGGAACACAGTCAACTAAAATGGTTGGTTTGTTTATACTTTTACCCTAAGTGAATATGTCATGTATTTAACCTTCAAAAATTACTTTTAAAAAATAAACATTCCACTCTCCCCCTATAACTGGCTCCAAAAAAAAAAAAGCATTTTATTTTATTTTATTAATTTATTTTAGAGAGAGCGAGCGTGAGATGGGGAGGGGCAGAAGGAGAGAGAGAATCTAAGCAGACTCCCCGCTGAGTGCAGAGCCCAACCCAGGCCTTGACTCCATGAACCTGAGACCACAACCTAAGCCTAAACCAAGAGTCAATTCTCAACTGACTGAGCCATCCAGGTGCCCCGAAAACATTTTTTAAATGTATAAATGTCCTACATGTATCTTTTGTAATTTTGTTCTACATACTCTTTTATATCCTGAATTCTATGGAACTTTATTAGTTATTTAGAAAATGAACTCTCTTATTTACTTTTGAATTGGGCATGGAACCCTAAGAAGGTACCACTGCACACCTGTTACAAAGCTACAATTAAAAGCACTGATCACATCAAACGTTAGTGAGGATGTGGAGGAACTAGAACCTTCATTCACTGCTGGTGGGAATGCAAAGTGGTATTACCACTTTGGAAAGTAGTTCAACAGCTTCTTAAAAAATTAAACACATACCTGCCAAAGGATCCAGCCATTCCACTCCTACACATTCATGCAAAAAATCAAGTATATGTCCATAAAAAGACTTGCTGTTAATGTTCATAGCAGTTTAATTTGTAATAGCCAAAATATTGGGAACAACCCAGATGCCTATCGAGAGGCGAGTAGATAACGGACAAATGGATAAACATACAGCAAACACATAAACACCGCGGTTCATCGCACAACAGAACACGACTCAGCAGTAGTATTCATCCACATAGAAACATGGATGGGGGGCGCCTGGGTGGCACAGCGGTTAAGCGTCTGCCTTCGGCTCAGGGCGTGATCCCGGCGTTATAGGATCGAGCCCCACATCAGGCTCCTCCACTATGAGCCTGCTTCTTCCTCTCCCACTCCCCCTGCTGTGTTCCCTCTCTCGCTGGCTGTCTCTGTCTCTGTTGAATAAATAAATAAAATCTTTAAAAAAAAAAAAAAAAGAAACATGGATGGATCTCAACATGGTTTTGTTGACTAAAGGACTCAGCCCAAAAAACCATATTGTATGAGTCCATTTAATAAAAATTATATAAAATGCAAACTAATATATAGTGTAGAAAACAGATCATTAGTTGCCTGGTAAATGGTGATGAGGAGGTGCTTGAGGGTATAATTACAGAGACACTAACTTTTGTGGATAGTGAAGTATGTTAAACATCTTGATTGTGGTGATGGTTTCAGTGATATATAAATATGCCAAAATAGATCAAATTATACATTTTAAACATGTTCAGTGTATCGTGTATCAATTGTATCTCAATAAAACTGTTGAAAAAGAAAAATAAATTGGAAGTGGAGAAACGTCATTCCACTCAACATCTGGAAAATGAAATTTAACTTATATGAAGACATCACTCAGATAAAAAAGGACTTTTTAGCTTGCTGAGTTTTATTAGATGTTGTAAAACTAACTGTTAAAGTTTTTAGTATAATCTTGTCTTAGAAACAGGAAAAAATAATTAAAGCATATTTCTTCTGTTCTAAGGTGAATATGATTAGAACCATGACATTTGCTTAAATGTCACATTTTCTTGAATGTGTGAAAACAATCCTTCTGATCAAAGTGGTCAGAGGCACAATAGAAGCTTGAGAATATTCTCTCCAGTCGGTATAGGGCAGGCCCCAAAATAGAGGTTGGCTTTGAGATATTAGTGTCGGGAAACCAGAAGGGACCAAGACCCAGTACAGCAAAGTAGCCGAGAGTGCGGAGTCCACAGCAAGCCGTCCTGGGTTTGAATCCCAGCTCTGACACTGACTTGCAGTATAACTTGGCAGATATGGAACTTTGCTGATCTTCAGTGTGCTTATCTGTAGAGTGGGTGTGATAAGAGTGCCCACAGCACAGTGTTATAACAAGCACCAAATGAATGAATTTAAGTAAAGCACTTAGATATCTAGCACTATAAAGTGCTATTATTTGTCATTCAAGAAGAACCCATTATTAAACTACAAAATGATCATTTGACGTCACCCTAGATCTAGAGTCAAAACAATCACAATTCTATTAATCGAAAGTTTGATAAGGAAAACAATAACTTGAGTCTAAATTATAAAAAAAGAAATTAGGGGCGCCTGGGTGGCTCAGTCGTTAAGCGTCTGCCTTCAGCTCAGGGCATGATCCCGGGGTCCTGGGATCGAGCCCCACATCGGGCTCCTCTGCTGGGAGCCTGCTTCTTCCTCTCCCATTTCCCCTGCTTGTGTTCCCTCTCTCACTGGCTGTCTTTCTCTGTCATATAAATAAATAAAGTAAAATCTTTAAAAAAAAAGTAATTAGAGGTAAAACAGTTAAAATTTAGTTGGAAGAAGTATGTATGTTCATAAGCTTTAACAGATCAGACTTCTTTATTTTTTCTCTACCTCTTGATTTTCAGTTAACTAATTTTAGAAGCTTTGTTTCTTGACTCGATACCCCATGTAACCATTACATGAAGTAATTCAATGTAGATATGAACCTAGGTTTAAAATGACTTAGTAGGGGCTCCTGGGTGGCTCAGTCGGTTAAGCGCCTGCTCAGGTCATGATCCTGGGGTCCTGGGATCAGCCCCACGTCTGGTTCCCCGCTCAGTGGGGAATCTGCATCTCCCTCTCTCTCTTCCTGCCACTCCCTCCCTTACACTTTCTCTCTCTCTGTCAAGTAAATAAATAAAATCTTTAAAAATAAATAAAATAAAAATAACTTAGTATGCAAAACTGTTGATAAAACCAACAACCACATGAAATAAAGTAGTTTTAAAAAATCTCTTCATTTTTCTCAAGTAACACCTGGTAGTAACAAAGTATTACCTTACAATTGTACCACTATGAAATGTTACTATAAGACCATCATTTCTCTAGTATAACTGTTAAGCTCTTTTGAATTTTAGTAAAGAAAGCCCATTCTCAATAATAGGGAGGTCAATATAGGCATATACATGGAATTGAACTAGAACGAGAAAGCTTTCGCTTTTATTGCTACATCCCCAGCATCTAGAACAGTCCCTGGAACATAATAGAGTCCCTGTCAGTATTAACATCATGAATGAATAAACAAGAATCAAGGTAACCCTGGGGACCAGCAACTCTGTTTTTATCTCATGATCTTCATATTTTCTATTTCTCTTACTTCAAACTGGCCTAATGTCCCCACATTCTTTATTTCCAGATCCCAGAAAGTGATCATTTCTTTACTGTAACATTACTATTCATCCCTGCTAAGCAGCAGGGCTACTAGCCCACCTACAAACGCAGACTACTCTTTAAGTATCCATTCCTGGTTCACATTATGAACAGTGCCCGTGTAAGAACAGTCTAGTGGTAATATCTGGGGTAGGCCAATGGAAGTGGAGGAGAACATTCTCAGTGATCATAACCACAAATCCAGTCTAGTGAGCCAGTATCTGAGACGAGAAGATGGACCTAACTGGCAAGTCATGAGGAAAGAATTTATATCGAGTCCTTGAAATATTCAATGTAGCAACTCTGAACATCGAGAGATAATATGATATGGCTACTGAAGAAAATTGCTAAGAGTAAGAGTTAGAAAGAGGAGTGCAGCTATAAAAAAAATTCCAAAAAAATCTGAATGACACCTACCAAAGAAAACAATTACAGGGCCCCCAATCAAGACTGTCAAATGATCTTAACTTCTCTGTTGCAGTTTGTCAAATCTTGACTACTGACAGATTAGCTAATATTTTTATCACAATTGTCTGTCTTTTTCATACAAGCTCTTTGAAGAAATTATCTGCATTTTAAAGTATATTTACATAGGGGCGCCTCGGTGGCTCAGTCAGACTTTGGCTTGGGTCATAATCCTGGGGTCCCAGAATCGAGCCCTGCATCGGGCTCCCTGCTCGGCTGGGAGTCTTCTTCTCCCTCTCCCTCTGCCTCCCCCCCTGCTTGTGCTCTCTCACTCTCTCTCTCTCTCTCTCTGTGTCAAATAAATAAATAAAATCTGTAAAGTATATTTACATAGAACTGTTCAGAGTACTCACTATTACCACATCCAAAAATGTGATGTTCATTTCGTCCCGGGTCATATGTCTTTTCTTAAGATAAGTAACATCTCTAAAATTACAGGAGGAGATTAGACATAGACTCGCAATTTTATAAAATTTTTATTTTTCCCTAGGACAAATGATACTATAGCAAAGATAAGTAATCTAAAAACACCTAACTTGCCAGGAAAGAGAATATTGTCCTAGAGGAAAAAATGACCTTAAACAAATGCAGAATTAAGTTCTATTCTAGAACTTTCAGCTCGGCAGGATCGTCAGTGTCCTTATGTGTTATTCAGCCCAACACTTCGATTACATAAAGGAAAACTGAGCTTTGAAAATATTGATGCTCCCTCTTTCAATAATGGGTGGAATAGAGAAAAATTTGTACACCATCAACAGCCTTGACCTTACTTACAACTCTAGAACACTACCCCTAACATTTGCAGACATACATACTTTTCTAGGACATATAGTATACTCATGATGATAAACAATGTGTTAAGCAATTGAAACAACTATACATAAATTTTAAAAACATAAATCATACAAAGTATGTTCTCTGATCACAATGCGGTAGAACTCGAAAACAATAACATTTCCAAGATAACCCAACATATTTGGAAATTAAATAATTCACTTTTAAATAATCCACAAAGTTAAAGAAGAAATCATAAGAGAAATTAGAAAATCTTCCCAAATAAATGAAAAAATATAAAAATTTCTTCGATGCAGCTACAGTAGTGCTCTGAGAGAAATTTAAGAACTTTATACCCAAACGAAGTGTGGTATAAAATCAATTGCTTATGGTTCTAAGTTCGGAAGCTAGAAAAATACAAGCAGGGTAAATGGAAAAAAAAATAGAAGGGATGAAAATTGTTCAAAATATAAACAATAGAAAAAAACGAACACACTGCAATTTGGTTCTTTGAAAGATCAACAATATTGATAAATTCCTTTCTAAGCTGATTAATAAAGAGAGAACAGAAATCACCAATATCAATAATAAAAGAGAGATGATCACTTCAGATCTTACAGATTTATTTATTTATTTATTTTTTCAGATCTTACAGATTTAAAATGATACTAAGAGAATATTTTTAACAAATTTTACTCCAAAATATCAATAGCTTAGATGAAATGACAAACTTATTGAAAGGTGCAGCATACCACAACTGGCACAAGATGAAACACAAAATCAGAATGTCACTATCAATGCAAGAAACGGAATTCATTATTAAAACAAACCTTCTCACATAGACCGGTGCTAATACTATTTTCTATAACAGCAATATTATTACAGAAAGGACTTATGTAATGTTTGTCTTGTGTTGTATGATTATGCTATAATTAGTTCTGTAATAAAATTATTCGTTAATCAAAGTGTATGAAGTTGACAAATTATTAATTATATGTAATATTGCATAAACGTGATTTTATCTAGTATGTTATAGGTTTATTGTTACATACATAATGTTTATTATGTACCAGATAGTTTACATACATCATTTCATTTAATACAACAATTCTGTGACATAGGTTTTATTATCTCCACTTTAATCAAGGAAGAGACTGAAGAACAAAGAGGTTAATTACCTAAACTCATACAGCTAGGAAGAGGCTGAGGAGGCTCTAAGGTCTGTTGTGATGGATTGAATTTAGAAGGTGGAAGGAAGGCGTTTGACAATACTCCAATGTTTCCAGATGGGGTGACCAATGTCGCGTGGTGCTATTAACGGGTTTAAGAACGAGTAAGAACCACACAAATTCCACATGTTCGTGGAATTCTTTATTAAGGAGTTCACAACCACCACTATCTTTGTTTTTCACACCAACTCTTGGATATGAGAGAAGTGAGACTCACATTGGTTAACTTACTTTCACTGGATGATGCAGCTAGCCAACAAAAAAAGCCAGGATTCAGACCCATGACTCCTAAAGTCTTGCATTTTTAACAACTATACTGAGGGGAAAAAAGCGATTCCAGGTTAAGATATACTAATGATATATAGCTTTCTGCTTCGGACCTCAGAAAGCACTTACAGCAACCAGGTAGTCACGGACGCCATATTAACAGTTGATATGCTCTGTTCTGCTTGCCCACACAGAAAGCTGCCATTTTGGTTTTAGGAAAGTACAGTAAATCTAATGGGAGACACATTAGAGCTGGCATATTAAAGCCGATCTCCAGAGTTGACATGCCAGGAATTTACATTCCCCTCGAACCCCTCAGGTACCGTAATTCATGCTGAGAGTAAAGAGCTTCATGATACGCAAGTTTGGCTTTAGTGTGGAGGGAAGAAAAGGGATGATGTCAGAAGAAAGACTGTGAGTGCTTCACAGTATGGTACCACCTGAATTGTGTTGACTCTGATCTGGACCTACCAGCCACACTCAGAACAAAAGGAAGAAGTGCTTTTCCTCCCATCTCAAAGCGGACAGTGGAAGATTCAGCTCCTTCATCCCTGGTATAGGTGCTGACAGGAGATGACAGCAAGTGCCACACTCTGGCAGGGACCAGGGCAGCCAGTGCAGTGACTATGGATCGACACCTCCATACGGTGAGCACCAGGGCATCCAAAGAAGGATCATGGATGCTTCTCTATGACCCAGGGACCACTGATGGTTGTGCAAGGCAAGAGTCCATGGGAGGCCCGCTGAGGCTCGCGGAGGAGGAGGAGACTTGGTGTCCATACCAAGGACGACATGGACAACAGGAGATTGCTTCTTCCCATTATCCCATGCACCTGGCTGACTTGCCCTGGCTGTTGTGACCTGGGCGAACACACATTAGCAGTGTTCATTCTTCCTGTCACTAAGCGATTTTTCAGAGCTCTGCATATCCAGTTCTAGTCAGTTATTCTAAAACTCGCTCCAGGAAACCTGAGCATCTAGTTTAAAGTCAGGATTCCTTTTTATATAGAGGATGCCGAGTAAGTTCCAGATTTATATTGCAGGGTTTTACTCATGCCAGAAGCTAATATTTTCCAAATTACATTTATTGGTGTATTTTAATGCCAAAATGGTTTATAATTTTGTTCACCTCTTCATATTTAAAAAATAAAGTTATACAGTCACATGATTAGATGTGATAAAAGCTCAGAGAAGTGTACGATGAAAAGTTAAAGCCTTCCACAAACCCACACCTTGAGTCCCTCTTCTCAAAGGGAGCCACTATTAACAGGTACTTGTCTGTAAGTCCAGAAACAATTTCCATGCATATAACTACATATATAATTTTTAAACATAAAAAAATGATCATACAATACTCACTTTTCTATACCATAATTTTTACTTGATAATGTATTTTGAAGATTTTTATTCAATCTACATATACATATCTTTGCTTCGGCAGTGTCTGTTACAAGAACTTAATTACAGTGCCTTATTGTGATTGATTGTTCTTATGAAGAGAGCTATAATCACATCAGTGTACTTACATTTTTAAAAAAAATTTTTTAGTATAGTTGACACACATTACATTAGTTTCAGGTGTACAACATAGTGATTCAACATCCCTATAAATTATGCTGTGCTCACCGCAAGTGTAGGGACCATCTGCTACCATACGGAGCTATTATGATATCATTGACTATACTCTCTATGCTGTACCATTTATTCACATGACTTAACTGGAAACCTGTATCCCCATGTCCCTTCACCCACCTTGCCCATCCCCCACCCTCTTCCCTCTTACAACCATCAGTTTGTTCTCTGTATTTATAGGTCTGATTCTGTCTTCGTTTATTCATTTGTTTAGCTTTGTAGATCCCAGATGTGAGTGAAATCCTATGATAGTTGTCTTTCTCAGTCTGACCTATTTCACTTAGCCTTATACCCTCTAGGTCCGTCCATGTTGTCATAAAGTCTCATTCTTCTTATGGCTCTGTAATAGTCATCTGTGTGTGTGTGTGTGTGTGTGTGTGTGTGTACCACATCTTTCTTATCCATTCATCTACCTCTGGACACTTAGGTTGCTTCCATATCTTGGGTATTGTAAATAGTCCTGCAATAAACAGCAGAGCATATATTTTTTTGAATTAATATTTTTGTTCTCTTTGGATAAATACCCAGTAGAGGAATTACTGGATCATATGATAGTTCTATTTTAATTTTTTGAGGAACCTCCATACTGTTTTCCATTGTGCCTGGACCAATTTACATTCTCACCAACAGTGCATGGGAATTCCTTTTTCTCCACATCCTTGCCAATACTTGTTATTTCTTGTCTTTTTGATTTTAGTCATGTCTCACTGTGGTTTCAATTTGAATTTCTCTGATGATCAGTGATGTTGAGCATCTTTTCACTGTTGGCCATCTGTATGCCTTCTTTGGAAAAATGTCCATTCAGGTCCTCTGCCCATTTTTTAATTGGATTGTTTGTCTTTTGGTGTTGAGCTGTATAAATTCTTTATATATTTTGGCTATTAAACCCGTGGCTATATGGTCAATTAATCTATGACAAAGGAGGCAAGAATGTCCATTGGGAAAAGACAGTCTCTTTAGTAAATGGTGTTGGGAAAATGGGACAGCTACATGCAAAAGACTGAAACTGGACGACTTTCTTACACCACAAACAAAAATAAATTCAAAATGAATTAAAGACCTAAATGTGAGACCTAAAACTATAAAAATCCTAGAAGAGGTCAGAGGCAGTAATTTCTCTGACATCAGCTGTAGCAACATTTTTCTAGATCTGTCTCCTAAGGCAAGGGAAACAAAAGCAAAAATAAACTATTGGGACTACGTTAAAATAAAAAGCTTTTGCACAGCAAAGGAAACCATAAACAAAACAAAAAAAGGCATCCTGCTGAATGGAAAAAGATATTTGCAAATGACATATCCGACATCAGTGTACTTATATTTTGATGTGCACTTTAAATTTCAAATATATTTCAGATTTGGTAAATATTGCCAGATTTCATTTGAGAATAGGTTTCGTCGGGTTCCAGTTTCATCAACAGTGTATGACAGGCCTTCTTTCCCTCCCGAACTGATGTTATTAACCTCTAAAACCTTTGTTTCACTGACTAAACCATTACTATATGGTAGTAAATAATACGGGTAATAAATAGCAGAAATTTGAGGCTTTGAACGTAATAAAAATAATAGTAATGGATGAGTGCACCAGGTTTGTTTATTAATTTCAAATTATGGTTCTATGTTCCATGGGTTTGTTTTTTGGGTTTTTTTTTTCCCCAGTATGATATTGAGGTATTGAAAAAGTGAGAGAGAAAAAAATCACTTGGGATTCCTTTGAAATTAAATGAAAGAAGATATAGACTTTCCTCCCATTATGAATTGTGTATTTTCTACATGTCCCTTAACAAATCAGCATGGAATTACATAAGAACCCCAAATATTGAATTTTCTGGAAAATCAAATATTTGTCTTGGAAAGGAGAAATGACAGCCACTAAGGATAGTTAAATGAATTTACCAACAAGAAATACATTTTATCACATCATAGGATGTATCTCATTGACAAGAAGCTTTTATTACATTGATTTTAGGAAGTAATTTTTATTGTACATTTGTACTTTTCCGGATGGCATAGTCACTGGAGAAAGAGGAGTCAAGGAAAGAGAAGAGTCACATTTAAGAGAGGAAGAGAGAAAGATGAGGAGAGTGAAGAAAGGGAAGAGAACGACAGAAATGCACTGGTGTGAAATGGCCTATTTTCATTTCCTTGTGGGATTCCCTTTACTTAGTAAAAGATGATTCTTTCAGACATAGAAGATTCATGCTGCATAATCCCAACTTATAACATTTTCTTCTGAATTTTGGTTTGATTTTGATGAAGCTGATCCCTGAGCTGACAGGGTTCACATTTGGGGGATTATCAGGTGTAAGTCAGCAGAAAACAAAATGCTTAGATGAGAATGAATGATAACAGAATACGCTTTAAACTGTTCAGCTTCAAAGAATTCTCATCCAGAGTGATCAAATATAAAATTAACAAAGGTTTATTCACCATTAGTTTTGTTCTAAATGGCACGGGAGTGTTGTGCACAGGGAGCACGGATACACATGCCCCACGGTGTAAATGTTAAATCACGTTTCTAGGGTGAAAGCTTATAAGCAGAGAGCAGCGATCCACTGCTCCCCCAACCCCTCATTATTCCATGGAGACATACGCTGAGATGAGCAGAGCTGGGCTGGATGCCTTACGGCTGAGGGGCCTGCCCTTTGAAAACCTCATGTATTTATAAAATCCAAGAGGTAGGAGGAGCCTGTGCAGCTAGACAACAATGGAAGCTCCTTGTCTAGGAGAGAAATGGTGGGGGGTGGGGGAGGGTGCTGGGAAAGGGCCTCCAGCTTGCTCTTCCACCAAACTAACCCCAATCAGCTAAACCAGGTCTTTATGAAACTGCCAGTAAGCAAAAGGAGGACGTGCTTCCAGAGTCACCCAGATTTGTCTCTCCTCTGCTAGTTGGCATAGTACCCACTGAATGAAGGTCCTAGCCATACAAATCCCACTACCATTTCACAGAACACAATTAACTCGTGTCTTGGATTTGAATCTAAGTAGGATAAACATGACCCAGCTTTTTTGTTTCTCCATTTATGTCACTGAGCATTTATTCATTATTTTGGAATTCTAACTCTGTTATTTGCTATATTGATGACCTCGAGCAAGTGACTGAACTTCACTAAGCCTTAGCTTGCTCACTTGGAAACCAGGGCTAACAATGCGTTTATCTGAAGGTATTCTTTAAGGAAGAAATAAAATAAGTCATGTAAAATGCTTATTGAAGTACCTGTTTCTTTCTTTCTTTCTTTCTTTCTTTCTTTCTTTCTTTCTTTCTTTTTTTAATAGGGAAGGAAAGAAACAGACTTTTCTAATTTGGTTATCCTGGAGAGGGAAAACCATCTAATACTAAAAGCCCTATTTAATAAAATTCTTACCGAAATAGGACATGTTAAATTGACGTCTCTAGAAGTTGTTACTCCCTAGTTTTTAGATCTCTGTGCATACCATCTTCTATTTTAAGAAAACAATGTGGAGTCTATGACATTCCTGAATCTTACGGTAGGAGGATGTTTCTGTATAGTTGTCCCATCTTTGAGACAATGCGTCACAAATGGCATAACTAAAGCATAGTTCCCAAACTAATCTGAATATCCAGTGTAGTCAAATAAGTGCAGAGCAATTAATTCCGCATTTATTGTCGCTATTTAAGGACTAAGTAACAGAAAGGTCATGATTCTGATCTTTAAGCCTACCGTGTTGAAACGGAATTGTGTAAGTATTTTAATGTGAATGACAAGGTCGTAAAAATTAATCTCCAAATATCTCTAGTTTTAAATTCATAAAACTAAATTAAGCCCAAACTCTAATCACCTGAGAATTTTTAATTTCTTCGCTTGTAGTTCTTGGTACTTCTTGATGTGGTTAATGTTGAAGCTCGGACCTGCCGCCGCCCGTTTCAGCTCGTGAACACATATTCTGAGCAGAATCGAATGTCTCTCGGTATTAGTTTTAGGGAAACAGGACATCAAATTCTTCTTTGGGTATTCTACAAAGGGCTTTTGAGAGAGAATGTCTCAAGAATATGTTTGACCTGAGGCATATCTGAAATGGAATAATAGAGACATGTGTCAAAATAGACTATTCTGTTACCTGAAACATTTCCCCAAATCTCCCACTGGTAAAATAATGACATGTGGTTCTGAAAAGTAGGGCCACTCTGGTGGGAACAGGCAGAGTCATCACTCCCGATTTCCTAAAATCTTCAGGTACCAGAAAAAAATGCCACATTTTCCCCATTTGAGAACTCAAGTTAAAAGGCCTTCAAAAACAGAAAATAAGTGAAAACTTTACTGTCTTTTAGATTTGGGGCAGGTATACAAACCATTACCTCCTTTAGTAATTTGTCTCTATCGGATGAAATGGTTGTATTTTTGCTCACCTCACATCATCCATGGGCATCATGGGAACCTCTGAATTTTAGAGTTGCTATTAGGCCACTTGCCACCATTGGGCAAGCTAAGAAGCCTCAATTTCTCCACCTTGACTTCACAGATTTAAAATGAGGATTAAATGTGGTCATAAATAGCATGACCATTATGTAAGAACCTCAAAAAATGCAAATTCCCTTTTATTTTGTGGGAAATTTTCCAAAAATATCTTCACACAGAGGCATAATAAAAGAGCAAATGACTGAGTCTCTGCCCCAGTTGCTAAGTATAGGTTCCTGAAATTCACAAGACGCAGTAAGTTCAGACAGTTGCGTTCATCAATTCAAGCAGCTGCCAATTGATCCCTTTCCCCACTAGCTAGTCTCATTGGAGTAACACGGTATAATGTGAAGAGATTGGCTTTTAAAGTCCAAGAGTCGTGAGTTCGAACCATGACTCCACCACTCCCCGGCGGCATCATTTACAAGGGACCTATCCTTTCTGAAGCCATCTACAAAGTGAGGTGAGTGCTAAGCTCACTGTCATATTGTACGCGGTACTGCATATTGTAAGCACTCCATAAATATTACGTTTACTCCAATGTTGCTCTTTTCAAAGAAAAAAATATCAGGTAATGTGTAGAGTTTGAAAATTCCTGCAAATCAGAAAAAAAAAAAAAAAGACATCAAACAGAGAGCTTTGAGCAGAGGGAAAATAAAGGTATTAATTAGGAAAACACAGTAAAGAACCCGAAAACCACCTAGTTCAAAAAAATACGTTTCCCTCTACTTTCTCTGACATTACAACAAAACGCTATGACATCCGTACATTTCAAAATATCAGAGTGGGCACTTTATTTGAGGTGTTTTTTTTTTTATATGAGATTCTTGAGTTTGATTTCTAGCTGTCAATCAAAATGCTACCTTTAATCGTAACAGTTCCTGTCCCTGAATTTTGATATGAACCCCATTAAATGTTATTGAAAAGCAGCCTTTATAAACTGTTGCCATCCAAAGCTAATGAATAATGTAACGTGTTGTTCATATTAATTCATAAAATCTGCAAATAATGAGACGTGAAATCTAATCAGTACATTTTAGACATCACTGTTTCTCTTTAAGGATGACGTGATGAGCCAGATTAAATTGTAATTGTTATTTTGTTAAACGATTTGCCATTTAATCCATATGACATCTGTATCCGGTGCATTTTAGCTGACTCCTAGGTAGCTAGCTGTCTGCCACCAAAATAACATATGGTCGAATTAAATAGATGTCGTCACTTGTAGATGGGTTCAAATTTTACAAAAGTTAAGAAAACTATCTAACTCACAGAAAGTCAAAAGAATTCCAAACCCCTCTCCCCCCCAAAAAGCTATGTGCCAAGTGGAATACAATTCTCTCAGAAAATAATCACCTCCAGGAAATCTCAAGGGGAGAAGTTGAACACATTGCCCCATAGCCTCTGCATTGATTCAGCAAAAAGTAGCAAGAAAATTAAAAAACTGGTTTTGTGTACAGAAGACAGTGTCTGTCTCTCAATACCTTTACATGAACTCATCTCATTCTTAGTCATGGAAAGAAAACACCTACACACTTCTATGAAACCAAAGTCAACAGAAATATCCACATATCCAAGATAAGGATTTTTGTCAAAGAGGAGAGATGTGCTGAAGGTATTCCTAACATCAAATAACTTCGTTTTTGTTTTTTTTCTTAATTTGACAATGTTTCTTTTGCTGAAAGAAGCAGAAATGCAGCTTCCAAGTTCATAAGCTATTTCTTTTTCAGAATCTCCCCAACTGTCCAAAAGTATAAAATCTAGATCTCTTCAAATAACAAGTGAGAGACATTTATCCTTACTTGTAATTGTTTAAATAGAAAGTGAAACGATATTAGAAAAACACTTTCGATTGTAAGGCAAAGGTTTCGGCACAAGCAGTATCGGCAAGCTTGTGGAGAGGGCAGCGCTTTGAGATCTGTTGGTCAGGATCCAAATCGGTGCAAACGCTGGGGCGGACATTTTAGTAAATAACTGATGTACAACCTTTCAAGTCGGAATCTCTCCTGTAAGAATTTGTCCTATGAATGTACGTGTGCATGTGAGCGTGAACATGCATGAAAATGCCAGTTGCCATGTTTGTTTGTAACAGCAAAAGAGTGGTGGCTCCACCACCCAGTGAACGCTGTGTGACTATAAATCGATGGCCTTAAGCAGAGATGTAAGGCTGGTCAGTCACCCAAAGCACCTCAAATGAAAATAGCCTCCTCAGTTGGGCTAGGAGACCGTGAAACACATTCCTAACATCTAATGGAAGGGAAAATTAAAAATTCTAAAAATGAGTGAATTAATGAATGAATGAGCACTTCTTTAGTGCTGAACTAGCAAACTCAAAGTTATAAAATACACAACCCTGACTGCCACGAAAGGATCTCTCTCTCCTTCCCGTGCTTCTGTTTTTACAAATAGTGATTCTGAGCACTGCGGTCCCTAGAGATATGTAATTGCTCCTCAGGACCAAGATTATGGAAATTATCTTTACAATTAATTTCAATTACATATAAGAGCAATTTTTCTTGGAGCACCTGGGTGGCTCAGTCAGTTAAGCAACAAACTCTTGATTTCAGCTCAGGTCACAATCTCAGGGTCATGACATCGAGCCCTGCCTCGGGCTCCGCAATGGACATGGAGCCTGCTTAAGATTCTCCCTCTCCCTCTGCCCCCTCCTGAAACATAATAATAATAATAATAATAGTTTAAAAAGAGCAATTGATCTAGTTCACTTTAAACTATACTCGCTTGAATGTAAATTTCTCAGTAAGATGTAAGTTCCATGAGCTAGATTCTGTTTGTTCAATGTTGTACCCTTACTCGCTAGCACCTAGAAGAAAGAACAAGTGACACGCAACAGGCAATCAATATGTATTTGCTGAAAAACCAATATGGTAATTCTTTTTTTTTTTCTTCTTTTTGTTTAGAGAGGGAGAGGGAGGGGGAGGGGGAGGGGCAGAGGGAAAGGAAGAGAGAGACTCCCAAGCAGGCTCCACACCCATTGCAGAGCCTGAGACAAGGCTCTATCTCATGACTGGTCCTGAAATCATGACCTGAGCCAAAATCAAGAGTCTGCCACTTAACGGCCTAAGCCACCCAGGCGCCCTCAATAGGGTAATTCTGATGAAGTTCTTCCACTGTAAATAGTTCTGATGTAATTGCCTTGTTCTTCAAAAAAATAAAAATAACGAAAACATCATCTTTTTCCATGATGCACGTTGGTCAATACGTTTACTATTTATCTTAAGAATCTTGGTCATTTGGATCATGTACTGATCTAAAGACGTCACAGGACTTCCAAAAAGTAACAGAATCTCCAAGTAAGCGGCCGTCAGTTTCAGGTGAAAGCGGTAGGATCTGTTTTCATTCTATAGACTAAGATTACAACATTTATGAAGAAAGCTCAGATATATTAAAAAGGCAACTTTGTTGTAAAAATGGCTCTGACTTTGATTAGTTTTCTCATTTAACAATGCTCTTTAATCCGGGGTCTCTCTGTTTTTATCTGTAAAGTTGCAGGATTGGGGTGGGGCAACCTCTGAGCTTCATTCCAGGTGTAAACTCTTTGATTCTATGACTTTGCAAATACCAATGGGACAAACTGTACCATCAATATGGACTTATCCACGGAACAGACGTCAGACAGAAATTCACCCAGGAGGCAAAAAACAGACAAAAACAGAAAACCAACAACAGTCTATTGTCATCTCCACTCTTGTGCTGCTGTGTACTTCCAAAGAGAACTAGAAAAAAAAATTTGACATGAATATTCCTCTACACGGAGCCTCTCTTTTCTCTCTCCCTTACCTCCACACTTTCCACATTTCCACAGCCTTCCATCTCCAAGTGAGAACTAGCTGATGAATTTTGCAAAGAGAAGAAATCTCTTCTCTCCACGGATTATTCATAGATCACTCACTAATTGAGCAATGAAACGGATATTCACATACTGCTGCACCACGTTTTGGTATAAAATGACAATGTAAAAAGAAAGCTTTCAAAACATGTATAACATTTGATCTAATAATTCCACTTATTCAAATGTACTCTTTTAAATTATTTTGAGATAATTTCAGAGTTACAGAAGAGTTGTATAAATAGTTCAGAGAATTCCTGTGTATCCTTCACCCAAGTAATCCAAATGTTAACACTTTACCACATTGTCATTCTCTCTGTCTGTGTCTTGTCTGTCTCTTTAGATATTAAAGCTATTCATTGGTGCATGACTTATAATGGGGGAAACTGGGAGAAATCTAAATGACAAGCATCAGGGAAATGGTTCCTTAAATTACAGCGTATCTACTATATGGAATATTAAATAGGAATTAAGATGTTGAACGTAATTATTGTAAAGTTCAGGCTTATTAGATAATGCTAAGTCAAAAGGAAGTTAATAAAAATTTAAATGATCACTATAAAGACTATAGTATAATGCTCATTAAATATTGCCAAGCGAAAACTCAGGATACAAATGTGACGATATTTAAATAGATTCGTATGAAAAAGACAAGAAGGGAACATGCAAACATAAATGTAGTTATATCAATTTGATTGAGTAGGATTAGGAATGAGTTTTCTCTATCTTCTAAATAATATAACTCTTTATGGACAATTCTTTAAGATCTTATGGGTGGCTACTTGAAGGTAGGCAGGAGAAAATGCTGAATTTGGAAATTAATCATGAGATCATAGAGAAGGAGCTGTATAAATCACATACTATAAACTCTTCGGTTTGATGGGAGAAACAAGAAAATGTGTCATTTTTCCCAAGGAGAAAATAAAGAGGACTCAAAACAGAGAAGAGATTATTTGAATTGAGACTTCCAGACAAATCAAACTCACACAGGTTTGTGATGAATATTTAACAATCAGAATGCCGAATTCTGCTACACAGTGGTTTAATTTTTTACTATACTACAGGATACAATTGGATTGCTTCTAACCTGAAATTTCACTGAGACATTTCATTCTCTGTGTATTACTACCAGATAAATGCAACCTGACTGCCGACTGAGCACCGAGTAAACGCCAATGAAACAGCCTTTTTAAGCACTAAGAATTTCTGATAATTAAAGTCTACAAAAAAAGATGAGAATCTTTTAGGAAAGAACATTCCCTGTATTCGACTTTTAAAAGTTTAACGGCATATTCAACATAAAGAGAAACATTTCTGAAAACAAAATGTTACAGGTCCACTGAATTCTGCTGTCAGGGCGATTTGGGGTATAAAGAGATCTGTTTTTGAAGTTTTCAAGTTTGAGATGTTTATTAGTCATGCAAGAGGAAATAATTAAATATCAAGTGGGCAGTACCAGTCACAATACATGGTGAATTTCTGACAAGAAGCCTCTTTATCAGAAAGTCTAGTCTACAGAGAGTAGAGGCGATCAGTCCCTTAGTGAAACAACCGGGTATACACAGACTGGATCCCTTCCCAACGTGAGACCACCTGAGTAGTTTAACACTTTAGAAGCTGGTACTTCAAACCCAGACTCTATTGAAGGTAATATCTTTATTGTATCTAAGATAGACTTCATGGTGCGTTAAAACTTTGCTCAAAGAACACTGAAAATCTAAAGCTGATCATAACTGTAGAGGGAAACTCGCTTTTTTCTCTTTTTAAGAAAAAGATGCTTTTATTCTGCTCACAGCTGAGTTTGTCATCTATTGTTATTTCACAGATGACATAATTCACAAGTTATTAAAGGTTTCACTGCAGTCTGAACCTTTTATTGCTACACATTCCAAAACACTTTCAATTTTTTCTAACTACTCTCTAAAGTAATTTCAGTCCCAAAGAATAGAGGAGGAAAAAAATATACATTGAACGTATAAAATAGAGGCAGAACACTGATCTATTATGACATTTATCTTTATGAAAGAAAAGACGGGATGACTGCTTGTGGCTAGATTATTTTTAAGTTCCTTCTTCTCACTCATCTTATAGACACTTGTTAAAGAGAGGTTAGGATTTCTTTACACTTCATGCCAGCTATCTCTCTTCGTTCTTCACGATTTTCATAACTGTCAAATTTCAAATACTAGTGGACAACTTATTTTTTTCAGTTATCCCAATGGCTTTCAACATACCCACTGTTTAGGACTCATTCCTGAATAGAAATACAGCCAGTTTAATATTTTATACACAAAGTCACATGCAAATAAAAATTGGTATCCGTGAAATTCAAAATGCTATCCAGATCTGGTAAGACTCAAATAAAAGGGACTTTGGATCTCTTCAATGTGATATTTATTATACTTTTAAATTACGTGGTACTAAAGTTTCAGTTATACAAGGTCAATAAGTTCTCGAGATCTGCAGTACTATACTGTGCCTATAGTTAACAATACATTATTGTGCACTTTGAGATGTAATAAGAGAGTAGATCTCATGTTAAATGTTCATAAATAAGTAAGGAGGTAATTGAAATAAAATAGTGCTATGTCCATCACGATACTCGTACGTATGTGAAAATATGAAATAATATCAACAGCGCATGTTTGTATATGTCTAGCAGGAAATTATATAAACTAAACATATAAACATTTTTACTAAGTGACCAGCCATTTCCGCTGTGGAGCAGGAATAAAAGCAATGATTACTTTTTATTTGATACATTTCTATATTGTTTGCCTTCTACGACAGGTATGAGGTGTTTTGAAAACCATGAGAAAAACTAAGTTATAAAAGGAAGAATGAGAAATACGTGGAATAAAATAAATACACACTAATCATTACAGCAAATGCACATTTGTGAATTTGATTCAGAAGCTTAATGCCATGTCAAAAATAATTACAAAAGAGAAGATGCACTCTATGAAAATAAAAATTAACTAGAGTTCGTATAATCAAGCTCCTGTAAAAATGGAGTAATAGATATACCAAAGAGATCGCCTTCAAATTCTCCTATTTAATTTAGAAAGTGGTTATTAAGCCTCTAGTACATAGAAGGAACCATGGAAAAATGAAGAAGAAAAAAAATAGTTCTAGCTTTCAAAGTATACGTTACTAACAAATATCATATCCATGTATTCTAACAACCTAACTGGGCCATACAGGGATTAATATTACAAATTTGCCTACATTATGATTTTGAGGATACTATACCTATTCTTAAAAGAAAAACATTCTTTCACTAAATCAGGCTTTAAAATATCCTTGGAAAAATTACCTCTTAAGAAATTAAAAGATAAACTCCGGGTCAGCTTCAGTCACTAGGTTCTAAAACTTGTTCTTTCAAACATTCTGAAAATATTTAACAAGCCTGTCTTGTGTCAGAGACACCGAAGTGAATGAACAAACAAAACTGCTGTCCTAGTAAGCTTGCATTTTAGAGGGAGGGCAGAGAATAAAATTAATAAGAAAATATAGAGAATGTTATACTGTGATAACAATGGGGAATAAAAATAGAGGGGAGAGAAACAGGGATTGGAGGGGGGTTGTGCGGTTACAGAACCACTGAGGGAGAGTGGAGGGTCAAGATAAGAGAGAGGTGAAAGTAGGAGTCAGACCACTACCTGAGGGAAGGGCTTCTCAGGCAGAGAGGGTAGCAATTGCAAAGGCCAAAGACAATGCCTGCTTTTTATGCTTAAAGAGTAAGGACACACATTTATTGGATCACAATGTAGGAGAGGAAGTCAGGTTGGGACTGATCTTGTGAGGCCTCCAATCTTATGACAAGATTTTGCTTTTACCTTGTATAAGATGGAAAGCCAACAGAATTTTGAGTAGGGGAAAGACACATCTGACTTTAGATTCATCAGTATCCTTCTCACTGTTGTGTTGAGATTATTTTGCAGAGAGATAAGAGGGAAAGCTGGAACACCAGATAGGAGGTAATTACAAGAATTCAGTGAGGGATGATGGCTTAGAGCCATGCCTGCATTAGAGCTTAGAGCAAATAACAGCGGTGCTCTGTCCATATTCCCTGTGTCTATTTCAGTCCATGCCATCCAACTTCCAACTGCCATCATCTACATTTCTTTGCTTGAGGGTCTTCTGGGTTTGCAGCTAAATTCTCCCATACATGCAGAAACCCAGAAATGACAAGTTTGTCCTCTTGGATAAACCTTCCACTGATGATAGACAGGAATTCATTTCTAGATACCACAGCTTTCTCACCATGGAGTGGGATGAACCTGATGTGTTCGACCTGAGGCGTGTGTTTGACAAGGGTCCAGAGTTCACCAGTGTGATTGAGGACAGGGTGTCTACTGTGGAAACTTGCTTGATAATGCACATTTTACCAGCTGTTCTCCCTTGTTTATCTCATTTTCCCACTCCCTACTTAAGTCTTCTGGAATTGCATCCAAAATAAATGAATAGCGCTCAAATCACTGTCTCAGGATCTGATCTCAATCTGAAAGAAAACCAAACTAAGAAGTTGTCCTAGAAAGCAGAACTTCACTGGTTAAGTTAATTCCTAGATAAGGTATGATTTTTGGTGCTATTGTAAATGGGATGGATTCCCTAATTTCTCTTTCTTCAGTCTCATTGTTCGTGTATAGAAATGCAACTGATTTCTGAGCATTGATTTTGTATCCCGCCACATTACTGAATTGCTCTATAAGTTCTAGTAATTTGGGGGTGGAGTCTTTGGGTTTTCCATATACAGTATCATGTCATCTGCGAAGAGAGACAGTTTGACTTCTTTGCCGATTTGAATACCTTTTATCCCTTTTGTTGTCTGATTGCTGTTGAAAAGACTTCTAGTACTATGTTGAATAATAGTGGCGAGGGTGGGCAACCTTGTCCTGTTCCTGATCTTAAGGGAAAGGTTTTCAGCTTTTCCCCATTGAGAATGATATTCGCTGTAGGCTTCTCATAGATGGTTTTTATGAAATTGAGGAATGTATTCTAGAAACTACAGATCACTCTTGAAAGACATTGAAGAAGACACAAAAAGATGAAAAAACATTCCATGCTCATGGATCAGAAGAATAAACATAGTTAAAATGTCTATGCCACGCAGAGTAATCTACACGTTCAATGCCATCCCGATCAAAATACCAATGACATTTTTCAAAGAAATGGAACAAACAGCCCTTAAATTTGTATGGAACCAGAAAAGGCCCCGAATCGCCAAGGAATTGTTGAAAAGGAAAAAGAAAGCTGGGGGCATCACGTTGCCTGATTTCAAGCTATACTACAAAGCTGTGATCACAAAGGGAGCATGGTACTGGCACAAAAAAGACACATAGACCAATGGAACAGAATAGAGAACCCAGAAATGGACCCTCAGCTCTATGGGCAACTAATCTTTGACAAAGCAAGAAAAAACACCCAGTGGAAAAAAGACAGTCTCTTCAATAAATGGTGCTGGGAAAATCGTCAGATTATGCAAAAGAATGAAACTTGACCACTCTCTCACACCATACACGAAGATAAACTCTAAATGGATGAAAGACCTCCATGTGAGACAGGAATCCATCAAAATCATGGAGAAGAACGTAGGCTGCAACCTCTTTGACATCAGCCACAGGAACTTTTTTCATGACACATCTCTAAAGGCAAGAGAAACAAAAGAAAAAATGAACTTGTGGGACTTCATCAAGATAAAAGGCTTCTGCACAGCCAAGGAAACAGTCAAAAAAAACTAAGAGGCAGCCCACGGAATGGGAGAAGACATTTGCAAATGACAGTACAGATAAAAGACTGGTATCCAAGATCTACAAAGAACTTCTCAAGCTCACTACACGAGAAACAAATAATCAAATCAAAAAATGGGCAGAAGATATGAACAGACACTTTTCCAAAGAAGACATACAAATGGCTAACAGACACATGAAAAAATGTTCAAAATTATTAGCCATCAGGGAAATTCAAATCAAAACCACATTGAGATACCACCTTACACCAGTTAGAATGGCAAAAATGGACAAGGCAGGAAACAACAAATGTTGGAGAGGATGTGGAGAAAGCGGATCCCTCTTACACTGTTGGCGGGAATGCAAGTTGGTACAGCCACTTTGGAAAACAGTGTGGAGGTCCCTTAGCAAGTTAAAAATTGAGCTACCTTATGATCCAGCAATTGCACTACTGGGTATTTACCCCAAAGATACAGACGTAGTGAAGAGAAGGGCCGTATGCACCCCGATGTTCATAGCAGCATTGTCCACAATAGCTAAATCATGGAGGGAGCTGAGATGTCCTTCAACAGATGACTGGATTAAGAAGATATGGCCCATATATACAATGGAATATTACTCAGCCTTCAGAAAGAACGATTACCCAACATTTGCAGCAACATGGATAGGACTGGAGGAGATTATGCTATGTGAAATAAGTCAAGCAGAGAAAGACAATTATCATATGGTTTCACTCATTTACGGAACATAAGAGAGAACAGGAAGATCGGTCGGAGAAGGAAGGGAAGAATAAAGGGGGGGTAAACAGAAGGGGGAATGAACCACGAGAGTCTATGGACTCTGGAAAACAAACTGAGGGCTTCAGAGGGGAGGGGGTGGGGGATTGGGATAAGTCGGTGGTGGGTATTAAGGAGGGCACGTATTGCATGGAGCACTGGGTGTTATACGCAAATGATGAATCATGGAACTTTACATCAAAAACTAAGGATGTATTGTATGGTGACTAACATAACATAATAAAAAGTTATTATTAAAAAACCAAATAAATAAATAAAAAACGAAAGCAGAACTTCAGGATGGAATTCCGGAATTTGACAACTCTCTGGTTGGCAACAAGGATACTGAAGCTGGTATGAATGGAGTGGTGATAAACCATGGATTGTTATACTTAATGGTTCCTGAGACTCACTTGTGATGGATTGGGTGGAAAAGTGGAAGTGAATGCACTTGCTTTTGCAATAATGCCAGCATTTCAGATGCAGGGTCAATAGTAATTGTAAGGTCTATGTAGTTGGTTGGTTATTAAGTGAATCAAAGGGCTAAAAGAACAGGTGGCTCACATCAGCCAACCATTAATTCAGGCACCCTATGTACGCCAGAAGACCTCTATGAATGTATTTACCCACTGCATCTCCTATGGCTGATTGTAGAGGATGCTGCAAATCAGGAGCAGGCCCTGGTTATGAGAGTACTATAATTACAAAGTAGGCTGAATGTCTATACACGAAGCAGGATCCTGATAATTTGTACTTTGATGTCAGAAATGGGATCATCTGAGAGGATGCACTTACAAACCCAGAAAACTCAGCTTCCCATGAATTTGCTGGTCTAGTAGAAGTGGCCTACAGCCTACTCCTTGCTAGAGGATAATAGCCTCCACTTGTCTGGACCCATGCAATGTCCTCACTGAGGCAGATGCCCAGCAAGATGATGCTTACCTTCCTCAAGATCTTTTATACCACTTCTCGTTTCTTCTAGGTCTAGACCGATAAATATAGTTAAGTTGCATCATGGGCTCATTGTGGAAGTACAATCTCTTTTATGAGAGGAAAGAGACTATTACCAAAAGAGCTGCAGGACTTGGATAACATATTTGGCAGGAACTTGGAGAATGTGCTGGGGAATGGATCTTGAAAGTACTGGACCACTGGAGACAGAATAGCAGGCTAAATAGGGAATGTTTATTGATATAAAGTCACTCCCCCATGACTTAGGAATTAATGACCTGTCAAGAACACTTTGGAGCCAGTCTAATATGCAGGTAGGACAGTTCCTTAAGCTTGAGGGAAAAAATGGCCAATAATTAATAAACGGAGAGGCTAAAACTGCTTTGGCAGAATATGGAGAAAAGAGGCTCAAAGATCAGGCATACTAGAATATGCTTATTATATAAGGCCATAGAAAACATAACTGACTGCATTACCTGGGTAGGTGGAGAAGATACTCTCTTCACTACAACAATGAGCAATGTGCTAATGAGAGGGCCACCAGCATCAACGAGAAACTTTAGGTTGGCCCTTCTCTGTGGGCCAAGGATGAACATAAGGGATACTTCTGGGGTGTGATAAGGCTACAGAATAATAGAGGTGGAACTGTCATGCTTAACTGTCAGAAGCCAGATGGATGTCAGTTACCATAATGAACCCCCAAAAAGTACAGAATGGCAACTAGAAAGTTATGATCCACAGGGATCTATGGTGATGGCTGTGACCACAGTGTTCCCAGAGGTAAGAGAGCTAGGAAGCCAACGAAGGCATTATTTGATATACATCACAGATAAAGATCCAAAGTAGGTGAGCAGAAAGCACATGTTGTAAGTCCAGCAATAGAGAATCATGACCCATTGGCTCAATTTTCAGTCTTGAGCCTGTTTCTGACCCAAAGTTCATCAACTGAGAGGGAGGGTAAGACCACTTGAAGAAAGATCTTGCAATGCCACTACAAGTAGACATAATAATGATTACTCCATTTCTTTCCCAAAGGACTAGGCCGTTTATCAGAGTAATTGTACACTGTAGAGAAAAGAATATCCAAATCATTTGGGGGACGTAGAACACAGTGGATGAGCTAACATTGATGCCAGCAAATTCAAATCACCCACCCTTGTTAGAATGCGGATGTGCAGAAGCCAAATGGAAAATGAAGTCCTGGTCCAGATTTATCTCACAGTGGAACCAATGGGTCCCTTACTCACTTGTTATTTCCCCAGTTCATGAGACATACTGCACACAGTCAAGATGGACGTACTGGCAGCCGGCAGAACACTCATATTTTGCAGACTTTTGTTCACAAATACTCACCACTTCCCTTCCCTACTTCCATAGCAGAGGATATTCGCCTTTGCCATCAGACTTGCTTTGGCCAGTAGGATATTAGCCAACACGATCCAAGCAGAGACTTGAAATGTTATTATGCAATTGGGCTTATTCTCTTGCACCTCTGTCATCACACTAAGAAAACTTTTCTCTGTGTTGCTGTTGCCACGTCAGCATGAGCAGAAAACTGAACATAGAATGGACCTAAACCCAACAAGTATTGTGAAATCCAGGCCAGCCAGACATCCAGATTCAGAGCTTGACACAGAGCGCCCCAACTCAGCCCAGCCTGAATCAGCTGACCCCCGGCCAACTTGCAGACAAATGAGCAAAAACAAATAATTGCATTGTTAAGGCACTGAATTTTGTGTTTGGCTTGTTGGATAACAATAGATAACAGATTCCCAAAACATGTGATATCAGTTTTGCAATGTGACTTTGGCCAGTGAATAAACCACTCTAGGAAGCTGGGAAAAAACGGTGATGAAGTTGTCATAATGAGGCTAGAAAAATGGTGACTCGTATTACATACTAGCAACATCTGGTAAAACTCTTGCCTGCAAAAAATATGCATAATGAACTGGAAGAACTGGAAGGAGGAATCAATGGGAATTTTTTAAAGGATGAGGTGATTGCACGCATTTGATAAGGCACCATAAGAAAGAGTAGGCTTCAAAAAGAATTGGCTACTTTGCAAACCCATTTTAAGGAGGACATTGAAACCCGTAAACTGCAGTGTTGAAAATTTAACTATTTTCAACCAAATAAAAGGTATAGGCTTTTTAACACAACCTTACCAAATCCAGGAGTTTCCAGACATCCCTTCAAAGTGAGACCTTTGTTAACATTTGCAAAGAATTAGGTTAGAGCCTTGTTAATTCTCTCAGCTGGACAGAAGAACTCCCAGAATGATTTAGGGCACGGTCTCACAGAACCCTCACATGTCTAATATATATACATAATTGAATGTAGGAGACATTTGTCCCAAAACAGAACTGTGTGAGTCACTGAAATTCAGTAGCATTAAAAAACGACAAAATTCTTGAGAAACCTGTGTTTACAAAATACTGCCAACATGGACTGAATATGGTTGAGACTGAAATGTAAAGACCTCTCAGTCTAAGACTTTCTATACTCAAGAAAGTTGCCTCGCCACAAAGAGGGCATATTCTACAATGTTCTCTTCAGAAATGATGGAGGACAAGAGAAAATAGCTTCAGAAGTCAGAGTTCATAAGGGCCGTGGACAATAACAGACGTGGAAGCTACTTTCAAGAAATAAAATTAGGCACTAAACAACATTTCTCACATCCTGGGGCAAGGTTCTGACCAGTTTTGCTTAGAGGGCTATCAGAAAAAAAAAAAATCTCATAAAGTCATTTGGCTGGGAAGAAATAGACTAAACAGATTTTTAAAATAAGGAATTTCCTAACTAGTCAATAATAAAAACTCTATCCTCCCTACAACACACTTCCTTTAGATAGTTGGTTCAGGAAAAAAATGCCATGGATGACTTACTTTGTCTTCCTAACTTCCCCTTTCCAAATGTGGATGTTTCCTGGGTCTCCCCTCCCCTATTTGACCACTGTGCATTGGGTATATATGAGGCAGATCACCTGTTTTTTTTAGTTCAAGCTTTTTCAGATCAAAAGTTTCCACATCTGGACCATGAATTCCTGGTGCCCCTGATGCCATGATCTGCCAAGAGTTTGCGGGTATTGAATGGGGTGACTATTCAGCGTTGGGGAGTACCAATATTTATGAAAAGAAGAATAGATGGTGACAGATTGAATTACTCAAAATTGTTCATTTGCTCCCCTATTATGTCTCTACCCCTTGACTGTGGCACAGCTATGTGACTAGCTTGGTCAACGGGATGTTATAAAACATGACACTAGCAGAGGATAAGCATGTACGTGCTTAGTTGAGCTGTCCTTCTTGCGCCTCTGCCATCACCATGAGAGGAGGCCTCCATAGAGAAGCTGCCACATCCACACATGTCTAAGTTTGGAATAATCCAAACAGAAAGCTAAGAAGCTCCACAGAGTTTATTTTTATTTTACACACGGGCCAGTTTGTAAATTAACTGGCAGGATTATCAGATGTTGGATATCATGGTTCTCTCCAAAGCACCATGTGTTTACCCAGGGTTTTGAACTACCCCGAAGGCAGAAGAGTTATGGAATAACTAGCACTTCAAAGATTTGCATAGTAGTTAAAGGAAGAAAAATAGGACGATGTATTACATACTGGTATAATGACAATTTGTTCTTCCTGATTTACAGAATCACCTATTTCTAATGCCATGCAAATGTGCTTAGGATTGGGGCAAGGCAAATCTTGGTCATAGGAGAAAGGAGAGAATTGTAGATATAGTGTGTTACAGGGTTAGGCTTGGGCTCAAATTACTTCAAGTTGTCATCAGTGATTTTGACACCATAATTTGGTCATGAGGTTTGGGTCAGGATTTGAAACTGCACCATAAGAGGCTATAAGGAGAAGGTAATCAGAAATGCTCTGACTGGAGGGGCGCCTGGGTGGCACAGCGGTTAAGCGTCTGCCTTCAGCTCAGGGCGTGATCCCGGCGTTATGGGATCGAGCCCCACATCAGGCTCCTCCATTATGAAATGCTCTGATTGGAATTCATCAGTGATGAGCATGAGAACAGCGTAATTCTCTTGAGGGACTAAAACCATCTGGGAATCAAAGTTAGGTTCATTTCTGTCAGGAGAGATTTAACATAATCCTACCTGAGGGCAGGAACTCTCTGAATTTTTTCCAGTTCTTTGATACTAAGATCTAAAAGGAAAAGGGAACTTTGGGAAAAAAATGCATGTATAACTTGAAAGACTGTACCTTTGGATTGATATTTAATATTACCAACCCATTTCAAATGCACAAGTGTTTAAAAATGTAGTATGGATAGGAATTGTAAGCACCCAAATACTCAAACCCCAGCAAATTATTCTGTAATGTGACCTTGCGTGTATGTTAAGAATTTCTAAGTGATACAAGGAAGCTTTTAGAGGTGAAGGATATATTCATTACTTTCATTGTGGTGATGGTATCATGGGTATAAACATATGTCCAAACTCAGCAAACTGTACTATAGTTTTTTTGTATATCAATTATACCTCAATAAATCTGTTTAAAATTTTTCCTATGGACCCACACATACTCCTTGTTCATAAAATTTTCCTCTATCGTTCATGCATTTCCTTCTACTTTCTTCCTTTCCAAATGTCAGAAAGACCAAGGAAGTCAGGAAATCATGGTGGGTCAAACATGATCGATGGTCACTGGTCTATTTTAAATTTTGTTTAAAAAAATAATCCATGGAAACGTTTCTCTTTTTCAATTTATCTTATATCAGGAGGGCTACGATCCAAGTCAGTTCAGTTCAGCCCCATTCGACATCTGGGTTTTGAGCTCTCTCTAATCACCAGGCAGGCCCCAGTGAAGATGACAAGAGTCAAAAGTTCCCTATCCTCAGGAAACTTAAAGTTTGGGGTAATGTTATTTTTTTAGCTGATATTTCATCTTTATTTGATGCCACATAAGTTACTTCAGATGAATTATAAAATACAAACATAAAAGGGAAATTTAAAGTCACATTTAAACCCACCACCCAGAGAGACTACCATGATTAATTAGTTATAGCTTTCCCCTTTTTTCTATGCATATTTACATATACACCAAAAACATCGTTTTGTAAACACTAGTTTGCAACCTGCCTGTGTCAATATTTTGGAACCATCTTTTCACATCAATAAATATAACTCTATCATATTGATTTTAGGTGCTGCATACTATTTCATGCTACATATTATGAATAAGCCTAACCTATTGAACTGTTCCTTATTTTTTGAAGCCTAGTTATGGCCAATATTTTTACTATCATAAACAAGCATCCTTCATTAGTCCCACTTTTTAGTAAAAGTGACATCCTGGTTTTAAATTAATGTATCATGCTTAAGGCTTTTAATGTATCTTCTTGAACTACATTACTGTTCTGGTAATATTTATAGAATTATCCAATCCTAATATACTTATCATAACAAAGGAAAAATTGCTCAGAGCAGTACTTCCTGAAGGATGGTGGACACCTACCTCTCTTCTACCTTCACTTGATCCTGCCCAGGAAAAGGGTTAGGCTCAAAGAAGTTTGGGGAACATATTATTTCCCACAGTTTGATATTCACAGCTCATATTAGCATTTCAAAGACTCTGAAAAGTCCAGCACTAAAGAAACATGTTCAATTTTGTTTAAGTCAACATTTATTAGCCAGGGCACACTGTTTGATGTAATACTTATTGGCACGCTTTAGAACATCCCTTGCTGCCTGAGAAAATAATTTAAAAATGCCCAAGTTTAAATAAAATGAAAATGCGCTGAGGTTTTACTCAAAACAAGTATAATTTAATATGGTTTATTTAGTGGCTAGCATTTGAAATACAATTTAAAATAATTATAACCATAAAGAAATACAATGGTAACCTTGAATAACGCTATTATTGGAACGTCTCAGTCTCATATTGTTTTCACATTTTGTTGACTGCTACACTTGAGATCAGCACTTTATTTTCACCATGTCTGAATGCACAGAGTATTTTGATGAGGTTCTATGGTATATGTAAGAATGAGATTGGGGGGCGCCTGGGTGGCACAGCGGTTAAGCGTCTGCCTTCAGCTCAGGGCGTGATCCCGGCGTTATGGGATCGAGCCCCACATCAGGCTCCTCCATTATGAGCCTGCTTCTTCCTCTCCCACTCCCCCTGCTTGTGTTCCCTCTCTCGCTGGCTGTCTCTATCTCTGTCGAATAAATAAATAAAATCTTAAAAAAAAAAAAAAAGAATGAGGTTGGGATCAAGGTTTGCAGTATATGTACTTCAATGGTTAAAATATAGTTCTCATATATGATACTGTAAGAAGATGCTCTAAATAAATCTTAAAGTAAAATTAATTTCATGACCATTAACATATTAACCAAAAAAAGAGAAATAAGGTATTAATGCATAATCAAATACTTGCTAGCTTTCATTTGCTTTCAGATGATATCAACTTTTAGATGGAAATATAAGGATATATTGATCTTTTTCATATGTCAATCAAATACCTAGTTAAACATGAGTAGGACATCATATCCATGTGGAAAAAACTGCCTTGTCAATCAAATGTCTTGTTATACACAGGTCTGACATCAGATTTAAGTATAATAAGGCATAAGATTGACAACTAATTAGTCAAATGTGAGAAAAATAAATTGTCTTTTGTTTTCCTTTCCTTTTTTAAATGAAACAGTTCTTAGTTTTTCATTCACTCATTGCTAGTCCAAGTTGTAACATTTCATTCTTATTGCACTGCTATGCTATAACTCCCTTTAATTTTGTTCCATTTTCCTTATTTTTATTGGCATGGACATACATGTGATCTACCTATGTTGATTATATGGCACTAATTAATGGATCAAGTGTCAGTGTATATACAGTTATATGAAGGAAATTTTTTAAAATGAGAAAGCTAGTGCTTCACAGATTATCCTGAGGAATAACCACCACAAAAAAATTGAACCCCTGAGGACTACAGAAACTTTGAACTCACTGACATTTACTACTAAATCCGTAGCAGTCCTATGTGCCAACAAATGTCACTAAACTCTTATACTTACTCTCCCTCCCAGGATCTAGAACATTCCTGCCTATGAGGATGGATCTCTTGTATATTGGAACTTAGTGTCTTACTATGGCTTAAAACTGCCCTACCAGTAAGACCAAGCCAAAGGAATAGCCAAGTCATCACATCGGTTCAGCAATTCGGTGATCGTGAACCATCAGTAATAGTTCTTTAGGAATGCATAAATTTTGAACCAAGTTCAGCAATCTGGGAGGAGACTAAAATTGTCCCACCACCTTGGTCTTTTAACACTCTCAGGGTTTAAAGGTGACCATCAGGTTTTTTTTTGAGGCCAGAAGCATTAAGTGATATGCACTCAACATCATGGACATAGAACTGAATCAGAGCAGTTTAATTCAAATAAAAATGTCTCAAGCTCTCTCCTAGTGCAAGACACAGGGCTAAATTAAAGAAAGTAAAAACAGGGGCACCTGGGTGGCGCAGTCGTTAAGCGTCTGCCTTCGGCTCAGGGCGTGATCCCGGCGTTATGGGATCGAGCCCTGCATCAGGCTCCTCCGCTATGAGCCTGCTTCTTCCTCTCCCACTCCCCCTGCTTGTGTTCCCTCTCGCTGGCTGTCTCTCTCTGTCAAATAAATAAATAAAATCTTTAAAAAAAAAAAAAAGAAAGTAAAAACAAAAACAAACAAACAAACAAAAAACCAAAATAAAAAAACAACCAACCAAACAAAAACAGTTGGCGATATACAATGACTGACTTCAACCTATTTGCTCTAATGGGGGTTTGGGCATGAAATGAAGGAATTATAAAACAAAGCAAAACCTTCTGATGCTTTCAAAGAGGCACCACAAATGTTATGAGAGATTAAAGAAGGAAGAATCCATATTTACAGCAGATCATGAAAATTTATTACTTGACCCAGGCCTTGGAAGGAAGAGTAGAATTTTGACTCAGAAAAAAAAAAAAAAGGAAGACAAAATATCATGGTGTGGAAGTTCATATTTACTGATTTTGGCAGAACAGAAAGAAGTTCAATTAGAGAGAGGAGGAGTTGAAAAACAGGAAGGTAAGTTGCTTGTCTCTTGTAAAGGGATTGAATGAAGCCTGAAGGTTATGTACCCAGTTCGATAGGTAGTCAGTAATGAAGTCAAAAAATCTTACTGATTTTGGTCTATTTTGGACAAACATGGTAAGAGACAGAAAGACCATCTGGGAAGCTATTGCATCATTCTCAGCGAATGGCAATGAAAATATAAATGAGAAAAGCCGAAAGGAAAGTCAAAGAGAAAATGGAGGTGAGAGGCATTATAAAGGTACATTGTACTGAACTCTGCAAGTTCGGTGGGAGTTCCCCCCTCCCACTGGAGGTGGGAAATGAGACAGGGAGACACTGCAGACCGTCCCAAGCTACCGTAGTGACAACAAAATGAAGGTCGAACGGAGATCCAGAGAAGGAACATGGAGACTTACGAGTAGAAGACACACAGTACAGAAATAAATTGGAGAAGCTGATTGGGCCGATGATGAAAGTTCAGAAAGGTGAAGAGTCAAACAGACTAGAGACAGAAAAAAGTTGGGGAAAAAAGCAAAATACAATGTATGATTGAAAAATACAATGTATGGTGGGTATAATATCACACCGAAACGGAATAAAAATACAGCTCTTCACAATCAACTAGCATCTCTTTGCACCTCTTGCTAAGGCACCACCAGCCGTCATCTCGAGTTAAATGGTTGCCTGCAGATAAAGGTGCCTCCCTGCTCTATCAAAGGGAATCATCTCAACCATCCGCTTCCTTCCCCCCCTCTCTTTTTAAGTTCTGAAAGCAAACCTACGATGTATGAATGGCAGCACCAATCCCTCAATTCAGCCATATTCATTTTCCTCTGCCAAGATTCGTAAACTGAAAATGGAAGTTTTCAATGGAATCATGGAATAAAAAGCTCATCTCTATGGCATCTTGTGATCATGACACCCAGCCTGTATTATGGTCATGAAAGACCTTTTCACACTGAACAAAGACGTGTTTTCTGAGCCCAGTCACTTATTGTGACGTCCTGAGGCTGCATGTCACAAGAATATTTTTGGTAGAGTATAATCATTTTCTAACAGCTGTGTGCTCTAAATACTCTTTTTGAAAGTTGGTACCTAAAAGAGAAGTTTTCACTTGAGTTTGGTAAGCATTATATGTTAGCTGTCTTCAAATGTACATATCCTTTATTCTGGTTTATCTTGTATTAATCTTTTTTCAAATGAGGAGGCATTTCTTGAAAAACAAAATTATATTTATTGGATTTTTGATAAATGCATGACATGGTCAGGTAGGGTTATTCTGGCAATATAAACAAAGAGAGAGAAAGAGGGCTGGAAATGGACAGAATGCAATAATCTATTTTGACAAGTGACCTTATCAAGTTTATAAGAGTCATCATGGTCATTTACACGTCCCGTGGAAGAGATGGTATGTGATTTTAGGAGGCTGGTTTTATTTACTAATTGAAAAAGCTTTTGATGGCCTCATAGAAAAGAGTACTTACAGAAATAGGAAAGACACACACACACACACACACACACACACACAGAGGGGTATCTCAACAAAACTACGAATTGCATCATGAAATCCAAATACTTAATTGCCATTTGGTCCTACTTCAGTACAAATTGAAGGCATGCAATAACTAAATATAATTCTAGCTTGAAGAAACTGTCCATTCAAATGTTAAGCATATACCCTCATTTCTTTACATTTTTTTACACTTGCCTTTTTGTTTGAATCAAATAATATGAGAAAGATGGAAAGAAGTTATCTCTCCTTTTTGATCAAAAGTAACAATCTTGCTTTTCCCATACTCCTATAAGTAATCCCACATACACGTTCATAGAGCCATTTGTCCAAGGCTTTACAAAATGCAATTTGCATATGTGAGGAAAAAGTTAATTTAAAATATGCATTTGCTCAAAAATTTTGGGTAAATAGTACCCAAAATTCCATGCACTATTTCTTAGCATTTTTCAACTGAAAGGCATTTCAACATTATGCATTAACATTGGTCAGATAAATACTTTGATTTGCTGGGCAGAAGCCGAAGTTCTGCAGAGATCCATAAAATAACAATACATCTTTTTTGTTTGCATGAAATAAAATTTTGAATATGCATCTATCTAGCAAAGGTATTTGGGGTGATCATGGGATATACATCAAGTGATCTGGTTCCAAATTTATACAAGTATTCATGGAATACTTATCTGCCAGACTCTCTTAGAGGAAATGGGGATACATTTGTGAACAAAATAATCTAAAATTCCTGACCTTATTTGAAGATGATAAAATGCCAAGGTGGAGATGGGGAATAGAAAAGAGTTAGGGAATTGGACGAGCTCGGGAAAGGGCTTGGGGTGTTCTATTTCAGACTGGGCAGGTCCAAACACCTTGAAAAGTTCATCACTGGGCATGGACTTCACAGTGGGGAGGGAAGTAGAGGAAACAGCCAGTGCAAAAGTGCTAGGATTGGGACATGCCTGGCACATACAAGGGACAAGAAAGTGTGACTAAAGGAGAATGAAGGAGGGAAGGAGAAGTGGCATAAAAAGACAGGTAATGGGTACAGGATCCTATAAAATCTTATAAGCCATTGTATTCTAAATGGAATGGGGAGCACAGCAGAGAGTTACAAAAGGGGTGACAAGATTTCTCTTATGTTTTTAAACTTTCACCTTAACTGTTCTTTGGAGAACCGCATGGAAGTAAGACGCCTATCTAGGAGACAATTTCTCTATGCTACGTCAGGTAAAAGATGGTGGGAGCTGAAAAGGAGGTATAAGCAGTGGAGGGGGGATGAGGCTGAGTCTGTGGCTATATCTAGATGGTAGAACTTGCTGATGGATTGGGTGCGAGTTGTTAGGGAAAGAGGATTTAAGGATGATACCAAAGCTTTTGTCCCTGTGCCTTGGAAGGATGTAGTAGTCATTTACTTTCTTCAGGAACATTTGCTCTCAGTATCTTCACGACAAAAACAAGTTTAATACATAGGAAAATGATACTGCTTTGGAGCTAGTCATTGAGAATCTATTGATTCCGGCTCAACTAATTCAGAATTTACGATGACCCACCACAATTAGATTGGCCAAAGACTTCCCTTGTATCCTCTATAAAGGAAAGATTTGCAAAGAATATTAATACTGCCTACAAAATTTTAGGAAGAGAGGAGGGAAACATTAACTTGGAAAAGAAACTCCTTCTTTCTGTTTCATTTTTTTTTTTTTTTAGAAGTACCCCTTTATACAGGAAGATTTTCGTCTGTATAGAAATCCTTAAAGAAAGACTGTGAAACCTGAGCTTGGCAACACATATTTTTGTGTTGCTGTGAACAGCTGCTTTGCCTGAGTCAGCCCTGAAGTTCATCTGCTTCTCCTAAACACACATATGGGAAGACTAACCTAATGAAAAATGTTCAGCCTAGCTGGTCATCAAAGCCACGTGAATTTAATCAATAATGAGATTCCAATATGACACCCATCAAATTTGTCATAGTTTGAATTGTTTAAAAGAACATGTGATTTTCAGGTTCAAGATTGAGTGCATACATTTGTCCATCCTCTCGGCCAAAATCCCACCGAAATTAGCGTTGAGATGTATACACATGGCTAATATAATGGTCATAGCAAGGCAAGTGAGCACCATAGCAGGTAAGGGATTTGACAAACTTCGAGAGGACGGATGGCGGGTGGGATCATTTTTAAAGATATGCCACAATACAGAGAGCCACAGCTCAGCATGTTGCACGAGAAGACTTTATCAAAGTTGAGAGTCGCCATTTCCATCGATGCCCTGGAGAGGTGCCAGCCTTGCGGTCAGCAGATTTGCAGAGCAGCCGGGAGCTGGGGAGCTGGAACCAGTACAATTAGTAACGATGCTGTCAACGGAAGAGCTGGAAGAACCCGGACCACAGCTCCCTGCGCACATACAGAACACTGGCCCGATGGCATGTGGCCTCTGAGCAGAAGCTAGAGAACTCTTCCCCGAAGAAACGTGACAATCAATACTAGGAGACAGTGGGGAAGAGGGAGTATGAATAAATTTAAATTTAAAATAAATTTAAAATAAAGTCGTATTCTTCTTTGAGAAAGGGCAACCATGAAAGGGTTGTTGTTTTGGTGTTCTTACTAAACCATGTACACTTATCTCAGAAATATTTAACATAATGGTTGTCAAACTTTACTATTCATAAAACAACATTAGGGGATGGACGATTCTCAAACTTATGTGTTCATAAGGTTCGTGGAGGAGCAAATTAAAAAGCATAACCTCCAGACAGTCTGATTTAGTAGGTTGCCAGGGGGACTTAGGAATATGCATTTTGAAAAAGTACCCTTATTGACTCTGATGTAGAGAGTAGAGAATGGAGTAAAAGGGAAAAAAAAGAGCAGGCACATTTGGCATGCTCTCTTGTACTAACATCTGTGTCCTCATCATTCTCCTCCATATTTATTCCTTTCCTACTCGTGTGTCAAAATCCAAGTCTTCACTGGCCTCCACCAAAATCTCTTTTCTCTGAAAGCCTATACTGCTTTTTCTTTTCCTTCCATTTATATGACAACTGTGCACTTTTTAAACATTACTGGTATTGTATCATTGAAATGTTATTGATGCATTTCATTGTTATTAATATTCCCCTGTTTGTCTCCTGTCTCACCATAGAGTGTAACTTCGCCAAGTGCTTTGAATACATTAGCAGTTCCAATAATTATTCATAGATGATGGACTTACCGTCTTTATAGTAGAGACACCAAAACAAAAAAGGTGGGGGGGTAGGGATTGCTGTTGCTGAAGGAAGAAAGAAAAGAAAGGAAACATAAACAAATTCTGGAACCAGGTCACAATTTTTAAATACATCATTTTTAACATCTCTATTGTCATTTAATGAATTTCAAATTAAATAACAGAGATGCTGAAAGATAAATGCTTGGAATCCTGTGAACCCATGCTGGTCCACATGTTTTTCCAAAGTAGCTATTATGCACAGAACGCAGGCTACATATCACCGTGCCCAAAAGGAGCTTATAGTCAAATATGAGAAAGAAAATAAACATCAAAAGATAAAGTCAACCTTCAGCTCACTAATTCAAATTTAGAAACCTACAGCAAAGCATTGGTATATTCTAATGCAAATATAATCTTAAGAATCCTGATATATTGGGTTTTTGGATCATTTACAATCATAACGATCTGAGTTTGAAAATATTTTATTTTGATTTTCTAAAAAATTGTTTAAATTGCCACTGCAAAATATATTCATGTTACTAAACAGAGACATTGAAGACTAACAAGTAAAAGTGTTCCTCAAACTCCTCATCCCCCTCTACTCATTACACTCCTCTTTCCCAGGGCAAATTGCTTTTAACAGTTTACCGGAATTATCCCAGAGTAGGTTTCTGCATAATCACAAAACAAAGGTGATGACATTTATACAGTGTTTGCTTTGTGCTGAACACTGGGGTACGTGCTTTACTTGGACTGCTTCACTGACTCTCATAACGACCCTGTGAAATACAGACCATTCATATCTCCATTTTGCCAATGAAGGAACTGACACTGGGAGGAATTAAGTAATCCATCCGTAGGCATAAAGCTAGTAACCTGTGAAACCAAGATTCAAACCAAAGTAGAAGGACTCAACCTCTGACGTCTCCGTACCATAATATAGCTGTCAACATGTGTATCAAATCATATGGGAATCATGGGAAATACATAAGTGAGTTATGCTTAAATGTATATGATTTTTGTTACAGAAATGAGATCGTGCCATATGTATCTTGCTATGATTGGGAAGATTAGATGGGATGGGCCAAGTCAGTGCCAAGCGCGGTACATGGAAGCGCCTCAAACGGTCTCCCTTCTAACTTCTAGACACAGTGAGGCATTTGATCTGAAATGATTTCTGTTCACCACAGAACCTGTCACTTACTGGTGCTTCATAAATATTTCTTTCAGCTTTTTCAAACAAATTTGGCTAAGAACATGTTTTTAATATAAGAGTTTATTCAAAATAAACTAAGATGAAACTCATCTGAACAAAACTACAGTAAATGGTTGGCAGGAAGATGGATGATAGAAACCTACTTGCCCCTTTGGCTACGCCTGGAAGGTTTCTGGAAGACCACGCTTTCATTCTATTTTGAGGAGGTCACTTTAAAAACAGTAGCCACTACTGTTAACGGGGGAGCAATCAGATAGTCAGTCAAAGAGGATTCCCTTTTAGGAGCTCTAGTGGTCCTAAATTTACTCACATGGATCGTAGGGAATTTAGTCTGTTTCAGAGCAGGGTTCATGGACAACCTACAGCAGAATCACCTGCAGTGCTTGTAAAAAAAAGTGTCATTTCCTGGGCAGATGCAGACGATCTCAAGTGTGATCTGGAAACTTGCATTTTTAATAAGCATTCCACTTGAAACTTATGTTCCTGGAATTTTAAGAACCATTGATTTGGATTTTACAGTAGAATCATGTTGCTAGAAGCATTAAAATGCATTGGAAAATGCTTAAATTAAGCCAAAATTTTCCCAATTTTTAGTGCAAAAATAATAGAAATATATGACTTTTGCCAGGAATCTTCCTTTTGAATGAATGACTTCATTTAAATGCCTTTGTGTATGGATATAAAAGGGCGTTAATATACATTTTGATGCAACATGTCACAACTCCTCATGTCTAGATAATTTTGCCAGCAATAGCAAGTATATAGCCTTCCTTTAAGAAATTAAATGTTAGATTTTTCACACTTTGTTTTGGTTTCCATAACAGGCATCTTTTTTGCGCAGGGCAAATTATCAAGTCTTCACTGGTTTGTGTTTTCCTCTATGATGAGAAATTGCAGTTTTTGCCTCTCTTACTTTAGAATGTGTTAAATCAAGTCCAAATTTTTTGAAGAAACAGTATACGGAATGAATTTGAACTGAGTCTATAAGCAGGGAGAAAGCCCAAATTGAATCAGAACTGAAATTACACTTTGATTTAGTTATCTCACTCTGCCCCCGAAAAAGTGTTCCACAAATGGTAGAAAACAATGCTCCCAACTTAAACAGGAAATAAATAAAGTTCTGGTTTTGTGGCATACGGGACCACCGAAGGTTTGACGGAGGAGCCGATAAACTAGAATAGATACCGGTATTAATTGCACTCATACAAACACCGTCCTGGAGGACATCCAGGAGAGAAGGCATGGTCTCTGCTCTCTGGGAGTCCACAATCTATAAGTGGAAGAAAAGCATGACACAACATAGCAAGTGAGAAATGTTATAAAGGAACATGAGTAAAATGCAAGGGGAGTTTATAGAAAAGCAAGATTATTTTTGAATGCAAAAGGATTATGAAAGTCTTCAAGTAAAGTTGACATTTGGAATTTATTTTGAACAATTAGAAAAGGGAATGAGGATTCAAGGTACAGGGATCTGACCACTCTTTCCACACAGCACCCCCCCTCACGTTTTTGGTTGTGCCATAGTTGCCTAGGTGGAAGAAAGAGCCAAGCAAATAGAAATTTGTCACCATGTTTTGCAACCCAAACCAGTTACAAAAATCCTTATTCCTGGAGAACATATTACACTATTGCTCACTTTGGGGCCTCTTCCCACCAATCAGTGAGCAATAGGTAGAGAGGTGAGGCAATATAGACATAGAAACATCTAGATGTTTACTCTGTCTGTGGGAGACGCCATAAAGTCTACAGAAAAACTGCAAACCCATAGGCTCAGGGAAATCAGTATTACAGACAACCACAACATTCTCCTGTGAGTTCATCCTTTGCCTAATACAGAATCTCTCTGCCCCTCCCCCCAAGTCCTCCCAGAACTTACCTGAAGGCAGGACTAGTTAGATCATGTGTTTTTCCTCCCCAATTATTGTTTTACTTTATACACGTATGGTTTAGGTCATCATAAAATAAAAATAACCTGTAAAGGAGCCCTATCACTCAGCAATGTTTGTGCAACTCAGTTCAAATTGTATTACACGCACTATTTGGTCAAACTCCTGTGGGATCTTGGCCCATCAAACTCCCTTGGGATATAAATGTAAACATTTTTCAGACTCTACCTCCAGAACTGGTCTGTTCTACAGTATCTTTCTGACCTGTACATTATCTCCTTAACTCACACTGATTATATCAGTTGACTATGGATATAATCATGCTATGTAACAACCAACCGAAAGACCTTAGTAGCATATAACAATACACATTTATTTAGCTCATGCATCTGTGTGCCAAATGGGCGTTGGCTGATCTGAGCTGGGCTCAGCTGAGTAGTTCTGCTGGTTTCAGCTAAATTTCCTCATGCATCTCTCATCCTCCTCCTGGGACCAAGAGACTAACCAAGGCATGTTTTACCCCTGAAATGGCAGAGGTCCAGCGGAGCAAGCAGAAACATGCTAGTCTCTTTAAGGCTAAGGCTTGAAACTGACACACTGGCACTTCTAGTTACTTTGTTACCAAAAAATAAATCATAAATTCCATTCTGTTATCAAAAGCAAATCACAAAGCCAAACCCAAATGCAAGAGGTAATGTCCCTTGAAAAGGAGGAACCGTAAAGTCAGATGGCAGAATGCACAGATATACCTCACCCATGAATTAGTCACCAGTATACTCCCTTGACACACGGTCTTTACTGCTAAACCCAACAGCACAATGTAGTATCAGGATACCATAATTTGCTTCTAGAGGATCTCTAGAACCTCAAAGAAAGTCTGACATGGAGACATTAACATTTCTTGATAGGCAGATGGCAGGGAGGTAGGAAGCTAGACTATCTCAAACACAGGACAAAATTGCTATAAAGGGAGAACATGACTCTATTTGCTAAGTTTTTTAGATCTGCTACCATTTTTTTGCTTTTAATCCTCTGAAAGCAACTGAAAACAAGTTCTTAATAATACCTGAAATGATCAGAGGTGAACACAATATACACTTAATTTTTTTTCCTTTATTTCCTCCATGAAAACTTGACTTAAAGTACTCCCTCACTCTGAGAGTCTTTTGCAGATCTTGGAATGAGTAATATCAGTAGTCACTGCCAATGTTCCTGGATATGTGGTATGGCAAGGAAAGACACTCCCTTCATCACCTGACAGTGGTAAGACATTAAATATTTTTAAAGGCCACTAATATAATTAAGTTTGGTGCATTCAAAGGTCAGGATTTGTCAAGAGACTAGAACATTTAGGATTAAGAAATGTGGATTTCTTTATAGGTCTATTTGGGTAAGATCCTTAAAATTAAACCTTCTTAAGTCTCCTCTAAGAGGCAGTTGATTCTGTATGTATAGATATTATTACTAAGGGTGGTCAGGTCTTTGTGTTTGTGGGGTATTTTTTGTTAATTCAAAGAGTTCCAATTACTTAATAGCAGTAGTGATTCCTAGGTAATTACTACTAACTACTACTACTCAAGTCTAGGGTGCTTATGGCAACGTACTAGGGAATTTACACACATTATTTTTTAATCCTTAAAGTAACTCACTGAGGAAACATCTTTTGTGCTTTTTTTGCAGAAAACTGAGGGCTAGAGAATTTGAGACATGCTCAAACCAACCCAAAGAAATGCGAGAGCCAGAATTTAAACACAGGTCAATATGATTCTAAAGTTTGTAGGTTCTCTTCGTAATACCTAGCTGTAGTCTGCATTTTAAAGCATTACTACGTATTTAAAAATAAATGCTTTTTTTAAAAAATATTTTATTTATTTATTTATTTATTTATTTATTTATTTATTTGACAGAGATAGAGACAGAGACAGCCAGCGAGAGAGGGAACACAAGCAGGGGGAGTGGGAGAGGAAGAAGCAGGCTCATAGAAGAGCCTGATGTGGGGCTCGATCCCATAACGCCGGGATCATGCCCTGAGCCGAAGGCAGACGCTTAACCGCTGTGCCACCCAGGCACCCCAAAAATAAATGTTTTTAAGCCAACAGAATAAAGACTTGAAGTTATAGGCAATACCAAAGTCTCTAACTTACTCCCCATCTGACAACCTGTGGATGCTAAGCTCACATGTAGTTGTTGATATTCAAACAAATGCTTTAATGCCCAATATTTGGACCGGAAAGGCAAAATGCACTGACCATACAAAATTCTCCTGAAATCTATGTATTAGATTATGTGTACTTTGGACACCATCTCAGGATTTCAGGTCACATGTTTTTCACATATTTATTTTTAAAGATTTATATATTTATTTTAGAGAGAGAGAGTGCAAGAGCATGACTAGGGGGAGGGGCAGATGAGAGGGAGAGAAGCAAACTCCCCAATGAGCCGGGAGCCCAACATGGGGCTCGATCCCATGACCCTGAGACCACAACCTGGGCTAAAATCAAGAATTGGAAGCTCAACCAACTAAGCCACCCAGGTGCCCTTTCACACATTTATTTTTTGAAGCTTTGGTTGTGTATTAGGAAAAGAGGGGAAGGCATAACAGAATGAAACAGACCTGAAGAACATGATTTTATTTTAAATGACAGATGAAGAAATCAAATGGATCATGACTCTTATTTATATCCAATTCCCAGAGTTGCCAGATGGCAAAAAGAAAGATCCCCTTTTCCTTTTCTCTCATACTCTGTCCCCTTCCTTCTTCTCTTTCCTTTTATTCTTTTCCTTTAAAGAGAAGGAACATTTATTAGATTTTTTTAAGTTTATTTATTAGCCAGACAACATTTTAACTGCATTCATGGCGTCTGAAATAAATGCTGAAAATAATCACACACAATCCTGCTTTCATCTCCCAACCCCTATCCAAGGTGAGGAGAAAATGAGACGACACAGGTAGGCTAGAATAAACACCAAATAATTATCTCAGTAATGAATTGTTAAAGTGCCCAGAGAGGACAGTGCAAGTCAATGAATATGTCTTATCAACACATTAAAAAGGCATTTAAAAGGGAACTGCGATCTTTAGCCACTACTGCTTCAGAATTGCAAGCAGCAAGATAAAAAACCAAGGGCAGGGAATGGCATTAAATTGGAATAAAGAGAAAGACTAGCACTAACTCTGTTTTTGTTTGTTTTCATTTGAATTGGGGATGCCCTGGTGTTTAATTTGTGTAAATACACACGTTGGAGTCAAAATAGAATTAATTAACATGCAATCAATGGTATTACAAATGCCTTACCCTGCACATATAATCAGGAATCCACACCTAAAATCCAAAGTGGAAGAGCTCCAGATGGAAAATCTGAGTGGCAGAGCGGTCAGGGACCAGACAAAGGTCACTTTGCTACATAGTGATGGAGTCCTCATTAGAAACCATAAAGACGAAGAGCAAGTCAAGAAGCAGCGAATAAGCCCATGATTTTGCACGTGTTACTTTCATCTTAAATATAACTCTCAATGATACCTATTTCTAAGCAAGAACATTCATATTTCTCCAAAGAGACAGAACATGCAACAAAAACAGGATCCGGGCTATCTGTGTCTGACAGAGGCCACCATACTTGCACAACATCACTACTCTTCTGGAACTTTATTCTCATCCGCCATTCGCAACTCCTCATAAATGGATACTTTCTGTAAGATTCACGATTGCTGTCTTCGTTCCTTCATCCAAGAACAGATTGTTGATGTTGCATACAATGAATCTGACCCAAGTATGTAGTATCATGACTGGTTATACTGTCACTCCTGATTGCCTGACAGATTTCCTATATAATCATTACCCTTCTGCTGCCAGTAAAAGAAGAGTAGGGTCAACATCACACTTCTTAAATATGAGATGAGAACACAGAATGGAACCTGAGATACAGAAAAGATTCCTAAATGGGTGTGTCATAGAAATGATGAAAACAATCAGAGATGAAGAAATATACACTACCTGAGTACATGACATGAGCTGTAGAGATATCGCTCACCTAAAATCCAAAGGGTGATTTTTTTTTTTCACATAAAATAAAGGTGTGTCAGGGATTCCCCAAAATATGAAACACTCTGCTGAGAGATCCATCCATACCTGACAAACTCTGTGCAGAGGTGATGTTGTTCCCAGTTGATACATGAGTATGGACTCATGCATGAGTATGCATACATGGAAAACGAGTCTGAGAGAGGCTCATTAAGTTGCCAAGGTCACTGAGCTAATAAGATAGAGAACTGGGGATTCCTGAAACAACAGTATATGCTCTCAACAACACACTGCCGCTGAACTAGCCACTTCTGTGGTCCAATTACAGGTGTCTTTGGGTCACATATGCTGTATTCATATATGAAATTTTATTTTATTTTTTTAAAGATTTTTTTAATTTATTTGTCAGAGAGAGAGAGAGAGCACAAGCAGGGGGAGCGGCAGGCAGAGGGAGAGGCAGGCTTCCCGCTGATCAGGGAGCCAGATGTGGGACTCGATTCCAGCACCCTGGGATCATGACCTGAGCTGAAGACAGACGCTTAACCGACGGAGCCACCCAGGCGCCCCCATATATGAAATTTTAAATTTAATAGAGCCCCGCCAAAATAAGAAAATAGATTCTGACACCCAAATTGAAAATTAAAAAAAAAAAAAATGGAAGTGAAGATAATCCTATCCTTTGGGGTATCTTTCTTTAATCTCCAACATGGTGGAGGATTGAGTACCCCTCCACCACTTACTCCTTCATCACAGAGCTCACCGCGTTACACTGAGATTATCTGGTATTTTGCCTTTATTTTCTCATTTTACCAAGCTGTGGAAAGGTGGAGACCACTGAATTTAGGATCTTACTTACCTAAAATGCTTTCTAATACATTAGGGTATCACCACATAAAGGTTTATTGTCTGACCTAGTTGAATCATCACCATTGGGGTCTGCAATTTCGCCAGCATTTTGGAACTCTTCGAGATTTTGGGTCCATGACAAGCTGGAGAGCCTGTGACATATTATTCATCTAGCAAAATGGTGGCCATCTATCTATGCAGTGGTAGCAGAGCTATCTACCCACTGACACACTTAAAAAAATAAAAGGCAGTAAAGGAAATTAGGGAACAGAGGCTGTCATGCATACTAAGGCCCCCTTCACCACACACAAAAGGGTCTTTCTGCACTCCTTGGACAATAGAGAATGGGTACCCTGTGCCTGCAGTCATCAAAGCCGATCTCACATAATCTCTGCTAAGTCTCTTCAAAAACCCAGGAAGATACAGAGCCTCAAGGCTCACGGTCTCATCAGAGACAGATGTGAAATAGAACTACCAGCCTCCTGAAATAAGTTCATCAGCTCAGAAAAGAACAAACGAGACTTGACAACATTCTTGTCAAGAGAATTGATAGGAAAGGCCAGGGCTTTGCCACATGAGTACACACTGATTGTTGCTCGGGGCTTAGAGAATGATGAGCAAGTGGAGGCTCTTCGCTGGGAACGTTAGCCATGAACGTTCAGAGAAAGAAAAGGGTGATTAGAGCGAAAAGTTGTGAACTCTCCGATGCCACTGTACCTGAGAGCAAACTAACTTTTTTCTCTCTGAGTTGTCTGAAGCTGATCTAAAAAGAAGAAAAAGAGAAGGAAAAAACCTGCACATTTTTTTTTCTTTCATTTGTGATAACGTTTCAATGCCAAAGAGAAAATGTGATGAAAATGCCAAAGAAAAGAACTGTGGAATCTATAGCCTTCATTGTGTTTATAGAGATTATGCTTCTGGTTGTTAACAGACTCCAGAAGGTAAGCAAGTACTGGATCTATGCATTTAAAATAGAAGAGAGCGGGCACAGTTCCCACTTTTTTTAGTAGAGCAAAATGATTTGGGGGCTGAATATAATTTCCTTTTCCATATAATAAAAACTTTATAAGAAGTTACTCTCTAACTCAGAGTTCCTGTAATTTTTATTCTCTTTTCTTTCTACAACGTCTTCATGACAAAAAGCCACGGCCGTCCAGTTTTGTTATTTCCCAACCTGAAACTGTGAGGCAGTTAGAAGCTTGCAAAGGATTAGCACACAAATATTCTTGCTCTTGTCTTTATCTGCTCTGATTACGGTCAAAGTACTCCCCATCTCTACCCCCGTACCACACGCGTACCTATTGGAACCCTCCCTCCCACACACACACACGCACACGCACACACACATTATTTCAGGTCTGAGTATAAGTTTATGCTCAATGCATTCAGAGCAAAACAGAATGTGTTCCATTTCTCGGGGCCGCAAATAAATCAGGTTGAGAAACGCGGAGGAAATGCAGATATGAATAAATTATTCCAAATGACTCCATTCACAATATCCCCAATATTATTGCATCAAGAAGGTGCCAAGTGTATTGGTTAAATGAATGATGGCACAGTCAGGCAATAGGCTACTATGGAGGCCATTAATAATGGGGTCTTGGAAGAATATGTAATGACTCTCAAAGATGTCCATGATATATTGTTGGTTGAATAAACAGACTACAAAACAACGCCTACAGTTTATTCCCAATTTTGAAACGACAAAATATGATCATTTGACTACCAGTCTCATCTGCATCTAATAGCAAAGAAAAAAAATAGTCTAACCTGAAGCCCTAGAATGTATTTTGAAGAAAAAGATGGGAAGGAAAACATTCCCGAAAACATCTTTTTTTCTCTGAGTGGTAGAATTTTCTCTTGTTTGCTTTTCTAGTAAACTAAGCAAAGACAAATGACAAACAAGAAGATGACCTACCTTTTCCCAAAATCAGTGAGTTTGAGGATCTTGAAAAATAACCTCACAAATAAGGTATCATTGGATATTTTTTAATTGAGCTATCTTTCAATGAAGAGAAATTGCTTACTGATCCCTCAACCTTAAATAGTGAAATGATGAAATACATAGCCAGGGTCCCATTAATCACCATCAACGCGACTGTGAAAATCACACCTGAGAATGCAGAACTTTCTGTGATTTGGAGCGTGAGTAAAAGGAAGGGGAAATAGGAGGCAAATGAAAATTAGTAAAAAAAAAAAAAAAATATCTCCTTACGATCTCTCTTCCATGCTTCTGCTTCTCCATGGATTTTTTTTTTAATGAAATTGTTTCAAAATTACATGAAATGCAAAATGTAACAGTAAATCATTTATGGCTCATAATGTTTCTCCTTTCATCTGCTTCTGTTGGTAGGCTGGGTCTTATCCACTCCGCTTTTCCAGGAAGATCATTGAGCACTCAGAACCAAAAATGATTAATATCGCTGGAGAGCTGGAAGGAAATACTATCTGAAACTCAGTTCTCTATTTTTTTTTTCCTTTGATAAATTCGAGTCTGGACTGAAGTTAGTTCTTATGCTTATTTAGTACTCTGTGGACACTAAAAGCCAACTCTAGGATAACAACAAAGCATCAAAACAAGACCAATCAGAGCTGCCACATATTGAGACTTTACCGGGCTAAGCACTTTATGTGGTTTCTAAATACACGCATGTGTATGTACAACCTTCACAGGATTTCTGAGATAGTTTTATCCGTATAGGAAGTATTTAAAAAACACCCCAAAACCTGAGGCTCAGACTCATCCCAGTTCACCCAAGCCCAACCAGCAACCCAGCACTAGAACCGGAAGCGGAAGTGTAGGTTTGTCGAATTCACACTCTGTGCACCAAACACTGATTTTTTACCTCATGGGCTAGCTCTTTAAAAACAGAGATTTGGTCAGTCACTAACCCACGAAAGTGGTTTTTTAAAGATTTTATTTATTTATTTGAGAGAGACAGAGAGAGAGAGAGAGTAAGCATGAGCGGCGGGAAGGACAGAGGCAGAGGGAGAAGCAGACGCTGCTGAGCGCGGACCAATGCGGGGCTCATGACCTGAGCTGAAGGCAGACGCTGAACCCACTGAGCCAGAGCCACTCGGGCGCCCCCACCAAAGTGTTTCTTAAGTTTAATTAATGATTCTCCCTTGATGGGAAGACGAAGTTACACAGAAGACGCAATTGGATACACACTCAAATTACAACAGGCCTAAAACCACGAACTAACTTGGAGGAGGTCAGAGTGCTGCTTGACCTCGTTTCACTGGTCCTAATCCATCCTAACTAGGTTCAGGTGAGGACAAGAGTCCTGCCTTGCAAACAGAGCACGCGCCACAAGCTGTACTAAGTGAAGAGATTCTAATTAGCTCTTTTGATTGTACATCTCTTTGCACATTTGTTATTTAAGGTGGAAGAAATAGAGATATAGCCATTTATGCTTTGGGAGGAAGGAAAAGAGAAAAAAGAAAAGACGAGGGGGACAAAGAAGAAAATACAGAGATTCAGATATTATTGTTTCCCTCTGCGTACAGCACCCAATTCATTAATTTAAAGTTTCTGAGATGTGATCAGTTTTTTAAAAAATCCGGATTGTCAAAAGTGCAACATAAATCAACACGGATGTAACAAAACTAGTCAGAAAATGAGGGGAAAAAATGACATCTTTCAAGATCACTGTTCCACAGGGTACAGAACAAGTTGGCAGTGTGCCGAACATCATACATTAACTAGCATAAGCACTAAAAAAAAAAAAAAATATCTGACAGTCAATGCAGATCAGAGTTAGGCGGCAAAAGAGCCAGTCCTCCCTGGGGATGGATGTGCTGTGATGTCTCTGATGGTAGGGATTTCTTAACCACATCCAAAGGTCTATTTTATCGTGTCTATCATAATACACATTTTGTGTGTCTCTCTTAGAATAGAATCCACAGCCATGACTAAAAAAAAATTCACACAGAAGAGTATGAATATGAGTTTGAGACATCCAGAAAGTCTGAAAGTGCAAATCACTTTCTCCATTTATGGATACTTGACAGAATGAATCAATAGTGGGTATTATGGATGGGGGGGAGGAAGGCTTAAAAACTACTCAAAACGTAAGGAAAATGATTACTTATATGATGTTTATTCAAAAGGCCATTGCTTATTTCTTCCCTACTAGACATTTTCTTTGCATTAATTGATTTTTTTGTGTGTTTTCGATGAGTCTGTCAGTCATCTATTAAACGTTAAACATTGTAATACGTATTAAAGCACTAGAGATACTAAACTAAATTTAGGTTTTACCTCTAAGGAGCTCAGCCAAGTTAATTTTGGGGGGGCAAAACATTAATCTTGTAAGAGAAAGGTGTCTTAGAAATTTGGGGTCAATAGCTACGGAATGAGAGTCAAGAAAAAAAGAGTAAGGAATGAAATGGGAGCTGGCGAACTCTGGAACAGAAGGAAAGGAAAGGGAAGAAAAACGCGTGAGAAGCAGGACCATACAGGGGAACAGGAGGAGCTCCGCACAGACAGAATCGATTAAGAGAGGATCACAAACTGAAACTGAAGCAGGGAGCCTTCATGAGGGAATAAAAAAAGGCATGGTGAATATGTCAGGAGAAACTAAGGAGAAAGAAAATTGTGAAAGGAAAAGTTGAAGAAAAAGGAATACTGATTGGCAATGAGATAACATGAGACAAAAACATCCTACCTAGAAGTTGAACAGGCAAGGTTATTGGCTCTTGTACTTGAGGCGAACTGCAGAGAAATGTAGAGGGAATTCAATTTAGGATGAAAATTTTAAAAGCCTTGTGGAGGGTAGAGGCGGGTGGGAGGATGGGGTGGTTGTATTAACTGGTTTATCTGAAGTCGTAGCTCTGGGTTTGGAGCACGGGCAACCCAGCTCAGCTACGGTAAGATAAAACAGGACTCGTTAGCATTCTTTCCTGCTTTTCCTCCATCATTGCCTTGGGATAAGTAGTACTTGTTTCTACAGTAACAATTCGGACCTGTAGTACTAGTGCGAATGTCAGGAGGAGGAAAATCAGGAAGAATGAGTCCTGTGTTATTGAGGAGTCGAGAGAATAAAGGGAAAGAGGGGACTAGAGCAGTTCCTTCCCCATTGTGTCTTCCTCAAATTCCCGGGGCTGAGAAGTCCCACTTAACAAGTCTTTTCTTCTCACTGTGCTTCTGCCTTAACCTGAGTAGTTCTGTGGGGTAGGGGCTGATGGAAAGTCATTTTCAAAGGCCAGGTTCTCCCCTAGGGCACATTCGACACCTTCCGGACTCTGCTCCTCAAGTTGAAAATGAGCCCGCAGCTTCCTACACACACACTGCCTGCCAGAGTGGACAATGAGCCCACGAGAAAAAGGGGTTAAAGATCTAAAAGCTAACACATTTGAGGGAACAACTATTTTGAAATAAAAACCTTAATAAACTGGAATAGACAGTTTTGTTTTGACTTTTTTCGACAAAGTCTAAAATTAGAACAGGTGCACCAGAATTTAAAATGTGCAATTTAAAGATAAAATTGTAGATTCTCCAAGAAGAAAGAGAGTGAAGGAAAAAGAAACAGATAATATATAAACAATTTTAAGAGATAAAAAGATTAAATAAAAGTGCTAGCATCCAGAAGATAGGACATTCAGAAAGAAAGAATATAAAAGTGGAGAGAAGGAAATATTTGAAAAAATAATAAATTTCTCATAATTAAAAAAAAGATGCAAAACAGATTTAATGGTTCCATAAAATGCCAGAGCATATATATTTTTTAAAATACTCCCATGTAGAGAAAATTTAAGACTATTAATGACAAAACTTAGAATTACCTTAATGATTTCAAGAATGAAAAAGCAGAGTATATATAATCAATGGACTATTACTCAGCCATCAGAAAGAACGATTACACAACATTTGCAGCAACATGGACGGCACTGGAGGAGATTATGCTAAGTGAAATAAGTCAAGCAGAGAAAGACAATTATCATATGGTTTCACTCATTTATGGAACATAAGAAATGGGAAGATCGGTAGGAGAAGGAAGAGAAGAATGAAGGGAGGGTAAACGGAAGGGGGAATGAACTGTGAGAGACTGTGGACTCTGGGAAACAAACTGAGGGCTTCAGGGGGGGGGCAGGGATTGGGATAGGCCGGTGATGGGTATTAAGGAGGGCACATATTGCATGGTGCACTGGGTGTTATACGCAAATAATGAATCATGGAACATTGCATCAAAAACTGGGGATGTACTGTATGGTGACTAACATAACAAAATAAAAATTATTTAAAAAAAAAGAAAAGAAAAGAAATCAGAACAGTGGATGCAAGAAGACAATGGGGTAATGTTTCTGAAATATTGAGAATAAGGAATTTGAACCAAGAATTTTACATCTGGCCAAACGATAATTCAAATATAAAGTAACGATTAAAAAAATATTGCCAGACATAGAAACCTTTAAAATTTTACCACATAAATACCCACTTGTAAAACAGTCTTGGATTAAGTACTTAAAAGAGGAAACATAAATACAAATGCTGCAGGAGATGTATGAAGCAAAAGTGAATAAACATCTAGTTAGTGTTTGCTGTGGTCCTTTCAAAAGTAGCTAAGACCAAAGGGAAGAAAAATAGGAAAGACAGGCATTAAAAACCCCAAATTAAAAAACAATTATTAGCACAATGCAATGGGAAAGAAGACCAAGATATGAGCTTTCTCAAATTCTTGTTTATTATTGGAAAGTTATAAATTTTGTTTTTTAAAAATAAGGCTGGGGAGAGATTGTAAAGAAATAATCACTTCCTCTAAAACTCAACTAGGTGAGATGAAGCGATGCCCTCGTTGAGAATGACCAGGACAACATAGATTTTGAATCTGCTAAATGATATTGCCGGGCTGAACAGGCAGTTAGGACTCACAGGGCCAAGATCTAGAAGAGTAAAGAAATACAGGAAGGTGAACTAGGCATTTGGCACCGTTTTTACTCTGGAAAGTTTCTGCCTACTTGAGAAAAGGAATCTGAGAGGCTGAGAAGCTCAGCGGAGAGACTGAAGACTAGACAGTCCAGGGCCCACCAAGGTAGGTCAGGTGGCTAATAAAATCCCAACTTTTGAGCTGGGGACCGAGAGAGCCTCATTCTAGATTTGAGCGTGAACAGAAGTAGACTAGGCAGCCAAGGGACCAAAGCCCCCAAATAATTTTCAATCCCTACTTGAAATAAGGCGATCCCTACTAAAAAGAAGGATTGAGAGTCCTCCTTGCCTCTAGCCAAAAGCAAACTCAAATTCTTTCATGAAAGGTATAGGAACCTGGGATTCAAATGGTCTCTACCATTTTTATGTACTATATCCAGCACACAATATAAATAATCAAAGCTGTGAAATTAGAGGGCAATAAGATCATAAAATGAGAGGAACAACAGAAAATAGAAAATCACCCAAAGGGGATCCAGACTACAGCACTACCAGACACAGGATCATTAAAAGGATAAATCTAAAAGAACATGATCTGTATAAGGCCATAATAATAACAAATAATAATAACAGATGTGATTAAAAGATATAAACCAAATGGACAGAAACAGAAGAGTAGAACAAAATGGTAGTGTTCTCAAGTCCTTATATTTTCTGGGAAAATGTAAAAGTATAAATTTATATTAAACTCTAATAAAGTATGCAGGCTGCAAGGAAATTATTGAAAAAATAAAAGCATACTAATTATAAAGGACAATTGGAATAAAAATAATAAAGCAAAGGATAGTACGAAAAGAGAAAAATGTAAAAAAAAAAGAGGGAAAACAAATAGTAATAACATGACAGATACAAACTCGTCATATCACTGTTAACATTGATAATGCTGATTATATGTAAATAAACCAAATGCTCCAAACAAAAGAAAGAAATTGTCTATATGGGTTTTAAAAAGAAAATAAGATGCAATAATCTCTTATTACAGGAGCAAGATTTAAAATCTAAAACTATTAAATAAATAAATAAGATCCAAAACTATAGAAACTTTGAAAGGAAAACTCTATATACCCTGCAACCATTAGCCAAAAGAAAACTGGTATAGTTGAATTATTATTACAAGAAGAGTATTTAAAGAAAACATTACTACTAGAGATAAAGTGAAAAACTTGACTGGATACACTAACTCTAAACTTATTTGTACTTAATGTAGCCTTGAAATATATTGAGCAAAAATTACAGAATTAAAAGGGAAAATGGGTATATACGACGTGTAAGTGTGACATCAAATCAAAGGTCCATAAAACGTGAAATGTGTAAATTCATAATCCCAATGGGAGATTTTAAAATACATTTATCAGTAACTGTAGCGATAAGCAGACAAAAAAAATCAGAACAGATGCAAAATATTTGAACAATATAACTAACAAAATTTACCTGATCAACTAAATAAAACACTGCGCCAACAACTATAAAACGCAGTTTCTTTCCAAGCACAAGTGTACCATTTCCCAAGATGAACTGCCCACCGGTCCATAAAGCAAGTCTCAACAATATTAAAAAATGAAATTACGCACATTATATTCTCTTCACAGTAGTCCAAACTTAGAAATCAGTATCCAAAAGATTAGAAAATTCCCGTCTGTTTAGAAGTTATACACTTTTATACAACCAACAAATCAAAAAATAAATCACGTTGGAAATCAGGAAAAAAAAATGTTTAACTGAATGAAAATGAAAATGTGATCAAATTGTTAAAACAGGATTATAAGGGTGCCTGGGGGGTCTGGTCAGTTAAGCATCTGCCTTCAGCTCAGGTCATGATCTCAGGGTCCTGGGATCGAGCCCCACGTCGGGTTCCCTATTCAGCGAGGAGCCTGCTTCTCCCTCTGCCTCTGCCCTCCCCCCACAACCCCAGCTCGTGCTCACTCACTTGCTCGCTCTCTGGTGCTCTCTCTCTCTCAAATAAATCAATAAAATCTTTTTTTTTTTAAATAGGATTATAGCAATATTTGGGGCACCCAGCTGACTCAGTCAGTTGTAGCGTGTGAGTCTTGATCTCAGGGTTGTAAGTTCGAGCCCCACATTGGGTATAGAGATTATATAAAAATAAAATCTTTTTTAAAAAAGAATTATAGCAATACTTAAAGGAAAATGTAAAGCTTTAGATGTATATAAATATATAAAAAAATTAAGAATAGGGGCTCCTGTGTGGCTCAGTCAGTTAAGCTTCTGACTCTTGATCTCAGCTCAGGTCTTGATCTCAGGGTCATGAGTTCAAGCTCCACACTGGGCTTCATACTGGGAATGGAGTCTACTTAAAAAATTAAAAATTAAAAAAATGTTAGATGTATATAAATGTATATACACTTGTTTCTGGAAAATATACCTATCAACTACATTAAGTTCACTTCTCTTAGTTCGCTAGGAGATATTTAATGGAAGCATTGCTGAATGTTAAAATTTTTTAGCATCTGTATACACAACCATTTTTTCACCATGAATCTATTGATTATATAACAAATTTCTTAATGCTGACCATTACTTGTATTCCTGGGGATAAACACTAAATATTCAATATGCAATAATTTTTAACGTACTGCTACATTTTACTAGTTGGTGTTTTATTTCAAATTTCTGACACATGAGTCTAACCTACAAGAATGTTTTCCCTTTGTGTATTTTCTTATCATAAATATAAACTGTCCTTTCACCAGTCGGTGATTAAAATGATAATGCTCTCTTGGAAAGACTTGGGAGGTTTTCTATTTTTTTCTCTCTTCTGGAATAGCTCTGGAGAATTGTAAGCTCTTTGAAGAATTACTAAACCTTTCTGCTGGCTGCCTTTGGTGACAGTGAGGGTTGTCATTACGTATCTACATCTGGACTCCACACCGTTCTATTGGTCTATTTGTATATTCTTGTGTGGCTGATTGTCTTTAGTCATTTAGTAGAAATCAGGTATCGAATGCAAATCCCTTTTCCTCTGTGGCACTGAGAATAATGTCTACTAAGAGAGTTCTTTTAGCAGCCCCACTGAAGGGAAGCAGTCCTGGGGATACAGCAGGGAGAGCTGAGATCTACACCTGCGATTTAATCACATTCCAAACTTGTTAGAGAATCTGAAGCAAGCACAAGGTTAGAAGAAGAAACCTCTGGGGCGCCTGGGTGGCACAGCGGTTAAGCGTCTGCCTTTGGCTCAGGGCGTGATCCCGGCGTTATGGGATCGAGCCCCACATCAGGCTCCTCCGCTATGAGCCTGCTTCTTCCTCTCCCACTCCCCCTGCTTGTGTCCCCTCTCTCGCTGGCTGTCTCTATCTCTGTCGAATAAATAAATAAAATCTTTAAAAAAAAAAAAAAAGAAGAAGAAACCTCGTACAGAAGAAAGTATCAATCCATTTCATTCTAAGAATCAGAACACACCAGTCAAGGAATAAATAACTTTGTTTCATAATGTCTAAAATGTCTAAAATATAAAATAATCAATCATTTCCACTTATTATCTAGATGCCCAGGGACACACTCTGTCTCTTGGAAGTAAAGCATATCCAAAAGGCTATTTGTTGTTACTTTTATGTACACTTCTCTTGAAATAAATCTCAGGAATATTTATATAACCTAAAATTGACACCATAAACTTTGGTTCTCTTATAGCCTCTGCACATAGCTTGATCGTTTTTCAACTTTTAAATTTGCAAAAGCAGCACTTCAAAATGATAGGTAAATAGAGCCACCACTGCGACTCTGTGACAAGCCCATCCTTCACCAAAAACATAGCCAAGGGAAGTATCATTGTGACCCAAAGTTTATGCTTGCCAGTCTGGACATATTTCAGAAACAAATGTCTTTCCCAAATACTAGTTTTAAGAGAACAAGTATCTACCTAAAATCAAAGAAAAGCAAGAAATGAAGAAACCATCCAACCAAGCTCAGTACGAAAGCTATTTGGGAATAATTGGTTCAGTATAGGCTTGCATTTTCTTTAGCCTGGGTTTTCAAGATGGCCAGTTCATTCCTTCGTCTATTGTAGTGATAGTGCTAGATTAAAACCCAACTTAGACAGGCTCTACCAATATAGAACTCATAGACACACCAATCAAGATAATAAAGAAAATATGGAAATGTGTAAAATATAAGCAGTATGAATAAGTTTAGAAAGGATGTATTACCCAAACAATGAGGAGGAGAAAACTGGATAACTATTTAAAAAAATATTACAAAATACTAAAAAAAGATTTGAAATGGTTAAAAATCTAATTATGAAGCCTTTAAAGTATGAAAAGAAAATTGGATCAGTAGTCTTATAGTTTTGAAGTGAAGGAGACCCATCTAAACACGACACCAAACATTTACTGATAAAAGATGGACAGGCTTCACTACACAAAAAATTATAATATTCTCAAGAACAAAATCTCCATCATAAATGAATAAATCTAGTTAGTCAGTTACCTAGTTAGCTCTTCAGTTAGAAGGGTCTTTACACCAGATGACACTTGAGGAGACTCAAAAATATATCTGCGTCTAGTAATATTTCACTCAAAAGACTCCAAAAGACTGTAGAAATATGGAAGTAAGGGTTGAAAATATGATTTAATAAAGTCACAAAACCACAAGGACAGTTGCTATTCTGAACTAGGTGTACTGCACTGTCCTAAGCTCTCCATTACTTCAATAACACCCACTTCTGTATTGAAGCACATATTTTAAATCATCCCAAATCTCTATTGTGACTTAACAGAACTTACACGTAAGAGGTCCAAGATCATACTTAACGTCTACCTCCTTGGAACGTGTTTAGTTACGGCTAAGGTGGTAGCCCCCTTTCAAAACATGTTTCATGTGAGTTTACAGAGTTCTTCTGAAACTAATATCTAGTGGGGAGAAAGTAAGTCCGTTTATCATTTGTTTTGATGAAAATCATTATAACATTTCAACCTTATGAGGTAGAATAAGAAAAACGACAAGGAGAGATCAGAATAATTTTCAATGAAATATTTCAATTGCTTGCAGATAACTGGACAGGTCTAAGATATTTAAAAGTGCCCCAAAAGTTCTAGGTATTTTGTTTTACTAAATGTGTATCTTCACTATAAAATGATACAAATACATTATACAAAACTAGGGGAAATTCCATGTAACGCCACATCAACACAGCCAATATCAGGCATTTCACCTCTGGCCTTCCAATACTTTTCTCCTTATTTATCTGCTCAGATTTAAGAATTTAACCTCCGCTTTACTATTTTTACGATGAGCAAAAGGATTTCCGGAGCTAGTACCAGACCCATTAGAGTAATTACCAATTCTAAATCAAGACAAGTCCAAGGTAATGAGGTTTTCCAATGTCACAGAGAACATCTTTGGCCCTCCCAGCGTAATACTTCTGTAGAGGAAATACCTTGTAGGATATGCTGAACCCACAGCATAAGTTAAAGTAGTTTCTAAGGTAAGTAACGCTTTTTATTACGTGGCTCTTTTTTCTTCTCCTGCATCGTAGCTCTATCCGTGACTGTTTTCTAAAGAAATTTGTTTTTTACCAGGTGGCTACATGGGTTAGTCGCTTATTCAGGGCCAATCCAAAAACTAATTCTTATGTTTTAAGCTCAGTCTCTTTCTTCTGTTTGCCTAGATTTGGGTGATATGTCAAGAAAGTGAACCTTTTAAAAATGTGTATAGGCAGGAAACTCAAAGGCTTTTGAAACTTTTGGGCACTTGAACAGAATTCAGTCATCTGTGTGTGAGATCTGCATATAACTAGTAGTGACATTTTACAAACGCAACATGGTCCAAATGTTATAAAAACTGATTGTAAGGCTGTGTTAGTAAAATATTCAACTTGGTGTGAGTGAAAGAACATGTTTTTTTCCCACATAAAAATATAGTTATATGTCTTCCAACACATGAGGAACTACTATATGTTAATTTCTGACTTTGAATAGGAAGATAAATATTTCCTATAAAATCACTATTATCTTCTGCCTTTCCGTCATGATTTCACTTGCACGTACACCAGGGAATTGTATAAATGGAATTAATCTGTCTTGGTATTTCTTAGAAATCTACTCTCCAAATTTTACATTATTAAATTCCCAGTGTTACCAACAAATTAGCTGAAAATTTTGTTTTCCTATTAATAATTAAACAATTCATTCTAAAACGTCCTGTCATATTTTAGAGACATGTACCCTGATTGATTTGAAAACTCAATCAACTGAAAATCCAAAGACTAAATTAAAATACCAAGCCATGCATAAGTATGCAAATGCAAAGATGTCTCGCTAACATCTCATAATTCCTTATTCATAATCACTGGGAACCTGGCATCAAAAAGAACAGAACCCTGGGTAAAAGTTGTAACCACACTTCACAAGGACTTGGTGGGGAAAAGACATCGGTACATTGCAGCAATGACATCACAGGAGTTGGTAGCCCTGGTCCCACCACCGACTATCTCTACATATGATCTTGGATTAATCCTTCTGTTCTCTGAGCTATGACTCCATGAAAAAATGCTTAGGGCCACAGAGATTCAAGAACGATTCAACTAAAAAAAAAAAAAAAAAAATCAACAAATATTAACTGCACCAAGAACTCCAAAAAATGAAGACTCTACGGCTTCAAATATTTTCTGGGTAAGCTCTCTCTCAAGTAGAAGATACAGCTGGCTACTTTCTGTTTTTGTAAGCAGCTCTTGAAATGAAACGGCTTGCCAGTATTTTTCTTGGAGTGGGGGTGAGGGGTTGTCTTCCAATTCTAGGAAGGTAAAAATCTTTCCAGAAATTACTTCCACGGCTTTTCTTATCTTGACCTAGGGTCTTTTTTTTTTCTTGTCTTTTCTTTTTTTTCAGTTTTTCCTTTCTCTTTTTTCAAATCACCTTTACTTCAAACTTCCCCCCCCAAACCTTTTTCTGGTAAGAAGTATCTACTAAACCTCTCTTTTTTGAAGCCCAATCTTGGCACCCACGCTCACGCTCACGCCCATTGTACCCTGCATGACGAGGGGCTGAAGTTCCAATTCTGACCTATTTGGAATAACAAAGAAGATGGAAGGGTACGTGTAAGATACAGAGAGTGAATCCTTCTAGGACAGTCCCTACCTCAAGTACTGTCAGGATATTTTCCTGATATTTCCATGTTATTCTACTTGAAAAACAACTCCTCCTCCCTGCCCCCTCCCCAAAGAAAGAAACCATATGAAGTTGTGCGGCTTCTCAGAGCTTGAAGAATGACTCGTGACAAAAATGGAAAGCCCATCCACCCAATTTTCTAGTCTTCGTTCTCTGAGATTCTGTGGGCAGTGGTAGTGTTTCTCAGAACGCACTTCAGAAAATATGCAGGTAATTTCTTCAGAGTCAATACCATCAATTAGCTCCTATTTCAAAATGGATTTTCCTGTCCTCCACAAAAGCCAATGCCCATTTACTTTGATCTCTTTATAGTTGTCCTTCCTCTTTAGCTAGAAAGTCTTCCCTTGATGTTAAGTGTCTGCCAACTTGGAAAGCTAAAGCACCCGAAACTGGCACAGACACATTATTGTCATGCCTATGTTTCATTTTCCCAGAACCAGGCATAGGGGGAAAGAAATAAAAAATAAAAAACCTATTTTCACATGCAACTGACACCAGCTCAGTTGCTGAGATTAGCTTGTGCGGGTGGGGGAAACGTGTACCAGTTCCCTTTCATATATGTATCCTTTTTATCCTCTTCCATCTGCAACTCAATGGAGAGAAAATGTGATGGGTTGGAGAAATCTGTTCATTCTGGTAAACTGTTTGGAGGTGTCAAGGCTAAGAATAGTCATGGGCTGACATTAAATAGTAGGGACACATGCTGAGCTGGCTCACCCAAAGCTGGTGTCTACAGCAGCACACGAAATTAGAATTTAGATGGGAGACCTTTTTTAGAATATTCTTGGGTCTGATCAGAGGCATTTCAATTTAGAGATGCCATGTGGCCCTTGGAGGCATGAATTCCCGTGGACAAGATGGGTCCAGGTGCTCTTAAAAACCGGTTGTCTTTAAGCCAGAACACAGAGGTGAAAACTACCACAATAACCTCCCCTCTCTCATGCGGAAGGAGAATTTTCCCTGAACAAAGAGAGAGAACTCATAGAAGGCAAGCAGGTTAAGCAGGAAAGCCAACCCAGAAGAAATTGTAACGCTTTCTAAAATTATGGAACAATCCTGTTCTTTGACGTTTTCCAGCTTGCAGATTTGTCTCCGAGCTTAGCTGATTCACATCTTGGCAACACCATAGGCAGCCTAGGTTAAATATATGTCTAAATCTATGTCACTATAAATGTCACGATTATGGCAAAAATACCCATTTACTTTGGAAGCCATTTCCACTTCCAGTCATTGTTCCTTTAAATCACTTGTACATGTTTACACTTAGATGCCCAAGTGGTTAAACTGGTAGATGTGGAAAAGAACAGGTCACTCTTTAGAGCAGATTTGGGAACCAATTTGTCTGTGGACATAACCGTTCTACTCTGGAGATTTCCCAAGTTCTCTGTTAAAAATGGATCTTTCAGGGCACCTGGGTGGCTCAGTTGGTTAAGTGTCTGCCTTCGGCTCAGGTCATGATCCCAGGGTCCTGGGATCGAGCCCCACATCTGGCTCCCTGCTCAGTGGGGAGTCTGCTTCTCCTTCTGCCCCTCTCTCCTGCTCATGCTCTCACTCTCTCGCTCTCTCTCAAATAAATAAAATCTTTTTTAAAAAATGGATCTTTCACATGCTTTCAGATTTTACCAAACTACTCTTTAAAAGTCTGTTTTCTTTCACAAACTATCAAACAAGTTTGTTCAAAGAGATGTGTTAATTCACAGACTCACAGGGCAAGGAGCCTTAGGCTTGAGAGCTCATGTGGCATTCAAGTACGTAACCCTGCCTCCAGGCACGGCCCTGCCAAAACCCTGTCAAGAGAACGCAAAGTGTAACCTGTCTCCTAGAGCTAGAGGAGAGAAATTTGCAGTGATCCCAACATTTAGACACCCACTGTCGCCTACCTATATGCCTAAAAGGAATCCCCCATTTTGTTATTTAAAACCATTTCTTCACATTTTGTTCGCCACAGAGTTGGAACACATGTGTTAATAAGCCCGAGAAAGTCATGCAATTCCACAGACATTAGGTCAACGAATACCCATTTCTCTCTTCTTTTCCTCATAGCTCCACATATTAATGTTTCAGTCAACATCACTGTTTTGTGCTCCTGCGTTGCTATGGGAAAGAAACACATTCCTCTATGCAAATAAACTGCATTCTGGGTTTATTTTTTCATTCAACATTCACTGAAGGTTCCTATGAGTTGGATCAGTTCTAGGGACTAGTATTATGGAGGCAAACAAAACATACAAAATCCCTGCCTTCCTGAAATGCAGAACCACGGCCACCTGGGTGGCTCAGTCTGTTAGGCGTCTGGCTTTGGCTCAGGTCATGATCTCAGGGTCCTGGAATTGAGTCCTCAGCCTGGAGTCTGCTTCTCCCTCTACCCCTCCTCCTGCTTGTGTTCTCTGTCTCTCTCTCACTCTCTGACACTCTGTCTCCTTCAAATAAATAAATAAAATCTTAAAAAAAAAGAAGAAGAAATGTAGAACCAATCCAGTGGGGACAGCAGACAATCAACAAAGTATTCAGGTAAAAGAAAAGAAATGCAGATATAGATTATAGCTTCTTTTTTTTTTTTTTTTTTTCCTAACAAGAAAGGAAAGCCCATGACAAGTACAAGTACAGTTTTAGGAGACAAAATACAGAATTTGGGTTTGGACATAATTGTTTGAGATGCCTGTTAGATTTCCATTACACTTGTCAAGCAGACAGTTGAACATCTGATTCCAGAGTTGAGAAGAGATATCCAGGAATCACCTGTTGACTCAAACTTTACTTAGGATTATGTTCCCCATATCATTTATTTTGTGATGAGGAGCCTGTCATTTCAACCCATCTCCCCATTCCGTACTTCCTTATCTTTTGGTCAGGACAACTGCTTCAGTCCATCAAGTGTTATTCTAATTTTCTAATACAACTTGTCAAGTATCTACTTGACTATATTTGATTTCTAAGTTTAATGAGAAATCTCACCTTCTCACAGATTATATTTTTACCACAATTTATTAGGTGTTGACTTTGTGCTTTCTATTTTGTTAAGCATTTCATCTGTATCGTGTCATTTAATTCTCCAAAACCTTTATGAAATAGGTATTACTATAGTCTATGTTTTGTTAATGAACAAACTGAAAAGCAGAGACATTTAGCAAGTTGCCTCAGGTGACACAATCAGTGTCCTAAACGCCATGTTATTACCAGCTGTACAGCCTCCTGATGAGTAGATATGTTACCTGACACCAGGCTTTTCCACACTGTAAGGATATGTATTTCAAGTCTACAAATATCCACTAAGTGTTCCTTGAGTGTGACACAACCTCTGTAGAACTGGGCTCAAGATGACCGGGCATCCAAGAAAGATCTTCACTAATGTTTACTGAAATGAGGAGGGGTGAAAGATGGGGCATTGCTAAGTGTCTTTGCAGAATTATCTTTGGTCTTCACACCAAGGGTTAATGTTATCTAAAGCCTCAAATAAATCAAGTAAACAGCCCAATTCTTAGAAAATGTGAAAGCCTGGATTTGACTTACAGCATGTCTCACTCCAGCACCATGTTCTTTCCACTGTGAGAAGCTTCTGCACCTTTTAGTCTTCTCCTGAGAATCTAAACATTGAGGATGGTTGGGTATGTAGATTAAAATGTTTTCTCCCCACTACTGCCATGAATTTGTAATTAGATAGCACCTGTGAGATAACAGAATCTATCCATCTATCATCTATCTATCTATCATCTATGTATCTATCTGTCTATCTATCTATCTATCATGTCTACCCTCTCCCACCCCATGCCTGGCACAGAGCTCCTAAAACCCTGGTCATTTCCTAAGTGATAAGAACATCTCTTGGTCTTTGACCCTGTTTAGAAACACAGGGTTTCTAAAACCTTTGTAAGTTTTTAAGTGATAAGAGCACTAGCAGCTTTTGTTCTACTGAGGCAACTATGGGAAGGCTCCTAGATGGGGACCAGTCACCAGAAAGATTAAGTTACAATTAAAAACTTGGAAATTTCAGCCCCCCATACTTCAGAGAGGAGAGAGGGGCTGGAAATGGACTTAATAATAGATCATGCCTACAGGAGAAAGCCTCCATAGAATCCCAATAGTACAGGGTTCAGTGAGCTTGCAGGTGGTTGAACACATGCAAATACCAGGAGGGTGATGCACCCCAACTCCAAGGGAACAGAAGCTCCCGTACTCAGGACCCTCCCAGACCCCACCCTATGTATCTTTTCATTAGTTGTTCATCTGTTTCCCTTATTATACCCTTTAATAAATTGGCAAAATGTGTTTCCCTGAGGTCTGTGAGCCACTCAAGCAAATTAACCAAACCTTAGGCAGGGGTCATGGAAACCTCAGATTTATAGCCAATAGTCAAAAGCACAGGTGACAGCCTGGACTTGCGAATGGCCTCTGAAGTGGGGGCAGGAGGAGCATTGTGGGAGTGAGCCCTTCACCTGCGAGGTCTGACACTCCTTCTAGGTAGATAGCATCACAACTGAGTTAAATTGTAGGCCACCCAGCTGGTCTCTCATAGTTGTTTGGTGTCAGAAAAAAGCCACACATCAGGTGACCAGTAGTATCAGAAGTGGTATGTTCTGTGTGAGTAGTAAAAGGAAGAGAAAGGCTTAGGTTTTCCCACTCAGTGTCGTTTGTTTGGGAATGATGGAAAATAGCTATCACTTATCGGGGACTTAAAATACATACTCAACTAAAAAGAAATCTCAAATGAAGAACAATTAAGTGATTCACCCAAAGCTGTCCATAAAATTAAGGGCAGGACTTCGAATCATACAGGTGTTGTACCTCCAATCCTGCTTTCTGCGCTGCTGTGTACGTATACAACAGAGCCTATTAAGTCCGGTTGTGCGTGAGACAGAAAACCAGGAGAACTAAATTAATTAATCTTATTCTCTCAAAGCCAGTATTTGCTTCTCTGTTCCTTGCCTCCACTCGGTCCTCAAAGCAGCCCGGAAAACAGGTTCATTTCTAAAAATGGATTAATTTGTGAAATTTACACCATATAACAAAATGATTTGGAGTGTGAAGTCACTGTTTCTTCTTCCCCCACCTCTTACACTTCCTTCCCAAAATAAATAGGCAGATTATGTAACCCCCCTAAATTATTATAATGCTTAGAATTGCTATATTGCTGGGATTCCTACAGGGAGGACAACTTTCAGGAAGGTTTATTTATAAGGAGGTCATTTTGAAATTTCGGTAGCTTGGATGGGCTCCAAGAAATACCTGCCTTATGATGAATTTTTCTCTGTCATGAATAGAATCCCAGAATATAGCAAGGTTGGGTCTAATACATCCCTAGTTCAAGATGTAGAAACAGATGAATTGAGATTGAACTTTCATATGATAACTAGGACCAAAAAATTTTCTCCAAGCCATGAGAGAGCAAAAAAGAAATTGATTGTGGGAACAAAGTCTCTTCTAGAGAAAAAACAAGTTATGAAAGTCTATAATAATTTATAACAATTTCTAACTTCAAGCACTTTTATTGCATATTCTAATATTTGGTCCTGACAATAAGTAGGTGAAGTACCAGTATGTTCAAAGTACAAATGAGGAAAATGAAGTTAAAGAAGCTCGAGTGGTCCACCGAGAGGCAGACCCTAGGACAGGATTAGAATTTCAAGAGATGTATTGACAGAGAGAGCAGGAAGAGTGAGGAGAGCCTTCCACTGCAATGTGGGTCTGGCACTTATGGGAAAAGAGAATGACGGAAAAAGAATTGCGCAGAAAAACTCTTGGACTAAGCACAGTTGCAAGAAAGTTTCAGCCAAAGACTCTCCGGCCCGTTGTCTTACCACCATAGACCTGCTTTAATATCCCCACCCTGCCCAGTGGGCACAGGAAACACGTCTCAAAGTGAACACAGCGGTATGTCCAGAGGGGTAGGATGTCCAAGTTCTCTCCTCACAGCTGGAGAGCTGACCAGAACATTTACATGACTGCCACAAGCCCCTGTGATCAGCCAGACAAGGAGAACTAATGGTCCCCGAAGTCTCCTGACATCTGGTAGAGTCTTTTATTTGGTGTTTTAAGTACACATGATACTTATAAGTTTTTTTGCAACTAGAATCATGTGATCACTGAATACAGTTATATAAGTTGTCAGCTTCTGTAAATTTTTTTTTAAAGCCTATTCTATAAGAGCTATGCATATAAGCACTGACCTATAGAGTAAACTTACTAAAATGTTTCGGATATACAAAAACTATCCTGAATACAAGAGGAAAATTATCTCCTGTGACTTTTTTTACTTTTTTAATTTTCTTATTTTTTTAAGATTTTATTTATTTATATGACAGAGAGAGAGACAGCCAGCGAGAGAGGGAACACAGCAGGGGGAGTGAGAGGAAGAAGCAGGCTCCCAACCGAGGAGCCCGATGTGGGACTCGATCCCGAAACGCCGGGATCACGCCCTGAGCCGAAGGCAGATGCTTAACGACTGCGCTACCCAGGCGCCCCTCTTGCGACTTTTTTAAAAAAAGATTTTATTATTTATCTGAGAAAGAGCTAGAAAGGGGGAGGGGCAAAGCAAAAGGGAAAAAGAGTCTCAAGCAGACTTCCCGTTGAGTGCGGAGCCCTATGCAGGGGCTCGATCCCAAAACCCTGAGATCATGACCTGAGCCAAAACCAAGCCAGATGCTTAACTGACAGCACCACCCAGGTGCCCTCCTGCAACTTTTGAAAGAGGTCTGCCACAGATGAGTTTTGTCACTAGTTGCCGCTCACTCAAAACTGTCAATATACAAATTTTTGTTAAGGCTCACTAGGTGAAGTCTTGATGGGTACAGAACATTCTAGAACGTATTTAGGTTCATTCATATATCTATTCAAGTGAATATGCATAAATGAGCTATATAAAATAAAAAATCATTCCTCAAAATAAATAACAGATATATTTATATTTATCCAGTACCACCTGTCTAGTATACTACAAGGAAACCCTCATTTTTTTCCTGAAAACAAGTCTATAGATATGAATCATTCCTTCGAAGTGGATATGAAGTAACGAGGCTCCGAGGCATTAACAACTTAAGGTGCAAGAGGGCATGCAAAGTCTAGATTTGAATTTGGCTCCCCTGGAGATGAAGAAGAGGTGCAGCATAGCCAAGACAAACACAGATTAAAATACTATGGCTTGAGACACACCCATTTGGCTGCTTGCTATTCCTTATTCCCTATTGCTTGACTGATACACAGACTTTTTAAAAAGTAGACTATCAAGGGATACAAGAGTTTTGGAAGTGATACATTACCATGATTGTAACACAGAAGACTGGTTCTCCCTAATCCCCATTTACTCCACTTCTGATAAAATCGCGCAGCAGAAGTTCTTCTTAGTATTACGGATCAAGAGAATCCTATCACCTGACGTTTTTGTTTAGGCCATGTTTTTGGAGATTCTAGAATAAATCAGAAAAGTTTTTAGTCTCAGTGGGATAAAAAATTTTCTCTAGCCACAAAAATGTATAAAGTTGATCAAATGAAATAAAACATGATTTTCAGTTTTTCTCTGTATTTCTCCATATTATTGTATATGCTTGGTTTTATGCCTAAAATACTCTTTCTGTGTCTCTGCCACTGAAATCAGTCTTTAAGATTCAGTTTTCCATCTACCTTTTTTTTTTCTTTCTGTGAAGCCTCTGCACCGCTCCTCACTCCACTCTCCGTCATCACACCTGGAAGCTCGTTGGCTCTTTTCCTGTATAGTGTCCCAACTCTTTGTACAATACTTCCCTGATAGCTGCCATAATACCAATGGGCACTTTTGGTCTGCCTTTCCATGACAGCCAAAGGATTTCCTTGAGGACTCAAACTCACTTTTGCTCAGTTTTATGTGTTTGATACCCAACACTTAAACGTTTGCTGAAGGAAGGCAAAACTACGTGGTAGAAAGCAAACAGCACGGAGAAATTAAGTATGGATCTTAAGAATCTTAAAAAGTATGCCCACTGATACCTAACCTTCTAATTGCCTTTTTACAAGTGTAATCATATGATTTTTGCAAGGAAGAACTGATGTTAAACTTTTGTTCATTTTTAGGTTTTTATCACTATCAAAACCAAACTGTAGAGAATAAATCGTAATTATTTTCTCAAGATAACATTTAAAATAATATATAGATATTAAAATGATAGATGGATAGCCAGGTGGGTAAAGTATGCAAAAAGTAAAGTAAGGAAGTAAATATTTTTAATATTTTTAAGTCCTCAAAATAACCAAAGTTTTGAAAAATACTGACTCATATTTCATGTGAATAGAAGCACAACAGAAATGAGAGCGTGAGCATGGCTTTAGTATTAAGTAAACTTTCCTCTCTACGCTGACCTTGAACTTGGGTTGTCTTAATGTACTCAGAGTACACTACTAACATTTCATCTATGGAACAAAATTGACTAACTGCATCACAAGTTTTGTGAATTGTAATACAGCGGCTTTAATTCTGTAAAGGTTGCAAGAGCACAATGTAAATAATCTCGTTTCATTTGGCTCAGTATCATATAGTTTATGCATCAGTATCTTACTAGACTATAAACCTCTTGATCTTAGCCCTCCTTATAAAGTGTCCAAAGGGCAGTCCAAGATCTTGCATGTAACAGGCACTAATACATGTTTATCAAATTCAATATAACAAAAATAAAAATGGAAAAGGAAAATATCTTGAAAACAAACGGGAAAAAATCAGTTTGTGGGTTCCTTTCTGCCAAATATAAAGCTACCCTTTTGTCTTAATACAGCCATCCAACATTTCATCATTTCTGTCCATCACCAAAAAGCTTCATTTATAGAGCATTAAGCTCATCTGAGTATTCTGTTATAAAGCCGCGGTCACAGTACAGAAGATTGCTGTGTCCTGCATTCTGATAATATCCTCGCAGAAGAACAAAGCAACCTATCATCGGGATAAATCAAATCACAAATCTTTCTGGGAAGAAAAAGAAGGAAAATGCTTTATGCTTTATATTAATTCTTGAGTAAACATCACTCAGTGCAGTTATAAGTTTATGGATTCCAAATGTGTTTGCATACAGAATAGATTGGTATATGTTAGAAACAGATTATTATATAGTAAGAAAGTGCTGTGGAGTTGGATAAGGCAAATCCTCATCCATCACTATTTACCTGTGTGACCTCACAAATACCCCTTTATCTCTCAGGCTCAGTTTCCTTTTCCATGCATACCTAGCTCACAGAGTTTTTATACGGAACAAACGAGAGAATGCATATTAAACGCATGTTAACTCTGAACTAGAATACTTGGAAACGGTATCATGCCATGTTTATAAATCCCACATAAATGCACAGACACACAGTATTCAATAGAATTAAGATATACCCATTACATGAGCATATGTGCATTCCACGAGTGGCACCGTGTCCTAACAGACTGCTGTCACACTGCATTTGTATCTGTAAGCATTAGTGCCATTTTCGCATACCTGTTAAGCAATCTTCTGTTATTACTTTGCAACACATCATTTCTGTCTCTCTCTTTACTAACATAAGACCATTATCTTGCCATTCAGCAATGACAGATGATTCATCCAAGATTCCAAATGACACCTTCTTGATATAAGGGGGGAAAAACCAACAACTTTGCTTCTTCAGTTTTTTTTTTTTTTAACAGATACATTCTGCATGTGCCTTGGATTCAGTTCCTGAGAAAAAGGCACAGAACATACACAGTAGCCCAAACCCCAGGAATTCATTTTATTTGCAAGGGGTAGAGAACAAAAGATGTATTTTCTTTGCCAGTTACTTGTACATTTTAACCCTGCAGACTGTTCTACATGGAGAATCCAAAATGGTGGGAGTTTGGCATAGGGGAGGGAATAGGAGAAAGGAGGGAAAATTATTAACTCGGTAACACAAAATAAACCCATGGCCTGTGTTCCTAGTCTGTCACCAATGCAGGATTGGCGTGGCAAAGAGATGAGAGGTTTTTCCTGCAGTCTTCGATATGGTGATCTTATTTTCTGTTCCAAGTCAGGATTTGCTATCTGAGTGATTTTTTCCTTTGATTTGTAAATGTACAGATTAATATTTTATTATCAATGATAGCTCACTTGTATTGAATGTTTACTATGTACTAACCATTATATCATCTGATTTACTCATTAGAACAACTTCGCACAGCAAGGAGATACAAACAAGCTTTGGGTCATGTAGGGAATTAATGAAGGAGCATGGATTTGAATCGAAGTGTGTTTGAATCCAAAAACCTCTGCTCTTCACAACTACTTTATTCGGCCTGTCAGGGCAAATGGAAAGATTGCTATGGAAAGACATGAAATTCATTACCAAACCCCTTTATTGAAGACTTTCTTTTCAAAGGGGAGGGACAGGCCTGGTATTGCCATTCCTTGGTAAACACTGACCTAATAAGTACTCTTACCCTCTGTCAATACCAAGCCACCTTCTATTAGGACATCTGCGTGTGTAGGACACATTGACAGTCTGACACCTGCAGTGAGGAGAGCGGCTTCAGAAGCACAAAGATGGCCTTGTTGCCTGGTGGCACTAAGAAAAGGCTTCCCTGAGAAAATCCTATCCAGAACAGAATTTTGAAGGGAAAATTTCCCAGAGATGTGAAATAGGAAGGGGAGGTCTGAGGAGGGCGAGGGTACGTAAGACAGAAGAACAGAGCATGCGCAGGAGTGGAAGTCTGAAAAAGCAAGATGCGTTTAAGAAGCATGGCGGGCCCTCAAAGGGGAGTGAGTGGAAAGGGGATGGAAAAGGTACCTAGAGCTAAATCACGGCCCCCATGTCACATAAAGAATCTGGAGTTTAGGTTTCAGGCCAGATGGAGTTATTGAAAGATATTAAATAGGGCAATGAATTGAACAGCCTCGCATTTCAGATAAATCATGAAATGGGATCAAAGCCACAGACAGGGAGACAAGGTGGCCAAAGTTGCCCAAACCAGGCTTTTTAAAGTGGGTAAATTTTTACACAACTGAGAGATCTAAAAAAGAATAATGATTTTTTTCTTAGTTTTTTGAGTATATAAAGGACAATCTTACAACCAGTTATTGCTTTGAAACCCTGTTGCTGCATTCATATTTCTCATGTCAAAATGACAACAATGGTCTCAGGTACAAACCTATATTCGTATTCTTTTACCAGTTAAGATAAAATTCTCCTTTGCCATTACAATTTGCAGTTAAAGAACATTTTTCATAGACTAAGGCTTTTGTTTCTTAAGTTGTTTAATAAAATGAGACTTAGATTTGATATCACAAGAGTGAGGCGATAGAAACTACTACTTTAATTGTTGAGGGAAAATAATAACAGAATAAAGACAGATTTTTAAGTGATGAATTTTCAAATGAGAAACAGTGATGAGAAATTTTGATTACCATGTAGTGCATAGTCGTGCAAGTATAATAAACTCAAAAGAAGCAGTTTGTAGCATCAAAAGTACAATCCTTTCATCATATGTTCCAATTAGAAGGTTATCATTAAATAAGCAATAAAAGAACTTTTCATTATATTTTGATGGTAATGAATCTATGACATGCCATTAAGTTCATAGACCTACCAAAACAATTATTTAGTTCTTAAAATGCCATTGTTAAAAAAAGAAAAGGACATGCGGCACCTGGATGGCTCATTCGGTTGAGTGTAAGACTCTTGGTTTCAGCTTAGGTCGTGATCTCAGGGTTGTGAGATCGAGCCCCAGTGGGCACCACGCTGGCATGGAGCCTGCTTAAGATTCTCTCTCTGCCCATCTCCTCCACCCCTGTCTCTCTTGTTTTCTAAAAAAAAAAAAAAAAAAAAGAGAGGGACAGAAGAAAAGAAAAGGACCTAATATGATCATGAGGATGGTGACTTGACATAAATGATAGTTTATTATATTTAGAGTGAAAAGAATTAAGCAGACAATAAATAAAACAGAAAATTCAATAATACTTTTACAATAGTAAATCTAACTTTGGCACCTTGGTTTCTGCAGAAAAAAAAGGTCTGTGACCATAAGTCTTATCTCAAATGCTATCATTTTGCTGTTCTGCTTGTATGTACTTTCTAAATTTGTTTAGATTTGAGGTTTAAATAGAAAGTATAAGCCCAAGGAGTTTATGCCTGGTGTTATATACTGTGATAAGAAATAATTTCAAATTAATAATTGGTTTGTTGGATTTATTTTTCCTAAAAAGGGACACATACACCACTAAAGTTTAAGAAACACTGGCTTGGGGCGCCTGGCTGGCTTAGCTGGTAGAGCATGTGACTCTTCATCTCAGGGTCCAGAGTTCAAGCCCCATGATGGGTTACTTAAACTTATTTAAAAATAATTTAAAAAAATAAAAATCAAGAAAGTTAAAAAAGGAAGGAAGGAAGGAAGGAAGGAAGGAAGGAAAGAAAGAAAGAAAGAAAGAAAGAAAGAGAAAGAAAGAAAGAAGAAAGAAAAAAAGAAAGAAGAAACGAAACATTGGCCTCCATGAGAAATGATGAGGTTTAAACCAAGGAAGAGTTGGAACGAAGAGTTAGAAATGCTCCTCTACCAGTGCTTTGGAAATTAAGTAGGTAAATTCACTCATTTATTTTCAGTGAAAACATCTCTCATTGGCTACCTGTAGCAGTCAATATGAGCTGTCTTCAATACGAAGGATACGGAGATAAAAGCCATAGCCCTGCCTGAGGGAACACGGGAGCTCCACACTTCGAGTGATCATACTGTGAAGCTCACCCAACATTGCTCCAGGATTTTATCCCTAGGTTGCCTCAGAAATCCCAGGTGATGAAGGCTCAAGAGAATATCTTCATCATTTCTCTCTAAATCAGGGAAAAAATTTTACCTGCCAGTCACCATTCCCTTTATAATATTAAAAATACAAAAGATGATAGCCTAAAACAGCCTTCAGGCGAGCTGAAATATTTACCAAGCCCTAACACTTCCTCCAAACCTGACTATTCCTGGGAGATCTACAGGTAGCCACGGACAGAAAATCACGTGCTTCCTTAATCACCAAGCAAAACTGACGACTCTGCTCAGAGACATGGCTATTTGTCTCAAAAACCGATTTCGAAGTTTATGCAAATATTTGTCGTGTTAATGTGAAACAATATTTTAAAATATATTTGGATAAGAATTACTTGCCCTTTTTATTTTACTAAACATGTGCTCTGATAAACATTTTTAATTATAACAAGAGAAGGAAGAAGAGAGGGAAGAAGGAAGGGAAAAGAGAGGAGAGGTAGGGAGACGAGGATGGAGAGAGAGGAGGAGAGAGAGGGGAAGGATGAAGCGTATCAGGAAGAAGTTCTTAGATCGAGACAGACATGTCTTAAAACTGTATTAAGATGAAATCCCATCTTCCTCTCTGGATTGGCAGAGGAGACATGAGCAGTGACTGCCTTCAAGCTATCACTTGAGACATGGTCTTGAAGCTCACAGTCAATCTTATCCCCGTTCTGCTACTATTTCTTGCTCTTAACATCTCTGTTTTCAGTTTCTGGATGAGAAAAATGGACAAGAAAAGGACTAAGTCGGGGGGAGGATGAGAGGATTAAAAGAGTAATGTAGGTGGAGCCCTTAGAACACCATGTGGCCCCCAGGTGGTGAATGCTAAGTTTTCATTTATTATTATCATGATAGGATTTGCTGGGTGTCCATTGCGAGCAGAACACCATCCCGGTGGCTGAGCTGAGCAGCTAGAAAATTGGCAGTCAACGCTTCTGCCCTCCGGGGACGAGACGCACTGCTTTGGAACCAACAGTGTGATGAACGTTTTAGAGGGGAGCTCTAGTTGAACTAATTACCACCTACACCCATCTGTGCCTTTTGGTTCCTAGCCAGAACCTTATACGTTATTGTGTCGATAGGGACATATTCTTTCATAGGCTTTATGTAAAACAGTCATTCCCAGAGGCTTATCTGAAAAGTAACTGCATCAGAATCTCCTGGGGAACTTTAAGTATAAATGTCTAGGTCCCACCCCCAATGAATATAGATCTTGAATCTTTAAAGATTGCACAAAAATGCCATTCGTGTGCGTATTACTCATCCTCAGATGCAGAGAATACAGCATAATGGGGAGCATTCCAATTTCCATGCCGAAGAATACCCAGAACAGACATTAACATCATTTATTTGGAAAGGAAATGACTCTGTATCATTGAACGATTCACGGGGCACTGCTGGCCCCAGACACCAAGTGGCAGCAGCTTAAAGAAAGACCTGCAGCCAGACACAGTGGGTTAAAATCTGGCTCCTCTTCTTAAGAGCTGGGTGAACTTGGGCAGGTTACTTACCCTCTCTGTGCCTCAGAATCTTTATATATAAAAGAGGTATTACAACTGTAGGTCTTATTCATCAGTTATTACGAAAATTATGTACAGTAAATGTAAAATACTTGAAACACTACTTAGCATACAGTAAATACTCAGTAAATGTCAGTTATCATTGTTAGCATCAGAAATTATTGTTAATCTAAGTCCACAATATAGAATTGGTGAAGCTGGAGCGTTAAAGGATTTCCTCTCTTCTATTTATATTCTCAGTAATTCGTTGAGTTAGAAGTCTTTCTTTTGCAGCTGTCCCTGAAAGTAAGCTTTCCCAAAAAAAACAAGTTTAAGATGAAAAATAACATTTCAGTAGCTCAGGAATTAATCTTTCCAATGCCATGAATATCTTTTTAATTTGGCATGTTTTAATGCAACACAAGGAGAGAGAAATGCTTAGCAAATTCTGAGCATTTATTACAGGCAATTTCAAAATGTCCAAAAAAAAAAAAAAAAAAACCCACAGAGAAAAATGTATCTATAGGGGTGAAGGCAGAGGCAAAAGTCACTGGAAATGGAAAGAAATTAATCAATAAATCACCCTATCATGTGAATTCTATTTTTTCCATGTAGATTTGTATTAAAACCAAAGAAAGTAAATAACCTGTTTGCTGAAAGTATATACAAAGTCCTACTCATCCCTGTCTTATAAATTCCAAAGAATTCACAGATACTCTGTTAATACAGAAAATTAATAAGTTAGTCTCTGCCTAAGTTAACTAACATGAGTCAGGCATCTGGGGTTACTTCTGTGAGATTACACTGTGTGAAATGCTCCTTCGCAAACACCCTCCACACTACAGGCCCATAAATTATTAATGTCTGTTATGGTTGTTAGGGGCAATGCATGGAAATTTATCCAGATTCCAAAATCCCGAATAAAAGTCAACGGTTAGGGGCGCCTGGGTGGCGCAGCCATTAAGCGTCTGCCTTCGGCTCAGGGCGTGATCCTGGCGTTATGGGATCGAGCCCCACATCAGGCTCCTCTGCTGTGAGCCTGCTTCTTCCTCTCCCACTCCCCCTGCTTGTGTTCCCTCTCTCGCTGGCTGTCTCTGTCAAATGAATAAAATCTTAAAAAAAAAAAAAAGTCAATGGTTAAAAATGAGAGGGAGAGAAGGAAGGAGACAATTATATTGGTTTGGTGAGAGCTGGAGCATTTCTACTACTCCATCAGTACTGCTTTTAAAGATCTAAATGACATACAGACTGATGAATAATTCAGATTTCATTTATTAGTCCACTGACCCCACACATGGCTCCATAAAAATGAAAATAATGTTATTCTCCTGCTTCACCCTCCGTAGAATGGAATATGCCTATGTATCTGGGTAGAATTTTTTTGATGTAGTTTGTGCTGGCACATTGTATACACATATATTTGCATGTCTTACATTTGGAAGAAATGTTGAAATGAACAATTTCAATAACATGTATAAAGGAGACCATTTTGCCCCCTACTGGTAGATGACTTAGGTCTGTAGAAAACAATGCTGATTATCATGTAACAACTGGTTACCTGGCAACTAAAAACTAGACAATGTAGCAATACAATTCTATGTCCTCAGTCTAGGATTGACACAAAGGGAATTGCCACCAATGCTTCTGCAGGGCTACATCCTAGAAGACTGAATTTTATCCCATGGCCTCCCGTCTCTGTTCTAAGAATTTAAGAGCACCACACTACAGTCCCTGCTGCAGAGACAAAGCAAAACAATAAATTTGCAAGAATGAATTTTTAGGTTAATTTTTCGGGTCTTTTGATAGAAAATTTCAAGAAAATGCGATTCGGGATGTTAAAGAGTTGGACTTCAACTTCTAAGAACTTGCAACTTCATTTCAGAGCTTTAATTTCACCCTGGAAAATTTAAAGGAAGAATGAATTTGTACTAAAATTTGGAGCACTTCTATATATTGTTGGCCTTAAATTGTTAGGATGACTTAATATTGTCATAAACTCATTGTAGACCTATGTGGACCTATGCTGGACCACATACCCAAGAATTTTGTAATGATAACTGAAGAAGCAGTGAATTTTCATTCCTGAGGAGAGTGAGGCCTTGAAAGGATTTAATCAATACACTGTTCTAATCCATTTCTAAAATTTCTGGAGGCAAAATTCACACCAATACCAGCAGTTCAAGGAGGACATTCAGGGGAACACCTGTTATTAGAGGAGACCACATATGCAAATGGAAGCAGGACTTGACTCAGGCTTAATATTTCAGACAAGTGGGTTAAGAGAAGCAAGAGCTAAGAAAGTAAGGGAAGAGCTCAGGTGAGACCACCTACTTCCCCCGTTCGTCCGGTTTTCACGCAGAGTCACTTTACTGAGGTAATAATATTGACCGTTTGGTTGGTGAAAGACAGCCACTGGCCCACCCTTTTCACTTTTTAAGATTGAATCTATTCAAAGGTCAAAGCATCAATAATTGGGTCTCTTTCATTCCCTCTCTGCCTGTGATTATGAGACAGTGACACTGAATAAATGTATCTTCTCTGCAGAATCAAAACTTCCCTCAGGTGGGCTGTGTCTACAGCTAGAGTGGGAGTAAAAGGGAAGAGGGGATCGGTAATATCATCTGTTCCTTACATCTACGCAAAAGTGGGAGCAAAATAAACAAACAAAAAAAGAGAGAGAAAAATGTGTCCCCACCAGACATGCAGGAAAAGAAATGGCAAAAGGAGTTCCCCAGACAGAAGAAAAATGACCCCCAGGGGGAAACATGGAAATTCAGGAAGAAACAAGAAGCAATGGAGGTGGTAAGCATGTGCAGTAAATCAAACTCTATCGACTTAAAAAAAGGCATCACAATATGTTTAATATGCCTCATTGAAATACATGGTGACACAAATTGTGAGCAGCAGGTGGTAAATGAAGTTAAAGTGTGTCAAGGTCCTAACAGTATCAAGCAAGTGGTCAAAGAAATAATTTTCATTAGACTCTAATAAGCTAAAATGCATTTTATAATCCCCAGGTTAACCAGTAAAATATTAAGAATGAGAGCAAAACCAAAGGATCTCTAACAAATTAGTCAAGAAGAAAAACAGATTGATAAAAATATTTAAATACTAAAAATAGAAGGACCAAAAGGGAACATAAAACAGGAGGGCTAATTGGAGGTAAATAATAAAATGGTAGGGACAATAAACACATATAGAAGTAAACTAAATATTCCAGTAAAAGTATATTATTATTAGACCGGATAAAAAGTAAAATATTGTTATATGCTTCTTACAAGAAAACCACCTTAAATATACAAATACCAAAAAGTTGAAAATAAAAGAAGACACCATCAACCAAGCTACAATAATATCAAACAGATTTGAGGCAATAAATGAAATAAAGGAAGATATTTCTCAATGATAAAGAGGAATGGTAAACCAGAAAGATATCATTTTCAATAGCATCAAATAAATCAAGTACATTGTAACAGATTCAACAGAAGATTCAGAAGACCTCTTCAGTGAAAAAATCTAAAATTAATATTGGGAGGAATTAAAGAAAATATAAATAAATAGAGGAACATACGCTACCCATGGATTAGAAGGCTCATTATAGAGATATCAATTCTCTTGAAATTGATTTGCAGAGCCAATGCACTCTCAGTCAGAATCCCTGAGAGATCTCTGTGTCGACATTGACAAACTGATCCTAAAACTTACATTGAAAATGAAAGGTCAAGAATAGCCAACATGATGATGAAAAAGAACAAAGCCATAAGATTTATCCAAATATTAAGGCTTATTATAAAGTAATAGTGATTTAGATAGCATGCTGTTGCTGAATGGAGATAAAAATAGACCAATGGAACACAGAGAGAGAGAGGGATGAGAAACAGACATGAAGGATATAGAAGAGGAAGTGTAGAAACAGACCCACATATACTTGGTACCCTTGTGTATAACATAAGTGATTGCTCCAGGGCAGTAGAGCAAAGGTGGTCTTTTTAATAAATGGTTCTGATTCACTTGGTTAACCGTACATCAAAACTAAATCTATCTCCATACTATACACACATATCAATTCCGGATGGATTGGAGATCTGTGAAAGGTAAAACAATAAACATTTAGAAAAATAAAATATTTTCAAAAACTTGCATAGGCTAAAATTACTTAATAGGGATGCAGACCACTAACTAAAGAGAAGAAAAACAACAAATTGAACTACACTAAAACTTTGAAGTCTTATTAAGACATCATAAGTCAAAAATCATGCCATAAAGTACCAAAGAATATTCATAAGACATATACTGACAGAAAACTAATATACAGGGGCGCCTGGGTGGCTCAATCAGTTGAGTCTGCCTTCTGCTCAGGTCATGATCCCAGAGTCCTGGGATCGAGCCCCACACCAGGCTCTCTGCTCAGCGGGGAGCCTGCTTCTCCCTCTCCCTCTGCCTGCTGCTCCACCCGCTTGTCCTCTCTCTCTCTCCCTGTCAAATAAATAAATAAAATCTTTAAAAAATTTTTTTAAAGAAACTAATATATAAAAATATATAGGGTTCCTAGAAATCAGTTAAAACAATGGCAGAGATTTGCAAAAGGCTTCACAAAAGAGTACCTCTAAATGGCAATAAGTATATGGAATAGTTGATAAATATGATTACTTGCAAGGGAAAATTAAAATAAAATCACAAAACACAGAAACATTTATTGCAATTGACTTTCAGCAATGGTGCCAAGACAATTCGTTGGGGGAAAGAATGGTCTTTTCAATAAGTAGTGCTGAAACAACTGGATATCCACATGCAAAAGAATAAATTTGGAACCCTACCTCACACTATATCAAAAAAAAAAAAAAAAGCTCAAAAGTAATTAAAGAAGTGAATGGAAGAGGTAAAACCATAAGATTCTTAGACAAAAATATAGGTGCCAATTTTCATAACCTTTAACTAGGCAATGGTTTCTTAAATATGACACCAATAGCATAAGCAACCAAACAAAAATCTGATAAGTTAAACTTCATCAAAATTAAAAATATTTGTGCCCCAGAAGATATCATCCAGAAACTTGAAGACAACTCAAAAAATGGGAGAAAAATCATGTATCAATGCAAGGCATACATCCAATAAAATTCTAGTATACTGGATATAAAAACTACGATTAAACAATAAAAAGACAACTCAATTAATAAACAGCCAAGGGATATATATATAGACGTTTCTCCAAAGAAGATACGCAAATGAGAAGATACTCATTAGCACTAGCCATTAGGAAAATACAAATCAAAACCACAGTACAACACCAGTTTACACGAACTAGGATGTGTATCCTAGGATGATACACATCCTAGGACGTGTATCAAAAAAAAAAGGAAAACAAAAAGTATCGGTGAGGATTTGAGAAATTGGAACCCTCACACATTGTTGAGGAACACGTAAAATAGTGTAGCCATTTTGGAAAAGTTTGGCAGGTCCTCAAAAAGTTAAAGATAACATCACCATATGACCCAGCAATTCTTCTCCTAGGTATATAGTCAAGAGAAACGCCCACACAAAAACTCGCACCTAAATGTTTTCTCATGATACCCCCAAATGGAAAGGAACCAAATTTCCATCAACTGATGAATTGGTAAACCAATATGATATATCTATACAATGAATTAATCACCCATAAAAAGGAACAGAGTCCTGATTCATGCATTAACATGGAAGAACCTTGAAAACATGCCAAGAGAAAAATGCCAGACACAGGCACAGGCCAGACACAAGAGGCCACAAAGTGTGAGATTCCTTTTACACAAAATGTCTAGAATAGGCAAGTCCATAAAGACAGAAAGTATTACAGAAAGTAGTTTTCAGGGCCTGTGGTAGAAGAAAATGGTATATAGCTGCCAAGAGGTGTGGAGTTTCTTTTTGGGACGATGAAATGTTCTAGAATTAGATAATGATGATTATTGGATAACATTATGAATATTCTAAAGACCATTGAATGGTACATTTTTAAAGGGTGAATATTATGGTATTTGAATTACATCTCAATTCTAAAAATGTAAAACAACAATTGATGCCCCAACACATCCATCAGAATGACTAAAATGAAAACGGCTGACTACCTTATGTTGCTCAAAATGTGTAACAACTGAACCTCTCACACACTTCTGCTGGAATGACAAATTGCAACAATTCCATCGAAAACTCTTTAGCTGTTTCAACTAAAACTGAAAATAGGCACACCCTTATGATCTCGCCATTCTCTCCGCATGGACACTACAGAAATACGTAAGTAGGTTCACACAATTCACATAATATCATTGCAAGGATGTTCACATCAGCGTCATTCATGTCCCCAGCCTGGAAACTGCCCAAATGTCCATCGACAGAACAGATTAAAAACATTGTGGCAATGTTTGGGCATTGTAGCACTACATACAGCAATGAGGATGAACAAATCATTGTTCAGGCAACAACAGAGGTGAATCTCGCAGACATAATGCTGAGCAAAATCAGCCTGCACCAAAGAATGCCAACTACATGATTCCATTGATAGAACTTGAGAAATATGTAAAACTCAACGACTGCATTAGAAGTCAGGGGGCATGTGGTAAGGAGAAATGTGTGGCATGAGAGATCTTCTGAAATTCTGGTAATGTTTTCTTTTGTTCTTGGTGCTGGTGACAAGAGTGAGTTAACTTTATGAAAATCACTGAGTGATGTATTTATGTGTAGGGCACTTATCTATCTATATATTATACTTCCCTTTATAAAGTTTATAAAACTAACATTTCAAATCATTTGATGACATTTTTGGACTAGAGAGGATAACCATGGGATTTATGTGGAAATCCACTAAAGACTTCCTTCCAATGGGGCATCTGGGGGGCTCAGTCAGTTAAGCATTGGACTCTTGATTTCAACTCAGGTTGTGATCTCAGGGTTATGAGATCGAGCCCTGTGTTAGGCTCCTCACTGAGTGTGGAGCCTGCTTGGGATTCTTTCTCTCCCTCTGCACCTCTCCTACTTGCTCTCTCCCTCTCATTCTCTCTCAAACAAATACTTCCCTCCAAGTTGGAGACCAATCTGAGAATATACTCTTATAATAACTGATAAAATTAATTTCAAATATTTATAAAATATTGGCAATATTTTCCCATTTCCCATTTGATTCTTTCACTGCTACAATCATGATATTCCATAGCACTGGCCTTCTCCTGCTACAAACTTAGTAGTGTAGTCTCCAAAAAAGGAAATGAGAGTAAAAAGACCCGATTTTTCTTAGTGAGGCTATCCTTGTACCTGGAGATTATCACAGTCTTTTCCAGGTTTCCTCATTATAGCTTAGAATATTGAAGAGGACTGAGATCAAGGTTATTGGCCTACAGATTTAAGATCCTACACTATCCGATTTGAAGAAGTATAAAAGAATTTATTTATCTCCAGTTTTAGGGTTGTTTCCATGAGTTCTCAAATAGTAATAATCAGTATCCATGTCAATTTATATATATGCAAAGGAATTTAAAATTTCATTTAATCCCAGTCTTTATAATCAGCCACTACTCCTGATCATTCATGCTTAGAGTAAAATAAATAATTTTGATATTTGTAATATTACAAGCTGTGCATCTCCTTATTGAGAAAAAAAATTTTATTAGCTATTAAATTTTTTACGCTTGCAAGAGTCCACAACATTTTTCAAGGCTGAATTCAATTCCAATTCCCTGCCTTCACATTAAAGCCTACATAAACTACTCCATATGAATAGTTATTTAATATTTTATTAGAGCTTTTAATTTTACTATCCCCTCAGTAACTTATTCCCTTGCTTACAAACCTTATGGTCAAGAAATTCTTCCCAAGAGCTAATATGAATTTTCCGTTCTGTGTTTCCCACCATTCTAAAAGGCTTGTTAAATCTCCCTACCTGCCACCAGTTCTTCTCTAACGACATTATTCCTTTTTTGTTTCGCTTCCGTTTCTGATGCCAACTCTTGCCACATATTGGCTAGCATAAACAGGCTGCCCTAAGAGAGCACAGCATGTATGCTGAGGTCATCAGCATAGGCTGAGAAGGCTTTCATACTCTGAGTGTACTCTTAACTAAATTACCTAACCTTTGTCAACCACAGTTTCCTAATCTAACAAATCGAAATAATAATAGTAGCTTCTCCATTAGGTTATTGTGAAGATGATATGACACAGAATATGAGGTAAGCCAATGTTTGCTTGTACTAAAAGCTCAATCGTGTTATAATTATGACTATAGTTGTTAAGATATTTTTGGTTGCAAGTCAATGAAATTGATAGATTTACTCAAAAGGGGGAATGCAGGGCAGAGTATCTGAATGACACTTGGTAGAAGAATTCGAGAATCAACACTTTGGATACCCAGCCATTGGGGTCATTCAGGGGGACAGCTGCACGGGTCTAGCACCATGAGCATTAACGGCATATGACACCAAATGTGCTCTCTCTGTCTCCATTCCGAGTTCCAAATTCAAGAAGAGAACCTTATCTTCTTGATAAGGTTCCACTGACAGAGGGTCAAATAATATGTACCATTTTACCCTTCCAGAAGCATAAAACTCATGTCAAAATAATACTGAAATTTTGTGTTCAAAAATGTCACCATTGCATCTCACTTGATTCCGTAATAAGAGTGCCACGCAGGGAACGAGGGTGAGTTTAAAGGCAGAGATCAGACAAGAGATGTGCTCAAGGCCACATGGCCGTCTGTGGTGCAGTCAGAACAGAGGCCCTGTCTCCAGACTGGGCCACATGCTAACACGCACGCTGTGCCTTAGCTCCAGGAGGGGTCCGTTCCAAGGTCTGGGGTCCTTGCTGCACATTTGCCCTCTCATCTGTACTTGAAAATCAGAGCAGCAGCAAACACAAGTAGGTAGAAAACCAAAGGTACTCGCTGTGTTCAGAGCAGATACAATGTGTGAGTTGTGTGAAAAAAAACAAAATTAAGACTATGTAAGCAAAGAGGAGGGCCACGAGCATGTTGAGTACAGGAATCTCAACAAAGGCGCAAACCAGGAGAAATTCACTTCAGTTTCAGGAAAAGGAAGAAAAAAAAAAAAAAGATGGTGTATATACATATTAAAAAAAAACACCTCAAAACCCTGGTGTAGCTTACCTTGCCAACGTAGCATGGCCCGGTCACCTGTATTCTGAGGCCTTTACTTACCACCCATCGCATCCAGTCTCAACAGAACAGCTTAGTTATAACTAGAAAAGCCAATAGAGTCACGGTGCGTTCTAGTCGAAAACATTCAAAATAGGGTAATGAAGATAAAAAAAAAAAGAACGAGGCTGTTTTCCTCAAAATATTTATGGAAACCATGCTGCAACGCTCTCGAAGAAAAAAATAGAAGAGGGTTATTATGAGGTGAAAGGACTCAGGATAAGGAAGAAAGAGAAACGAATACAGGAAAGAAAGGCCTTTCACCGAATTTGTACTGCGCATGTGCCCTTCTCTTATTCAGACCCAGCAGGGGTAAACTATTATTTATCTCTGGTTATTAGCCAAGCCTAAATTGTGTAGCAAAAATAACAAAGGATTTTCTTTACATCTAATTAGACATAAAGGCTAGAACAATGTTCTTGTGAAAGGATGCTTTTAAGATGCTTTTTTGGAATTGAAAGAGTAACGACATTTGTTTTGTGTGGTAAACAGAAGCCCTTTGGCAGTGCACTTGCTTTCATTTTGAAACTGCCAAGAATTATTTGCTTATCTATGGAATTTCAGGCTTTCCCTGCCTGGGAGTCATGGATGCTAATCTAGAATAAACATGGCTGCCCAGGGAGCACCGGGGCTTCCTGTGGCCAGCGGGCCACTCCCCGTCCTCCCCGGGTCGCACGGTCCGGTGCTCACAGTTCTCCACCAGGGGCAGAGGCCGGAAGACGCGAAGAAGACGATGTAAGCGGACTGACAGAAGACAGACCCAGAAGTCTCCATCCACCACCACCCCCCAAAAAAAGAAATGCAATAAGGGAAGGAAGGACAGGAGAGAAAGCAAGAACAGTGAGAAAGCATGACACAATTCCTGAAGGCAGAATCGCCGAGGCGGACGGGAAAAGTGTCAATAAATAAATGCAATGGAAGGAGGAAAAGGGAGAAATGGGAGAGGGTTGGGTAGACAGAGCAAGAACACAGAAAGTGAAGGGAGTAACAGGGACACAATAGGAATAGGCATGGAAGACGTTGGGAAGCAAGAAGAGCCTAATATAATTTGGAAGGGACAGCAGAGTTGTCTCAGTGGTAATGGTATTTGACATTTTGATACGTATTTATAGCTGTTTCCAGCTCTCTCGGAACACTATATAGGCTTATCCAGATTTTCTGGGGTTTATCACCACAGGCATGTAGGATTAACAACCCAATTAAGTAAAGAATTATTGTCCAATCCCGTTCTCAGGCTTGTATGGCACTCTTCTCAGATTCCCTGAGGATGATACACCAAATGCAACAGCTAGGGGAAAGGTAGGAGTGTGTGTGTGTGTGTGTGTGTGTGTGTGTACATTTATCTATCTTAAGATTTTTTTCAAAATCTAGGTCAGAAATCCCCACAAGTACTAGGTTCAGAGAAAATCATTAAATCATCAAATATTATTTAGCACCTACTATGTATCAGACACTGGGAATTCAGTGAAAAAAAGAAAAAAGGACAGACAGACAGACACAGCGTCTGCCGCACAGAGCTGAGAGACCAGAGTGGGAAGTACACAGTAAATGGTGTGGCAGCGGAGGTAATACAGAATGATGGCACTCTTGTAACCAGAGACCCAACTCAGCCCAAGTGGAAAATAAAGTCTGAGCTGCAAACATAAAGATGACTGAAAACTAACCAGGTTTAGTCAGAGACGGGTGTTGCAAGGAAACAGGAAGGGAATGTTGGAGGAATAACAGAACAAAATAGTCTTTCTGCTTTACAATTAATCTTGCCCTACACCTCCGAGCACAGTGGATGATGACCGTGTTCAAAGACGGTGTGTTGAGGAGAGCAGAGCCCTGTCACAGGGACTTCCACATCTGCTATGGAGCGAGGGTTTCCTAATCTCGGCAATAAAATGCTCCTGAGATGTTGCTCAGGTGGGAACCAGCCCTATAAAACTTTTATTTTATAAATATAACTCTTTTTAAACAATTTTTATTATATTATGTTAGTCACCATACAGTACATCCCTAGTTTTCGATGTAAAGTTCCATGATTCATTACTTGCGTATAACACCCAGTGCACCATGCAATACGTGCCCTCCTTAATACCACTCTGTAAAATGAATGAACAGTGGAAAAGACAGGCGTCAAGAAGTTCAGTGAAGAAACTCTTATAAATAACCCTTACAAGAGAAGGCAGCCGGCTGGACCAAGTTCGCAGCAATCAGATGGGAGACACGGCCTGGATCTGGATTCTCCAGATCGTAACTTGTAGAATCAATGGGATTAGGTGATTGACTAAGTTTGGGGAGATCCAGGTGATACCCAGAGTCAGTCTGTACCGCTGGGTAGATGCTGTTGCTTTTTACTAATCTGAGAGTAAGGGATCAGAAGGAGTTGCAAGTCAAGAAGTTACAGGAAGATCAAGGTCCTTGACACCAAGACACATGCGTCCTTGGCAACTCTTTGTGGACGGAACTGAGTAGATCTTTTTCCCCATCACTAAGACCCGGCAAATCTTACACTCAAAATGGAGTCCGTCTCCCAGTTTCAGGGACTCTAGTCCTTGAGATGCTAAATGCAGAGCAAATATAAAATCCACAACAGAAATAGTCCTGATGCCTGAAAGCTTCATTTAAGAACGCAAACACAGGGGGCACCTGGGTGGCACAGGCGTTAAGCATCTGCCTTCAGCTCAGGGCGTGATCCCGGCATTCTGGGATCGAGCCCCACATCAGGCTCTTCCGCTAGGAGCCTGCTTCTTCCTCTCCCACTCCCCCTGCTTGTGTTCCCTCTCTCGCTGGCTGTCTCTCTCTCTGTCAAATAAATAAATAAAATCTTAAAAAAAAAAAAAAAAGAACGCAAACACAGGTTTACATACTTTGTAGGTACTGGTTGTTCCCAGGGAGATGAACAGTTGTAAATAACCGTATCCTTGCTGATGCTGTAAAAGAAGCCCACTTTAGACTCAGGCGTCAGCGTGAGGAGTGCTAACTTCTATCTTACTACATCCTTGATGCATGCATGCTTATTTAATGATCATTTTAGTACACTTTGGAAAAGACAAATAAGGTAGCAAAATGGGTTCATTTCACCTCTGGAATCAGAGCACCCTGGGAGTTTTAAGATCCAAACAGTGAAAAGAAACAGCAGGTTCTAATAAAAATTAATTCTTAATTGGCTCTATTTTAGCACCTCTGTGCCACACACAGACGCTCACGCATGTAACTGGCAGTGGAGAGATGGACACCGGCTAGTGGACGCTAACCCAGTCGTCACCTGAGTGAGCCCTTCTGCCCTTGTAGAGCTGCCGGTGCAACTCAGAGAAACTCGTTTCTCACTCAACTCGGTTGTCAGCCTATTTAATAATTCAGAATGGAAAGAGCACTAGTACTAAAGGATAGGATGTTTCAGGGGCTGGCCGTGTCAGCAGGTAAAGGAAGAACTTCTCAGTCCGTCAGAACAGGGCAAAATCTTAGCTCACGTGGGACACGTGGCTCTGAGTGAAAAGCAGAACACACGGCAGAACAAATATTGTTCTTACGGTTAAACTGTCCTGTTAATTTCCGTATCGGAAGTAACTTTTTATTAATGCTAAAATTCCATTCTCTCTGTTGTTCAAAACTCCAGAAGTAGCCATGTTATTTCCTAAATTATTAGCGATTGGAGAAAACTTTCAAAACACAGAACCTACAAAGGATGTGTCCCCGTTCTTTGCTGTGATACATTATTTACCCCACCCAGACTTTTTCCTCCTCATCTATGAATGGGGATAATGCTCATTCTCTTTGGGGACTATGGTAAAGCATCAATGGTTTAGTTCAGGTGAACATTTAACAAAGAGGAGGTTGACCCACGTAAGGTGTGTGACAAAGGCCAACAGAACTGATTTTTTAAAAAACCGGGTTGCACTCTATAGAGAACAAGCCAGAAATACTTTTCCTCCAGCCAGTTCCTGCAAACATGCTGTGCTGGATGTCTTTTCTGGTCCGAGACAAGACTTTCGGTGATTCCTTCAGCTTTCTGCTCCCTTCATTTATGAGAGAAAAGTCACACTTTGGCAACTGAGAAGTGGCTTTCAGATATTACACAGCCTAGTGTATACCCAAACTGCGATTTCATACCCAATTCAGTCCATCCTCACGTCAATTTATAGATGACCCAGGCTCAGAGACGTCTGTGGGGAAGATGGGCTTTGACTCTTCTTCTTATTTCACTTTCGCTCCCCTCCTCCCCTCATTTTGCTCCTTTTCCCCTCTCTGAGGCTGCGTGGTCTCCTTTCTCCTGCAGTGGGCTGAGGGGGAAGCATGGGGTGGGAAACAGGACAGAACGCTGTGTCATCTGATCTTTTGTTCTTCGGCGTGGCAGACGCCTACATGCTCCCTGACTTGTAGACCACGTTCACAGCTCTTTCATAGGCCCTGCAGTGACCTTCCTACCTACAATGTCCTCAAGTGAGCAAAACAATAACCACCTGACCTCTCGCAACACCCCACCGTTCATCTCCTGCTACCAGCAGATACTCCTCTAACTTCCAGCTGCTGGGGGCTTCTCATCTAGGCAGACTGCCCCCCGCCCCCGGGCTCAAATATCTTGAGCCCAGTTGCTCTTTTAAGGTGCTCAATTAGCCCAGAGAAAACTCCTCTGTTCTTGTCAAACTGAAAGTTGAAGGTTCCCCCTGCTTGTCACTGCCCTCCTCCATTGGCCAGCCATCACAGACCACTCCAGACAGTTTCTCAACTTTAGAATTCTCCAGACAGCCACCAAATAGCAGTCTCTTCATTCATGTATACTCTAAAACTCAGAATGCATGTCAAGCACTTCTGAGAACTCTCCCACTCTCGCCCTCCTCCTGTCTCAGAATCAGGTGAGTAAACAAGTCTCTGCAAATCAGCACACATCCAGTTAGTGTGAGAGACGCCATTTTTCCATCTTGCAGCTGCCTTCAAATCCCTGAGGGGGTCTTCTGGAGCCTCCCTCAGGTGACTTGAAGGTAAAGGAGAGGAAAAAACCAATATTTATTCTAAGCTGATTACGCCTCACTCTTGTGCATTTCTCTCTTCATTTTCTGTCTTCTGACTGTGTAGGTTGCATAGTGAGAGAAGAATTTGAAGGACCTTCCTAGGGGAGGTTTCTTCACCACAGCACCATTAACGCTACAGAGAAGATGCTTTCTTGATTGAGGAGGCAGGGCTGTGCATGACAGGATCTTTCTTGGTGTCCCTGCCCCCTACCCACTCGATGCCAGAACCTTCCCTTCTCCTTGAGGTATGACAACCAAATATGTCTCCAGACGTTGCCAAATAGCTGGTGGGGGCAAAATCCCTCTCAGCTGAGAATTTGCCGTCCTTCGCTACAGAAGGTGTTCTGTATAGAACTTGTCTAAAAAAGATGCATGGTCTTCACCTCATTTCTTTCCAAATTTCACAAGAGCCATGCAAGTGGAATGATCTCTCAGTTATGTCTTCAGGAAAATAGCGTGTTACCAACTCAGATTCTCAGACTAGCCCCCAGACTATCCAACGATAAAACAGTAAAATTTAAATTACCTCTGATGACTTTACCTAAGCAGAACCAACCTAAAGAAAGAAAAACTTTTATCTTCACAGATTGAATAAATCCTCACATTAATTAAAAATTATTAATTAAAAATAAATACTAATTAGAAATGTAAGAAGTTTTTTTCTTTTAAATAATACAGCAATTGGACAGCACTTGTTAAAATAATCAGGTTCCAAAGATGGTGTAAAATATAACTCAATTGGCCATACGATTGCTTATCCTAAAAGAAAAATGGTTTCATGGTACTAGAATTTGAACTCTTTCTTCTTCCTCCCATTGCTCCCTTATTCAACTATATTCTCTCAAATTTTAGATCAGGAAGGTTAAATTGAGGAAACCTTTGTTCTCTGGAAATGAACCTATTATTTCATAATCAATCCCCTTACCCCTCTGCCAACCATTCTGCAACTCTCTAGTTGGTTCCTTCATTCTTCCTCTCTCTCTTGCTTCTGTTGAGATGTATAACAACATTTTTAGGAGACCTGCAGCCCTAAGTTCAGATCTCAAGGATACCCAAGGTTAACATGAGGTTACTCTATAAACTCAGGCAAGTCCTTCTCTAAGATACCATTTCTCTAAAGTAGAGAGAACATTTTCCTTACATGGTTGTTGTGTCAATTAAATAAGTTAATTAAAGAGGCACATAACAAGCAGAGAATTCATTTTAGTCTTTCCCCTTCTTTTCTCCTGCTGCTAAGTGACTTAGTAATAGGAGATACGAAAAGCATGATACACTTGCTGTGTATTTGCCATTATGTGTTAAAACAACAAAGGTAAAAAAAACCACAGTTTTCAACGCCCTGCAATTTAAACAATGTCAAATCAATAAAACAATAAAAAATGCATAAATACGAATAGAAAAGAAATATAAGGATATTGCTATTAATAATGATTATTTTAGATGGTAGAAATATGAATAGATATTTGTCCTCTTCACTGTTCTGTTTTCTTTGTATAATTAATATTTAATTTCCTAATGAGAAGCATAAATAAACTTCATGGGAAAAGAAAAGAAACTTTGTAGAGTAAAATAAATTTCAATGTTCTCATTAATGAAAGCAAAGTTTACTGGGCTAACTAGTAACTCAGAGAAATAATCCTCACACTAAACAAGATAATGTTCTTCCGTGTTCCTCCCCGAACTGTTTTCCTGCACATTATGAGTGACTCGAACACCAATGGCACTCATAAAATATACTCTCAGCCTCTGCCTACGGCAGTGACTCCGGGCTTTATTTTTTATAAAAAATATGGCATTTTCCAAATGATTCTAGCCATTATCATGATAAGAGCATTAATCTAATCAGCTTTTTAATAAGGCAATTATACTTATGCAGATTAATACTAAATAGTATGATAATTAATGTGGCTTAGGCATGTCTTCTTTTCCAGCACGGAATAAATATCAATAGTGCGGAATATCTATTCACATTTCAGCTCAGTTTGGTCTTTTCCCTGCTGACCTAAGAGCCACTCAGAGTGTTGAAGAAGTGTCACAGTGGGAATCTAATCCACGTCCCACGTCACCATTTTAATTCCGAACCACTGAGACCCCAGTTAAACTATTGCCTCCCTGCCCTGCCAGCCCCAGCTGTGACCGTCAAAGGGAAAAATGACTTCAATCAAGAACTTTCTTACTCTATTGCAAATAGTCACACATCTATTTTCCCATAATACAGTGCTCTCCTTTAAGAGAAAGGGCAAGTTCTGATCTTTTCTGTATTGCTAAATCAGTTGCTAGAACATAGGACTTGTTCAATCATAAATACATGGTGAATGAATGAATGAATGAATGAATGAATGAATGAAATGGAAGGAATCTTAAAGACCAGCTAGCCCCAACGTCTACTGACTTCTAGAACACTTTCCACAGCATAAACAACAAATGGTCTGTCAGATTTTCTTTGGCTCTCTGTCTCCTGTGACAGGACACTTGGGACTATAATCCTCTTCAGTTGATTTCAGAATCCAAGTCCATCCAAAATCTTCTTTTAACTAACATGCATGATGCGTGGATTATTTTTCATGGGGGCCTCTTTTCTTTGCCTGCCTTCCGTTTTTCTGAACATATCACACTAGTGTAGTTCTCTCTAAAGCTTCTTCCAGATCATAATTCTGAAGAGTACCACTCTGAACATATCTCATCCCTATTTACACTGGTTTCAACTGTCCACAAGGCAATATCCAAATTATTTGATCTGCAAATGAGGAACCAACTGCCAGTTTACAGCTCCATGCCTTGCCACTTATTGATTTATTCTTACAATCATTAAGTATTTATCGTCCATCTATTCTGTTCCTCACACTATGCTGGATCCTGGGGTGTAAAAAATAATTCTGATCTGCCTAGAGCAGAAAGCCCAACGGACAACACGTAACAATATTTTAGAATAATGTTCTTCCCGGTTTCACTTTCAACTGAGAAACCAAATAGGTATAAATTTACCAACGTAAGTATGAAACAATTACTCCCCCATATGCAGAATTTATGAAGAGGCTGAAGAACCACTATCAGTCCTTACAGATCAAAGATATTTAAAAAATGAGACTTCCACTTCTGGCCGTAATAAAGTCTGCCATAAACAACACAAGAATGGAAAAACTATATGAAAACTGTCTTTGACACTGGATAATAGGTAGCACAGGACTTGGATCCCTGAGAGAAGGGAAATGGATAAAGTGAGCCCTAGGATCACATCAGCATTATGCTTCTTCTAGGCACTTTCCAGACCGCAGTGCAGGGAGAGAGATTCCGAGCAGAGACAGCACTGTGGCCTTTCTGAGTTCAGGAGACAGAGATCAAAGTGTGGGGTAGCTGAGGTGGTTACAATTTGCAGGGCAAAGTGCCAGAGAGGAGGGAGCTATTCAGAGAAGGGGCTGCAGAAATCTGCGTAGGGATCCTCCTGAGTCTTTGGTTGAATATTACCTGTGCTTGTATAAGGTAAAGCTCCATGAGGCAGAAAAAGAACCACCATCAGAGAGATTGGGGCTGAACAATCCCCAGAGTTCACAGGGGCCTGGGAGAGATGAGCACTGTGACTAGCCAAAGGAGAGAGAATGTGTTGAGAATGAGTACACTCAATAGAAGCTCCAGAAGGGTCATATATTAATAATGGACTAAACAGTCCTAGAATACTCTGGAAACACCAGAAGGTAACTTAAAAAAAAAAAAAGCTTCAAAATGATCAGTCAGAGCCTTAAAGGCTGTCAGAAAAACAAATTTCAATACTCTTGAAGAGGAGACAAGAAACTTGAGAAAAATCAACAATGTGAGATTCACAATGCACAGCATCCGTAAACAAATAACATCGGCACTTCTGCTTCTACCAATGAAGGAGTAACTACTACAGAATGGCCTCTGTAAGCAATTAGAAACTATGAAAAATATATGAAACAGCTTTTTCAGGATTTCCAGATAAAATATAGGATGCTAGGTTAAATTAGAATCTCAGACAATTTTATGGGGCGCCTGGGTGGCGCAGTCGTTAAGCGTCTGCCTTCAGCTCAGGGCGTGATGCCGGCCTTATGGGATTGAGCCCCACATCAGGCTCCTCCACTGGGAGCCTGCTTCTTCCTCTCCCACTCCCCCTGCTTGTGTTCCCTCTCTCGCTGGCTATCTCTCTCTGTCAAATAAATAAATAAAATCTTTAAAAAAAATTTTTTTAAAAAAAGAATTTCAGACAATTTTAGTAAAAGTATGTCCCATGCAACATTTGAGACATACTGATACTAAGAAAGTATCTGCTGTTTACCTGAAAATCAGGTAAACAAAAATTACAGGTGTCCTGTATTTTTCTTAGCAATCCTATGTACACTGGAAAACAGTCATAGGACTGTGACTATTGAAAGGAGGGGAAATAATGAGGTCAGCCCAGTGACAGTTAGAAGCAATTCTGGACTATGGTTCAGGGTAAGGGAACCCAAACAGATCCCAGAAAATCTAAACTAAAGTGAACCTTCAGACAAAAATTGGAATTTAGGGAGGCAAAGATGGCAAAACTTTATAAGACAGAGTACCATAGAGAAGAGAGCTATGTAGAAACAGACTTCTACAAATTCAATATCCATTGAGTCCTTGGCTGTGATTGCTTAGGATAAAATTTCATGAGGCAGGGAAAACAACAACTTCCAGGAAAAAAAAAAGGAAAAAAAATCAAGGCACTATAAGCTACATAATTCCCAGAGCTCACATAGGACTAGAGTTTCTACCAGTCAGAATGGGAAGATTCCAATAAGTATGTAGACTTCTAGTAAAGACTCCAGAAGGGGGCGCCTGGATGCCTTTGGCTCCGGTCAAGATCCCAGGGTCCTGGGATCGAGCCCCATGTTGGGTTCCCTGCTCAGCAGGGAGCCTGCTTCTCTCTCCCTCTGCCACTCCCCCTGCTTGTGTTCTCTCTCACGCTCTGTCTCTCAAATGAATAAACAAAATCTTAAAAAAAAAAAAAAAAAGAAAGAAAAAGAAATCGGCCAGTAGAAACAGGCACATAGTACACAACAGAAAGCAGATCGGAGTATCCCCTGATTTTTTGTCAGCAAAATAAAAACCATAAGATAATGGAACAACAATTCAACGTGCTAAGAGAAAAAAACAAACTTTCATCTCAGAATTCTAAATCTAGGGAAAAAATCTTTCACAAATAAAATAACCAAAGACTTTTTCAGAAATACAAAAGGTAAGAGAATTTGTTATCAAACTTGTAACATTAAAAATGTTAAACTTCTTCAGGGGGAAGATTCTTACACCAGATTTAAACTCAGATCTACACAAAAAATGAAGAGCACTAACATGGTAAATATATGGGTAAACGTAGACGACGTCTTTTCACGTTTTAATTTTCTTAAAAGATTAGTTGGGAAATGAGACTTCCAGAATGGCAGCATATCAAATCCTCTCCCCAATAAAACTTGATAAAGTTGTCAAAAGCAATAATTTCAGGGCTCTGGAAATCAACCTCGGGCATACAACAAATTTAAAAGCGTTTATTCAAGAAAAGCTACTGAACCTTGGGTAAGAACAATGAGAGTGTGTGGTGTTTTAGCCAGGGGGCTATCAGAAAACCCTCTCCTGGCTTCATCAGAATGATAATTCTACCACAAGAAAGTGAGCTGTGAAAAACAGACTTTGCTGCCAGAGGGGGCTGCCTTGATTTTTTAGTAGACCATGGGAAAACAGTGTGTCCCTGCACGTAGCTGGCATCCAAATGGTAGGTCATGGTACACCTAATCTGAAATTGCTGTTTCGATTGTGGTAAGCAACAGATCAGCTAAATAGGAAGAAATATAACAGAGAAATCCATGGAATGAGAACATCACAGTAGGCTTTGGGGAGCTCCTATCTACTTCGATGGTCTGAAAGGCTGTGTGCATTTACAAGGTTGTGCACAGAATCAAGAGCAGGCGGAGGGGGAACCAGCCAGCGACACGACCCCTAGATGAAAACTTGTGCATCCACAGAAGGGACTTCAGAGCAGAAAGAAAAAAAAAAAAAAATGGGCCAAACTTATACACTGCCTGAACTTTTGAATGCATTCCCAATCCAGACACAGATTCATAGGCAAAGGGTAGAATCCTTAGTGACTCAAATGAGGTTGTATTTGAGAAGAATCTCTAACCGATTAATGACTAATCATCAAGTCATGCTGATGGAGGGATGCTTTTTTAATTTGAGCACAACTATCAATGTCCACATACCATCACATACCAGGAAGGACAGCATGTCCACAAAAATAGTGCAGGCAAGTCACCGAACGAACAGACAATAAAAACAAACCTGGGAGGATTCTAATACAGAGTTGCTACAATAGATTTTCTAAAATGTCATTCAGCAAAAAATTGTAAGACATGCAGAGAAATAAGCAATATGCCCATACTCAGGGAAAACGAGCAATCGAAACGAAGGCACAGACTTACAAAGTCTGTGAGGAGCTATTATAAATATGTTCAAGGAACTAAAGGAACTCACATCTAAAGAGTTAAAGGAAACTATGGCAACAGTGATCCAATAAATGGAGAATCAATAGAGACAGAAATTATTAAAAAGACTCAATGTACACAGTATATTTTATACATATATTTTTTTAGATCGATTGTAATTCCTTCTATCAACATTTTGTAGTCTTTCACATACAGATTCTATACATATTTTATTAGACTTATATCTAAATACTTTACTTTTTGTAACTATTATAAATGACATTTTTTAAAATTCTCAAATTCTACATGTTACTTGCTGGTATATGGGGTCAGAGTTGATTTTGGATCATTGGTCTTCTATCCTGAAAACTTGCTAAACTCACTAGTTTCAGAAGTTTTTGACAGATTCTTTGGTATTTTCTATATACAAATAATATTATCTGTGCACTCACTTTTATTTTTAAAGCATAGTTTTCCTGAATATAGAATTCTTGGTTTACTTCTTTCTTTCAGCACTTGAAGGTTATCCCACCACCTTCTGAACGTCATCATTTTGGGTGAGGGGTCGGCTGTTAATCGTATTGTTTTTCTTCCTGTATGTGAGTTGTTTCTCTCTTGCCGTTTTCAAGGTGCTCTTGTTGTCTTTGGCTTTGAACAGTTTGACTCTGTTTGTAGGTGTGAACTTCTTTGTGTCTATCCTACTTCAAGTTTGTTGAACTTTTGGAAATCTAAATTAATGGTTTCTTCAAATTTGGGAGGTTCTAAGCTATTATGTCTTTAAATATTTTTTCCTTCCACTTCTATTTATCCTCTTCCAGGAGCCCCTTATGCATATATTCAGATTATACCACTGGTTTCTGAGACTCTGTTGCTTTTTCTTCCTTTTCTTCTTCTCTGTTCAATTTTGTTTTTAAGTTTGCTGATTTTTTTTTCTTCTACCATCTCAAATCTACCGTTGAGACCCCTAGCAAATTTTTTGTTTCAGTTACATTTTTTATCTCCAAAATTTGCATTTGGTGCTTTTTAAACAATATGTATCTCTGCTGATCATTGTTACTTATTGCATTAATAGAAAAAAATTAAAAATGTATTATGCTTTCAATAGACAAAATATTGAACAAATTTAATACTCATTTAGGAAAAACTTTAAACAAGCTAGGATCAAAATAAGGGATTGTCCTCAACCTGATAAAGAACACTTATGAAAAATCAGTAGCTAATATTATATGTAATGTGAAAGATTGGATGATTTCCCCCAAGACTGGGAACAAGGCAACAATGTTTACTCTCATCATTCTATTCAACCTTATACTACAGGCCCCAGGCAGTGTAATAAGGCTATATATAATAAATTAAAGAAATCCATATTAGCAAAGAAAAACATCTTTATCTGTAAGCAACATGACCCTGTATGTAGAAAATACTAAGGAATTTGCATAAAAAAAATTAGAACTAACATATGAGTTCAGTAAAGTCAATGGAGCCAAGATAGATATAGAAACATCAATTAAACATCAGCAATGAGCCACCCACATATGAAATTAACAATTCCATTCACAATAGCCTCAAAAAGTGAAAAAAAATACTTATCCTGAATTTTAATAAAAGAAGTACAATTCTGGTACACCAAAAACTACAAGACATTTGCTGGGAGAAGGAATGAAGATATAAATAAATCGAGAAGCAATCTATGTTCACGTTCAATAGTGTTAAGAAGGCAATTCTCCTCAAATTGATCTATAGATTCAAAGTAATCTCTATCAAAACACCAGCAGGCTTTTTTTGCAGAAATTCACAAGCTGTTCCTAAAATTGATATTGAAATGCAAAAGACTGAGAATACCCCAAACCATTTTAAAAAGAAAAAAATTAGAGGACTTATACTTCCAATTTCAAAACTTACTATAATGATACAGTAATCAAAATAAGGTGGCACCGGCTCAGGAAAAGATACATAAAATGAAAGGAAAACAACTGGAAGTCCAGAAGTAAATCCTTACATTTATGGTTAATTGATCTTTAATAAATACGCCAACGCAATTCGATGGGGGACAGAAATAGTCTTTTCAACAGATGGTGCTGAGACAATTGGATATCCACATGTAAAAAGATGAATTTAGACCTTTACCTCATATCACACACAAAAATTAACTCAAAATGAATGATATACCTAAATGTAAGGGCTGAAACCATTAAAATTTTAAAAGAATTGAAAGAGAGGATATCTTCATGATTTGAGGTTAGGCAGAGTTCTTAAACACTGTACCCAGAGCACGATCCATATGGGAAAAAACTGATAAATTGGACAGCATCAAATCGAAGCTTTTGTGCTTCAGAAAATAATGATTAAGAAAATGAAAAAATAAGCCACAAACTGGGAAAAATATTTTCAAATAATATATCTGATAAACACCTTGTGTCCATAATATATATAAAGAACACTTACAACTCAATAATAAAAAGATAAACACAATGAAAAAAATTGGACAAAAAAGAATTGAAAGGACACTGTACCAAGAAACACATATGCATAACTAATAAGGCATTCCCACTTTTGGGAGCTGGAATACCACACTCCTCAAGGGTCTCTTCTTCTTCAAAATCTATATTTATAATTTCCCATATCATTCATTTAACATTTAATATCTATCATGTGTTGTTAGATGTCCTTATATATGCATGCCTTGACTACTGGAAATATCACCAAACAGCATGTTATGATTATTTGAGGAAGCAGAGGCTAGGATGGGTGTTACAAGGAGCAGCTATTGAATAGTGATGATTAGGGAGTCAGAAGACTATAAGAGATCTTCCATACAGTTTCTTCTGTGGAAGACTGAGTGTAAAAACTTCTTAACTCATACTTACTTTCCCCCTTCACATCCACGGGAAGTTTTCAGAACTTCATTTGCCAAGTCTCATTAGTGTTAACAACTCTCACGATCGACCAGCATTTTACACAACTGGTCTAATACTTTTAAGTTTTACTCCAGCTTCCTTCCTTAAAATAGCAGTTTAATTTGGTCATTGGAACAAGGTTAACAATCAACTTGAAATTCTATTCTACCATGCCAAACCAGCTGAGACTACCTTCATTGAATTCACACGGCCTTGAGTAATACTAGACAAGAACTCGATACACTTTAAGTCCAATATCTTAAAGATAATATGATATCCTGGGAATTCTACAACTGGTATGTCTAGATGTGTGGTCTATCAAATTAAGAATTATTTCTCAACGTGGGCATTTTCTATCCATTGGTTTATTGTTTTTATTTTTTTAATCAAACAGTAAAAGATACTGCCTCCCTGAACTGAGTACAAATACAAAATAATAACTAAGCATTAATTATGCATGACATTATATACCAATTATTTGTGAAGAAGCCTGAGAGTGTTATAAATATAATCTCATTAGTTTTCTCAACTTTTCCATAGGCTTTAAAGGTAGTCATTGCTATCTCTATATTTAACACATTACTATATTAATAAAAATTATAGATTCCTTTACATCTTACAAAACACATTTACATTTATCATTCCACTTGCCCTTTTGTGAAATTGACACTGTCATCATCTTTTTTCCAAGAGAAAACTAGGGTTTAATCACTTCCAAGATCTTGGTAATCATTAATATTAATGAAGGCTACCCTTTACTACTATGAAGTGCCCTTATTCAAAGGATCCCCCTTATATAGAAAAGAGTTGGAGTGCCTGGTTTGATATTAGGAAATGAAATAGTAAGGGGCAGAAAGGGAACCTTTAAGGACCAAGAGTACGTGGTATTAATTAACTCCAATGCAGTCAAGGTCTAAAACTTGTTTTGCCATTGCTTTTTTTGCTCCTAGGACATTCCCATCAAAATTTGAACTGATATGTTTAATCCTTTTTTCAATTAATTTTTTAATTTAAGTGTCATTAACACCGAATGTTGCATTGGTTTCAGGTATACAACATAGTGATTTGACACGTTTATGCCATGCTCACAAATGTAGTTACTGTCTGTCAGCATACACCACTAGCACAATATCATTGACTATATTTTCTATGTTTTGTCTTTTATTCCTGTGACTTATTTATTCTGTAATTGGAAGCCTGTATCTCCCACTCCCCTTCACGCATTTCACCCATCCCCGTCCCCTCTGGCAACCATTAGTTCTCTGTATTTACAGATCTGATTCTGCTTTTTGTTTGTTTATTCATTTGGGGTTTTTTTAGATTCCACAGATGAGTAAAATCATATGGTATTTGTCTTTCTCAGTCTAACTTATTTCACTTAGCATAATACCCTCTAGGTCCTTCCATGTTGTTGTGTGCAAATGGCATGATCTCAATCCTTTTTGTGGCTGTATAATATTCCTGTGTGTGTGTGTGTGTGTGTGTGTGTGTGTGTGTGTGTGTAATCTTCCTTGTCCTTAGTCTACCAGTGGACTCTTAGGTTGTTTCTGTATCTTGGCTATTGTAAATAATGTGCAATAAACATTGGGATGCATATATCTTTTCAAATTAGTGTTTTTGCTTTCCTTAGATAAATACCTAGTAGTGGAATTAATGGATCATATAGTATTTCTATTTTTAATTTTTTGAGAAACCTCTGTACCGTTTTCCACAGTGGCTGTACCAATTTATATTCCTACCACATATATTTAATCCTTGACAGAACATTCTAGAGTAGAAAAAAATATATAAGTAAAAAAGCAATGATGTCTCAAATAGTTACTGATGATAGGGCCCAAATAGCAAGGTTTACAGCCTTCAAGCTCTTTAAGACCCTGTATTCCTCTAGGTAGCTAAAAAAGTCTTCATAATTGCCATTAAGAGGTCAAGGCCATTTTTCCTGTCCACTTTAGAAAAATGTCTATTTGGTTCTGTCCATTTTTATTATTTAAATTTTTTTGAGAGAGAGAGCATGTGTGCAAGTGGGGGGCAGAGGGAGAGGGAGAGAGAGAATCTTAAGCAGGCTCCATGCTCAGCAGGGAGCCCAATGCAGGGCTCGATCTCATGACCCTGAGATCATGACCTGAACTGAAATCAAGAGTCAACCGCCTAACTGACTGAGCCACCCAGGCACTCCCTTCTGTCTATTTTTAAATCAAATTGTTAGTTTTGTGGTTTTTTTTTTTTAAAGATTTTATTTATTTATTTGACAGAGAGAGACAGCCAGCGAGAGAGGGAACACAGTCAGGGGGAGTGGCAGAGGAAGAAGCAGGCTACCAGCGGAGGAGCCTGATGTGGGGCTCGATCCCAGAACGCCGGGATCACGCCCTGAGCCGAAGGCAGACGCTTAACGACTGCACCACCCAGGTGCCCCAAATTGTTAGTTTTTCATTTCTTTCTTAAGTTGTATGAGTATTTTATATATTTTGGATATTAACTGCTTATCTGATTTATGGTTTGCAAAAATTTTCTCCCATTCAATATGTTGTCTTTTCATTCTGTTATTTCTTTTGCTATGCCGAGAGGCACATGATGAGAAGCTCAATATCACTAACCAGAGAAATGCAAGTCAAGGCCAGCATGAGACATCACTTCACACATGTTAGAACGGCTGTCGTCAAGAGGTCAAGAGAAAACAGGTGCTGGCAAGGGTGTGGTGCAAAGGGAACCCTTATGCATTATTAATGGGAATGCAAGTTCATCCAATCATTACGGAAAACAATATGGAAGGTCCTCAAAAAATTTAAAATAGGTCTACCATAGGATCCAGCAATTCTACTTCTGGGAATACACCCAAAAGAAACGCGAACAGAATTTTGACAAGATACATGCAGTCCCATGTTCACTGCACCATTATTCACAATAACTAAGATACGGAAACGACCCAAATGTCAATCAATAGATGAATGGATAAAAACGATGTGGGGGGGGTGTGTGTGTATGTGTATGCATAGAAAATGGAATATTATTCAGCCATGAGAAAGAAGGATATTTGCCATTTGAGACCACATGACTGGAAATGAAGTACATTATTATGTTAAGCAAGGTAAATCAGAGGACAAACCAATATTGTATGAGATCACTTATCTGTGGAATCTAAAAAAATTAAACTTCTAAAAAAGAGTAAAAAAGCAGTCACCAGGGGAAGAAGGGTAAGGAGATAAGACAGGTAGTATTTGAGGGGACAGATTTATAATGAGCAGTAAATAAGTCATAGAGATCTAACGCACAGTATACTGGATACAGACAATAATATTATACTGTGATTATGTAAGGTGATAAATACCACTGCAACGCCAATCATAGTGCAATATATAAATGTATCACAGTAACACACGGTATACCTCAAATTTATACAATGTTACGTGTCAAATTTATTTAATACAAATATACATGCACGCTGCTTTCCAAAAAATTAAAATGTTCAAGAGAAAAAAACAGTCAAAAGGCTACTGTTGTATACACTCTGCCTCCTGGTGGCACATACGAACAGATGCCACAGAACGCCACTGGAGCACGTGGCTGAGGTGGAACTTAGCCACCGGTAACTAGCACATCTGTCAACCAGTAGCTTCCTCCTCATGTTGCTGACTTTTACACGAAGAACCCTAGCACTACTGTTCCATTCTAACACAATGCTATACTGGGGTTTTTCATGTTTGTATTGGGGCATTAATCGTTTATGCAACTGATAATTATTATAGCTAAAAAACAAAACCAAACAAAAACAGCAAAAGCAGCAGCAGCGGCAGCCACCACCGCCGCCAACAACCCGACAGCATGGTATCATAGCCTCTCGTTGTGCAAATACAAAAACCATCGTCCAAGGAAGAAACTGAGGACGGCAGGAGAGGCGGTATTTAAAGAGCTCTGCTACGAAATAACCGTGAGGTTGGACAAACCACAACCCCCTAATCTGCAAAACAGTAACTCTCTCGCTGTCTACTGAATTCCTGTGAAAATATTTGGTATATAGAAGCTCACCGGAAGGAAGGCTTAGAGGCAAGAGTCTGGCTTGAGCTTCTGCTGGTCCACAACTTGTCACGTGTGGTCTTTCTGAATCTCCGCGTTCTCATATGAAAAGTAGAGCGAGAAATGTCTACATGCTGAACAGATTTTTTTTTTTATTCAGAGAAGCCAGTGAGATAACACTGGCAAAATAACTTTATTGATCATAATTTTTATTAACTATAAAATTTTAAGAATTTGTAAAGCTCTGGCTGCCTGATGGAATCTCTCCCACCCAACCAAAGCATTAGGTTTACTCCTTGTTCCACCACCATCCTTAAACCATTCTCAGTGCCGTTCCTGCCACCCTATTCTGACAGAAGAGTTGTCCTGTTGCCTTTAAATCAGGGACAGAAGTCCACCCATACTGTAAGGTCATCATGGAGAGACAGGGAAGCAGTCTTTCATCTGTTCTTTCATACACTCAAAATTATTTTTAAAGCGCTTATTGTGTTATGCCTTTGGTCACTTACTAATACCACTGATGAATCAAACAAGCATGGTTCCTGGCCTTACAGATTTAGTAGTCGAGTGGGAGAAAGATAATAAAGAATTAAAGCAAGCAAGTCCGCACATGCATTGGTCAGGCTGGGCTAGATTATGCTATGTCGATGAGCAACCCCCAAATCTCAATGGCTTCATACCAGCAAAGCTTTCTTCCCCCCCACTCAAGCAATTCGCTCAATGCAAGTCTACAGGAAGGGTCTGCATGTCTTTGTCACTCAGAGAATCAGACTGATAGAGACTTCACCTTAACGTGTGCTCTCAACAATCTCCACATCGGCAAATCCCACAGTGATCTTGAAGTTTCTGTTCAAAAGTGGCTCGGATCCCTCCTACTTATGTCTCATTATGCCACGTCACATGGTCCTATTTAAATCGGAAGAGAGTGATGATGTACAGCCCCACAGCGTGCTCAGATGGAAGCAATGCAAAAATAGGGAGTAATTCCAATGATTACCACAATATACGATTTCAAATAAACGGGGAGGAATTGCCTTACACGGGACGTCTGCAAATTCTCTTGAGACATGAATAGATGAGAAGAACTCAGCCTGATCGTGAGAAGAAAGAATTCCTGTCAGCATGAACTTGGGTGGAAATTCCAAGACTGACAAGAGCTCGGCAATTACAAGGAACAGAAAAAGGATCAGCATGATTGAAGCGTGATCAGTGAGAAAGAGGCTGGAAAGAAGGTGGGATGAGCTCCTTTAGGGCTTCATCTGCCACAGCTAGGAAGGAGTCTGACGCCGAGGAGGGCTTTAAGCCGGGGAGTGGCGTCATCTGATTTACTGTCGCTGGGTGGACACAGGGGTGCAGGTCGAGAGTCAGAACCATGACGGTGCAGCACTTATTAAAAGTGGAAGAAAATCCACCCAGCACCAGAGAAAAAAAGAACAAACACATTTGCAGATATACTTTGGTGGTGGAAACAATAAGACAGCCAGATAGAGGAGCTATGGGACTTGAGGAAAGGATGAGTCAAGAATGACTCCTGGATTTCTGCTCTGAGCCACTGCGTGGGTGGTGTTATCACTTACAGAGCTGATTAAGACAGGCAAAGGACTGGTTTTGTTTGATTATTGTTTCGTTTGTTCTTTTTTTTTTTTTTTTTTTTTTTTTTTGGTTGGTTGGCTGGCTGGTTGGTTAGAGAGGGTGGCTGCATGAAAGTTTAAGAGTTTGATTTAAAAGTTAATTTCAGTAAAGCTGTGAGATTTTCAAATGTAGATCAAGGAGGAAGTGCATAGTCAAGTCTGGAATCCATAGATGGCCTGGCTGGTTGGATATATTTGGACGTTGTCGGCATATGTGGGGCAATTAAAGCCAAGGAAATAGATAATATTTCACCTAAAGAGTGAATTTAAGAAAGAGAAGAGGGCTCAGGATGGAGTCCTGGAGAGCTCTGACATTTAGAGGTCAGGAGGACAAAGGCTGGCACAAAGTCCAAGGAGTAGCCAGGGACAAGACCATCTTCCGGCTTGGTTCCATTTCTTCATCAGACCAGTATTTATTCTTTGCCTGCTGCGGACCAAAACTGTTCTAGGTGCTCAGAATATGGTAGCACATAAGCCAGCCATGGTTTCTGCCACCATGAAGCTAACATTCTGTCGGAGCATACGCACAACAAACAAATAGGCAAATAAATAAGATAATTTCCTCCATGCAGGTGCTGTGAAGACAGAACGACAAATGTTAGCGTATTATTAGGCCAACTGAATTAGGTTTAGAAAGAGACAAGGGACATCAACATGCCTCATAACATGTAATTATAAACAAAATCTGCTTCTCCTTGAGTTGAATAATAGCAAATATGATTTGGTTTACAACATCAAAAACAATGTAAGCAGACACAACACAACGGTGGGAGATACCTTCACTCACTGGAAGTAAAGGCAACATTTGTGATGCTGGCACTGGTGCTAGGAAGAGAGGAAGAGAGAGTAAGCCGTCGAGGGCAGTTCAAAGCATTTAGCAGAGCTCTCGGGATACTACTAACTCCACAGTGTCTTTCTACCAGATCACAAGAACTGCAGGCTTTTTCAGATTGATGTTAACATGTTTTCTATCAAATATTTTCTAAGAGAAGCAAATATATTTTCTGTGTCATCTACAGTTGTGCTCCATATAATTAAGATGTGTGACAACTGTCTGTATGTATGTGTTCCAAGAAGGCAGTCTGCCAGGCAACGCAAGAAAGAAAATGTCATTTATTCTATACTCTGACCATACCCCTCCTCCCCAATTGACTGCTTCTGTCCCTGCTCCAGAGAAGGCCATTCAGTTCACAGAAGAACCTGGAGTTCCAGGGAGAGGAAGATGTGGCTTTATTTCACTAAACCCCCTGCAAGATCTCCTTCAGTGGAGCAAGTTTGCCAAACTTTTCCAGTGACCACAAAGCATGAGCATGCCTTCCAGGTACCGCAAGCTAGGCAAGTACTTTTTTGGCAGGACAGAGTTTGTCTTCCTGGAGCTATCTGCGCGAGAGCTGAGTGTTGGGTAGTAGAGTTTTTCTAGGAAGCCTATCCTAGATCACTACCTGAAAGTGGCTGGGGTTTGAATTCAAATCTGCACCAATTAAAATTATTTCCCCTGGGGCGCCTGGGTGGCACACCGGTTAGGCGTCTGCCTTTGGCTCAGGGCGTGATCCCGGCATTATGGGATCGAGCCCCACATCAGGCTTTTCCGCTAGGAGCCTGCTTCTTCCTCTCCCACTACCCCTGCTTGTGTTCCCTCTCTCGCTGGCTGTCTCTATCTCTGTCGAATAAATAAATAAAATCTTAAAAAAAAAAAAAAAAAGAAATACAAGTCTACCATCCTTTAAAAAAAAAAAAATTATTTCCCCTGTTTTCTTTAGAATTGGACCAGGATGCACTTACCTGCCACTTAGACCCAAGCAATTCAAATCTTTAATTTTCTTTACCTATTAAAAAGAGCTAACTACTCATAACCTATTCTTCTTGTCTCAGAGGATTCTCACCTTCCTAGAGTAGATAACTAAGGTGTAAGCAGTTTCAGTGTTCGTCTGAGCCAATATTGTTGCTTATACGCTAGAATATAAAGTTCTATAAAATTGCTGCCAAGATATTAAGAAATGCCTAGTCCTTATGGGAAAGAACTGAACATTGAAAGGTGCCTGGAGCTCATGAGGAAAACATGGATGGGGACACACTAGGATAAAAAATATTCCAATGAATGTCCTAGTCATTGACTCCTCTCGTCTCTCATACAAATATTTTCCTCCACATCAACCCCCTCTCAGGTAACAATGTTGGCTAGAGACTGAAATACTTAAGTAACGCTAATTTCAGAAGTGATTTCTGTGACCTATATATGTCTTCTATTCAACATGCATAGCTTTGAAATAATCTTATATTATCTAATTGCCTGTCTCCCAGGAGGCTTGTTGGCTTCACAAACAGTATAAATTTTCTCACGTTCCTGAAATCCAAATTGGTCTTTCTTTATTAAGTTATCCCAGAAACTCAAAGGAATGTGAACAATGACCTGAAATCCTAAGTACCAGACGCTGAAAGTTTTCCATTTCATCTAAGAGCAAACCTGCATATCCTGGGGCAGGAGTTGGCAGGATGAAGGAATGGTTTGCCATCAGCCTTCCTTTTTCCATCTCCACATGGTTGACAGCTCCCAACCAGCTCCTTTAAATACATGCTGTCATCCTACCCCAACTATGAGAAACTCATGGCTTAGAACTATTTTATATCTCATTCCTATGGCCCCTGCGTCATCAAGTGGTAAATGTCGTCAACTCAACCATGTATCAGTAGAAGAGAGAGAGAAACCCACTACTAAACACAGAGGTTGTTTCTATTTGTTTTATGACCCACTAAGGAACTTCAAGCAAGGTGAGAAGGGGACCATATCAAGCAAAGCAGAACGCTTATGAACAGCATAGAGTTCAAACGAGGAATCTACCTTATGCGTGACTGGTTGAGTTGGGAACAAGACCAACAAGCCAGATGTCTCTTATTGAATCATCCAGGTCACCTCAAAATTACCTATTTAAATTGACCAATATTCTACAGGGCGGTGATAATAAAATTATAAACAACTGGATCAATACATCGATCAGTCCATATGATAAACAACAAGGAGTGTGGGGATCCCCACTGCCCAACAGTCTCTTCTCCACACTTCCTGAATCGGTCTCTTTCCCTCTTCTCAGGTGTGAAATTCTACCAAATCAAGATTCATTTGGGTTAACAAGCCCATTTGGAAAGGTAAATAACTCTAAGAGAATTAGTTTAACAATTAAGTCCTTTATGGAGAATGCACTGGCTGCTTTAAATTACTTCCCTCCTAAACTCCAGTTGAGATATCCCCAGAGTATTGAGTACTTTAATAGCAGAGACTTAGGAAACAGAAGAGCAATTTTGGAATATGAGGAGAAGGGCTTTAGGTAAAGACATGCTTAGGTAGAACTTAAACGTGGGCTGTCAGAGCAGTCGGAGGCATGATGAAGTAAAAAGAGAGCAGGGTGAATAAAGAGAAGTTGGAAGGCCCTGAACACAGCAGAGAAATACTTCAAAAATGTGTCCTGGACAAGGCGTGCTCCCAGTTTTCCGTGTAATGTTGCCTCTTGACTACTCAGATATGAGAAGATAAGGGTCGAACAGACTATACCAAAAGATAAAAGTCAAAAGCAACCTTAATAGCTTCACACTCCATAGAAACAGATCATCTCGAAATTCAATTATGTGATAAAAAAAAATCTCCATATATCTTTATATTCTAAATTTTGATAACAGCTAAAAGGAATGGAATCTTTTTCTGATATTTTTCAAGAGCCTTAGTGATTTAAAAGAACAAAGCATGTCAAAAGGCACTATCAGTTTATGGAGGTGGGCTGTCAACTGTGGGAGTCAAGTGTGAGGCATCGTTTTAATTCCCTCATGCTTCCATTTCTCAGACCATTATTCTAGTCAGCCAACGCCAGGGATGAACGTATTTTCACTCAGATACAAACCATCCGTCCTTGAATATTCTAGGGGTTTCGCAGGCCTTGGGAGAGGTCGAATACTGAGTATAGAGGCGCCTTAAGAAAAACCAGGTTTTATCAGACTCAGGAGTCAAACGAAGGCATCTTAACTCTATTACTTATTCTGCAGCTCAAATACCTTTATGATTTGTAGTTGTGGACACTGAATAGATGATCTGTAAACCGCCTGTGGAGAGAGCTGCTCGAAGAATCCCAAACCTGGCTGGAGGGAGCAGCACGGTGACTCCCCACAGCACAGTGACTCAGTGGGCGACAGAGGACTCCAGGGATCTGTTTTCACACCAGCTCTGCCCTCCCAGGCTTGCCACATAACCCCGGGCAGGCTTTTAACTTGTTCCAGTGTATACTTCCTTCCACAGTCCGTGAGTTAATCAGCAGCCCTTGGGAGGGAAACCTAATTTAAATGATTTTGTAAACAAAAGTTTTATGGAGTGCAATTAATAATAAATAGCAAGGCGTTAAGCCCTTGATAGCGCAAGTGAATCAGTTTCCGAGCGCTTTCCATCCTCTACCAGCTGCAATCGTCTGGAAGTTTCTATAGAATGTTCACATCTGCTGTGGGACCAAACCTCCCGGCTCTGCTCACTTGGAAAATCTGAGGACTTTAAAATTAGCACCTGATGGGGCGCCTGGGTGGCTCAGTCGTTAAGCATCTGCCTTAGGCTCAGGGCGTGATCCCAGGGTCCTGGGATCGAGCCCCGCATCAGGCTCCCTGCTCCACTGGGAGCCTGCTTCTTCCTCTCCCACTCCCCCTGCTTGTGTTCCCTCTCTCATTGGCTGTCTCTCTCTCTATCAAATAAAGCGATAAATAAAATCTTAAATAAAATAAAATCAGCACCTGAGCCCATACCCCAAGCCCACCTAACAGGTAAAGTCTGGAACTTTCTTCTCGGGCCTGCAGACAGTGGCCACTTCATGGCTTCTGTGAAGGTGAGCCCCAGAGCCAAGGAGAGCCAGACCCAGCAGCCGACTGGAATCCCCTACTCATACCAAGTGAGATCTGAAAACACTTCCAAAGCTGATGTTTTAGGGCTGAGGCATGAATTTATTCTTAAGTGTCCCAGGAAAGCCCTGGAAACACATCTGAAGGCCAATATCGCCTTTAGCATGTGTGCCCAATATAGCAGACTCACCATTCAACCCATAACCTTGACCTAAACCTTCATCTATGCCAGTCTTTCATGTACCTTCACAGGTCCCCAGCTTTGGTGCTAGGCCCTTGCTGCTTCTAATATCCCTATCTTTTTAGTATGTAGCATGCTGAGAAAGAAACAAACAGTAAAAGCAACATTCTGTAGCTATTATGGCCAACCTAGTTTATCCCACTGAGATCCAGAGCCTTGATTTCAGTCAAGTTTGCTCAATCTGAATGCCCATCTATATCAATACCAGTGATTGTGGTTATTATTATTTATGCTGTTGCTGCTTTTAACGAAGACTTTGTGAAAGGATGAAGATGTCTGTGTAAAGATGTTTTACTCACACCATGAAAGGAAAACTACATGCAATTTATTGGAGAGCTAACTTGAGTATAGACACATGCAATTACTATAGCAGGGCGACCAGAATACACACGCAGCTCCTCTCACTAAAAGGTTAATGAAAGTCCTTTGCCAGGGTATTAAACAGTCCTCTCGGTTCTAATCCAGCATGGTTTCCTCTCCTTGCAACATGCAGGCCCTGCTAAACCTCTTTTATGGGCCCCATGCTGTGTATATTCGCTCCAGCCCAGGCTGAAACAATGTTCACTGTTATCAGGATACTTATTCATAGTCTCCTCATGAAAACTGCTCTGAGTTAAATACTGGCTTTAATAATTGTATTTCTAGAAAGCCTTTAGTTCCCTCAACACGCTCTGAAGGGTATCTGCCAACAAGCGGTCCTCATGTTGTTTTGGTGATGCTACAGTCGGGCATGGATTCCACATGATGCCTTTCATGGAGAAAACAGCTTCTGGAATGGGGTTACAAACCAAAAATGTACTAACTCACTTTGTGGAAATATGGGCACGATGATTTTAGCTCTACACCACCATTAATATTCATTCCGATTCTCCCTCTGGCTCATTTCAACAATAAAACCAGTTCTCCAGCTTCTCCCTGGAAGGAGTTTGTCCACACATCCAGCACCCCAACTTCTGTGGCTGCCACCCAACAGACAGGCCCTGAGTCACGTCACTCTAATAGCCAATGGGGCTCAGCCTTGATGTCCCACAGGAACACAGTAAGTAAAAGAGCAGGTCTCACTGGGCACGTATGCTCTTCACGCAGCTATTTTCCCCTGGCTCAGCACAGAAGGGTAGCCATGCAGAGTCCCATCAGCTGTGAATTTTCCGTGAGCTTTGGACTTGGGTGGGGTAGACTACTGTTCGCTTTGTAGTGACTTTGCAGTTCCTGCCCAAGTTCATTCCTTCCTTGAAGACGTTCAATGCATGGAATATTAGCCATTAAGGACTTTTAGAAATAGTCCAGATTGTTCAGAAGTAAAAGCAGCTATGGGGCACCTGGGTGGCTCAGTCAGTTGGGCGTCTGGCTCTTGATCTCAGCTCAGGTCTTGATCTCAGGGTCGTGAGTTCAAGGCCCTCATTGGGCTCCACACTTTAAAAAAAATAATGAAAAAATAAAATACAAGCAGCTGAACTGAAACCTCACAGATGCTTACCTAACTCAAGATTTCCGTCCTTCTTTCTGTCTGACCCAGGCTGTTATACCATCTTCTCATCTTCCTTTAACCCTAAGCTTCTTATTTGCTCTCCAACAGAAAAAGACTTTTCCCCTCATGTCTACCTCACTGGCTTTAGGTGAAAAACCCTGATGTCATACCTGCCTACCATCAACGAGCACATGTTGCCCTCAGCTCTTAGCAATTCAAGCCTCCCTGATGCTTGTCCCTGGAGACGTGATTCATCATTCTTGCTTCAGGTCCAAACTGCTCAAGTTATAACTTCCTTCCATCCCTCAAGCCTACCTTAACTCTAGCCCTGGGAAACTCTAACCTCTTCCTTTGCTAGTTGGTACTAAATTCGTGGAAAGTATTTTAGATTTCCTGTCCTTCTATTCTAATATTTCCCTGAACTAGAAAGAAAAATAGTCTGTCCAGTACCTAGAAAGAGTACACAAAGGGGGGATATTTATAAACTGGTTGTTAGCCTCATTCAGGAAAAGCCAGCCATGTCTGGTATTTTCCATTGATTTGTATCACTTGAGAACTCCAAGCCATCATGCCCTTAAGACTCCAGCCATTTGAATTCTCTCACTTTTTCTCGTTCTTCCTATTCCAGTTTACCAAGAAGTTGTCTGAATGTGGCTTGTTTACAAAGCTCTTCCCACACGGAGTAGATCAGCTGACACAAGTACACCAATCTGCTTGGCAGCTAAATTTCTCATTATAAATGTCTGCCTTACTCCGGTTTGTTCATCACTCTCATATGAGTCTGGTTAGTGTAGCTCATCCCCTAGAACATCACTTTAAAAGAATACAAACATTCAAGTTTCCGAACATGAAATATTTTGGCTCCAACCTCAGACTTTTAGAGACTCAGAATAGAAACCAGGGTTAAATGCTCAATTCCACTATATTCCTGGGAATTCCTTAACTCACAGCTGGGCCCCTGTGTTCTTTATGTCTCATTTTTAACTTCAATTACCACAAAATTATACACATGCACCTACAAATGAGTTTTCTATTACTTTTATTGGCACTTGTGAATGAAATTCTCTTTGAATTAATCTGTTTTGAATTCTTCATTTACAGCTAGTATTGGCATTTTTTAAGTCCTGGGTTATTTTACTTTGCCAGAAGTTTGATAAAATTGCAGAAGTCTTGGTTTCTTCATAAAGTCTAACATGTCCCCCAAATTTGAAGCCAAGAACTCTTCTGAGGAGCTCATTAACATATTTAGAAGAAATCAGTGCAATGTTTCCCGCTAGCAAGTATAATATATTTCTAATTACCTCTTCTTTTTTCTTACATCTCTTGTCTTTCCAGATTATTGCCTAAAAACGCTCTTCAAGACATCACAAATTAAGTTAGATTGACCTACCTCAGCAGGCGTCATTTTATCTGGCTTTTCCTTCCTAGCTGTGGATTTTTTTTCTGATCCTACTATATTTATTGATTTCTTTCCACAAAGAGTCTTTTGGTGATCTTTAGTTCATAAACATCCGAGCCCTTTGTTGACTTTTAGGAATTGCCAAGACTGGAGATGGTTATGCTTGTATAATTTGTGTTTGACTACTGCAGCCTTGACTTAATTTTTAAATCCTTCATTTTGCTCCCTCCTTTTTGTTTTTGTCGCTCGAGTCTGCTCTTTGCAATAAGAGGCAGGCATAGGGGTCTGAGTCATAAAACTTTCCTTTACAGAGAAATAGCTACAGATATGGTTCCATGCCTGAACCATTTTCTCTATGGGTACACACACCCCCACAGGGTAGTAGAAGGGGAAGAAGAAGGGCAGTAGAGAAGGGGAAGGGTAGTAGAGAAGTCCCTGAAGGTAGCCCCACTCACATCCGGCTTTTAAGAAGGCGTTTTTATCATATTTGTGGAGATCACATCAAGTTCTCTCAAGCTGCCTCTGATGCATTCCCCACAATGCAGCCCGAGTGATCTTTTCCAAGGTGCAGCTCTGGCCTTGCAATACAATGATGATTCAAATCCTGACTCCCCGTTCTACACAAAGTGAAACTCTGAGATAGGCCAAGCTCTTCCATATCTGGCCTCTCCAAAGCTCCAGGCCCCTTCCTTTCCCAGGAGCCTCTTCTCCCAGAGTCTGCTTATTCCATATATCCAACTCCAACAAGCTACTCAAGTCCCCAAATGGGCCTGTGCCTTGCACATTTTGCTCCCTATGAATACAATTCCCCTTCCCTCTTTTCACCCGGAAAGTTCACACATTTTTAAATAACAGATATTCATCTTAAAGTCTATTTTTCCCAACCTTTACCAGTCTTTGTTCAATTCCCGTGGTGATCAAAAGCATTCACTAGTAAGGTCATTGGCGAAGATTATGAATGTGGTCAAGCAGCAAAGCATGTCCAAGGGGTCTAGGTGACCCATGATCCAACAATAGCCCCGTGTTGTCACCAGTGGAGCACTGTGACGTTGACACACGAACGTCTCTCTCACATGCGCACCCGTGTACTTTCCAGGCATGGGGTTCAGATTTGTCTGTAACCTGACATCAACTTGCAAAGTGTTTGAGGCACCGTATTCATCAAAGGAGGATTCCCCACTTAGCTGACCTCCTCAACTTGCAAAGGGATATTTGGCTGGCAAACTCCACGTTAAAAAGTTTTCAACAGTCTGGCTCTCGGGGGGGGGGGGGGGGGTCTAGATATAAAGAGGATCAAGAATAAAGGGTGACTTTTTCGAATTCCCTTCAAGCAATCAGAAATCAAGTGTTTGGAAATTTTGCCCAAAATCTTTTGTCTTGCCCCACTCTCAGAGTCAAGCTTGACTGTAAGCTTTTTAAAACCTGTTCTTATTGTCTTTAAAATTACTGAACCATAATATGATCTTTAGGAGCCAAGACAGTGTTGGTTCTATCTTGGACTCTGACAGAATTAGTAATATTCTCATGTATTATATTCCATATACATTTATTGACAAAATGCATGAAATATCTCATTACCACTTTCTGGTCTATAACTATAGTTGAGCAGTGCCATCGATATTTTTGCTTCTAAGTGTAATGCAGACAGACATTCTGATAAAAACTATTAACTGGAAGAGAACACCAACAAAGGACAAAATAAGCTAACCTCAAATATTTTTTCCTTACTGCTTCAAATGTCCTTGTAAATATCAGAATTCCATGGGCGTTTAGCATAACTTATTCAGTATGTATCATATCACTTAAGAGTTTTTTTAATTATTTAAGCTTTCCTTATGTATTCATGGCATTTTACCCCAGGATGGGGTATTGTCAAGACATTCTTTTCTTTCTTACTAAAAATTATCAGACTTAAATAACTTGATGGCAAAAATTACTGGCCTATTTTCATACTTATTTGAGAACTTTAATATAAATTAGTCAAGTAAATAAAATGAGCTATTATGACATTATAAAGGTAGTTTCTGCAAATCACCTGATGGACTATGTCTGACTTTTAGAAACTGCTTCTGCAAAAGAACTCCCTAATCCACTGAAATATAAATATGTAATTGAATAGATAGATTAAAGGGTCAGTTGTGAAAACAGAGGAATTTCTCTAGGCATTTCAAAGAAGAAGGAAATAGTACTTATAGAACTGATGGGCTGAGGGGAAAAGACTTCTGGGTATGAGGAAATGAGGAAGCTGTGGACAATTAAGGACATCGCCATGAATGAACTCAGCTGACAGTAGCACTGAAGCCGAGATTTGCCACCTGCCCACCATTGTCAAGTACTAAAAATGACGTCTCTTCCAATTTCCCAAATCAGTGCAAGTGCTTCATTGTCAGAATCCAACCTAAAACCTTTTTACACATGGCTTATCACTATTGATAGCAAAAGGACCAGAAACAAATGCATAACTCATCCTCTGAGCAAGTCCGAGAAAGTGCTGACTAATAGAATACCATTTTTTTGGTTTGTGTTTGCTTTTTAATGCACAGATATGGTGGTTATTTTTTTTTTATGGCTACAAATCTTCAGACACTTCTCCCATCAAGAGATGTGGTCTCTGTCTTCTGCCTCCCCTAGATTCTTGGGGTACTTGGGTCTGCTCTGAAGATAGAATATAAAAGAAGTAAAGACATGTGACTTGTGCAGCTGGGCCATAAAGACCATGGAGCTTTTGCCTGGCTGTCTTGGAATACTCGGTCTCAAGGCTCTCCCTCTAAGAACCCAGCCACAGCGCCAAGAGAAACTGTAAAGATGGTCCCAGCCATGCCCAGCTGAGTTACCCCAGCCTAGACATCAGACACGCAAGTAACAAAGCCTCTAGATAGTTGTCTCCATGGTTCCATTCACCCCTGGTGACATGAAGACTGATATATTGTAGAGAAGAGACAGACCATCCCTGTAGTATCTTGTCTGAATGTCTGACCCACAGAATGTGTAAGCTTTATAAAGTAGCTTCTTTATACTACTAAGTTTGGGGTAATTTATTACTCAGCAGTAGTTACTTGAACAACTTGTGAAAACATGAGAAGTTAGAAAAGGTAATGAAGTGGATGGAGACTTAGAGACCGTGGTATTCAACTTGCGTATGCAAATCTGAAAGTTGCCCCAGTAGACTACCAGGTGAGATTTATCCACAAAGCTATGCAATTCGGCTTACAATCATCTGTTATAAACCTGTAGGATTTGTCTTCCTCCATTTTATTCCTTCTCAGTTATGTGATCTTAAGTCTGGAGTCTGAAACTTCAGAGGGAAAACATCTGGTCGGTCTGGGTCCTCTTTACCATTCCCATATCGTCATGCAAATTACACAGATGTAGTGCAATGGGTCTTTCAGAAGCTGCAATTTTCAAAGACACTGCGCAATTTTACCACATTAATTAACTTTCATCCACACACTCCCAGAGGAAAAGAAGGAACAAAAATTCCAATTACCAAATCCATTTGCTAAGGAAACTGAGTTCCCTGTAAGTGAGCCTATCATATTTTTCTAAACCTTTCCCTTGAGTTTGGCAATCCACAGTTACAGAACATTCTTATGGCTAAGTTTCTCTTCTGTTGCTCCCTCTCACTTCTTATCCAGATGTTCTCTTCGATTTTTATCTTTTTGTTCATTTTGCTCTGCTATCGAGAATGACAGTTATTACACGCTCTTCTGTGGCGTTGTAGGTTATCAAACACCTCAGGGACTAGGTCTATTCATTATTCTGTTCTGAACTCATTATCGCCACTTTCTCTACATTTCTGAGTGTCCAGTGTGTATAAAACTGCAGCTCAGTCCTAGGGCAAGTGCAAAGAAGTACTGGAAGATATAGTTCCTTGTTGCAAAGCACTTATTTTCTGATGAAGATAGAAATGGTGTACATAAGACAAAATGGATTTTTTAATGAAAAATAAGAAAGGAAACCAAATTTTCTGTAATTTGGAAACAATAAGAAGAGTTTTCTAACTTGGCCAGGCTCAGCTGGGTGGGAACTCTGTGGTGTCCATGATTTGCCCACGAAGGATTGGGCTTGGGTTCCCCACGTCTTTCTCCCCACTTTACTGAACAACTAATGCATGCCAAGTAGCACGCTGATAAATTTACATTTTATTTAGCCGACTCAGAGATTAGATTTCCACTTATAATTTTGGGCAGTGACCCAACAGATCAAGTTAAGACAACACATGTGAGGGTTTGTTCCAGACAGGGAGGTTCAAAGGTGACCAAATGCGGGGTCGCAGTGCCAAAGTTATAAGCAATCAATCCACAAAAAAGCAGAATCCTAGTTAAGTCTTTCGTATACTGGCCATGCCCCATGTAAGAGAAACCGTGCTAAACCTGGAAATAAAGGATGTTTAAGCCCTTGACTCTGCCACAATAAGTACATGTACCACAGAAGTATACATAAGGCCAAGTGGAGGCACAGAGAAAAGTCTGACCCCAGAGGGGGAGTAAATAAGTAAGACAGGTATACAAGATAGCCAAGGACCCAAGCGACTGGGTTACAGTTTAGGATGGAGCTTTGTTCCCCAAAAGCAAACTAGGTAATCTGAACACGAAAGACATACTGAGACAAACAACACAGATGAATATCAAAACAGTATGTTTGACGGGGGCACCTGGGTGGCACAGCGGTTGAGCGTCTGCCTTCGGCTCAGGGCATGATCCTGGCGTTGTGGGATTGAGCCCCACATCAGGCTCCTCCGCTAGGAGCCTGCTTCTTCCTCTCCCACTCCCCCTGCTTGTGTTCCCTCTCTCGCTGGCTGTCTCTATCTCTGTCGAATAAATAAAATCTTAAAAAAAAAAGTATGTTTGACAAAATAAGAAAGATCTCAATGAGTACATGTTCAATGATTCCATTATAAGAAGTCTGAGAACAGGTGACTCTAATCTATGGTGAAGGAAATCCTAACAGTAGTACCTTCTGCAGACGGGAACGAAGCACCAGGGAATCTCCTGGGGTGATGAGATAGTCTATACCCTGTTTGAGTGTTGGTTACAAGATAGTATGCACTTGTCAAAACTTACTAAATTGTGAACTTGAGATCTTCTCGGTATTTTCATCTGCTTGATGCTTGGCTTCTCAGCTTCTCAGCCTCCCAGTCCTGGACTCTCCTACCTGAGCAGATTCCTCAAGGGCAAGACCGGCAGAGAACATCTGGTTCATCTCAGCACACTTCCCTGCTCTCCAGTGACTGGGACCCTTACGTCCTCAAGGACATGACAGCTCGGCGGTACCTGCAAACAATTCATTTTGTATGATTATCATTTTTATTTTGCTGTTTCTATTTTGCCTTATCAATATACAAGGTAGTCCGTTCCATCCAGAAGTCAAGGTCTAAAGGAAATTTTTTTTTTATTAAAGATTTTATTTATTTATTTATTCGACAGAGGTAGAGACAGCCAGCGAGAGAGGGAACACAGCAGGGGGAGTGGGAGAGGAAGAAGCAGGCTCCTAGTGGAGGAGCCTGATGTGGGGCTCGATCCCATAAGGCCGGGATCACGCCCTGAGCCGAAGGCAGACGCTTAACCGCTGTGCCACCCAGGCGCCCCCTAAAGGAAATTTTTTAATAAAGTGTTTTGCCAACTGAGAAGCCATATGGAGTAAGATAAAACCGAATCCGTTCCTCCTCACGCTGCACACCTGTATGAATATCAAGTGGATCACAATAAGAAACCACAAACAGTAGGAAAAAACATGGCTGCGTTCTTTTATAAGCCACGGGTGGATAAAAATTCCTCTAACTCAAAATCTCGAAGCAGGTCAGAAACAACTTGGTACAGCTGACTACATAAAAATTAAAAACAAAAAAGTTTGCATCATAAAATACTATATACAAAGTAAAAATATCAATGAGCTTTCTCCCCATGCTGTTAATACTTCCAGAAACATGGTGGATGTTCTCAGAACTTGGTGGACTGTCTGTTAAGAGGATAGCAAGCTGGGCACCTGGGTGGCACAGCGGTTAAGCATCTGCCTTCGGCTCAGGGCGTGATCCCGGCGTTATGGGATCGAGTCCCACATCAGGCTCTTCCACTATGAGCCTGCTTCTTCCTCTCCCACTCCCCCTGCTTGTGTTCCCTCTCTCGCTGGCTGTCTCTATCTCTGTCGAATAAATAAATAAAATCTTTAAAAAAAAAAAAAAGAGGATAGCAAGCACCCACCTCACAAAGTGACGGGGTTCATGAAAGGCAAGAATTCTCTGTACGCCCAAGGAAAACGCCACGATGACAGGGAACAGAGTGGTTCTGGCGGACAGGCTCAGCCGATTTTCTGGGAAGACGCTGAAACTACAAAGAAGACGGTGCTGAGGCTTGAATGTGTTGAGCCCAAATACAGATCGAAGAGAATGCTGGCTATTAAGAGATGCAAACATCTAAACTGCGAGAAGATAAGAGAAAGGGCCACGGATCCAGTTCTAAGCTTCATTTTCTGTTTTATTATGAAGTCAATAAAATCTTGAGATTACATTCACTTCAAAAAATAAGTAAATAAATGACAAACTGAGAAAAATGTTTGCAACTTACAGCACGGGGTTTTGATATCCCTAATATTTAAAACACGCCTCATAATTGAGAAGAAAATGATCAAGTTCCTAATACAAAAATTGGCAAAAGACAGGAGGAGAGAGCACAAAAAAAAAAAAAAAAAAAAAAAAATTAAGAAGCCTCTGAGGACTGTGTGTGTGTGTGTGTGTGTGTGTGTAATGCTCATTTCTCCTTCATAATTAGGGAAACAGAAATCTTAAATTATAGTCTGTAGACTTAATTTTAGTACTAACATTAGCGTTTCTATTTTTAAACTATTACCAGTATATTGTATGATAAAGTGAGCAAGTAATTATGTTAATGTCAGTGGGAACAAGGATTTTTGGACTTCAGGAAAAAAAAAAAGTTCAAGAAGTAAAAAATCCTACAGCTTAAAATTGAATTAGAAATATTAATGTAAAATCCTTTTATCTCCCTTGTTTAAAAATACATATTGACTAGTTCCGCCTACCATGTGCCTGGAAGCTGTGCAAGTCAGGAGCAATGAGCACTTCTAGAACCCAGAATGCAATCTCTGATTCCCATTCCCTCTGAAAAGGAAGGGGAGTTCTTTGGGAAAAGGGTTGAACTCAAGTCCGATACACTTTTTGACCTAGCCAATGAGTGACAAATTTTTCTGTCCCGAATAATTATAGCTCACCAATGCATGAAGAATGTTAGAACTAGAAATTCATCATTTCGCAAGATGGGATGAAAAAAATTTTCCAAGCGATTGTCATGAATGTACACTAACACTATTGGGAGAAAAGCTGAAGTGGTCAGTAATCATTCAGCATTACCAAACATGAGAAAACCAGACATTCTATGCCTCCAACGTGACTCAAATACACATCTATGAAGTTTAGAAAAAAAAAAAAGTACTGTGCTCTAATCAAGCCTTAGAGAAAGTCCATTCTTCAGTAATGCAGAGCATGAGGGAACAAGTAAGATTACACCACAAGGAGCGAGACCAGCATATAGGAGATTCTATGGGACAGTTGGGCCAATTTCTCCAAGTCAATAGCATGCGAGAAAGAAAAGGAAGGAAGGACTATTCTAGACTAAATATTTAAGATGCTTAAGAGACATTGCACCCATTGGCAATGAGTGGACCTTATGTAGGCAGATCAACTCTAAAAACATATTTTTTATACCATTGAAGAAATTTTAACATGGACTGAATATTCTATTAGAGAATTATCATTAACTCTGTTAGGTATATTAATGATATTGTGGCTCTGTGAGAGAATAGATTTAAAACAATAAAGATATACAGAAGTGGATTAAAAGGCTATAATGTAGTTATTGTCAGTGCTAAATACTTTCAGTCTCATCACATCATTCCGAGTGAATTAAAATTTTAAAATGTTTTAAGTTATGTGCTAATGACTAATATAAATGTCATTATTTTTATGATGTATTTATTTATACTGACTCAATTTCTAGCTAATCTTGAGGTGGGGTAGTTTATAGTTCGGAATAATTAGTTTACAGGAGGCAGGAAACAGGTTTACAAGTAACTCTTGTTAGGGTATGAAGCATGGTCATTTTTAGATCATATTCCCATTAAATAATTCATCTCTAGTAACTCTTTTATCCATAAATCACTGTATAAGAAATGAAAAACCTTTCTCCATCTAAAAAAAGTATGCTCATCTTTAAACCAAACCAAACCAAAACAAAACAAAAAAACCCCTGACAGTTTTCAGCGGATGGCAGCAGAACCCTGGGATAAATGGACTCGTCCCCAAGGATGGTCAAATGCGAGTCTTCGCAGATGGCCGCACAGGATGACAGTTCATAAAACATCATTTCTCTCCTAAGTTGCACAGCATCTCTGGTGCTTCGAACATATTGTTTATCTCATGAAGAGGAGCACGTTCTAAAGGTAAGAACTGAACCAGGGTCATTGCTGAGGAAACAGAGCAGATGGCCCATCTAGGACGGTCTGCCTTCGCTGGAGGAGAGACTGCTCCAATCCCAAGCAGACCGGTTGCCAATTAAAAGAGGTCTTGACCGAAGGACCTGCCCTTTCCTGTGACTCGGAATCAGACTATCCTTTTTCTCAGACTCTGCGGAATAACCCGTAGATGCTTACTAGCGAGTGTCTGGATTTCTCCCACACTTTTCACCCCAGTTCCAGGCTACATTTTATTTTCAGACCCTTTCTAGCTTCGTCACTAACAAAGGAATGTGTCCATGCTTTGTAAAGAACTCCAAAGACACGAGTTAAACATAAGAGAATTGTTTGGACTTCCTTCTGCCACAGAAATGGGCTTTATTAACTACTCTTTCTAAACACATTTTAGGTGAATATAATCCATTTAAGTTTTCACAAAAACAGGTGTAAAAGATTGGATTAGCAGGCGTGTTGTAACTTTCAAAGTTCAGGCTCCCGAGCCCCAGCGCTGTTTAAGGAAAGCAATAATAGGAGTTGGAAGACAACCATCAAGATCAAATGTCTAGAAATCTCGGGGGAATCAAAGTTTTCTCTTGTAAAGGGACTTAAAATATTCTGATCCTCTGTATAAAAAATTTTTTTAACTTAGTATTAAGAATTAGGTCTTTAACTTCTTTTTCCTGTACTTCATAACAGCTTTCAACATGATCTCCCTGCCTCCCGGCTCGCTTCCCTGCACTTCTCCCACATGCCTCCAGCATATCCTCGCTAAAACTCAGATTTGATCAGGTCATTGACTCCTCTGTTCCAGAGTCCGTTCGTGGCTCGGGACTCACGTCTTCCGATGGAAGCAAACGTCCTTTCCCCCAGATCCCGTCCATGAGCCATTCTCCTGCCGTTCTGCAGGTTTCCCCAGTCCTGAGCCCTTGCATACCTCTGCTCTTGCTCTTTCTTCTGTTATATATGCTCCTTTCTTCCTTTTCATCCTGGCAGGATCCAACTGCTGTCAAAATCTAGTTTAAATGTAACCTTATCTCTGAAGCTTTTCTTGACTCATCCAGAGAGAATTAAATCACACTTTCTGGGTTCTTATACCTTAATGTAGAGTGAACAGATGGAAGTTGAGAGCCAGAAAGATCTCATTTCCATTCCTGATTCCTCTGCTCGCTGTGACCTTGGGCAAAACACTGAACATCTCTGAGCCTCATATTTCTCATCTATAAAGTGGGTATAATCATGTTAACATCTCAGGGTCCCTGTAAAAATGAACTGTGAGCATATATATAAAATGTTTTGCATAGGTCTTGGCTACATAGTAAAAACTTGAAAGAAGGTATTTACCTTACTTTTATCATCTTATTATTATTTGCTCATTTATCACAATCTGATTGATATTCTAGATAACGGTATGCCTGCCTAACCCACTAGGTTTTCAGTCATTAAAGGCAGGCATGTGATATCCATATTGTTGTCCATGGCGCCTAGCACAGAACCTGACTCATTGATGGTGCCAGTTTATTGCTTAGTGAGTAAAGTCCACCTGCATTTGATACAATGATTTCCTGAGCTTTGCTGAAAGACTATTCCATTGTATCACAACTGTTGATTTATATGAACCAAAACATGTGTGTTACTTTAACAATAAAAATATATATGGTGCTATAAATTGTTCTTTTTAGAACTTGGCACATAATAATCCCTGGAAAAGGCAGCAGGACAGGGACTATCTCTTTTTGCCTCCTTTTTTATCCATAAGTATAAAATTAACATGACTTTGTAAGGCTTATAGAAAATAATATATAAATTCACCTCTAACCTGTATTTCCATCAACATAGTTGCTGGAGATAGCTTGGGCTGAAATTGCACTAAAACTCCTGAATGATTCGGTTCACTCAGTTCAATTGCTATTTCAGTATGTGCTATGCCCAGTTCATTGGGAAGGCAGTGTGGAACAAGACAACATAAAAGGCTTTCTTTCTAGTTCAATTAAAGTAAACAATGACACGTGCCCTACTGAAATAACAACCGAACAATAGCATTAAATCCACCCCAGGTATCCAAATGGGAAAAGAATGCGCGATGCAATTGTCTCAGTCTGACCAGATCATGTCTGTCCCCAGGCTTCAGTCTCCAGGAGAGGCACCCCTATGTTGCCACCACTGTAAGCCTTCAGCTGTGTCCCTGCCCAGCTAAAACTCTTGCACGATGGCCCATTTCTGTCGTGCAGCAAATAGTCCAAACCTTGAGCCTGGAACAAAAGGCTTTGGAGAAGTGAGACCACACCTATTATTCCAGCCTTGCTTCCCTTCCCTTCTTCATATCTCCTATGTTCCAGTGACATGAAAATCATCTCCTTCGACTTCCAATTTCAACTCCCAACAGAGTGAAGAACCTCGAAGTCATCATTCCTGTCCTTATAACAGTAAAACCTGAAGAAAAACAAAACAGACAACCCTGACAATTACTTTTCTTGGAATCATCAGAGAACTGAGGTACTACTCAGGGCGGGCTACAATGCGGAGAGGTGGAGAAATAGATAAACGTGGCCAAGATCTTACGTGGAGCAGAAGCCCACCGGAGCCACACACTGGTAGGAATACTTACATGGCAGTAAGAGTTAAATGGTAGTTTTGATGAGCTGCTGGAGGCTGAGGGTGGGCTAGCTTCCTGAATGCTGCAGTCTGAGGAGTTGGGGGACACACTTTTATGGGTTTTACCAACAAGAAACTCACCAGGTTCTCATGGTAAAGATCTGAGAAAGATCCCTTCAAGGGCTCTGGCAGGGGGAGGGAAAGAGTAATTATTGTGAAATGTGGGCAGAGATTTCTTCGCAATAAAGGTCTGCACGTCAGGGGAAAAGAGTTTTTCAGAAGCTTTTCCCTACTGGGAAAGGGCATTCCTCCCACTGCAGCCTTCTCTAGCCTTCCGGTCTCATCTAAGAAGGTGAAAACATAGTGAACGGGGGTCCAGGTCTCAAGGAAATAGACTGGGAACACTGCAACCAGGCAAAGAAGTAGAAGGTTGGGGCTTGGGGGTAAAGCTAAACTACTGGAAAGATGCTTAACAAAAGTCACAGCCCCAAGACACAAGCTGTATAAAACAGATGGTCCCCCTCCCCATAACATATCACCAGACCAAGACTCCAGTATAGTAACAATGGACTGCAGCTGAAAAAACTCTGCAAGGAAAAGTACTTAGGGAAGTCCAAGGTCAAACAGGGAGACAAAAACACAGATGCTAGAGAGATTTGAAACCTTCAGCACCTATAGCTAAAGCAAATATTAAACCCAACCAAACTCCTAGCCAGCTTACATAAATCCTCAAACTAAATACCTATATACTTTAGGTCCTATTACCTGATAGAACACATCTGGCTTTCAACAACAACAACAACAACAACAACAACAACAACAAATTAAGACATGCAAGAGAAAAAAACAGTCTGAAGAGATTGAAAAAAAAAAAATCATCAGAACCAGAACTACATATGGCACGAATTTGGGGATTATCAGAAAAGGAATTTAAAATAACTGTCATTCATATGTTAAGGACTTGAATGGAAAAAGTAGGCAACATGCAAGAACACATGGGTATTATAAGCAAGAGAAAGAAAATCCAAGAGCAAATCACAAGGAAATGCTAGAAATAAAAAAAAATAGCAGAAATAAAGAAATGCATTTGATTAGCTAAACTATAAATTTGACACAACTGAGGAACGGATCTATGATTTTTCAGATAGGTCAAAAGAAATTACAAACTGAAATGTAAAGAGAAAGAAGAGTTTAAAAAAATTGAATGAACCGTGCAGGAACTGTGGGATAATTTCAAAAGGTGTAACATACATATAATAGGAAAATTAGAATGAGAAGGGGAGAAAATGGAGAACTTTCCAAGTACTTTTCAAAACTGATGACAGATTCCAAACCATAGGTCCAGGAAGTTCAACAAACACAAAGCAAAATAATTGCAAACCATGCCCCCTATATGCACACGTGTGTACATGCGTGCACACACACACCCCCTTAGGCATATCATATTAAAACTGCAGAAAACCAAAGACATTGAGAAAATCTTGAAACATGACAGAGGAAAAAAAGTAATACCTTACCAATAGAGGAGCAAGTATAAGAAGGACAGTGGACTTCTCATCAGAAATTATATGATGAAGAGAGTGCAGTGAAATATGTAAAGTATAGAAAGAAAAAACCACCAACCTGGAATTTTATAGCAAGTAAAATTATTCTTTACAAGGGAATGAGAAATATAGAATTTCCCAGACAACCAAAAATTGAGGGAATTCAGCATTGACAGATTTGCCCTGAAATTCAAAAAGGTTTTTATGCAAAAAGAAAATGATAGCGGTCAGAAACTTGGATCTACCAAAAGACAAGAAGAGAATGAAAAGGAATAGATAATTTTACTTTTCTTATTCTTAACTGATGTGAAAAATAACTGTATAAAGTCATAATAGTAACAATGTATTAGATGACTATAACACATGACTAAGTGAAATCAATGACAATATTATCACAAAGGGAGGAATTGGGAAGACTCTATTATAAGGTACCTATACTACATGTGAAACACGATAGTATCATTTGAACATGGAATTAGGTTGTTAAAAATGTATATGTAAACTCCAGGGCAATAAACAATTTAAAAAGAAGTATAATTGTAATGCTGAGAGAAGATAGAATGGAATCATTAAAATTGCTCAGTTAAGACCAGAGTAAAGAGGGAAGAAATGGAAAAAAATGGTAAGGGTAATGAATAGAAGACAGATACAAATGCAGCAGATATTAATGCAACTGTATCAATAATCACTTTTAATGTGAATGATCTAAATATGCCAATTAAAAACCAAGATTGTCAAAGTGGATAAACAACACAAAACCCAACTTTATGTTGCCTACAAGAAACCCACATTAAATATAAAGACAGAGAGAAGTTAAATGTAGAGATTGAGAAAGACATACCATGCTAACACTAATTGAAAAAAGCTGGAATAGGTATACTAATTTCTGACAAATCTACATTCAGAAAAAAGATTATTAGGGATAAAGAAAAACATTACGTAATGATGAAGTGCTCAATTCTGTAAGAAGACATAACAATCCTAACCATGTATGCATCTAACAAGAAAGCATCAAAACACAGGAAGCAAAAATCAATAGAACTGCAAGGAGAAATAGATAAATCCACTCTTATAATCAGAGACTTCAACATACTTTTGTCAGTAATAGACAGATCAAGCAGGCAGCATATCAGTAAGCATATAGTTGACCTTAACATCACTACCATTTGACTTGCTCTAATTGACATTTATAGAATATTCCATCCAACAACAACAGAATACACATTCTTCTCCAGCTCATACCTGTAAGTGCAGACCACATTATGGGCCATAAAACACTCAACAAAAACAGCATAGAAACCATACAAAATATAATCTCAGACCACAATGGAATTAAACTAGAAATTAACAACAGAAAGATAGCAGGAAAATCCCCAAATATTTGGAAATTAAACAACAGACTTCTAGGTAATACATGGGTCAAATAATTCTTTTTTTTTTTTTTTTTTAAGATTTTATTTATTTATTTGACAGAGAGAGACAGCCAGCGAGAGAGGGAACACAGTCAGGGGGAGTGGCAGAGGAAGAAGCAGGCTCCCAGCAGAGAAGCCTGATGTGGGGCTCGATCCCAGAACGCCGGGATCACGCCCTGAGCCGAAGGCAGATGCTTAACTACTGAGCCACCCAGGCGCCCCGGGTCAAAGAATTCTTGAGAGAAAATTTTAAATATTTGAACTAGATGAAAATAAAAATACAATTTATCAAAATATGTTGGATGTAGCAAAAGCAGTGCTTAAAAAGAAATTTATAACACTGAATACACATATTAGAATAGAATAAATGTACAAAATCAACAATATAATCTTCCTTTTTTGGAAATCAGAGTAATTTAAGCATAAAGCAAGCAGAAACAAAATAATAAAAATTAGAGCAGAGATCAATGAAATTTAAAACAAGAAAACAGGGCACCTGGGTGGCTCAGTTAGTTAAGCAGCTGCCTTCGGCTCAGGTCATGATCCTGGAGTCCCAGAATTGAGTCCCACGCGGGGCTCCCTGCTCAGCAGGTAGTCTGCTTCTCCCTCTGTCCCTCATCCCACTCTCATGCTCCCTATGTCTCTGTCTCTCATTTTCTCTCTCTCAAATAAATAAAATCTTAAAAAAAATAAAACAGGCAAACGATATTGAAAAGCTGTTTTTTTAAATGATGACAAAGAAAAAAAAGACACAAATTAACAATATCAGAAAGAAAAGAGTTTTCACTACTCTTCATCTCAAGAACATAACAGGAAAATAAAGGAATATTATGAACAACTTTGTGCCCACAAATTGGATAACTAAGGTGAAATGGACCAATTTCTTTAAAGATACAAACTACTAAAACTCATGTGTATAGAAATAAATAACTTGAAAAAAATCTTATCTATTAAAGAAATTATCTCAATAATTAATAAACTTCCCAAAAAGAGAAGTATCAAGCCCAAATGATTTTACTAATGAATTCTACAAAACATTTAAGGAAAAAATAATACTCATTCTTCAAAATCTGTTTCAGAAAATAAAAGTAGAGGGAGGACTTCCTAACTCATTCTATAAGGCCAATATTGCCCTATTAACAAAATCAGATAAAAACCTTACCAAAAAACAAACAAAAAAATCCCTACAGAGAATAATTCACATAAACATAGACACAAAATCCTCAATTAAATATTACTGGATTCAATTTGCTAATGTGTAAAAAGAACTAAACACTACAACCAATGAAATTCATTCCAAGTATGCAAGAAAGATTCAACATTCAAAAATCAGTGACTGTAAACCGTCACATCAACAAGCTAAAGGAAAACCATATGATATTATCAATCAACACCCAAAAAGCATTTGACAAAATCTAACATTTATTTATGTTTAAAAAAAAAACTGTCAGAAAACCAGGAATAGAAGAGAACTTTCTCAACTTGACAATGAACAACTAACAAAAACCTACATTCTGCATCATTTTTAATGGAGAGAAGCTGAATGCTTCCTCCCTAAGATCTAGAAGAAGTCAAGGATGTCTTCTCTCATCATTCCTATTCAATACCTAATGGAAGCCCTATCTAGTACAATATAACAAGAAAAGTATATAAAAGCTACCCATGTTGGAAAGGAAGAAAGGAAACTATTATGTGACATAATTACTATGTCTAAAATCCCAAAGAATCTACGAGAGAAGAAATCTAGAATGATTCCTGGTATAATGACACCGAAGTTGGGCACATGAGTCCGAACTCATGTTTAGCTAATGTTGATACAGGTAGTTACATATATATATTTATAAATATATGTATCTATATTGGTTAGTTTATACACACAGATTTCCTTTCTCCATCAAGCCTGCAGGCAATGACACTGCAGCCCAAACAAGGACACCTAGCCTCCAGATCTTGGTTTCTAATACCATTCTCCAATATAAGGAACCAGGAAGCTTTGGAGAAATGGCAGATTCTAGGACAAAATAAAAAAGACAAAATATACAGGATGAACCTGAAGCATTCACTGTGCCAGAAAGTAAGGGGAGGAGGCAGGAAATAATAAGGAATAAGGAATAAGTCAAAGGGACAGAAGAATCAACTGAAGCAGCTCTCAATGGCCAAGGCTGGAATAATTTAAGCCACAAAACAAAGGAGTATTGGATTATAATATGAAGCATAAATAAATATCCATGGGTCCATGCTGATATGCATAAATGATTGAATAAATAAATAAATGGTGACAATAAACAAATTGTTCATGCAGAAAAACTGCCAATTATTTATGTAGCTACTTTACGCCCAAGGAGGTGGAGTATAAGTCCCCACTCTTTGAATAGGAATGGCCACTTTCTTCCAAAAACGTCCAAAACAGGATGGGGGGGGGGAGTAGCAGTACAGTAGAGAAATCTGATAAACATTGTCTAAGCCAAGTGATAAAAGGTTAACATCAAAAGTGATAGACATATCATCAAAACATCTGTTGAAGAAAACAGACCAATTCTACAAAAGGACATTCTACAAATTACCTGACAAGTATGCCTCAAAACTTTTAAGGTCATCAAATACAACAAAAAACACTGGCACAGCCAAAAGGAACCTAAGGAGGCATGATGACTAAATGCAATGTAGTATCCTGGATTGATTCCAGAAAAGACATTAGGTAAAAATCATGGAAACTGGAATAAAGTATTATCTTTATTTAATAAGGTGTCAATATTGCTTCATTAATAGTGACAATTTTATCATACTAATGTAAGATAATAATAAGGGAATCTGGGTATGGGGCATACGTGGAATCTCTCTGCACTATTTCTTTAGGTGGTTGACATCTTTCTTGCTTTGGAGGTGGGGGGGGCAGGGGCTCCGGAGCTCTTGGTGGGGTGGGCCTTCTTCCTCTTCACCATCACAGGCTTCTGGCTACATAGGATGGCACTGGCTCTGCAAATTGTAGCCACTCACAGACCTGGGCTGTAACTGTTCTTGTGGCTCATGTATCCAACGTTGCTGAGGGTAGCCGGAGCATTCTTGTTAATGGCGGTCCGCATGTAGGAGGCGACAGCTTTTGCTGGAGGGATCTACACTTCATGATCACCCCGGGCTCCATACCCACAGTCTTGCAGAGAATCAGCCCCTTATAGCAAAAGGAGTTGTGAGCTTTCAGGTTACTGGACTCAGCGCGGTATGTCTGCCTGATGGAGCTGGAGCAGGTCCCCATGGCCGTCCGTTGGTGGGCAGACATGGTGGCAGTTCCTCTCACTGCACTAGCGTGAGACAGGCTCTCTATATTATTTTCACAATTTTTCCGTAAGTTTGAAATAAAAAGCCTATTTAAAAATACATTTTAGTTGAATCATTACGTGGTACACCTGAAACTAATATAACACTGTCTGTTAACTATACTTCAATTAAATATATATTTTTTTCTTTCAGCGTCACTTTTATGCTAACATGTTGCTCTTATCTCTCCTTCTCATTATGATGTTTTCTTGACCAGCCACAAGCCTACTTCTCCATCTGTCCAAACGCGAAGACCTCCTCTATAAAGTCATCTTCAACCTCTCCAGACAGTGTTCTAGTTTCTGCTCTTGACGCCAGGGCAATTACCACAACGCAATCATGCGCTCACCCCTCCCGGCACTAAGCTGAGCTCTGGGCGGCCTCCGCCGCATCTCGTCACCGGAACGCGGCCTAGCGAAGTGCGGACCAGCACGCAGGCGCTCAGCTCCTGTGTGTCGCCTAAGTGAAGGTCGTGTTACTAAAGCTTTTGCATTTTTTTTTTTTTTTAAAGATTTTATTTATTTATTCGACAGGATAGAGACAGCCAGCGAGAGAGGGAACACAAGCAGGGGGAGTGGGAGGGGAAGAAGCAGGCTCATAGCGGAGGAGCCTGATGTGGGGCTCGATCCCATAACGCCGGGATCACGCCCTGAGCCGAAGGCAGACGCTTAACCGCTGTGCCACCCAGGGGCCCCTAAAGCTTTTGCATTTTTAAACGAGTTCACAGACATTATTCCGTACGTTCATCCAGCCACTGTGCGTGCTTAAAGGCCACTATTTTTGCCATTTAAAATGAGTAAGCTGAGACTCGGAGTCGAAAAGATCTGTCCTAGCTTACACGACGCAGAAGCGCTGGAAAAGGTATCTATCTCCTTTTTATGCTTCTACATCTACTTTCCCCACCCCTGTAGAGATGAGCGAAGGCTCTTCACCTGGTTTAAGTGCTGGCTCTGTCCATGGCTCTCCTCTCTGGTCTTGAGCAAGTCACAAAATCTAGGTGCCCTTCAAAACCCTCACATATTTTAATGGAAACAAATGCTAATTTTTACCTCAGAGTTTTGTGAGGGTTCATGACACAATGCTTGTAAAGTGACGGACACTTGGTAAGAGCTCAATAAATTGCAACCGCTTTTATTGTTTTTTCTTTTATATTACTAATAGTATAACTATTTTAGAATCAACCCATCGGCTTCGCTGAAATGCAAAAAAAAAAAAAAAAAAAAAAAAAAAAAGGAAGGGCCACATTCTACACATTCTATTTGCTCTATTTGAGCCAACACATAGGTCTTTTTTTTTTTTTTTTAAGTTACCTTCCCATTTAAAAAACAAGCCCAATGGCAAAGAACCAACCTTCTCTTTGAGATGGGCATTTGGGCTATATGACCTCTAAGTTCCTTTCTGCACGTACTCTTCCATATTCTTTATTTCCTTTGCAGTCCCCCAAGTACTGTAGCCTATAATATCAGAGGTTCAATAAAGGTTGGCTGACTGAGGCTTTCAAACTCCCAACACAATCACTTTCACGATGCCAACTTTGATTCAATTTGTGATTTATGGGCATATGGAGTGTTTCGCATCCCAGAGTTTCCTCTTTTGAGTCATGATTTGCAAATGGATATAATAACCCATAAACTGATATCAGCATCCACACAGAGCCATCCAACTCCAGTAATGAATGGCCTTTGGAGTGAAAAGACACCAGCCCATTAGGAAGGGCTCAAACAGCAAGCAAGCAAGTGGGAACAGCGCCTTCATAAAGTCTCTCAGTTCATTCCCCACATTCTGTCCATCCGAAGACATTGTGTGTGATGAGTGCCGAATGCAATCGGACTCTCACTCTCCTTTGGCAAGCAGGCCTGCAACAATAGACTAAACCTCGGCCCTGCCAACCCCAAACAGGCATGCCAGTCTGCCTCATTCCAGATTTGTGGCTTGTCTCCACAAAGTAATAGTGATTCTCTTGTCTACACCAATTGCAGGCTGCAGATGGGTAGCCTAATGTTGTAATGTCGGACTAAATTCTACACAGATGAACTGGAAAATTTCCTCACTCATTCAGAAATCTGCCAGCCAGCTGTCAGGTCTCCAGGACTCCCTCACTTGCCCAGATCACCAGTGAACAGACGGTGTTCACCACAATGATTAGGCTGTGTTTTTAGTTCAAACTCTTTGCTCCTATAGAATGATTTAATTCATTCTTCTTTCTTCAAAGACTCTGGAAAATGGTCAGTGGTATTTTCTTAAGCAGAAAGATTCTTCAAGAAGGCAACTGAGAAAACTGTCAAACCCACCTTGGAGTGAAGGATAAAAAGTGTACCTCTGTGAGCTGTTCGTTGGCCATGACCCCACTCCATGCCTGATCACTATTCCAAGGTGCCCAGAGGAAGACACCCTTTTGTGCCAATAGAGATGGGGAACTGGGAAGCAGGTGCCAGCTCCTATGTACTTGACTGTCACCATCAATAAAGGACACAACATAATTTTAGGGGACTCCAAAAGCCAAGACACAACACTTAAATAGAAAAAGAAACAAGTGACAAATGACAAATGGACTACAAAGAAGAAAGGAGTAAAGAATCTATTTCATTTGCATTTATAAAATATGAGAACATCGCACAGTCCAAAAAAATGTCCTTTTTGCCTTCACATATTTAAATAAATAAAGAGACCTTAAATGGATCATCTGTGTATGGACTTTCTGAAGGGTTTTTAAGGGTGTTTTTTTTTGTTTTGTTTTGTTTTTTAGAGTTTGTTCTTCCTTTAGCATTTGATCTGGGTACAGTCAGTTCCAAAACATCTAAGAGTGTCCATTTATGGGGTCCTTCTCTAGGGAGTGGGGATTTTGAAAAATCCAAAAGTTCTTTCTGAATATGTTTCTCTCAGGGCACTTCCTTGTCAATCATTAGTCTAAGTGAGTCACTCACACATATGTTCCCAATGAGCGTGAGCTTTGGGGTTAAATAAGCTTAGGTTCAAAAGCTGGCTCTGTCGTTTACAGTGTGCAAAAACATTTAGAAACCTATTTAATTTTTCATAGCCTCCATTTCTTCATCTTTCAGTTATTGTGAGGTCTCTATGCACGCTGACAAGCCACCTGTCAACAAGTCCCCAAACACTCCCCCTCTAAACTATACAGAGTCTACCAATCCTGCTAAATCTGGCCCCTGCCTTCCTCTTTAATTCTATCTCAAGCTACTCTCTTCCTAGCACGCCATGCTCAGGGACTCTGACCTACTTTCTGTTCCCTAAATATACCAAGGACTGTCCTTTCTCAAGGTCTTCACATGTCTTGTCTTCTCCACCTGAATCACCTTGCTCCCTGCTCTTTCTGTAGTTTCTTTCTCTTTCTTCAGATTTCATCTGGACTATCACTTCCTCAGAGAGGTCTTCTCAGACCCCTTTATCACACAGGTCCTCCAGTTAAGGGCCCGTTGCTTCTTTATAGCGCTTTTCAGTCTGCACTTAAGTATTTCTGTTTCTCATTACCTTTCTCCTTCATGGAAGTGGAGGGTGTGCCTCCCTGGACATCACTCCATTGCTCCTCTACTTCCTCACAACTTCATTGCTTTGACTAATTAGCATTCATCCTCTTTTTAGTGACACTACCCAGAATTCCTAGACGAGGCTAAATTCCCTCCATATTTATTTTCTTAGCATCCTGCACTTTCCTTCTGGAACGCTCTAAACACTTGTAATCACTTGGCCATTGTCTCTCTTTCCTAATATACTTATAGGAGGACAGGGTCCAGGTCTGTTTTCCGCTATGTCCATACTGCTCAGTATAGTGCCTGGCACCTAGAAAATGCTTATTAATAAATGTTAATTCCTGCATGTCCCCATGTTACTATTCAGTCTAACTCCCACAAACACCTTAATTTTCCCCAAGAGTCTTCACGCTGATGCCCCCTTTACATGTGGATTCAACACATTTCTCTTCAGTTTCTCTTCCTTCACGCCATTAGTCTCTTCTACTTCATAGCTATTGTGTGAAAACCTAGAATTACTTATTTAGACACATTTCCAGGGTATTCGATTCAAAGAATGTGTAAAATCAGAACAAAGCATAATGTGTAGAAAGTGAGGTGAAAACGCCCACTTAATTTGCTTTGGGGGTTTAGGGTGGGTAAACAATTACACACATAAGCAATTATTTAGCAGATAAGACCCAAATGGTTTGTGGAAGCTTCTGATTATCTCCTTCCTAAATTTACAGTAACGTCTCATCTTCTTTAGTGTTTCGATTTTTCTCCTTTCTTCTGCCTCTCCACAGCAAGCTAGTTTTCACTGTTTCTCCTAGCAGTGAGTATTCTTCTCCAATACCAAACCCAAGATGGCCACACGCGTTTGCACTTCTCTGTGGAATCCTCTGCTCACAAAATCCCTAACTGGTAAAACTCATACCTCAGGAGATAATTATCATATGACCAAATCCAAAACAAGCTGTCAAATAAATAAGACCATCAAGAGTTCTGGGCATGCCAAAAGTAAATACAAAGACATCCACAGACGACTGACGAAGGTTTTAGTGCCTGTTCTGGAGGGCTGCTCGTACTCAAAGTCACCATCCTTCTAAAACTCTGAGCTTTGCAGTTAAGTAAAAAAGTTATATTCTTTTTGCTCATTTTCTTATAATAATTAATAAGAATATTGCATTACACCCACATTTAGAGTTTTCACAAAAATGTATTCTTTTAGTCCCAAGCAAAATCAAATTAACCTAGAGTTTGGGAGATAGTATGACCATAAATCACAGAAATGCTATCCAGAGAACAGTAGCAGTCTTATCGTGGCATAAGTTAATTATCTAAACACTTGCAGAATTTTAAGGTGTCAGGAAAATAGGCCAAATTTACTGAAATGCAGCTGAGCCTTGAAATGTTTAAGATGTCTCAGAAACATAAAAAACATCTAGGTCTTAGTAACCTTTTAACACAGTATCTCTTTAACAACGAACAATGTATAAAATGGTGAAGTAACAGCATTCTCAGCTACCCCCAAAAGCATCTAAGAGGTCAGCTGCAGGGAAATATGCAGACCCTGTCGATGTGGGACAGTATAGGTTCTCACTGCTGACTACAGGAATGAACACATATAGTTCTTTGAAATACAGGTATTATTTAGGTTACAAAGAATTAGATAATACTGCAAAGCTAACTTAACGTTTGCTTGTCTAAAAGACCTATTTGCCCTCCCTTCCTTTTCTGTCCTTTGTTATCAATCACTTCCATATGGCAAACAACCTTGCCCTTCAGGTCAAAGAGGCTGGATTTTAATCCTGACAATGTAACATTGTGCAAGAGACTTAAACTCTCTGAACTTTAACTCCTCCTCATCAAAATATGGTTAATAGCTGTCTCATATGGTTTGGGGATTCAGCAAGGTGAGGTATGCAAAATTCTTGGCATGAAGGCTAGCAGACATTCAGTACTCAATAACTGTATTCACACCTCCACCTTTCATTTGAGGAATATAGAAAAAACACATCTCTTGTTACCTTATGACTTGAAGTGTGCCCTCCGGGTCAATCCTCACAGGACTCAGTTGCATAGATCTCAAATTCCATTATACCAACTCCAAAAAGTTTTACAGCAGTCGTTCTCAAAACCAAGAAATAAACAACCACCATTTAAAAGGGGTGGGTGGGTGGGAAAAATCACGGAGGAACTGAAATACATCTGTGGTCACCTGAGCACTTAAGTAAAAAAAAAAAACAAAAAACAAAACCACAGGACTAAAAGTAAAATGCTGCCTCTTCCGGCAATCACTTGCAACAGGCAATTGCAAATTGGGTCACAAATCAAGTGGAAGGTTAAAAAGCCAGCCATCCAAATAAACCGGGATATATTTGTACTAGTTTTTTCAATGATTTTGAAAATTTAAACATAAAACTTTCAGTCCTCAAAGCCTGTGTGGACTCCCTAAAAAGAAGTCCCCCTAGATGCCAGTTTGAAAAACAAAGTTTCATAGTAACAGAATTGTGTTCTTCTAAATAGTAGATTTCAGGCTTCAGAGGCTAGAAGGAAATTGAGGTGTGTCACAATTTACAATGTGTCTCCATCCCTATTTAAAATGCACTTTAATCCAAGTACATATCAGTGCTTTGAAGAAAACAGGGTAAAGGGAATTATGAAAACACAACTCGATACTTTCTTCCTATTTTTGAATCTGTTTCACCGTCTCTCTTCAATCATTGCCTGGGAATTTGGGTACTCCAGGGTCATAAACCCATGCAGTTGGGGCGCCTGGGTGGCTGAGTCAGTTGGGTGTCTCCCTCCAGCTCTGGTCGTGACCCCGGGGTCCTGGAATCGAGTCCCTCGTGGGGCTCCCTGCTCAGCGGGGAGCCTGCTTCTCCATCTCCTTCTCTCTCTGCCGCTCCCCGTTTGTGCTGTCTCACTCTCTCTCTCTCTCAAATATATAAATAAAAATCTAAAAAAAAAAAAAAAAAAAACCACCTATGCAGCTAAGCCAGGACTATGATGGAATATAGCCGGCCACATATAAGGAGATAGGGAACACTTCCTTTCTCTGATCTTAGTTCGATGCTCCTCGTAGGAACTCCCCTAGGACTTTGTGCTTACCAGTCAGGGTGTTTATATTAGGAACAAGAGCTTTATTACAGAATCCTGGCACAGGGTTTCAAGGCTCAATAAGTATTTAAAAAATGAAGGAACAATAAGTGGCTAATTTATATTTAATAAAAAGTCGCTACCAATTCAGTTTATCCCATCTAATGCCATATCATTTATCTTCTAATAAAGAATGTTTAAAAAAGCAGAAACAGACCCCAAAAATATAGAGAACAAACTGATAGTTGCCAGAGAGAGGGGGTAGTGGTGGAGAGATGGGCAAAATGGGTGAAGGGGAGTGGAAGGTACAAGTCACGGGGATGAAAGGCACAGCATAGAGAGTGTCATCAGTGATATTTTAATAGTGTTGTACGGTGACAGAGGGGAGCTACCCTTGTGGAGACCACAGCATAATGTATAGACTTGTCCAATCACTATGCTGGACACCTGAAACTAATGTAACATTCATTGTGTGCCAACTACACTCAAATAAAAAACAGTATTTACTTCCTGTCCCCTCCTCCGCCACCACACACCGCTGACATACCTTGTCTCCTCACCTTGTCAGGGGCAAACAAAACCAAACCGGCCCCTACAACTTTCGTCTCACCGCATAGGTTGGAAAATTGAAGAGTTTGAGATCCATCGCCTTACCACAGCCGCATCAACACACAGGATCGCAACAGTATCATCTAGTTTATTTTGACCAAGGGTTATTTCCTCTAAATGGGATAAGGTTTAAAATTAATTACAGACATCTTATAGCTGAGTGGCTCAGTGATCACTGCCTGGAATGATCCTTATGTCTGGATGTCTATCAATACTTGCAAACCACCCATCCAGTCACTAATTGGCATGCTCTGCAGAAGTCTCTGGAGAAAAGCTAAGGAACCGAGCACTTTCTAGCTTCAGTGTACTCTGGAAGCATGCTTTCCCTGGAGATCAGAGCTGTCAAGGGGCACTTTGATCATGGGAGACCATTAAGGCTCCTCCTCACTTTGGAGATGTCAAGATTTTAACAGAAACACAACTGCACCAAAGCCAATGTCATCTTCTTGATACTTATGAGGAAGCAAAATAAAATGGGCAGTTAAAAATCTATGAAGGTCGATTGATTTTCTCTACTAGCAATTATGCCTTATAATTGTTTGCTAAAAGAGGAATTGGCATTTTACAAAGCCAATGATTGGCTGGGATTTTGTGCTTACTGAACCTCTGTGGGTTTAGAGCGTGGGTTTGGATAAAAACCAAGAGTTGAGCAGGATTTGAGAAGCTTCTCCCATGCCTTTCATCTAGAAGCTGGGTGGTGAGCTCACGAGGTTTCTGACATTTCCCCCATTCCAACCAGGCTGGAACCCCACTGTAATCGAAATTCACCATGTTCCAGAACCCAGACTTTGGTCCTCATTAAAAACCCAACAGACAAAAAAGTCCAGGAGGCCCGCGAGCCAAACCTTTTCACACAGCAGGGAAGGTTTGCATTCGGTTTTATTTTTAAGTTAGCAGACTAGGCCAGGACTCATTTTGAAGGCTGATGAAAGACCTAGAGCCCATGTTTCATCTTCTGATTAATCCAAAATTAAACAATTCAGAGATTTTGATCACTTAGTCTTTTTTTTTTAAACATATGTGACAGATAAGAAATAGCCATCTCTAGTACACGTAGCAGGACACATTGTGTCTCCTGCAGGCTCCTGATGGACCATTCTTAGGCCTATTCCAAGATCAGATAGTAAATCACAATTTCCTTTTAAAGCACTGTTACAATTTTCACCTCTTATTGAAACCGAACTATGTGTATTCTGCTACTTAGACATGACTTACCTGCTGCTCATATTGCCAGTCACAATCTATCTCACTTTTTAAAGACACTTTTGATGAAGCGGGTATGTGATTTATGTAAGCCTTGTCGTACATGAAAGGGGGAAGGAATGAGACACGTATTGTGAGACTCATTAGTCGTGTCTGAGTTAAACATAAATCTCTGGAGAATAACAAAGTATTTTGCATTTTCCAAGTTTTCTTTTTTTTCTAAATCAAGGCTTGAAAATTAACAGACTTTAAAAATAATAAGTAATCAATCCCACAGGACATGAATGGGAACTCCAACACACCAGGAAAGATCATGGATGTTTTGGAGAGATAAACAACTGGCCCTCCACGCTGGGCGCCTGTCGCCATGCCACTCCCTGGACTTTAACAGCCCCACCTTTTGTGAGCACCTCAGCCATCTCCCCCTCTGGTCCCTCCGACCAGTTTCCATCTCCTCCTCTGAGCTCAGTCAGGAACATAGCAGGTCCCCAGAGGACTGTGCCTACATCTTCCTTATAACTCATCATAATGCTCTGCGATTATTTGCTTCCTTGAATGTCTTCCTCACAGACTGTGATCTCCTCAAGGACGAAGCCTTAATTGTCTTTTCATCCCAGCATAAAGCAGAGGACCTAGCATATTTATTTGCATATGCATTTTTTTATTTACACTTTGACTCTTTGCAAAAGAATATTTTGAGGTGCTTTATAGAACAGAGGGGTTTATCATTCAAAGGAATAAAAGATAAATCCATAAATAAAATAGGGCACAATAAAAATAAGAGGCGATGAGTTGGTGCCCAGCGGTTGCTACAGTCTATCAGTCAGGGTCTCAGCAGGAATCTGATGGCACATTCAAACTGAATCCATTAAGGAGAGTTTAATAAAGGGACTATTTGTAAAAGTGCTGGAAGGATTTAAGAAATGGAAAAAGTGGGTAAGTGGAGTGCCTCTGGGAAAATAACAAAAAAAAAAAAACTCCGCCAGGAATTTTTTACTACTCTAGACCTCAAGGGCAAGGTGAGGGAGTGGTTACCCGTACCCAGAGAAAGAACTCCGCAGGGACAGGCTGCCCGGTAGGAGGTGCGGACGTACAAAAGGAGGGGCTAACCCGCAGTGTCCTGACCTGCAGAGAGCTCAGGGAATAAGTGCCGAGTTTCATTCTCTCCTTGCCTTTAGATCTCGTTCTGATACTTCTCATGGCCCAAATCCAGCGGAAGCCTGAGGGCAAAGAATCCCCTTGATACAGTCCACACGCGTCAGGTTCCAGAGCCCAGAGCCACGTGCGGAAGAGAGGGGTAAGAAGAAGACATTCAACACAGAGCATAAGCCTATACCTTCCGTTACAGACATATTAGCAACAGGCCAGAACAAAATTAGAAACATAATTAGTTCCAAAACTCAGAGCATGTATCATTAATAGCATATCAGGGGTTTCTGAAAAGGCACAGAGGCCTGAGATAAAAATCTCCCACGGTAATGCTGGAGAGTGACTTTCAGAGACTTCTGGTAGCGTGCCTGGAGGCGCACCCAGGGCCCAAGACACAGAGCTGTTGAGAATAATTCTACAAGGCCACAGTAACGGGTTCTACCTACCAGTCTCCCAGCCTGATGATCTAGGGGTCGATTTTAAGGAACTTGAAGGAAATGTCAAACGGATGATCTTTTATGCCATTCTCCAAGAATATCAGTCGCTTCTTTTTAACAAAGAGTTTGAGAAAAGTTGAGCAGCAGACAATTAATATTCCCTGGCAAAAACAAGGATTACATGTGAAAGATAAAGCTGCAGACTTCATTAATCAAATGAATGGAAGAGAGGGCCAGTCCCTTTTGTGAAATTTAAGGGGCCTACTCGATACACATCTGAAGAGATGCCTGCCCATCACATGCAGGCATCCAGCGTCAAGCCGATTCTAGACTCTCCAAAAGACCCAATCGACATTTGCTTTAAAAAGCAGAAATGGAGGGGTGCCTATGTATATATATAAATATATAAATATTTAATATGTAATAATATAATATTATAAATATAAAATAATATTAATATATAACATTATATAATAATATATAATAATAATAACATAGCATAACATAATATATATAATCTCCTAGTTCTGTTTCTCTGGAGAATCCTAATTCAAGTGAGTTACTTAAGCTCTCTGTGCCTCAGTTTCCTTACCTATTAAATGCAGATGGTGATAGTTATGCACAATTTAAAGGAGTTAATGTGTATAAAGTATTTAGAGGACTAACAGTAGCAATTTAAAACTGTTAATGATGATGGTTAGAGTATCAGAGGAGACATAAGTCCTTTTTACCGTAACAAGGAATGAAATAATGAGTTTCTGTCAATATACTGAGAAGAAAACGCTTTCTTTTGGGGTCTGCTTGGTAGCAAAGATGAGCAAAACACAAATTGGGAATATGCCCCCGTTCTCTGCATGTTTCAATTTCTGCCTTTTTTTTTTTTTTTTAAGATTTATTTATTTGAGAGAGAGAGAGATTGAAAGCGGGAAGGGCAGAAGGAGAGAGAAAGTGAAGCAGACTCCATGTTGAGCACAGAGCCAGAAGCGGGGCTCCATCTCATGACCTTGAGATCATGACCTGAGCCGATAACCAAGAGTGGGCCACTTCAACGACTGTGCTATATGGTTATATAGAAATTGGTTCATTGGTTATGCAGGTGAGCAGTCCCATGATCTGCCACCTGCAGGCCAGAGAAACACCCATGTCCAAGGGCAGGAGAAGATGGAGGTCTTAGATGAAGAAGACAGAGAGAATTTGCCCTTTCTTTGAATTGTTGTATTTGGGCCCTTAACCAGTTGAATGATGCCTGCCCACATTGGTGAAGGCAGACCTGCCCTATTCAGTCTCCTGATTCAACTTCTAATTTCTACTGGAAACACCCAAAATAATGTTTTACCAGCCACCTGGGCATCCCTCAGGCAGTCAAGTGGCATAAGGCATAAATTAACCATCGCATTGCTCAAGTTCACTCTGTACGCTAGAGGATTTAAACTTTAGATGTTTAGCTTCAGAGATCTTTCTCTTAACCACCACAAAATTCTAACACTCTAGTCCAACATTAGACAAGGAAAGTAGATAAAAAGCCATGCCCTGTGAAATGAGAAACTTGGCAGGATCATGAATTGTCGCCTAAATAATACTCCGAGCCTAACATTTCCGGGATTCCATAGGACGTCTGGTCCTATAAGATACACCAGCAAAAGAAGGGTGCCAAGGACAATGACGTTGAGAAACCTACCTAACGAGTATCCTACTTTGTGAGAGTCATGATACATACCTATATTACAGGCCCTGAGAAAGTATTCATGAAAGAAAACTTGTTTCTCTTTCATTATCCAGATTCTACTAAATTTATTCCATCAGTGAATTCACTCATTGCTTCATCCCTGCTAAGGTCAGCAATGACCTCTGAGTCACTAAATCCCAGGACTTCTTAGCAGCTCCCAGACACGATAGACTTTACCCTCCCCTTTTGAAACATACTTTTCACATGGCTTCTACAATATAAATCTCTTGGTTTCCTTCCTTCTGTGTGTTTCTCATTACTCCTTTCCCAGTTCACTCACCACCTGCCAGTCAACAATTGTTGGGAGTCCTGAGGACTTGTCCCCAGCTCTTTCCTTACCTTCCTTGAGGGTCTCTACTAGGTGATTGCATTTACATCCATTGCTTTGCTATCCACCTATTTGCAGACGATGCCTAGATTTATATCAACATTCCAGACTTCATCTCTAAGTTCCAGAACTGTTTTTCCAACTTCCTACTTGAAATCATATCGACAATGTCCCAGAGCCCCCTAACTTCAACATGTCCAAAGAAAAGCTTGTTTTCCTCCCAAACTTCATCCTCTTCATATAGCCTGCTTTCAGGAAATGGTGGAAAAAAGCATTCATTTGCTTGCCAATACCAGGGCCTCATTTGTGACTCCCTCTCCCTCAGCACCCATAACTGATCATCACCAGATCCTGCTGACGTCGGAGCTAAATGCCTCTCATACCCACGCACTTTCTTTTCTATTTAAGCTACAAGCTGAGTCCACGTCACCAAAATCTTTCTCTTAGACTTTTTGCAGCAACATATAACTTGGTTGTATGTACTTCTTCTCTCCATCAGCTATGCTCATCTCATCTATTCTCCACCTTACAGACACATCCAGAGGAGTGGTATTTTTTAAATGCCAATAGAATCATGTCCCCTTTCTACTTAAAACAGATTGGTGATTTGTCATTTAACTTATGATAGAGAAAACCTTCTTAAGGTGGCCTCCAATGTTTTCCATGCATGTCCTGATCTATCTCTCTGGCTTCACGTAGCATTTCTTTTTTCCTTGATGTCTTCACTTGGAAGACGTGGATGTTTTGCAATTCACCACCCTTGCTGGGTTCATACCTTGGACACTGGTACAAGCCATTTGCTCCAACTGGAATGTGTTTCTCTCTCTTTCTCCTCTACTCAGTAACCACTCATCCTTCAGATTGCATCCAAGTATCACTTCTTCAGAGAGATCTACTTTAGACTCCTATGAAATGACATACCTATCTTCTACAGCACGTCCTGCTTGCAATTTTACATTTTCTACGTACTTACTGGCTCAATAGCCATCCTCGCTACTAGACTGGAAGCTACATGAGGGTGAACGATGTTCTTTCTGTTCACTACTCCAGCTTTAGCACCTAACACAGCACCTTGAATCATCTGGTTGCTGCTGAACAGGGAGCCCTTTGGCCAGCAGTGTGCCAGGTGCTGTTGACAGAACATTAAAGAAGACGGACTGCGTCTCTTCGCTGATGGCGTTTCTAGACTAGTGTAAGAGAAAGGTAATCCATCAGTACGTACAAAGCAATGTGTGGGCAGGGTGAAAACAGGAGAGGTTCCAGGGAAAGCCAAGCTGTCAAAGGTTAAGGAAGGCTTCCCAGAAACAAAAGACCTAAATAATAGTGATAGCTCTGTAGGCACTTTGTGTATTAATGTTTGTGTTAATGTATTATGTGTTCCTGTATTATGTAAAAATCACACCGATCTTCACATAAGAGGAGGTGAATAGGAAAGTTGAGGAGCAACGAACAAGGTGACTTGCCAAGTTTGCTCAGCTACTTAGAAGGGGAGCTGGATTCCAACCTAGACAGTGTGGCTCCTACTTCTGCGTTCTTAACTCACATTGCACCAGTTCCTGCATTGCCTCGGCTTAAGAGAGGCAAGAGACAGGCAGGGTTCCAAACAAAGGGTAGAACAAAAACAGAGACTGAGCAGAAAAGAACTCTAGGCTTTTAAGAAACTAATTGATCAGGCTGCATTTTTAGAAAGAATGAAAGACAAAAACCACTTGCTCTAAGATGGAGACCGGATCTGGAGCAAGGCAAGGCAAAAAGCACGTTACGCTCTTCATACATCCACCATTAAAATCCTCTAGGATACGTGTTCCTTGGAAGACCATAAGCCAATACCGCTCTCTACAAACCGGAGACGGAATGAGGGTTTGCTCCCTATGTGGGTCACCACTGCTTTTCAAGACTGCAAACAGAAGAGTACATTGAATTAAGCATTTTACAAATATACACACTTTGGCCCAACGAGGGAAGCTGACTTGGTTCAGAACAAATTCATTTCCAGAAAGTTCAGACAATCTCAATGTTTCAGAACTTGAAAGAACTTTAATCTTATCAAGTCCATGTGTAACAATGAGGAAAAAATAAAAGGACAATTACTATTAACCACTTCCCCTGAGGAAAAAGATTCAAAAGGGATATAGCTTAAAAAAATAGTGAGCTGGTTTTTCATCCTCATATCTTTGAAGGGGTGTGCAGGGGAAAAGGGGGGCAATGCTAGATCAGGCATTTTTTGCACATACTATCCGTAGGGAAATCTAAATCTATAACCATCATCATAAAATGAAACAAGAAGCAAATCAGAAAGGAATGAATGAAGGGCAAGTGATAGCCAAGGGGTTTACAATAATCAATTATTAAAATGCCTTAAAAGAGCAAAGAAAATGCTTATCAGATCAGCAAAGCACCTTTTAATAAATAATATGATTTGGGTTTAATTAATGGCCTAATTACAGTTTTACCCAATAGGCTTAAATGTTCCAAAGGAACAGTTTGAGTCTCTTTGGTAGATAATCTGTGTTTTAAAAAATGTTCTAATTACATATTTGCTTGAGTAAATAATGTGAATTTTACAAAACTGCCTAATGATATATTTATGTGACTATATTTACCCATGGCCTCTCATTCTGTACTAATGGAGCGGGGATTTCTGCTCCAGGGAGACATGGAAAAGTGGGAGGGCTCCAGCCTTCACCCGAATACCCCTGTTATGCTCACCCTGCTCTCACCCCAAAACACACCACTGCAAGCATATGACCCACTTACTCATCATCAATTTAAATAGGAAAAAAAATATGTCTTCCTCAGCCTTTTGTGTAAACACATTTTGCAGAAAGGGTACAGACTTGAAAAATGAGTATTAATACCGTACAATGCTCCACGAAAAGTGGATAATGAGACTGTAACCAAGACAGGACATTCAAGGTTTAAAAAGCTGCATAATTTATTCTGTTCTTTATAGAATGTCTTACAATGCCTCGTGAAAATCCGCCTCTATGTGTTGGGATCAGAGGGCTCTGACGTAAGGCCACATAACGGTCTGTATCAGGTAACAGAGAAGTCCTACAAAAACTGAATTCGAATCTCCTGGCTTTGTGATGACCTGCGTCTGTTCGTGAGTTGTCAGTTATTTTCACGTGTCTAAAGACATAAATCTAGAAAAACCAGCACATATCTAATCACAAAACTGGATGAAGAAACAAAGATCCATCTCGGAGCTTACTCATAGAATCTCACTCTAAGCAGACATTTACTGTTTAAAATTAGGTGATACTGCATTCCCTACATTAAACTAAACATGACCCAGGGAAGGGAACCCAGCGTTTATATTTCCAGTCATTCTCCAAACAAGATGAGATGATTTACCAAAACACATACCAAAAAAAGATAAAATAAATGGTTCAGGGAACAAGAGAATAAGGACGAGTAGGTGAGAGAATAAAATCAAGGAATAGGATTAGCATCCCTCTCAAGCATGCAATAACAGCCTACAGCCCATAAGCTTCCAAGAGGCCAAAGCAAAGCAAGAAACATGACAATTTACACAAGTCAATCAAGTCAGGTAATCAGCAAGATCTAAAACAATTTCTCCAATGATCCTCATAAACAGGGTACCTTGTACCCATAATTTTTCAACCACACCTCAATAGAAGATAGTAAGTTTCATAGGATTGTGAGTTACCATTTAGGTCAAGGACAGAATCCCATACTTTAAAAAATGGAATACATAATAAATGTCCCATCAATTGTGCTGATCACAGTGGTATCCCTCTTGGATGATTCAGAAGGCTTTCCAATAATTGCAGGGACTCAGGGCCCTCATTATAGGCACTAATTGTATTTTACTATAATTGGGCAGAATTGCTACTTAATTGAGAATTCAATGGATAGAGTGCCAGATTAACTAATTTTCACCTTAATAAATGTGTGATTATTTATTAAAATTTTGAATCCCACTGTTGATGCCCTTAGAAATTACTTCGTACTCCGGACGCTCTCTCGCAGAGCTCAGATAAATGATCCCATTGCTCAGACCATAAGACTTGTGATTCTGAACTGTGGAGTAAAGACATCCACAGCACGGAGCCCAAAGCACCCCAATCCGTGTGTGTCTTCCCTCTGGTCCAGCAGCATCTGGGGCCGCTTGCCTGCCGGAATGCCGCGGTACCATCTGTTTACTCTGGCCTCGTTTGCTTGGATCGAGTAGGAAATTGAAGGCACTAATCTGAATTTTTCAGAAACTTTGCAGTAATTGAAAAGAGAAGGTGATAAAGAGGCGGGGGTAGCTGTTTGGCAACTTAATTATACTGGTCACTCCGTGGGCTGCATAATAAGGCAAAGGCGTATTTTTGAAAGAGTACCAAGCTAAGAGCAAAACCATAACTCCAAGCACTTTGTAGAGGAGCCCATCCACTCAAGTAGTCATTTATAATTAGGATGTGAAACTCAGCCCCGCAGTCATTTATTATTGAAACTGCCGTAAGGTGATCTCCAAAACAACTTCGTCTCTTGATTTCCCTCCTCCTCCTCCCTTTCTAAAAGCAGCAAATGCAATACATGGGATTAGCCTCTTAGGAGCAAATAGGCAGAGATGAAATGCAGCCAGGAGCTAATGCTTGGCAGGACCCAGAAGGCAGGTGCCAAGAGGACATGGGTGGATCATCGGAGAATTGATTGGAAAGATTCTCTGTTCCCAGAAGAGAGCAGGCTTCAATGGTTTCTCTCAAGTTTTATTGCACATTAGCAGAACCATATGCTCTGCTCGTGTGGGCAGCACCTGGGGGGGGGGGGGTACATCAGCCTCAGACTAAAATGCAGAGTTGAGAAGTTTCTGTTTAGAAAATGAGATCTAGAATGAGTGCAGAAGCTGCACCTGTCCTCAGCCTCCACATAATACATTTCTTCACGCGGAGTCTATTCAAGTTGGGTTTTTTCCCTTCCACGTCCACCAAGAGAAGGAAAAAAAAAAAAAGCAACTTTCTATTACTCTGAAACACACGGGAGAAAAGATTCTATCTTTTTAAGAGGGTGGCAGGTAGTTGGAGGTAGGGGAGAAAGGCAAGAAGAGAATGTTCTTTTCAAGACTTGAAATCAATATGTCTTATCAAACCCAAATCAAATCGTATACGCCAAATTCATTAGACCCAGAGTCTACTTGTTAGGAATAAATATTTTGCCCTAGGATTAAATCCCCTTATGTCGCAGAGGCTGAGTTTCTTCAGCCAACTGGAAAAAACGAGCCAGGTAAAACTCGATAGACGCTATATACAGTGGGAGGTGCAGGGGCCATAGACTCCGCAAGTTTCAGCGAGACACCCCGCAGGTTTTTGTGTCCTCAGGAACTGTGCCACGTGGGGCGGCCCTGGATGGTAGAGCTCCATCTGGGATAAGCCGTCTCTGCCTCTGGTGCTCATCCTGGCCCCCCCGCGCGCTTCGCCCCCGTGCCTCCCCAGTGCTTCCCCGTGATGTCTCAAAGCTGCTCCCAGCTCTCCCGCTCTGCAGCCCATCCTCCCCCACTGCTCTTCCCGCCATCATCCCGCACGCCAGTCTTTCCTGGCTCCCTTCTCACCAAACCTTGCTGTTTTGTTTGCTACTTTCTCAGGAAATCGGTGGCCAATGAGAGAGTTTTACTCAATACAGAGATAAAATACGAATGTGTTACACCCTCCAGAAAGCAGATTTATAGTTAACAGAGGCAGATTTATAGTTAACAGTAGCTTCACTCACCGAAGAGCCTATGGGTAGAATTTTAGGAAACACGGAGGCAGTACAGGAAGAAAACGAGCTGTAAAGTCATGCCTTTCAGCCTAACTCCAGCAAACCACTTTCTCAGGGTGGGGTTGGCTGCCGGTAATTTAATCTCTGACTTGAATGGCCAAAACAATAGGGATATTTATTATCTCACATAATAGTCTCAAGCACTAAACAGGCACAAGGCTGTTCTGTTTCTCTGCGTGCCCAATTCAGCCTGTCCCCCAACTTGTTCCAGCTAACCTTTCCTACGCTGCCAAGATGCCAACCATAGTTAGAGGGAACCCACAAAAACACAGCCGCATCCAGGAGAAGAGCAAATATTGTGTCCCATATATCGATATATATATCTATATATATGTGTGTGTCCTATATTTATATATATAGCAAATATATATACAGCAAATATTGTGTCATATATGTCATAATATATATATATTATCTATAATCAGAGAAAGTATATTTATTTATATACATAAAATCGGGAAGAAAACATCTGATAATTGCTTGCCACTCCTTCCTAACCCAGTAACTGTCAAGGGCAATTATACAAATTATGCCTGGCTTAGACTACGGACACTATCTTTTAGTCACTTAGGAGAAGGCAGGACCTCCTAAACAAAAATGGAGATTCCTTATATATTGAACCCAGTAAAACTTAAATGTCAGTCTGACCTTGTATCCTTAATGTACTTTGGTTTAAATTCAGTCATCACATTCTTCTTTCTGCAAAAGATTTTGCCACTTTGAGCTGCAAGGATCTCTATATAAGAAAAAGAAGAGAAGGAAAAGAGGAATTAGAAGACAAGGTAAACAGTGACATCTGAATTTTGCAGGGTCTAGAAGGTTTTATCACATGATTGCCAGTTTCCCATAACCATCAGCCTTCACGATCACCGCAAACTCAGAAGCAAGTGGATGTCAGACCACAAAAATCAAATCAGGAGCAGGGGAGTATAAACTTGGGTGGGGTTGCCCATGGTCCACTGTGTTGGTGATGTAGGAACCGGAAATGATATTTTATAGTGCTGACAAGTCAAAAGCACCAATCACAATGAAGATGTTATTTTTCTGGAAGTTGGGAAAACTAGAAAAATGTACCTTAAGCCTTTGTTTTATTGATCCAAAGTGAGGAAAATCAGCCATGTCCACTGCTCCAAATGTCAAGTCTACCTTTAAGTGAATCCCAATGATTAAAAAGTGAACTGAGATCTAAAGTCTTCACTGAAAAGTAAGTTCGACAGGCTAACAGGCGAGAGGTAGGGTAGGGTCTCCGTCCTGCATCTCCTCCTCTGCTAAAAAACCTCATAGGAGTATGACCTCTATGACGTGGCTCTTCACAGACAGACTTGTACTATGAAGAATAGGATCTAAATGTAATCTTCAAGAGGGACAACATCTTCCTCATCTTCCCAGCATTCCCTAGGGCTTGGAATAGTGCTAATTAACAGTTATTAATCTAGATTTATTGGAAAACAATTGCTTGGTTTGAAAAATGGTTGAATACATTTGAATTGTTTATAGTGTACTCTATTGAACAATATAGGGAAGAGATGTGTCTAGAAAGTTTCTTTGAAATATGTTAAAGAAGACATTTTAATTCGTAATGTTTCATCCTTTACTAATTGAAGAGTAAAGGTTCTGAAATAGTCATGCATTTATTATAGTGAAAAATCAAGACAAATTCGCATTTGTAGCAATTCCGGATGAAAGGGCCACTTCCAGAAATCAAGTTTCGTATACTAGCGTACTGAGACCTATCTGTGTAAGTCGGATGGGGTCTCCCCCAAGAGCCAACACCGGAGCTCTGGCTTGACAGCTCTTCACCTTCACAACAGCCAAGAGCCAAAAGAACAAATCAGAACTCCTAAGCTATCCCCACAGCATGACTGCTTGTCCAGGTAACACCAAGTGACATCAAGAAAAACCTGTGGCAGAAGAACACAAGGTTTTACTCAGTGGATTTCTGAACAATTACATCCTAGTGGTTGGGGAAGTATTCATCCTTCCCTACTCATTCTGACAGACAATTTTGTCTCCTACAGCATACAGCTATAAGACGGATGTTTAAGGATATTGCTGAGTGAGCATCACCAAACCAACTAAAACTTGACTTTAGCTTTCCTTGAGGAAATGCCTTACTTAACTAATGGTTGCCCTTCCTGTCAGCCATGTTTGGCATCCATCTATATCTAATAATGTGAAGTAAAAAATGTCTCCCTTTGCTTCAGCCTGCCATAGTGCTTGAACTTCCAGCCATTAATATGACTCAAATTATTCAAGTAAACAGCTATGCGCACTCGCTATGTAAGGAAAATACATTGATTAATTGAGAAAGTTAAGAAAGAAAAATAGACACAATCTCTATTTTACAGAGTATATAACCCACTGTGGGAAAGGATACATATGCAAATTACTATAATTCAGTATATGCCCACAGAAGAGAGCAAGCAATATACTAAGGAGGATCAAAGCTGAAAGAGATATAACCCAAATGGGAAAATCAATTGGAAAAGCAACTGGGAAAAATCTTAAGACAAAAGTATATGTGCAAAGAATCTTACAAGATAGATTTTTAGCAGAGGAAATAGCATACAAATCAGACAGGCACACATGTGCAAGCAGAGACCTCTCCTTTGTTTATAAATTTCTTTCAAAACAGGCGATCCAAAATGGTTACAACTTCACCCAAGGACGTTGCCGCCAACGGCTGCCTGACAACAGGATTGAGAGGAAATAAGGTAATTGACAGGGAGGTTTCAATGGTCAGGAGCAGCCTTTAAAAGGTCCAGGACACGTGGTACAGTAGGCAGATCCTGAAGCTTCTAGGGGCAGCATGAGATCACTGGTCAGTGAGATGGGGGGGGGGTCCCAAACTGAGTTTTGTCTTGTTTACCATTTATTCTCGGGCAGTCTCTAACCTCAATGTGCATTAATCCGCCTTGACAAAGCAAAAAGAAAATAAATCCAATGCTGCACTTTGCTTGAGAACGTAGAATCTATATTGAGGCCAACCTCAGGGAAACAGGAAATCAGAGTGAAGGTTACAGCTCTGACAGTGACCTGGGCTGGCCGAGCTTTCATTCCTTTCTAGGTCACACTGACATGAAGCCCAGAGACAGCTTTGAAATCTGCCGAAAAAGTCAGCACATGCCAGGATGGAATGGAATTCCACACCCCTTTGCTTTTAGTAGCAAAAAAAACTCTCATCCGAAATAGTCTAGTGCTTTAAACAAAGCGTTGCTTGGCTTAGTCATTCTAAAAAGCCTCTCGATAGCCACAAATGGGTAAGAAAACAATAAGGGGACAACAGATAAACGTGCTAAGGATAGAAATAATAAATTCAAAGGAAAAAAGAACAGATAGACATGTTCTACTCACTAATAATCAAGGGCAAATTAGAAAAACCGGATGCCATTTTTTACTTACTATATCGGCCATTTTAAAGTTAGAATATTCTACTTGATAAAGGTATACGAAAGGCCTTTCTCATAGAGCAGGAGCATAAAGTATTAGCAGGAGGCTTTGGCTTCATAATCCAGCCTTTGGGAATTTATTCTAAGAAAATATTTTCTATCTATTTAGAGATCACCTTCACATCATAATTATTTTTAATAATGCAAAATTATAAACAACTTTATTCTAAACCATAGAGAATGATTGAATGCTCTGTTTCATAACCATCTAAAACTGACATGAAAGAGACACGGGATGCAGAAAATGCTTATGAAATAAATCGAGGTACAAAACTAGCTGCGTATCAGGACCACAAGAAAGTATAAAATAACGGTGCTTGTTCTCTCTGGATATTGAAATTCCAAATTACTTTTTTGTTTCTCTTAGTCTTACATTTTCTCTAGTATTGATACATTGATACATTTGAAGAACCTACGTGTATTTTTTTTAAGCTCTCTTATTCATGAATTTCTAACTGCCGTTCGATTTCAATAAAACTATTTCATCACAATATTTAAGGTGCCTGAAAGTTTGTATTTGGTCATATTCAGTTTGCCCAATAAAGAAGCTGTCACATAAGAAATAGCGCTTGGGAAGGAGTCCCAGCTCCTGAAGCTCAAGGAGGAGGATTCAGGAGTTCCCATGCCCATTCTGCTCTTAACCACACACCTTCAAATCCCAGACACTTTCCTTTGTGATTATATTCCCCTCTCCGTGCTTTACAAATAAGATCTACAAATGTTAGGCTTTGTAGAGCACCTATTCTTAACTAAAACAGGAGACAAGAACCCCACAGGATTCTGCGTTGTCTCAACTCTGCAATTCTATCAACTTAATTAAGTCACTTAATTTCTGGTCCATCACCACCAACAAAAATGTAAAAGATTATTTCGTGTTAGGTGACACATGTAATACGATCAAAACTGTATTATAATAATATCAGGCATTAGAATCCTTCTTTGCTTTATAAAAATACTTCACTGTGGTAGAAAAGGAAACCTTGAGTAGTATTAGAGGTAAAGTGCTCTCTGTAAGAAAAGTTGAGATTTCATTCTTCTTTTTGTGCATGTGAGTTACAAGGCAAGAAAAGAAAAGGGAAGAAAGAGGGAGAACAGGGAAGCAGCAAGGCGGCCCGAAGCTCCAGGATTAATGGAGAGCCGTGGCAGTGGCCGGGACAGATTGCCGGTGATGCTGGGGCAGCCAGGCACGGTCGTGGGTAGCCGTGTGGGATGCGACCGACAGACATGCAAAGGATGTGAGATCTGCAGCAGCCTTGTGTCTGTGGCTGCTGTGAGTGGCCCTCATTTAGTTGGGCATAAAAGATTGAGCAAAGAAAACACACATTCAGTGGTGGCAGAAATTGAGGCGAAGGTGACCAAAGCAATAGCTCCTAGGGAAACAAAGGAAATCTTGGGAAGGGCTTCAGGACTTCAGCCTTCTGCAATTCCACAATTCTTGGAATAAGGCTTCAATCTTAAAATTCTAGGGACGCCCAGCTGACTTCCACAGGAAAAAGCTAATGGCAGAGAAAAACCTAAAATCCCATGCTTTAGACCCTAGGTCAGTTTTTGTGCCACAATTTCATGCTGCCTCTCAATTCTATTTCCTATTCATATCCATTCTAACGGGCAATATAAAACATAACTGTCATAGAACAAAAGAGACAGACAGGATAGGGAAAAGAGGAGGGAATGCCCTTTAAACTGAAACGTGCTTTTAAGTACCGAAGGATCCCTTCAAACACCTGCTCTAGAAAAGCCTATCACATAGCAACTGAAATGGCAAAGATAAATGATAAATTAGCTTTTTCTGTGACTTCTGTTCTTTCTTCCTTCCTTTTTCCCTTCCTCACTTTCCTCCTGCCTTTCTTGTCGGTAATCATTCACTGCTCCACAGGAGATGCTAAGTTTCCCATGCCCCCAAATCCATTATCAGAAGACGACGGGAAATCTTAGGCCACTCCTTCCTGATCTGTAAGCAAAGAGCCAGCGCATGTCAGTAAGCACCTGGGAGAGTGGGAAGCGGCTGCAACCCTCTGGGCCATCTCTAGCATCCATTTTCCTTTGGTGTTCTGCTCCAGCCCCGAGATTCTAAGATTCCCCAGACTCTCTCACATTCTGAATGGGGAAGAAAGACTTGGGGAGAAGGGAGGCCATCATCTCATCTCTTCCATCTCTAACTCGTCAGAGTCTTGTGTTGAGGAAAAGCTTTGACAAAAGCCTAGATCTCCAGGAACGACCAAAATGAAAGGAGATTTTATATGTGGTCCTTCTTCTAGCATACCCAGCTAACTCAGTGAACCTGTATTGAGAAATGAACAATAACCCAGCGTGCCACAGGCAGTTACGGCTGATGGGGGATATGACAGACAAATCTTCACTTCATTTCTATCCTGTTCTCTTTGCACAGTGTCATCAATCTCCCCTTCGCCTGTAAGCCAGCCTGTCTTACGGAACAGCACCAAGCATGACAAGCTTCCGAGATTCACTCCCACGGCCGCTTGCCCTCCACCCGAAGTTCGGCGCTGGCGGCTGTTTGGGAATAGTTTGTACCCTATTTCCCCTATCACGCTGGAGATCCACGTCAGGCATAACCTGAAAGTGTGGGCCGTGGGCCAGCAGTGTTGCCATCACCTGGGAACTTGTTAAAAATGTGGAAACGCAGGCCTCACGCTGAATCAAAAGGTGCATTTTAACGAGAACCCTTAAGTGAGTTTGATACACATTAGAGTTTGAGAAGTGCTCTAGGGAAATCGGAAGGGGTGTCCCCTTTCTCAATCGACAAATCACTCGGCAATGTCATTACTTAGAGTGGTATCATGAAGCACGGGCTTTACCCAGCGGCTCCTGGGCTCACCACCTGGCAGCTGTGTGTCCCTGGGCAAATTACATAACATCTCTGGCTCCCATTTCCTCCTAGGTTTAGTAAGAATAATAATGAAATCTTTATCACAAAGCTCTGAGGACTGAGACAATGGATCTAAAACATGTAACCTAAAACTGGGCCGCAGTACGCAGATATCTGAAGTCACAGATTCAAAGGGTGAGAAGAGGCTTTGAAAGCTCCTTTTTTGTCAAATGCCCACGGAGCTCAGCTTCAGCCGACACCTGAAGCTGAAAATGCAACTTTGTCTCATGGACTGTCCTTTCCTGAAGAGCTTGCTTTCCTTTAGATGAAGGACCAACTACCCCAAAACGACTGAATTTGAGATCCATTCCTCAGTGTTTTGCTATTTTATTACATTGTGTTTTGTTTTGCTCTGCTTGCTTTGCTTTCTTTTTAGGCAAGAATTCTCAAGAACAAAATTACTGTAACACCGGAACAGGGATGGCCCAAACTAACAAACCATTCTGCGGTGGTGTGTACTCAAGACCCCACAAAAGGTAAAATATATCAGTTTAATAGCCCTTCAGCAGAGAAGAGATTCTTAATCAGAAAACATGTGCCGAGCACTGATTTTCAGCTGAGTATTGCAGGAAAGGAGAGAATATAAAAAATAAAACCGTCTTTGCCCTTGAAAAACTCTGTCTTTAAAAAGGTAGTACAATAAATGCTATGAAAAAAGGAAAACATAACGTTGGGGGAGTTCATAGGAGGGGCATCTAAATCGTATTTCTAGGACTGTGAGAGGGTATTCTTTGGAGACCCCCCAGGTAAAGTCTCATTTACTGTGCGAAATTATAAGCAAATTGTTTACAAGTCTATCAGCTCACTCAGGAATAAAAAACGGACTGGGTTCAAATCCTAACTCAGAGGTTGAGTAAATTATTAACCTTTCAAAGCCTCCCTTTACATATAAGCGTAACAAAAAAAACCATTAGTACATACATCATAGATTCGCTGCAAGAATGAAATAAAAATGTATCCATAGCTGGTACTCAGGAAATACTTGCTATTTTAGTTCTTTCCTTTTGCCTAAATTGGTGTGAGAATAGCTATCTTATCTCTTACGAGAATTTCTACGCGAAGTGGGTCAAGATCATGACAGATTACTGGATAGTCCCCGACACATCTACTGGGTGTGTAACATATACACACATGTATGTACGCACACACACACACATTTTTACACACATGGAAAATGGTTAAAGCGCATGAAGAGGAAGAAATGCTTAGGTAGGTAAGTAGTGAGCAAAAGCCTCTGGGACACACAGACCCCAGCAAGGCCTCAAAGTCAACCATCCAATGTCACATTACAAGCTCACCAAAACTTCTTCTTCCAGCATTGTTCATCTCAGTGAGTGATAACACCCTCCAGCCATTGTCAAGTCAGAAACACGGGAGTCATCTCTGAGATCTCTCTGTCCCTCGTGTGTCCCTATCACGCCCACCACTAAATCGCCATGACTTGGTCTCCTAAATCCCCCAAACACTCTCTGCTCTGAAATTCCTCCACAGTGTACATCGGGTCACATGGCCCTCAGGGCTGGACACATGTCTGGCAGCCAGCACACTCCCAATAAACATTCATGGTATTAACGAATGCATAATTGAACAGGAGAGGCAAGAAGGCAGAGCCAAAAGAGAAGGGAAAACATTTCAGTGTATCTAGACGGTACCAAACTGCAATCCACTGAAGTTCTGTGCAAACACCTTAGTCTGGTGCCAGGAAAAAACCAAGTAAGTTGATGGACTACCTCTAATAGCAAAGAAGACTGAAGTAAAACATCAAAACTTCATATTTAGAGGTAGAAATGATAATTAGAGAAACGTAGAGGGGTTTTTGGACTGGGGTCAGCAAGCTGAGGCCAGTGTGCCAGACCTGGTTTTGATTTTACTAGACCACAGCACACCCATTCTTTGACTACTGGCTCTGCCTGCCTTCATGGTCCGGGGCAGAAAAGAACAGGTGCGATGGAAACTGGAGGGCGCCCCAGCCTAGAATACTTGCTGTCTGGTTCATTTTTTTTTTTTAATAATGATTTTTTTATTATATTATGTTAGTCACCATGCAGTACATCCCTGGTTTTTGATGTAAAGTTCCATGATTCATTGGTTGCATATAACACACAGTGCACCATGCAATACGTGCCCTCCTTACTACCCATCACCAGCCCATCCCATTCCCCCACCCCCCTCCCCTCTGAGGCCCTCAGTTTGTTTCTCAGAGTCCATAGTCTCTCATACTTCATTCCCCCTTCTGATTACCCCCCTTTCTTTAAACCTTTCTTCTCCTACCGATCTTCCTACTTCTTATGTCTGGCTCTTGACAGAAAGAGCTTACCAACCCCGCTTTAGAAAAATAAAATAAAAAGCCTATGTAAGTTTTAGAAGGTACCTATTTATGTAAATAAGGTGAATTGTGATAGAAAATAATATACTACGTATTTTTAGAACTTGTGAAGAGATGAGAAGAGAAGGGAGACCCAGGACAGCTTTGAGGCTGAGGCTGGTGGTGGGCTGACTGAGAGCCCCGCAGAGAATCAGGCCATCATCCCTGGAACCTGTAAATGTTCCCTGTTTGGTAAGAGGGTCTTTGAAGATGTGATTAAATTGAGGGTTTTGAGATAAGGAGATGATCCTAAAAGATCTGGGTGGGCCCTAAATGCTGTCACAAGACTCTGTAAGAGACAGGTAGGAGGAGATTATGTACACACACACACACACACACACAGAGAGAGAGAGAGAGAGAGAGAAGGTAATGTGAAGACAGGGCAGAGTTTGGAGTGACAGAATCACAAACCAGCGAACACCAAGGGTTGCCAGCAGCCACAAGAGGCTGGAGAGACCAATTTATAGATTCTCCCCCAGAGCCTCCAGAGTGACCTCCAGTCCTGATGACACCTTGGTCGCGGAATACTGGCTTCCAAATGTTTGGGAGGATAAATTTCCATTGTTTTATGCAACTAAAGTTGTGGTAATTTCTTACAGGAACCACAAGAAAAATCGGGCCCATCTTTGCACAAAGCAGACAGGAGTGTGATGTGATTTTATCACAATATGTAAGGTACCTAGAAGTTTGTATTTGGTCCCATTCAATTTTGCCAAATGAAGAAGGGTTGAATTAAACACATAGCACTTAGGGACACCTGGATGGCTCAGTTGGTTAAGCATCTGACTTAGGCTCAGGTCATGATCCCAGGATCCTGGGACGGAGTCCCACATCAGGCTCCTTGGTCAGTGGGGAGTCTGCTTCTCCCTCTGCCTGCTGCTCCCCCTGCTTGTGCTCTCTCTCTCTCTTTCAAATAAATAAATAAAAGCTTAAAAAAAACCAAAAAACAAAAAAGATAGCACTTAGGAGTGAGTCCTATGTCCCAACACGCAGGGTCCAGTACTTAGTCTCCATGCCTCTTCCCGTCTCAGCAACACACCTTCAGACCCCAACACTTTCCTGTCTTAATTTTAGAATAACCTGACTGTGCCCCACAAATGGAACTTACAATTCAACTTTGTAGACGGCCTGTTCTAAACCAAAGAAGGAACGTGAATGCAGAAAGGAGGACTTTTATTAACTCAACTCTGCTACTAAACAATTTTATGAACTTATTTAAGACTCTTAATTTCTGAGTCATCACTTACCCCCCACCCCCAAACGTGCGGACACACACACACACACACACACACACACGGCCCGACACGGTGCTCGATCCCAGGACCCCAGGATCATGACCTGAGTGGAAGGCAGACGCTTAACCAACTGAGCCACCCAGGCGTCCCTGATTTCCACAGTTTTTAAGAACCAAATGAGATAGTGTCATAAAAGTGCTTAGTAAAATACAAGGCAATGGTTGAAAACTCTATGCCATTTAAAGAGTTGTATTTTTCCGATGTTTTTGATTTTACTGAAAGCAAGGTTTTGCTGTGTCATACGCCTCTCACAAACTCCCTGTGTAAGTGACTCTTGCTTCAAACCCATAGACAGCGTTGTCCTTCCTCCGGGCAGATGGTGCATGCTCACTGGGTGGGTGCAGCGAGTGGGACCTTACCTGCATTCAGTGACCCCCACCTGCTCCAGTAATCCCTTGATGGTGGCAGAATATAGAGGGCGCATGGCAGAGTGGCCCCACAGGCTGACTTCTACCAATGCTTCAGCCACTCCCGTGGCATTTCACGCTCTTAGTAAGCAGTGAAGTTCCAAATAGCTTTACCCCTGAGAGAGCATCATTTAGTTACAGAATCTGTGCCAATTGATTTCATCTTCTTTAGGCTCCCTGGAAAGGAATGATAAATGCTATCAGCAGAAAATCAACTGTGGGAGCACTGGGCTTTTCGTGTATACCTTCCAACCCACTCAGACCTCTTCTCCAGCTATTTGCTGCCTCAGCCCCATCCCCTTACTTCCAGAATTCACCAAGATTCCTGTTCCATGACTTTCTTTGGCCAATTGAGGTGAGCAGAAGTGACACGTATCACTCCTCAGGGGAAGCGTCTAAGAGCAGTATTTACCTGTTAGCCTCCCTACTGTTGCAAACCCCAAACGCCACAGGGAGATGGAGGCACCCTAATGCTGAAGTCTCTATCAGGTTGAGACCCTAAATAACTACAATGATACTACTCATCTTTAGACATGTAGTATGAGCAAAAAAATGTTTTAAGCCACTGAGATTATAGGGTTGTTAGTTACCATAGCACGATGCATTTCATCCTGAGTAAAGCCCCAACGAATCCCATTTACCAGCACCTGGTAGTTTTCCCCCAGCCCCCCGCCCCAGAAGAACAGTACTAGGGCATTTGCTGTGTCTAATGAGAAATTAAGACATTTTTAAAAGATGAGGGGATTTACACTGATATGAAAGAGTTGAAGCGCCTGGTATCTACCCTGGGACCCTGGTTACTAGAGAAGATCACTTTGAATAGTTATAACAATAGAAGCCCTCCGAGCAAGCGAGAAGAAAAAGAAAGCAGAAAAATATTACTGGTGCATCCTTTGTGACTTTGGCAGTTCCTAAAGTGACCGTGGAAGCAACAGCAGAGACCAGGAGCACAGAAGGTCCATCCGTCACCTGCAGCAAGAGGAAGAGCAATGGTTCTCACGTGCATGGAAGCGACATCCTCATGAAATGAGCTGCAGCAGGGTGTCAGCTGTTAACACCTTCTCTGGCCAGAGTAGAGATCAACCCCGGAGCTCACAGCAGAATTTTATCTTCTCCAAGAAGACCTGACAAGCTACGCCAGGATACTGCTTGGGAGGAAGGAGAGAGGGGCCTCACGTCCTTGACAGTCCACGAAGGAGGCTCAGATCCAAGATGGGAATTTATCGTCATGTGATTGCTACCCACATTCTTGACAGTCCTCCCCTAGACTGGTCTGAGAAATTACGAATTCATGCAAAAATGGATAAATGTTTATAGAACCATCCAGAAGGATCTGGAATCTGTTGCAATAATCAGGCACAAACATTGAAATAAAACAACGTATTCATGGGATCTTGATGAAACAATGGCTACATCGGGTCTCTAAACCTTACCCTCTTATGACAACTACTTGGAAGCCAAACCCATCTTATCGCAAACGGGAGAGATCGACAGCAGTAAAACAGCACAAAAATTGAAGCCATGAGATGCTACACCAAAAACACATACTTTTAAGGACATCTTTATTTATATTTTCACAGTATTTTCTCTGAAGTTTATATAATAGCACATGGAGATTTTCAGCCAAATACCAAGCATATAGTACCGACAGCTTTAGACTTCTCAACCCCCTCAGCCTGTAAGTTGCTCCAGGGTAGAAATGGGTGCAACGTCTAGAACAGTCATTCCAGGAATTGTCTCTGAGCTATGGCTCCCATCACAGCTCACAGGCAGCAGCCTGAATCTGCTTCACTTTAATCAGAAAAGATAGATGGAAAGGAGCCCACTTAGTTCATGGCTGCCAGCCCTCTTCGTCTCCCTCCCACAGACACGCATACAGGAAACCTGGCAGCTTCCTTCTCCCTTCCTGTCATTCTCACTAGGCTAAGGAGCAGGCAGATGCAGGAGGGAGGGGGAAAGCAGAGGCTGCCAGAGCACTTGCCACATTCCGACTTGCCACTACAGGGCCCCCCAGTGCCTGGCATTCCTCGGGATCTCTTGGCGGGTTCAAGACCAAGAAATAGGTCTAAGTACCTGAGCGAAACATTTTGCACAGGAAAGGAAGGCCCCAACAACCAGGGCTTTATTTGAAGCAAGAAATACATGCGAGGATTTTGCCCTGATTAAGTTCTATTACCTTTGAAAAAGAGAATTGGGAGGTAGGCAACATTTCCCGCTAGCCACAGAAAATCTGCCAGAATGAGTTCTGAGATGATCAAGGAAGAGTTAGACAAAGAGGATAAAAGCAAAGCAAACAATAAGTTGAACACTGATGGGTTTTTCCCAGTGTCCCTGGTGGGAAGAATCCCATGGTGGGGCCGTGACACATGCCCAGGAAGGCAGTTTTAATTGGCAAGACAACAGACAAACTTGGGATCATGGTCTCCTTCCCTTACTAATAAATGTCCCAAAATGCTCCCAGCACAAACTGTCAGAACAAATCTAGCTTTCCTCTCACTTTTGCTGATAGGTGGTAACACTCAACTCAACCAAACAAATTATAAGGCTACTATATCAATGCAACTTCCCCTCTCCCAACGATCGAGAATGTCAGGAAAAATCTAGAGCAAGATGCTCAGCCCCTAACACACGCTCTAAACAGAGTGAGGGACACAGCCCCTCGGTGAAGTGACAGAAGACAGGCTAGATGAGCAGTTCAAAGGTCTCACCCAGAGCTACAGAGCTGCCTTCCTTAATTTATTCACTCACGTGTTTTTCTTTTTTTTTTTTTAAGATTTTATTTATTTATTTGACAGAGATAGAGACAGCCAGCGAGAGAGGGAACACAAGCAGGGGGAGTGGGAGAGGAAGAAGTAGGCACATAGCAGAGGAGCCTGATGTGGGGCTCGATCCCAGAACGCCGGGATCACGCCCTGAGCCGAAGGCAGACGCTTAACCGCTGTGCCACCCAGGCGCCCCTCATTCACATGTTTCTTACGTGGGTGTGCTATGCTGGATATAACGGCTAACAAGACAAATACGCTTCGTACACTTAGAGTTTACAGAAGGGCAGGAGAAAGACACAATATAATAATAACACGTCACAACTATAATGTGATATGTCCTAGTAAAGACACCACCACTTAGTGCAGCCTAAAACCATGAAGACGTAGCAGCCTGATTCAAAACAGACAAAGAGTGGAAACAACTCAAACATCCACCAGCTGATGAATCGAGGAACAAAAGGTGGTAGATCCATACAAGGGAATATTATTTAGTCATGAAAAGGAATGGAGTATTGACAGAGGCTACCACATGGATGAACTTGGAAAACACGATGCAAAATAAAAGAAGTCGGACACAAAAAGCCACCTATTGTATCATTCAACCGAGATAAATGCCCATAATAGGCAAACCCATAGAGACAGAGAGCAAATCAATGGCAGCCAGGAGCTGGAGCATAGAGGGGGTGGTGCAAAATGACTGCTCGTGGGTTCGAGATTTCTTTTGGGGGACAATAAGAATGTTCTCAAATTAGATAACAGTATTAGCTGCACAACCTTACAAAGATACTAAAAACCATTGAAGTATACACTTTAAAAGGGTGAATTTTATGGTATGTGAACTATATCTCAATTTTTTAAATAGTTAAAGGAGAAAAATCCTTTAGTGAAGAAAGATGAGCTTGGCCTGCACAGAGTTAGCGTTCCTTGTGAGAGTGCACAAGACATAGGAGGACTAGCATTGGTTTCAACATAAAACACACCATCACTTAGCCCCTCATGCCCATGGTTTCCTAACCAGCAAATCTGGGTCCCTTCAATGACACAAAGTATAGAAATGACACATGTAAAGCATCTGTTGTAGATTCTCAATAAACAATTGCTGAAGAATATCACAGAACTTATACTGGAAAGGTTCCCAGATCTTCTAGGCTATCAAATCACCCCCAGGGTGTCCAGGGCCATGATTACCATCGAGTCAAAATGAAAAGAACTGTGGTAGCAGGAGGAAGTGCACGGAACGTGCCAGTCAAGGTACTGCCTCCTCCCCATCACATGGCAGTATGAAAAGGTCATTTTTTCCTAACTTATGAACATCTCCATCTATCTCAAAGACTCCACAGCTCGCATACCATTGTGGTTTAAGTTGTCCCATCTTTCCTCCTGCGTTTTGGAGAATCTATGCTTTAGCCAATTAACTAAAAAGCAGAACTACAAGAACTCAACACTCCAAAGACGCTTTATTGAAAGACTACTGATCAATTTCAGTGAAGACCCCAGGTGTCTTTCAATTGATTCATCAATAGATTTTATTTAAAAATATAGAACATGTAATTAGGAAAAGGATGTTTTATACTTTACCAGTTAGTTTCCTAAATTTTGTATTACGCATGAAAAAACAAAGTCGGGTAATAATTTCATCTGTAAAGCAGATGCATTCATCACAGACTACAGTTCTAGACATACAGTGGGAGCACAGTAAATGTTTACTGCAATGAGAAAGCATAACCTCAGACTAGCATCTCGTCAAGAGACTGAAATACATGTTACGTGGACTGTTCTTCCCTTCTAAGGAAGAAAAAGCCGAAGTCCCCTACAATCTGGCTTTTGCCTCTCTCTGACATCATCTCCTCCACTCCCTCCATCGCACACTAGTCTGCAATCACACTAAACACGCCCTACCACACACATCAGTGTATAGTCACATTAATACTTGGAGTTCTCTAAATATATCTTGTCCTTTCCTGCTTCTAGGCCCTTGATGCTGCTATTCCCTTGCCTGCGTCTCACCTTTCTTCAAGTCTCTACCTGGTTAAATGTTACATATTACCTACAATTCGGTATCAATATAATCTACTTCAGGAAGTATCCCTGATCTCCCCCAGTCTTGGCCCTCAGTGTGGGTGAGGGGCCCCTCACATATCCTTATCTACTAACCTGTCACATCATGTCACAACTGTCTGCTCACTTGGCTGCCATCCTAAATGGTGAATTCCTGGAAAGTGGAGCCATGGCTTTCATACTACTAATACGGTATTAGCCATTGAATAAATGTTACTTGAATGCATGATTAAATGAATGGACGAATAAATGAATTCATAGTTTAGTCACAATTGTATTCAGCATGCAACAATTTTATTACCAACTTCAGAAATTTCCTCAAAATTTTAAAACTTAAAGTCAAATAATTACATTGATGAGAAACACCATTAACGTCATTTAAATAAAACTCAGCACCATTATCACATGTAATTTATAACAAAGCTAATCCAACTCATACTTAATGAGATGAATAATTATTATGGTGTCATAAGTTCATTGGGCATAAAAGTCAGACAGTTAACATAAACAAATATAAGTAATACTGCTTTTATTTAAGCCAAGGAAACCATTCTTCAGACCCACTGAGGGAAAAGAGAAAAGGCACTGGGCAAAGAAGGAAGGTACTTTGCCCGACTCCTTAGCAAGAGCTGAAGTTTTTCAGAGGCAAGTACATCCAATATCCTGCACTTTCAAGAGCGAAGGGTCACAAAATGTCCTTCTTACCCATTTGCTGGTTCGCTCACTAACCTTTACATTTGCCCCAAAAATGATGTGAAGAAGTTGGTCATTGTTTTTTTTTTTTTTGAATTTTTTATTATTATTATTATTTATTTATTGGACAAAGAGAGACACACAGCAAGAGAGGGAACACCAGAAGAGGGAGTGGGAGAGGGAGCAGGCTTCCCACTGAGCAGGGAGCCCAATACGGGGCTCGATCCCAGGGTCCTGGGATCATGACCTGAGCCAAAGGCAGACACTTAACGACTGAGCCACCCAGGCTCAGCCTCTGGTCATTGCTTTAAATCTCTCTCTCCAATCAATCTCTGCAATGGGCGTCCTTTTCCAAGCCCAAAGCCTGAGTACCTGAGTGACACTGAATGGCTGAAAAAGGGACAGGCAAGTCTATCCAGCATCAAGAATTGGATGGATAGGTACCCAGATACTTTCACCTTCACAGAAGTAGATTAAACTCTCAACTAGAGAATTCTAGAGCAACTAAGCCTCAGAATCCTGTACTTAAACAAAACCCTATCTGACTGCCCAAGTAAGACACCTAGGAATCATGAGAGAAAGCAACACACCATTTTGCTCTGTCCTGATTCTCCCCCTCTTTCCCTCCCAGATAAAGATCGCAATCATAGGCTGGCTTCAATCCCAGACGTCACTCATTTACTGTGGTCCCCAAAGTTATTATTGCTATGGAGAATATCAGTGCAGCTTGCACAGCAATGTGCTCAAAGTTCTACTCCTAGTACCAGCTGCCTCCCAAGGAGGGAGTAGAGAGTCATACTGGATCACAGCGCCAATGGATCAAACAAGAGAAGAGGGTGGAAGTTAGGGGCTTTGTTTAGTCAGAGCAAAAGAATGGATCACTGAGCTCCTATACATTACCAGAGCACTTTAAAAGTTGGGAGAGAAGCAGAAAAAGGGAGAGAGAAAACAAAAAGAAAACTGGACATTCTCCTTCTGTATTTAAGTTTCATAAACAGAAGGTGCCAAGCCACAATTTTGTAGATAGATGGTCCCTACAGAATTCTATGTGTACATACCTATTGCTTGGGGAAAAAAGTACTTCAAAAGTATATTGGTCATCAAATTGAACAAAACCAACACATTTATTCTCTGTTCAGTAATACTTCTATTACATATATTTCAAAGTAGGTATAGATAACTCATTTTTTCATACTTCAAGTTGATTTTAAATTCAAGGTTCCTTGTTGAAATACAAGTTTAATAATTATGATGTGAGGTGAATAAAATTTTTTCAGTACATTCATTATACTTTTTTGCATTCTTTATATTAGCGTGAGACAATCATTCTATTTCGTTAATTTAAATTATTTTTAAATTGGCTTTATGCAAGCTTGGTATTTGGGATATAATTTGGACTCCCACACATCTTAATTCATTTGGGATCCAATTAAATTATTCTGATATTCCAAAATGCTTAGCTCCCACTCACTCACTTTCCCCACCCCAACAGTTAATCTATTGTATCTACTATGTAGGAGAGGAAGTCAGGTCAAATAAGGAAGGTGCTGTAAGTGTAGTCAAATGACTCTGCTCTGTTCCCAACTGATATTCCACTTCACATGACCTTGGACTCATCACCAACCCATCCACGTGTGTGTCCTCAGTTGATAAAAAGACTGGTACCAGTGGTTTTATTATTCCCTTGCATCAAAAGGAAGACATGTGATACAGATCTTATTAGACTGGAAACTCCTTGAAGGCCACACTATTCAACGCTGTGAACACCAGTCCATCCTCCCTTATTCATACCACCTAGCCCAGTACTCTCGAGGGCAGAAGAGAGTTGACTAATTTTTTGGCTTGATTGGTTTGCTTTCTAAGACAAGTAAGTGTAAAGCTCTGGAGAGAGAGCTATTGATACAAGTTTGTCTGACCCAGTGCTTCTGAAGGAAGCTGTGCCTGACCAGGCACACATAACCCAGACTGCAAGAGCAGCAATGACAGAAGCCCACTGAACAAGAGAGTTCACTGGCACACTGCTTACGAGGTGCTCCTGGAAGATATGCTAGATTCTACCCTCCCTGTTGGAGCTTCACTCTTCACTCATGTATATCAAAGGTTCCAAGAAATCTTACATTCAAAAAAGTCATAGTTAACTTTGTCTTATCTATTTTCCAAATTTAATGGACCACAAAAACTTTCTACAAGGAATAATAAATAACATCCTAAGAAACAAACTTTGGGAAACCTTATCATAAAACAGAGAGTTGAAGACTGATTATACCGGGGCACCTGGGTGGCTCATCAGTTAAGCGTTCCACTCTTGATTTTGGCTCAGGTCATGATCTCAGGGTCAGGGATGGGGCCCTGCATTAGGCTCCATGCTCAGCAGGTAGTCGGCTTGAGAATTCCCTCTCCCCACGCCGCCCCCCCCCCGCTCCTCCCCCCACGCCTCTTGCGCTCTGTCTCTCTCTTAAACAAATAAACGAATCATTAAAAAAAAAAGAAAGATTGTATCATTGAGAATTTGGTCCTCTTCTGCTAGCTTGGGATGAATAAAGCATTTTACTTTGCAAAAGCATTAAAACTTTACTCTTAAATTGCAATGAGGGTGCCTGGGTGGCTCCGTCGGTTCAGTGTCTGCCTTTGGCTCACGTCACCATCCCAGGGTCCTGGGATTGAATCCCACATCAGGCTCTCTGCTCTGTGGGAAGCCTGCTTTTCCCTCTGCCTCTCCCTCTGCTTGTGCTCTCTCTCTCTCTCTCTCTCAAATAAATAAATAAAATCTTTAAAATTTTTTTTAAATAAATAAATAAAAATAAATTGCAATGAGGGGAGGGGACTAAAAATCACTAAAATCCTACTTCTTAGGAAAAAAATCATACTTAATATTTTGATCTATATCCTGTGAACATCGTCACATATGTTGTATATATAAATTTTTAATCCGACAAAGCATAGAGAATATCCATCAGAAATCTATAGCAAATATCATATAAGGGTAAACCACTGAAGCATTTGCTTTAAAATCAGGCATAAGACATTCCCTGCTATTATAGATACTGTTAGAAATGGTACTGTAAGGAAAGAAAAAGATATAAAACAAAATTTAGAAGACAAGAGAAAAAACTATCATTGCTGATAGATGGTGATTGTCTATTTATAAATATCAGTTAAACTGGTGAATTATTTTGAAAATTAGATAACTAAGCAAAGAGGCAGCAACAAGATCGATATCCAAAAATCAAGTACCTACACATTGATTAAAATTATAAAATGTAGTAGAAAAAGGAACCCGTTCATATAAAAACAAAAATTATAAAATATTTAGGAATAAAAAAATAGAAATATTCACATCATCATGGAGAAACTAAAACTTTATTAAAAGATGTAAAATAAAACTTGAATATTGAAATATGTCATATTCCTGGGTAGGGAAGGCTCAACAGTGTACAGTTGTCAAGTTTGTACAAACTAATCTTTAAATTCATGCAAATTACAATGATACCGCAATAGGATTTTTCAGGTATAATTTCACATGTCTATTCTAAAATTCATATGGAAAATAAAACTTGTAAGAATAGTAAAAAAATTTAAAAAGAAAAAAGAATCAAAAGGATAATGTTTTCCTGCCAAATATCAAGACATAGTATTTAACTATTGTAATGTGAATATTGCCATTGGTTATAAATTAAAATTAAATAAGTAGAGAGCCCAAAACCCAACCCATGGATATATGAAAATATATATTTAAATATATTCAAACCCCTTTAATATTATAAGATTTAACATTTCAAACTGGTGAAAGATAAATATTCAATATAATTATGAATGTAATTGGCCATATAAGAGTAAAGCTAGATTTTCACTTTACAGAATTCACAAAAGCTAGTTTCAAATAAATTACATAAATATGGAAAAATTACAAAATATTTAAAGTAAATATTGAAGAATACTTAATCCCTTAGGATGTGATAAGGCCTTTTAAAGGCAAACACAAAGAAAAAACTCATGAAGTAAAGCTAACAAATCTGGCAACATCCAAACTAAAATCTTTTGCAAGAATGAAAACACCACAAATAAATTAAAAATAAATTATCCTCCCGAAGAAATATTTGCATCTTGTGTAATAAAGACCAGTAATCATATAAATAACATCTATAAAATAAACCAACTGACTTATAGGTTAAAGGGAAAAATACGTAATTTACAGATGACATACAAATAGCCAATTTACATATAAAACATACGCAATAGCAAAAGTAAACTTGTTCGATCGGATATAATATATACCCTAGTCTCAATACTGAGAAGTAGAACAAACTTGCTGGAAAACACTGACAGAATAATAATACTTATGTAAACAATACATACCCAAATACACGTACAGACAACAACACATACGTAAATGAATGTAAACATTTTCGTGGAATGGGGTTAGAAGGACCAGGTGGACATGAAAAAGATTGGGGGCATAGAGGAAGATGATATGTCTATAATATTGTGTTTTCCTTCAAGGAAAATGTTGTTATTACTTACGCAACTTAAAAAGTCAATGTCAAAATACGAAAAGAAGCTGCCAAACGCACCACTCAAAGATAAAACCTTCCAACCTCAGACACGGGAAAAAGGGAAAACTAAACATAAAGCAACAAAAAGGAAATGATTTTAAAAAATAGGATGCAAGCTAATGAAGAATAGTAAAACCGAGAAATCAGCCAAACTGAAAGTGTCTACTTTGAAAAGATTAAAAAGATCAACAACTGACAAACCTATAGTTAAACTGACCAAAAGAAAAAAAACTCAAACTACTAAAATTAAGAATGAAAGAGAAGAAATTTCTACTGATGTTACAGAAATAAAAACATTTATGTGATGGGGCACCTGGGTGGCTCAGTCTGTTGAGCATCTGACTCTGGGTTTCAGCTCAGCTCCTGATCTCAGGGTCCTGGGATCGAGCCCCACATTGGGCTCTAAGCTCAACAGGGAGTCTGCTTGAGGATTCTCTCCATCTTCCTCTGCCCCTCCCCCGCTCATGTGCACTCACTCGATCTCTTTCTCAAATAAATATTTTTTTAAAAAGTTTTATGTAAGAATATTATAAACAACTATATCCCAAAAAATTAAATAACTCAGATTAAATGGAAAGATTCCTAGTCCAAAATTAGACAAAGATATCGTAAGATAAGAAACCTGTAAACTGATATCTCTTATGAATTAAATGCAAAAATGCTCAACAAAATACTAGCAAACTGAATCTAGCAATATACATAAGGGAATATAAATCATGACCAAGTGGCACTGAGCTCAGGAATGGGAGGCAGCATTAACATCCAAAAATCAGTGTAACGAACCCACAAAATTATCTCAATAGACACACAAAAAGTATATGGCAAAATCCAACACCTTTTCATAATAAAAACATCCAACAAAGTACGAATGGAAGAGAACGTCCTTCTATTGATAGAAGGGCATCTACAAAAACAAACAAACAACCCACAATCATCATACTTAATAATGAATGACAAATGCTTTCTCTCTAAGATCAAGAAAAAGATAAGGATGTCTGAGTTCGCCACTTTCATTCAACATTGTACGGATGTTCTGACTCAGGCAATCAGGCAAGAATATCCAGATTGGAAAGAAGTAGCAAAGCTATGACCATTTGCAGACAACAATCTTGTATGTTAGAAAATCCCAAGTCTCTAAGTCACTAAAAATCTTCCAGAACTAATTAATAAACTCAGCAAGGTTACAAAAAAAATCAATATACAAAAATCAGTCCTATTTCTATACACTTGCAATAAAGAATTTGAAAATGAAATTGAGAAAACAATTCCATTTATAATAGGATTAAAAATAAAATCTGGAGGGCCTGGGTGGCTCAGTTGGTTGAGCATCTGACTCTTGGTTTCAGCTCAGGTCATCATCTCAGGGTAGTGGGATCAACCCCCATGTTGGGTTCTGAGCTCCGGGCAGAGTCTGTTTGGATTCTCTCCCTCTGCCCTTCCCCCACCCAAATAAATGAATAAATCTTTAAAATAATAATAATAATAATAATTTTTAAAAACTTGGGAATAAATTTAACAAAACAAGGGCTAAAATTATGTTCTGAAAAACTACAAAATGTTGTTTAAAGAAATTGAAGGTCTATGTAAAGACATCCCAGTTTCATGGATCAGAAGACCTACTATCGTTAAGACGGCACATTCCCTAGATCTTTTGATCTATAGAGTTAACACAGTATCAAAAGCTCAGCTGACTTCTTTGCAGATATTGATAAGCTGATCCTAAGATTCACTTGGATGAACCAACCAAAACAGTCGTAGGAAAAAAAGTTGGAAGACTCATATTCATGATTTCAAAATGCACTACAAAAATATAGGTTTCAAGACAGCATGGTACTGATATAAAAACAGGCACACAGATCAATGGAATAGAATCAAGAGCTCATAAATAAACCCATATACCTATGGTCAACTGATTTTTGATAAGAGTGCTAGGACCATACAATAGGAAAAGTAGTCTTTTCAACAAATGGCACTGGGACAACTGGATAGACACATGCAAAAGAACGATGTTAGACCCCTATCTCACACCATATACAAAAATTAACTCAAAATGAATCAAAGGCCTAAGTGTAAGAGTTAAAGCTACAGACTCTTTTAAAAATTTGTTTATTTATTTATATTTTTTTATTATTAACATATAATGTATTGTTTGTTTCAGGGGTACAGGTCTGTGATTCATCAGTCTTACACAACACACAGTGCTCACCACAACACATACTCTTCCCAGTGCCCATCACCCAGCCACCCCATTTCTCCCACCCCCCTCCACTCCGTCAACCCTCAGTTTGTTTCCTGAGATTAAGAGGCTCTTATGGTTTGTCTCCCTCTTTTTTCCTCTCTTCCCCTATGATCCTCTGCCTTGTTTCTCAAATTTCATGTATCAGTGAGATCATATGATAATTGTCTTTCTCTGATTGACTTATTTCATTTTGCCTAATACCCTCAAGTTCCACCCATGTCATTGCAAATGGTAAGATTTCATTTTTTGATGGCTGCATAATATTCCATTGTATATATATACAACACATCTTCTTTATCCTTTCATCTGTCTATGGACAACTGGGCTCTTTCCATAGTTTGGTTATTATGGACATTGCTGCTATAAACATTGGGGTGCAGGTTTCCCTTCAGATTACTACATTTGTATCTTTGGGCTAGATACCCAGTAGAGCAATTGCTGGGCCATAGGGCAGCTCTATTTTCAACTTTTTGAGGAACTTTCATACTGTTTTCCAGTGTGGCTGCACCAGCTTGCATTCCCACCAACGATGTCGGAAGACTCCCTTTTCTCTGCATCCTCACCAACATCTGTCATTTCTTGACTTGTTCATTTTAGCCATTCTGACTGCTGTGAGGTGGTATCTCGTTGTGGTTTTGATTTGTAGTTCCCTGATGCCGAGTGATGTGAGCACTTTTTCATGTGTCTGTTGGCCATTTGGATGCCTTCTTTGCAGAAATGTCTATTCATGTCTTCTGTCCATTTCTTGATTGGATTATTTGTTCCTTGTGTGTTGAGTTAAGTTCTTTATAGATTTTGAATACTAGCCCTTTATCTGGTATGCCATTTGCAAATACCTTCTCCCATTCTGTCAGTTGTTTTTTGGTTTTACTGACTGTTTCCTTTGCTGTACAAAAGCTTTTTATACTTGTGAAGTCCCAATAGTTCATTTTTACCCTTGCTTCCCTTGCCTTTGGCAATGTGTCCAGGAAGAAGTTGTTGTGGCCTAGGTCAAAGAGGTTGCTGCCTGTGTACTCCTTTAGGATTTTGATGGATTCCTGTCTCACATTTAAGTCTTTCATCTATTTTGAGTCTAGTTTTGTGTACAGTGTAAGAAAATAGTCTGGTTTCATTCTTCTGCATGTGGCTGTCCAGTTTTCCCAACACCATTTGTTGAAGAGACTGTCTTTTTTCCATTGGATATTCTTCCCTGCTTTGTTGAAGATTAGTTGACCATAGAGCTGAGAGTCCATTTCTGAGTTCTCTATTCTGTTCCATTGATCTATGTGTCTCGTTTTGTGCCAGTACCATGCTGCCTTGATGATCACAGCTCTGTAACAGAGCCTGAAGTCTGGAATTGTGAGGCCACCGGCTTTGGTTTTCTTTTTCAACATTCCTCTGGCTATTTGGGGTCTTTTCTGGTTCCATACAATTTTTAGGATTCTTTGTTCCATTTCTGTGAAAAAAGTTGATGGTATTTTGATAGGGATTACACTGAATGTGTAGATTGCTCTAGGTAGCATAGACATTTTCACAATATTTATTCTTTCAATCCATGAGCATGGAACATTTTTCCATTTCTTTGTGTCTTTCTCAATTTCTTTCATGAGTATTCTATAGTTTTCTGAGTACAGATCCTTTGCCTCTTTGGTTAGATTTACTCCTAGGTATCTTATGGTTTTGGTGCATTTGTAAATGGGATTGACTCCTTAATTTCTCTTTCTTCTGTCTCATTGTTAGTGTATAGAAATGCCACTGATTTCTGTGCATTGATTTTATATCCAGTTACTCTACTGAATTCCTGTATGCGTTCTAGTAGCTTTGGGGTGCAGTCTTTTGGGTTTTCCACATAAAGTATCACATCATCTGCAAAGAGTGAGAGTTTGACTTCTTCTTTGTTGATTTGGATGCCTTTTATTTCTTTTTGTTGTCTGATTGCTGAGGCTAGGACTCAAATACATGGAGGCTAAAGAGCATCCTACTAAAGAATGAATGGGTCAACCAGGAAATTAAAGAAGAAATAAAAAAAATTCATGGGAACAAATGAAAACAAAAACATAACGGTTCAAAATCTTTGGGATGCAGCAAAGGGGGTCCTAAGAGGGAAGTATATAGCAACACAAGCCTTTCTTAAGAAACAAGAAAGGTCTCAAATGCACAACCTAGCCCTACACTGAAAGGAGCTGGAGAAAGAACAGCGTAAATACAGCCTAAACCCAGCAGGAGAAGAGAAATAATAAAGATCAGAGCAGAAATCAATGAAATAGAAACCAAAAGAATAGTAGAACAGATCAACGAAACTAGGAGCTGATTCTCTGAAAGAATTAATAAGATTGATAAACTCCTGGACAGACTTATCAAAAAGAAAAGAGAAAGGACCCAAATAAATAAAATCAAGAATGAAAGAGGAGCAATCAAAACTAACACCGAAGAAATACAAACAATTATAAGAACATATTATGAGCAACTATATGCCAACAAATTAGACAATCTGGAAGAAATGATGCATTCATAGAGGCGTATAAACTACCAAAACTGAACCAGGAAGAAATAGAAAACCTGAACAGAGCCATAACCAGCAAGGAAATTGAAGCAGTAAACAAAAATCTTCCAAAAAACAAAAGCCCAGGGCCCGATGGCTTCCCAGGGGAATTCAACCAAACATTTAAAGAAGAATTAATACCTATTCTTCTGAAACTGTTCCAAAAAATAGAAACAGAAGAAAAACTTTCAAACTCGTTTTATGAGGCCAGCTTTACCTTGATTCCAAAACTAGACAAAGACCCCACCAAAAAGGAGAATTACAGACCAATATCCCTGATGAACATGGATGCCAAAGTTCTCACCAAAATACTAGCCAATAGGATCCAACAGTACATTAAAAGGATTATTCACCACGACCAAGTGGGATTTATTCCTGGGCTGCAAGGCTGGTTCAACATCTGCAAATCAATCAATGTGATATACCACATTAATAAAAGAAGGACAAGAACCATATGATCCTCTCAATAGATGCAGAAAAAGCATTTGACAAAGTACAACCTCCTTTCTAGATTAAAACTCTTCACAGTGTAATGACAGAGGTTATATACCCTCATCATAAAAGCCATCTATGAAAAACTGAGAGTTTTTTCCCCCAAGGTCAGGAACATGGCAGGGATGTCCACTATCACCACTGCTGTTCAAAACTACAGACTCTTAAAAGAAACATAGGTGCTTATCCTCAAGCCTTTGGATTTGGCACTGGTTTCTTAGATACATCCTAAATGCACAAACAACTAAACATAGGTCTACTGGACTTCATGAAAATTAAAAAATTTTGTGGGTTAAAGAATGTTATGAAGAAAATGGAAAGACAACCCATAACCCATAGAATGGGAAATTTGATATGCAAATCATACATATGATAAGAGACATATCTAGAATATATAAAGGACTCTAAAAATTCAGTAGTAAGGAGATAAGCAAACTTAAAAATGGGCAAAGGTAAGAACTGACATTTCTCAAACAGATGTATCAATGACGAATGAGCAACTAAAAAGATGGTTAACTTCATTAGCCATGATATTAATGTAAACCAAAACCACGAGCTACCACTTTACACCCACTAGGATGGCTATAATCATAAGGATGGCTAAAAACAAGCATTGATGAGGATCTGAAAAAAGTGTAACCCTCATATCCTGCTTGTAGAAATGTAACATTGTACCGCCTCTTTGAAAAACATTCTGGTTAAACAGAGTTTCCAAGCGACGTAGAAACTGCACTCTTGGGTATAAATCCTTGAGAAATGGAAACATGTTCACATAAAAACTTGTACATAAATGTTCACAGTAGCATTAGTCATAACAGTCAAAAGGTAGAAACTCAAATGTCCATCAACTAATGAACGGATAAACTGTGGTGTATTCATACAATTAAAAGTTACTCATCCATAAAAAGGAATGAAGTTATGATTTATGTTACGACGGAGAAGAATCTTGAAAACATTACACTAAATAATACAAGCCAGACACAGAAAGCCACATAGTGTAGGATTCCATTTAATGTCCAGAAGGGGCAAATATACAGAAACAGAACGTGGATTAATGTTTGCCTAGGGCTTTCAGAGACGGGAAGAAGTAGGGAGTGACTGCTAGTGCACGGGGAATTTCTCTTAGAGATGATAAAATATTCTAAAATTGTTATAGCGAGGGTTGCACAACGCTGTGACTATACCATAACCACTGGGTTGTACACTTTATTTTGTTGATTGTACACTTTAAATAAGTAAATTGTATTATATATGAATTATAGCTCAATAAAGCTGTTTAAAAAGAGAGGATAAGAACTGCGTAAGAATGCCCCATACCTGCCACTATTTCTTCAGGTTAGGTGCAGCTAGCGTTAAAGCAATTCTCTACCATACTTCCTTTGCGATTTGTCAAACATCTGTATCTTTTGTTTATATATAAAAATTTACAGTTCTCATGTACCTATGTACTCATCAGATAATCCTAATTCTTTATATATTTGATCAGGAAAGAAAAAGAAAATTAGAAAAAATATATGGTGATTACTGGAAGTTCTGTTCTTCAGTTGCATAGAGATTATTCCAGAAAAAAAAAAAATGGGGCAAGAACAGGAGAAACAGGCTGACATCAGAATAGGTGACTGCTTCCAAGGACAAAGAAGGCACCGTAACACACATCTTTATTTAGCAATAAAGAGCTTGTTCCTAAGAGGAAAATACCTCTTGAGCTAAACCAAATAGGCCCCTCCACTAGGAGAGGGGATTCGGCCTCCCACTTGACTCCCCAGAAGTGGATTTCACAAGTCTACATGCAACCCAGAATTGAGCCACATTATCTACTCACAATGAAATTGTGGGCCTTAAGTACCCCATTTTTATTCCTTCATCTTGCCTGCCAGAGATTCTATTGATGAACCAAATAAGAGAGGAAAATGTGGACGGCCTATGGCTGCTTCCTTGTCAAAAACAGAAAAAAAAAAAAAGAAAGAAAGAAAGAAAGAAAAGGTCTCCAATTATACACATTAGCCTTAATTTTGGCCTTTGGATGATCAGATAATGTTTCTGCCCATGAAATGAATTCTTGTGGCAAGTCCCTGCTTTTCAGTGTCAAAAATAAAAGCTTCCAATTAACTGTCAAAAGCTTTTCCAGCATCTGGAGACAGGAGTAAATTGGAATCTTTTATATTGGTAGCTTTTGACAGTGTATTAAACAATCTTCTAGGGTTGTCATAGTCCATTCTTGGTATATATCCCAACTGGTTTGCGTTTATCCATTGTTTTATTAGGCAATCCAATCTTTTAACTCAATTTCTACATTTCTTATATTTGAGTGAAGTCGAGGGACATGTTTGCTACCATGCAATAATCTTCATGTTGTTTTCAGGAGGACAAGGCCAGGGATATTTTTTAGAGTACAAGAGGGGTTTTTGGTGTGTTTGTTGTTGTGTAGGGTTTTGTTTTGGTTTTTGGGTTTTTTTGGCCTTTTCTTCCTTTAACAAGTCACTCCTGCATAGGGTCACGTGCTGCTACCGCAGCACTGGCAACTAGAGAGTGTTATCTAGACTGCGAATCGGATATTGTAGATTGCTGTAATCTTTTCCACAAGGAAAGGTAAATATCAGAGCCATTGATCCAAGCTTACATACTTCTTTTTGAGCCTGAGATTTTCTCTTGAAAATAGAAAATGCTGCCTGGAAACATTTCCCATTTCCCAGTATCTTCTCTACTCTCAGGGATTTTCTTTGTTTTACATTTGAAAAGGTAATCAAGTCACATAAATGAGCTCCGGATTTTTCATTTGCTCTTAACTCCAAAGAACTTTTCAAGAAAAGTTGGAAGCAAAGAAGCCTCTTTTTTATGTCTTCATATGTTAATATCTGGGGCTAGTTTCTCATTTGACTTCTGTTTTCTTTGTTCCTCTTTCATAAGAATGTCTGCATTTACCAAATTTAACTTGTGTTCCTTTTGGATTCATAAACGCATATATTTTTCTTTAATCAAACTCTGTGTTCCCTAGGAAGCTAAAAATTATTCCAGGCTGAGTGTATTATATATTAACAAAAAAATATATAGTGAAATCATTTGTATTCACTTTTCAAAATACTTCTCAGCCCAGTTTAGAAAGTCTTTACTTTATTGGATTTGTTCATTTGACTTTTTTTTTTCCACTGAAGTAATTCAAATACGCAGATGACCAACCATATAGACATGAAAAGAACTGGAGCAACTGCACCTAGAGGAGGGTGGGGGGAACCGTTTGGAGCAAATGATGAAAGAAAAGAGGGTTCTGGCATAGACTTCCTGATGCCCTTCCTCCCCATCTCTGAGCACTTTCTGGCTGAAACACAAGAATAGTTTTCACCTGTCCTGGTCCTTCCTGCGCAGCCAGAACAAGCCCTACAGCCGTATCAACCAGTTACTCACCCAAAGTCACCAGGTCCCCTGGGACCAAAGCTCTGGGTCCAAGCGCAAAGAAAAGTCCTAAGTACTGACCAGAATAATGTAGCTGAAACCAGAGGAGAATGGATGGTGATCAGAATCGGAGAGCGAAATGGGTCAGAATCAGCAGATCAGGGAAGAGGCCATGAAAAAGTTGAGATGACAGCTGTATTTGTCCCCAGCTCTGGCTGCGTGTCCTCAGGAGAGACGTGAGGGTTTAAAGGCGCTGGACAGCCTCAGCTGCCACCCATCCCTTGGGCTTCTCCTCAATCCCAACAGTCAAGGGAACCCCCCCAGGGGTACCGGGGCTCCGAGGGTGAAGTAGTGGCGGGTACTGTGGCTTACTCTCGCTCTTCCTGTCTTGCTCCACCAAAGGTCCCCCTTCACACACTTTCGGAGCCACTGTTCAAAGGCTCTAACTCCTACTTCCAGTCCCTGCTCTTCCTCAGCATTCTCATCATTAGCATACCGAGGTCCATGGGATTCTGCCCCTAAACCACCCGCATTTCACATTCCTTCTGATCGTGCTCCCTGACCCTGGGATTCTCCTTTCCATTGGCACTCTTAGACTATGTGGTCGAAGGTCTTCTAGAAAACTCTCCCTGTCCCTTCATCATCCTCCAAGTCCCTGGCCACCCAAGATTCAACCTCCTTTCTCCTCTAAAACAAAAGTGACGATGTTGGGGAGGGGCAAAGTTGAAACGACTTAATATCTCAATAATGATAGCTCCCCTTGAGTCTTTGGCATGGAACCATGCAGCATTTTTCTGTAGCGTTTTAGGGTATGGTTCAGAAGGCTAGTTATTCTCCTACCAGCCTATGTTCCTAAACTTTTCTTAACCATAAAGTGCATGATGGAACAAGAACTCCATTTTCTCTATTTTTTTTCTACATAAAGCAGCTCTTTGGGGGAAATCTTTATACTTAGTACTATTTTTCACTTATTCCAGAGTACGACACATCCCTTCTCCATGGGGTGGGGCTGTTGAAAATGAAGATGATGTCACAGCTCCCACCTACGGGGTACTTAGTATGTGGGTCAAACGCTATAAGTACCGTAATGCATGGACTATCTCATTTAATCCCCACAACTATTATCCTCATTTTATACATGAGGAAACTAAGGCCCACAGAAAATCATTAACCTGCCCAAGAGAGTGGGATAGCCAAAATTCACCGGGGAAAAAAAAATCAAGGGAAAATGAAGAGAAACAATGCTTTTGAGAGGGAATTACTACTAATAATGGTAAGTTACATGATATAGTCCAGGGCCTCATCTCAGCAAACTGGTGGCCTGGAAGCCTCTCCCCCATAACATACCCCCATGACATAAGGGTATTCCCCTTGATTTAGGGACATCACAATACTGGGGCAAGGCACTGGCAAGCTTCCTTCTGGATGGAGTCAATGAATGAGACCTGGAAGGCTTCTGGCAGCAGGCAGAACTTCAGAGAATAGAAATGTGCTTTCTGCAAGACCCATTTCCACCCCTGAATGCTCCATGCCCTGGATGAGGACCATACACTCAAAGGAATTGTAGCTGTAGTCAGCGGCACTGGCCTGGTTTCATTCTTCAACACAAGAGCGGAGGCCTTGCTAAAAAGCATTCATGTGATCGAGCTGTCAATACTCGATCAATCAAGTGGAGAGTTCACGCATGGCCTTCAGCACAGGGTATAACAGGGAAAGCCCACCATATTTGTTCTTATACCATCATCGTTATTATCATTATGAAACAGTGGATAAGAGTTTGGACTCTGGAGTCGGATTGCCTGGGGTTTAAATCTAGAAAGCACTACTTACTGCAGTGTATTCTTAAGTAAATTATTTAACATTTCTCTGCCTCCACTTGCCTGAAAAATAGAGGTAATAACAGCACCAATTTCATCAGCTCTCTCTGAGGAGCCGATGTGAGTAAACTAATACTTTTGCTTGGCACATGGTTGGCACTCCATAAATATTAACTAGTATCATTACGATAGTCATCTAGTATCGATAGCATCTCTGTCCCAGGATCTGGAGGTGACAGGAAGTGACTGGATGAAACACGCTCAGCCCCAGTAGCAAACATGGGCATGGATAGCCATGTAGGCTAAACTCTCACCAACCAGACCCCCGTGCTCAGACCATGACCTAAGGGGCTCAACCACTTCCCTGTGAGATCATCTTAGCGCAGGATCTCATTACTTCCTACCTGTGTTATTGCAAAATTCTCCACGCTGGCCCCCCCAACTCCAGTTTTTCTTCTCTATCAACACTGCTAGCAGATCAGTCTTTCTGCTTGAAGGCAGAGTTCCTGTCTTACAGCCTATCTTCCTCAGCCCCATACCCCTTGCACTAGACCACACACCGTGGAGATGCCAAGCGAAGGCTTTCTGAGATCACCGTGTGAGTTCCCTTCACAGGGTGAAAAATGGCATCAGTAATAGAAGAAAAAGAGGGACTCTGGCCATTGAAATGTGGTGACTTGTTAGTGGTGGTAAATTCCACTCTGTTCTGTTTCCAAAGCACTTTCATATGCTCTAGGAGGGAGGCAAAGCAGGTGATAACCCCATTTTAAAGGGACAGAAACTAAAGATGGATTATAGACATGACTCAGCCAAGGTAGGACTTCATTTGATAGTGCGAACTGGGTTCCAAAACTTCTCAGCTAGTTTGACTTTTTCTCTTTTCCCTTACTATTCAGAAAGGACCACATTATATTGATGATGAATTGTGCCTGGTGTGATTGGAATGATAATGGTAACCATTTCTTGAGTACTTTCTAAGTGTCAAGAACCATGTTAAGCATTCTGCATGGGTTATATAATTTGATTCTCTCAACAACCATAGTTGCCTATTTTTCAAATGAATAAACATGAAATTTGCAGGTATTAAATCACCAGCCCAGGGTAACTCAGCGATATCAAGTGAACACAGATGGTTGCCAGCACCGTGCTCGCAATGGCACCCCTCCAGCCTCCTTGGCACCCGGATTCTCTGGGTTTCTGGCTGCGCCTTGAGCCAGTAACCAGAGATTGCCCTACAGAATAATCTGGGCTTTTCCTACCTCAGGTATACCTGGCACAAGAATTATGTAATAATTTAGAAATGCATCTAAATTATGCTTGACTGTTTAGAGTCTATCATCTCAACCAAATTCTTCTTTTTCATTACTCAGATTTTATTTATATTTTTTCACCTGAGAATTCCTTAAGTAAAAATATTAAATATAATTTCACTCAAAAAAACCACTTTGTAATGAATGTTTTTCTTTTGTTTTGCTCATGAAGTGAATTCTTTCTTGTTTTAGTTTTGATACTGTGGTTCAAGTATTCTTGCCTAGACCATAGTTTCTCGGCTTAGTACAAAAGCTACCAAGAGTATCCTCATAACACTTTATCGATTGTATTTCTTCTTTAATTTGTATATTTTTCCATTTGAATATATTTTATACATCAAGGATACTAACCCAGTCTCTTACTTGTGGCATCTTTTTAAAAACAGTTTGTTGTTTGACACTGATACTGATGGGTTTGTTTGTACAAAAAACTTTAATATTTATGGAATTAAATCAATGGATATTTTTCTCTCTTTTTTAAGATTTTATTGATTTATTTGACAGAGAGAGAGAGCACAGCAGGGGGACAGTACGCAGAGGGAGAAGCAGGCTCACCGATGAGGAGGGAGCCTGACACGGGACTTGACCCCAGGACCCTACGATCATGACCTGAACCGAAGGCAGACTTTTAACCCACTGAGCCACCCAGGCACCCAATGGATATTTTTGTGCTTTTCAGCATCGCTTTTATGCTTAGAAAGTCCTTCCCTATCCCTCAGAGAGATAATCTGCCCACGCTATCTTTAGTTATTTATATGTTCTTTTTAAATTTTTTTAAGATTTGCATTTATTTATTTGAGAGAGACAAACAGAGATAGGGAGCAAGAGCACGATTGGGGAAGAGAAGGAGAAGCAGGCTTCCCACTGAGCAGGGAGGCTGATGCAGGGCTCGATCCCAGGATTCTGGGATCATGACCTGAGCTGAAGGCAGACGCTTAACCGACTAAGCCACTGGGGCTTCCCTATATCTAAATTCTTTCTAGATATCCCTCCTTTCCTGCCCCTTCCTCCAGTTACTTTCTCTATTTATCCATCATTTATCTTTCTCACTCCCTCTCTCTCCTTCCCTTAACTCTCCTCTTAGTCTTTTATCATTTAACTTTTATCTGATTTTGACATAAATCGTGAGATAAGGATCCACACTTCTATTTTGCCAGATAGTTTACCAGAAGTATGCACTAGTCCTTGAATAACTCCTATGCCCCTCTTCTGGTTTCTTCAATCACTTTTTGTATACCAAGTTCTTGTATATTTTCAGATTTGTTTCAGGGTTATCGTTCTAGGGTCGTTCTTCTTATATCAGACAACACTGCATTTTTTATATTCTTATAATCAATTCCATTTGGTCATAATCTATTATTCTTTTATATATATCTGTATATGATTTGCTAGTATTTTAGCAAGGTTTTTTGTTCTGTGCTTATTCATGAGTGAAATTATGTATAGTTCAGTGTGTTTATGTGGGAAGAGAGTACCTTTATCAAATAGAATTATTAGTGACAAAGAATAAGCAAACAGCAAAAGTTTTCTATCTTCTTAACATAGTACAAAAACATGGGAATTATATGGTCCTTAAAAGTTAGAGTTTTTATTTGTTCATAAAACTGTGGCCAAAGGTTTTTTCCTCCTGTTTGTTCATGGGTTTTCAGGAACTTAAGTTGGCTACCTCTTCTACGATCATTCTGATAATTCATAATTTCTCTGAAAATGGTTGACACTGTGCTTTTTACATGCTTACTTGATCTGAGTTTTACATTCACTCATTGCCTTTTTGTCTCATTTGTTTTTTTTTAACCGAAAATGATATTTATGCATTCAACTATTTAAAAGATGGATTTCTCCCCCAAAAGGACCAGATTTCAAAATCATTAATAAATTCTACTGTTTTGTGTTCCCTGATTGATTGCTGATTTTACTTTTATAATTATCTTATTTTCCATGGACTTATTTCTGGTTTTTTCTGATCTCTCCATTTAATGCTTCTGCAGTTCCTTTGCTAAGTGTGAGGGGCTGTTCTCAGCTGTTGAATCCCTACCTGCATTCCTTCAAGTACAATCCTCTGACTTTGAAGCCATTAACTGTTGGGTGGGGGTCCTTATCGTGCTTTGAGTATCTCTGACCACCCCCCTCCCCCGCCTTCTGACACATCTCTCTGACTCTTCTCCCTGCCTCTTCTTTTTTAAGGGCTCACGTGATTACGCCGAGCCCATGTGGATAACCCAGGATACTTGCTCCATTTAGAAGTCAGTGGATTCAGAACTTTAATTCCATCTTCAAAATCTCCTCACAGCCTACTCCGATTAGTGATTAATTAAATACCAGGTGGGGCCCCTGGGTGGCACAGTGGTTAAGCGTCTGCCTTTGGCTCAGGGCGTGATCCCGGCATGATGGGATCGAGTCCCACATCGGGCTCTTCTGCTATGAGCCTGCTTCTTCCTCTCCCACTCCCCCTGCTGTGTTCCCTCTCTCGCTGGCTGTCTCTATCTCTGTCGAATAAATAAAATAAATAAATAAATAAATAAATAAATACCAGGTAATCGGGATTTTGGAGGGACATGATTATAACTTTGCCTGCCAAACATGGTTTTAATTTTTGTTCTCCATTTCAACAGTTTTATTGACAGGCCTTGATAAAAGGCATCATAAATACTTTTTAGAAAGGAATACATTTTTATTCCTCTTTATTTTGTTTACTGGTTTGGACATAAAAGTAAATGTTGTTACTGTAGAAAATTTGGAAAATAAAAATGGAAAAAATCAATCATAACCAACCATAAACCCATCACTTACATACAGCCACTATTAGTATTCATATTTTTCTCTCATCTTTATCCTCGCATATTCATAAAAGCTAAAGTTCAAACTATATGTGCAGTATTATATTCTACTGCTTAAATTAATGTCAGGTTGGAAGCAATTTCTAGCACTTAATATTTACATAATTTATATAATTGCCACATAATATTATAGCGAGTGTATATACTGTACTTTTAAAAAGTGTATGGTATGTTGCAAATTTCTCAATATAAAATAACACTGAATTACACACTTTTACTTTGCTGGTATTTTGTATTTCTTTCTGAAATACTGAAGTGTCAAGTTGCGGTATTATGTCAGCCTTTTTTTTTTTTAAGTATTCCTTATATTCTAAAATATGCTTGTAAACTAATAGGCTTTTAAAATATGAAGTCAGAGGGGCACCTGGGTGGCACAGCGGTTAAGCATCCACCTTCGGCTCAGGGTGTGATCCCGGCGTTCTGGGATCGAGCCCCGCATCAGGCTCCTCCACTATGAGCCTCTCCCACTCCCCCTGCTTGTGTTCCCTCTCTCACTGGCTGTCTCTATCTCTGTCAAATAAATAAAATCTTTAAAAAAATATATATGAAGTCAGAAAAAAAATAAAAATAAATTAAAAAAAATACAAAGTCAGAATAAGCAGCCGATTATGACTACATGTGTCTATCACTTAAAATTCTATTGCAAATATGCAACAAAAATACTTCTGCAGAGTCATCTTTTCTCATAGTATGGCTCCCACTTCTGAATATACTTGTAGTCTACTATAATAAACTCAATTTACAGAAGTCAGGAAAGGATGGGGTAGTCATTGTTTCTGTTCACCAAATATTTGCTGTTCTCTTTACCGACATCGCCTAAGATTTCACTTCTCTGTGCCGTTGAGTTTGACGTAGTGAGTTATTTGATATGGCCAATTACAGGTCATGTAACTGAACACATGCGTCACTTATTGGTGAAAGCCTAAGAGCTAGTATGTGATTAACCAAACACTTTCCCTGTCCCTCAGGGATTGGCAACGTTCCAGATTGTAGTTACTCCACTAGCTTAGGATCTGGAGATGGTACAAGGTAGCAGAGCCCCTAGAAGAGACATAGTGTGAATGAGAAGTAAACCTTTCTTCTTCAAGCCACCAAGACTTTAGGATTATTTGTTGCACAGAGTAATCTCTCCCCATAATCTCCATCATGAGTAGACTGGATACAGATTCTAACCAATAGAAATTAGGACACAGAAATGAGCTCCCACCATGATAAAAATGTAGCATTAATTAGAAACTGTGGTGAGAACACTGTCCATGGAGATGGAAGAATGGTGATCTATGTTATGCAGAATATTTGGTAAAACGCCACATGCAATTTCGTAGAAGGCATACTCTACACCTAATAAAATTGGACAACTAGGGGAGTGAGCTGGGAAACAGAATGTTAGTAACATGCTGGCTGCTATTGGCTCTATATGACATGGTGAGATAAGCTGAAAAATGAACTGGTTGGTTTACGAGCTAGAATAAAAAGGAAATAGAAAGTTCTCTAATTGAAGGGCTGAAGTGTTACAAGAAACGACTACTCCTCATACTTAAAGAGTAAAATATGTAATTGAGAAAGAGTTTTGAGCAACAAAGCCTGATTAAAACTCTGCCTTGCAGCTAAAACTAAATTAAGGATATGGCAATAGTGTTAAAAGCTAGTGCTAAAAGCTCTGAGCAGATTTAACATGTGTATTCATTTCCTGTTGCTTCTGTGACAAATTACTACCAACTTGATGGCTTAAAATAATACAGATTTACTTTTCTAGTTCTGATAGTCTTAAATGGCTCTTTCTAGGCTAAAATCAAAGTGTTGGCAGGACTGTGTTCCTTTCTAGAGGCCCAAGAGGATAATCCTTTTGCTTACCTTCTCAGCTTCTAAAGGCTGCCCACATTCCTTGGCTTCTGGCTGCCTTCCACTTCCAAAGCTAGCCATGGCTGGTCAAGTCCTTCTCATATTGCATGAGCTTCCATCAAACTTGCAGAGCTTCCTGACCAACCTATTTTAGACCAACAGTATGAGAAATAAATATGTTTGTTATGACTGAGGAGCTATTTGTTACTGCAGCATAAACCAGCCTATCCTGACTGATACAGAACACAAAGACTTTTGTTTTTTTTTATACTTTGTAAAAGTTCAATCCTGATGTTTCTTTAACTATCTCCTAAGATATATCAATAAGAATTCGTGTACAGGCCTTCTACTTATACATGTTTTTAGGAACACACCTATTGGAGAAAGCAAACTGCATCTTCCCTATTGCCTTCTTCACTTATATCAATCTCCATAAATTGTTAACAGTGACAAAGAGGTGGAGAATTTGTAAGAAAATCAGATTCATTATATCTGGGGTAGCCCTGTCCTTCCTTGTGTCAATCATGATTTCTTAAACATGGATTACTGGCCGTATTTAACTATGAAACAGAAGTTTAAGACTTGGGTCTGTCAGTTGAGCACTTCTTGAAGGCTGAGGTAGGAGGAATGAAAACCCCCAGCCCCATCAAGCAAGCTCCAGAATTGGGTCGCAGGGTCAGGACCTAACTATGTTATCTACAGAGGGAACTTAAGGGTAAATCTCAAATTATCAAAAATCACAGAAACGAAATCTATTATCATGGTGAAATTAAAAACAGTGGGGGAAAGTTATAAAATGTAGGTAACTGCACAATTGCAGCTAAGTAAAAATGCTGCACCAGTGGAGCAAAAAGATGAGAAAGTATAGGGTTCTTGTCATGAACAGAGCAGAGGCAATGGGACTCTATTATCAGGTGCTAGGCACCTGGTCCAGAGGTGGGCTGGTCCAGGTTAAACCCACAGGTTCAGACAGATGGTATCCAAACTCCAGATGTCATCGAAATAACTACTCCGCTCTCTAGTACAACGCTCTACAGTGATCGCTTCAGATTGTCAATTAATATCCTGGTACTTCTGTGATTTCACCGGAAAAGACTGGTCTTCATCTGCAATGAAAAATGGATCACAGAAACCAAAAGAAGTAGAGGACTGTCATAAAGAAGAAAGAAGGAGGAGGAGGAAGAAGAGGTGAAGCAGAAGGAAAGGGGAGATGGAAAAGGAAATGAAATGAGTGTTTAAAAAAAATTAAAAGGAAAGAAAAGCTTCATTAGTTCTGGAAATTTAAAGACTAAATTAGGGACACTGCTGAGAGAGCCAAGGGAAGGGACCCAAAAAGGGGCCAAAGCACCCGGAAACGAGAGCACGCAGGTTTTTTGGCGACACGGGCAGTAAGATCTGGCCTGGGAATTAGGGAGACTGTAGGTAGTCACATCAGGGTATCCAGAGCAGACGAAGCTCAGAGAGAAATATCTGCCAGCTAAGCCAGGGCCCAGTTTGTCTTTCGGCTCCTGTTTTCTCAACAGCCAAGAGAATCTCTGTGTGGCCCTGAGCAGTCAGTCAGGTGCCCCTTCCCACACATGGGAAGAGCTTTATTACATCTGACACAAAAAGTAACCAAAGTTCTGAAGAAAACATAAGAACATTTAGTCCTTTCCAAAAGTGCCCAATCGATCTCTCCTTGAGAAAGGGAAAATTTTTAAAAATAAAAACAATTCATCTTGTGCTTATTCCGGGTTGGAATTTAAAATGCCTTGCTTTCCAGTCAATAGCCAGCCTCATCACTAAAGACTACAGCCGCCTTAGAACTATACCTGAGGATTTATTCCAAAGCGGGCATAAAACACCTCGTTCCAAACCAATCCCATTTGAACTAAAACTCACTCGAGTCCATACATTGAAGAGATGCAAACACAAAGCTGGCACTCCTTGAACATTTTCAGCGACAACAGCAGAACCCAGTGACTGACGACTTTATAACCCAAGCAAACCTGTCACAATGTTGGTGACACTGCTTTCAGGGGCTTTCTGACAGCATCTCTCATTTGAGATATTTTTCTCAGTTGATTTTTTTTCTGTTTCGTAAAATATTTTAGCATGAAAAGCCTCAAGGCATAAAGACATATTCTTGGGGCCTTCAAGCTTACGGTCGGCCTCCCCCGATGACTTGACAAATCTTTAAAACAGCCGCCATGTTTCGTCATGAGTGCATCATCACGTGCCCCCTGTTCATTTTTCACTTGATTTGGTTTGTGCAGCTCAAGGAGAATGGGAGTCAAAAGACGGGCCAGGAACGCTGTCTGGGAGCGAGATCCATCCCGATGAGCCTCAGTTCTTCATCTGCAAAACAGGTATAATAACACCAGTTCTACCCCCTTTCTTGAGTTTTTAGGGAATACGATGAATATCACAAATTAAGTGCTTTGAAAAGAGAAAAAAACATCACGGAAATGTACCGCATGTGTTATTACTGGTGTTAACGATTTTTCTCTTTGATTATAATTTATGGGACCGAAACCCCAACGTAAGGGCTCATGAAACATCTGACGCACATTCCGGCGAGTTCTCATGGACCTGGAAGCCTCACAGGCATCAAAGAGGGCTTATCGCTGTTCAGAGAACTAAGACCTTTAAGACACTGAGGAACTCAGTTATTCATAACCACGGAGGCAGAAGAGAGTGGCTGGTGATGGAAAAGCTAATTTGGTGGCAACAACAGGGAGAAAGCAGGAAGTTAATCTAATCATCTACGGATGCGTCTCAGATTTCAACGTACCCCACACATCACCTAAGAAACACATTAAAATACAAATTCGGATTCAGCAGGACTGAGTGTGCATTTCTAACAAGTTTTCAGATGATGCCTACACTACTGAGCCACGAACCACATGCTGAGAGAGAGAGAGAAGACTGCACAAGGAATTCAGGTGACCAAGAAATCCCAAGCAGTAAGCCACAAGTGATGAACATACAAGCTTTTCAGAGCCTGTCACATACTTCCCCTTCCCAAATGAGATACTCAGTCTTAAAGAACCATGCTCTCCCTCCGTTCCTTCATAAACTGTACATTACATCCACACGATTTGCTACCGTGGTGTCTCAATGCACCAAATGGCTCAATCAGTGAAAAAAAGAGGTGCGGTTACACCTGTGCACAGGAAATTAGGCATAAATCACAGACTACTACGTTTATACGTGTCCTGTGGCCTGAGAGTAAATGTTACTAATGGGCGTGCCTCACACAGGAGCACCACCTACTTCTTCAACCAATGCGTATTGCCTTCTGTGTATCCAGTGCGGTGCCAGGAGCTGGAGTTGCAGGAGCGGACAAGAAGACCTACGTCTGCCATCATGACGATGACAAAACAGCATGTACTGGGGGGTGTGGACAAGAAGATAAATCCTAAGGAAACATTAGCAATGCTACTATGGGGGAGAAATCAAGGAGCGGAGCTAGTGGCAGAGGGTACCCACTTTAAACAGGGTGGTCAGAAAAGTTCTCTCTGAGGAGGTTATAGTGCCAGAGGGCAAAAATGTTTTACTACTTTTCATTCAAGTGAAGGTTTCAGACCCTGGCATTGTTTTAGACAGAAAATGACTTCCTCACCACCCACTCTCCCCTTGAGCCTTTGGAGAAATGAGGTTGGAACAGGGAAGCTTCCTCCACCAGGAAATCTGATACTAAATGACCTATCCGGATACAGGGGTAAAATAGTTTGATGAAATTATTAACAATAAAAATGTCTCCTCAAAATAGATTTGCCCAAAATGATTCTCTAGGTACTGATTTGATTTTTTAACAGGAACCATAATTTGTGTGCCAAGTAGTGTTGAATAATCTTTAATTTAATTGTATTGGGAGGAAATGACTGAATTCATTGGTGATGGAAAGAACTCTTTTGGCCTGCATTCATTCAGTCAATCAATATTTATCGAGCATCTACTATGTGTCAGAGAGTACACCAAGTACGTGGAATACACAGGAAAAAAGCTATGAGCCCTTCTCAGAGGCATCTGCCCTAGTGGAAAAAACTGGTCTACTCATTAATTATTTCATCAATTCAACAAATATTTAGTAAGTACCTGTTATGCACCAGAGTTGATTCTAGACCATAAAATACAGCAGTGACTGAGGTTGTCCAAGTCCCTGTGTCACAGCATGTACTTGTTAATCAAGGTCTAGACAGACAATAAAGAAATAAATGAACTAGAAATTCAGATATAGAAAATATGGAAAAGTGCCATGATGAAAATAAAAAAGAATGATGTGATGGTGAATGTGGATGGAGTGGCCTGCCACTTTAGACTAAGTGAGAAGGGAAGATATCCCTGAATAGGTAACAACTGAGCTGACAGCCGATGAGGAGTGAAGTCAATCCCAAATCCTAGGGTGGTTCATTCTAGATATCAGGTAGATAGGAGAGCAGAATGAAAGACGGGAGGATATCAAGTTGGGAGAAACAGCGTATACAATGACACAAACATATAAAATAACAAGACATGTTCTGGGAACCACCAATGGGAATTGAGAGCCAACTATGGAATGATAAGGCTCGCATATCAGGCAAAGAAGTTATATGGTGGTGCTGGGGAGCCCTTGACCCACAAGTTTCACAGAGGCCCTCTTTCTTGCCTTGTCAAGTCTTGCCTGTCTGCTGGGTTTCTGAGATGGCTCCAAGTAGGCTGATCAATTCCTCATGCTAATCTTCCCTACTATCCTGTATGCTTTCTTCCCTATGATCATGTCACATATACATCTTCAAACTATCACTTTTGCACTAAATTGTAATTATCTGTTTCTATATGTACTTTCTCCATTAGCTCGTGAGTTCCTTGAGGTTAGGGACAATGCCCACTTCATTCTGCATGCCCAATACTTGGCACAGAGTTCGGTACATAATATAAGCTCAGCAAATTTTAATGGGAGGTGGACAGATAAATAAATGGGTGGTTGAAAGTTCATAAACTTTTTTTATGTTTCCAGGCCCGAAATCAGGATGTTAGCACTGTTGTAGCACGAGCAAATAGCACTTAGACGAGGTGCACAGCAGTTGTGTCTCTGATATTTTCCTTGAAGTTTCTGATGTTTGTTAATTCCACGGGTTTAGGATTAGTTGCTCAGCTCCACCCAGTCTTGTGATGCTGCCTACATTTAGAGCTTTCTCACTAGTTTTTGACCCATTTCACTGTTGGTTTTCTCTAGCCTGCCCACCAGCTCCCTCTAGAGGAAAGTCAAGAATTAGTACTTCGCTTTAATCATCATGACTTGATCTTTTACAGAGGCTGATCAGAGTGTCTGGCAACAATTCAATGACTGGTTTGATTCCATGTACCATCCTTCAGGAGGGATCAGTTCACAATCCATCATACATCAGTGTGTTACATACAGATTACTAGTCGTCTCTCAGAGTGTCCCTGTCCTGCAGAGTATTCAGCTATAGGGAGAGGCAGAGGCAGAGAGAGAGGGAGGAGGAGAGAAGCAGAGACAATCAAGGATGGAGGAAGGAAGAGATGGATGGAGGGAAGAGCGAAGGACAAAAGAGACTGTATTTCCTTGTCCAGAAGACATATTTACATGTTCACACGTTCATATTTAGCAATGACTGTCCATGACAGTGTTACATAACCTGGGCGTGGCACGGTTTCCAGATCACAGGTCTGAGGAATAAACCACAGCGAATCTGGATGTCACACTGGCTACATCTGGACAGACCAGCAAAGAGGGCACACGGACCTTCAGAGAAGAGGCAACACCTGAAGAAGTGGACAACAGTTCCTAAAGTTCAGATCCCAAATTAGTCTTGAGTAACGGCTATCTTTTCTCTCTGATAGGAACTGGATGGAAGAAGTCGAGATAGGAAGAGGCATACTCTCAGGAGAGAGATAATCAGGTACCAACCTATTTGTGGAATATCAGTTGGAGGTTGAAAGGAAGGAAAGATTTGGCGTGTGACCCTGAGCAGTATTTAACAAAACTGTCTTTGTGCTTCTGCCCAGCCTCCAGGAACTGATGATGGGTTCCCAGGGAAATAAAAGACCGAATAAGATGGAAAAACAGTGTAATATGTGCAACTTAGAAATATGAGAGGTCAAAGCCATTCTGCTTGTAGCTTAATAGCCTGGTTTAACATGGGAGAAAAGGAATGTCTGTTTCATCAGGTAAAAAACAATGTGAGCTTAAGAGAGGCATGTAGGCGATGGTCAATAAAAGTTCATTTCTTTCCTCCCTCCTTCCCTGCCTCATCGCCATGTAGAGGCTGGAGTAACCACACACACACACACACATGCATGAGTGTGCACACACACGCATGCGTGCGTGCGTACACACACACACACACACACACACACACCCCTCCTCAGGAACAAGACCCTAAAATGAGTAACTACTGCATCTTTGGCCTCACAGACACAAACCTGACCAGTGGTGACCTCTTCTGGGCTGCTTCTCCTTAAGTTTATTTTGGCCAACTGACTATATGAATGAAAGAAATAATGAATAAATGAATTCGTGAATTTCTACCAGTACTTGATGCTCTAAGACATCTTATTCATTTCATCCTCAGCACACCTCCAGAGAGGAACTCTTATCTCCCTTTATAGATGAGGAAACTGATGCTTGTAGAAGTAAGTAGTTTGCTTAGGATCATAACATGGGAACTACAGAGTTGAGATTTAAACCCAGATAATATGATTTGAAGCCCATTTTCTTTTCCTATACAATAAAGCCTAAGTTATAGCTTATTTCACTCAGTCACAGCATCAATCCTACTCATTAAAATATAAATTCGGTTGCAAGAGGTGTCAGGCACTGTTGGATAGGTAACCTGAGTCCATTCTCAAACACCTAATACTCACTGTCTCAGATTCATTGAAGCCAGGAATGGCCAGATATCTGGGTTTTAGCCAAATGATTTGTAAGTTGAAGTTTGCTGGAGTATCTGGAAAGCTTTGCTGTATGATAAAAGAAGTATACATCTCTAGTACTACACCTGCCTTTCTACTTTCTACATGAATATAGGCATGATGTCTGGAGCAGCGGCAACCATCTTGTGACTATCAGGAAAAGGTAAAGAAAATCACAGAGATGCTGTCCCTGACATCAAGCTGCACAAACAAGAGTAGCCAAGTATATTCTGACTCCTCAATGTGTGAGAAAAACAAAGTATTTGTTTAAGTACTATTAAACCTTATTCTTGCAATTACAGGTTAAAAAACGGATGCAGCAGAATATCTAGAACACTGTCTCTAAAGTATCCAGACTAGTGAGATAACAGAGAAAAACAACTTTAATTTTCTAATAATAAATATCTATCCTTACACAAAAAGCACATTTTCAAAGTCATAATTTCCTGCTCTGAAAAGAAAAGATCAAACATCATCCATGTTTACATGATCCTAAACTCTGCATAGTATGAATGACAGAAGAAAATTCTTATGAAAATGGAATTAAGGTAAAGACAGTTACTCTGGTTTTTCTAAACAGCATCGAACACATAGTTGATGCTTAATAAGGCTGAGTGCTTAAAATTATGTATCTTATTAGCAACCCATCTCAGTACTATCATTTGGGAAAGTTCTTCCTCTCACAAATCAATATTATGAAGAATCAGACAGCAGGTGGAGGATGTAAAAATGAATCATTTTTCAATAACTTCTTTCAGTGTGGAAGGCTTCATATGTCTAGACATATTTTGCTATTGAATCCCACACTGGTATTTAAGGGGTTGTTTCTCCCTATTGCATACAAAATTACCCTAATTAGAGCAAAGCATTTTGCTCACACGCTGTCTATCGTGAGCAGAGAGTGAAGTCCGTCTGTGCCCTTTCCTGTAGCTCCAGCCAGGACAGCCAACACCCACCTCGGTCACCAGGTAAGGGCTGGGCAGTAAGATGCTCTCTCTTCAGTTTGATGACGAACATAGTAAGTTCTTTTATTTTTAGCATCGAGTGGAAAACTTGTCAATTTCCCACATGGCATTTCATTAAAAGTTTAATATATTATTTAGTAATAAAAATGTGGAGACTAACAAGTAACAAAGCTTTGACTTAAAAATTAATATTAAGGGAGACAAGAATTTGAAAGCACTTTCATGTTCCCTGGTTTCTTGATCATTCGCAGATTATCAGGTGTCTGTGATTTGCAGACTTACATTCATGTCTTATGTGAGAAATTTTCAGAAAGATAAACCCAGCAGGAGAAGAAAGCTTGGATGCATAATCGGAGCAGGGACACACCCGGATCTGAGAGGAGAAAAGGGAACAAAGAAAGAACAAAGGGCGCCAGAAGACCAACTGGCCTGGATGGGGACAGTCACCTGGGTAGGACCAATAATACAGGCTCAGATCAAATGAGTTCTGGAAAATTATTTCAAGGGCGTTTGACAGAGCTCTTGAGATATTCCCCAAAACACAAGCTCATTATTCTGATATGTGCGAGGAGATAATGTTCACTAACAAAAAGGGAGGAAATCGATCTTAGAGTTTCTAACAGGTCACAACATTGCTATGGCACACCTGCTCCCATAGGTATCACGTCGCTGCTCTCCATCTCACTTCATTTAACTTCTCTTGGTCCGTACTTGAAATTACTTCAAATAAGGATAGAACGTTACCCCGGCTTATCTGCAGGTGAATAGGCAGTCTTATCTCTTCCATGTTGCCTCATGGGATTTGGCAAATAGATACTCTGACTTGTCCAAATGGAGGTCCACGGCTCCACTCGCTCCTTCCCCAACCAAATCACTCCTTCACTCTCTTTGAAGACACTGTTATTTTAAGGACTCTGCTGGCCAACAAGGTGGGATTTCATTGTGCCACCGCATTTCAATCTGGGCTAGTCCACACTGGAATAATGGGAAGTGTCCAGGACTCGGTATCACGGGTCATGGATCTAAATCCTAGCTCTGAAATTACCAGCTGTATGAGTACAGGGAAAGTACTTTGCCTCCTTGAACCTCAGACTCCCTTTTAAAACTGGGGTCTTGATACCTAACTCACAGGAGTGCTGGAAGGTAGAATGGGATGGTTGGTGGGAAAGTGCCTGGCTGACAGTGGGGTCCAAAGTAACCCTTCATCGGATCTGAACTGTGTATGGAAAGCAAAAAAACAGGAACCCAGTAACTTCCTGGCACCCAGGGACTTAACTGTGCCATGCGTGAGAATACAGATTCTTTTATGTTTATATATGCATTGCTACAAAAACAAAAAAAACAAAAAACGCAAAGAAACCCCACCTGACCAATGCCACATATCCACCTAACAGCCCTGGAATGACTGACAGATAGCAGTGACCTTCTCCCAGGAAATCACAGATTTTCAAAACAAGCACTTTTTAAAATTACATAAGTATGCAGTATGAATCAGAAAAGCATGAGGCTGTGTTTGCTTGTTTGATCAACATTTCATTTCCTGTAGTTTCCATCTTTTTGCTGCTGGCCTGCTATCTCCCTCAATAGGAGAAGAAGGCTACTGGGATGTTTGTTAGAATCGTCTGCTTAAGGTTCTTTGACAGATCACATGTTTGACTTAATTAAATAATGTCCCAATTAATTGATTTGTTTGTAGACATTCTTAATTTAGTAAACGCTGAGCAGAATGCTAAAAATACCATTATATTTCTGACAGAGGCACTACTAAAGTCTGATAATTGATAGCTTTGCTGTTTTTTCTGATGGCCTGAAAAGCTTTTAAAGCTAAATTCTGTAATCATGTTCGTCTTTGGAAATTAGTTTTGTGAAACCACACATTTAGTTCTTGCTGAGAAATCTCATTTTAGTCGTTTTAACATAATTTATAATGCATAAACTAAATTAGCTTTTGTAGCTAAGCCAGCACATTTTTCTTTAATTTTTATCTCATCCTAATATATTTTTGACCTTGAAAACTGTAATGTCTGTTGGATATTGAAGCCTCTGAACAAAGAAAATCATTTCCATTCCATCACTATGGTTACACTTTCTTCGCTCTCCAGCACTGAACAGCGCTGAAAGTGTTGAATCTGGATTCCTCAGGAGGGCAAGGGGAACTTCACGTAATATCATTTAGTCCCGATTAAATAAACACATATACATAATGGAACCCAGGAAAGGAGCAATTGCTTCACTCTGTTTACACTGCCTATGATATGACTAATGGTAAGGGGCAACGCATCAGCCGGTGTTACTCGCTTGAGGTTCTGTTGTGTGTGGTTTCTCCCCAGGCAGTCATACATACATATTCGTCTCGAAAAACACAGTCAAAATGCCAAGCAGCTCCTAACACCTCCGGTCCTCCTGAAGTCAAAGCGGCTTCATCCCTTTCGAACGCCAGAGAACTTCGAGGGTGAATCATACAGCTCCTTGTCCACCAGAGACGTGTTTCAAATGTGCTGGCGACATGTCTCTCACCATCCTAAAATGGCTTTGGCTGCCCTACAAGAGCAAGAGAAGGAACTGGTCATTCAAACAAATGCTATTCTTGCTGCCTGCGATAGGAAAAAAACCCACAACAAACCACAACTCTTCTTATAGAGGGCACCACTTGGTAAAACGTTGCTTGAATTTCTTTTATTACGTGGCTGGTTCATCATGTTAACTACAATAGGTTTTGTGGTTTTTTTCTTCTTAGGAGTTCATGTATCAATGGCATCTTGCAGAGAACTGTTGGCAATAGTCAGTATCTTCAAGTGGCCATAAGGGCTCGAAAGAGTATATTCCAATCAGTGTTGTGGCAAATTAAATCCATATAAGCTGAAACGTAATGTCTCATTCCTAAAATTCATATGCGAACAGATTTCCAGCTACCTTGATTGGGTTGTGCAAAAGCAATGCAGAGCTATTAATTTCAGCAGCAAATGATTTTTAAAAGTGGGGTAAGGGATCGAAAACCGGGGATGTACTGTATGGTGACTAACATAATATAATAAAAAATCATTATTAAAAAAAAAAAAGTGGGGTAAGGGGGAAAGACTTAGCGATATGCTGGAGCTCAGGTAGAAACAAACTCTACATCTGTAATAGCTTTGGGTACAGGGACCACCGTAATCACCCCTGTGGCCTGGCAGAGGGCTTGCCCATACTCAACACGCAATAAATGTTAGTGGCACAGAACAGGTAGAGGGATGAGCGGCTCATGGTTTTATAAGATCTAAAGATTCTTTGATGGTGGGACACAGCGCACGGACACTCGGATAGACGAAAGGCAGAAGTCGTTGTGACTCAGGGTTCCAAATGAGGGAAGGCTGCCAGGCAGGGTTGCACCCAGGACAAGGTAACAGCAAGCTGGGGCTAAAGGGGGCAGTTTATGAATCGCAAATGGAATGGGGTTCCATCGAGGCACCCTGGACTCCTGCGGATTGGCTAATTTGAATAGCTCTGTAGGCTGCAGGGCAGAGGGGTTGGTGGGCTGGTACCTGGCCCCTGGGTCATTAGGGCTGGCGCATAATGGCCTAGGGGCCCCAGAGTGTGAGGACCTGATGGGGGAAGTGACTGGGGTATGGATTTAATCAGCTGCTCAACGATGGGGTCTGACTTGCCTGTAGCCAGGGCCTCAAAAACTGGATCAAGATGGCTTTTTTGTTGTTGTTGTTAAGAAAACTCCATTATACTCACTTGTCCATAGAAGGAAATTCAGTCGAAATTCAGAAAAGTATTACATGTCATATAAAAGCAATTAAAATGTCAATAAAGTATCACAGGAGGTGTTTAACAAAAGCTAACGAGACCCTCACTTGTACTAACTATAAACATAATTTCTAAATAATTTATTGTAAGTCTCTTAGCAGGATCATCAAGTTTTCATAACCTAGCTTTGGTGGGTAAAAGACCACAAAAGATTAAAAAGGCAGCTCACAAACACTTTGCATACTTTAATAGCCTCAAATATTTTCCTATAATGCACCAGGGTCAATTCTGTACACGGGCTAGAACACGTATATTTTTAAAGCAAATGTAGCAGGGACTGTCCAAGTTCAGGAGGGACTGCCGTCATACAGCATGCTGCATCAGAGGCAGAAATCACAAGCCAGCTGTGGCAGACAATAATAATCCTCCAAAGATGTCCCCACCCTAATCCCCAGTGAGTATGTTATGTTACATGACAAGGGAAATTAAGGTTGCTGCTGGAATTAAGATTGCTCATCAACTGACTTGGAAATAGAGAGATTATCCCGACAGGCCCAATGTAATCACAAGGGTTCTTAAAAGAGTCAAGGGAGACAGAGGGGAAGTCAAAGAGATGGGAGGGCAGAAGGGCTTCACCCACCATTGCTGGCTTGGAAGAGGGGGTGGGGCGGTGGGGCCAAGTCCTAAGGAGTGTGGGCAGCCTGTAGATGTTGAAAAGACAAGGGAATGAGTTCTCCCCTCCAGCCTTCAGGAAGGAGCAGTGCCCTGCAGATGCCTAGATTTTAGCCCAGTGAGACTCACGCTGGACTTCTGACCTGCAGAACTATAAGATAATACATTAGTGGGTTTTGAAGCCACTATATTTGTGATAGTTTTTTTATAGCAGCAAATATGAAAAGACCAACCAAACTCCCAAAGCATAAAATCACTGCTTCTTTTCTTCCAGATTCTCTTCACCCAAAGTTTTGTTTACTGAGGAGGAAGCAACCCCTCAATGATTTGTCCAAGGTTCAGCTGACTTTTGCTTTCGCTGAAATATTTGCATGTTTCATATATAATTCAGGACCACCTCATTCTGAAGGCATTTTTCCATTAAAGTACCATCCTTCATTCTCAACTATGAACTCTCTTTGAATATTCATAGTTAAAAATAAAATCTAAACCTATTTTGATTTTGTAAAAAGTGACACTGGAAGAGTGGCAGCTTGCCTCTCAGACCACAGTATCTACTCTGAGGCCTTCGAATGCCAGATAACATTCAAGGAAGACAGCCATACATTCTGCTATTAAAGTAATAATTATTTTACTTTCCTTCGTCATACTCATTCTTATATACTCAAAAGAATACACCTCACACTAATCGTCTTAGTTAGATGTGGAAGATACCAGAATTTACACCATGTTTTGAAGGGAACACATTGAAGAGTGATGCCAAAGTGGTTTCAAGGTCAGTGTTAAAGGGTTTGACGGGACAGGACAGTGGTGAGAAAAATGCAAGTGGCTGAGTTGTAGCGTGGATCCTTCATGGGCAGGCATTATTTATTCCACGCTGCTTACCACAGTTTATGGGTAAATATCGAGCGGTGCATAATCTAGAGAGCAGATCACTAAGGAGACGGTGAGATCAAAGCGAATGTCCATCCAGCTTCGCTCCCGGGTACCAGTGGGCCCTTTTCAGGGAACCTCCCTCTGTTTTTATACGACCTCACCCTGTTTTCCTGCGACCTTCCTCTGTTTCAATAGCTAAATCAAAATGCTTCTGTATCTTGCAGGGACACCCTATTCCCTTTACTCCCCATTTGTTTCCCTTAATGGAGTTTTGATTTTTTGATCTATCTCTTCTGCTTTTTCCCTTTCTGAGTTCAGAAAGCTTGGGTATCTGATTTCCCCCCTCTCCTTTTTCTCTCTTATCTTTCCAATCTGGTTTTTAAATGTCCCTTTTAGTCAAGGGTCTTTCTGTTTTTATATTGGGCTTGTCGTATGTCCCCCTCTCTTGAAAGTTCCTTAAAAATTCACTTTGTCACTGTTGTTTACATTTGTTGTTGTTTTTAATAACAAAACTTTGTATTTCAGAATAATAAATCTCCAGATAATAAAATCTCCAGAGGCAAATTTGGTTCCTCATTCAGCATCTTTTCATGGAGTACCACCTCACTTCATGATAAACTTCAGGGAGGAAAGATAGAAGATGAATAAGGCAGTCATTACCCTCAAGAAATTCACCCATCAGTAAAGAAGAAAACAACTCCAATACAGAAAATAACTCAAGGAATGCGATGACGGATTCCCGGAGGACCTGACATACGGCACTCTATGATGCTCTGCCCCTCCTTCCTCACTGTCATTCCTGAACATTCCCAGTCGTGCATCTCAGCCCAAACCCCCTCACCAAAGAGAAAGGAAACTAAGCAGGCATCCATCCCACTACTATCCCACAAATACCTGAGCTTTAAATAGGTCATCAGAAAGGAGGATAGGGAGGGGCGCCTGGCTGGCTCAGTCCGTGGAACACAAGACTCTTGATCTCGGGGTCGTGAGCTTGAGCCCCATACTAGGGGTGGAGGCTGCATAAAAATAAAATCTTTGAAAAAAAATTAAAAAAGGGAACAGGCAGTACTTAAAGCACACGAAGTACTCTTGAGACCATTCTTGGTACACTCACAATGCCACAGCACCCTCTGAAGCCACTGAAAACTAGCCCAGGGCAGACACAAGGAGGTGGAAACATGGCAACAAGTGAATTCTGACTACCTGGAACCTTCCATTAATACAGAAATTTATTTTACTTCACACTGAGAAAAAAACTGTTTCTAAGCAAATCTCAGAGAATCTTCATCGATCCTTTTCATCCGGAAGGCTTTTCCTCCCTTCCTACATTTTTTTCCTCACTTTCCCCAAATCATCTCAAGGCCATCTTCCGTGCCTCTCTTCGACACTGCTCTTTCAGTCAGGTCACTAACTGATGCTAATTCTACCTTAGAGATGCCAAATCTATCCTCTCCTTTAAATCACTAAGTACAGTTTCGTTTGATGGCTGGAATACAAGATTTTCATTGTCTTGTTGGTGGTCATTTGGGCTATGTCAGTTTGGGGCATTAATAGAGTGACAATGAATATTTGTATAAAAGTCTTTTGTGGACATATGTTTTCATTTGTCTTGGTGAAATACTTAGGAGCGAAATTATTTGGTCATAAGATCGAAGCATGTTTTAATTGACAAGAAACAGCTGGTTTCCAAATTGGTTGTACCGTTTTATACTCCTGCCGGCAATGGAAGAGAGGTCTAATTGCTTCACATCCTGGCTAACATTTAGTGTTAGCAGGCTTTTTAAAATTTAAGCCATCCCAGAAGTGTAATGATACTTCCATACTAATTTGCATCCCCCTGATAACTAATAAAGTGCAATTTTTCAAGTGTTTATTGGCCATTTATATACCTTTCCTGAGTCAATAATCACATTGACTATAGAACCGTTTGTCTCTTCCTAAACTCTCTATTCTGTTGATAAACCTTAAAGATCTATCGTTAACCGCCATCACACTTTCTTCATCAGTTTAACTTCATGATAGGTTCTGAAATCAGGTAGTATATATCTTTTAACTTGTTTCTCCCCTTCAAGATTTTGTTTCCCTTTTTTTTTTTAAACTATTCTAGGTCCTTTGTATTTCCAAATAATCTGAGAATCAGCTTGCCAATTCTTAGAAGAAAAAAAACCTTGGGATTTTGAGATAGCACTGAAAATCTATAGAAAAATTTAGGAAATTTTACATCTTAAATTTACATTATTAATCCTCCAATCCATGAATATCATTTATTTATTCTCTTACGTAGATCTTTAGTTTGCTCAGTAATTTTTTCAGTTTTCAGTGAGGAGTTCTTGCACATACTTACATCTATCTAGTTACTTGATGTTTTGATGCTGTTGCAAGCAGTGGGTTTTTTCAATTCAATCTTCAAATGATGTGTTGCTATTACGTAGAATGCAATTAACTTCTCTGTATCAACACTATATTCTGTGGTCGTATGTTGGTTCTAGGATCTTTTTTGATAAATCCCATGAAATTTTCTAGGTATACATTTATATTGCCATTTTTCCTTTTGTATGTTTTTTATTTTTGCTTTATGACACTAACCATTACTTTGAGCACAAGGTTGAATAGCATTGGAGTAGCCTTTTTTGTCTTGTTCCAAAATCATAGGGAAAACAATCAGTCCTTCACCATTAAATATGTTAACTGTAGGTTTTATCAGATTGAGAGACCTCCTAGTATTCCTACTTTGCTGAAAGTTTTTATTATAAATGGGTGTTGAATTTTATATTTTTTCCTGCATTTTAGATTATCACATAATTTTTCGTCTTTAATCTGTTAATGTGACATATCCCTTTAATTGATTTCATTAATTTTATTAAATTGATTTAAATCATTGATTTTCAAATGTTGAAACAATCTTGCATTCATTTGTGAGATAAATCCCACTTTGTTATATATACTATCTGACTATATATTTCCAGATTCTATTTCTAATGTTTTGTCATACACACACACACACACACACACACACACACACACGTTAATGCATGATATTGGACTGTGACATCAAGGCTATGTTCACCTCATAAAGTTGAGTAGCATTTCCAACTCCTTTTTCTGAACAAGTTTTTGTAAAACCAGAAATATTTCTTTCTTAAATATAAGTTAAAGTTTTCCAGTTAAATAACCTATATCTGGAATTATAGGAAGGTTTTAAATTATAAATTTAACTTATTAAAATTCAACACAGTTGTAGTGTTATTGTTTTTTCATTTCATAGCATAAATATAGTATTTTCTTACTAATTTTTAATGTCCACAGCATCTGTAGTGATGGCCCCTTCTACATTTCTGATATTGGTAATTTGTAATTTCTATTTTCTTTTTAAAATTTTTATCAGTACAGGGGTGGCTCAGTCGTTTAAGTGTCTGACTCTTGGTTTTGGCTTAGGTCAGGATCTCAGGGTCATAGGATCAAGCCTCTGTGTGTCAGGCTCCACACTCAGTAGCGTGTTCACTTGAGATTTTTCTCCCCTCCCTTCCCTCTGCCCCTCCCCCAGCTCTCTCTCTCTCTCTCAAATAAGTAAATATATCTCTAAAACAAACAAAAATTAAATAAAATTTTTATCACTGCAGCCAGGGCAACTGTTCTCAACTAGGATTCCACAAAAGAATTTAAGACCTAATGCTCTAAAGAACCCATTATATAAAATGAAGTAAACTTTTTTCTATTGATCTAAAATAGTACTGGCTATGTAACTTACTTAGAAGAATAGAGAAAATGGTCCAATAATATTCTCTAAGTCTAATTCTCTTGCAGAACCCCAGTTGAGAAAGATAAATTCTCAATTTTATTCATCTTTTCTGATAATCAATTTTTTGTTTCACTGATTTGGTCTATTATCTGCTCATTTTCTGTTTCATTAATTTCTATTATTTCCTTCCTTCTCTGCACTTTGGGTATAATTTCCTTTGCTTTTTCTATCTTCCTAAGGTGCAAATATGGATGGCTGATTTAAAACCATTCTTCTGGGGCACTTGGGTGGCCCAGTAGGTTAAGCTTCTGCCTTCGGCTCAGGTCATGATCCCACGGTCCTGGGACTGAGCCCCACATTGGGTTCCCTGCTCAGCGGGGAGTCTGCTTCTCCCTCTCCCTCTGCTGCTTCCCCTGCTTGTGCTCTGTCTCTAATAAAATCTTAAAGAAAATAAAACCATTCTTCCTTTAAATATAAGATTTGCCATTATAAATTTCCATCTAAACAATGTTTTACCTGCACCCCACAAACTTTGATACTTTGTTTCTATTGCCATTTAGTAAAATATTTCTTAATTACCCTTGTAATTCTTTTTATTTGGTGAATATATTATGTAGAAGTGTGTTTCTTATTCCAAATATTTGAGAATTGTGTCAATATTTTGTTATTGATTTCTAATTTACATCTTTATGGACACAAAATATGCTCTATAAGATTTCGATAATGTTAAATTTATAAACACATTTTGATGGTCCAGCAAATTGTCTCCCATGATAAATATCTCGTGTACCCTTGAAAAGAAAGTGTCCTCCAATTGTTGAATAGTGTGCTATAATTATCTTTTAGATCAGGTTGGCTGATAGCAGTGTTTAAATCTATATCTTTACAGCTTTTAGTCTATTTGTCAAATCAGTTACTGAGAGCAGAAGTGTTAAAATGTCCAACTCTTATAATGGATATGTCTATTTTGCTTTCAGTCCTATCACTTTTTGATTTATATGTTTTGAGGCTCTGTTATAGATGAGCTCACATTTAGGATTGTTTTGTCTTAACGAATAATAATTAATTCATTATTTACATCATCATGAAATCTTCTTTATCTCTGGTAATACTCTTTTCCTTGAACTCTACTTTGCCTATCCTTGACACAATTACTGCATCTTTACTATGGTCAATGACTTTTTTCTCTTTTAACCCATCTATGTCTTTGTGTTTAAAATGCATCTCACATAACTTATCAGCATGGCTGAAATAAAAAATAGTGACAACATTAAATGCTGGCAAAGATGCGGAAAAACTGGATCACTCGTACATTGTTAGTGAGATTATAAAATGATAAAGCTACTCGGGAAAAGAATTTGACTGTTTCTTATAAAACTAAACATGCAACTCCCATAGAACCCAGCAGTTGCACTGTTGGGCATTTAGCCCAGAGAAATGAAAACTTATGTTCACACAAAAAACCCTGTACATGAATGTTCACAGAAGATTTATTTGTAATAGCGAAAAGGGGGAGACAATCCAGAGGTCCTTCAATGGGTGAACAGTGAAATAAACAGTGATACATCCACATCATGGACTACGACTCAGTAATAAAAGGAACAAATCATCAATACATGCAACAACTTGAATGTATCTCCAGGGAATTATGTTGAGTGAAAAAAGCCAATCCCCAAAGATTGATGACTGTATAATTTATTACATTCTTGCAATGACAAAATCACAGAGAATAGATTAGTGGTTGCTAGGGGTCAGGGATGAGGGGGCTGGAAGGGAGGTAGGTGTGGCCAAAAAAAAAAAGAGCAACAAGTCTGCTAATTTCAAGCTCGGTGTTATTTCTGGGTCTGTTGCTATTGACTCATTTTTCTCCTGGTTAGGTGCCACATTTTCCTACTCCCTCACATGTCTTCAAACAAATTATGTATACTCCATTATGGATTCTATGCTGTTATATAAGTCTGAATTTTAAGATGGTTGTGTTTTGTTCTAGCAGGCACTTAATTTATTGACAGATCAACTTTGTCCTATCAAGGCTTGCTTTTAAGCTTTTTAATGACGACTCTCGAGTAGCCCTTCTTCTAGAGCCAGAGCAACCCTACTCTTAAGATGTACATTTCCTGGGGTCTCAATCAAATGTCCAGGGTGTTTATGAGGTCCCTTCACGCTGGATGGTTCTAACTCCATCTTCCTCTCCCGTGCAACCTCCAAGATTTTGTTCAGTTCACGGTTACCCAATAGCTGTTCTCTGCCTAATCGTACCGAATCTTGATCTAAGCCTACACAGCTTTCTTTTCACCCGAAACCTCCAGGGGACCCCTGCTGCAGAGTTCTGAAGTCACCTTACGTGTGCAGCTGCCTGCTCCTCGGGAACCTGACCTATAACTTCCTGCTACCTCAGCAGCCCCCACTCTCTTCTCTCCTGCCTCCACCCAGTGAAACCACTACCTGAAAAAGAGACACTTAAAAAAATAAATTACACTCAACTTGTTTTCAGTTGGGCTTCACTTACTTGTGGTGAAGTCTGAATGGGGGTCCCAGGCAGAAAGCTGCAGTGAAATATGGTGTTTGCTGACCTCAAGCATCACAGCCCCGTGCTATCTGTTGCCCAATGTGTGAAAAGTTTATTCAGACACTCGGTCCAGCTTTACAGTTCTTCACAGCAGAAAGGTTCAGTCCTATGACCATTTCTGCACAATGGCTGGTACCGCATCTCCACTTAAATATGCTTTATTTCATTCTTATAATAACTTCATGAAATCAATACACTTAAACCATTTCCTGGCTAAGAAGTAAGACCAAACTCAGATAAGTTAGACACTTTGTGTTATTCTTTAAGCCCCTCAAGGGTAAAAGCAAATTTTATTCACGCTGTTCTTCCATTGCACTTTACTCGGTCCTTTGCACACAACAGATGCTGGATAAATAAACTAGCATTTTGGTAGGTGCTATTTTCAACATTACACACATGAAAAACCTAAATCACAAATTGGGGAAAGAGGAAGAAACAGAGCTTGGATTTGCAAACTACAGATCATAGGCCCCAAGTGACCCACATGTCTTTTTTAAATAAAGTTTTATTGGAACACAGCCATACTCATTCTTTTACATATCGTCTCTGGCTGCTTACATGCTATGATGACTAACTTGAGTAGTTAGGCCTGCAAAGCCTAAAATATTTACTATCTGGTCTTGGGCAGAAGTTTGCCAGCCCCTGATTTAGTGTATCTTATATGCCAGGCAATCTGCTCAGCACTGTAACATACTTTTCACCTCATTAAATTTCCCTGTCGTGTTGTGAAGTAATAAATAATGCCATTATCCAGATGTGGACTCTGAGACCCAGAAAGGTAACTTGTCCCAGGTTTTATGGCTCGTGAGCGGCAGAGCACACATGTGAATTCTGATTTGTCAGACTCTGACACCTATGCTTTTTTTTACTTCCAACAGTCAGAGAACCTTGACAAGAAATGGAAGATGCTAAGCGGGAGGGCCCTTTTTGTGATTTGCATATCATCACATATGGGCAAGTGGGACTAAAGCTAAAGTAAGCTGAAGAGCTGGCTTTATAGTCTATAATAAAAATAGTTAATACCATTACTGTAAGAAGTGGTTTATATGTTAACCCCTGCACTGATTAAGAGTTATGTGCATGTGGGGTGTGGGATACATATGTTGTGTGTGTGTGTTAATATATATCTCATAAATACATAGTTATATATATGTATGTAGATATGTGTGTGTGTGTGTATATATATATATATATATATATATATATATATATATATATAAAATTTGGTTTTATTTCTTCATATTCTATGAGGATGTCATTTTAGGTACAGAAAGAAATGCTGAGTAGGTTTATATCACAAGATGGTAACTAGTAAAGCCAAGTGTTCAACTTGGTTTTCCTAACTCACTACTGCTCTGTGTATACCTGCTTTCCATTCTTTCCCAACTCTCCCCTAGGTTTTCATGACCTCAAACACCATCCCAGGGCATGAGGAAGGAGAATGTCTCACAGATCCTCTCTGGTCACACAAAGTACCAAAGGCCCACTTGTCAACAGCTCTTCTGGGCTTCCTTGGCAACCTTCCAGCCCTCATTCCCAGCCCTGTCAAGATGTGATGTGGGTTTTTTTCCCCTCTCTTGTTAAGTGCTCTAAGCTCTGAGCCATCATCATTTAATTTTAGATTATCTTCTGATTTCCTACGTGGGCCGAGAATGAGAGTAGTCTGGGGAAAAAATGGTAGTGACAATAAATGAGAAGGGAAGCATTTGTGAAAATCTTTTTCTTCTTTTCAAGAAGAGCTGTACTAGTGTTTTGTATCAACATGACTCCTGCCTTCAGCTGTAACAAAGTTAGAGAAAATGTTGGTGCTATAAACTGAGAGTTCAGGAGGTAATTCTATTGACCCAGTCTTTTCAATGGGATTGGTATTATAGGTTTCCCGCATAGAAAACAGTGCAGAAATATTTCTAAAGTAATTTCATCTATGCCAGTAGCCCTTTCCTCCCTCCTTATGCCTCTTCTCTTTCCCAAGGTGTTCCTAAGTTCTTCGATCTCCTGGTGTCTTCTGTTCATGCTCTCCTTCCAAACCTCGGCAACTTCCTGTGGTGCCTGAGATCAAATCACTCAGGGGGCAGAGGTAGGGACATAACTTACCATTTGCCAAATTGGGTTTTCTTATAACTGGTTCAAAAGAGAGCTCTCTCATAATAGACAGACCAATAAATGTTATACAGACACAGAGAATGTCAAATCTACAGGACAACTAAGAGTCTGATGAAACAGAAGACGCCATGTCTATAGACCATTTTCTTGGAGGAGTTTTGTTCAAGGGATACAGGTCACAGTCACCATCACGGGTGCTCCCAGTAGGTTGTTATTTTTAGAGATGTTCCAAAGGTAAGAAATGGCAGGGAGAAAGCACGTAAAACCTGAATGCAAATGTGACATCTTCTATAGCCAGCCAGAAAACTCGAGGCGCTTTAGGATTCTGCAGTCATGTCTTCAATAGACACCACACTACATTCTATCCCAAAGGGAGCAGGATTGGGACTGACAGCCGAGGGGAGACCAAGGAGTCGAAAAATCACAGCAAAGGAGAAGTGAACCACTAAGTGGGACAACAATCCCACAGGGGCTAGGAAGCTGGCCACCATTTCAACTACGTCTTCAACCAAAGTTTTTAATTGAGTCTATTGAGAATTTTCTTTATTCCTTGTGGGGATACATCCTTGATTTTCTAACAGCAGTTAACAAGAGCAATTGGGTTCATTTTAGAACCAACAGCTGGAACACACCAGTTCCATAAAGCAAGAGCTAACTGTCCTTCCAATTTAAGTCATCATACAGAAGCTTCCACCATGCCCTTTGGATTATGCCTATTCTGAATCCGCTCGCTTCCTTGCAGCTTGCCCATTTCCATAAATGCCATCTTCCCTGTCATCCAAACCTTAACTTTGCTTCCCTTTGTCCTTCATTTCCCGAAATCCAGCCCATTGGTGGATGCTGGCCTTACGGACAGCATCGGCAGCTGCTCAGACTTACCTAGAGAAGCAGCAGCTGTCAAAGACGACGCCAACGTCATCAGTTAATGGTCACTTGACCACCTTTTCTCCACTCCGTCTGAAACGCCTGTGAAAGAGGGAGGGAAAGACTAAATGCGTACATCATGCTCTTCTTCACTGCAGGTTACCTGCCTTAGGTTGTTGGGTCTGAGATGGAGAAAGCGAAAGAAATGAGATTGGAATCTGAGACTTACATGGCCTGGGCTTTGCCCTGACTATAAAGGCCTAAAAAGCAATGGAATCCTCTTAAAATGTTAATAGAGGACAAGAATGGAGGAAATTGGCAGAGCATGTTTAAGATGGCGACTGAAAGACGAGAAGGCACTGCACATCTCGTGAGTATGTTTTTGCATCTCTAAAAGGACTACAGCCTCCACCTTCTGCACAACCATCATGATGACGACTCGCGATAACGCCTAGCCAGTGACCAGCACGATACCGGACGCGGTAAGCCTCAACGCATCATTCTATTGTTACCACATTTGATTACCTATCATGTCTGTTTCTTTCACTGCCATCAATTCAAAATTTATGGCTCTTCTTCAGGTCCCCCATTATGAATCCATCCCCAACTACATTTGAGAGTTTCAAGTATTTGAAAGTGATTGTCAGGAGGGGAAAAAAAGGTGGACATTCTGGATAGCTCTCACAAGGCAATTTTGTACAGAAATAAAAAGAAACAGATTTTTACTTCAGTATCTGAAATAGGTTTCCAACAATTTAAGCTAATCGATAACAGATTAGAAACCGTGAACTCAATCTCCACAAATAGGGATACTGCTGAATGTGCCGCATAACAGCATATATAAGCTTTGGTAGCTGATCGATGGAGCTTTAAATCCCGAGTCCACCACTTCCTGGCAGCAAGAACCCTGGCCAAGTTGTGTAATGTCTCTCAGTCTGTTCCTGCCACGTGAAAACCAGTCTTAATAATACCCATGGTGTCGCGGTTGTTCGGGAGATTCAGTGTTCTAAGAATTTCCACCACCGAAACAAAACACCGTCATGGCCTCCCTGGGGACCGAGGTAACAAAGATAAGGACTGAGGCCTGTCGGACTCATAAAGCCTTAGGAAGGTGGGGAGGCATCATGGTGCCTGCCAGGACTACGGAAGCTGGCAAGACAATGGCCAAAGCCCAGACCAGAAAACGGTGTTTTGACACAACCTTTTAAAGACAAAAATCTCTTCTTACACTTGCCAAGATTTCATGATATCCTCGAATAGAAGCCCCCACTACAACAATATCCCACCCCAACAACTGGAGAACAGGGGTGGGAGCTTTTCAGAAAGAAGGAGAGGACCTAATGCAAATGGGAGGTTGCTTCCTTTCTAGATGCTCCAGATGTTAGGAAAAGTTCTGGAAAGATTCGGGTGCTGTGTACAGTTACTTGGAATAACAGTGCTCTCTGCAACTTCTCTTACCGATATGTCTAGGTGATAACCGGTTTTACCACAATCCTGCATTTCCCACCTTTACTGAGATATAGCGGACACCCAGCATTGTGTAAGTCTGAGGCGCGTGATGTGTTGATCTGGTGCGCTTCTCCACGGCAAAATAATTACCACTGTGGCGTTTGCTAACACCTGCGTCATGTCACCTAATTATCATTTCTTTTTTGCGGTGAGAACATTTAAGATCTGTTTTAGCAACTTTCAAGTAAATAATAGACTATTATTACCTATAATCACTATGCTGTACATTAGATCCCAGAACTTATTCATCTTATAAGTGGAAGTTTGTACTCTTTGACCAACATCTCCCCTCTCCCCCCACCCCAGCCCCTGGTAACTATTATTCTAGTGTCTGTTTCTATGAGTTCGGCTTTTCTTAGGTTCTACATATAAGGGATATCACACAGTATTTGTCTTTATCTGTCTCATTTATTTCATTTACCATAATGTTCTCACGAACGGCAGAATGTACCTCTTCCTCATGGCTAAATAATATTCCATTTATTGGGCTGTTTCCCTATTTCGGCTACTGCGAATAATGCTGCAGGGAGCTTGGGGTAAAGGTATGTCTTCTAAATCCTGTTTTCATTTCCGATGGGTGTATGCCCAGAAGTGGAACTGCAGGGTCATGTGGTATGTCTCTTTTTAATTTCTTGAGAAATGTCTCTACTGTTTTCCACAGTGGCCGTACCAACTTACATCCCCACCAATGGTGCCCTGTTTTGGCCTTGTTTTTCTCCACATTCTCCCCAGTATTTGTTATCTCTTCTCTAATTGATCACAGCCGTTTTAACAGGTATGAGGTGATCCCTTGTCGGTTATGGTCTATGGTATTTTGCAACAGCAGCCCAAGCAGGTTAAGCCAGTCCTCCTGGGACTCTTCAGTGAGACGACTTACATTTCTGCTATGGACTCCTATGATGGTGTGACAGTCCTCAGCGTCGGGGAGTCCCTTGCCTGACTGATGGAAAAACTGAGCTAACTTTTTCTTTCTGTAGTTGTGCTCGTATGAATTCTTTAACTGGGCTTTGTCCGTCCCTTTATTTAATTGCACTCACAGAGAAGTACGGACTGTTGGCATTAAGAACCCTCTAGAAGACAAAGCAGTTGATAATTCTTATCATCAAAGCAGGCTCTCACATTGGTACAGTAAGAAGCACTGCACAGAAATAGCTTGTTGGCAGAATTACACTCTCGAGGGCAAGTATCTTCAAGCCATCCTTGACTCTCTAGAGCAGAAAGGCAACCACGTACAATGCCGAGGAGTGGGGAAAATGCTGAACCGAAGGCAGAGGGATCTCATGTGAAATTGTGAGTGGCCTTCGATGACGCCTGTCAAAGAAAAGATTCACAATGATTCGCTGTCCTTTGTAGTGATGGGATTACTATCCCCAGGAAAGCCCTGTCCTCTTCCTGACTTGAGTATTAACTGATGGTCTGAATGAACACAATCTTTACCTACTTGCCTTTGCAAGTGGGGTTCCTCTGTCAGGAAGGCCTTGTCCCCAAGTTGGCTTCCACCGGACCCCGTTCTTCTGGGGAATTCTTCCGGGGCCTTCCGTACCTAAACGGTAATGTTGGGAGGCACTTACATAGTGCTTACTATGTATCTGGTGGTGTAGAGGGTAGAGGGTGGGGTAGTGGGAGGAGCTGCTTCAGATGCAAGCACTAAGGAGTTGCACTGTCGACAGAGATTTCAAAAACAATAATAAAGCCAAAAAATGAGTCTGCTTTTTCTGACGACCATATGTTGGCAATTCTAAACAATGTCAGTAATAAAACACTCCTACCCACTGGGGCAGAATTTTCCTCCTGAGCTCCCCTTCCTCCTTGGTACATGCTGTCTGTGCCCAGCACCTTCCTTAGCATTTATATTTATTAACTTCCGTAACGGAACCCCATCTGACAGCTGCGAGAACTGAAGCACAGAGAGATTGTGTGACTAACCTAAAGTCATCTAGCTTGGTCGTACTGCCTAGTAGGTACGTGACGTGCCCAAGGGGTCAATCCAGACAGTATTACACCAGTTCACCCACCTCACCACTGAACATATGCCTCTCGGAATATCTAGTAGGCATAGAAATACACCTCTATGATGACACCCCTGACCCACTTAGGATCTCACAGCTCCCTACATGTGCTCCTCAGTGTCTGTTTATATTTTGTAGTACGGCACTCACTGGGGTGCAGGGCAGCAGACACAAGAGCCCTGAGCCTAGCACCATGGCTGGCTCATAATCGGTGCCACATGAATGAACGGATGAAAGCAGTCTTTGGTCCCAGAGCTAGAATGATTTATGTATATTTTTGTGTAGTATGATGGACTGGTGGAAAGCTCTGGATTTTGATTTGGAATTCAAGAACAGCCTTCCATCCTAACTCTGTTACTAATTATCTCTGAGTCCTAGACTCAGGCATTTAATAGATCTAGATATTTGTTTCCTAGTCTGTAAAATAAAGGATGGAGTATCATACCAGTGATATTCAACAGATGTCCAATTTGCTTTCTTCAAACTAAATTCAAATGGGTTTCTTTTTTCCTTCCCATTGCTAACCAGCATTTTTGTGGAAAAAACTTTTTATTTAAGTGTTACATACTACAGAAAGCACACAAACTAGAAGTTTACAGCTGACGAAGCTAGCACAAGGAAAACACACCCAAGGGAAACCACCTAGATCAAGAAACAGAACATTATGAGCCCCCTCGTACTCTCTCGCCTAAGTCAAACAGGAAGCTCCCCGACTTCTAACATCACAGATCAATGTTCTAAATGAAAAAAATTTGTATAAATTCTTTTGTGTAAGTCTTCTTTCCTCAACATTCTGTTTGTGAGCTTCATCCTTGCTGTTGTGTATGACTAGCGTGTATTCATTTTCCTTGCTGTATAGTATTCCACCATGGAAACCAACTACAATTTACTTATCCATTCTACTACTCATGAATATTTTGGATAAATACAAAGAAAGCCATACCTAGTGAATCATAATAAAACTGCTAAGAAGATCAAAGATATCTATTAAAAATTATCCATTTAGGGCACCTCGGTGGCTCAGTTGGTTAAGCATCTGCCTTCACCTCAGGTTGTGATCCTGGGGTTCTTGGATCAAGGCCCCCATCAGGCTCCCTGCTCAGAGGGGAGCCTGCTTCTCCCTCTGCCTCTGCCTCTCTCTCTCACTCTTTCATGAATGAATAAATAAAATCTTTAAAAAAAATAAAAAAATATAAAAAATATCCATTTGTTTATTTTTCCAAAGAATGCTAATTCTCTTCTCCCTTTCTGGGAACTACTCCTTTTTCCTGACTCTAGCTTATTAACACCCAGATGCAAATTCTGGGGGATGGTGAAGGTGGTAAGTGTTGTCAGAATCTGGAACAGTGCTTTATAAGTGGCAAAGTACTCTGGACGCCTACTCGGCAAGTTCTCCAGCGTGGTCCTCCCCTCCACTCGCAAAAATCCTCTCCCTTGACTCTCTGTACCCCTGGGCCTTGCTCCCAGAGAATTGCTAATGAGAGACGTAAACGTGTATTCTGGCTTCAAGTACATGTACCTGGCACACAGAAGGGACAACAAATAATTATTTTGTGATTGCTACTCAAATTCAGTACTCACCACTTAGCTCCAAGTTCTTTCCTCATTTTTGGGGGATAAGATGTCTACCATTAGGTACTTCAAAATCTCTTAACTCTTCTGAGATCTGCATTCTTACCTGATAAATAACTCCCCATTCTATTTTTAACGAGCAACTCCAAAGATTCCCTTCTTCATCCTAACACCTTCATTTATTTATTTTTGTAAGGATTTATTTCTTTATTTGAGGGGAGAGGGAGAGAGAGAATCCCAAGCAGACTCCCCGCTGAGCGTGGAGCCCAATGCAGGGTTCGATCCCACGACCCTGAGATCATGACCTGAGCCGAAATCAGGAGTCAGACACTTAACCTACTCAGCCACCCTGGTGCCCCTCTAACACTGTCATTTAAAAAAAATTATTTCAACTTTCATTTTTACTAACCCTCTTGTCCTTTCCAGGTCAAAGGAATCTGTGCCCTCCATTTTTCTCTAAAGCTAGATCCCATCTGAGAGATACGGTTGTTATATTTATTTCCTCTCTCTGTCATCTTCAAACTTCCCCTCCCCATAGACTTAAACCCAACCTGTGTGTTTCACCTTCACCTTGAAAGAAAATCTCAGCATGATCTTGGTGTCGGCTCCAGCTACCATCTTATTATTCCTCCTTTACCAACATATTTCTTGAAAAGAAGCTCAAGGATCTATTGATCATCTGCCTTGAAACCTTGAAATGGCTTCTACCCACTTCCAAGGTAAGTCGTTCTTCCTCCTTGCTTGATCGCTGCCTCTACCCCTGGCTTTTCTTCTTCTTCCTGTCCCCTAACTCTGAATTCTGAGCATTTCTGAAAATTCAGTCTGGGTGCTGAGTTCTTTCTTCTGCTACAAATGTTCTGTCTGCTTCTTGGATAATGTCCGTACAAATGACACCCCAATCTCTACCTTCCACCTTGTTCTCTCACTCCAGTCCCTGCTGTGTTGTCTTTGATTCCTGCTGAATGTTCCTACTTGGCTGTTCCATTTTCTTCCCTCAAATGAACACTTGCCAAACTGAGCTCGTCCTTTTCCTTCCATCCACACTGGGCTCAGCATGCTAAATTCCTCTCCTTCATCAATAACACCAACATTTCCCCACTTAGGCAGGCTTGAAAACTCCATCATCACTGACATGCCTATCTTTCATTACACATAGTAATCAGTCACTATGACTCAGGGAGATTGTTCTTTGAAAAGACTCGAGCAGCCATGCCTTTTTCTTTTTGCTATTCCCACACTCATCCAAGATTTATATTAGCAGATGCCATTACAAAGCTCAAGAAAAACGTGGCATCTTCCTTTTCTTGTGCTTTCCCTTCTTGATGGGCCTATAAATTTTTCTCTCTCTGAAAGATATTTTTAGCTCTCAGCTATTTTCAGAACCAGTATTACTGATCAGCGTGAATTCTAGGAAGGAGCAAGTCTCCCATGGCTAACTCTCCGAGATCTGCTCATGTCCCTTAGGCTCATAATAAGTCTCACTTAGGAGATTCTCCCAACAGCGGGGAATAGTCTAAAATCAAAGTTTTACAAAGTCATTACAAAATACCTCAACTACTTGACAACAGCCACCATCGTTCTCACCTAGAAAAGCAGAGATGGTTCTCACACATTCTTATCTTGGTAGTCAGAAAAGCTGACTCCTTATTTCTCCATAATGGAAGGCGCGCAGAAGCTGTTTCTGCCACTCTGTAAATGTGGCCGTGTCTAGCTCCAAACACACACAGGTCTTACAGTTCTGGAGAATACTGAGGTCCTCTTGCATGCACTGCCTTTTTGCGGGGTCCTTGCACAGCACAGAGGCAGCTCTGGTGTCCTCCTCCTTTTAAGGGTACAATTCCATCATGAGGGCTCTACAATCACGGCCTCATCTACACTTGATTCCCTCCCCAAAGCCCCGCCTCCAAGTACCATCACATGGGGATTAGGGCTTCAGCATATGAATTTTGGGGAAACACAACACTTAGACCACAGTAAGGATGCCCAAACCCAACTCGTGATCTCAACTCTCTCCCTGTTTGCAGGCCCCAGTCTTCCTCTTCCTGCTCCTCCTATCTCCAGTACCTCAGGGAACAGTGTGACCACCCGCCTAGGCCCAAGCCACACACCCACGAGTCTATGTACATGTCACCCTCTTGTCTCAGCCCAGCCATCACTAGGACCTTGAAACCATCAATCTGTCATTTGCATCCACTGCTCTCAAGCACGCTACCGCCCCACGTTCAGCTGACAATAGTTCTCAGTAGCCTCCTTCCACGTCCCTCTGTGTCCATGCTTGCTCCAGGCCCATTGTGCTCTACAAAACCTCCAGAGGAACCTTCCAAACTGGCAAAAACCAGTCATGACACTTCCCCAGTAAAATCTACCTTTCTTTTGAGCCATTTCTTTCTCCTCTCTCGACACTCAATTACTTCCATGCCCAAGTCCAAGTTTATGTTCTTGCTGCACAGAAGCACTGCAGGTCACCAAATGTCCCAAATACCCTCCTACCTCTGTGGGTTAGGCCCATGCTCGCTCCTCTGCTCGATATTCCTCCATCAGGCTGTCTATCCAGAAAGCTCCAACCGACCCTAGAAAACCCAGTTCAAACACTACTGCCTTTCAGGCTCCTTTCCTGACCTCTGCAGGCTGACCTAGATGTTCTATCTTCCACACTTTTATGGCATCACACACAGCTCCATAAATCAGTGTTCTCACTATTGCATAATGGCTCGTTGGCAGGAATATTCTCTAGCACCTAGACTGGATACTGTATACCATGATAATAATGATAACAATATAATAACATTAATAATAATAATAATGTTATTATAATATATATTATGTTACATATATACTGTATTAACATTATATGTATTATGTTAATGGTAATACATTATTGAAGTTTTTTCTCTTGTTTCTGTAAATTGTTATTACTGTTAAACCTTTGATAGAATTCAGGTCCTTTGCTAAGCCATTTATTAGTATGAACCATGTAAAATTGCTTTATTGGTCCAAACGGTCACAAATTGATAATTTCATGTAGCTCAACCTAAAACATTCGTCTTTCTCATTTCATCTTCACAATAACCCTAAGAGGTAGATATGCTCTATGTTTATCGCCCTCATTGTATGGGTAAGAAGACTGAGGCTCAGAGGTTTTAAGTAACTTTGCCCAAGGTCATAGGAATAAGAAAGTGAAGGAGCCAAGACCGTAATCCAGAACCGGCTGACTCTCCGTGCTCTTGCCCATGACGATAACCTGACTCCCAGAAGTGTTTAAGTGTGTAGTCAACGGATGAAGCAGGGACACGGAGGCCCCAGAGATATGACGATGGCTGGCTACATAAAGATGTCTGCATTCAGCAAATCCAGAGCGGACAAATCCTGATGTTCCTGTGGCAGCTGAAACAGGTTTCTCTGCAGGAAGCAAAGGATGGTAAATACTAAAATGAGTTAATAGGGAAGGTTATAGAATCTCCTTCAAGGGAAGGATTTCTTCCCCCAGTGGAGGATAGATTCTCATCTGTCTGAGATGGTTTAAATATAATCCTTTGTGAAGGTCAATAAACTGGGCTCACAAAGTCCTTTTCAGGCTCCTTATGATACTCAGACACACCGGCTTAATGTGGCTCAGCACGTGGCCCGAGAACGGGAGGTTGCTGGTCCCCCAGCCAGAAACAATCTCTCTGCCTTTAACTCCCTCAGCCCTCCGACTCGGCCTTCTTTGGGACATATGTAGTGATTTTTTTGTGTGTCGTTCTGCTTTCTTAAAGAGAAAAACGCATCGAAAGCATGAAACGTGAGTGGTTCATTTTGGTATCTTCAAACATTTAAGATTTTTGATTAAATGGAACTTCTTTCCTCTTCTGAAAGAATCCTGTAGTATCAACGGAAAAGAAGTCCCTGATTTTTGTCTAAAACCTATTATGAAACCTCAGCAACTCACACCATGAGAACAAGTTTTCTTAAGTGAGCTTTTGGTCCAATCATTATCAGATATAACACAATTGTTTCTCTTTCCCTCTGCGTCATTTTAAATACGGTCATTCGGATGTTAATTCCCTCCAGGTAAAAAGTCTGGAAGATGAGCCAGCATTTCAGTCAATAAGAAAGAGATCTAACCCGATCACGAATAGAAAATAACACATCCATACATCTAAGCAAGTGTTCAGCAATTCCTAGAGTCCCTACCACCTCAAAATAATGCTAAAGGAAAAGTTTTTTCCATAATTGTCACTCCATAGAAGCATGACTTGCCACAATGATAATAAGTGCAGTAACACATTGTTCTAGACCCTTAGTCTCAGTAAAAATAACAATAATAACTACTTGTATGGAACATTAAAGTAAAAAAAAATCTATCAAATGATCTAGCTCATTTGATCCATATAACAACCCTTAGCATTTATGTCACCGCTTTAGAAGATATTTACAGGAAACTTGGATCAGAGAGATGAAGCAAATTGCTGTGAGTCACAAAGCCAGGAATAGCAGAGTCTAGACTAGAACCCATGCGTTTTCCTGATTCCAAATCTCATGATCTCTTTACTGCATCTTTCTGTCCACATGGCCAATCTTTAAAAAAAAAAAAAAATAGCATCTCTAACTCAGCAGTACAGAAAATCAAGAGCCAAAGAAAAATGGCCAATTTGTGAAAAGAGGCACATTTTCTTAATTTTGGTAATTAAGCCTGAACATTAATTCCTCACACTTGTAAAAAAATACCAATAGTAACGTTTATTGAGCATTGACATCTTGCTACTGTAGTAAGTGCTTTATGTGGATTCTCTCTTCTCATCTTTACAAGGAATCGAAAAGGTTGGCCCTCTTCTGCTTTTACTAATGTAGAAACTGAAGTTTAAGCTATAAAACCTTAGCTTTCCCAAGGTCACATGGTTGGGAAAGTTAAGTGGCAGAGCTATGGTCTGAACCCGTATCCGCTGAACCCAGAACCTAGGCTCTTCAACACCATGCCAACCTGCTATGCTAGTGGTTCTCAAAGCTTGGTCCCAGACAGGGAGCATGGGCACCCCCGGGGAACTTTTTAAAAAAACAAATTCTCTGGCCATACTAGACCTACCCTGAGAGTGGGATCCAGCAATCTGTGTTTTAACAAGCCCTCTAGGCACTCCTAAGGCACACAAAACCTAAGAACCACTGTGCTAGACTGAAACAAGAGTAAATGGTAACCACTTGCAAGGAGTCAGTACATGCTCCGTGTTATTAGGGAATACAAAAAGGAAGTGAGAGAAGTTGAAGACAACTAATAAGGCTGTTGAAATTGAAAGACTTCAGGGGATAGTAAAGCCAAAAAGGGAAGAAATAACCTTAACTGGTGCACGCAGAAGCTGAAAACAGCAATGATGAGCAATTAATCAGGCAATATGTTACACTGTAATCAAGGATCAGAAAATTCCGGAAGGACAAAATGATACACAGTTTATTACTGCATGGTAAATGATCATTAATAAAACGTGGCTGTTAAAAGAACTAAAGAGATGAATAACCACATAAGGAAATGCCAACTGTAGAAAGGAATAACTTGTGGTCTTAATCACTTGGTAAAATTACAGGTATGGACACAGAATCAAAATAAAAGAATGAGATTAGCAGTGCTATTAGAACTGAGCACAAACCTGATAGCTCTTTTTATATAAAATCAAGATAGTTACAAAGGCACCAAGCACTTTGACCTGGCTAACATTTCAACTGCTAAAAAGAATGAATTTACATAATTGTAGTAGCACGTGGTATCAATCCCTATCTGTGGTAACAAGAAATTACTTTGTTGGAATTTAAAGTGCAGAGATGACTTGACTTGGAAGTGATCTGGTTACACCTAGGATTTTATCTGGCTGATGACCTCTGATGATCTGTAACTTTCCTAAAGGAATAACTCTGCACATGAGTGCCTCCAAAGAGAGGACCAAGAGCAGGCTCCCAGGGCATGTCGTTCCAATGTCCTTCATTATATCTCTTGAGAGGGCTGCGTTTTCAAAGTGCAATGTGGAGGAACTAAAAAGTGATACCAAGAACAAAAATAGTGAGTATAAAAAGAAAAAGGATTCCGGGGCGCCTGGGTGGCACAGCGGTTAAGCGTCTGCCTTCGGCTCAGGGCGTGATCCCCGCGTTGTGGGATCGAGTCCCACATCAGGCTCCTCCGCTATGAGCCTGCTTCTTCCTCTCCCACTCCACCTGCTTGTGTTCCCTCTCTCGCTGGCTGTCTCTATCTCTGTCAAATAAATAAATAAAATCTTAAAAAAAAAAAAAAAGAAAAAGGATTCCAACAAAGACACCAAAAGTCGTTAGACAACAAAACTGTGGGTTATTCCTTTTACTTGATGGCTACTGATTTGAGGTCTCTCTCTCTTTTTTACATCTCTATTAGTTGTTTAAGAGGAAGCAGCAGATCAAAGAGGAGGCATTAATTGAAGTTGTCAAAGGAAATATTAAAATCATCTGACTGGACTTTATGAGATCAAATGTCATAACTTCCATGGAGGAAAAGGTATGCTCTTCTCTAATTCACTGTTCCATTGCAATTCTCTATTCTCATATCAAGAAAAATTAGCTAAAGTAGCTAAAATGTATTCACTACTTACTATGCGCCAGAAATCATTCTAAACTTGACACATACATTCTCTCCTGTAATTTTCATAGCAACTCTATGATGTATGTTTTATTGTTGCCCATTTGACATTTCTACACATAAGGATGAATGCAGAGAGTTAAAGTTATTCTCCAAAGACGGCCCCAAATAACTCAGCTCCTCCCTCTAGAAACAAGCTGCAACTCCCATAAAGAGATACAGCTTACATTCCCTCTCCCTTGACTCTACGCTGGGTCTAAAGACTGATTTGCCCAATAGATAATATTATGAGCCTTCCGAGCCATGGATTAATAAGGACTGGCAGCTTCTACCTCTTGAAATCCAGCCACTATGCTGTGAGGAAGCCCAAGCAATCACATGAAGAGGCTCGTGTGGGAATAAGCAAGACCTCCGGTCAACAGTTTCGGTTAAGTTCCCAGCAAACACTCAGCACTGACTTGCTAGTTATGAGAGTGAGACATCTTGGAAGTATATTCTCCAGAGTGAGTCAAAACACTCCAGCTGATGGTACATGGAACAGAGAGAAGCTGACTCCACCAAGCCCTACGCAAATTGCAAACTCATTGCTGTTTTAAGCTACTAAATTTTGAGACAGCTTATTACACAGCAATAGATAACTGAAATACTGAACTACCCAAGGTTACACAGTGGGACAGTCCAACATCAGGTAGGCCATGCCTTTTACTCTCAAATAAATTAAGCAGCTGCAAATTAGGATGTGCAAAGAAAGGTTTCCAAGAGGGACAGGGGTGAATGGATGACGTGCTTACATGGGCACTGTATTCAACAAATGGTCAACTGAAAACCTGTGAAGTCTCAGGTACTGAGCCCAGGTGCTATAGATACAAAGGTTAATAATCAAGAATTTGGAGCTGAAGTTCCCTGCAAAGCCACTAAGACAAATTATAATACCAAACAACATGATCAAACAGATGCAAAATAAGAGGTAGATACTTGGGATTACTTGGTGACATGAGTTAATACCCTTGACTTTTACATCCAACCCAAGGCAAGGCATCACGGGGCAAGATTTGGAATGAGCTTGGAGTTGGGGTGAAAGTGCAAGTAAACTTGCATGACAGATCAACACCACCACAAACTGTGTGTGTGTGTGTGTGTGTGTGTGTGTGTGTGTGTGTAAGGAAAGCAAAATATGATGAGTATTGGAAGAAGGAAAATTTCAGTCATTCAGATTTGTCCTTGTAAGTCCCCCCCCACACACACACAGGACTCCCTTGGCAAGGTCATGCAAATATTCTGACCAAACTGAATGTCAGAGAGTTCTTTAAAAATGGTTACAGGACCTCTACTTCTATGATGGAGTAGCCCCATTTCTCCCTTTTACACAGGCAGAGGTCCTCTCTCACACAGGTAAGAATTCATGAACATAACAGCACAAACAAGCTGAAAGACTCCAAAAGTTGGGAGGAAGAAGACAGACTGCCTAGGAATCTCAGGACTTGAGGAACCACATGGTACCCCCACTCCCCCATATAGCCCAGATATGGGGCTGTAGAAGCCTCTAACTAGAAACCACCAACATGCACAGACCAAAAAAAAAAAAAAAAAAAACCACCCCAAAATTCTAAGAAAAGCCTATTCTCCCTAGCCAAAAGACTAGGAAAAGGGTAGCCTATCAGCAGAAAACGTTTTTGGCAATACTGCCTTACTCGAGGAAATTGGAAAAGAAAAACTGCATTCCTCCCACCCCCCGTGGTTTTAGGAGGGCTCAATAGGGAGCTGATCTCCTATCCCCACCCAACTCTCCTCCCCACATCAGTAACTGGGGACACACAGATTCCCCCGCCAGGATAGTCAGTGAGGTCCAGTGACCTGCGAAGGCTCCTATCCCTACTGGGTAGTAAATCCAATACGCCTCCACCCCTGTGTCTGTGGAGCCCAGGGGGGAGCTAAACCTCTGTGCCCACCTGGCATCCATGAGGTGGTAAGAGGAAGTATGGGGTCGGCAGGGGGAGGATGGGAGTGGCTAGTTAGCACTCAGCAGTTATCCCCCCTTCCCTGCCCTTGAAGTCAAGGATGCCCAACGTCTGCCCCAGTCTCAGCAAAAGCAGGTGAGTCAGCCTGCTGCTCTGCCCCTTCTGGCGTCGGCAGGGTACAATCTCTACCACACAGAGGCAATGGAGGCAGTACAAGCTGATGCCCCGCCTTCTCCAGGAAGGTGTCAGTAGGACTAAATGCGGAGCTGAACTCCCACCCCACGCGCTTGCAAGGAAGCAGTGTGAGTCATCCTTCCACATTTGGTATTGGCAGAGCCCATCAGGAAGCTAGACATATATACCCATCCAGCCCTCAAGCTACATCTCAACAGGGAGACTACCTACAGAAAAAAAAAGATTTAAGAGGATCCAAAATCTCATAAAAATAATATCCAAAATGTCCAGGATACAATAAAAAACCATTCATCATACCAAGCACCAGGAAAATCACAACTTAAATGAGTAAAGACAATCGCCAGCTACCAACACTGAGAGTAATCGGATATTAGAATTATCCGACAAGAATTTTAAAGCAGCCTTCACAAAAATGCTTCTACAAGCAATTACAAATTCTCTTGAGTCGAATAAAAAACTAAAAACAATTATTAACGCTATCTCTTATGTTATTAACTTTATATAACTGGCAATTATGGCTATGCCACCTTTTCCTCCTCAAGGTACATAAGTTGTTTGTTCCGTAACCATCAGGGCATCACATCCTCCTGAGAGTATTTGTAGCGCCAGCTGTCATTTTCCAAAGAAGCTAAGAAACTGTTATGTAACTGAATCTTCTAAGGGACCCATGGCCAACATGATGCTGTTGGAAGAGGTCACTGAAAGGACATGACTGCCAGTTGACCTCAGAGCTGGACCCAGGCAACTGGAGGCTCCTCACCCCCTTCCATCTTGGAATGTACAATCGCCCCACCACTCCACCACTAGGAGCTGTTTCAAGGACATGGCCTTAGAGCATAAGGCATTGGTGAGGCCATAAGGATTGACCACAGTGAAGACCTCTACAGAAACTTTTAAGACTGTGGCGGACAGGTGTAGAGATCTACTGATCTTGTGGCTGCTGAAGACAAGACTCGTATGTACGTTCCTTTGCTTATTAAAACTGCCACCTACCAATCTGGAGTCGCCCGCATTTTCTTTAGTCTCTCCACGCCCTCTGCGGACCAGGGCCAGTTACAGATTTCACCCAGGAAATTCCCGAGTTTGTGAACCAACAGTTGGACAACGTATGACCAGTAGCTAATGTCACTGTTTCACATTAGTCACTTGTGAATTTCCCATCAATTGCGTTGTATGTATTCATGTGGTTAACATCTATCTCAGAATTTAAAATCCTCTAATAAAGAGGCTCTGGAAATGGGAAGTGGAAGAAATACTGAGTATTTTTGGCTTGACACTGATTGTTGTTTAACCTTGACACTGATAAAAACTTATTTCCTTCTTTCTGAAGATAAAACTTTGTCAGACGTTTACTGTGGGATAACACCTTAGGGAAAGGAATGCTTCTGATGACCTTCCTTCCTTAAGGTTTTAGGCTTCCCGGATATGAAGCAAGAGGTGCCCCCCAAAGTCTATCTTTGCCTAATTTCTGCTATACAGCCTGAGATTCTATGACCAGAGTCCTGACATTAAGCACTTTTCAATCTTCTCTAGAAGTGAAAATACTCTCTGAAGAAATGCATCTCAATGATGAATGCCCTGTTAGGTCCCAGAAGATCTAAGCTGGATCTGATTCTACTGCTGACTACCCAGTGTGACTCTGGGCAAGTCTTTTAAAACACTGCTCCAACCTTGTTTTATAGTGGTAGTAAAATGTGGACAACCCACATATCTGCTCCACTTGGCAGAGTTAACAAGAAAAATAAAATAATGCATATGTGGATACATTATACAATGGAATAAGCTATACAAATACAGGCGATTACTATTAGCAGGAAAGTTTTTGTAGAATTTTGTAAAACAAGAGTTCTCATGTCAGAATAAACTGTTCAGTAACAAAACATACAAATCGGATTTCAGAGGGCTAGTAGTATATCAAAAGGAGTGAGAGGACCATGAGAGAAAAGGAGGGAGGCCACCAGGGACATTCTGCTACACCTCGACCTGCCCCCGCAGCAGTGTTTAGTAGGAATGAATGGTCCTTGCAACATGCCCGGTGTAGTGTATGCTGAGGGCTGAGCGGTGGCCTGGAGCTAAATACCCTCTTTATGCACATGATACATAGAGGACGTGGGCAACCTCCAAAAGGGCTCAAAAATTAGGCACCCTCTTCAGTTAACATATTACTGGAGTGTGTTAAACACTTTCCCCCCCAACAAGCCATTCTTCTTAAAAAGTTGTTCTCTGTGCTACAAACCCCAATACCTGACAAGCTGCAGAGGTGTCAAGAAAAAGTGCTGGAAAGAATATCCAAAGGGTGGATTCTAATTTGATTCCATTACTAACTTGCTGTGGGACCAACCCTGAGCAACCTCTTTAGAACACTGAACTAATAGTATACGTATTTACTATCTGTGGTTGGGAGACTTTTTTTCGGATTCACTCTTTCGTTGGCATCTGCTTTTATACAAAAAAGTAAAAAATAAAAATACTGGTCTTAGGAACCATTTCCTGATGCAGAGTTTCATTTTCTTGCAGCCAAACTACATGTAACACCACTCAGAGTAGTGACTCGCACTATGGTTTCACAAGTGTGTATATGTGTGGATTCTGATAATTTTGTACTCTGTAGGGGAGGAAAAGAAACACAACTCAAGTTGAGAAAAAAAATTATTCTCAAAAATGTTTCTTTGTAACTGTTTTTAGAGACCTTTGTTAAGGGTAAAGTTTGAGATGGCACTAGGATGGTAACGTGTGCCAGAAAACAATGGTGAAATCTCAGGGTTAGCTGTCAGAAAGACCCTACCAGAATCCTCGGTTCTGCTACCCACTGGCCCAGCGACTTTTTTTTACAAATGTAAAATGGGATAACATCTAGCTTGCAGATCGGATTTCCTACAGTGATTAACAATAATGCACATACAGTCCTTGTGCATAAAAGGAAGTCAATAAATGGTGCCTTTTTTCTGATGGTAGCTGTGATTACTGGGGGCAGAGAATAGGCATAGGAGATTATCCTTTGCTACTACAGCAGAAAGGCCACCTTCCTCCTGTGGCAGCAAAGCCATCCTCTGCTCTGTAGAGCTTTCCAAGAGGGACTGCAAGCCTGGCATTCATTTCGAGAATTCCAATCCATGTCCTCTGGCTTCTTGGCAATAAACCATCGCATCTCCTCTAAGATGCCAAATTGTCCCCAGTGAGCTTCTCTTGAACGGTTTCCCCATGAGGAGTAAAAAAAAGCCCCACCTTCCAATTTCTGTGACCTAAGGTAATGATCACAGCTATCTTCTTCTTCTTCCTCCTCCTCCTCCTCTTCACTTATTCACTTACTGGGTCCTCTCTATCTAGGCCAAACACTGGGCTAAGTCCTTTACATATATTCTCTTACCCAATCTTTTCACCAGTTTTGTGAGGTAGGTATTATTACTCCATTAAAAAACAAGAACCTCAAGGCTCAAAGAGGTTAATAACGGCAAGAGCCAAGATTCAAACCCACTCGCTTATTCACTACTCTCTTCCGCCTCACGTGATGCACTGAGATACTTAGCCTTGTTAATACTTAACCCAGACTCCCCAGCTGCTAGGAATTTATGATAATTGTATAATTAGAATTTCAAATGTAGGGCAGTGACTGAGAATTATTATACTTCATTATGTGACCTTACAAAAGTATTTACTATAATAAATTTGTCTGCACTATCTTTTGGAGAAGTCTACAGTCTTCTTAAGCAAAGTCACACATACTTAAACAGAAAAGAAATATGAATGAGACTGTATCCTTGACAAACAAGAAGGTGCTCAAATTAAATCATTGCAAATATTATCATTGCAAATATATGTAAATACTAGGTGACAGACACAATTTAGGCATTTTCCATATATTATTTAATTTAATCTTCACAACAGTTCTACGAAGTAAGTACTATTAAAATCCCCATTTTACAGATGAGGAAACAAAAACAGAAGAAGTACCAATAACTAATTTTGAAAGAGTTGATTAAACATCCAGGACAGGAAAAAGTCTTTGATGAGTTAAGAACACAGAACAAATGCAAATCCAGGAATTGTTCTTCATTTTTAATTCAAAACAGTAACAACAATGAGAACAACATAGGAATCCTGCCTTGATTAAGGGACGCTCATGGTCAATATACAAATAAATTGAGTTTGTATATCCCAGATATGCTGAACTTCACACCCCTGAGCCAAAGTCAGTGACCCCTTTCACTTTGCTAAGACCTAGTCCTCAGAGGTCCAAGGCAACACAGAGACTGCGACCGTGTGCATGTATCGACGTTTGGACTTAGACCTAGCCTTTGCGTTTCTGTACTCAGGGAGCTGTCCTATAAAGACCCGATACTTAGGTGTCATAATACATTTAATTAGTTCTTGGTTCTTATTTTTCTCATAAAACTCAACATATGGGTTCTGATGCATTCATTTATGGAATGGGCACCTTCCTCTGAGGAATGAGTGATGCACATTAAATTATCTGACCATTCCATAGTTAACTTTCCTCTTTAAATAAATCAGTACCTGCTTGTGCTGCTTTTAATGGAATTAAATGAGCAGAATCCCAGCCTTCCTTTATAACAGGGAGTCAGTAGTTTCGCATATCCCAAAAGTGATCCTGAGTCTGTGAGATACATTGTCTGCCTTTTATAATTCTTAACTGGAACACCTTATTCCAATCATACGGGACACAGCCTAAGTGGTGCTCAAGATTGGCATCTGAAAATGAAATTAAACAGGTTTTTAAAAATTGGCTAATTGCCCTTCTCTGTTTTCCTAAAAATTGTGAGCTTTCTCAAATAAAAATACCAAATACTTACTAAAAGCCAGGCTTTGTGCTGCACACTGGGGGTACAAAGATGATGAAGACATACCCACTGAACTGAACAAGACAGGGCACCAAAGCCACTCAGCTGACCGCCTTCTAGAAATTCTGGATCCCGTGTCATAACTTATCACTCACATTCTGTCCTCGCCTTTCTTACAGCTGGCAAGAATCTCCCTTTCCTGAGCCCTGACCTCTCCTCTCCTGTTCTATTCTTCCACTGCTGACCTGGCACAAAGGTCACTTGGAATGGAAGCAAAACTCTGCTGGAACCAAAGGCCCAAGGATCAAAGCTGGCAGCCACACTGAAGTTCAGGATTAAGAGGCTTCCTCTTTAAGATCAAAATTCCAGATGATCCAAATATAGGCAAATGAGCCCCAGCAGAACACTCAGCTTTCTGTGCTGAATCCAGGAAAGAAGCAGAAATCACCATAGAAGCAACTCAGTTTCACTCTTTCCAACCCCGTGGGCTCGATGCTAATTGCCTACCCCAACAGTGAGATCGCATTTCAAAATATGGTCAAACACAAAACAGCCAAGTCAATCAAGCATTAAGTATTCAAGCACAATTATCCCAACACATGCCCAAGTACCAGCAGTGAAGCAGCTTCATTTGGGAGCAGCTCCGTAATCATCTCTCTGGGCAGCTGAGATTTTAACCTCTCCCCTCAGGCCTCCCATTCCGGGCCCTAGGCTGCCCCCCCCCCCCCCCCCCCCGGTGTGACAGATCACAATGGGAGCAGCCACCCCCACCCCCCATTGCGGGGCCTCATTTGAATGCATACTGCAGGTGGGGGAGGGGCGGGGGCAGAAGGTCTGCAGAAGTCTCCATTGTTGGGGGAGACGTGTGGGAGCAGATGGTGAGGCTGGTCACTCAGTCTGGCTGTCAGACGCGCTCTGTCAAGTTCCCTGGGGACCGCGGACCTTTCTTTCCACCCTTAGTTCAGGTCCTGGGTGTTTTCCCAGCGTGAGCGAGGGGTCTCTTTCTTTACCGCCCCTCAGACTTCCAGGAGGCCGAGCTGTCTCATCTACCCCCACTCCTTCTTCTGCTTTCTCTGCTTTTTCTGGACCAGCTAGTTCTGAGCCTCCGAAGGCCCACTCGATGCAGAGAAAAGCAAGCGATTTCCTTTGTCTCTAATTGAGGCTGCACGCTCATCCAGCAGCTTCTGACTGGCATGCTCACTCGGTTATTTAACAAATGACTCCACAGTCCTCATTAGGACTATTGACATTTACAGCTACCAACCCCTACAGTTAGCGGCGAGGTGGTAACTGACTTTCACGGTCCTTGTTCCTCTCTTCCCGTATTTCAGTCCCACTGCAGTGGGGTGAGCAGAGACCTTTGGTACTCTGGGTTAGCCTTATGCTCACCTTTTATAATATAAATAAACAAACAAAGAAATAAATAAAGCATGGATTACAGATGTGCCTCTTATTTGCATCCGTAAGGGACAAACACAGAGTCAGCTTTTCTACATATAACTCCGTCTCTAAAGCATTAGCTGTTGAACATAAATCTTGGCCTCAAAACCTGCTCCCTTTTAAGATTCCACACAGCTTATGCCAAGGCAGCTATTCCTTGCAGTTTTCGGTTAAGATTTCCTCCAGCTCAGGATGTTGTTAGAGTTGTTTTAGTTTTTAAACAGTACTGGCAGTCCAGTGCTCGCTAATGATGCCTCTGTGAGCTGGGTAAAGTCAACATCAGCCCGGAGAGACTGGTGTCCGGGGCTGGGTGGCAACGTTAAAGTCATTTATTTCCCTTCATCTACCTGAGATTAATCTTTTCCTCCCTAGGGCTATTCTCTAGACAGAAATGCTTTCGTGTTTCATTTTTCACTCATCGATAGAATTTCAGGTTCACGTTTATCTCCTATTCTCTGCAAAATTGTGAAAGCTTTCTGAAGGCAAAGATTGTAGTATTCATATTTATCAGTTCCGGACTCAATACTATTCCCTGGTACATCAGAGCAGCTCAATAAATGTTGAATACATGAATGAATAAAAAATTAACAAATGGGGGAAATTAACAAAAGGGAATATAATGAAATCTGAAAGAAGACGGTCTAATCTAAATGTCAAAACTTTCCTCCACACCCCAGCTATTCCAGATATTCCAGTATGCTCTGTGAAAACCACATTCTACTCGAATGGCTGTGAGGAATTAGAAAGAAAACCTGAAATCATGAAATACTCATGATCCAAAACATTAAAGACCTCTAACTGTCCAAGTGCTAATGTCCCTTGGAGACAGACCCATCAACTGGAAATCCGCACAAGTAGTTTTGCAAGAAATACAGTGGGCACACCCATGGGACAGAAGCCTAGCATGGCCCCTAGACCTCAGCCAGTCCCCTGGGCGAGCAGTCTCCTGTGTGACAGGGTCTGCATGCAGAAGCAAAGGTTGTGGGTTCATGAGGTTCAGTGCTGCCTTAATGCCCAGGATACGAAATATGACACAGACAGAAGAAGGTGGGGGGCATCTCCCCGCTGAAGAGCACTTCTACCGGCCCTGGAGGATTTACACTTCTGGAGCATCAGGAGATGGCATCCTTGGTACCAACATCCAACTTCTCTTGGGGGTACCTATAGCAGCAAGATACCATTAAGTGGCTTCCCAGCACATCAGTGTAGGCGGAGGGCTACAGAGGTAAGGAAAGGAAGAAATGAATGCATCCCATTGCGGGAGAGAACACCACGCAAACACCCCCTTTTTTAACTTTAAGAAAGTTAAAAAAAAAGACTGAAAATTTTAGGCATATATAGCCTACTTTAGCAGATAGAGGTAAAAAAGCTAGGGCATAATGATTATGTACATTTAAACACATATTTTTCTTTTCCTTGCCTGTAGACATAAGCACCAGAGAACCTACATTGCGCATACGACAATACACCCTCTAATCCGAAATCACAGAACGCTCTGCTTAGGAATGGGTATCTCTTTAGTTTGTTTTCTACCGTTTTCCTAAGAAAAGCTCCTCCAATTCATTCAGTCTGCCATTTTGTACCTTAAAAAAAAAGTTACTGTCTGCACAAGAATCAGAGAGACTATAAAGTAGGGTAGGAAAATGCAGTATAGGTACACTGTGCTTATCCCTTCCCACGCCCATTACGGATATTGTTAATCAATCAAGGCCTTAACTGGAGCCTTAGAATCCCAAGGAAGCACAACAGATCAGCAGGCTCTGCCAAGCAAAGCTGTGCTGGCATTTGGGGTTAGTCTTATTTGTCGCCTGGACTTTAAAGATAAGAATCTTATAGTCTAAACATGAAAGTACAGGAAACGAGCTTCGCTGTTCAAGAGGCACTCAGAAGACCACACGATGCAACCTTTACTATTAAAAGGGCATCGCTTCCCGTTGCTGATTTCCGTAAGCAGCCATGGACTGCAGCCTGGGGGGAGGGGGAGGGGCTTCGCCGCAGGACGAAGAGCTTGCCCAGGTGGCAACTTGGTCGACTCACACCTGCCTTACTGTGTGTCTCTGTGGTACCGGCAAGGATTCAGCTGCACTGGGGAAACTGAGGAGGCCTCGGACCGTTTCCAAGGAAGTGAGTGGTTTCCCAGGCCACAGGATAGGAATAAAAAGTCCATTCTCCTTTGGCATCTCTTCCTAGAAGTGGTAAGGGAAAGCACTGGGTCCCATTTCCTTTCTCCTGGGACATGACTTTCACAACACATGAAGGCCTGCAGTCAGTATGCTAGTACATAAATAAAAGTCCATCACAGAAGCTAACAGAAAATTACCACAACATAAAGCATGCCCCTGGCCCGGCACACCTGCTCAGCTCTCCTTCACAATGCCTAGAGTACGAAATTTGAAGAGCAGGTTGCTTATTTCGTGGTTTTGGTTTTAGCTATCAATTCAGCTTGATGTGTTTTGCATATATGTTTACCTCATTTGATCTCCACAAACACCCTATGAATTATCCCATTTTTAAATGAGTGCACTAAGACCCAATGAGAGTCAAGTGCCCACGGTCACAGGGCCTGAAGTGGCCAACACGGGGTGCAGCTCAAGTCTGTCACAACAAAGACTCAGAGCGGCGGTGACCCACTACTAAGAAAGCTTTTCGACATTTTTAAAACTGGTAGGGCCGTAAAAGTGATCCAACAGTAGAACACTGGCCCTAAGTATGGACTAAAACATGACGTGACTACGACTTGATTGAATGTTTTAACGTGTCAAGCGTGTGTTGATCAGGAGTGGGGGGTTGTTAGCCACAGAGCATGGCCTACGGAGGTGAATGTCAACATCAGTGCCTACCTGATGCTGACCCACAAGAGACCTTGGTCCACGCAGCAGGATTCACTGATGGTGGAGACAGACCCAGCTGGCTCTCTGAGCCTACCTGCATCCACTAAATATGCAAGCATTAATCAGAACCAATCCCTCGGTCTGCTTCCATCTACTGTAACATTTATTTTGTTTGAACTTCTACGCTGCTTTTTCTCTGTGAAGCAGCGAAGATGACAATATTTTTTTTAAAGATTTTATTTATTCATTCGATAGAGATAGAGACAGCCAGTGAGAGAGGGAACATAAGCAGGGGGAGTGGGAGAGGAAGAAGCAGGCTCCTAGTGGAGGAGCCTGATGTGGGGCTCGATCCCATAACGCCGGGATCACGCCCTGAGCCGAAGGCAGACGCCCAACCGCCGTGCCACCCAGGCGCCCCAGATGACAATATTTTTATACGCTCAGGTACATGCTGAGTGAACTTGGAGACAGCAGTGTTTGTCCGTTACATCGGAGTGTAAGTGCCACAATTAACCCAGATACTGTGCAAGAGTATATTCTTAGGAAAAAGTCTGATTTTCCCATGCTTTGTCTATTTAACTCGGAGTCTCAAAAGAACTGTTAGAGTGATACCAGCCAAGTCTGACATGAGAGCCAATAGTTATAAGGAAAAATAAGAGAAGGAAGTGGAACTATTTCCCAAGTGCTGGTAACACTGAAAATGTAAACAGGTTCAAGGAGGGTCTGATAAGTCCAAGGATGTCAAATCTGAGCAGATTAGTGTCTTCTCCAGTCCTCTGAGATTTATGTGATAGGGAGAGACTGTCTTTCACAAAGATGGTGCTGTCAAAGGGCATTATTAGGCTGGTCGAAGGATGGATCTGACCCATCTGATGATATCCTATGGGATTGTGGAGGTCAGCAGCAGTCAAATGGCTGACAGGACCAACCCCACACTCCAGTTTCTAAACTTCCAACCTCCGAGTGTTCCAAATAGGAAGGGTTTGAATATAGGCTTTCAGAAGTTTGTACAATCATTGCAATGGCTGGCAAGGAACTGATAAGCATCGTTGAAGATCCCTGCCTGCAGCAGGGAAAACAGGTGGTTCCCAAGAAGCTACTAAAAGTCAAGAACCTCCAGGAAGCCCCCGCTGCCTCCATCAGCTGCCAACACTCAATCAAGGACTCAGAAATAGTCACACTGTCTCCACTGGCTAGAGCACAAAGCAGGTAACTCACAGGAGCTTGCCAAAAGCTTCCGTAAGGCTTGAGTCTGCCACCTGTCCATGCATCTGCCTAGACTGCCTACATGGCCTCTTTTTCTCCCCATCTCCTAAATCTCACCAGGGTAGTTCTCATCGGCAGACTCCCACTTGGAACCACACAGGGAAGGGGATCCTGGGACATACAGTTCCAACCTCTCCTCCACAAGCCCACAGGGGTGCATGAAGGTGATTTCAAGCTGACAAAGGACAGCTCAGCACAACACCGTGGAGGCCACGTTTGCTGAATACATGAGTAAATGAACATGGACTTCCACCCGTGGATGCCGTGAAGTAGCCATGTCTTCACATAGTCTCGTACAAACTGGCAAAAACATTCTAAAGTTCTGGTGGCTGAGAGGCAGAAGCTGATTTGGGGACTTCCTAAGAGACCTCAGCTGATCCCTGAAACGGAATGGTTCTCAAAGTTATGAAAAAGGAGAACCTGGAATAAAGAATGCTCTTTGCAAAACGCCCTGCTCTGCCAACCACCTTAAAATATCACCGTAGTGAGAGCTCCATCAGATGAAGCACGCACAATTTTACTAGGAGAAAAATTCTATATGTGGAACCGGGAGCCCACATGTCCACAAAGAAACAAGCTGTCAAACCAGGCATGATCAACTGTTTCAGAATTTTCCCATTAATATTCATTTGCTGTTTGTTCATTTCTTTGGTCATCTGCTAGTGCTTGCTACCAGACAGTCAAGTGGTAGTGGGCATCAAAGTTTAAGAATGAATTTTGGGAGAAGATTTTAAGGAAATTATTTTCTCTAAAATGGTAATTTTTCCCCTGTAGATTTGGAAAGAGTTACCACTCTTCTGGATTAATGCCAGGCCACCTCAGCCCCATTTGCCACTGGGCAGTTGGCTATAATGCACTGGATTTGGGTCAACCACCTGAAAGACTATTAAAGTATAGGCCTAACAAGATATTAAGAAGTAAGCAAAATGGTAATAACTGCCACCCAGTTACCCCAATCACCTGTTCCTACTAGAAACAGCATTTAAAGGTGGAAATCTTTAAGGATTTTTCCAAGCCTGAGATTCCATAAACTGTACATCTCTAGAATTCCTTTGCCAGAGAGTTCTTATCAGTGGCTTAAAATCATGGAAATTTGCTGAACCAGTAGACAAATGTAAGCAGTCTTACACTAAAAATCCAATGCAGGAAGTAAAAAGGGTCTTCTACCAGAAAAGCAGAAGACGTACAGACATTTAGAGCCGAGAGAGCAAGAGAGAGACAGACAGAGAACATTTTATATGAGCACAAACTAACATTTTAAGCAGTTCAAGGGCATGGTCTGCAGTATAGACCCTGAAGTATCATCTCCTCCCTTATGTATTGGTATTAAGGGGAAAATGAGGAATGGGACCTTGACTCTCCCCAGGTGAATGTCGTTTATTTAAAAACTTGTGTGATGGATTGTCTTGTAACCAAAAACAGATGATGGAAAAGGACATCATGCATGCTCAGAAAAGAGATTCTCCAGAAGGCGGGGCCCTTGATTATGTGACCAGACCCCAGAGCCGTGCAAGTACAGGGGACTTACAGGCAAGGTACATGCTGTGTATCCTGGAATGGGTACCACCTCTGGTGGTTCCAGGGATGACTTCTCATGACCCATATAATAAAGTCTAACCTCACCGTGGCCTGCAAGATCCTAAATGACTGGACCTCCAGGCCCCCAGCCAAGCTCCTAGTGCTTTCCTTCCCATTCACTAAGCTCCAGACACGCTGGCTCCGTGTTGCTCAAATACACTAAACGTATTCCAACCTCGGCGGCTTTACACCTGCAATTCCCCCAGTTCTTCACCTACCCGGAGACCTTTCCTCACCACTCCATGTTAAGAGAATTTCCATCATTCCCACCCAGCCACGCTTTCCCATTTCTCTGCTTCATTTTCTTCAAAGCACTTGCTGACATCTGAAATTAAAGAAGGTACATACTTTATTTGCGAGGGGGGCGGCGCAGAGGGAGGGGGAGAGGGAGTGGGAGAATATTAAGCAGACTCCATGCCGAGCACGGAGCCCACTGTGGGGCTCGTCTGTGAGATAATGACCTGAGACAAAACCAAGAGCTGAATGGTTCACTGACGGCTCCACCCAGGCTCCCCAAGACTGTACATACTTACAAAATCTGCCTCTACCACTAGAATATAAACTCCACAAAAATGGGACTCTTTTCTTTCTCAATTATGACACGAATGAGGTGAAAGAGTGTATCACCCAGAGAGACAACTCTTGGAGCTACACATGCACCCTGTTTGCTCCTTTAGACTTTCATTCATTTGAAAAACATGTATTACCCACCTGCCCTGGGCCAGGTACTGTTCCAGGTGCTGAGGACAGCACTGAACAGTATCCCTGGACCCCTGGAGCTCACATTCTAGCCTGCAGAGATAGCCAATAGCCAAAAAGAACAATGCCAGGTATACCATGAAGAAAATAAAGCCAGGTATGAAAAAAAGATACTTAGGCTGTTATTTTATATGGGGTCTTCAGCAAATGCTTCTCTACAGAAGTGACACGTAAGCAGAGACCTAAGAGAAATGAAAGAACTACTATATGATACTGGACAAGAGTAGCCATTACTCCATGCAGAATACATAGGAAGTCCCAAGGCCCTAAGGTGGGAGTACGCTTGGCATGGTCAAGAACAGCAAAGAGGCCAGGGTGGCTGCAGTAGTGTGCCTGAAGGGGTCAGAGGTTGGAAATGATGCGGGATGGTTAATAGGGCCACATCCACAGAGAGAAGCTGTGCACACGTACACTTAGGTCTCCGGGGACTCAAGCAAGGCCCTGGGAAAGCAGGACTTCCAAGGTTCCGGCATGAATCTCATTACTTGCCCAGATGTCCACATTTATGGCAGGCAGCCTTAAGGGCTGTGTCAGATTTTCAATTCTCCTGGAAAGAGGCAACAAATAAGGAGGAGAACTCCTTCTTACAAGTGTTGCAAGCCTGGGGGACCCCGGGGAAATCTGGGGAACAGGTGGAGGTTAAGATCCTTTGTGACTCAGCAAATAAAGAGACTATGGCCTTATTGTGACCTTGTTTAGGTAACTTCAGATTAGCGAGAACTATATGTTTATGAAACAGATGTAGGAATACATTTGTATGTGTGCATGCGTGAACACGCTCTATTAAGTCTCACACATATTTTCTGACATCTCAGTGGGGACAAAGGAGGAGTCCACACCGAAGCCTTCATTTTACAGAGGAAAGTAAGACGCAGAGAACTGAAGTCACTTGCCCAAGAGTGCACTGATGTTTAAGAGTTGAAGTCTCGCTCTGCCTTTGTCTTCCCGTCTGAGCTCCTTTAGCACCGGCCCATGATAACATATGCGATCCACACAGTTTAGGCAGATGACATCCCCATCCAAAGAAGAGACAGTGAATTCAGCATAAGGAAGAACTCTGAGCCGCTGTCTTGGTGCCAGTGCGCCGAAGAGGAGGACTGGCTGCCGTGGTTGACGCCTTACTCCCGTTGCTCTATACCACACTCTTCCTTCCTTCCAAACTTCCTTCCTCCTTCCAGGAGGCTAGTCAGGAGCTAGGCAAAGCAGGATGGAATACTTGCTTGAATTCTTCTCTCCCAAATTGATCCTTCAAAGCAGAGTTCAGGGGCACCTGGGTGGTGCAGTCAGTTAAGTGTCTGACTCTTGATTTCAGCTCAGGTCATGATTTTGGGGTGGGACTGAGCCCCGCACTGGGCTCTGTGCTCAGCAGGGAGTCTGTTTGTCCTTCTCCCCCTGCTCCTCCCCTTGCTCGCACATGTGGACTCTCGCTCTAAAATAAATAAATAAAATCTTAAAAAAAAAAAAAGGCAAGAGTTCAGCCAGTGTAGTCCAAGACCGTGTGGCCGAGGGCTGCACTGTGCACGTGTCTGTGTTGTGCACACAGGCATGTCAGCAACTGACCTGTCACTTGGCATCAGCCCACCTTCTTTGATGATCTTCGTAAGACCAAGCCTGGCGGAGATGATTGGCCTACACAATAGGATCACGTTCCTCTTCCTCTTCTCACACGTTTACGTCAGTTTCAATCTGGCTGTCGGCTTGGATGTGCTTGAAACAGGGGTGATGTTACTCAGGAGTCACTAACATCCCTCCTCTTCTTCACACCCTTTAAACAGCATTACGTTTCAGTGTTCTTTTCTCTTCACTTTTCACTCTCCCCATCGTATGTGCTCTCATGGCGTATTAGTCAGGGTTCTCCAGAGAAACAGAACCAACAGGATACATACAGATATAGATAAGAGAGGATTTATTATAGGAAGCGCTTCATGTGATGACGGAGGCTGAGAAGCCCCACGTTCTGCCGTCTGCAAGCTGGAGACCCAGGAAAGCCGGTGGTGTGATTCAGTCAGAGTCTGAAGGTCTGAGAACCAGATTGCTAACATGTTACTCCCAGTCTGAGGCTACAAGCCCAAGAACCTGGATAGGGGGACAGTGTGTGGTGGGGGTACAAGCAGCTTGTGTAAGCTCTGGAATCTGAAGGCCAGAAAAACAGGGGCTCCAATGTCTGAGGGCAGGAGAAGATGGACGTCCCAGGTCAGGAAGAAAGAGGGAGAGGGAGGAGGTGTGAGTGAGAGAGAAAGAGAGAGAAAGAGACAGAGAGAGGGAGAGAATTTGCCCTTTCTCCATCTTCTTGTTCCAGTCAGGCCCTCAACAGATTAGATGATGCCCACCCACGCTGGGGAGGGTGATCATTACTAAGTGTACTGATTCAAACGCTAATCTCAACTGGAAACACCTTCACAAAGGAACGCAGAAATAATGCTTTCCCAGCAATCTGGGCATCCCTTTGCCCAGTCTGGCTGACACATAATGTCACCCATCACACATGGTCCTCTGATCACATACTGACCAACTGCAAACCCTAACAGCAACTCTGAACCCCCTTCTGACTTCCGAACCCAGGGCAGCGTGCCCGTGATCTTAAATGGAGCACGGTCTGTCTGAGTCCTTTCCAACCCGGCCCCCCACTCCCTCAAGGAAACCGTTCCTCTTCCTCCTGTATTCAGTGAGGAAGCTGCACTACCGTCAACACCACTTCCCCAGCTGGAAACGCTCCTCCCCTCCCCTCTCTTCCTACAGTGCTCACTGCGCCTTTCTCCTGTCCCGTGTGCCCTGGCCTCTACCACCGCTGCCCTTGCCCTTAGCCCATCTCCCACCTAGACATTCACATCAGAATCCTAATCACTCTCTCGAACACTTGTCAAACCCACCTGCAAGAGGCTCTAACTCACTGTTACTGAGTCTCTTCAGAAGAACGAAGGACGTTCCCGAACAGGAACCCAACAAGGTCTGAACATGAACACTGGTCGTAGAACAGCGCCTGTCAGAGTTTCTGCTTGGAGGGTGACAGTCAGGTATGTGAGTGCTGGTATGTGCTTGAGAAGGAAGTCAACCTCACCCCTTTTATAGGCACGTGCTCCGTAAGAGGGAAGGAGCGTCAGTACACTCCAGATTCGAAGGCCTCTTTGGGGGGGACTCTCTCCTTAGATGACTTTCAGGCCGGGCGACCTCTCTGAGCTCTGCTCTCCCCGTGTGTAAATTCAGATGTCCGTGCTGCCCACGTGGCCGCACTGTTGTCCTAAGTGTGTTCGTGTGTGCGGCCTAACTCTGAGTAAATGACCCAGGATCCTATCTTTTCCTTGGTACCACCTGCCTCTCCCTCAGCCACCCCTGACCGGAGCGGGAGAGGCCGGACCATCTCGCCGACACGCTCAACTCCAGGGGGTTTGAAGGTAAGCAGCCTTTTCTTCGGAGCCCCGAGCCGGGGTGTCAGGCACATGCCCCCACCGGCTGGCTGACATATGTGGCCTGCTGCAGACTAATTTCTTCTGACATGTTGCCTTGAATGCACAGTCACAGAGCATGTGCTGAAGTGCTAAACACCCCCAAACTGTGCCCTTTCCAATCTGTGAGCGCTTTTTCGTGGGTCCCGGCTTTTTTTTTTTCCTCAACCTGAGGCATTATAATGGAGAAGCACATGGACACTTCACTGAGGCAATCTGTCATCCTGCAAGTGCTTAATCGCAGCCGCAGTACCTGCGTGTCCCGCTCAGTGAGGGAGACGCCACCAAACAGCTGCTCTCCTGTGCAAGTTGTGGCCGCATTAATGAGGCTTCAGACAAAGAACTGACTGTGTGGTGTGTGGTGCGGGCTCTGCACGCAGGCTGGCGGGAAAGCAAGGAGCGACAACCACACTCGAAAATCACTGCGCTTCATCTGCAGAAATTGGTTTGGGGTCCAAACGAGCGAACACGATTCTTGCTACTTGCGCCCTCGGAAAGGTGGGATCATCCCTCGGCCGTCCTCAACGATCACGACAGCCGGCTAGCAGTTATCTGGCACTACGGAGTTTACAGAGCGTTTGCACACTTTGAACCTTACTATGACCCAATAAAGGTATTATTTCACAAATGACGAAATCGAGTCCTTGAGCGATTCAACAACAATCCAAGTTCACGTGGCTAATAAAAGCCAGGGCAGCACTCAGATCAAGCTCCGTGTAATTCCCGGTGTCGTGACTCTGAAAACTGATCACCAAACTTGCTCCCAGCTCCTCCGTTTACACGGAGATGTCACGGCAACAGCTAAAGAGGAAGCCTCGGAGGGAAGGAGCTTCTCCATGAAGATTTTAAGTACCTTTGCCAGGAAGTAAAGGGAAAATGCTAGGGCATCAGACTTTCAAAAAGTCTTACCGTCACACCACCAAGGAGGTCACTCCTGGGACTTGTCTGTGGTGACGCTGTAGGAACGCTAAGTTCCTCATCAATACCCTATGCTAGCAATCCAGGAGAGTAACCACCAAAAACAGCAAAGAGTAGAGAACAGAGGCAGAAATCAACCCCCAAACTACTACTTCCTCTTCCACTACTAAGGCAGTAATACAAATAAAACAGAAAGAGCAAAATAATACTGTTAGTAAGCAGCGTTTCCTTAGCCTCTGCCATGTGGTAACACTTGGGTGTTTGCATTCGTTACTGGCCTCTCTCAACAACCCAGCATACGGGTACCGTCATCCCCTTCGTACAGATGAAGATTCTGGGCTCCGAGAGAGGGGAGAAATATGCTGGAGGTCATAGAACTTGCACACGGCAGCCTCTTCATTCCAAGGCTGCTTATCTACCCGTCTGTGTTTACCGCCTCTAAAGGAGACAGGCCATCTCCAGACTCGTGACTAGTGTCCAGGAGGTCAGGACGTGCCCATGACCCCATCTGGCCAAGGCTGAAAAAGACTAAAGGGGTGCCCCACTGTTTCTTCTAGGCATCCAGTAGTAACCATTATTCCCTGACATCTAGAGAATGGGTTTCAATCGCCTGCTTTTTACCTTCTGGTTGCCAAGAAATAATGGACAAAAGGACAGGTTCCCCCCCCCCACCAAAAAAAGAAAAGAAAAAACCTGGCCTCAGGTGTGAGTTCAGGTGATCCCTCTGACAGTTGTTTTAAAATATCTAAGTATGTGCACACACACCCACATCTGTGTCACACGGAGGATGCGAGCAGAGAACGGTGGGCTGATTACGTGTCCTTTTCTGCCTCCTGACAGCTATGAAACCACAAGTGGGTAGATTACAGTTGAAGATAAAAATAGGCATTATGCTGCCGCCTTCCCTTCCCAGCTTTTTAGTTGCTCCAGCTTGAAAGCATATTGTAGCATTTTATTGTAGTCTGGGCTCTTGTGGCTTCTCTTGATTGTGATTCCTTTTTGGAAAACTAGAACCGTTCCCTCTCCATGGAGAAATGAAGTCAAGTGTGAGTGAGAGAAAGGCGACAGAGTGTGTGTGCGTGTGTGTGCGTGTGTGTGGACATGTGTATGCGTGTGTGTGCGTGTGCCTGCGTCCCTCCCAGAGCCTCTGACAGAAGAGAGGAGGCAGAGTGTGAATCTGAATAGAGCGGAAATTGGAAATTGACACAGCTGTTTTTGTTTAACTATAACCGTTTTTAGAATTTCAGGATGCACTGCTTCCAAACGAGGCAGCCCACTCAACCCTGGGATTCAACATTAGGGGGCGGATAGGATTTGACGCTCTGGACGTATCTAGATACCCCTTACCCCGGCCGGCACTGCCGGTCACTCGGTACCACGCGCGTTCATCACCCTCCAAGTCTGGCAATTAAACTGGATTCTGCAAAGTACTTACGCATCAGGTCTCATCCCACACCCCTTCAACTCATCACCTCCATTCTTCCTCCTCAGTTTTTATCTTAGGGTCACTTCAAACACAGCCAAGTGCAGTGTTCAGTGTATCTCAATTCAGGCTCCCTGAACCATTGCATCCCCGAATCGCTGTGGGAGTGTTTTCTAATACACATTCCTGCACTGCCGCCCCCCCCACCCAACAGGTCTACTGGATTTGAATCTATCATGAATATGAATTTTAACAACCTCTCTGGTTTATTTCCATAAACACTAAACTTTCCAAATGCCTGGTAAAGTGGCAAAGAAAAAAAAAGACTTTGGTGTTACACTTGCCTGGTCTTAATACAGGCTCCACCACTCCGCCCCTAGGGAGAAAGGAGAGACCCAGATGCTACGTATTGCTACATATGCTACACATCCAAGCTTGAGGACCTTGGTCAACTTACACTTTCTGTGGGTTCTGAACATTTATCTGCAAAACGAGGAAGAAATGGTACCTGATGTATAGGGTCATTGTAAGAATTGAGAAAACATACATATTAACATAGGACGGTGGTTCTCACCTGGGGATGGGATGATTTTGCCCACCGAATGCCTGCAAATGGCAATGTCTGGGACAGTTTGGGTTGTTACCTTTGGGGTGGGGGCGAGGGAGTGCTACTGTCACTTAGAATAGAAACCAGGGATCCTGCTAGACACCCTCCAAGGCACAGAGCAGATAATAAAGAATTGTCATCCCCAAATGTCAACAGCTGACATTTCGAGAAACCCAGGCATCGAGCCCAGCACTCATGCCTGGCTTTGAATTCTGGGTGCCGCCAGCCTAGCTGTGTGATCTTGGGCAGGTCACTCAGTCATCTGAAGCTTTCATCCCTTCATCTGTAAAATACAGCTACAAACACCTGCCTCGCCAGGGTTCAATGAAGGAATTGCTGAGAAACGCCAGGTACTTTTTCGGGAGGGTCCTTTCTCCTATTTCCTCACCTTTGCCTACTTCAAAGTAGGCACATTCACAAGGAGCTAGGAAGCCTGAGGCTTCCTCACCTTTAATTTGTCAAGAGAGGTACTTTGTGAGTTGGCGAAGGCAGAGCACAGATGGCCCGTCATCTGAGCATGCATGCATGGCCAGGCCCGGTTACTGAGGCTAGGAATCACAGGGCCCCCTGCTGGGCCAAGGCCCCAGGGCCATCCCCAGACAGCCACAGGCTCAAACACTTGCCCTGAATGCACTATTAACCCCGTGGTGTTATTTTAAAGTAACGGAGAACCAGCTTATTGAGAAGGTACCAAACCTAAAAATAAATCCAGCTAACGAGGTGCGGTTTCTGACCTGGAGAGAACAGTAACACCGTACCCTCTAACATTAGGCTATTGGATCTAGAAGCCCCCTCCGAACTGACGTCAACTACTCAACTGCCGACAGAAATGGAAGAGAGCAGAGGTGTGCAATGATTTCAATTGTCTGTGTGACCTCAGAATGCAGAGGGTCAAGGATACACAGGCAAGACTTTGCCGATGCTTCTGCATGTGCCGGGGTTTCTGGGTGCCCCACCTCACATCCAGTGTGCCTCTACTATCAATGGGGTAGGAGAGGCCTGGGATTTCACCTTGTCGAGGGACTTTAACATATAATGGTCCCACACGTAGGACAGGGCCCAGATCTTTCTGTTAACTTGCACTTGAAGAAGTGAGACACAGACCCACTGGTCCCCTGCATTTCTCTCTCAGTGTCAAGGCTACTGGGGTCATTGTCATTCCTCCCCCTCCCTAGCACAGTTGATTCTACCTGACCCTCAGGCAACCGAACACACTTTGGTCCACCTTATGGGCTCAAAGCACAAAATGACCACAGGCACAGTTCAGGCCCCCCCGGGGGGGGTGGTAAAGGAGAAGAAAAAATGACACCCCCACCCCCAAGATTAAGGGCTGCTGTGCCCTAAGAAAAGATACAACTCAGAATCAGGTTTCTTATTCTTTGTTATTTGAACACAGTCACGCACGCCGCTCCTGGGAAGGGGTGGAAGGGAGCAGGTGAAGGGCCCTGCTATGGGATTTGTGCTCCGGAAAGAGATGGAAACAAGCAAACACCACACGACTGCTGCCACAGCATGGAGCCCGCGATGAAGTCAGCGGGCAGGTGCCGCCTCGCTCGCTCTCCCTCATCCTCAGCACGCACAGCTGCATCAGCTCTTACTTTTCATTCCAGTCAAACAAACTGTAAATTCATCCTGCTCATCAGGAAGTCTCCCGTTAAGGAAACGAGACTCTGACTGATCCCAGCAGAGCGCCGAGGCCAGAGAAGCCGCTGCCGCCTGGCCGGCGCTTGCTCAGGAGGAGGCTTAGCCACGCCGACGGAAGGCTGCTCCTGTCTTTCCCAGGTGAACGCAGCGCCGTGGCCGCCCGGGACCCTGCGAATCAAGGGTCCCTGCCTACAGTCCTTAGGTCGCTGTCACCTTTGATCGAGGGCCGAGACTCCCCATCTGCTCTGAGCAGGGACGAAATGCAATCTTTACAACAGCCCTGGAGGTGTGTAAGGAGTATCTTCAGTTTAGTGAAGTTTAGAGGAACAAACTGAGGCTCCGAGAACAGAGAAGGGCCTCTTTCCCCCAAGGACGCCTCATCAGCCATAAAATTCACTTTATATTGAAATATGTGCAGGTGGTTAAGAAAGAATCTGATCTTGTTACTCCCTTGCTTAAAACCTTCCAAAAGCTTTCCCCTTGCCGGAGGCAATACCTCCCAACCCGGGCTGCACACCGGAATTACCTGGGGAAATGTCAATGTCCTGGCCCCAGCCCAGCCCATTTAAGCCTAGAATGTATGTGTGGGGGTGGAATCCAGGCTCCACACTGGAGGTTTCTGAAAGCTGCTGAGCGCTTCTCAAGCGCAGTCAAGATTAAGAACCACGGCCCTAAGGGATTAGTGTCAGGCTCCTTAACATCTCTTGCCAGGCCCTCCGCAGCCAGGCCCTGGCTCATCTCCTTCGCCTCACCTCCTACCGCCTGCCCCACTTTACCCTCAGTGCCTCATCCACCCTGAGCCAGCTTGGGTTTCTCCAGCGGGTCACACACTCAGGCCTCTGCTTCTGTGCTCTGCCCTCTACCTGGAACACCCCGCCCTGTCTTCTTCACCTGCCTCATTTCTGTTTTTTCTTTCAGACTGAGTCAGCACTGCCTCCTCTAGGAAACTGTCCCAGACACGAGCCGGGAATCCTCCTAGGTGCACGGCATGAGCGCGCCTTTCCACTCCAATGATCCCAACTGATCTTGCCTCGACTCCTGTTACCTGGAGTGAGTGCCTTGGCCAGGTCAGAGCCTGTGCACCTCCTCGCTCAGCACACGGCAGCAGAGCACTCACACATTTTGTTGGCTCAGAAGAACGGAAAGCACACACGTGGATAACTGTGCACTGATGGTCACAGTAGCATTATTCACAATAGCCGAAGGTGGTGGGGGAGGACCCAAGTGTCCAGCATGAGAAGGATGGATAAACAGAACGTGATACAGCCATACAATGGAATAGTATTCAGTCTTCAAGAGGAAGGAAATTCTGACACATGCTATAACACGGATGAACCTTGAAACACTAATGTTAAGTGAAATAAGCCAGACACAAAAGGACAAATGCTCTGCAATTCTACTCACATGAGGAGCTGAAAATAGGCAAATTCACAGAGACAGAAAGTAGAAGAGAGGTTACCAGGGGCTGGTAAGGGAACAGGGAATGGGGAGTTATTGTTTAGTGGGTACAGTTTCTGTTTGGGATGATGAAAAAGTTCTGGAAACGAATAGTGACGATGGTTTGCACAGTACTATTGATGCACTTAATGCTTATACTAAATTGTACACTTAGAGTGGTTTAAAATGGTAAACTCTGCTGTTGTGTATATTTTACCACAATTAAAAAAAAAGTTGGTTGCATAAACACATCACATGACACTTAGAAGACATCTAAAGCTATCCATGGCCTTTCAGACCCAATGTGATCTGGTCCCAGCTTTCCATTCTGATCTCATCTCCTGCCCTTTTCCCATAATCATTCTTCTCTGACCCTATCAGTCTCCTTTTTGTTCTACAACTACACTGGACTTCTCTCCTCCTCAAGTTCATTGCATTCCAGTGCTTAAAATGATCTTCCCCACATCTCGTGGCTCTTCCTTCCCTTAACTGTCATGCCCACAGAACTGCTTTCCGTGATCACTCCCTTTCAAACTGCTAACCCCACTCCACCACTCAAATTACTCTCTTAGTTAGATAATGCCCGCTGATGTAACACACAAACCCCAGGATCTCCACGGTTTAGAACAGTTCTAAACTTCGGCATGCATCAGAATCATTTGCAGGACTTGTTCCAACACAGACAGCTCCAAGTTTCTGATATTGTATGTTTGGGATTTGGCCCAAGAATTTACATTTATATCAAGATCTCAGGTGATGCTGACACTGCTGGTTAAGGGAGTCACTGGCTTAACAAAATTCGAGTTGATTTCTCACTCATGTAACAATGAATGCAGGAGGCACACCAGCAGGGAAGCTCTCCTCCACGCAGTGATTCACGTACCCCATCCTATGGCTCCACTATTTTTAACAAAGGAAGCCCGGGGTTGCCCGAGGTGCTGTCTTGTTCCAAGCCAGCCAAAATGGGAAGAGCACAGAGGACCACAAGTGGTCGGTTTTTATGGGTCAGGCCTGGAAGGGGCACACGTCACTTCTTCACACATTTCAATGGCCAGAACGCAGTCAGATGGTCACAGCTGGAGTGCAAGGCAGGTTGGAAAATATAGTCTATCTTTGTGTTCATGAAGAGTAAATGGGATTGGTGACGCACCATACCCAGGGGCCCCTTACGGCACTATGTTTGTCTTCATAGGCTTATCTCCACCTGAAATTACGTCACATATTTATTTGCTTGCCTTTTCACTATCTTCCCACACTAGAGGGTAAGCTTCATGAGGGCAGGGTCTCTGGCTTGTTCACCACTGTATCTTTAGCACCTGGTACAGTGTTGGGCACATGGCAGGCACCAATAATTATTTCTTAATTTACTAAACGCACTTTTCATGGAGTCCTCTGTCTGACGATCTTCTATTGCCTGTTCTTTTGGATGATCCTGAAGCCATGTTCCTTTCCTTGCTTATGTCACTGGGCCCCTGCCATTACACCAGGCCCATCTTTATGCTAACAGATAGGGTCTGCTTTTCCAATAGCATTAGGAAAATTTTGTTGCCTTCTCAACTACTCCGTCTGGGCGAGCCAGTCCTGCTAGCTACCGTCCCCAGGTCCCTTTCTAGTTTACCCCAGTGGCCTTCATTGTCAGAGAGAGAAAAAACCCAAAGGATGTTCTTTCCTAGCCAGGCTGAGGACCCATGAGCTCGTCTAGCACAAAACAAACTCTACATGGGGTTATGGTGACGAAGACAAACACAGAGCTACCCTGTGGGATTTGGACTCGAGGAGTTTAGAAAGTCACCAAGGAGATATAAAAGAGCAAGTCTACAGAGAGAAGCAGACACACCAGGACAGTGAAGTGGTGAATGTCAAGAAGGAGAGAAGTATCTTGGATCCCCACAGCCTTCCTGTTTCATTTGAAGGATATCCTTAAAATGAACTCATTGTTTAAGAGGGTCTCAGTGAGTCACTGTTCCTCATCTGGTCGGGAGCCTGACTAACCCAAGCCAGCACCTGCTGGCAAAATGGCCAAGAGCTCAGCAAGGCAGCTCACTGAGGAGTTGTCACATTCATAGGCCACTTAAAGAGTGCCACGGGGTGAACTGCGCCCCCAGAGACGGCATCTGGGAGGATAACTCCACACAAGTTCAGACCTTGTCATCGCAGACCAAGAATCACACAGCAGTTTCCGTACTCCCTTCCTCATCTCTTCTGCACCCACCACCACATTCACCTTTCACGAAGCACAAAGTTCATTCTGTCACTGTCCTGTTCCAAGTCGTCCACTGTTCTCCATGGGTGACAGAACTGACACTGCATTTGCATCTGTGAGATAGGAATTCTCCTGTATGTACATGGTCTTGCTCATTCAATCCTCAGAACAACAAAGTAGGTCCTACCACCTTTATTTTGCAGCTCTGGGGACTGGGTCATAAAAAGATTAAATAAATTGCCCACAAACCTGTTCGTTCATTCATTCATTCATTCACTCATTTATTCATTCATGCATTCACTGAAACAGATATTGTTTGAGTGTCAACCATGTGTCAGGAATTGTGCTAGATGCCAGGATTATAGTGGATAATTTCCCAGATAATTTTAAGAGTACTAAGATACAATGCAGCGTGATCAGTGTTGGGCAGGGAACATGCGTGCTAAGGAGGCAGACTGCAGGGGCACCAGGCCTCGCCTCCCTAGTCAAGCAAGCCTTCCTCAAGGCAGGTTCATTTAAGCTGAAGTCTGAAGTTGGGGAAGTTATTGAGGAAGTTAACCTGGTGGCCAGGGGTCTGCCCAGAGCCTCGTCTCATACTCTGAATGTCCTAGACTGATGGATGGACTGTCAGGGAGGGAATGAGGGAGGAGTGGAGGGGGTAAAGGGAAAAACAAAAAAAATACCTATTAATTGTCAATGATATTACCAAAATGTGTTCTAACTCCTATCCTTGGGGCTTACAGCAGTTCCTGTGTAATTTGAAACTAAAATCTATTTCCTTACCTAGAAGCGTCTCTTCCATCTTATACACACATACACACACACACACACACACACACACACACACGCAGTCTCATTGCTGGTCTGCTGGTAGTGTTAATTATGTTCTCCATAACACATTCCTGATTGCACAGAATTAAATAAGGCAGGTGTGGAGGTGACAGAACAGAAGAAGATATGACTTATATGACAGACTGATCTGTTTGGTGGGGGACAGGGTGAAAACAGCAAATGTTATACATGGAGATTAGAACAAAAAGCACAACAGAGTCACACTTTTATAAAGATAAATAAAATCAAACTGAAGATGATTTTTGCAGTTTCTTCTACTATAAATGTAGTCTGAGCACACCGTCGTACAGTTTTTCAGCCTTTCAGCAGCTTCTGATTTACCTTCTAAGATGGCACTAAATTAATAGAGAGAACTATTTTGATAGAATATTCAATTTTGCATTTACAACTTGAAGGCTGATTCACAATCACCACTTCTCCATTAGAGGGAAAGGAGAAGGTATAAACACTTTTACTCTGTAAGAGCTTTACCCAGTAGGGACAAAGATGAAAAATAAATTCCAGATAAAAAAGCAGAAGTAGAAAATCTAGGCACATATGCCAGACTATCAGCCCAAACTGAATTAACTAAATTTCATAAATTATTAAATAGCTGTGAGCATGGGCTATCCCCAAACCAGAAAGCCTAACTTGTAGTACTGGAAATGCCTCCCTTAGAAGCAAAAGCCTTTCATAACTACAGTCCTATCCTTGTATGCTGGAACTGGATGTTCACCAAACCACGTTTCGTTTCTTCTGGGGGCCACCTTCTCTCTCCACATTCCCAGCCTCCCATGAGATCAGCTTTGGCCTTGAGACTGAGTTTTGGCCAATGAAACATGAATGGAATTCCTACGAAGCCTGGAGCCATGAACAACTACACGGACCACAGACATCCACATGCCTCTGCCCTGGTCTGCCTTGGACTGAAATGGGAGGGAGCAACTGCATTAAGGCACTGAGCGTTGGGTGTGGTTTTTATGGCAGCTAATGAAACCTAAGTAATACACACCCAAGGCAGAAAGGAAACCCGGGCCACCAGAGCAGGCTACGATGCTGTAGGCCACGAACGGGTTAACCGCAGTGTCCCAAACGGTTCCGCTAGGCACTGAGAGTCGAGGAACTTCATATTCAGATACTCTCAAGTGTTTGAATGACCTTCCGGCGGCCAGGGCATTTAAAAGGAACCAGGTTATAAAACAGGAAGAGGTCAAAAGGGAATATGAATAAAGGCGGCCCAACGGGTACCTGAGATGCCGACCTGAGCTTGTGAGTTCCTGCGAGTTGAGATCATGTCTTTAGCTTAAATACCTCATCCGTGTACCAACATCTACCGAACACAATCAAAACCTCTTGAGCTGGCACCTCACTCTCCGTGATCCATTCCTGCCTCCCTAACTTCCTCCTTAACCACTGTCCATCCTCCGCTGACCTAACCTGCATTATATGTGTATCCCGAACAAGCCCCACCTCTGGGGGAGCTTACGAATAATCGTCCCTCTGTAAGGTGTGCCCTTCGCCTACCTTATCTGCCTCCAAAATTCACAATCACTTTTCCAGGTTAAGCTTAAAGACATCTTGTTTATTTTGCTGAAATCTGTTTTCCCTCGGAAGCATGCTTCTTAAGCTGGGTTCCCATAACCCTTTATGACCATTAACCATATGTATCACAGCGCTTAATCCTTAAAATCTTAATTCTTGCTCTTCACGCTCATCCTTGGCTAGACTCACAGGTCCTCAGTGAGAATCGTGTGTGACTGGGTTCATTCCCCTTGGCCAGTCAAGTATCCAGCACAACACACACACACACACACGTGCGCGCGTATCAAACAATAGGTGTATGATTGAGTTGAAAATAAGGAGCTCCCTGGGGTATACAGCACAAATGTGACTGGAGACAGTGGAACACGAAAGATTTTCCAGAAAACCAAGAACTGTACCATCAAAAGAAGCCCACTGCAACCTTTGAATAAGATTTGTTACAAAGACTGTCAGTCCATCTTAAGGCTGAATTATACAGGTCTATAAGCACAGTCATAAAGGAAAGCAGACTTGAGGAATCGAAGCTTTAGAAAATGTAAATAGTGAAAATGTCAATTTAAAAAAAGGAAAATAAATCTGGATCAAAGGACTTTTTGACCCTCAAAATGCCACTCCTTCCTGCCTTTATATTTTAAAAAGATTCGTTTTTCCCCTTAAGCAAAACAGGCCTTTATTTCACCATTAAAATGAAAATATTAGAAATACCCTATGTGTCCAAAAATAGGGAAATGGTTAATTACACAGGATTAATTCCAAGAGAAGAACTTATAACAATAGCATGGGAGGGGTGCCTGGGGGGCTTAGTCAGTTAAGCGTCTAACTTCAGCTCAGGTTCTGATCTCAAGGTCCTGGGACCGAGCCCCGTGTCAGGCTCTCTGCTCAGTGGGGAGTCTGCTTCTCCCTCTCCCTCTGCTGCTCCCCCTGTTCATGCTCTCTCTCGCATATAAATAAATTTTTTAAAAATCTTTAAAAAAAATGGCATGGGAAAATGTTCACTAGAATGTTGACTGCAAAAAAAGGAGTGAGATACTATATATCTAAAGCATGATCTCAGCAATATATATAAAGTACATTTCTATATCTAGATGAAATAATGGAATGAAATGCAACAAAATGGTGTGATTGTGGTTTTATCAGAGTAGTCAAAGGCATGGATGGTTTTATTTTCTTCTCTAGGTTTTTAAAATATTTTCCAGGTCTTCTACAATGTATGCAGAATACGTTAATAATTAGAAAGTAATGCGAAAACGCTCCCAGGTCAGACTGTCTGGATTTGAATCCTATTCCCACTTGGTAACTGTGTGACCTTCAGGTAAGTACTATACTTTCCTGTTGCCTCAGCTTACTCATCTGTAAATGAAGACGATATGCGTTTCCTTTTAGGGTTTTTATAAGATAATGGCAAGATGGCCCATTGAAAGCACTTAGAACAGTGGTGGGCATACAGTATACCTCTCTAAATATTACCCAATAATGTTGCATGGGAAGGAGCCCAGGTGTGCCCTGGAACTTGAGCAGCACCAATATAAGAGGGAAAGAGGATGGGCTCCAATAACAAACTTTGCCTCCTACATAGTTTTACAAAAGCCCCCCCCCCCCCCCCCCCGTATCCACAGGATATGCCTCCCAAGAATCCCAGTGGATGCCTAACATCAAGGCTAGTACGGAACCTTATATTCGGCATGGTATTTCCTATACATACCTACCTATGATAAAGCCAAATTTATAAATTAGGCACAGTAAGAGATTGACAACAATAGCTAGTAAAAAAAAAAAATACAAGTCATCACAAAATACTGTAATAAAGGTGATGTGAATGCAGTCTCTCAAAATATCTTCTTGCGCTGCACTCGCCCTTCTTGTGATGATGTGAGATGACAAAACGCCTGTGTGGGGGATGCCGTGGGCACCTATGACACAGCATTAGGCTACCGCCGACCTTCCGGAGCTATCTCAGGAGAAGGATCGTGTGCTTCCCGACCGTAGTTGGGGGGGGGGGGGTGCGGGGCGCAAGGTAGTGAAAACCAAGGAAAGCAAAACCGTGGAAAGCAGAATGGTGGAGAGTGAAACCACGGATAAGGGGGATGCTACAGTACTCGAGACGGCCCAGGGACTCAAACCTGGCAAGTTACTGGTTCTGCATCATGCAAACCTCCGTCTCTCCTGTACTAACTCGGGTGCCAGGAGAATGATGCAGAGAGGAAGAGACGAGCCATTTTCAACTTTATTCTCCATTGCTTTTGTCCACTTCCTCACCGCCTCCTCTCTTTCATATGTATTTTGTCTTAACTGGCAATTTTGGGCTTAATTGGTAGAACGCGGAGAAGCTGAAGTAAACAAGGCTCAGTGGAATATAAAGAGGAAAAGGGAAAAAAAAGGAAGGCTTGAACGTCAGCCTCGACTCTAGAACCAGAGAAGCAGGTTGGTGTGGAGCTGGAACATACATGACCTCCTCGTGAAGTAGACTCACGTTTCATTTACTGTTCGGATTTTCTCACGGCAGAGATAATTTACCTGCGTTATGATTAAATCCTGCTTTCAGGCTCTCGGCAACGCTTGCCTGCTGTAGTATCGCGAATTTGGGAAATCTGTCTGTATTTAGACAGAGTACCGAAGATAACTAGGGAGGCAAGGAAATCTCCTTTCCCCTCCGACAGTTGCAGAACTGGATCCAATCTGTTAAAGTCAATTGGTAGATTTGCACAAGTAGCCTAATTAGAGATATTCAGATCGCAGGCACAGGTTCCCTTTGCCTTCCAGGTTTAAAAAGAAAAATCAATGTCCACACACGGGAAAAAATTGAGCGCTTATTTCGAAGCCACAAATTACAGCAGTGCCATGCACAGAAAACCAGTAGACAGGCTCTAGGTCAATGCAAAAATACCACCTCATGGGGAAGAATGATTGGAAGGGATGGGCAGAACTTTCACCTCCGGGCCACAAGCTCAAAATGCAGCCCAGCCCTGCCTGTATGATGTTTATAACCCACTGACAGTCCGTGCGAAAAGAGCTGGCTTGAAGACTACATTTCCACCAGAAATCGCCATCCTTTCTGCTGAGAGGCTGCAAAACAGTAGGATCCCCCAAATGAACTCACCTGCTCAGCTCCTAGAGGTGTATTCCAGCTGGCACGGCTGAGTCAAATTGCACATTGCATGCAGTTCATTTCCAGCGTTCCTGACCCAGCTCTGTGGCTGAGCACTCTGGCAAGTTGAGGCTTCCAGGCAGGAATGCAGCCCACAGAGCCTGCCTCACCTCCTGACTTTCAGTCACAGAACTGGAAAGAGGGACCAGAAAATATAAAGGGGAGCCTGAATCTCCTTCTTCCGGGCTCCTGGGGCCCAAACTCCTCTGCAGCACCGAGTCCAGTGACTAAAAACAAGATCTAAAGGTGAAGGATGGATGATCTAATAATTTTCAGGCTTTGTTTCAACAGGAAACTAACAGTTACTAACCATAGCCACGTGCCAGGCACTCTGTTAAACGTTTAATTCAGAGCCTCTAAGCAAAATAACAAAAATAAAAAATGAAGAGACTAGAATGAGGGAAGAGACTCCCTGATGCAAAGGAATCTGCAGGCTTTGCTTTTTTAGCATGCGAGGCAATTTTTACCTCTGTCTCACTCCAAAAAGTATTTTAGGCAACTGAGAGTTAAGTGGTATCACCATCACCATTGCCACCACCACCATCATCATCATCACCACTGTCATCATCATCATCACCATCACTGTCACCGTCCCTGTTTTATACTGTTGGCAACTGAGGCCAAAAAGATAGAAGTGAAATGCCCAAGATCACAGCTAGAAAGTGGCAGGGCCCGTAAGTCAACACAGGCGATCAAGCCAGTGCTTTCTGCTTTACAACATGCTACCTCTTTCTATACATCAGAAACGCTTTTTCCCTAGCCAAGTTTACCCAAAAGCTAGATCCAAATGGAGACAACAGACTGTCTGGTACTGTTTTAAAAACCAGAGGAAAAGAAAAAACAGCTTTTTTTTTTTTTTCCTTTTTGGCACGATAACCCCAATCGCTCAAACTGGTCCATGCTACCTCTGGGAATGCCAAGTCTGCTTGCCATAAGACCTACAGTTTCCATGTTGGATTAAAAATAATTAGCAGCATTGTACAATAAACAAAACAGAATCAGAACCCCGCAATCCTTTCCATGTAGATGGCCAAGAAGAAATAACCTGTCCTTTTGAGAAAAGACCAAGAAAGAGAAGCATCCCAGGACATGGCGAGAACTCAGTAAATGGATGCTATCATTTCCGTTACTGGACCTCAACCTCTGGGAACTGAGATGCAGCACGAGGGCAGTGTTCCAGCACGATCCGTGGAACTTCCCATTCCAACTGCCCGGCAACAGCATATTGCTCACCTCTTGAGGTGCACACGCCCCTCTTGCATCTGAGTAGTCACTCATTTCTATTCTAGGGCCATCCATAAAAGCAAAAAAATCCTCAGAAGTCACAGAGAAGTTGTCTTTTACAGAGTGCCATTCCCTGACCCAAATCAGTCTTTGCCTTTGAATCAGTTTATGTTACCAGTTCTTCAGCAGACTGATGGCTGCTATGGCAACTGCACATCCCTCTGCACAGACACCCGCACAAGTCCTTGATGCGATCCTGGCTTAGTCTCTCTGGCTGCATTCGGTCCATGCCAAAAATTAGGGAATGTTGGGGAAATTAATATCCTCCTGCACTAGAGGCCCTGGGACCACATCGTGGTACAAAGAACAAATGAAGCCTGGTGTGGAAAGCGATGACCGTGCTTACTGCCTGGCAGCCTGGGAGGAGAGGAAATTGAAGAGTCCCCAGCCATGCTCTGGCTATACCACTCACCTTTGGTTTCCACGGTCTCTGCCAAATATCAATGCAGGGTGGACCCAAAGACTGCAAATGCCATTGGGCCATGATCTGGAGTCTTTCAGGAAAGCTTGTCGCTAGGCTAGAAAAAGAACCAGCTTTCCCTTGCATCAGAAAGAGCTGGACACAGATTCTGGTAGACCACCCCTTGGCTGCATGATCTTGGGCAAATCCCGTCAACTCTGAAACCCAGGTTTTCGCACCTACAACACGGAACTAAGCACGGTATCTGCTCTACCTAGTTGTTGTGAGGAGGGTATGAAACCACACCCTGGCACAGCGACAGAGCCCGAGAATTCCCTGTTCCTTTCTTCCTTCTTATCTTCTTTCTTCAGTTTTCTTTAATGCTTTATCTTTTCCACCTGATGAGCAAGACAGGTGATAAGGCTCATTAGGAGCTGGTTCTTTTTTTTTTTTTTTTTTTTAAGATTTTATTTATTCATTTGACAGAGAGAGAGCGAGCCAGCAAGAGAGGGAACACAAGCAGGGAGAGTGGAAGAGGAAGAAGCAGGCTTCCAGAGGTGGAGCCTGATGTGGGGCTCGATCCCAGAACGCCAGGATCATGCCCTGAGCCGAAGGCAGACGCTTAACGACTGAGCCACCCAGGCGCCCCAAGGAACTGGTTCTATGCTGTCCTCTGTTTCTGATTTAGAAGCGTGAGCCTCAAATTCTGCTCAGTGTGTCAAATCTGCTCTATGAAACAGATCAGGGCTTTTGGCTGGTTTCGACCCAAAAGGACAGGCTGGATCCACCAAGGGAGTTTTCCTCTTTCTAGTTCCTCCCCTTTTTTTTTTTTTTTAAAGATTTTATTTATTTATTCGACAGAGATAGAGACAGCCAGAGAGAGAGGGAACACAAGCAGGGGGAGTGGGAGAGGAAGAAGCAGGCTCATAGCGGAGGAGCCTGATGTGGGGCTCGATCCCAGAACGCCGGGATCACGCCCTGAGCCGAAGGCAGACGCTTAACCGCTGTGCCACCCAGGCGCCCCAAGAGAGTGAGCCCAAGTGGGGGGGGAGGGGCAGAGGGAGAAGCAAACTCCCTGCTGCAGGAAGCCCGGTGCAGGACTAGATCCCAGGACCCTGGGATCATGACCTGAGCCAAAGTCAGACCTTAACCGAATGAGCCACTCAGGTGCCCTCTAGTTCCTCCCCTTAACCACTGATCAACTGTCTTTAAAATGCAATTGTTTATTATGAATGAAGCTGGCAAACTAAAATGGGAGTACGGCAATGGCACCCATCCCCAGAAGAGCCCCTCACTTCTCATACTCTGCGCGTGGCTGAGGCTGTGAGCTCTATGCACTGAGGAACCTGCGTTATTAGCAGCCATGCTATTTCCGTATCAGGAGATGCCTGCAGCACTGACGGAAATTCTTCTAAACCATATGTTGTTTTTATGTTTTAACATTGTATATGTATATATAATTTGCATAAATACAAAAATAAATAGCTGTCCTGTATTTCTCTGAAGATTGTAAACTCCAAAGGAAGAGGTAGAAACCCTCCCACATATTGGCCTTAATGGTGCTTGGTACACAGCAAAGAGTCAGCAATGTCGCCAGGCCAAACTGACTCTGGGATTTACCAGTTAATAATTTATAATGCAAATGTTCTCATTTTATGTACTTTTTACCCTCGACAGTGAGAAAGAATGGCATAGTCAGGCGTGAGACCAGAAGTGCCACCACACCATAAAGCAATACCACTTTCATGAGCTCACTCTGAAGATCCCAGGATTCGGGGTCAGGTGGCGATAAAGTAATTCATTGAAAGTAATGCTTTGCTCACAAGGTATAACCAGAGGCAACTGGCGCCTCGGAGAGCAACGTGGCTTTAAAGTCAGAGGGACCTGCGTCCTGGATTCTACGCCTTTCTAAGCCTCAGTCTTGTTTTCTTTAAAATTGGTAGCATTTGTATCTATTTATCTTGTAGGGCTGTAGATGTGATGGCTGGGAGTGCAAATTCCTCAGAGACAAGGGTCACGGCTGGAGTCTTGACCACTCAGAGCTGAGTGAACCTGAGCCAGGGACAGTTTCCTCATCTGAGAACGGGAGGTACCCATGTCCTACTCCATGGGGTTGTTGTGAAGAAGAGCTCAGAGGATCCGGGTAAAGTGCTCAGCATGGGGCCTAACCCATGGAAGAGCTCAGGAACGCAGCCCTAGTAGCCGTTACAGTAGTAAATGATATGATGGATGTAAAGAGCCTGGCTCTCAGGTTTTTTAAATACTGACACTTAAGACACCTGAAAAGCATATGCTGTCAGGAAAATTCCAGACACTGCAAACCTCTTTAGAATCAAAAAGCTGGAGAGGCACCTGTTATAATAAGAAAGGCATCGTCTTATAAATCCATCGTCCCATTGAAATCGTTTCGGTGCCACAGAGCAGCACAGAGACAGGAAGGCCTGGCTTCTGTGTGGCGGTCCTGGCTCTGAAATGTGCCTGCTGGAACACGGGGACCAGCGCTTGCTGTGCTCCGTCGCCCCGGGGGTGGGTGATTACCAGCTACTGCCAAGGATGGTGGGGAGAGGAAACACAAAAGCAAAATTCTAAATGAATCGGTATAACAGGACAGTGCCAAAAAAAGAAGAAAAAAAAATTTCACTGACAGGCTGGCCAACCGCCCCCTAAACGCCATGGGGGGCAGTTCCCTTTGAACAATGGGGCCATCAATGAGGCCAGTATGGCAATTCCGTAAGAGTTAAAGCAATAACTAAAATAATGATTTTTATAGACACCTAGCACAGATCAGATTGCTGGTCATGCTTTTTTTGTTTTGTTTCTTCAAAGATACACCCACGCACCTTTGGCAGTGTTATCCTCAAACGACAAGATGTTACTTCTAAGCTGCAAGACCTCAGGCGCTATCTGTCCTCACCCACACCCAACTGTCTACCATCTTCAGCACCAAACATATCCCTGAAGACAAAAATGGCCCTTCAGTTCCTGAGTCGTTTAAACTGAAAAACCAGTTAAAGTGCCATTCCCAAAATAAAACAGAAACATGGCCACTGGCATGAAATATTTACAGCTGTGAGACCCAAAAAAAAAAAAAAAAATCAGAAGAAAGAAGCAAGCCTTACTTGACCTGGTAGGCAGGGGAATGATGCAGTTGCACAAACAGAGAGCACTTCGTCCTAAAACCCGTCGCTCTCCTGGGATCCCTGCATGTACCCGTCACTCAAGCGGAAGACCCAGGAGTTGTCTTCAGCGGCTTCCTCCCCTCACCCCTGCACCCAGGCACTGACGTAGTTCCATCTATTCCGTGGCTAGCATAACTCCGTGCCTGGGATACCCCTCTGCAGCTCAGGTCCTCCGAGCTCTCCCTGACCAACACAGCCACACTTCTCACTGAGTTTTCTCTATCCTGGGTTTTCCTCATTCCAACTGCTTCTCATAGCCACCAGCATGGCTTGGAAGGTCCTTCAAGCTCCAGCCCGTACGTGCATTCCAGCTTACCCTTTGCCCAGCGCCCGAGGCCCCGCCCAAGCCCGCCATTCACGACACATGCCGAAACCCGTCATCGCCGTGTGCACTGTCGTGCTGTGGTGCAGGCTTTTCCCTCCGCACGGGGCTGTCTCAGCCCCGCACACTCTTGTGTGCATCCTTTAGCACTTACTTCAGATGGTCTCTCTCCTTTCCTAATCCCTCCTGGATCCCTCCTGAGCTAGACTCGGGAGCTCTCTACACTGTGCTCTCCATCCTGGCATGGAGTCTCATCAGAGCACGTTTCATACAATATGGCAACCATCACCCTGTCTCCCTGTCCACTCCTGTGCGCTGTGCTCTATGTGATGGAAGCGTGGCCATAAGAAGAGACATGGGAGAGGCTCAGGAAAACAAGAGGTCTTACACTCACAGATCCTAGAAACAGGAGGCACTCCACGCAACACATGCCAGGTTTTAGTCAGGAGGGACAAGACAGGGGCAGAGGAATGTCTAGGACAGAGCCTTTATTGGGGTCTCCTAAGATAAGGCAAGGCAGGGCAAGGTAAACATTTCAGGATTGGCTAGTTTGAATATTTCCTCCGGCTTTAGGCTATTAAGGTGGTGCCTCGCCACCTGGTATCAGGCTCTGAGATGGTTAGGGAAGAGGGCTATTGCCTCCTGGAGTGCAAAGGATAAAGGAAGTATGGCTCTGGATTGGTTAGTTTGCTGCTCAGAGGCATGCTCCCAGAGCCTGAACACTTTGCCATCTCTAAGAGTTGGCCAGTCCCTGAAGGGCAGTCAATAAAAAAGCCAGAAAGGTTTTAAGATGTCACAACATCATAATATACAGAAAATAAAAAATGTAAACAATACAACTCCCAACCCCCAAACTAATACCTGGTCTCTTCGCTAGCACATTCTTGGCCCCGTTCTAGCACGACTTCAAGCAGGGCTCACAGTCCACGGAGAAGCTGCTATGTACCAGTTTACAGGCTTTCTGCAGCTGGTGCTTTCTGACTCGTCAATGCCCTGACCATGCTGGTTAGGAAGCACTTTGAGCATCATCCCTGATTATAACTGCTTTATATCTATTATCACAGCCCTGTGAGGTTTACGTTATCATTCACATTTTAGAGCTCCAGGAACTAGGCTCAGAGAAGTTAACTACGGAGCCAGAATGTGGAGCCACGTCTACTGACGCCAGACCCTGTGCTCTCGCCTTTCCCTCAGATGCCTCTTTGCTCTGTGTTCTTACTCCCTGACTCAGGCATCTAGAACCATGCAGAGCACCCAGCAGGCATTCACGAAATGCCGAATGAATTACGGCATAAATGGCAGTGAAATCGAATATTTTATACTTTTACCACAGCTGATCAACTCTGTGGAACAAAAGAGTGGAAGGTCTATAACCATGTTTTTAACCAAAAGACAACTCGTAATAACAACAGCTGACTTCATCAAAACGCAGAATGTCCTTCCCTATAGGAGCGATCTCATTCTAATAGCTACTCGCTGAGCGCCTCCCATGGAACGTACCCTGTGCTAAGAGCTTCGTGTCCATTATCTTATTTCATTCCCCCACCAACCCTGCAAGTCAGAAACGATCTCTGTATCCCCATTTTCAATGAAGAACCAGAGGCTCAGAAAGGATATGCAATGCATTTAATGGCTTAGAGATGGCAAATGGCAAAGTAGGGGTCAGAAGTTAGGTCAGACTCTCCAGAATGCCTGTCCTTTCCACTATGCCACATGACCATTTTCTTTTATGTTCATGGATCATTTGCAGGATGAGTGCCCAGGGCAGGAAACAGGACTGCATACTACCTGGAGGTCTCTGAGACAAAAAGGTGCTATATCACCATTAAGTAGCTTCATCAGTAATGGATTATTGTGGCTTCCGTCTTCCGGGCCCAACAGGAGGCTTGGTCATGGGCTCAGGACCCATCTCCTGCTAGAATCTTATTAGTGCTTCCTCTGCACAAATAAGAACTGGTGTATTGTGTTAAATTGACTGACACAAACAACCATGCTTTATCCAGAAATAGAAAATGCAATTTTCTTTAGCAAAATAGAACATAGGAAGTGGTGGGGGTTGAAATGTCATGCACAGAACAAAGGTTTGGCAGAGGAGAAAGGTTAAAATCAATCACCCTACAGGGAGAAGAAAGGTCTGCAGTATTCTGTAGTAATTATCCACCCAAAGTCACACTACAGAATTGGGAGCCATTGCTCCTTAAAACTCTTTAAAAAGGAAAGAAAGAAAAATCCCCAACCCACAACGTTAATGTTTTATTTTTCATGAATCATTTGGAAAGACCGTAGGTATACTACTGAAAATAAGAGAGTGCCATTTAAATAGTCTCACCTCTAGTGGTTGGAAGTGACCTTTTCATACAAGAATGAGGTAGGTAAAAACCCAAACTGTTCTCTCAACAGAAACTACACCAGCATATTACTACTCTGACTTGTATATGCTAGAGGAAGTGACAATTAAAGTGAAAAATAAAGAATTATCCATCACTCCTATTTGCTGGTCAATAACCTTCTCTTCCAGCAGAATGTCCATTCCCACTGCTACGGTTTCACAAATATCAAACCATTATATAACTTTTCTGGGATCGGTGTTGTTATTTTCCATAGCAAGCTTTTCCTTTTGCTTTCTACCTAAAATTACGAGTTCTTCCAGGTCCTACAACGGATGTTTTCATCTTAACCCCCACTGATTTTAATCCAATGACATTCTCCACTCAGACCAAGGGGAAGTTAAGAGGACTCATAAAAAAAAGACAGCAAAATATTGGCTTTTAAGGTCCCATGCTAAGATATAGGGTCGAATAGAAAGATTAAAGATATACAGTCCGTCAGGAATTGTCAAGAAAAGTACAAAGTCATGTTCTGTCGTCTCCTGCACTCGGTCCTGGCCAAGTCTGGCCAAGACTAAATGGTCGACAGAGACCTTGTTTCCTGTTCAACGGAAGACAGAAGAAGGGACTGACATCGTGAGCAAAAGAGATGGGTCAGAGACTGGCCTTTTTGGCAGATAGGACTATTAAGTCACATCAGTGAAATCATTTAAAAGCAGAAAGATGCATGGTGCGCTTGAGCCTTGATTTGACCAAGAAGTGGGAGGACTAAGGTAAGGAAATAAACTGGCTCAGGCTTCTCTCGAGTCAAATAGGTCATCACCTTCAATGACCTACATGACAGTGTGATTAATAATAGTAATTCCCCACATCTAAAGCCTCCTCCCTGCTGGGTACACTCTGGAAAGTCACTTCTTCTGTTAAATATAGATTCGGTTTCTAAGTCACTTCCAGCTTTTGTTCTCAATGCCTTTTTATCTTGAACAAGTCATACACACCTTCTGAGTATTAACTGTCCCCAGGAACCCACGTCCCTTATTTAATAAGAGTGATGTGAAATGAGAGATCAGGGCTATAAGGTGCACCAACTTCCCAGAAAAATTTGTCTATAAAATTTTTAAGGGTTTTAGTAAAGCTAAAAGCATTTTACCATTTAAGAGGGATGGATCTTGGGGAATTTGAGTTTGTTTTTGGAGGGAAAATGCTGCAAAGAGGGTACTTATGATAAGAGCATGGCTACACTGCACTGAGCAAGTTGATATATTCTCTCGGGACCTCAATCTGCTCATCTGTAAAATGGAGGGCCTCAGCTCTGTGAGGACCCCCAAGTCTCTTTCTGGCTGTAACATTCATGAATTAAACCAGAGCTAAAATTAGAACTCAGAGTTTAAGGTGGTCTGCTTAGGACATATTTAAATAGCTGTTTTTTCTGCAACTGGGGCATGTACCTGCGAGAGAAATTCCATATCCAAGAGAAAAAAACATTGTCTCTTCCTTGTTTCCCCTCCACTCCCCCCCAAACTCAGTCCCTAATAAAAGCCAAGACAGGGAAGGTCCAAGGCAGACTCTTAGACCGGCCTCTCCATTCAATGGACTCTTGGAATTATTCTGGTTTCTGAATAAGACGGTTCCCTCCTTCACCCCCGGCACTTATCTCTTTGGTCAACCATTAAAGGGGATGAAGCAAAAGCATTGCCCAGCAAGAAACTCGTGCAGCTGGCAGAAATGAAAAGCAAAGATCTTCCCTCACAGGTCAAATCTAACTGACACAACACAGATAAAGCTAAGCTGCCAGAGAAAAAGGCAGACTCACAAGCCGAGGAAACCAGGGAGGAAACTATTTTGAGTTCCTTTCACCAAAAACTGTCACATATTTGTGCTTTGTTATCAGAGCCTCCTGGAACTCTCTGGCTTTTCTTTATTAATAATATTATTATTGAAAGTTTTTTTTTCACTTGCCGACAAGCTATTCCCTGATTAGCTGGAATATTCTGGCTCTTTTTAAAACCTGCTGTCATACTATAGCGGTCTACCTGAGCCCTGGGGGCAACCTGAAACAAACCGCTTCTTTTTCTCATTGTGGTCCAGGAGTTTCAGATCCTGCCTGAATAGCTGGAGTTATTTAAAAAGTCTCCTGTTTCCCTGGAGCCCCAGAGCTGTTTCAGAGAGAAAGTGACCCGGGAGCTGCCACTCGGCATACAGCTTGCTTTTGAAAGCACACACTGCTCGCCCAGAATTGGCTTCCCTCTTCACAGTCCTGCTCAAAATGGGAATGAAAAATGCCGAAGAGGCCAACTGAAATGAACACTTTCATGCGCTGGGTTTATTCAGTAGCGAGGGACACACTGATACTCAGAGAGTTAGCACCAAAAGGAAACTCTGTACCCGTGCCTCCAAGCTTCCATGGAAGAGAGAGGCCAGCTGGTGGGCCACAGTGAAGGAGAAGGGTTGAGGGGACAGAATTGGGAGGCTTGACCTTCAAAGCAGGAGGAGTTTTCAATGAGGGAGGATAGTGAATGGGCTGGAAATTCTTTGGGAATTTGGGGGAATAGCAAGCCTCCTTCCTGGTCCCACGAAAAGTTTAGGGGAAGATTGGCCTTTAATGAAAAGCGCTTTGGGGAAACAATATACTGAGGAAGACGAAGGTTTTAAATTCTGGCTGAACAGCACTTTGAGGAAGAGTTGAGCGTGGGGGTAACTGTTAACAAACGATGTTTCTGTGCGCACAACAGAAAGGATCCAGGGGAGTGCTAACATTTGGAGGGACGAGCGTAAAGGACTATGAAATAGTCAGGGAATCTGGGCTTTAGAGAGGTGGATAATTTGACAGAAATGGAGAAGCAGAACTTTCATGGAAGTGACTAGCCTTGCCTGGCCTAACTGCGGCTAATTAGTGAAACTCTCCAAAGTTCAACAGAGAGAGAGTGGGTACTGCCATGGCACAGGCAAGTGCAGACAGAAGAGCCTGCACTGGCAGGGGCAGCAAGGACGTCTCCGCTTTATTTTTAGAAAAAATAAAATACTAGTTGGGGTTGAAAGGAGGTGACTATGCCCATAAACACATACGCATATAAAACCAGAGTCCCGGCTTCCAGTGAGCCTTCCATGCAAAGAACAGGTCCCAGCACCCCTATTCACCCTTGAAGGAGAAAACTGCCAAATGCAACGCCGGCCTTCTCTCACCTTGCCCTCCACGAGCTGATTTCTGTCCCCACCCTTCTGACAAACCTACTCAAGTGACGGTCACCAAAGACTCCACCTGCCTGACACAGGTGCTGGCAATGGATACTTTCAGGCTTAACATGGCACCCTCTTCCTCCCTTGGTTACCCATGAACCAAGCTCACCTGCTTCTTCTCCAGTGGAAGCACTCCCCATCAATAAGTGCTGGTGATGCAGGAACCACCACCAATCATCTTTGTACCTCAAGTAAGAGTATAAGGACTGTTAAAAATAATAATTGAATAAGATACCTTTATCACTAAGTCTCTATTTCTTCATCTCTTCAAACCCTAAAGTATATGATTGTGTGATCTTCTTATAGTGGCTTTATGGATTAAAGAATCAAATATCCTCATTCAGGGAAAAGACTCCACAGAAGATTCTAGAATCGTATATTACATGAAAAGGATAAGTGTGAATATAGTGTCTTCTCCCTTTCGACATTCCAAAAGCAAGTTATCAGCACTTTTAGGTTGCTGATACCAAAGCTTTGGGTATGTAACACCCAGATACTTAATAAGCAGATAGGTATTATTGCCTAGATACACATTATGTAAATAGGATAAATAGAATGGTTTTAGTGTTGTCATTTTCTCATTCTCTTTAGAATGTGATCTAACTTATTATGCTGGATATTATAATAAAATCCAACTTCAATTTGAGTAAATAGAACTATTCTTTTTAGCAGTATCTGCTTATGATGCTTAATGATAATTATACAGATCTATTTATATAAACAGATTAAAAATAGTTGTGCTGTTTCTATGTCAATTCATTTGTCATGGCTCAGTACATAATTCCCTACATTCATTCTTCTTAGAAATAAAATAATATGTCCTAATTAAAATAAAACTAGAATAAAGTCAGGAAAGTGGAAAGAAGATCTTGATCGTACCGAATCCCAATATTCAGTGGTTTAGACGATCACTTGGTGCATTTCTTTTTCGGGAATTCTCTTACAATTTCTATTTTACAGAGGTTATTTAAGCATACACTGTATATATATAGTTTTTGCAAAGAACATATGTATCATCTTTCCTGAAAATACTAATACACGATCATAAAGGTATTAGGGAGTAAATTGTCACTTCAAAAACACATCTAACAGAGAGCATTCACATGGTTTTTAAATAGAAATCTCTAAATATCTTATTCACAGTTTACAGTGGTAATGTACCTTTTTAACGAATAAAGCTAAATAAAGTACTCAGAAAATTAATGCTATTTAACAGTCCCATCGAATCAATGTAAACACTACTCACACCTCTTCTCCTTCAATGGCTAAATCACCAAATACAGATGCCACCACGAAGTTAGCACCACAGCCTCCGAGAAGCTCGTGGAGAGCCAAGGTCAGGTGCTAGGTCATCCCTGGCCACTCTTCCCGACACAGCTGTCTTCCCATCACTCCTGTGGATGCATCTCACAGTTCTGGGCTCCACGAAGAGAAACGGAAAGAAGAAACAGAGCATCTGACTTTTCCTATCAGGCTGCCGCCTAAGGTTCTTTCAGACTTCAGGACTGAGGCTGAGGTCTCTTTCAAGGAAAGACCCATGTCTCATTTTCCTTTGTATCCAGTGACTAGCATTTCACATGGCACACAGGCAAAGCTCTAGTATTATTTGTTGACTGGTTAATAAAGGCCATGGGCAAATGACCAGTTAGGAGTAATTTCAATTGCAAGTAGCAGAAAACACAAATGCAGATATATATATCTATCTATCAAGAAGTCCAGGGCAAGGTAGCTGTTGAGGCTTATTCGATGGCTCAGCAATGCCAAGGTTGAGGTCTCTAAAATCCTCTCAGCCTTCTCTTTTTTTTTTTTTTAAGATTTTATTTATTTATTTGACACAGAGAGAGACATCCAGCGAGAGAGCGAACACAAGCAGGGGGAGTGGGAGAGGAAGAAGCAGGCTCCTAGCAGAGAAGCCTGATGTGGGGCTCGATCCCAGAGCACCGGGATCACGCCCTGAGCCGAAGGCAGACGCTCAACGACTGTGCTACCCAGGCGCCCCCAGCCTTCTCTTTATAGTCTCAAGGCAGCTGTATTTGCTCCAGTTATGAACCGATGTTCAAGGCATGAATGGGCCTTGAAAAAGCCCCTGGCTGACTTCCAGGTAAACGTCCTTAGCAATATCACCTGAGTGCCTCTACTTGCAAGGGAGCCTGGGAAAGTGATTCTCTTTCCTGGAGCTAGTCATACAATCTGGATTCTGTTAGCAAGGAAGTTGGGAGAAATGAATAGACAGGCACCTAGCAGTGTCTGTCTCAACAAATACCACCCCTCCGTCTTCTTAAAGTCTAAATGTTAAGAGAAGTAGATGCTGAAAATAGTGGAAGGTATCCAAGAAAACGTACTTTTCACTGCAAGGTTCTTTAGGGAAGATCACTCACTGACTGGCACTTCTGAGGACTGTGATTTGGAGAATCAGAGGTGGTGGGGAGTTCAATGGAGAGGTCAGTCAAGAAACCTGAGAATATACATGTCTGAGGGGTACACTCAACCCCATATGTCAGCATCGCCTCTCTTTGGAAGGGAACCTAAAACAGGATAAAAACTTCAATTTGATTTGCCCAGGTTAGCTGAATTATGAATGTTTTTCTTTGGTTTTGATATTTTAAAAATAGAGGATTTATTGAGTGGGAATGGGAGGAGTCTCTGTTTAACCTCCTTTTCACTGTATCGTGCAGCCAATGCTTGAAATTTTAGCAACGAGGACCTTTCTATACTGTATAGGGAGGCCTATTCAGCTTCTGAACTCCTCTACGTTATCAGGTAAGTCTTCCCTAACTGGAACTGTATTTTACCTCTCAGTACTATAAACCCATTGGTTCTAATGCTATTTTCTAGAGTGACCAGAATTAGCCTGTCTCTCCTTGCACAAGGCAGAACTTGAAATAAATCAGCAAAGTGACAACACCTGTTCTCCCAGTGAAACAGTACAGGTCCTCAAACTCCTCCTAAGCTGGCCTAGCTTCCATTGCCTTCCTCCTCCTCCACCTCTTCTTCTCTGGTGGAGAACCAAGCTGCCCCTCTCTGGACACTCTGTCCTAGTGTATAGTCCCTGTAATGAGACAGTAGTTTGGAGGGGCCCTGGCCATCCCCAAGTGGGAGTCTACAACCAACCTTGGTGTCAACACATGCATTAAAATTTCTGCTGGGAAAATTCACCTTTTTGGTTCTGGTCCACGACTCTACGCCTAAGAAAAGTTATTTGAAATTCTCACTGGTCAAGCACAGAAATTCTCTCTCCCAATATATCTGCCAGGCAAGCCCTCCATAATTTCATTCAAGTCGTTAGAAAAAAGGAAAACAAGGTTCAACAAGACTGGGATAATATACTATGAGAGCTCTTCCTCAGGCTATCAAGCTATGACTATTCGGATGACTCTATTGTTAAACTATTAATATACTTCAAAAAATAACTCCACATTTCTCCATTTCATGCAGAGCTCCTGGTACTTTCCTTTCCATATCTTCACTAGGTAATTTAGAGCCATCATTAAGGTATTTATTTGCCATGTTCTCCATCCCATTCTAAACAATACTACACAGATGGCTGGCACTCTCTTAAAAATTACGTAGGAAAATGAGGGAGGGCGTTGACATGTCCTTTAGATCTATAAATCTCTTAATCACCCTTTGAGGTGTTATAATGCCCCCTCCCTCCATTTTTTTAGAAAGATCACAAAACAGTTCACTGTAAAGAAAACTTCCTTAAGATCCATGTACTTTTTTCTTACCAAAGCCATGTGATTTTCCAGACCTCTTGCCTAATTCTCCCGCATCAATTAGACGTCCAACAATTAACTCAGTTCTGATGCAAACTACGTGAAGTTAGCACAGACCCCAGAGCTTAAGGGTTCAGTCCCACAAGACTGCCCCCACTTCAGAAGCCAGCAACAAATGGGGGACTCGGGCTACCCATATTTCTGCCAGGCCAACTGCAAATTCAAGAGTTCCCATTACTTATGCGTCAAGTACAACTCCCAGAACTCAGGAAAACATTCTAGTTAAAGGATACCACTCAAGGGACTCCTGGGTGGCTCAGTCGGTTAAGCGTCTGCCTTCAGCTCTGGTTGTGATCCTGGGGTCCTGGGATCAAGCCCCACGTCGGGCTCTCTGCCCTGTGGGAAGCCTGCTTCTCCCTCTGCCTGCCGCTCCCCCTGCTTGTGCTCACGCTGGTGCTCTCTCAAATAAATCAATATTTATAAAAAGAAGATACCACTCAAGGGCAGCCCAATGGGAGGGATGCATGGGACACGGTGTGGGGTGCCGGGGAGGGTGGTGCAGAGCTTACACACCCGCTCCAGGTAGGTCGTCTTTCTGGTACATCAGTGTGCTTACCAACCCAGAAGCTCCCTGAACCCCATCACCCAGGGGTTTTTATGGAGGTTTCATTATGTGTGCTTGACTTATCACCAGCCGTTGATAACTGAACCCAACCTCTAGCCCCTCCCCCACCCAGAAGGTCAAGGGGTGTAGGTGAAAGTTTTAGTCCTCCAATCATATGACTGTGTAGGGCCTCCCCTTCCCCAGGAATCACCTTTTAGCATACAAAAGACCACAAATTCCAAGGGTTTTAGGAGCTTTGGGTTCTAAGAGAGAGTGGACAAAACCCAAATATTCATTTATCTTTTATTATACCACAAAATCCCACTGTCAGGTAATGGTGTAGCTACATTTCAAACTCAGGTCTGCCTGTCGCTGAATTCCATATCCTTCTCTTACAACAAACTTCCTCCTGATGAATCAAATCTTTAAAAAATTGGAATGAAAGGCTATATTAGTGCAAGATATTTTAGGATGTGCACCAAGTAGAAATATCCTGTGTCAAAGTCACATCATCTGAAAAATGGTAATCAAGAAAATGAGGCTTGAGAAATTTGTTTTCCTTCTGAATAATCGTGCTCAGCACTTTCATTGTCATATTTACCCTTCGTTGACTAAAGCATGTCAAACAGGTAAGGCCTTTGTTCTCTATCAATTGTTGGTTTCTAACGTAGGTTAAGGATCCAGGTGACATTTCACAGTAACTTTCACCTTTATCAATCACCCACAGATCCACCCACAGACACTCAATATTGGGGGTTTAAATACTGTGCCTTGCAAACACTTATTTACAAAAAAGAAATAGGTTTATCTCTTTCTCTCTCTCTCACACACACACACACACACACACACACACACACTTGAACACTTAATGAATAATGTAGGAAAAGAGATGGTTATAGACTAAATTACTTGCATACCAAAAAATACAGAGTGCTCTGTGTGGGTCTGTTCCCGTTAGCTATAAAACTGTATGGGAGATATTCTTGGGATGGGAATTAGAGCCTTTTTGTGGTACTCAATTTTCTAAGAGTTTGGTAGAATGACTAACATCGTATCCAGTTTAGCAGCAAAAATGGGTTGTAAATTTCCATTCCAAGTTTTTCAGCAACAATGTAATTTATACCATTTGTTGAGTTCCTTTGATGCCAATTACTAATAACTGCAGGCACTTTTCAAATCTTTAATTCTTGCTACCAACTCTGGAAGATAGATGTCATATTCACATTTTACAAGTAACAAAAGAGACTCCAAGTTCGAGAGGCAGACCACATGGAAGCTGTGTCTTTTTACTGCAGCTTGCTATTCTCACCCTCGACACTCATCTCCTTAAGAAATCTTCCCCAATCAATTCAAATATCTTTTCTTAAAAAGGAAAGGATAGAAAGAAGGGAAGAGAAGGCAAGAAAAGATAAGGGAAAGGAAAGGGGAGGTGAGTGGATGAAAGAGAAGGGAAATACTAGGAAGAGAAGGGAATGGAGGGCAGGGCAGGACAGCGCCAAACAACTACTCTAAACCAGAGCATCTGGAGAAACTGCTAAATTTCTTGTCTGTTCTTCACTACAGAACGAAAGTCATATTGACATTGCATCTCTACTCAAACTGTGTTTCCAAATACCTTGCTCATTTGGTCACCACATTTATTGAGCGCCTCTCTATATTCATATATTGTAATAGGTAGGGAAAATATATAAGCAATCAAAGATGAGCTGTCACCCTTATGGAACTCACAGTCTAGCTGGATCAAGAGTAGAAATGCAGGGAAGAGTAGGAGACTTTCCCTAAATGCCTTAAAGGTCAGATGTCTCTAGGTTCAGCTATGAAGTCAGAAAGTAGAAGTGCATGAGTTGGACCGACCCATCCATAGGACAGAGTCTTCTTCTCTAACCATTCCACATATTTAAAGAGAGCAAGAAGAACAATAAACACTGAAGATTCTTTATTTTAAATGGTGCTTGTCTAGACATAGACCATGGTACATTCTACTTCGAGACCATTAAGAAAATTGAGAAGTTCTTCCTGTGGCCTCTTAGCAAGGTAGTTGATCTTGGTCCTAAACATGCTGCTCTAACAGGATCCATACTTCAAACCCTGAGTCCCTTGCTGATAATGAAACATCCTCAATCCAATCCTCTGCAGACAGATCTACACCAAGATCCTGTGCCAAAGAGTAGATTAGTGTCTGTTTCTGTTCCCACAGCACAGTAGCAAGCACCTGGCAAAAATGATATTGAGAATAAAGTCACACTTCATTATCATAAATGATTTCTTGATATTCCATTTCCTGAGGCCTCCATATCTGTTTCCAAAACCAAGGTGACAGACAGGATGCAGACATTCAAATGATACATGACTGAACTGAAACCTTCCCATGGGTCCGGAGTCGAGCACCACAAAAAGGCTCCAATTCCCATCCCAAGAATGTCTTCCATACAGTTTTGCAGCTGACAGAATAGACCCACACAGAGCTGAATCTGGCAAGGTTTATGGTGATATTTAATCCCCCAATTCCAAGAACAGTTGTGTAAACCCATAGGAGGACATTTGTGTTTAGGTCCTTTTTGGACAAACATGAGTGATTGTAGTTATTTTAGATAGTGCTTTGAAAAATACTGAATGTTTGTGTCCCTCCAAAATTCATGTGTTGAAATCCCAACCCCCAAGGTGATGATATTAGGAGATGGGTCTCTGGGACATGATTAGGTCATAAGGGGTAAAGCCTTCATGAATGGGATTAGTGCCCCTATAAAAGAGGCCTAGAGAACTCCCTTGCCGCCTCTGCCATGTGAGGATATAAGGAAAAGTTGGCAGCCTGCAACGCAGAAGTGGGCCCTCACTAGAAACCGACTATGCTAGCACCTTGATCTTAGACTTTCAGCCTCCAGAACTGTGAGCGATAACTTTTCTGCTGTTTTTAAGCCATCTGGTCTATGGTCTTCTGTCAGTGCAGCCAGAACAGGCTAAGACAGCATCCTAGTACACATTTTGAGAAGGACCAGTAATCCCCTATATGTCCTGGTACCTCCTAGCATACATTAATGCTTAGTGATTGATGCTACATAACAACATTCCCTTAGAGAAGGTGTCAGATAAAGAATGACACAATGTGAACTTTGCATTCATATGTTTTCATAAAAACGCTTCCATAAAATCCATTAGAAAAACTCAATGCGGGAGCCTGGGTGGCTCAGTCAGTTAAGCGTCTTCATGCTTCAGGTCATGATCCCAGGGTCCTGGGGTCAAGCCCCAAATCTATTTCCCTGCTCAGCGGGCAGTCTGCTTCTCCCTCTCCCTCCCTCTGCTCATGCTCACTCTCTCTCTCTCTCTCAAATAATCTTAAAAAAAAAAAACAAAACAAAAAAAAAAACACAACTCAGTGATCTTTTCTGTTCTGTATGGTCATCTGTAGGGCCATATAATTCCATGAAGTTCAAGGAGAAATTTCTGTCTCCTAATACTCTGTGCTAAATTCCTACTGGCCCCCTTTGTACTTAAATAATCTGGAATTCATTCATAAGACTTAGTTGGCTGGCTCTCTGTGTACTTTGTTTTCATCCAATAAACATTTACTGAACAGCTACTATAATATAAGCCTTGGGCCAAGTGTTAGGACAGACAGATGAATAGGACCCAGTTCCCACCCCACCTTTAGGTGTCACAATCTAAAGGGGTTATCACACACACAGGCAATTTCAGCACTGTGGGAAAGGCTCAAGTTCCAGGGGATGCGGTGCATATGGTGGAGGGTGGAGGGGATACGCTGGCAGACCAGCCTTAAGGGGTCAGAAAAGCCTTTTTGGAGGTAAATCCAGTACTGAACCTGGTCAGGGACTAGGGCGGAGTGGTGAGTGCTGAATCAATGCGTTGAGTGATTCTACTTCTAAGAAGTGACAATTAAGTGAAATATACTCTTATATTTTTAACTAGTAAAATGACTTATACAATGAGTTTAATGGAGTCTTGAATTTATTACTGAATTACTTTGGTCAAGTAACTTAGTCTAAACTTCAATTTTCTCATCTGTGAAATAGGGTTCATGATGCCATGTCTTGAGGGTCAAGTAGGACGATGTACATAAATCATTTGGTACACAGTAAATGGTCATCAAATCGAAGTTTCTAATTATGATTGCCATTCTTGAATCCCTCTTCTTATCTTTGCTCCTGGTACATGGAAGTTGCCTGTTCAGCTAAAAGCTTGACTTCCAAGCTATCTGGATCTCAGTGTAGTCCCATGTTCCTCAAGCTTGCTAAGGGGAACCAGCTAATACCTGGAACCAAACACTACTTAATGAAGAAAAGAACACTCAATCCTTTGTGTATGTGCTTCTGATTCATACTTTTCCATAAGATTCATGGAGAGATTGCTTTTTCCAAACCCTCTGGCTCTACTCTTGTTGGCCTCCAGAAAGCAAGTATTGTTTTGGGATGCACAGACCAGACACGAATACAGAAAGTCAGTGACCTGTATCAACTACCACTAGCCATCAGGGTAAGGGAACAGATACCTCCCGTTCCGTCAAGTGCAGACTAATGAATTAGCCACTGAAAAAGACCAAATGAAGTCTGCTATCTTAGGTCTATGCAAGCAGCTACAGTAAAGCTAAGTGGTTAGGGAAAGCACGGCAAGGCAGTAATCATGTCTAAAAGTAACTGAAGAAAAACTGAGCAAGTGTCTGCCAGAATAGAGTCTGTGCTCTTTCCAAGAGGCCTAAGTCTCAGTTTGGCGGTGATTTATACAAAACCCATTCAAGTGGATATACAAGGTCAGCCTGGTAATCAACCTGAAAAGCCTGAAATCAATATTTGTAATTCAGGAATGGTAAACAAAGGTATGGTGCATAAGTTTAATGTGCCGCTTTATAAAGTATAGGAAAATAATTTTTCTAGAAGCAACAGAGATTCAGCTCCTACTTAATAAAGGCCATGGCTGTGAGGCAGAAAGAAGGGAAGAGTTAATCCCCGATCATGCCCACATGTGCAATGGCAGCAGAAACTGGCAGAAAGAGCTCCGAACTAGCCTTGAGTACTATTCTTGTCTCCACGCTCTCTAACTGTGGGCTCCCTGCCAACAACTGCTTTTGTGAAGCCACTAGGAGCTGCTGAGTGGTTGCATTTCCTTCTTCATCCAAAAGCTATATTTAGAGTGACAACCCCAGGAGGTTTGGGGGACCCGGACATGGGTCAAGGGATACTGTCCTGCTCTGATCAACAGTCACCTTTTGGAAGCCTCTGCTGACCCAGATCAAGAAGGTAAACTTGATGTTAGAGCACAGGGATGGGAAGATGGGAAGAAGGAAGGGAAAGAGGCACCTCACAGAGTCTCAACACTATGCCAGTATTAAAGCTAGGTGCTCTCACTTACATGACCTCATTTAATCGTAACAATTATGCAAAGTAGATATTATCCATTTTTCATGTTCTGAAATGTTGCGTAACTTGGCTAAAGTAAAAAATTAAGCAGAGATTGAAACCTAGGGCTCCAAAGTCTCCGCCATGTCTTTCCGTGACTATGGTTCACTGATGCTGCATAGAGTGCCCTCTGGTGGTCAGGGGGGACATCTAGCCTGAAGGCCTTCTCTACACCCTTTTCCCTGGAGACCCTGGAAAGACCTGTCCTTCCTTCCTATTAATATTGGCCAGGAGACTGCCTGGGTTTGAAAGGAACACTGAGGCAGCTGGGGATTTCTGGGCTTGCCTCAGTGGTTCTAAGTACTTTAGCGTGCTTGACAAAAATTCCTATTCTTTAGGAATATGAATCTTTTCAAGAGGGTATCTGTTTAGATAAATATAAGTCTTCATTCCTTCTTTTTTCATAGTCTTCTCTGTAAAACGGAATTAGTGGGTAACATCCATCTTACAGTAATAAAACAGGTTGGTGGACAGTGTTTCAGAGAAAGAACTATAAACTCTTTGAAAAGGAAGAGAAACATAGAACCTTGCAGTTTCCAAATATATCAACTCACAGAACTCTAGTTCTCACAGAACAGGAGATACAAATTTATCCCCATTTTACAGAAGCTGAAGAGGCTCAGTGAATTGCTAAAGATAAAATGGTTAATAGGAATCATGCTCTGATTAGTTTTCTGACCTCAAAAGGCATGTCTTTCTCATTAAAATACCACTCTCTAATTATGTTAAATAAAAAACTCCTACCACCTATACAAGAAGGGGGTTGGTGATAAAAAATTGAGACACTGTCTTATCCTAAGATTTCAGTCATATAAGGTAAAATGGAGGAAAAAGAAATCATTTTACCCCAATGGAAGGAAAGGCAGGAAGGGAAGTGGTAATACACAGGAAAGGCTTTCTGTGACAGAAGTAGCAACTGAACTGAATTTTGTGTGAAAGACATCAAGAGTTCAAATCAAAAATCAGGAAGAGAAGGAAACAAGGCAGGTTGGGGGAAATCAGAAATCTGCCCAACTACGGGGTTACAATGAGAGCAAATCATGGAAGATATTGCTAGAAAGGTCGATTGGATGATCTGGAATGCCCAGGCCAGGTAAAAGCATTAGGCCTTTATTCAGCCAATGACGATTCTGAGCAAGGGAGAAAATGATCTGACCTGTCCAAGTCTGGGATTATTATGAAGGGCTGGTTGAAATGAGGAGACATTAGTAAATATTTAGGAAAACATCTGCCTCAATACAGATTAAGACAAAAAAGGAGCCCAGGCAGAAGCACAACACTGGGAACGTAAGGGAGGGAGAAATGCCAGAGAAATAACATGTAGAAAATTGACAGAACCCTGTGACTGAGCCTGAGAGAGAGGCAGGGGTTGAAATCAAGAGCGATCGGGAGGGGTTGAAGGCGGCTGATGTAAAGGATAATGACAAAAAGAAGAAAGGCAAAGAAAACAGGAAGAGAAACTAGTGTGGAAGGGAATGTGTAAGTGTTGCAAATGCTGAGCGTAAAATGTTTGATTATTCAGACTGAGATGCGAGGTAGATCTGGAACACGGGAAGAAAGAGCTGGAGACACAGGAGTCAGAGCACAGGATAGAGAGAGAAGTAGACAGAACAGCCAATGGAGAGAGACGGACAAGAGTCAAATGCAGAACCCCAACAGATCCCTAAAGAAAACATGTTGAAAGAGATAATGGGGGGCGCCTGGGTGGCACAGCGGTTAGGCGTCTGCCTTCGGCTCAGGGCGTGATCCCGGCGTTATGGGATCGGGCCCCACATCAGGCTCCTCCGCTGTGAGCCTGCTTCTTCCTCTCCCACTCCCCCTGCTTGTGTTCCCTCTCTCGCTGGCTGTCTCTATCTCTGTCAAATAAATAAATAAAATCTTAAAAAAAAAAAGGAAAGAGATAATGGAATAATTCTAAGAGAACAGGAGAAGAGTATGAAGAATTTAATGCCACAGGATAAAGAGAATGAGAAGTATCAAGAAGCAGCTGATGGCCAATTGTATCAGTTCCCACAGACAAAAAGGAGGCTGTGGGTTAGGACTAAACTTATTAAGTAAGTTTCTGGTGGTCTTTGAGAGCAATTTTAATAGAGCTGTGTGGGCTTACACCAGATTGAAAGAGGTTGCAGAGAGAGAGCGAGCAGGAAGTGGAGGCAGGGAAAGTGTAGGCTACAACTTTTGGGAAGCAGACAGCCTGAGGCTCATAGCCAACCATCTGGTTCGAAACTACCTTTCCAACTTTATCTACCATTTTGCTCCAAGAAATAATTTTCTCCATATAGCCTTGTCACTTGTCCATCACCTGACCACCCCGGACTCATTTTACAAATCCTGCTTTCTTGTCCCCTCCACACCTCTGACCTCCCTGCCCATGTGAGTCTTCTGCACTTCCCAAGACTCATGCCTAATGCCTAATGCCTCCATGAATTGGCCTCCATCTATTTTACCTTTACTGATTTCTCAGGTCTCTGAGCTGGTAAAGGAACTAGAATAACCTGGAATATGAATATTGCATTTCTTTGTAAAGAAGTTTATATTGCTATTTAAATAATTTGCATACGAAGCAAGGGAAACTTACATGTCCTTTCAGAACAGAAAGTAAAAATTATCAGCCTTTACACTGTAAAATTCAGGCTCTGACAATGGAGTTGAGCAAGGGAGGAAGGAGACTTGAAGGAGAGATAATGAAAGGGGATTCCATCAAAAGTTGACGGAATAGGAAAAAAAAAGTTGACAGAATAGAAAAACACAGTTTTAATTAATTATAAAAGCAATCAGTAGAAAAAATAAACACAACAGTACAATTATAAATTTAGATAGGAGGAAGTGGGGAGGTAAGCTAAGTCTTACTGCCATAGGGAGCAATAAATAATATATACTGTTTATTAATAACGTAGTGAACACATATTTTTTAATGCTGAGATCATAACTCCCAGAAGAGCTAAAAATAAAAGCAGTTAAAAGAAGTTGACTCTGGGTAGTAAGACTGGAAGGAGGGCCTGGCAGTTCAAGGAACTGTATTTTAAAATTATAGTCTATTCTGTTACTATCATGTTTGTCTTGCTTTATACCATGCACATGTAGTACTTTGATAATAAAATATAAATAAAATAATTCTGTGTATTTGCTATCTTCTGATGTGTTCTGCCTTTCTCCTAGATTACAAATTCTTCCAATGAAGAGATTCTTTCATATTCTTTACCATGCTACTGTGACACATGGTATAGAAAATAGAAGTCCACTCTGATAAGCCCCAGGCCACAAACATTTCCAGGTATCTGGTATTGTCTTCTGTAAGCCCTTGACTGCCATGATCAGGCAGAACCACCTGGGCCAAGTGGCCATCTATCCCAAAAGTCAGAGGACTTTCACTTGGGGATTTTAATTTGCCACTCATGAGAGCTAGCTTATACAGAGCTAATATACAGCAAAATTCAATTTCCATACAGTAAGAGTCTGGTACCAACTTCCAACTCCTTCTTAGTAAGAAGAGGTTGAACCCTTAAGCCAATGTTTCTAAAAATAGCATCTCCCTGGTCCAGTTCAGATGGCTGTTGGGTTTTTTGCACTCCTAATCTGCTCTCATCCCACCACAGAGCCTATGCTGTTTCATTGTATCAGAGCTCAGATTTCTAATTGCAAAACTATTTCTCTGTCCCTGTTTGCAAGGAACTAAAGTTCCCAATTTAAATAAACAAGTCATTTATACCACTAAGGAGACTTTGCTTTCCATCAGACCCATTTGGAAAATGCCATTCTGTCTTATCCCCGGCTAGACCTTCTCTACTCAGCTACCCTGTGTGGTTTGTGCCACAGAGGTTGCTAGCAGGGAGATCTTCACTTGCTAGCTCATTGGTGGGAACTAAAGCTTTCTGGTTGTATCAGAAGGAGAGGCTTGGCCTCCCACTGGGCCGAAGTATAGCATCCTTATGTTTCCTTTTTCATGGCTCTAAACTCCACACCCACCTGCACTCCTGGACCTTTTCTGCTTGCCTAATTTGTGCCTGGTGCCATGCAAGTTTCATGTATAGCGGACATTCAGATCTGGGTTCTATGCACATTGACAGCAACAAAGTACCAAGATACAGGAAAAGATCAGCCCACTGGCCCTACCTGTATTAGAAGATTGTTCTAGAGACCAACTTGGATTCTGTTTCCTGGAAACAAGGCAGAATTGCCAAGGTTGAAATGGATGCTTTAAAGAAAGCAGAAAGAAAAGCAAACCTACACTCCAGCAACAAAAAGGAATTTCAAGATACATTTAATTTAAAATAACATATATGCCATCTGTTATAAAGTGCAAGGTCAATGGCTGCTTATGTTGTTCATTATTACTTTTCTTTGTTCCATTTTGATGATCTGGGTTCTGCATGTCAAGTCCTAAAACCTGTGGCAAAGACAAGTAAGTACTGAGCCAAGGTAAGGCTTTAAGATCTGAGTGGCAGCAAGAGAAGCAGGAGGAACATGGCAGAACAAGGCAATGCACGCTGCTATTTGCACAGGCAGCCACAGAAGTGGAGCGGGAGCTACAGATGTGGACGTCTGACCTTTCATCCAGAAAGAGTCTCACTGAGGATGGAAAACAGATCACTTCAGTCTAGCAGGAAGGTTTCAGACAGGTGTGCTGACGGAAGGAGAAGGTCTGGCATTCGATTGCAAAGGTAGCTGCACACAGAAAAACACAGCCTCTCAGAAAAGGGAGCAAAACAGTCGGGTCTACAAATAACTTTCTGGCCACAGGGCTGGGGAATGGGATTGCAGACGTCAGCAGAGGACTACACATCAAGAGCTGGCTTCAGTTACTGGGCTCCTATGGCGTGGTCAAGGGCACAGATCTAGTAACACATAGTTTATATGTCTCAACTTAGCACAGTTTACTTTTCTGTCCCAAGGTGAATGATATCATCGATAAAAATGATAGTTTTAATATAAAAAGAAAACAGACACTCTGCAAATTACCGCACCCCAGGCTCAGTGCAAGAACTTGCTTTCGTTATCTCTTTGAATTCTCAGAGCAATACTGAAAGTAAGTTCACCCCATTCCCATTTTACAGACAAAGAAACTAAGCTTTAGGTGATTTATGTAACTGCCGTGTACATCACCACTCCCCAAAAGGAAAAACTCAAAACTTAATCCTTCAGACTGCAAAGCCAATGCTCTTTTAATCAAAAGAAAGACGACAGAGTAAAATAAATTTGAATTTGCCTCCTGACTCTACTGTTTACCAGCCATGTGATCTCGGGTAAATCCATTTCTGTAGTCACACTAGCCTACTCCGCAAAATGGGACTATGAGCCTACTTCTTGAGGAAGGGGTGTGGGGGGGGCATTCACTGAGATTAAACAAAGATCATTTATCTTAAAAAATGTGCAAATTAACTGGTTCACAGTACTCAATGAAACACTAGACGAATGTTTTTTTTCTTTCCTTTTCTTAAGCAATCACAAGAAGTATGAATTATATTTTAGCATTTTAATAGGATTTTCAATGGTTTCAGGGGTAATATTTCAGTGGAAATATACACTAGGTGTATGAAACTAGGTGGTTAGCATATCAAAACAGAAGGGGAGTGAATTCTAGAGAACTTAGCTACCAATGAGATGCCTCAAACACAGAGAGACAAGACTAATCAGTGGGATGTCTTTAAAGAGGAAAAATGCAAAGCCACAAGGAATTGGTCAAGGGGAAAATAAGGAACAAAGGAACAAGTGCTTGGCACATTTTTGAAGAAAATTAGGAATTCAAATCCATCTGCTCAATTTCCGACAAAGTTAAAAAAATTCAACAGAAGGCTAGGTCCGCTTTAATAGCTGGATAAGAATTAAATACAAACTGGAAATACCATTTGGCATCGTAATGCAGGCTAGGGTGACACCAAGAGAGCCAACGTGTGCCCAGAAATGAGGGTAACCTGAGACAAACCCCAGGGAAATGCTGGAGAAGGAGGCACAAAGTTACGGCAATGGGATCTGCCTTTGCCTTTTGATTACTGGACCCTGCTTTTGTAACATGTTGAGTGAGGACTGGACTCAACCACATTCTGCCCTTTGATTTCCATATGCCTGCTCACATGTCTGCTGCTTTTAACTGCCAAGAACATAAGCCATCAATTGCCAGGGAGAAAAGTCAAAGAAGGATCTTTTTTCTCCTGCATCTTCCAGCTTGGAGTATGCAGAAAGGAACTGATTGCTACAATTCACTTTTATTTTTGTCTGATAGAGAAGAATAATGGTTCTTTGCCCAATTTCCTCCCAATCCTTTCCAACTAGGAAAGAGAGAGAGGTATACCAGTCCTGACATTTCAATAAAGGAAAAAATGCTCCCCCAAATTAAAAGAATCCTCACTGCTCTAGGTCTTGATGATTTACAAGGTTTTAAAAAACTACTAATTGGCCATTTTTTAGAGCAGTGTTAGGTTTATGGAAAAATTGAGCAGAGGGTACAGAGAATTCTCCTATACCTCCTCTGCCCCCTCCCAGCTTTCCCTATTATTAATATCTTGCATTAGTGCAATACATTTGTTACAACTGATGAGCCAATAGACATATTATTAAATGAAGTCCACAGTGGACATCGGGGTTCACTCTGTGCTGCATAGTTCTGTGGGTTTTGACAAATATGGATCATCACACAGCACCATAGCGGTGTTATAATTTAACTGCCTTCAAAATCCTGTGCCCCAAATATTTAACCCTCCTTCCTTCCCCCTAAACCCTGATTTTTTTTTTTTTTTTTTACAGTCTTTATAGATGTGCCTTTCCCATGGTGTCATATCGTTGGAATTATACAGCAGAAGTAGACTGGCTCTTTTCACTTAGCAAAAGGCTTCAGTTTCCTCCATGCCTTCCCATGGCTAGTGGTGGGTTTTTAGCACTCTTCACATGCACGACAGAGCCAAGTCAAATACACATTAAGTGCAAAGTTAGCTCTGACACAGAGGCCAGAACAAGTCTAAACCATAGAGACTTCTCAAGATGCTGCACGTCACCCCACAGTTTCTATTTCAAGGGGTAATGACAGTCCACCAAAAAACAAAAGCCAAACACCTTCCTCATATCCACCTTAAATTGCCAGAATCCACTTGGATGTCCATGAGAAAACAAGAGAGAACTGTTCTCTTTTTCTCATCCAACAAACATTTACTGAGCACTAACTGTGTTCCAGACTTTGTACCCGGAAGCACTAGGGGTTTAAAAATGATTAACCCTTCGGCTCAGGTTGATTCCAGGGTCCTGGGATAGAGCACCTTGAGCAGCTCCTTGTTCAGCAGGGGGCCTGTTTCTCCCTCTCCCCCTGCCTGCCACTCCCCCTGCTTGTGCTTTCTCTGTCAAATAAATACGTAAATAAAATCTTCTTAAAAAAGGAGTAAGACCCAGACCTTATCCTTAAATATCTAAAAGTCTTTGTTCCACCTAGTATTTTTTTTGCATTCTTCCAGCATAATAAGCGTTTTTGCCTTGCCCATCCCCTTCCAGAAAAGCTGCAATCATTCCTATTTGCTACATGTACCAAGTCAAAACCTCATGCCAAGCACTCAAGGTTCTACGATATTAACTTACCTAATCATCTTCCATTATTTCACACATAATGCTACAATTGTCATACATTCATGGGATGAAGACCTTTTTTAAAAATTTTTATTCTTTTTAATTAATTTTTTTTTTCAGTAGACTCCACGCTCAGCGTGGGGCCTAATGCAGGGCTTGAACTTATGACCCTGAGATCAAGACCTGAGTTGAAATCAAGAGCCGGATGCTTAACCCACTGAGCCACCCAGGTGCTCCGAGGGCTTTTTTTTTTTTTAAAGGAGGTCTAATCACCCAAGATGATGGTACAGCCATCCACCTGCTAAGACATGCATGTTCCTACATGATGTCTACCATCACCTTTCTTGCTCTAGCTGTGAAGCTTCTCCAGCTCCAGCTCCAAGCTCTTGGGCCACACCTGCACCACTGCAGACCCCTCAGGCAAACACTCTGGGGCCCTGCACTCCAGACTGTGAAGGGGTGGGGACACTGAGGCTGCCCATATCTGCCAAGGCACCTCCTACAGCTATTCTAACCTACTACCCCAACCCATGCTGGCCATAGCTTCTCTCAAAGATCTCCTACCTCCTGGGCTTGATTTCCTGGAAAGCAGGATACCCACGAAGCAAAATCCCTGAGGCTGTTTGGTGGTATATCTGTGTCTCAAGATTGAAAATTTACTTATGAAACCCCAGACTGGAACTCTGCCTATTCTATCGTTCTGCATATAGGCTGTAGCAAACCTACCCTCGGGAGAGGGAACATGAAAACTTCACTACTGCCTGAAAGCGAACAAGGCAAATTCAGCAGAAAGTATGAAGCATAGTTATAATATTTCAAGATATAATTCCACTAAACAAGTAGAGAATTCCGTTTTTGTTTCTGCTTTGGTAAATTAAGAAGAGGCTTTGCCAAATCATGGTCAGTTTGGATATCTCCAGTCACCCTTCAATGATACTATTTAGTTTCTCCTGGAACTACAGATGTGCATTACTTGGTTGGGGAGGAGTGGGTGGATATATTTAGAAACATTCAATAATTAAAATCACTTTCTACTTACCTTCTGCAAACACATCTTAATGATAGAGTTCCCTTCAATTCCATTAAAGCATAGTTTTAATGAAATCTGTTATCTCAGCTTCTTTTAAGGAGATATGTTTCCAGTAATTCTATTTTAAGAAGGGCTATCTTTTCTTTCTAGTGCTACGGAGAAAACACACACACACACACACACACACACACACACACACACTTCGCCGTGATCTCTCCAAAAAGAAATGAAGGAATAGTAAAAGAAAGGGAGTTGGATAAGGAAGGACACCCAAGGGAAGCTGCTAGCTCTTTTCAAGTCCTCAGGAAAACAGAGCATAAACAAATACACCTTTCTTGAGGTATAATCTTAAAATAACCTTAAACATTCCCAATTCACTTTTACGAACAACTCCTTGGACTTGCGGCCAGGGTCTCATTGTCTTACGGACTCCCGTGCCTAAGGAGCACTGAGGCCACACCTCTAGACTCTTTCTGGCCATTAGTCTCAGCTCAAGAGCCTGAGACTGATGTAAACTGCTGCTTAGCTTCTGAAAAACCCACTGACAGGAAACCGCAACGGCCTATTAACAGGCCAACAACGAGCATCATCTCCATTTCTTCATGTGCAAGTCTATGACCTTCTCGTTGGCTAAGGGACACTGTCCTAAAGATCTGTCAGCCTGTGGTGGAACCTCCCTGAAGTGGCAAGAGAAGTCTAAGGGGATGTGGAGATCAGAGTTACAGGACCCAACACATAGCCTACTGATGGCGAAAGAAGCTGCTGGGTTCCCTCACTGCATACAATCAGTTCGTGCAATCTGTCCAGCTCCCAGCTTCCCGTTGGACTTTGAGATCTGCTAAAAGTTTATGAGAAATAGACAGTGGTAGCATCTTGGCTTCGAAATTCCCAGGAGATGTTACTTGGTATTAGTGGTGGCACTGGCAGCAGCAATGGTGGCAGCAACAGTAGTACAAAGAACACCTTTTACTATTTTACAAAATGAGCACACGAGATCCTTATATCAGATTTGAGATATATCTAATAGTCTTTTTCTACAAAGAAGCAGAGGCTCAAAAATAGGGTAAGTGACTTGTCTGAAATCACCCACCATCAGTAAAGGGCAGAGTCAGAATTCAAGCGCAGACACTGGGACTCTAATACCCGAGGTGTTCCCTGGATTCTCCTACAATATGTAGAACCAGAAGATAAAAAACCATTATCTCAGTCTCTGATTGAATATACACTCTGTTTAAAAAAAAAAAAAAAAAAAAAGGAGTGTGGCTGTTGTTTCATTAATATTCTGCTTGTAAAAGTGCCACTCAGTAAATGAGACCGCACCATCTAGCATTCGATTCCTGGTATCAGAAAACTCTGGCACAGAAGTTATCATCAGACTCAGAAAACCCTCACATGAGTTACCATTTTTTCCATTCATATTCAGCTAGATTCAGATTTATTTAACAAACATCTATCCAGCACCACCAATGGGAAAAGCATAGTATTAAGTGCCAACGCATATACATCCTTACTTAATCATATTGGTGGAGAAGGTACGCTGCATTATTGCCATTTGCCCAAAGAGGCAACAAAGGAAAAGTAAGACATTTATTCATCCGATAATTTATTTAGTCAGCTAATATTTACAATCTATTATGTAACCTGGCACCATGGTAGGCACCGGAGAAGCAGCAAGGGAACAAGGGACCGTGCCCCTGCTCCACCAAGGTGTAAGTCGAGAGAGATGCACGATAAAGATGTCAGATCAGGCTAAGCACCAGAAAGGAAAACTACCCAACGCAGGGATGAATACTGAGGTGGTGGTGAGGGTGACGTCATTTTATAGGAAAGGACTCCCCATTATGATACATAAGCAGGAACACGAAGGGAGTGAAGGAGCGGATCTCCAGAGGAAGCACATCCCAGTCTGAGATGCACTGACCGGAAACCACTGACTTTGTGCCAGCAGTGAGCAGAGTACCGCAGAGGAAGGACTACCTGGAAGGTCTTGACCCACCAGGAGCTTTCAGTCTATTTGTGGAGACATATTAGATAAGTTATTAGAGTATAGTATATATTATTATTATATATGGTAGGATTGGCACATGGTCAGGGCATCATGAGCAGGGTCAGGAATAGGGTGAGGCAAGTGAAGAACTTCCTTTTAAATAAAGACAGTATCAGTGTAACTGACTTCTCCTTTTGCCTGGTTCCAGTACTGCTCTGCGTGGCACCAACTATACGCATTTGTTTCTTACCCAGTTATCTGATGGTCCTGGAATTGATAATATCTGAGTTGAGTCTTAACGAATAGCGGGAGATAGCCAAGTTCAGTGCTTTGCCAGAAGCATAGAGCCAGGAAGTGCAGAACAAGGATTTAAATGCACATTTCTACATTCAAGACTGTGGTTACCTACCTGATCAGAATTTCCTAAAGGGTGTTTGCAGAGCAGTAAACTCACAGGATATTAATAGGTTTAACCGGAAAAAATGGCTTTAGCAATCAAATACGCTTTGTGAACATTCAGCATATAAAAATTTTAATAGGTTTCTTTTTCGCAGGACTTTTCAGAGCCTTCGTGACTCTCCAAAATAGAAATACTTCATACAGAATTTGACAAAAAAAATTTTTTAACCAGAGATTTAGCCTTCTCCCTTAAGCCAATATAATTAAAGCAAATAATAGGGAACACCCAGACTAGTATTTCTTCCTTCCCAAACAGAGGGGCAAAGTCTGCAACTGAAGACCAATACGGATGTCACTTATTGTACATCTCCTATACGCCTGCACTTCACACATACACATATACAGTTTATGCTATGCAATATACATGCATATGTGTGAGTATATACATGCGTACGTATAGGAGTTCATCTTCATAACCACCCTGGAAAATAGTTGTTCGTTCTATTTTGCAGTAGAGGGAAACCGAAGGGCTTCAAGAATCTTAATAATTAGCCCAAAGTCATGCAGCTTGTGAGTGGCAGACTCCGGACTTACATGCAGACGTTGACTCCAGAGCCTGTGCTCTTGGCCCCTAAACCACACGGGCATGCTCGAGTCTAGGCAGCGTGCAGAGCCTGCACAAAAGCTGGCTCAGAGTAGCTCTGGTGGACTCAAGGATTTGAATACTAAATCAGAACAGTATTAATTCCAAGTGATGTGGGAAATAAGCCTGTAGAACAAAATGAACTATGAATATGCTTAACTCTGGGTTTGATTTGGTTGTTTGTTTTCTGAGCCTAGTGTGTATCCAACTATCTTGCAGATTTTTAGTAATTATGAAAAAAATCTATCATTTCCTAGGGTTTTGTTCATAGACCATATACTATCTTACTTTTTATTTTTTTCCCCCACTCAACAGAGACTGAGTGCAAGAATCCTCCAAACATTGAATCCAAGAGGGTCAGGATTCAGGGCTAGACCAGCCTCACCAAACAAACATGCAGCCAGGTCACGGTCAGCCTCTCTCCAGCATGGCAGCAGGGCTGATACCCAGCCACAAACACTTGACCCAGTCAAATTTCTTCCATGCTCACAGGGGCTGACCTATTCGCTTGAACTCCATGAACAACACGCATAAAAATACAAGATGAATATGGAAGGGAGACCCAGGTGGCAGATTCCGTGTGTTATTTTTAGTCAGACCGCCAAAATCTCTTCACCCTCATAAATAGAACGTATCTGGACTCAGCCCTATTCCTTTGGAGAAGCTGATTAAATAAGAAAGGAGTTTTGCCACTAATAGGCAATGCCCAGCGAAAATGAGGCTCTTGTGGCTCATCTCAAAAGGAAAAGCTACAAGAAAGCACTGAATTTGCAAAGAACTGAACCTCATAAATTGTGCACAAAAAGGTTTTGAAGATTCAGATAAAAAGCTCAGTTGCAGCATGACCATCTGTTATTTCCCCCTAAAAGAAGATAGCTAGTAGTTTATAAAAGCAATAAAACAGTTCCAGAGCTCAAAGACAATAGCAAGGACTTCCAGTTACAAACCAGGGAACACGCAGACTGATGTCCAGCTGCGTATGCTTCCCTTGCCCCTCACCTCCTCTCCAGACAGAAGCAAAGATTCTTCTAGTAACTGGTATCTGATCCAGTCTTTTCTTCCTCCCTCAAAAAGATGATGATTGGACATCAAACCTGCCTTCCCTCTTTTCTTCTGTCAATGTTCACAGCTTAATTCTTATCTGACAATCTTTTCCATACACATTTATCATCTTTGACCCCTTCCTCATCACTGTGCCCCAGCGCCTTCCAATGTATAACTAGTTTTTTTAGAAGATTCTCTCCTCTCCTGTTTTGCTGGCGAGCCAAGAGTGGGGCCGATCTGAGTGGTCAGTATGAAAAGGTAACGATATCCTTGGATCAGAAAGAAGCAAGTGCAACCGTGAACCAGCAGCGTCGACTCTTGAAGCAATGCAAGTCCTCCTTAGCGTCTCCCCAGAGCCTCCACTCAGCGCCTTCATGTAGCATTATGGGTAAGAGTTTGGCCAAAGACTCGTGCTGCTTGGACCATCATCCTGGCTCTACGCTCACCGGATGGCTGGGCGAGGCATCTGACCTCCAGAGCCTCAATTTCCTCAATGGTAAACTGTACATAATAATGTGCCTTCCTCGCGCGGTTGCTGGGTTTGAATGAAAGGATTCATTTAAAGTGCATAATGCGATGCTTGACATATTTTTAAGTCCCAATTAATGTGATTTGTCATTATTAGCAGAAGCAGCACCTACATTTTTCTCTAATTAAACTGTTCTTATTTGACCTTACCATCCTGTGGTAGTAATTACTGAGATCACAACTGTATTTTTCCTATTGTATTATTACAAATATACACTGGGATTGCTTAAATAACAATAGCGGCCTAAGCTTGGCCAATGATCATGTCAAAGGAGGTGAAGCAAGCAGGAGAGCCAGGCTCCCTGCCTGGTGAGTCTCTGGTTCAGGGACTGACCATTAGTTTCATGGGCTCTTTCAAAGATCTGATTTTTGTCAGCTTGCCCAGAATGGATCCATGGCTAAGGGGTATAATTGAATTACTCAAACAAACTCAGGAAAGATTTCTAGAACTGCAACACCTATGTTGTAATTGACAAAGATAAACGGAATCATGGGAGGGCTAGAACACTTGTGCAGCATGACCACAGAAGCCTCTGCCTACAGGCAGACCTACGTGAGAAGCCAAATTTTAAACAAAATTTTGAATATGCAGAACGACCCCAAGCCCCCTCCCCCCCCAAAAAAAACCCCAAGAGGATTAGGTGATGTTAACTGGATCACCTAAACTAACCTGATGCATCTCTCCCCCAAAGGGGCCAGCCTCTTCAGCGGTCATCAGCTATGCTCCTCCACGGTGCACAGAGTCACCCCAGACTCCGCCCAATGGCTGCTGGAGGCACTCCTTTCTTAGTTCTTCCAGGACTGAGATCCTTCTGTCTTATGTCTTTCTTTTCTGGTAACATCTCACAGGCCTGGGCTCTATATGGTTTTTTAAGGATAACTTTGCTATCTCTGCTCTGATCATTTTTACACCAACCTTGCAGTGGTACTCGCTGAGGGACATTTTCTTTCTCTCAGATACAAGATTTTAGGATAAGCCTCAATGTACTGACAACATTCACTCACTCCATTATATTACATGAAAAATAGGCACATGGGAAGAGAGGCGCTGCTGAAGATCCAATAATGTATCACATTATTTTAAAGGAAAACTAATTCCCGAGTTCCAAGTAAATGACTTCACAAATTTATCTGGCACTTGCCCTCACCTCTTGCCTCTGTTCATAATATAGCATCATGCTAATTTCACCTTCAAGGAAAAGGACTTCTATTCCACATGCTTCTTTTTAACGATAAAGGAGCTCGTTGCAACTGTTTTGGCATCAATGTGGCTCCAAAAGGGTGATACTTGTGCTCCCCTTATTTGCACTGAGGAGTCATTAATAACAGGGGAAAATCTTTATTTTAAAGGGTCAAGTGAAAAAATTAAGCTTAAAAATAATATATTCAGAATGTAGGCATTATAGCAGAGGATTGAGCTGTGCTGAGAAACTTCGTGCCTGAGACAGACAGACTCCTCTGCCATGTCCTATAACAGACATGCAAGCAAGATATCTTCTTGCCTCAGTTGCTTTATCTATGCAATGGGAAGACCGCCTATCTTATAGATTGTAATGAGGATTAAATGAGTTAGTATTAATAAAGTGTATAGAACAGGGTCTGGCACATAATAATCATTCAATCCCTCTAAGCTCATTATTACCTCCACCGTTAAAATATGCCTGAAAAACCAGGAGGGAATATATCCAAACTGTATTAGCATCCGCTGCTGGAAAGTAAGACATGGATACCTGCTTTCTTCCTTTTTATAATGTCCTATGTTTTCTCTAAATTTTGCGTAATGACCATAGACTAGATGATCAGAACAAGAATCAGCTTTCAAAATGAAAAAGAAAAAAAAAAAAAACAAGAAATAGGATTGTCTTAGTTGGTGACTCTTACCCTGAAATCATGTTTGCTCAAAAGTCCCTTTAACGATTCCATTTGAACTTTTAACTATTGCGCTTCCAGTGCCACCATAACAAACTGCCAAACGCTTAGTGGCTTAAAACGCTATAAATTTCCTATCTTCTGGCTCCACAGGCCTGAAGTCTGACACAGATCTCACTGTGGACAGGGCTACACTCCCTTCGGGAGACTGGACACCACTGATCTGGCCCTGCACTGTCCGATGTGGTCGCCATTGGCCATATACGGCTATCTAAATTTAAACTAACCAAAATGGAGTAAGAGGACAAATCCCGTTCCTCCATCACTCTAGCCACATTTCCAGTGATCAAGAGGCACGTGTGGCTAGTGGCTCCTTTATCAGACGGCAATGACAGCAAACATTCCCATTGCTGCACAAAGCTCTACTGGACAGAACATACCCTGAGGCAAGACTTGTCCTGGCCTCTTGACCGGTGTGTCCTCCTTGAGCCCTGGTGGTCAGCAGTATCTTTCCAAACACAGACTGGCTCACATCTATTCCCTGCTTTTAAATTCTCTTTGGTCTCTAATTGCCTATAACAGATTTTTTTTTCAACATTTTAAAGCTGTAAAACCTTGGGGCACCTGGGTGGCTCAGTCGGTTAAGCATCTGCCTTTGCCTCAGGTCATGATTCCAGGGTCCTGGGATCGAGCCCCGCATTGGGCTCCCTGCTCAGTGGGGAGTCTGCGTCTCCCTCTTCCTCTGCCTGTCGCTCCCCGTTTGTGCTCTCTTTCTCTGTCAAATAAATAAATAAAATCTTTTTAAAAAATAGCTATAAAACCTTAAATCAAACTAAATCTTATCTATAAATCAGAAAATGTAGCTGTCCCAGTTGAGCACGGAGACCTCCACCCCCCAAGTGTCCCATCTGAGGCCTGAGATGCTCTGAGGATGCCAGACTACAAAGATAAAACAAAACTCCTCAGCACGGTGTCAAAAAACCCTTCATGTAGTCCCAGCCTGTCTGCTCCTCCCCAGAGGGCCTCCTGCGAGCTGCTCACTTTCACTCTTTAAGTTCCTCCACAAATTCCGCTTTACTGCGGTGTCCTTCCCTCTGTTCTATCAATAAGACTCCTCTTCAACCTTCAACCTCCAATTCTGTCATCATCACTGAAGAAAGCTCCAGATGGAAAAGCATCATCAGTGTCCCCTAGTCCTTTATAAGAGGCCAGGTGCTCTTTGTCTGAGAGCAAACTCCCAGCTTTAGGGGATGTTTCTGTGAACCCCAAAACTGTATGCATAATTCCGTGTGTATGGGCATTTAGAGGGCAGATGCCCCTGGTTTTCCTACAATTATCAATTGGTCCGTGACCCTAAAGGTTTAAGAGCATTGCCAGAGAATATCAGGATTCAAACAGGACTCCTTTTAGTACCGTATGATCCCTCTTCTAATCTTGGTTTCCAAATATACTGTATTTTTAATTTCCTCGCACTAATATATGACAATATATTTATTTAGCCAGTTCTATGGTCTTCTCTACAGGTTAGAAGCACGTGCCCACTCTGCTTCACCCCTTCATCACCTAGGACGCCACGCCCTCCTACACACACTCTCTGAAAGAAAAGAAGGTGAGGCAGGGCACATTCTGGGGCCAGGAAAAGGGCTCTACCATTATCAGTTCACACTGTGTACACTCTGGAAGGAATTCTTACTAGCATCCACCGAGCTCCTACACGGGCCAGGCACAGTCCTAAGTAGTTTACATATAGTACCTTAATGAAGCCTCACACCCTCTGAGAAGCAAGTATTACCCTAATTTTTACAGATGAGAAAACAGGCTTCCAACACGCAGCCAGGAAATGGTACACTGGGATCGAAGCCCAGGACGATGGGTAAGTGGGTACTGAGATCACTGCGTTCTTGTAGTGTTCCTAGTTCTACCTGAATGATTCCTGCAAAGGATCTCACCTAAAGTTAGGTTTGTGATTATCTAATCTGGAGGTCTGACAGAAAACTGTAAAGATTTCAGCCTAAATATGAGAAGCGTTCCCTTTAAAAATGGAGGCCAAAGCCAGCATTAGCTAATGACTATATTTTTGATCATAATACATCACGATTCCACAGATAATGGTGTCACTCACTGGCTGTATGATGTTGGGGATGTTCCTTAAATTCTCAGGCCGGGGATTTGAAGAAATACTTGGGTTTTGGAGAAAAAGTTAAATAACATAGGCAATGTATTTCGTGTGGTTCTAAGCATTTAGTAATGACTAAATAAGTATCAGTAATTACGGTTATTATTGTTGCTAGAAAACAGATGGGAGCCAGTGTTCCGGGGAAACAAAACAGCAGCTATGGCAAGCTCCTTAGTCTCCTTAAATGAGCCAAGAGAGCTGAGCTGAAGGTAGTGAGACCACCTAACTCCTCTGCTTGTATACAAGGAGGAGATGAGTCACAAGAGGAAGACCCTTGCCTTATATGTAAGAGCGTTATGGGAGAGAGACCAATGACAAGCTTGTTTTTCTCTGACAACCAGGAGTTTGTGGGCAGAAGGCAGATGGGACCATAAAGCATGTGAGTCCCTGCACAGACTAGAGTTGCTACAGCTGGCTTTACATGCAGTGGAATGGCTCCCAGATCCAGCTCTGCTCGTCCAGCTCTCCCCAGGGCTGGACACACCGGAACCCCAGCAACTGAACTCTGGTCCAGAGGAAACACTAACACGGTGTCTGATGTCACCACATCCATCCCAGAAAATATTGCTTAACACCTAAGAATCTTCCATCCTGGGGCTGGGGCTGGGAAAGGACAATGGCTGAGTGACAAATGAATTTCCACTTTTTCCCTTGGGAACACAAAACCAACAAACGGTCTCATGTTCTGGTTTTAGGTGCATGGCATTTAAGAAAGTTTAACGCAGACATGCCACACGGGCTAATAGGGACTAAAGCGTGTGGCTTTAACTTGTAAAATTAGTCCATAAAAGGCATTTTACAACACTTCTGAGTTAAAACGAGGCTGTCCTGAAACTTCCAACAAAGAATTTTCCATACTTATATTCATGCTTGGCATTCTAAAGCAGTACTCAGCCATGAAACACATCTTCCATTTCACCACACTGTCTCCCCCAACTGTCTACTGAGTAGCTGTTCTAAAAACATATTGAACTCCTTCCTGACTCCTAGATTTAGCCCATGGTTGCTCCCTTCCCCACCTGGAATACTCTTCCTCCTCTTCACATATTTACAACTTACCCAACCTTCACATTTCATCCCAATTCCCATCTTATGTTTAAATGTTAAGACATCCCCAATTCCTGTCATCTCCAGTCACCTTGCTCGTACTTGTATATGTTCCACAAATACTGAGTATACTCTGTCTGCCAGGCAGGGTGCTACGCACTGGAGATAAAACAGTGAACAAAACAGACAAGTGGTAAAAGAGCAAAAAAGCCTAGAAAACGAAAAAGATTTCCATAGCAAAAGGTACTATTCCAAGATTACCGTCTAGGATGAAATGAATGAAAAATGATCTCCCCCAGTTTCCCTGGGAGCTGGGGTGATGCAGGATTGGGTCAGACTTCAGTGTATAATGTCCTTGAAAAGAAAAAAGTTTGAGACTGTAATTACCAACGCCCAGTGAAGGAACGACAGAAAATAAACCAGGCGTTTTCATGAACACACACACTCTGTGTGGGTAAGTCTGGAGCTCATGCAAAGCCTATCTTGTCCTCTTAAGATTTAGCCTGCTATACCATTAAAGATATACATGCATTGCCTTGCCTTGCCTTCATTATAAAATGGACAGGTAAGTTCTGGTAGCTGCGGTTCATTCAATACACCCCATCAATACTATCTTTCTTCAAGCAGCATGGAGTGAATTTTGAAGTGTTTTATTCTGATGATGTTCCTTCAAAGATATCCAGTTATTAAGCTTCTCCCCATTTTCAGACTCAAGTCCATCGTCTGTAGACGGAAGTGAGGACGGCACAGTTGGAAAGAGGTCTAAAGCTGTTATTTTAAACAAACGGCTAGTTTACAAGTGCTGGTAAGGGAGAGCTTTTCCATTTGTCTTTTCCTGCATACACTGGTTTGTCACCACAGCACTCATGTCCCTAATCTGATTAGCTGGAGGGGTGTCCAGAAATCCCTTAGCTACAATAGCCACTTGCAAAATCCAAATACATCAAAACAATGATTAATAAAATATATCTATAAGCGTGTTTATAGTCACAGGGGGTTAAGAGGGAAATGAAACAGCAGCTATTGCAAGCTCCTTTCCCCCGGAATTCATAATTTATTTACCTTGTCTGTCCTGCTCCCGGTGTGGCTGCAATCAATTGTGTTCAGTGTCAGCTCCTCGCACAACAGTCTACTGTGCCTGCATTTCTAGCTCTACAAGCTAAAAGGTCTACAAATACTTTTTAAAAAATGTCAGCATGTACATTTTAGTTATCCAGGTGAAATCTACTTGTTGGTAGAAAATGATCTGGGGGGCCTAACACCATCACCCCCCTGCCCCCCGCTTAATGTATTTTTAAATGGAAGGCATAGGCTTCTGGTGAAAGAACACCAAAACCTCAAAGACTTCACGTAATGAACATTTATTTCTCATTTATGCCAAGTCCAGTGGGATAATCCCGATCTGGCAGACCTCCTGGGCAGTGCTCCTGTAACTTACAAACTCAGGGATTCAGTTTCCTTCCATCCTTTGTCGCCTGCATCCGCGACATGACCCTCCGTAATTTCCATGGACGAATAACAAGAGAGGACCGGGCATGACCTATCAGAAACTTAGGAACTTCTTCCAAAATTACACACGATTCAGGTTCACATTCCATTAACCAGAAGTAGCCACACAGCCTTAAGCTAGACACAAGAGCCTTGGGAAATAAACATAAACCCAGCCAAATGGCACTTTATAAGTCTACCTCATGGAAGGGGGGCACCAGGCTGGTGATCAGCTAGCTATCTCTGGCCTGACGACCAAAGCAGACATATATAAAAAGTCCACATGATCTCCTACCAAATCTCAACTCTTACTGATGCTGGAGCAGATATCACTGCACAGCTCCTAAGTGAGGGACCCCAGAGAAACAGCAGGAGGTACCAGCTTAAACACAGGAGCTTAGGAAGCAGACAGACCTAGATTCAAATCCTGGCCCATCACTGGGCAGCGGTGTGACCTTGTGCAGATAACTTCCTCTGTCCTATGCCTCATCAGGACAACAGAGACGAGAGTAATATTTTATTCATAGGGTTGTTGTGAGGACAACGTACATAAAGACCATCTGAATGAGAACAAAGAGAAGCTTGCTGTAACAGGGAGTTAGACATCATCACTGACATTTAGCAGAGACTCAAAGACAAGCAGGGAGTGAGAGAGGTTTAGAAGGAGAAAAAGGCGTCAGGTAGATTTGATTGGAGGTTGTTGGCATGGGAAGGCTGGAGGTGAACAAACCAGAAGCAGATCTTTCATGATCCATTTGAGAAGCACATCTGACTTTCTCTGGGTGATCTTCAATTGAAAGTGGCAAAAATAGGGGATCTGGCAGTCACAGACCAAGCCCTAACCTTAGAGAGCCAACTGCTGGGGAGGCTGTGGGTCAGGATTCCATCATCATATATGGTCTGGCCACTGTCCCTTTGCATGTTCAAGCTCTTGTCAGCTATTACTGTTCCAAATCAGGTGGCAGGCCTACTCTTCTTTCACACTAACAGAGATAATCTGCCCAGGTCTACACTCCTCCAGAAAACCAGAACTTTTATGTAAGAACCCTGGGCACTAAGGGATAAAGGGTGGGGAAAATTTAGAAAAACAGCTTTATGTTCGCTGCTTCTACAGTTCCACTGTGCTACGGAGAGTAAACCTCTCTGCAGCCAGGTGACGCCACTCTTGCAGTGCAATCATTGCCCTACAGTAGCGTGAATGGATGGGCTTTCCAGGAGGCTGGCGAGCTGAGGGCAAGGGGATACAGCTCAGAAAGGCCCGCACACGGACTGCCTTCCTCCCCCGACGACGAGGACCGAACCCTCTGATAGGAGCTTACACCAACCAGCAGAGCCTAGAGTTTGCAGGTATCCCCTTAAGATAGAAGAATTCAGCAGGGAGATTTTATGGCTGGTGTAAATTCTTTCTGAATGGAGATGAAAGACATGATAGGAAGTAACCTTGACCCAGCACAAAATTAAGCTTCTTGGCTCCTGCAAGACCTTACTTGAAGTAGTGTTACTGGTTGTGGCATGCCCTTTCCACGCCTGGGAGAGAGTCCTGGGAGGCAGTGAAGCTGCTGGAAGATAGCCCGCAGCTACTCTGACTCTAGGGGCTGGGTGATTTTTTATTATCAATACAGAGACCCGCAACTATGCAAGGGCTCTGGTTGGACCAGGGGTGGTGCCCAGGCTCAGTCACAAACCTTAAAAAAGGCATGAAGTGCATTTAAAGAAAGCCAGCAGGACATGAGACAGACTCAAACGGATGTCTCAGAGGTATGAAGAGTTGAATAATGAGTGAAAAAAGGAGCTGGAGAAGCCAACTTCATGCTAACACCATAGTCCAAAAATTGAATGGGTCTTCCTTAGATTGGGAGGAGGGAAAGGAGTTAGTTACTTCTCTGTCCCTGGAAACCTTAAAGCAAATGTAACATACTGTTTTTGAAATGTTAATTGACTCCCTCCCCAATCCCCAAGAGTTTCCTTTTCCCTCTTAACCCTTCCTTCTACTTTTCCTTCTTAGACAAGATGCCTGTGCTCAGGGCCTCAGGTCAGAGAAGGGAGGAACACAGAGAAAAATGGAGCCCATTTCTTACATTTGCATTCCCAAAGTCCGGAATCATCAGGTAATGAGAGGGGGTAAAAACAAACAAAAAAAAATCACCCACCACACTAGACAGCAAAGCCCTCTTCTGAGGCAAAAGTTCGGAATAGACACAGACATCTGTGGACAGTTCCTGCATCCCTTACCTGCAGGCAAGAAGCGAGTCCACTTTTGCAGATGGTCCAAGTTGCCCTGAAACAAAGTAAATGCGCTGCCCGTGTCTCGGGGTACTGTCGGCTGCCCGATTCAGGGACCCGGCAGGACCAGCGCTGCCCAGTTGGAAAGGAGCTCACACAGGCCCCACTTTACTCAGCCGCTGAGAAAACTCTCTCCACTACAAACTTAGGAGGTCCTAGATGTTGTAAGCTCCAGAGATTGAAGGGTGGAGGGTGGAACCCTAAACACCCAGCAAGACTGCTGGTGCTGAAAGGAAAGGTTATACTTCCACAGAGCTGAGCAAGCTCAGCCCCACCTCCCTCTAACCCATGAGAATGGAAAACACCTTGTGATTACACAGGCTTGAACAATCACTTGGCACAGACATATGCACAAGGCGTCTCATTAGGGGTCTTTATTAAGGTTCTCTAGAGAAACAGAATCAGTAGAGCTTGAGAGAGAGAGAGCATCTATGTACATGTGCGCGTGTGTGTAATATAAAGATTTATTATAAAGAATTGGTTCACACTATTATGGAGACTGACAAGTCCCAACATTTGCATGGGGAGTATATAGTTCCAGTCCAAAGGCTGGCAGTCTACCTACTGAAACATTAATATCATTCAAAAATACCTTCATAGACACACCCCGAGTAATGGCTGACAATTATCTTGGCACCCCCAGTCACCAAGTCGACACATAAATTCACCAACACGAGATTTCCATGACGTGACATTTAAGGCCATTTCTAAAAATTAGATCCTAGCGGCGTTTCAGCAGGGAGGGCATACAGGCATCGGGAGCTTGAAGAAGAAAAGGCAGGGATGGGATTTGTTAAGGCTTATGCCCAATCTTGCTAGGGGCTGAGGCTTCTTGCAAAGAGCATTTTGGTGTCGCCAGTCTGTGTCCGGGCCCAGTGGAGCATCCAAGCATGGCACAGTTTTATAGTTAAATTCTCATCGACCATCCAGCATAAAACAAGCTTTTTAGAGACATGAATGGCAAAACCTTCCAAGGCTATACAAATTGTGCTTCTTCTATATTTTCTGCTAAGCCAATGAGGGTTTGGTCCTAGTTAAGTCAGTACAATATGTAGTGATTAAAATGTATTCTAGACACAAAGGCCCAAATTCAAACCCAGGCTCTGCCAAGACATACACAATGACCTTTGGCAAATTATTTAATTCTTTGAACCTCTGTTCCCACATCTGTAAATGTGGGGATGACGCGGCTTATCCTCATTAAATCAGAAGATGCCAGTAAATAACTTACCTCAAACACTTAATCTACACGGTGATTATTATAACTTAGAGTTCTTGAAAATGTGCTGCTAGCATCACCCTGAAGTCTTTTGAAATATCCTTACTTCACTCATCCTTTCTCTTTCTCTTCCATTCCACACCTTAGTCACAACAAAACTACCACCTATTTTTGAGGTTAACAGAGACAGTGCTGGTAGAATACTGAGTGATAATTTCCTCAGAAACCCAGGAACTCCATTCAAGGGCAGGCCTTTGACTTGAGGCCAGAAAGTTGGAAACCAGAAAACAAAGATAAATAATCCGATTTCCTCCTTCAAAGTAAAGCTTTGTGTGCACGCATGTGCACCAGAAAATACTGACTTAATCAGAAGCATTCAATTAAGATTAGAAGAAGTAAAATACAGCCTCAGAACTAGGGGACGCACAGTCATCAAGCAGTTCTTTCCAAAACCCCAACCTCATGACAATGCTCAATACTGCTGATGTGTGGATACAAGCGATTCCAGAAGGAAAGATAATTACACCATTTGACAGTAATGCAAATTTTCTCTCCCTATGTCACTTTATCTCCAGCTGTGAGGCCAGAATTTTCCAGAGAGAAGACGCTCAGGAAGGTTCTGCCTTGCCTGCTGCTACACTTGATCTCAGCCAAAAGGCCAAGAAGGGATAACTATTTCAAAAGATACACTTCCTAATAAATTTTCATATGCAAATTGTGAGTTACATAAAAAAAAGTAGGGCTAGCTACAGTTTGCTAGAATTACATTGTCTTAAACTACACTGGTTTTAAGCAATGGTTTTAAGAATCAAATAATTTTGAAAGGGTAAAATAGCAACAAGTTTCTTTAGAGCTTCGTGGACGTAACAAGTCAAGGAAGACGCTATATGACTAACCATAATGACATATTCCACGTGCCAAGTCTGTGTGGAATATGTCCTTATTCTACATAGAAATAACACCTTGTGTGCACAGGGAGTTCACGAGCAGTTCAAAACATTGTGTGAAAGAAGTTACACAAACAAGGGCATATACTATATGTTCCTATTTACATAAAATTCTAGGAAATGCAAATCAGTATTTGCTAATGACAGAAAGCAGATGGAAGAGGTCACCTGGCAAGGAATAAAGGGAAGACACTGGGCACCATTACAAATGGGCACTGGGGAACTTCTGGAGGTGATGGAAATGTTTTGTTTTCTAGACGTGGTGATGGTTTCACAGGCCTACACGTATGTCAAATCTAAATCATACACTTTAAACATATGCAGCTAATTGTTCTCCAATTAAGTATAAAGACCAAAAAAAAAAAAAAAAATGAGAATGTGATGAGAACAGTCACAGTGCTTAGCAAGCAGATGCCCCATAACTGCTGAATAAGTGGACTCTCCGGGGAAGAGTCTGCCCACCTCTCCTGCAGTCGCTGCTCTGTAAGCGCTGTATGTGCCCCACATACGTATACAGAGCCCCATTCTATACGTGGTAATGGAAGGATCTGGATGACCCACGTTCTGCATTAGTCTTTACCATACAGTTTCTGATTTCTGTGTTCATTGTGTCATCTTTTCCTCCATGACTGTTTCTTCCTCTGCCCCGTATTTCTCTTCTTTACGTAACGTTATTAGGAACTTCTGCTAACAGCATCTTCGTTTTCCTCTGAGGAACGGCTAAAACTTTTCTTCAAACTGGGAAGAGAGGGTTGCCCTCGCTTTTCTACCTGAGTGGTGAAAACGTAAATACGAACCGTGGACAGGCATCTGGCCCCACCGAGGGGAAGGGAAACCTACCTAAAATGGAGCCAACACAGAGGAGAAATGGAGCAGTAAGGGTGGTGTGAGTCCCCGAGTCCAGACAGGACTGTGGTTAGGCCTGTCTCTGCACCTGCAGTTTTACAACCAATTTCACTTTTCAGGAAGCCAGTGTCATCTGGGTGTTCTGTCTTCTGCCATGTGTCCCCTGTGTCCTCCCAAAAGACCAGTGACTTCCGTGGGAAAGCATTATTTGGTGGTCTATCCATCAGGGAAAGATGCATGGGAAAGTTTAGTGTAAAGAGGATTTGAAACCACTAAGGGGGCTTCCGTAACTATGAACGCTGTGGTCTCCGGCCAACTTGACAAGCCAGAGGAAGCTCACGGGTATTGTCCCCTCTACTAAACACGTCTGAAATCAATCTCAGGCAGGATGAGCAACAGAAGCAAAATAAGTCCTACCAGTTGTGTGACTTTAGCCGTGTTTCTTGAGCGAAGTCTCAGTTCCCTCATTTTAAAAGGAGGCTAACAAAAACCAAAAACCAAACAACTTGGTTTTTTTCAACAGTTACATTAAGCTATGCACTTGAGTACTTAGTGCAAGGCCTGGCACAGAGTAGGCCTCAAGAACAATTAATTGTTGTGTTACTGTCACTAAGACGTCATTAATCGCCATCTACACTAAAGCCATTATGCTTCTCCCTTCTCATCCTTGACGCAAATCCTATGCATTCTTCAAACCCTACCTCCTCCAGGAAAATCTTCCTGGATTACTTCAGTATCTAATGCAGTGATTATTTTCTTATTTGAATTTCCAAACCATTTATTTTGCACATGTGTCTGATGCCCCATCATACTGTGTCATAAACTGAATTTCCAGTAGTGGGTTGAAGCCAGCTCACATCAGCTTGTGAGAGCCAAGTGTTAAATTTTCAGGGATTTTGAGAGGGGGTTGTTAAACACAGCCATTACTAAAAATTAAATTTCACAAAATTATAATTAAATTGTATTAAAAACAAAGGTACTAAACTCAAAACACAGTGCTTCCCAGTTGTTTATATTACATTTTTCCGTCATCTGTGCTCCTGAGGTTATTTATGTCTGTGACGTATGTGCGGAGGAAATACTATAAGATGGAGGGCTTCTGCACATCTCCTTCCAGCTCCACATGCAGTGACATCATGTTGGTAGCATTCAATCAGTCATGGTGGGAGAATTTACACCACAGGAATCAGCAAACGCCAATCAGAGCTCTCCCTCCACTCCAGCCCACTGAGACAGCTGTTCAACATTTACTGGCATACCACTGGTTTCAACTTTTTCACATTTGCCAAGTGCTCTGAGTTCATTAGCTCTTTGACAACAGGAATGTTTCACATTTCTCTTTGTTCTCTGTGTTGCTCAACATAGAATTCCACACGCAGTAGGCGCTAAACATTTTGCCACTTATTAGAAGCCCAGAAAGAGGCAATCATTACACAAAGACTTTGCTATGGCTACATCTTTGTGACCTAATGCGTTTAAAAATATACCCTACACAAAAACCTTCCAGGTCTACCACTGCTTGAGTTGTAAACAATGGGGAAAATGCCAAACATGAAAAGTGGAGTAAAAATATTACAGTGCGACAAGTAAATGCGTACTGATACATCCCCACCCCGTAACACAGAGCTGAGATCACTCGGACTCATGTCATAGGGAATGGTCAAGAAAATCCGTAATGTTTCACTTAGAGAAAGGAGAAATTGTAGGTGCACAGAGGGTAATAAAAATGTCTTCAAATAGTTGAAAGGCTATCGCAAAAGAAAAAGATTGGATATTTTCTGTATTGCACCAGACAATAATACCAGAATCAATGTTTAGATGTTACAGAGGCACATTTTGATATGATGAGGAAGAACTGTCCTACAGAGACAACTCAAGATGGATGGGCTAAGATGTGGTAAATTCCTTCCTGCTCCAGTGTTACCTGAACATGTGAACTGATCAGAGGGCTTGGCATGTGGTATTAACTCATAAATAAATAAGTTCATGGGCCAGCAATGGTTCTCAACTGGAGGCCACTACTGTTTCCCAGGGGGTGTTTGGAAATTCACTGAGGCACTTAGTGAGGGGGAAGGGATGCAAGGTAAGAGCTGTGTCCACAAAACAAATAATTCTATTGCCCAAAATGCAAACTGTGCTCCCATTGAGACATAGTGGGTTAGACAAATCCTGGAGGGAATGTTTGAATGTTCAACAATCAATCAGGCAGCAAGTGTTTGTTGGGCAACTAAGTTTCAAGCACCTTGCTAAACTCTAGGCCTAGTTGCACAAGATGACGTTTCTTCTTGCAAGAGGCTCAAGACTAATGGAGGGAGATAAGGAAGTAAATAACCAGTTTCAAGAGTGATGATACATGGCTAATCTAGAAATGTGACTGGGTGCTGAAGGAGCAGAAGGTTCTCACCCTTGTAGGACAGGGTGCTTCAAAGGGTGGGGAAGGCCTCTCAGAAGTGCTGGTGCCCTCAAGTTGGGATTTCTAGAATATGCACAGGAGTCCACAAGCTGGAGGAAGGAATTTCAGGTAGAGAACACAGTATGTATAAAGGAACAGCAATGTGAGAGAACAAGGGACTAGATGTCTGGTGCCATTAAAAAGATTTTGCTTTTTCTAACAGTTATATTTGGGCACCTGCTATATTTTTTTAAACATTTCCCACAGATGGCACTCCAAGAACCTAAGCATGGCTTGCATGAAGGTTGAGTACCAGTACTGTTGAGAAAAAAGACTGGGTGGTTTGGTAAATGTCCCTTCCAACCCTGAGGCTCTTGGAAACTTTCCCGGTGTAAGAGAGGAGAGTTATTACCAGGACACCCTCTGATGGGCAGAGTCCTAGACCCTCTCATCTTACTGTACTCTCCTCCTTCCCCCCTTTCCCTCTGCTCCAGCAACATGGGCTTTCTGTCTGTTGCTTTATCACATGGCTAGGCTGCTCCCCACCTCAGGGTATTTACACAGGCTCTTGTCTCTACCTGGCACACTCCTTCCCAGACTCTCAACACAGTTGGTTGGTTCCTTCTCATCCTTGAGATCTCAACTCAGCATCACCTCCTCCAAGAGGCTTTCTCTGTCCATCTCATCTAAAAGAGCATTATCTGGAAAGGTCTCATTCCTTTGATTATAGTGTATCTTCACCGCTAGAATTTAAGTTCCACGAGTGCAGATGCCTCTATCTTGCTACTCGTGTACTCCACTGCTGGTATCCAGCAGGCTATTTATGCACACCTGGGCATCCCATCCTGTAAGAGATAATATAACAGACAAGAGAAAATAGAGGAGAGCACCCAGGATGCTTGCATTATGGGAAGGAGGGCTAGCGTGTGTCGTTCCAGTAATCTGGGGATGGGACTAGAACTAGGAAACCGTGTCTAGAGAGAAAATTGTAGGACCTGGGATATTCAGGTTGGTGAAAAGTCCTCTAAAAAGGTACACACTCTTTTCAAATATCAGGAGAGCATCATGTGCAAGGAGGACTAGAATAACTGAATCAATCCCCACAGAGAAAGACTACAGGGCAGAAATAGCGTAAGAGAGAGACTTTGGCTTCACATGAAGGAGGGCAGTTAACAGGCAAAACAGAAGTCAAGGTTGAAAAGGGCCCTCCGGAAGGTTCCGGGTTTCATCAGTGGAGTTTAAAAGCAGAAGCTGGCCAACCAACCCAACAGAGACCAAAAGTCCAAGCCTCAGGCAGGAGAGCAGACCAAACAACCAACATCTGTATGTCACCAACCACGGGCCAGGCGCGTTATTTCAGGTACACGACAAATATTAACTCATTTAATGCTTACAACAACCTCAGGAGGCAGGTGCTATTATCATCATTTTACAGAACAGACTGAGCTGCAGAAGTCAGCTCACTTGACCATGGTCACCCTGCCAATAAGTGGCAGAGCCAGCTTTTGTTTTTTTTAATGACCTTTAATGCCTCTTCTAAATTTCACAGTAATTCCTTTTATGCCTCAACTAGAAACGAGTTGACATCCTATTTTTATCGTCTCCAGGGAAAACCATTACAGAATGTCCAAGTGTGCCTACCTGACACCACAGAGGTGAAGACAGCAGGTGAACATAACACAGTGCTCAGACCTCCAGAAAGCCTGTGCCGAGTGAGGGAGGGGCTCGGCCCGTCATAACCCCCATTTCCTTTTATTGTCTATCTCCTCCTACACTCCAGACCCACAAGGGAAGGGATTTTGTTTTGTTGAGTGCTGTATCCTCAGGTGTTAAATAAATATTTGTCGAAAACAGGAAGTAAAGCAAAGCAGGGAGGCAGGAAGAAAGTCCGCGTCCTCATGGGTCTTCCATCCTGGGCTCTGCACATTTGGCTCTTTGTGGTCCTGTTCATTTGAACCTACCAAGAGAAAGGAACCACTAGGAGCCCAGACCTCAGACAAACTAAACATGTAGCCCTTGTGGTTTTCAAAAGAATCCCTCACAGTTTGGGTTCCACGGTTAAAAGAAAAACAAAACCAAGCATCTTTCAAGCAAGATAGCTGAAGCATGGATAAAAGTTTAGAGTACCTCTCTGGGTCGCTTTCAAAATCCCATTCTGATTAAATGTAATAAAACAGAGTCAATACTAAAATGTTAATAAAATGCTGTTTTTTCCCTAGTCACTACCATCTAATAAAGGTGTTTTGATCCTATTTATGAAATAAATTATATTACTTAGTACCCACGGGAGCTATTTTGGCTGTGGGAGGTAATCATATTCTAATTTAATGACAGAGCGGAAAAAAATATGCATGACCAAAATAGCTATAACACAGGCTATCCAGCTTCAAGACGACTACATCTTGTAAGGGGCTACAGACATGCCAGTGCTTGTGAAAGTATTAAAATTAACATGTTTAAATTTTTTCATTTACTATATATTCAGTTTTGCCTTCTTCCAGATCCCATAAGCCCACACTATCTTTCTCATGAATATTTAATTTTTTTCCCTGGGAAGTCAACTCCGCAACCACCCCTCCAGAAAAAGAACTGTAAACAAGGCTGGAGGGAAAAGTGAGACAAGGGAGATGAGGCGACAGCAAACGCAAAAGGACAGATGGCTAAGAAAAGCAGAGCGTCCCAGAGTCACCCTCCGAGGAAGAGAGAGACAATTAGAACCCAGAAGTGAGCAGATTCATTGTGGAGGCATTTAGCGTTCTAATACCTTATCCAAATGGAGAAATGGGTTCTATTTTGAGGCAAAGGGGAGGCTTATGAATACTTTATAATGTTTGCATTAGACAGCCTATGTCAGCACGAAGAGATTGCGTCCTTTGGGTGAGTAAGCCACTCCCTGGTCAGTGGTTAGAAATTTTAAATGTCTTTCCTGAAACAAACTTCCTGGGGGCAGTTGAGTCACCAATAAGGTGATTTCAAGGCAGACAGAAAACCTTCAGCGGAGTAATAATGAACCACTTCGTAAATATCCATTAGGCCCAAGAGTCTACTCGGCATTTGAACGGAAGCGAGCGGAAAGCCATTAGTGTGGCCACGTTTTGAAGCTGCACAAAGACATCCGTGGAGGGGCCTACACTGTGAACCTTCTCCTCACCCACACCACCCGTATCTCCTACCTTAAGCTGGGATGGGGCTCCTAGGAATTGATTTGGTCAGAAAACAGTGAGGGGTCAGCATGATTTATTAAAATTCAAACTGCTGAATCAAAATTTCCAGAGAGAGGAACATCCTTTTCTAATACCCAGGCACCATTAGTGAGGCCAGGCTAGTGCTGCCTGAATCCTGGATTCGGTAGCTGTGCAGGAAACGTGTGCTAACCCTTAAGATTGCTAAGGGCTAACTAAGTTCCATGGTTTTATTGGTTTTATTAAAATGGCATTTGGTTTGGGGTGTTTGATAGTGTAAGGTTCCCCCAGAAGTACCTCTAGAGGTATCGATTAGCACGTAAGTAGGAGGTGATCCAGGGACATGCCGGCAAAAACGCTGAGAGGGCAAGGGAAGAACAGCGGTAGAGGGGTCATTATCATAGGTCAGCAGGATGGGCGAAGGAGTGCAACCCCATGGAGGAATCTGGGAACCTCACACGTATGCCCCACATGAGGAAGGAGGTGCCTGTGCTTCCACGCACCAGCTCCCACCACGGACTGCTGCAGGAGGTGCGGGGTGGGGAGGAGACAAAGGCCTCAGATGCCCGACCTTCAGGCCTGCTGCGTGCCTGCAGCCAGAGGGAGTGCTGAGGGGACGAGCAGCAGGTGCTGACACTGGAAGTCAGGCCCAGCGTGCACTGAAACGGCAAAGGCCTAGCAAACGTGGGAAGGGCAGCAGTAGCAGCTGCTGCTGCAGGGAAAAAACGTCAAAAAGGAGGCAAGCACCAGCACCTTGCGGTGGACGACTGTGAACCAGAAAAACATGGGCTGTGAGTGTCTAACACTCAGATATTGGCGTGCATTGCTGGTTTCAGCCACAACGGGAGAAAAGTGACCTCTACCCAGCCCAGCAGTGACAGCACCACTGCTGAGTGCCCCGCATGCTTAAGAGCGCGACATAACTGGATTGCTCTGCGTAACAAGGGGGAGTGGAATTTGAAGGACCCTGTGAGAATCAAGGATGTGGACAGAGGCCTGGGATCCTGGGTGGCGTGTGCAGGTTGAGGAGGAGAAAAAAATCACTATTGCTCCCATTCTGCTCCCCACCCCAAGCAGAGTAGCCGTGTAGAAGGCTGGAAAAACGGAGGACTTTCAATATAGCTTTCATTGTTTTTTTAATGCAGGGGGAGTATGTGTACAAAGAATAAACTTCTCTCTCTGTTCTTCAAAATCTTCAGTAAAAACAACATTATTTACCAATGCTTTGGTATGAGTTGACTCTAGGGATGTTAGAATGCCACTGGTCTACATCTTTCCGGGGCAGAGTTTGACAAAGGGACAACTGCATCCAGATCACATCACTGTTCACTGCACGTTCTTATAGATCAAAGTTCTCAACCAAGTGACCTGCAGGCTAATTCGGTCTCGGATACAGATGTTGCCCCACTTCCCAAATTTTAAAATAATTGGTACCAGTATTTTTCATGTGACAGAAATCACGTAAATTTCTGACCTCCTGGAAAAATAAAACACAAGTTATTAGTCACTGGAATAGTCACCTAGCAATGATCAGCCAAATAGCATGCATTATTTAGAATGCCACAGTCCCCACCATTCTCTATTGTTCACCAAATACCACATTTGCACTGATTCTTCCCAGAAAAGAATGTACCAATCAAAAATGGGAAAAACGTCAAAGGTAAAAAGAAAATATAACAGGGTGTCTGGGTGGCTCAGTCAGTTAAGCATCTGCCTTTGGCTCAGGTCATGATCCTGGGGTCCTGGGATGGAGTCCTGCATTGGACTCCCTGCTCTGTGCGGGGCCTGCTTCTCCCTCGGCCCTCCCCCTCTCTCTGCCTCTCATGAATAAATAAAATCTTAAAAAAAAATATGATGCATGATTGAGCAATACCAGAAAATAGCTTATTATTGTCTAGTAATTTGTGACCATCTCCTGTATTATTAGGGAATTCAGGTGACTTTCATAAATTTGCATGTAACTTCCTTAATGGGGAGTAGAACTTCTAGAAAAAACCTGGAAGATAAAATTGCACTGGGAGGATCTGTTTCACAGCTGATTAAAATAGAGAATTATTTCTAAAAAAGAAAAAAGAGAAAGGAAAGCTATCTAGAGTGCTGCATGATTCTAGGAAAAAAAAGGAATGCATACTTCTCTGTGGAAGTGAAGAATAATTCTATGTTTAAAACAAAAAGTGTGCATGAAACATGAGGTTTCTAGAGTCCTTGAGGGTGACCTTTGTGCTCAAAAAAGATTAGTCTGATGGTACTTTGGTTTTAAACATTAATATTTGATTTATTCAAGTTACAAACTTAAAAGCCTAGTTTTTCCTTAAGATTCTCATTTCAGCTTACAAATTTAATTCTATTTATAATCTAGTAAATTTTAGCAATTGCTTTTAAAGGGACTTAGAGGAATATTTAGCTCCATTTATAAACAGTTATTTGAAGCTCTTCAAACATTTTAAAATTCATTTATAAATTTAATACATTTGATTTCCTTTAAGTACTTCAATTGTCTGACTTAAAACCTTCCTGAGTAATTAAATAAATCTCTTAAATCAAATAAATTAAATTTATAAATATAGTGAATCAAGTTCTTTTAAATATTCCAACACTGTAGATCAATTTAGTAATATTTCAACCTAAAACCACAAGTCTAAATCAATTACTCAATTATGCATTTTAAATTAGAATTATAAGACTGATTTGTTACTCTATCACATGAAATTTTCTTCACACATTACAAAACTTTAAATACCAAATAAACACAGGTTCCTTTTTAACAAGAAAACATTTGTTATGATTCTTTTAAATATATTTTTTTAAAGATTTATTTATTTTAGAGAGAGAGAGAGTGGAGCAGAGAGAGGAAGACAGACTCCCCACTGAGCAGGGAGCCAGACACACGGCTCAATCCCAAGACCCCAAGATCATGACCTGTTTGGTTGTGGTATTTTTTATTGGTTTTTTTTTTGGATGAGTTGCTGAAGACAAAACAGAAACAACTTCTCTGAAAGTCATAACCTTCAGCGTTCCTCATCTGGCTGGGGTAATTAAGGATTACTGAATAGTAAGAGGAAGAACCACATGTTTTAGGAATGAATGAATGAAGTCTTCACATTCCTTCCAAACCCATAATCTGACATAAGTCATGGCCGATCACATAGTTTTCCATGAGCTTTAGCAGTTGTTTCCTTCAAACACACTACACAATATTGTTTACTAAAGAGAAATAATTCTACCTCCTATTATTGTATTTTTAGAGTCTATACTTTATCTAGTAATGTCAATCTAATTGAGTTAAAACTCCACATTGATAGCACAAGCTTAAAGCAACAATTACAGCTACTGTAGACTCTCTTTGTGTCCTCTACATGCTAGAAGCCAAAGGCAAACTTCTAACATGTGTTTTTTTTTTTTTTTTTAACCTTCTGGAGTATTTTTATAGGTGTGGTGGGTTTTTGAAACTATTTTGTCTGGACAACCCCCAGAGCCAGGGCTCCTACACTGACCACATTCAAGGCTTACGTTTAAGCTCCCTGGCTTTTAGAGTAACACAGAAAACAAAGCTCTGAAGCATGAGGCCATCAACTAAAGCAACATGCTTCCTTTAAAGTTTCAGTTCAAGAAATGTTTGCCTTAAGAAACAACAATTGTTGGAGAGGATGTGGAGAAAGGGGATCCCTCCTACATTGTTGGTGGGAATGCAAGTTGGTACAGCCACTCTGGAAAACAGTGTGGAGGTCCCTTAAAAAGTTAAAAATTGAGCTACCCTATGATCCAGCCATTGCACTACTGGGTATTTACCCCAAAGATACAGACGTAGTGAAGAGAAGGGCCATATGCGCCCCAATGTTCATAGCAGCAATGTCCACAATAGCTAAATCGTGGAAGGAGCCGAGATGCCCTTCAACAGATGACTGGATTAAGAAGTTGTGGTCCATATATACGATGGAATATTACTCAGCTATCAGAAAGAACGAGTTCTCAACATTTGCTACAACATGGACGGCACTGGAGGAGATAATGCTAAGTGAAATAAGTCAAGCAGAGAAAGACAACTATCATATGATTTCTCTCATCTATGGAACATAAGAACTAGGATGATCAGTAGGGGAAGAAAGGGATAAAGAAAGGGGGGGTAATCAGAAGGGGGAATGAAACATGAGAGACTATGGACTATGAGAAACAAACTGAGGACTTCAGAGGGGAGGGGGGTGGGGGAATGGGATAGACCGGTGATGGGTAGTAAAGAGGGCACGTATTGCATGGTGCACTGGGTGTTATACAGAACTAATGAATCATTGAGCCTTACATTGGAAACCGGGGATGTACTGTATGGTGACTAACATAATATAATAAAAAATCATTAAAAAAAAAAAAAAAAAAGAAATGTTTGCCTTACAGAAAAGGTCTTTGCTTTCAGAGACTTTTTTCACTCAAAAGCTCTCATTTTAAATTATGTTTTATAAAGAATCTATTTATTGCTGTTTGGTAGAGATGGGAGTCACCAAGGTGTCTACAAAATGATGGGGTTATAGTGAAGGGAAAGGCAGGAGGCTTGAACTCTGCAACCCTGGGCAATCCTTAAACCTCTATGGCAGAGGTAGTGAGAACAAACCTAACATACAGGAGTGGAAAGAGCAAGCATCTTCAGGATTTGGACAGCTACCACAAATGTCTGGCTCCCAGTGATTCAGGCCTCCTCTAAAGGTATTCAGATTTGAACTTTAAAAAAAGTAGAAGAGATGTCCATGAAGTGGATGAAACCCAGGGATTCAAAGACTGAGTGCAGTGCCTTTGTCACCTCCCACACAAACAGTGCTGATCAGTGAAGAAGCTGTCAAAACTCCAGGCATCTTTCTCCCTGTAGGAGAAGTGGCCTAGAGGTAAAAACTTCTACCAAGGTTACTCAGTACTATTGTAGCCAAACCTGTCAATATTTTAGTAAATGTTTCCATTTTACCCCTCACTTCCTTTAGGACCAAGTCCCTTCTTTCCACATTGCACATTTTGCGTTTTTTTGGTATTTTTTTTTAGATTTTATTTATTTATTTATTTGAGAAAAAGAGAGCACACAAGCAGGGAGAACAGCAGAGGGAGGGGGAGAAGCAGACTCCCCGCTTAGCAGGCAGCCTGACACGGGGCTCGACACCAGGACCCTGGGATCATGACCCGAGCCGAACGCAGAAGCTTAACCAACTGAGCCACCCAGGCGCCCCCCACATTGCATATTTTTCATAGACCCCTCCAGTTAGCAATTTGAAACAAAATGTTTCATGTTTATGTTGACGTAAAACATACCATATATTAGAACCTAAAATTAGGATATGTAAACCCCTAAAATGACAGCAAAATGACAAGTGAAGATATATTAGAAGATATATTTTAGTCCAATCATATATAAAATACAGAAATGAGAGTAACTCAGCAATCACTAAAAAATGCATTTATTCGTCTACCTATTCGTCCAATTATCCATTCACTCATTTATTCAGTCATCATATACTGAGCTCCTGTTATGTGCTAATAAGCACTGAGGGCAAAAAGGTCAACAAAATAGACACTCCTTCAAGGAGACACTGCCTGGAATATGGTAGAGACAAGACATCGATCATAAGATAGTGCATTAGAGGATTACAGATGATGTTCTGGGAGCAAAGAGAAGGCACACCCAAGTCAGATGAGGGACGGGGTGGGAGCTCTAAAGGCTTCCTGAATAAAGAGTCTTAAAGAATAAGCAGGAGTTAGTTGGGTAAAATGGATAATAGCATTTTAAAGTTAATGGTTTCTTCACACATAACAACAAAACACATTTCCAGGACATGAAGGTTTTCTAAACCTATTATATCCACATGAGGCTCAGATCTGATGTGAGCAGAGCCCATCACATGATCTCCCTGTAGCTCATGGGAAGTTGGTGTGAATTTTCCTAACACAGGCCCACGAATCCTCGGATAGTACAATGGACATATAATGCAAACTCGACGGCATCTCAAAGAAATGCAGCCAGAAGACATCAAGTACAATCCAGTCCCTCTCTCATGCACAGTGTGGACACACACACAGCTACACAAATAGTAAGAGCCCCAGAATCCTAAAGCTAGATCCTTGCAAAGAAACGTTCATGTCCCTTTCAGCCAGAGAACTAAATTAAAAAAGAAGGGAAAGTATCTTAGAGAAATAGTTGCAAGTGAACAAAGGAGATGAATTCTTGGGATGTCTTGCATTTTCCAAGTAAGCCGAAGGAGCTTCACTTCCTCTTCCCTACTTTGCTGAAGTCACTGTTGTTTTCAGCTCACTGTACTTTTATCAGTACTAATTGGAACATACTTCCTGCCAGGATTTAGCATTTCCAGATTTTTTTTTGTAGGCACTGATTTAATGGCGCTGACATTAAGGTTTCTATCCACTGGGTCACATAAAAGCCAACTAAACTGGGCTGCAAAAGGAGAAGAGTGTTGAAAATCAAAAGGAGTGGGAGGGCAGAAAGAGGACCGTCAATGTGCTTAGCCCGCCGCAGAGACATGATAGCCGCTGCTGGCTCTAGTTATTAGCACAGCATGATGAAGGTCTACTGAGAGTTTCCACTGAGCCTCCTCCTGATGGGAAAAAGCTTAGAAAGGAGGAGAAGGCTACAGTCTGTCTTCTTTGATCTCACAGACAGTGAACCAAATATTCCCATCTTAGTAGAAATAGACAAACAAGCCAGTTCCCAAATCAGCTCTTCGAGCTCCTCCCAAGGGCTGTGGCCAGTTTGGTCCCCCCTACTGAAACTCAGGCATTCGCACAGAAAGCACAGATCCATACTGCTTTTAGGAAAGAGCAAAGGCATGAGGGAACCACCAAGACTTTAGTTTTTCTAAGCCCATTTTGAATCGCTGCCTAAACTCTGTGGGAACCAGACAAGTAATTGAGGGGAGGAAGCAAGTGTGGGTGTACCTAGAGAGTGCGGAGGACTGTGACAAACTGGGGAGTCCAGGCCCTATTTAAGGGGCACCCACTGTTCAACTTTAGCCCAATGTTCTGTCATAACAGCATGGAGGTCCAACGGCCAAATCCTCTGATATTTTAAGAGAAGTGGAAATAGAAGTTGAATGTGAAATTTCCAATTCTGAAATGTTGGCAACAAATGTAAAACACATCCAGGTCGAACAAAATCAGCCTGGTGCCAGATGAAGCTGAGAGGTCAATGGTTTGTACCATCTGATCAAAGTTTTAAGGCAAGAGTTTGGAGATCATCTCAACAGCAGAAAAAAAGACAAAGTAGAGACTTTGCTAGAGCTTAGGTCCCTGAACTACGCTAGTCTAACCCAGAAGGGCCCCAAGAAGCATACCAGCCAGCCTTGGATACAAATAACTTTTATGTTTTCTCTTTTCTCAAAGCAAACTTACTATTAGGTTCAAGATTTCGTAGGAAGAGAAATAAAGAGACCTGGTTTTGATGTTGTGGATTTTCTTTTAAAGGTTTTATGGGGAATGTGGCCCTATCAGATAGTTTGCATTGGATCTCTATATTCAGTCTTATTTATTGAAATAAATTTACCAGTTTGGTTTTCTTTGATTCTCAAGATGACTTATTTACACAGATAGAATTGAATGATCTGAGTCTTTTGATGAGTTTTATAGACAAAATGAGGACTTTTTAACCTGGCTCTCCTCAGCATTTCAGGGACTGTAAGAACAATTTTTAATACACAAGGACATCCCACCTGAATTTCGCGGTGGTCAAAAGGAGTTCAGTGTTAAAAAATCATGTTATAAACCTGATAAGGGCTTCATAGCCATGGGTTTATTTCTGTGAAGTGGGTGGTCAATGGGCAAGAAATCAAGTGCTCTGCCCTGGACAGGCAGGAGTGGCACCCTTTCATTCTTAAAATCTCCAGCAATGCAGAGCACAGGCTTAAGCAGTTTGAAATAGAAAGAGTCGAAAAGATTTACATGTCCATCTGGGAAATATTTATTTGATGTCCCAGGTATTGTTCTAGGGGCTGAAGACCTGCAGCAAATTAAACATATCTACTGCCACTATTTAAAAAAATGTCTTAACAAATAAATGTATATTGTACTGTCAGACAATGCCAAGTGCCACAGGAGAGAAAGCAGAGAATAAATGAGTCATGACAGGAGAATAAGGCTACTTCAGAAAGTTTTCTCTAAGGTCGCAGAGTGCATTTCCTAGACATGGGAAGGAGCAAGAAACATTTCCAAACCTGCATTCACAGCTCTCTTCACCTTGCAGGGAGAAAGCACAACTGGAAACCCAGCCAAACTAGTTAAAAATCCTATTTTTGGGCAGACTTAGACTCCCCATGCCTCTGTTTCCTCGCCTGTAAAATGGGGTAATATTAACCACCCACCTCAAAGGATTCCAAGCAGATTACACATGGCCATGTCACAAAGTTCTGTGCAGAGATCACTGTGTCACTATAATCATTATCATCACTGTGGCGAGCACAGCGTCCGCCTCCAAGCAGTTCCTCAGCTGACATCAGTTCCTTTTCCCTTTTCATGTCCCTTAGAGCGGTGGTGCAGAGTGGGTGTGAACACGCACGTGTAAGCTCCAAATAGGAGTTCTTTTGTAGGAGTGTGATAGATTGGATAATGCTGGGGCTGAGGGCAGCTTGGGTTCTTTCTGGACCAAAGTAAGGAGCAGAGTTCCAATTTCGCTGCTCTTTTCTCTTCTTTCTTTCCACACAAATAGAAACTACAATCTAATGAAGAACTAGAAAGCAATTTTCGAAGGCATTTTTGGACTGTCTTACAGTTTTTCATGGTCAACACAAAAACTTCCTACTTCCATTAAAAACAAAAACTTAAAAAATTAACAGTTGTATGAAACCAAATCCTTTAAAATGATAGTGCTAGCATGGAACTTTGATTTGATTTGTATGGGTTTGATGACTGCCCAAAAGTTGCAAAAATTTTCCAATGCAAAAATAAGAACTTTTGTGAAATGGATGAAATGCGCCAAACATATATTTGATGAATCAATTCTAACACTAGTTGAATACTAACTGTGAGATTTTTCAAAGGTTGTTGAAAACGGGTCCCTTCAGCAATGCAGGTGAGGGAAAAGTTGAAAAATTGATTTCAAATTAAATTTGCAAACTTAATCCCACAGCTGCTTACCTACATTTGCCCAGATATGAATTTAATAGATTTTTCCCACTCACCATTAAAAAGAAAGTATGTGTTAGTCTCTTGAAAAACTGCCCCTAGGAAATCTACTTGAAAAATAACAAAAATAAAGAAATAGCCATTAATTTATGAAGAACAATTAATTTCTAGATGTGCCATATACAGCATTACAGCCAGCATATTAGTAAATTTATTCCAAATCTTTCAAATTAATTAAATGTATTAAATCAGAAGCTGCATAAATCACAATATATTATAAAAACCAATGTTTATTTCTAGATCTAATACGTCTGTGAAGAAACCATGCCAGTTAATTTCCACGGACTGTCACAGACAGAAGAAAAACAAGACCGGCATAGCTTTGACTAGAAACAATGAATCTGCATTGCCATGATCATTTTCACTGTACAGAAATTATAGGTGGTCAAATAAATGGGCTAGCATTAAACCTAGCACACAAACCCTTTGTTGAGTTGTATTCAAACTTTTAACAATATCCATTAGAAGTTCCAGTAAATCTGATCCTTTTGACCACTATATTTAATAACTCAACACCCCTCACCCTCACTCCCAGTGTCCCTTGTCGAATTCTCCTTTTTTATCCACAACACTTATCTTACTTCTTCTATATGTATGTGTGTATATATGCACACATTATACATAATACCTATGACCTATTTTCCCTCAGAACACTGTAAGATCCACAGTCACAGGAATCTTTAATTTGTTCAGTGAGAGGACCCAAGCACTTAGAACAGTGCCTAGCACATAGTGAGCTTTCAATTCCTATGTGTTGTCTGGATAAATCTAAATGCTTTTATAGCAGCTTGTTATTTAAAGCACACAATGGTGGATTTTTTTTTTTTTTTGTAAGATGAATTCTTCTTCCATTTAAAAATGGGCATTCATTTCTTAATTATGAGCCCATGTTTCTCTCTGCCAGGTGCTCTAAAAGAATTAACTGCAGTTTGTGTATCAAGAGGAAAGACAGAAAAGGTCACTAAACCACAATGTGGGTACTCATATCCTCATAACCAGTCACTCTCATACTTAACAGCTCCAGGCCAACAATGTACAAATGCCAACATACCAAAACGTCTGTAGCCATACAAACATGGTCTGGCCCAGAAATCAAAAGCATGCCATTGAGACATTAACGTAACAAAAGCAGGCTCCCTGCAGGAGACCACCCTTCATGTCAGACTAGTCATTCAGCTACAGTCACAAGCTCATCTATATTCAGGTATACCTTATTTTACTCCTTAAAGGCAAAATGCAAAAAACACTTAACAATGAGTACTCCAAAGTATCAATACAATTCCAATGTATAAAGTTCTCCTTCAAATGGCTAACCAAACACCCTTTCTCTCTCATTCTGAGTCAATCATCAAATCACCTATTTTTTTTTCAGTTTTCCTATAAAGAAATATGTACTGACGTCTCAGATATTAAAAACAACTCTTTAATGTGATATCTACATGTACCAGGAGGATGTCCTTGGATGTAACACATTCTTGGAGTCTCAGTTTCATCATTCCTTGAACAAGGTCAATGCCACGCAGAATTGTCAACGTTTAAAGGTAGTGAATGCAAAAGTCTTTTGAGCATGGTGTTTGGCATGTAGTACTGTGGCATAATTTCTACTGAGGTAATAATTTGAATTCTACTCATAGCTGTAAAAGGCAAAATCATGAGCAGTTATTTTCTCCCATTATATGAATATAGCTATGTCTCTGTGATCTGACTTCTGCGGTTTTACGTAGGGGTTGAAAGGGGCAGCAGGTGTCAAGGGAAATAAAGGGAGGTTAGTCTTCCTTCGAACGAGAAGGCAAACAATATGCCCAAGGGCATCTTCCAAATGAGACTATGGTACCTAGAAAGGGCGAACCAATCCTGTAGCTCAGCACCTTGCTGAATGATGGCTATGCCTAACTTGTCTTTAAAATGGATCATGTTGGGGCACCTGGGTGGTGCGGTCAGTTAAGTGTCTGACTCTTGGTTTTGGCTTGGGTCATGATCTCAGGGTCGTGAGACGGAGCCCCAAGTTTTCAGGCTCGGTGCAGAGTCTGCTTGAGTTTCTCACTCCCTTTGCCCCTCCCCCCATGCTCTCTATCTAAAATAGATAAGTAAATCTTTTTAAAAAAATAAAATGGATCATGCTCATAATGAGTCAGTGACAACCAAAATCCGTAAGAACAAGGACACTTTCACAAGAAAGTCAGACTGTAAAGCATCCAGAACTCATGTAACACCTTAGGAAGATCCCCACCCCAATAATAACTGGTGTTGGAAATTTATCTATCCACTTTGGCAAGTAGAAGTTTAGACCAATTTGAGCTTTGAACAATGAGGAAATGTAACATTTATGCATTCAAATATTATAGAACAAATTCATACCCATCACTCAAATGGGAGGCCCACATTAACTCCATGGAGGGATTTTCTCTTTGAGTGGGGGGGTTGCAGAGGCAATCTTTTTTTTTTTTTTTTTAAGATTTTATTTATTTATTTGAGAGAGAAAGAGAGAGAGGGCACGAACCTGGGAGAGGCAGAGGGACAGACCTCCTGCTGAGCAGGGCACCCAAAGTGGGACTCCATCCCAGGACAATGAGATCATAACCGGAGCTGAAAGCAGACACTTAACCGACTGAGCCACCCAGGCACCTTGGAAGTATCCTCTATTTATCAGAATGGTATCAGGACATCTCCAGCATTGCTACATCATGCCTTCAAGGCCACAGTATACTCCAACATCCAATCTGTGGGACACAGCCCTGGGACACAGTCACCAGCTTTACTAAGGGAGGTGCAACTCCCCCGCAAAGCAACTAACCATTCTAAATTCAAGTCATCAAAGGAAGCTTTCTCCTTAAAATGAACTTCAAAAAGGTGAGTCACTCCTTCTCATAGTAAGTTACCTGCAGCTAGAAAGAGAAGGGATGGTCACTTATATGCTTCAATGCTGAAACTATGGGTTATGAAATGCTTCTGTGGATGTCTTTCAAAACAAAAGGACTTGGGGGGTGCCTGGGTGGCGCAATCGTTAAGCGTCTGCCTTCGGCTCAGGGCGTGATCCCGGCTTTCGGGATCGAGCCCCACATCAGGCTCCTCTGCTGGAAGCCTGCTTCTTCCTCTCCCACTCCCCCTGCTTGTGTTCCCTCTCGCTGGCTGGCTGTCTCTGTCAAATAAAAAAATAAATAAAAAACAAAACAAAACAAAAACACAACGACTTGAGTAACTGCAGCCACAGACGTCAAAAAGCACTCCCCAGGGTGACCACACAAGCAGCGGCAGCATCGAAATGGAAAACCCTTAATTGAGAGCTTATTCAGGTGCCAGCCACGGCCCTACGCACTTCCTAAGCATTGTCTTGTTTAGTCCTGACCACAGCCCACTGATACTATTATCCCATTTTTTTCAGATGAAGAAATTCAGATTTAAAGGGATTAAATAAACTGTAGAAGAAACAACTAGTAAATGGCAGAGTAGAAGTTCCTGAGTCCAAGCTCGGCACCTCAGTGGCACTAGTCGGGCATCAGAATCAGAGCAGCTCTCGTCTACGGCTTCTCAGTCAGGCTGATCAAATCCCAGTCGTCAGCCAGCCGTCCTATCTTTTGCTCTTATACCCCTTGTCTTCCTGATATTGCAATTAGCAAATCTTCCAACCCAGATCAATCAGGATCCTGGGAGGAAAGCAAAAACCACACCAAATATCTTCCCAGAGAGCATCTGACATAAGGAATTAGTTAAACAGGTGCAGTGTAACTGAAAAGGGGAACAGGGAAGACCGTGGTAATGCAGAAATGAAAACCAAACAAAACCAACACCACCCCTAGGGAAGAAAGGGAAGAGATGGAGTAATTCAGATCTGGAAGCTTGGAGAAGGGACTCCGCAGAGCTGGGAGCAAGCTTCTGAGGGGTGGGTGCTAATCAGCTCGTACTAGCTGTACCAGAACCAACCAAACAACTGGAGACTGAATCTAAGGGCCACTGCCAGGATGATGAACAGGAATGGCGAACACACAGGAAGGAGCAAACCCTTCTCCTCTCTTCTTTCAGTCTCCCTTCAGTGCCCCTGCAGGCAGAGTCTAAGTGGGAGGCAGCCTCAAGGACTCCCAGCCTAAACACTGTGAGTCCAGTATAGAAGGGTGGGCTTGGAGTTCGAGACAAAAAGCTCAAGGACTAACTAGCACACACCCTATCGGGGTGCGCTGGTTAAAGGAGTGAGCTCATCGCTGACAATCCTGTCCCTCGGCCAATGAAGTGTGACCCATAAGAATGCCAACTGAAAACACTCTTCCCATCTGATCTGGCCTCCAGGGAATGGCTTCATGAATGGGAGAAAATCAGTCTGTGTTCACGCCCGGTGTGTAAATATTGTACCGAATTTGATCACAAGCATCTTTATTTTTTTTTATTTTTTTTTTTTTAAAGATTTTATTTATTTATTTGACAGAGAGAGACAGCCAGCAGAGAGGGAACACAAGCAGGGGGAGTGGGAGAGGAAGAAGCAGGCTCCTAGCGGAGGAGCCTGATGTGGGGCTCGATCCCATAACGCCGGGATCACGCCCTGAGCCGAAGGCAGACGCTTAACCGCTGTGCCACCCAGGCGCCCCCGATCACAAGCATCTTTACATTCAACATTTACGCGACAGTCAGTTCTGCTATCACTCCACACAGGCATTCCCCAAATCAGTCTACTATGTGAAATCACGCAATAAAAACCACATGCCTCGTGGGGAAAGCCAGGCTAGGGGTGCAACACTCACAAAGACTTGTCAGTAACATAGAGGAACCTAATAAAAATAGTACACAGTTTTATACATATTAAATGATTAAGAAATATGTTCATACTACAAGTATGTAAGGAACCTTATGAAACTTGACCTTGAAAATGCCTCAAGTTTGCTTGTGGAAATGAGCATCTGATGGGCTGCAGCTTGTGAGTTACTGTGACATGGTAGGAGAGGGGCCACCTGAAATCAGAGGCACGGTTGTCACACCAGCTGTGGGAATGTGGGGGAGTGTGGCTTATGGCCCAGAGAACTGAAGCAGGTGGTAGATTTCTGAGCTGTGGGTGTGTGACCTGTGTATTCCTACACAGCCCACTTCAGCTGGGTATAATTTTCCATATTTACCTAATGTTCCTTGCAGACAGAAGCCCACATAACACTACAAAATCCATTTTGTGACCAAATTGTTCCCTAATATACTGGTATTAGAACAAATTAATGGTTTCAAAATAATTACAGCAACTGATTATATTCTGTAGGCCAGGGAATATTAACTCCAATTTTACAGATGAGAAAACTGACTCAGAAAGATCAAACTTCTCTACTAAAAAAAAAAAAAAAAAAATGCATTCTGTCTTTCTTGGGGCAGCACTATATCTTCTCATCTAAGGTACATCACTTGACAGTATGAGGTCAAAGCAATAGAACTTAAGGGCAGCTTTCAGCGCAGTTTTGCTGGTGACCTTCTCCAGGTGGGTGTAAGTGCCATGGGATGGAATGGCCGGTGATCTCAATCTTCTTTAGGTCAAAGTTTAAAGCAGAGCTGCCGAGCAAAGGAATTCGTGTCTCTCCTTCACTTTCTCATAAATGAACTTCTAGAGACCTCTGTCACAGTGCTACTCAAAGATGTCTGACAATAGCTGAAACCCATGGAAATAAATATCCCAACGTTCAAGGTCCAGAAATAAAACATAACATGAACTTCTAAGTTTATTGTTCATATTCTTCCAAAGTGATCTTTCTAAAATGCAGAAGTCAATGTCATTCCCAAGCTGAATATTCTTTGATGGTTCCCTAATGCCCAAAAGATAAGGCCCCAAGCTTCTCAGCATGGAGAATAAGGTACTCCTAGATATGGCACCTGCTTACATATCCAGCTTCATCTCCAACTAAGCACTCACCTAAAACCTGGGCTCCAATCAGCTGAAAAGTTTGCTTTTCCACACACCCAAGTTCATTTCAGAGCTACATAAATCTCCCCACACTAATCCCTCAGTTGAATGCCTGCATGCTCTATGTCCAACTTCTGAACACCAACCCACTACTGCTCACAGCTCTTTGAATAGGATCCCCTCCCCATATCATTAGGCAGAATGAACAACTTCTTTTGTTGGGCCCCTACTGTGTACACTAACTTCCATCATAGCAGTCTGCCAGGCATATTTGTATGAAATCTGACTCTTTTCTTCTTCTTCTTTTTTTTCTTTTAAATCACACCTACCTATAGGTATTGGCCATGTCTGAAAAATCTCCACATCCCTAGAACCTAGCTCAATGCCTGGTAACTAAATATATCATAAACGTTTAAGGACTGAATGACAAAAGGCTATGTTATCATAACAGAAAAGAGATAAATCTATACCTTTTTCTTTCCTCCATCTGAAATCTGGAAAGGACCCTCAGCTCTACTACGTTTCTGTGTAGGCTAGACCTACTGAACTTGGGAGGAGGGGAGCAGCAGAGGGGGAGAGAGAGATAGAGAGAGAAAGAGAATCTTAAGCAGGCTCCACGCCCAGTGCAGAGCTGATGTGGGGTTTGATCTCACAAGCCCGAGATCATGACTTGAGCTGAAAACAAGAGTTGGACACTTAACCAACTGAGCCGCCCACACGCCCCCTAAAACCTAATTGATAAAGGCAGATGTCATGGGCTGAAAGTGTGTGTGTCCTTCAAAGTCATATATCGAAGCCCAATGCCCAGGGTGATATTTGGAGATGGGGCCTTGGGGCAGGGGGGCAGGTTTAGATGAGGTCATCAGGGTAAGGCCCTTCTGATGGGATTAGTGCCCTTATAAGAGGAAGACAGAGAGAGCTCTCTTTCTCCATGCACATGTACCAAGGAAAGGCCACGTGAGCTCCTATCAAGAAGGTCACTGTCTACAAGCCAAGAAGCAAGTCCTCACTAGGAACCAAATCTGTGGGTACCCTGATCTTAGACTGTAAGACATTCCACAACTTGGGAGAAATTTCTGTTGTTTGCACCCCTCAGCCTGTGATACTTTGTTATAGCAATTGAACCAAAGTAAGATGGCATATGATCAACAGACGTATCAAATGATTTTTCGAAGATGAAGATGGCCTGGGTCCATCATCTTACATCAAAGTGTACACCTCCTGAGGACACGAAATGCACAGATGCTTCACACAAAAGGCCTGAAATATAGATAGTACCAAGAAAGTGAAAATTAGACAGTAGGAAATGCTCACCTGGGTTGAATTATTAAGTGAGGTATCTACCCAAGAAGCTATAGAGGAAAAATAGAATTTTGACTGCTGTGGAAAATAAACACTTTATAGAATCTGAGGACTGTTAAGAGAATTACCCCGCTCACAAACTCTCTAAGTACCAGAGGCCAGTCACCCGGTTCCACATTGAGGCCAACTTAAATCAAATGCCATAACACATTTGTAGACACCAGATCTAGGACGTTGTAAAAAACTGGCTGCTCAGTGTCTTGCCTCGAGTTTTTCTGGATCTGTTTTCTGGATCTGGATACTGATGGGTGGATTGCTGCCCCTGGGCAGCAGTGGAACAAATAATAAATCATGTGATGGTACATCCAGTCCCAAGGACTACTAGGCATGATATTCTTGAAAATGCGTATTCTAAAAAAAAGAAAAAGTATCCACAAAAAGTCTAGTTTTTCCCCTCCATTTGGGTCCCGCATTTCTTATCATGAAGAAATGGTAAACCGCTGGTTGGTTAAGTGTCCTGAGAATCCTGTCTTACGTGTATATCAGAAGATGAATACAGGCATATTTAAAGGCAGATAATATGTGTCCTCATTTTGGAAAGTGGCCACACTGAGGTTCTAGGTCTGTTTTTTCAAGCACCCAACGAAGATTTCCACGGTATATCTCACAGTTGCCTCCAATAACACCTACAACACCCTTCTCTGGTCCCTTTCCCACAAACAGGCTGACCTGCCCCAAAGCCCTATTCCTACATGGTATGATCATCAGCCCTATTGGATTCCCTAGTTCGAATCCTCAAATTGTCCTTTATCTCTCCTACTTGTCTCCTGTCAACAAAATCTCATCACTCTTTCCTGTAAGATATTAGGGATAGGCAAAACATCGAAACCTTTTCCTGACCACGCTTTGGAACCAGAGCATACATTCTGGGAGTGGCTATAGTGCTGTTGGGCGATGGCTGCCCAACCAGCGGATCCATTGCTCAGCCCTACCACTTGGAGGTAAGGTGTGACCATGTGAGTCAGTTCTGGACGGTTCCATGTGAGCAATGACAGGTGCCACCTTCAGTCCAGGCTCATGGAAAACCCCCTCACAGTGCTCTTTTTTTCTTTTATTATTTTGATGTTAGTCATCATACAGTGTATCATTAGCTTTTGACATACTGTTCCATGATTCATTGTTTGCGTGCAACACCCAGTGCTCCATGCAATATGTGCCCTCGTTAATACCCATCACCGGGCTAGCCCATCCCCCCACCCGCCTCCCCTCTAAAACCCTCAGTTTGTTTCCTGGAGTCCATAACAGATGGGGAGACGAACCATGAAAGACTATGGACTCACAGAGCTTTCTTATGCTTCTCCCTTCTCTTCTGGCGGCAGTGAAATCTAAGGTCTTAAGAGACAGGGAAGCCACGGAATGGAAGAAGCTTGGATTCTCTGTCACCATGTGAAGGAGAATTGCCCCCTTCCAACAACATCCCACTTAACAGATACATCAAGAAATATGTTTTATTATAATAAGCCACTGAAATAACTGCAGTTTGCTATTTTACAGCACAAAGAGCAAGAATTCTAAAACCATATAAAGTAAAAGCCATCTCCATATATGTGATAATAAGGGCTATGGAACTGCCCTTGATTATGAGTCAAACCTCTTTTTTTTCAGGTGTACAACAAACATACTGATTCAACAATTCTATACATTACTCAATGCTCACCACGTTAAGTGTAGCCAAACACTTGACTTAAACCTCTTAGAGTGATTCAAACCTCTTAAAATTTACTACTGCTTTGTGAAAATAACTGTAATTGTGCTATGTATCACATTAAAAGAAAAGTCACCATTTATTGACCTCTTTCTGCGTGCGAGGCAGGGATCATACTACATGTTTTATGTATTTTAATCTTATAAACAGCCTACAATGTAGATATTGCTAACTCTGTCACATTTCATAAATGAGAATGCTTAGGCCCAGGCAAGGTAGCAGGGACAAGCCTGGGTCGCACAGCTAGAGAGCACCACAGCCAGAACTCAAGCCCTAGGCTGTCCTTCTCCAAAGCTCCTCGACTGCTTGCTCTCCCTCCTTCTTTAAGACAAAACCAAAACAAAACAAGATAAGAATGCTAATGGATTTCACTCCAGTTACCACAGGAGATTCTGCATTTCACATGTGCATGTGAATTTATTTTCTGCCATACAGAATAAACAATCTCGTATTTTAGTTAACACTACTGCAGAGTCCCTCAAGTCTCGCTCAGGGACCCCTCAGCCTGATCTCGGCAGTGGTATAATGAAAGGATGCTTTCTGCGGCTCATCTCCACTTGCCCGGTACTCCGCTAACAGCGTTCCACCCTTCACCCCATGAGTACCTCACACGCCTCACGTAGGCCCCTCTGAAGTTAGGCTTGTACCATCTCTGACCATCTTTTAATTCAATCACCAGTCTGAGAATACAGACTTCAGGCTTGGTTTCCAAAATAGTAGACCATCGCTAGCAAGCTGGCTAACGTGCTAAGTCAGCTCATCAGACTAAGTTTCTTCCTCTCTCGCTCTCCAAGAAAATCCAGACGACAGGTAGCTTGCATCGTGCCTTTGAAAAGTCTCGAGAACTGAATCAGTTCCCTAAATGATCTACTCTAACGAGATGGGTTTTTTAATTAAATAATGATCTTTACATAAACTGCCTTGTTTATGACCAACTGCCTTCCAAATTACAGGCTGATGGAGGGACACTGATCAGTCATGGAGTCTCCCTACACAGGGCAACTTACGTGACCAACTAGGACTGACAAAGCCTCTCCCAGCAGACAACAGGGGAGCCAATTTGTGAAAAAGGATAACCAGGCATGGCTGAGGTCATCTCTCCAAGGGCACTGACCTCCTAACCCACGAGAGATTCCGGACAGGTATTTTATGTGCCAATCTAGGCACAAAATGTAACTTTGAGATAAAATGAAGACAAAGACAAATTAGGCACTTCCATGAGAGTACGGATTTTTTTTTCTATTGCTATGGTAACACTACTCCATTTTAGGAGAGGAAAAAGGAAGTGTGGGCCTTAAAAACTAAGCTATACATTTGTCAATGATGTATCTAACAGGACTAAAAAGATATTTCTTTTAATTATTTTACTGCTGGGAATTTATCTAAGAGAAATAGTCTGATAATTGTGTACATATAAGAGACTTAATGACAGCGTTTTATTGAACAGTGAAACTGGAAAAATCAAAAATGTCCAACAATTAAATAAATAATGGTATATTCATACAGAGAAATTCCAAAGAGCCATTATGAGTTAGGATGTAGATATATATTTACTGACATGATGCGTGTTCACTGTGTACCTTTAAGTCCACACGTTAAGTGACAGGATAGCATATAGCATTTGACGCCATTATAAAAATTTCCCAGAGAAAAATATCTAAAGATATTTATATCAAAATACTAACAGGAACAGTTATATCTAGTGAGAGAAATTTGGGATGATTGGAAAGGTTTGCTGTGTGCTTTTCAACATTTTCTAGGATGACTTTTCATTATTTGTGTCATTAAAAACAGGGAAACATGTAACCATGGCTACATGTTATATTGTAATTATTTGTAATTGTATTATTTATTCCAAAATATTTGCTGCTCCTTCCTAGGAGCCCTTGCCTGGTATCTTTTTTTGTGGAAAGAATAGAATTCTTGTACCCAAAGACATCAGGCTTAACTATGTGTCTTGCTTGACTAATAAAAGAAAAAATAAAACACAGAAGGGCATGTGTGACTCCAAGCAAAAACTTTAATAGCTATTATATGTTTCCACCAATTTTTATTTTCCTTCTACCCTGACACTGGAATGTTCCAGATAGGCTGCTGCTTCCGCCTGTATCACAAAAGAAGAAGAAGTAAAACAGATTTGACCGGACTTGCACCAGTCCTATTATGAGTGAGAAATAAATCTTGGGTTGTCATACCAACTGAGACTTTGGAGCTGTTTGTTACCACAGCATAATAAATTCTAAGCTGATTGACATATGAACTTTTACTACCACCTCCCCAGCAAGACCAAACTAAGTTTTAAGTATAACATCCTCTTGACTACCTACCCGATTAGTTCTAGAGTTTCATGTTTAACGCAAACCTCCCTGTTAACGGTATTTTTAAACTGATTTGTGGCAGAGTTCACTACACCTAGCCTTCCCTTTATCCTGTCTACCTCTCCATAGCCTCTGAGTCATACTCTGCCTTTCATGACCATTTCTTTTTTTTTTTTTTAATTTTATTTATTTATTCAACAGAGAGAGAGAGACAGCCAGCGAGAGAGGGAACACAAGCAGAGAAGCCTGATGTGGGGCTCGATCCCATAACGCCGGGATCACGCCCTGAGCCGAAGGCAGACGCTTAACCACTGTGCCACCCAGGTGCCCCCTCATGACCATTTCTTTTAGACCCACTATTCTGCCTACAGTCCAGGCCTTGCTCATTTCATATCAACATATAGTGGCCACGGACACAGACAATATCCTTCAATGTTCTTTATACGGTGTTGTGAGATTTGCGCCTTCCTTCAACACCGCTTTGCAATTTACCACCACCGGCATCCTGAACCTTTAGCGTGACCACTGCATAATTCTTCAAACTCACTACCCTCCTAACACAAACCCTCAGCACTGGCCAAAAAGCAATTTTCTTATTTTTTAAATTTTTATTTGTTTTAGCAAGAGAGAGTGCAAGTTGGGGGTGGGGCAGAGGGGGAGAGAGAATCTTAAGCAGGTTCTATGCCTATCAGGGAGCCCAGCATGGGACTCAATCTCACAACCCTGAGATCATGACCTGAGCCAAAATCCAGAGTTGGACATTTAACTGACTGAGCCACCCAGGCGCCCCATCAATTTTGTTATTTCCTGTGCACTCCTCACATATTCCCAGAATCAGGGCCTACCTGCCCAAGGTTACAGTAATGATGTCAGCAACCTAAGCCCTCTGAAGAAAGAGTATACTGATGGTGGAATAAAGGAATAATCTCATGAGTGACTCTGATATATGTACAGGTAGTGTGCCCTCAAGGTACAGTGGACAAAGTGGGCAGAGTGAAAGGCATGGTGATAATCTCCAAATGTGGCCACCAATAATTCTTCGTATCCCCGAACACACATGACCTTTTTCCCTTCTCTTAGAACTGGGCTGGCTTTGTGACTTTTCCATCAATAAAATGCAGTGGACATGATGTTCTGAGACCTCCAAGACCATAAAAGATCTGAAGCTTCCCCCACCGCAGAGCTGTAAGGAAGTACAACACAGACTACAGAAGGATGCAAGTCACGTGGCCGGGGACCTGGGGGACTGGTGGCCACCTCGGACTTTCCAGCTCCAGCCAAATGCAGCCATCTGAGTAGCCCCAGGCAACAATACATGGAGCACAATCATTATCCAGTTGAGCCCAACAAACACAGGGGGGAAAAATGATAGTTTTATGGAATAGTTTGTTTCAGAGCAATACATAACTAAGACAACAGGCATTCTCCTTACTGCTGCCCTGAATAGAACACCATTCCAGCCTCTTGGTGGATGGTGGTTTATGAAAGCTGTTTGTGGAGCACTCCCGGCACAGAAGCAGTGAGAAGGTACCCTCAGGTGAGTGACAGGAAGTGAATTTAAACAGTGGAATGAGGGCTAGGGGTGCACATGAAATGGGAGAGGAAAAAGACTGTAGATAGCACAGAAGTCTTGCTAACAGACTGACCTATAAGATATAACTAGATAAAAATCCAGAGGTGGTGGGAGATCCCCACTGAAGCCGTGGGCAAGAGCCAGTACCCTGTAAGTTATTCCTTCTGTGACTCTGTTTCCTCAGGTTAGCAAGGATGTGGAAGGAGTCAGGGGCATTAATAACAACTAAATCTATACACATCCCTAACACCCACCATGCTCTGGTTATCAGCAGAGAACATTAGTCCATCATGGGCAAAAGCACAAACCTGCCAACATCAGAGCATTTAAGTCCCAGGTGGCAGAGACTGCCAGCTGATCACGGAACTCATTTCCTCTGGTTCTGGGCACACAGACCACATTCTCCAGCTTCCCTTGCCGCTAAGAGAGGCCGTGTGACTGAGTTCCAGCCAACGGAATGGAGATGGAAATGATGGGCACCACTTACCAGCCTGCCTATCAGAAACCTCCATGTCTCCCTCTTACACGGCCGCCTTGGAAGGCACACAGCAACATCGGCAGAACCTCAAGAGGACAGACTCTGGGTCTCCGATCTACTGCTTGGAGGAGAGTCATTACCCAAACCAGCACACTGATTCTGGTGACTGAAAAGGTGATCCACTACTATGATTCTGGCATGTATGTTTTACAGTAGTTTATCTTCTATACCCTGATAATACATCCTAGTTGCTACATGGCAATACTATATTTGAAAATGTCCTTCAGTGCAAGGGTATCTAAAACAAGGGGTCTCTAGACACTCTGGAAAACTGTAATACAGTAATGAAAATTTCAAGTCTAAAATCTAATCAGCACAGCAGGCCAGCAGGAGTCAATGTGAAATCTTGATTCTAAAGGCGGTCTGGAACAGAATCCCTTTCTTTTTTGGCAATCTTGATCTTTGTCTTAAAGCTTTCAACTGATTGGATGAAGCCCAGCCAGAATATGGAGGGTAATCTGTTTTACTCAATGTTTACCATTTAAATGTTAATCACATTTAAAAATACCTCCAAGCAACATCTAGACTGGTGTTTGACCACATAACTGGCCTAGCCAAGGCAACAGCTAAAATTAACCATCACACCAGGAGAAGCTAACGTCTTGGTGAGCCTATGAGACCCACTGCCCTACAGGACTGTGAAGATACATAAGCTAAGAGAAGTAACGTCACCTGACTGCAAAGAGTTTTCAATTACAATGACCTTTCCTTTTTCTTATAGACCTTTTTATTTTTAATCAACTAGGGAAATTAGGTTTTCACTCCCCAAATATTTCAAAGTTCTATGGTTGCTTCCTAAATTAGAACAAACGATTTCTGGATGAGCCACTTTGTTACCTGAGCCTGGTTTTGACCCTAAAGTTATAAAAGCCAAAAGTTTAGTCATGGTTCTGAAATCACTATTCTCATTAGACAGACATGGACACTAGAAATTAGTGTGGTCTTCCATCCACCCCTAAGATTCCTCAAATCTCCATGGATCTCAGTTGAGAAACCTGAATTTTAAAATTAATGCTGGTATTCTGACCAGGCACTTAATAATTACATGTTACATAAACATGATGAATAATTTTGTATGTTGAAAAGTTGTAAAATGATGATATAAATGAAATGCTAATTATTCTCTTTTAAGAGAGCTGTTTCCTACTAGGATTAAATTCTTGCTTTTTTGACACATTTTTAAAATCTGCACTTCACAGCAGTTAGGAAATAGCAGAATTTGGTTCTGATTTAATCAGATGAGAACTAATTCAGCTTCAGGCCAAAATGACACTTGGTGGGAGAGGTTGGGAAGCTTTCACACTACATTTTTTTAAAACACAAATTTCTTTCACTCTTCCCTTGAACTTTCACTCCGCTTGATACTATTCCTAGATTTTAATTCCTAACTCCCCAAAGGGTAGAGAAAAGCCATCGAATGTATTACAATGTAAGACATCTTTAGGATACTAGAATCAAATAAGCCAGTTTTTTAAAAATCTGATTTTGGCAGAGAGGACGATAATATTTATATACAGACACACACATCATTTTGACCAAAGTCCTTTAACACCAAAAACATTTGGATATCCCTTAGCTACATTCGTTATTTCTGTGCTTCACAAAGTATGCTCCACACAGTTCTTTGTCATAGGCATCAGGAAAAATAAATCAATCAGCTGGAGGGAAACTCTACATTAAACAGCCTCCCTTATTCTGAAAATCTGTTTTTTTAAGATGTTAATATACGCGGTGACTTAAAACGCACATGTGTGCAGGCAGGTGCACAAAGTATACGTGGTTTCCCAAACTTACTTGTTCATGAACAACTTCTGTTCCCTGCTCAGAGCATCTCTCAGGATTTAGGTTCAACTAAAAAAACATGCTAGAAAATGGCCTAAAGATGCATCCAGGAAAAACTGACACTAACATCTACAACCTTTCATTTAAGGAAATGCCAATAAATTTCAGGGTCTCTGTACCTGACTCAGACCCAGTGTCAGGAATAATGCCCATTCTGCAGCTGAAGGAAAAAAGCGGAGTCTAACCTGAACAACAGCAAGGCTTCCATTCTCCAGCGTTCCAGAAAACTGATTTCCCTACAAAATACTGATGGTCTTTCAAAACAGTGTGGGTGAATGGCAGAACAACTGCTAAACACTGGGGGGGGGGGGGGGGGGGGCACTAACACAATATGATAAAAGAAGTCAAAACTATCAATATCGCTCATTTCTAGATTGTTAAAGTTATGGGAGATTTTTTTTTTCTTTGTGCTGTTCTAAGTTTTCTAAATTTCCTAAAATGAGCTATAACTTTTCTAATTAGAAAATAAATTTAGGGGCACCTGGGTGGCTCTGTTGGTTAGGCATCCAACTCTTGATTTCAACTCAGGTCATGATCTGAGTCCTGAGACTGAGCCCCACGTCAGATTCTGAGCTGGGCATGGAGCCTGCTTGAGATTCTCTCTCTCTCTCTCTCTCTCTCTCTCTCTCCCCCCCCCTTGCCCCTCCCTTCTCTAAAAACAAAACCAAAACCAAAAAAACAAATGAAAATAAACTTAAATATCATTTCAAAAGGTAATCGAATATATTGCTTCTCAGGGGAGCTTTTTAACATGACTATTTACAATGACAACATTTACATCTTTATAACCATTAGGAGAATACAAAACACCTAAATCAAAAATTAAAACTAAAAGATGAAAAATGACGAAAAAGTGCTAACCCTGCCTTTGTTTTTTCTGTCAAGGTACATGAGCTGCCCTTCAGCAAGAAAGGAGAGCCTTCATTAAGAGAGGCAGAGCGAACCACCGGAAAGATAGATTTCGCCTAACTAGAACTCAGATTACAAAGAAAAATTCAGCACTATGGTCAGTAACTCACTTCCAGAACAGTCACTTCCAAAATAGCTCACATGCCTGTGGTAGGCTGAATAACGCACTCCCACCCTCAGAAGGTATGCACATTCTCATCTCTGAAGCCTGATCAGGTTTCAGACTTCCGGCCTCCAGACCTGTGAGAGAATAAAGTTCAGTTGTTTTAAGTCACCAAATGTGTGGTAACTTGTCAACAGCACCCCCAGGAAAGGAACGCACTGCTCCAGTCTAAGTAGGCAAGCAGTCTTGATTTGTATCAGCCTGCGGGAAACTCACCTCCTGCTGACCAGTTCCTGAGCACCCCACCCTGGGTGGCTATCCCTCGGTCCTGAGTCAGGGATAATCAGGACACTGGTCTGCAAGCTCTGGAGGCGGCCCCTTGGAGTCACGCGCCATTAGAGTGAGTGAACTCTAGACACAGAGCCCAGGCATGTGTGATTACTACCTGGAGTAAGGTGGATTTATTATTAAATACACCATTTCCTGAAATCTTTAGCGTGTGTTTAAAATCATCTCTCTGGCTAAGATACTATTAAAACATGTACCCGACACAATCATATACACACCTATAATCCTGATGTCCAACAAAAAGCCCCACAAATCTAGAAACTAGCCAATGTTTTAAATAGGAAACAGGTGAGAAAGAGACATTTCACTTACCTTAGTTATTGATTAAACTTTGAAAGAATAAAAGATACACTGAAGAAAGAATTGCTGTACTTGTAAATCAAATTCATTCCACTTAAGAGCTCCATTATCTCCTAGTAGTACCAAAATTGAAAAGAGGTTATTGTTTTTAAAGGTTTAATTTAAATTTAGGCCCTTCAACAGCAAGTTCAATGATTTATCACACTGATTGAATTCTAATTCTCTTACTATGTTGAATTCCAGAAAGCCATTTCCTTCAAATATTAGGACCACTGAGATACAAACCACACTTACAGGAACTCCTTAACCCTCCAAAAAATAATGTAATTCACACCACATTTAATTGAACAAGAGAGTGTTATTGTCACACGGTGATTAAAGTAGTAGTGGTACAAGGCATAGGATGAGGCATCGTACTTTTTTTTATGTGGCCTTCTAGAAAATCTGGTTTTGCAAAATGATAAAATATTGATAACTTAGTGTGTCCTGAATATGAAACAAATGATCTACCACTACTAGAACACAGAGATAACAAGCTAACTCATTTCTCCTCAGGAGGAACTTCTCTCCCTTCCTACGATGCACTCCATACCATACTCTACATAAAAGTGGCCATCTCAATGGAAAGCCAAGGGAATTCATATCTGAATGCAGATCAATTCTAAATAAAAGCTATGGCAGAGGCTTGCTAACTATTCAAACACCATTCCCATCTTCCTCGTGGAGGCCTAGATAAACTAGATTTCCCAGCCTCTCAGGCTGTTAGGGCTGAACGTAGGACCAGATCCGGCCAAGCAAATACAGGTCCAGTGACGTGCATCGCGTACAGGCCTGGCCAGTGAAGCCCCAAGATGGGCCTCCACACTCCTCATCCTTCTGTGCCAGCCTTTGGAGCTATGTGTTAAAGAAGGCTGGCAGAGCCACAGAATGGAAGGAGCCTGGAGGAATAAACTATTGTCATTTATTTCTTGAAGCAGCTAGCATTGGCTGAACTAATATTGTGGTTTGGCTTGATCTGTTAATTTATGTGTTGATTCAGTTGAAACAAGAATATAATGGCTGCTCCACACATGCCAGGAAATAAGGAAAGAAATGACTCAACCCAGAAAACGCCCTAATCAAGGAAGTAACACAAGTGGACAAAATTACAGTGGTGCATGGTCCTAAGTCCTACGAATGAAATACCCTTGGAGTTCTGGATGTTTTTGTGGAAATTGGAAAGCGGTGCTAAGGGAATATGGGCCATGATTCCCAAGTTGATTCTTGAAACACAGACATGGTAGGAGCTTCTCCAATCCTAGGGAAAAAAAAAAAAAACATGTGCAGGAACTAACTATATGGGGACAGAGACTGCAGGGCTTGTGGGGAATGGAATGGGGAAAGATGAGGCAGGGGAGTGATAACCACAGGCTTGGTACTCTCTGCAACACCCTCCAACGTTTGTACCACTGACTGAATAATGCTAGTAGCTTTGCTAAGGGGAGTGTACTTTATCCTCGGGCAACGGAAAGTCACTGGTGCTGTTTATGGTAGGCACGGGCAGACTTAAAACTTATTTGGGGGAAAACACCCACATATGAAGTAGAGGATAGGTTTTTTTTTCCTTCAGGAGATGGTGTGGTTAGGAAAGGAATCAGCAATAAAGGGATCAATTTTACAAACTACTGGAATTCTTACATTGAAAATCAAAGGTTCTGCATGTGCACAGAGTTCCCATATACCCTTTCTCCTGTCTCCCACATATAGCTTCCCCTATTATTAACATCTTGCATTAATGTGGTACGTCTGTTAAAACTGATAAACCACTATGGATACATGAACTAAGGTCCACAGGTTACATTAGGGTTTGCTCATTGTATTGTGCAGTTCTATGGGATTTGACAAATGCATAATACATATCCCCCATTACAGTATCATAAAGTTCACCGCCTTAAAAATCCCCTGGGCCTCACCAATTCATCCTCCCTTTCTTCTCACCCCCTGAACCTCTGACAACCACTCACCCTTTTACTATCTCCACAGTTTTGCCTTTTCTGGAATGTCATATATAAAATCATAAAGTTTTTTCCCCTTTTCAGATTGGCTTCTTTCAATTACTAATATGCAAGGTTCTTCCATGTATTTTCATGTCCTGATAACTCATTTATTCTTATCACTCGATAAAAAATGGCTATTGTATGAACGGAGCAGAGTTTATTCATTTACCTGTTAAAGGGCATCTTGGTGGCTTCCAAGTTTTGGCAATTACGAGTAAAGTGGCTACAAACATTCCCATGTTGGGTTTTTTGTGTTTTAACTCATTTGGGTAAATAACTAGAAGTGTGACTGTTGAATTGTATAGTATGACCACATTTAGCTTTATAAAAAAAAAGTGCCAAATTGTCTTCCAAAGTGGCTGTACAATTTTGCATTCCCAACAGCAGTAAATGACAGTTTCTGTTGCTCCACATTCTTGCCTGCATGTGCTATCAATGTTTAGAATTTCTGCCGTCCTAATAAGTGTGTAGTGGTATATCTTGTTGTTGTTTTAACTTGTAATTCACTAATGACATATGATGTGGCACATCTTTTCATATGCTTATTTTCCATCTGTAGATCTTCTCTGGTGTCTGTTCAGATCTCTTACCCATTTTTGAATTGGATTGTTTCCTTTTGTTGAGTTTTAAGGTTTTGGGGGGGTTTTTTTTTTGGTATATTTTGGATACAAGTACTTTATCAGATGTGTGGTTTTTCCAAAGGTTTTCTCCTAGCCTGTGGCTTGTCTTTTCATTCTCCAACAGTGTCTTTTACAGAGCAAAAGGTTTTAAATTTAATAGAGTCCAGTTTACCACATTTTTATTTTGTGATTCATGCTTTTGGTGCTGTATCCAAAAAGTCATCATCAAACCCAAGGTCAATAAGATTTTCTTCTAGGTTATCTGAGGATTTTTACATTTTACATTTAGGTCTATGATCCATTTTGAGGTAATTTTTGTGAAAGGGGCAAGGTCTGTGTCTAGATTCAGTTTTTTGCATGTGACTGTCCAGCTGTTCCATCACCATTTAGTGAAAGGACTATCCTGTCCCTACCGCACTGCCTTTGCTCCTATAGTGAAAGATCACCTGACCACAGCTGTTGCTGATCTACTTCCAGGCTTTCTATTCTGACCCCCCGATCTAGGTGTCTATTCTTTCACCAATACCACCCTGTCTCAGTTACTGTAGCTTCGCAGTGAGTCTTGAAGTCAGGTAATGATTTTTTTCACTAACTAACAGAAAACAAGACCTGCCATGGCAAAGTTCACAGGCAACTCGCTGCATATGTCTAACTCGGAGATAAAAAAGCACCTAGGAGAAGCCTTGACTATTCAGCCAGCCTGGATCCCAGAGTGAGGACAAGTGGGGCAGAGACCTCAGCTAACCCACCATGAATCTTACACTTGAGTGGAAAGAAGTTTTTGCCATTTTTAAGCCAATGAAGTTTCTGTTTCGTTTTTGTTTTTAAGATTTTATTTATTTATTTATTTGAGAGAGAGAAAGAGAACACGGGCATGCGCATGAGAGAGGGGAGGGGCAGAGGCAGGGGGAGAAGCAGACTCCCGGCAGAGCAGGGAGCCCGATGTGGGACTTGATGCCAGGACCCTGGGATCATAACCTGAGCCAATGGCAGATGCTTGACTGACTAAGCCACTGAGGAGCCCCAAATTCTGGTTATTCTTTCAAAGCCACATATGCTAGCCTATCTCAGGCACAGCAAGTTGGAGTGGGAAGACTTTTCACAACTTTAATGAAGAAAACCACCTTGATCTCCGAATCCTTCATCACAAACAGAACAAATCAGCACCAAAAATGCTCCTATGAGGGTAGTCACATAACATTAGTCATGGCCCTCTTAAGAAAGAAAGAAAACCCTCAGTTTCAGCAGATAAAGATAAGGCTCTTAATAGTAATAATTCAGACATGTCAGTGCATCTGTACGTAGTGTGAGCCTCGACTAGGTGTGGAATCTTACCACCCAACAGAGTGGAATGTGACCCCACCCACCAGAGCGGGGAGGCCGAAAGCATGGGCAGGAAATCAGAGCAGAAAACAGGTAGAGCCGCCACACTACAGCACACAGACCGCGGTTCCCTGACAATCAGGGACTCACTGCAGGTATTATGTAGAAGAAACCAGACTCAGACCAACTGAAAAGATCTTGTACCTGAAGGAAGTTGTGATCAATTGCATTAGCAGAGACTAAGAAACCCATGCAATGAAGGGCAACTGATTCCACAACAGACTTGCCAGGAAGAACGAGGACAGGGCAGAAAAATCAGCAAGACACAAAAGGGATACCCAGATTGGGCCAAAGTGAGACTACTTTAAGCCACAGGATATATATATATCCCCACGAGAACCTTTGTGAGGAACAGCCATAGTTCATATCACACCCCCTGAACTGCCTAATGATTGGGAATATTCACATTTTAATATATATAGGAAACATTTTAATTAATAATGGAACGGATGCTGGCAAAGTAGGGTATGCAGTCCACATCCAGCTATTACGGTAAATCGAGTAGTACTGGAACACAGCCATGCTGCTTTGTTTCTGCAGCGCCGATGGCTGTCTGAGAACGACCAGCGTAAAGCTGAGTAGCTGTAACAGAGACCATATGGCTTGTAAAGTCTGAAGTATTTATATTTACTACCTGGACCTTTATAAAGAAAAAGTTTGCTGACCCCTGATCCAGAGTATAGATTTAGTCATCCAAGAACTCTTTTTGTTGTCTTTGGGAAATTTCAAGTATTAAAGAAAGGTTCTACTATCTTTACTTTAAAAGGTCCTACTGGACCACGAATGTCAATATTTTCTTACCCCCAAGAAAATGATAATGGTACTTGCTTTTTAAGGAGATCACTGGGAGGGTATGGAAGAGAAGCAGCTACTCTTCACTGTGTTCTTTCTGTTCATTTTGACTATCTTAGCAAAAGCACACATTAAATTCAATTTCTATTCATATCCACGCACACGTTCTTTTTACTTAATTAAAAGATGGTTCCAGCAACCAAAGTTATATGGATTAAAGGTTATATCAGGGTTCATTTTATTTAACTCTGCAATTGTAAAGGGGAAGAAATGGCCTTAAGAAAAAAACTGAGTGTTGAGAGAGTGTTTATGAGAGTATAAAGTGGAAACCACTGTAATGTCCAATTTTCCAAAAAATGACCAAGGAAAGGGGATGCTATGTAAACTGTGGTATATCCATTCAATGGAACTCCACATTGCCATCACAATGGTGAATTACATATGCATTTATTCACGTGGAAATATGTTCACAGTGTGGTACTGAGGAAAGCTAGACAGAGTACAATATAAATCTCAAAATACACTTATGTGTATATATAGGCACTGAAAAGACTGGAAGGATATACATCAAAAGTTAAAATTTACGTCTTTAAAGACAGTATGTTTTTCTTCTTTTGCTTTTCTGTACTTTTAAAATTTTCAACAGTGAACATGGATTCCTTTTCATTACTGAAAAGGAAGAAAGTTTTAAAATATTACTGAGTAGAAGGGAGTAGACGGGGATGCTGGTCATGTCTGGCTCCTGATCTGGAGGCCTGTAACACGTGAATGTTCAGTATGTGCAAATTCATCAAGCTGTACACTCACATGCCCTTTTTAGGGTCAATGCATATATATATGTACACACACGTAACATTAGAGGGCTCAAAAAGGGAGGGAAAAAAGCATAAATACACCATCCTTCATAGAATTTCAGTCACTCATTTGGCACCTATCAACTACCTCCCACAGATTGGACTCCACGCTATGTATTAAAATAAAGACACAGAATGTACACGTACAGAGCTGGGTGGAGCACAGAGGCACACAGATAATTACACACTTACATGCGTGTAAGTTGTAGGATTCAATTACAGGTTCATAAATGGTCAAATAAACTAGCTTAAGCAAAAGGGAAATTCATTGGCTCAAAGAATCTGAAGAAGGGCTGAAAAGCAAACTAAAGGCAGAGAAACATCTAGGCTAGTGGTTTGCAATCAGAGATGATTTTGCCCCGCCCCCACCCCCAGAACATGTGGCAATGTCTGAAGCCATTTCTGGTTGTCACAACTGGAGAACACTAGTGGCGTCTAGTGGGTAGAAGCCAGGGATGGTGCTAAACACCCCACAATGCACATGACAGTCCCTCGCAACAAAGAATAATTTGGTCTCCAATGTCCAAGAATGCCAAGGTTCTCTGAGAAACCCTGAGGCCTTGTTACTACACACGTGGTCTATTGCTCAGCAGTCTGTCGTTAACCAGCACCTATAAAAGCAGGTCAGAAATTCAGAATTGTGATCGCAGCCCAGATTACTTAAATCAGAACCTGCACACGATCCCAGGCGTCTCTCAAGCACCTCAGGGTTTGAGAGGTACTACTCCCAGCTCCTGCAATAATGAGTCAGGTATTGACTTTGCCAGGCAAGTTGCTCCCTGCATGACTCCCCTTCTCTTGCTGTGAATGAGATTCTGCCTCACACAGGAATCCTGGCTGCCGTGGATTCCTGAGGCTCACACCTCATAGTTCCTTCCACATGAGAGGCGCTGACTCTCTTCCTCAGGTGCTGGGCTTACCAAATCATAGGTGGCTCTCCTAGACACAGAGCACAATACAGAGTACCGTAAGACAACCACCTGAACTTAAGATCGAGAAAGCCCACACTGAAAGTTTAAACTAATTTCTGAAAAACAAGGACAGTTGGCGAGACAAGACATTTGTTAAAGATTTACTAAGCACCTATAATATTCCAGACACTCTCCTGACTCTGGGAATGTAACAATGAAAATGACAAAGTCCTGAGCCTGCGTTTGAGTTAGAGCTTACATTCTACTGCACAGAAGCAGACAAACATGGGAACAGAGACAAGGCAATTACAGAATGCGATGCATCCCAGGAAGTGGAAGGAGGCAAAGCACCTGAAAAGTAAGGGATGATGTGATAGAACGCCTAGGGCACAAGGACAAGTATTTTAAGGTTTCTCCAAATGAGGTTAACATTTGAACTGATCTGAAAGGTAATTAGCCAGAAGCACCCAAGGGTGGGGCATTCCATAAGGAGAGCTCAGGGACAAAAAGGCCCTGAGGAGGAGAGACTGATGGGCTCACAGATGAGGGCAGGGCTGATGAGGAGAAAGGTGGGCAGAGAAAGGGACTGGGGATCAGGGGAGGACGGGGATAGGACAGCAAGAAAGGGACAACGCTGAGGTGCAGAATGAGAGAAATACAGTACCGTTATTTACAGTACCTGGAGGGCTCCAGGCTCTGCTTGCCTTGGTGTGAATCTGGGCTCCACCAGGTATTAGAAGTGTGACTACCTCACACACCTACATATTACCTGTAATATGTGAAGATGACTTGGAACCATCCCACTGCCTGTTTTCATATGGCCTATGACCTAAGAAACTTTTCTTTTACATCTTTAAATCTTTACATTAGAAATGGTTACATAAGTACTTGCATTATATCCTGGATTTTGCCCTTGGTCCACAAAGCCTAAAATATTTAGCATGTGATACTTCACAATAAAAGTCAGCCACAGACCAGGTGTGCGGGCAGCAGCTGCTCGGGGGTGAGAGCGATGACTGCCCTCGGTCATCTCACTAGACTCGGTGGATCTCCAGGCAGCACCAGCTGAGGCTTTTCGTGTAACAGCTCCTAAAACAGCCATTTGCTTGATTTACAGTTAAAACACAGGCAAGTAACCTTCCAAGAACACAGAACTTAACTCTAATTATGGAATTAAAATCCAGTTCTTCATGTTTTCAAAGGCCATGGTCTTTCAGTTTACTGTGGCACCTCCATTACAATTAAGGCTTTTTTTTTTTTTAAGATTTTCTTTATTTATTTGAGAGAATGAGTGAGAGCACAGGCAGGGAGAGTGGCAGAGAGAGAGAGAGAAGCAGGATCCCTGCTGAGCAGGGAGCCTGACTCGGCGTTCAATCCCAGGACCCCGGACCATGACGTGAGCCAAAGGCAGATGCTTAACCGACTGAGCCACCCAGGCGCCCCCAATTAAGCTTTTATTAATCTGTTCTCCAACCCAGATATTCTGTTCCTTAAATGTCTGACACACAGAGAGTTAAGATGGAATTGAATGAATTTATATCATGTTGCTCACTGTATGACCAAAGGGGAGGGCAGGGAGGGGAGGAAACAGTTGTTTTTGAGGGTAAGACTTTAATCAATTTATTATCCCTCTTTTTATGTTTCTCCTTTTCCAATTTTCTATGTGTTACTTTTGTAATGGGTAAATACGCTTACTTTTTTAATAAAGAAAGAAAGCAGAAATAATCAGTCTTATGGGAAGTATCTACATTGTACTTTTTAAAGACAGCACTATTTTGACAGCCAAAAAAATACATTTAGGAATGCAGCATTACAAATTCAAGATCATGTCTTATGAACTTGGCTTGAAGAAAAGCCCTCTGAAAAAATACAACCTACCATCTGTACAATGTATTAAAAAATGATTAGCATAGTATGAAAAAATAATACTGGAATAGCAGAAATTTTTCGTATTTTAAGACTGCCCCTGGTTCAGTATTCTTTTCAGATTTCTCCCTGAGATATAAGCAAAGGCAAAATGGAACTTGAAGTCAAGAAGAGAGACACAGGAAGCAAGCAAAGATGGGCAAGTAACAGTAAATGCTCTTTACTGAAGACGTGGCCCTGCTCTAGAAATTTCAGAGCTCGAGAGAGAGAATCTTTGTCTGCATGCACCCATGTGGAGAGCTGTACAGGGAAGCCTCCCATCTCTGGCTTCAAATGTGAAGTCTGAGTCCTCCTTACACTATGTCAGCCATCAAAAGCGACACAACCCTTTCTGTGACAGCAGGGCTCTCACTCTCATGTCAGCAAAGTGAATCAGCAGAGCTTTCAGACACGGAGCTGGGAACAGTCCCTCATAGCTGACCGTGCAGAGACAGCAAAGGGAAGCGTGGAGCAGGCTGTCGGGCTGGGAGAGCGGCCTTGCGGACCCCGTGCTCGGCTTCCTTGCTAGTCAAGGCACAACCGCGCACAATTCCCTTAACCTCCTTGAGCCCTAGCAAAAAAAAAAAGGGGGGGGGGGCAGTTAGGCCAAGGCCTTACCGTCAAAAAAGCCATTCTACGCTTCTGTGATGTTAAAAAATGAGGTCCTGTTTACATTTATAGAAATACATTTTAATACAGTGACTTTCAAACATTGTCAGTTTTAGGAATTGTGTCCCATAGATGTTTAGATATTTTTCCGAAAATGAAAAAAGTTTTAATATTTCAATTTCATGGGGCACCTGGGTGGTTCCGTCGTTAAGTGTCTGCCTTTGGCTCAGGTCATGATCTCGGGGTCCTGGGATGGAGCCCCGCCATTGGGCTCCTTGCTCAGCAGAAAGCCTGCTTCTCCTTCTCTCTCTGCCTCTCCCACTCCCCCTGCTTCCTGCTTGTGTTCCCTCTCTCACGGTCTCTGTCAAATAAATAAAATCTTTAAAAAAATTTTTTTCAGTTTCATCCCTATTAGGGGATACGTAACATTCAGGTGTAGTACCCAAAGGTCTAAGAAACACTGATGTCTGCATCTAAAAAACAGGCTGGATGGGTTTTGCTCTCTTGTCAGTGGGCCTTGGAGGATCCCTACAGATGAGTTTGTTTGTAGGAAAACTCGACCACACTAAGAGGTGATCAGGAGAATGACCTCCAGCCCCCTCTATGGTAGCTGGGAGCTCGAGCCTAACAGAACTTCACCTTTCAGGGGCCAGAACAGCTCATTCCAGCCAGGAGGCAATCTCTAGAGAATTTAAAATTTAAAAAAGAAACAGGTTAGGTATGAGCTGCTGTCTTTTCCTCCTTTACCTGATAGTTTGTCCTTTTACCCTTGAGGCAGCCAAAGCCCTCTAGTGTATTTTGCCTGTGACACTGACCATTGGGTCCCTTTCAGGACAGAGGAGATATGTTAAGGTCCAGCATAGGAGGTTATGTTCATGATCCTTGCTCACGATTTCTATAATCTCTTCAGTCTGAGAAGCTGCCTTACTGGGAGGTTGGAATAGGTCAAGTCCCTAATGCTGGCAAACAAAAATGCCCCTTTTAATGCTGACTTTCTTCGTTCTACATACAGAAAAGACAGAAAAAAAATCACAGCTCTGACAATGCCCCTGCCAAGAAGGATCTAAAGGGATGGATAAGATGGACGTACAAACACCAACATGTTTTTCCAGAAACTGCCAAATAAACTAGCACAGGGGTCAGCAAACTTGCTTGCAAAAGCCCAGATAATGAATAGTTAAGGTTTTGCAGGCCACAGTTTCTGTTGCAACTACTCAACTCTGCTGTTTCAGTACAAAAGCAGCAACAGACACTATGCAAACGTTCCCATAAAACTATTTATGAGCACTGCAATTTGAATTTCATATTATTTTTATAGGTCACAAAATCTTTGATTTTTTTTCAACCATATAAAAACGTAAAGACCATTGTTAACTTGCAGCCCATACAAAAACAGGTGGGCTACAGTTTGCGGATACCTGGCCAAGAGAATGAGACAAGCGTCCTATGCAGCATCCCACCACAGAGGATGCAAAGTGCAGAGCCTTGTTTCATAGGCTTGGTCACACCTGATTTAGCCCTTTCCTTCCCCAAACACAGTCCTGCAAAATATTCCTCCCGTGGATCCACTTGTTTCTCCCTCCTTGGTCTGCTCCTACCATCCTGGCCCCTCCTCATTCTGCTCACATCTCTCATACCACCAAAGTAGTCTCCCACAGCACGGAAGTGAGAATGGGCTTTGAAAGGAGGTGGGGTTAGGTCACTTCTTGTGAAGCAACCTCCACAGAACCCCAGTCCTTTCAAAAGTAACTCCAAACTCCTCATCAGGACCTGCTAGGCCCTGCCTCTCTCAGCCTCATTTGTGCCCCTCTCCGTGACTTTGACCCCTGTGATGTCAACCTACCTGGGCCACACGGTGCCCACACACTTGGCCAAATAGTATTCCGCATACATCTTGGGTGGGATTAACGTTGGAATCATCAGACTGAGTAAAACAGACTACCCTCTGTGTTAGTCAAGGTTCTCCAGGGAAGGGGCGCCTGGGTGGCTCAGTTGGTTAAGCTTCTGCCTTCAGCTCAGGTCATGATCTCTGGGTCCTGGGATTGACCCCAGCATCAAGTTCCCTGCTCAGTAGGGAGTCTGCTTCTCTCTCTCTCTCTTTCTCCCTGCTTCTCTGCCCCTCCCAGTGCTCATTCTCCCTCTCAAATAAAATCCTAAAAAAATAAAATAAAATAAAATAAAATAAAATAAAATAAAATAAAATAAAATAAAATAAAATAAAATAAAAAAAGAGCCTCTCCAGGGGAAAAAAACAAAAGATTGGTTAGTAAGATAATGAAGGCTGGGAAGTCCCAGGATCTAAGTCCCAGTCTAAAGATAGGAGAAGACCGATGTTCCAGTTCAGTAATTAGTCTAGGGGAGGGGGAGAGAGACAGAGAGAGAACTTAACCTTCATCCACCTTTTTGTTCTATTTGGGCCCTCAGAAGGCTGAATAATTCCCATCCACGTTGTGGGGGCAATCCGCTTTACTCAGTACACCAATTCAAATCTCTTCTGGGACCACCCTCACAGACATACCCAGAAATAATATTTAACCAGATATCTGGGCACCCCATGGCTAAACAAGCAACAGACAAAACTAACCATCACTCTTCCCTAATGTAGGTGGGCATCATCTAATCAGTTGAAGGCCTAAATAGAACAAAAATATTAACCTTCGGGTAAGAAGAAACTCCTCCTGCTTGACAGCCTCTGAACCAGGACATCAGTTTTCTACTCCCTTCAGACCTGAACTGAAACATCGGCTCTTCCTGGGCCTTGGGTCTGCCGCCTTCAGACTGGAACTATACCACTGGCTCTCCAGCTTGCCGACCTATCCTGTGGATCTTCCATAATTGCTGGAGTCAATTCCTTATAATAACAGATACACACACACACACACACACACACACACACACACACACACACAGGTTCTGTTTCTCTGGAGAAACCTAATACAACCACGAACTGTTATACTTTTTCTCTCACTTCTTCAAACAGAATATTCTTTTTGCATTTGGGCCTTTTTACATCTCCTTTTTCTGGAATGTTCTTCATATTCTTTAGAACTACCTTCTCATTCAAGTCTCAGCTTTAATATCTCCTGCTCCCCCAATATTCTTTGGAAAATAGCTTCCTCTCACCCTCTGCCCATGTTTTTCTATTTCAGTCTCTGTTTTTGTTCCTCTCAAAACATTTATCACAATCAATACATCAATTATTATGTTGATTATCTGAATACATTCCCTATTCGTTAGGGTAAGCATCATATGTGTGTGCTTTACTGTGTCCCTGGGCCCTTGGGCAGAGCCTGACATAGCGTATACTTTTAATCAATACTGGAGAATGAACAGCCTAGAGTTTACAAACTCCTCCCCTCTTCCTTGGGTCTTCTATCTTCTTTATTAGAAAATGATCCTTGTCTGAGCAAAAGGCTCTTGGTGATGATAAAGGTCCCCCCATAAGGTGATACCTGTTCACCTGTACCATTGTGAAGTCCTCGGCCACCTTAACGCCATTCTTGCTCTCGGGACCCATCACTGAAAGGCAGACTTGCTCTCACAAGGGGCTATGTCTTACTAGTTAAATGTGTATTCACACCAGTAACTCAGGTTAACCATTAGGTCACCGATACACATAATCCGTGGCAGGGACTGTCTCTCCCACTATCAGACTATATGCACAACCTGAGGTACTGGGTATCTCCAGTTCCCAGCAAATGGTAGGGACTTAAAGGTCTGCTCAATCAATCAACTTATCTAGATTTCCTCATTCACTGGATGACTTCTCCTGAATCGGCAAGACCCAGAGTAGCAGTGGTAGATCGGGGGCAGGGGAGGAAATTAATGGGTACAAGCTTTAATAAGAGTCTTTGCTTAGAAAAGAATTTGAGGGGCGCCTGGGTGGCACAGCGGTTGGGCGTCTGCCTTCGGCTCAGGGCGTGATCCCGGCGATCTGGGATCGAGCCCCACATCAGGCTCCTCCGCTGGGAGCCTGCTTCTTCCTCTCCCACTCCCCCTGCTTGTGTTCCCTCTCTCGCTGGCTGTCTCTGTCTCTGTTGAATAAATAAAATCTTAAAAAAAAAAAAAAGAAAAGAAAAGAATTTGAGAGCCCATCAGCTTAATGTCATCCTATGCCTGTAAAAAGTGTTTTCCTCCGATTATGTATCGCCACCTTCGGCAGGTTCCACCCAGCGAGTGCTTGCTTTCTATTCCTCACACTCGTCCGTGAGAAGAGCTTATCCTTCCACATGGTGCAGAAAGCAAAGTGAAAGTAAGGCGGTTATTCATGGATTTGTTTGCGGTTGGTTAGTGGTGAAGCTGATGAGTTTCTGTTGTGTCCTGCCTCACCCTCTGAGGCTCTCCCCTGCTTCCCACACTGTAACAGAAAGAACATCTTTAATTTAGGTAGAGCAGTCTGATCTCAGGGCATGCTACAACTTAACTGAAGATAAAATAACCTGTCAGCACTAGTTATGTGAGTCTGCCTCCCTACACCTGAGAGCTTCCCAACGAGGCCAGACACGGTTATCTGAAACTGCCAGCAAGTCCGGGAACCCAGCCCTGGGAAATCCTTTGCCAGAACTGCTCTATCACAGGGAATATCAGACCCTCAAAGATCTTCAGGCCTGTGTGTGCCTGGGATGGCATTCTGCTCACCTAGTTCTTTAATGCAGAACATGTGACTAGAGTGGGAAATGTGTTCATTCCCTGTACGGCAATTTTCTTTCCAAGTAAGAAGACCCCCCTGTACCTGCTCTGCCAAGAGAGGCTTGATCCCGTCACTTCTCCAGTGTGGGTTTCATGCTGCAAGGGGCGAAGTTCGGGAAAAACAAGGCAGCTGTTTTCATAGCTGCCCAACTTTCTGTGCATACAGCCAAATGGGATTATCAGTGGCGATGCCTCCCCAAGCTCCTGAAAAAAGATCCTTGACTTAACAGTGACTTACATCTGAGCACTTCCCCTTTGAATTTAATTCTCTTCACAAGGCAGCACCTTGAGGTGCGAACTTCAAAACAGCAACTGGAGCGCAACTGCAGGCATGACTATTTCCTGGCTCCAGACCTCACTCTGCAGGCTGTTTACTCTTCAGCTCTGATACAATGTGGGGGTGAGAGGTCTGTCATATGACAGTAAAAAAAACCAATTATGTGGGTCATACTCTAAAGTGATTAAGGGCTGGCCGGCAAAGCCAGAGCTGCTTCTGATTCACTGGAAACACATTTCCCAGCCCTGCATTCTTACAAGGCAATGCAGCTCAGTTTGTAGTGCAGTTCTTGTTATACAATACTTCTTTATTTGATTCCAAGTACGTATTCGTGAGATATTGCTAAAAGTCACAAAGGGAAGGAGGGCATTAATCGATCGTGCTTCTTCTAAGCTTTATCTCCACAATATACGGGTAAGTCCTAGAAATGAAGAAATGTCTCAATTTGCCTGAAAACCTCCAACATGGCTTTCTAATAATAAGTACAACTACTGGGTAAAAGCATTTCTCAGTATTTGACTAGTGAAGCCTCCCACGGCTGGTAAGATTAGGTTTCCAGCAAGACTTGCCACCTGCCCCTCCCCAACTGCATGAGTGAGAAATACAATGGTCTCTGCTTGATTCCAGCTATACTTTATTCCCGGACTGACACTTCGGTCTGCTTTAGGACAGCTGTTTAAAGTCAACTGCAACAGTAAAAAATAAATAAATAAATAAATAAAAGCTGATGATGATGATACGAACGTTCTTACTGAAGAACTACTGCACCTTGCTTAGCCACCTGACCATACTACTGGTCTGTCCAAGGATGCAGGGCCATAAAAGCCGACTAAGAAGAAACGTCTATCCTAACAATCAGAACAAGCCGGCATTTCCAAAAGTGCAATTCATTAAGTAGGAAAAAGGAAGTTCTGAGAAAATGCGTATAGGAAGTAGGGCTAAATAAAAGTCAAATGGAATGCTTTTCTGCAGAATTTCTCTGAGCCTTTACTGTCCTGACATGTAGTCTGCATCTTAAACTTTTTACCACTGACTCCTTTTTCATAAAGTGCAACATTTTGTAGGGCTAGTGTTCCATGGAATAAATTTTTGGGATCTCTGGAATAGACCATTTAAAAGTGTCGAAAGTATTTTACTACCTTTTCTATCACACACATACCCTTCACTACTTCCTATCTTTCCATCACAAGGATATTTTGCATAGGGCAGTGTAAAATACAGTATTACCCTAACAGGATACAAGGCAATGAAGATGTTTCAAAATGCTCACTGGCATTATTACTTCTATTTCTTACTTGGCTGGTATTTTAGACAATTCTGGGATGGGTCTTTCCTCCGAAGCACACGGTGATCTGAAGAAAGCATGAATGAACAAAATGAGGGGCTGCATAGAAGTGTGACTGCCACATCTGTTAGCAGCGCATTCGGTAAGCCTTCCCCTGTCACTATATATATTCAGAAATAATGACAAAGAAATGTAGTTCCTCTGGGCAAATGAAATGGAGGTGCAAATTAGAATCACACCTCCAGTCTCATTTTGGTATCACTTCTTGTCTGGATAAACAACACTTACTCTCACTTTCCTACTCATGGCAAGTAGCCACTGTTAACACCTGCATTAGGGATCAGTCACAACAAATTACAGTTAAGTTTCACACTGCACTGCAGGAGGCAGCGTGGGCCCCAGGGAAGCACCAAGTTAAGCTAGGCCTGCTCCCAATTTTGAGATAACTATCATCGGGGCCGAAAAGGCCCCTGTGCCTCAGCCACATGAAGTGGTTAAAATTCTAATAGTCTAAGTGGTGTCTTAATATTTCTGCGTATGGTCATTTATTATTCTCCGTGGAGAGCAGCAGTGGGTAGCTGCTTGCAAAAAGGGTGATTTTAATCACCAATCATTTTCAAGAACACAAGAGATCAGTAGTACTCAACTGTGAAAGCCTTATTATAATGGGAAACTGCCTGTGTGGATTAAACACACAAACAGATTTCACGTCAACACAATTGTGTTAGATGCTGAACTTGCGGCATGTGGAGAGTAGCTATAGACCTTGCATCACACCAGAACATCCGTGGGGAAGAAGAGGAAAATGCAGACTGGAGACTCACTGCTTCCATGAATTTACTCTAACAGGTAGACAGAAGAAGAGGGGATTTTGTAACCCCGATTCTACAATGCCCAGTTTATTAGCCACTCAAATAGGGCAGAGTCCACCTTTCCTAGCGAAGCACATAGGTGAAACCGGAGGTGGGGGGGGGCCTATAGAATCCACACAATCAACCTCTTTTGAAGAAGAAAAATAAACTAAAATCTTAGGAAGCCTTTAAGAATCAGCATAGCTATGAATAAATAGGAGTAATAAGCACTGTTAAACATTCTTTAAATGAAACAAATTCAAATGAACTCATTCATCATCAGATTTGCTAAGTTTTTTGGCAAATTACTTACCTAGGGCACCTCTACGAAGTTCCTGAGTGATCCTGACATTCCAAGATGGGAGGGAGGAATCGAGGCCCTTTGCAGTATGGGACCACATGACTCCCCCAGATCTGGGAACAGGATTCATTTTATAATTTAGTATATTAAAAAGGTAGGAGGGATTTTTGATATGCTTTAATCCCAAGTAAAACATGGATGGGTTTAAGATGGCTGTAGGTCTCTTCTCCACAAGGCTCCTTCCTGTTGGTAAGTTTCAGGTATCTGCCAGCTCTTCCAGAAGTACAGGAAAATTATTCAACTCCATCATATGCATGTCCCCTCATTCCTACACCTTGGGACATCCATTAATTTAAGTGTCCTCTCTTATTTAGAAGAAACCATTATGTGACGTGCCCCCTTATAATCCAGTATTCACATTGCTATCAGTAGTAGCGCTCCATAATGGCAGCTGTCATGACCAAACTCCACACCAAGTACTGGATACGCACGATCTACCTTATCTCCCAAAATAAATCTGTAAGCGGGTGTTATTATGCTCATTTTACAAGTGAGGAAGTTGAAGCTCAAAGGGATTTTGAAAGAGATTGCTCCCAGTAACAGAACCAATAAGTGATACAGTATAGGTTCAATCCCAGCCTGTTTGATGCCAGTAAGCATGTGCAGACCTTTACCGAGAAACTACAAGGTACAGTGGAAGGAAAACAGACATGTGCAAATCCAGATATGTTGTCAACGAGCTTAAAGCTTAGTGGAAACCAGTGTGAAAACCAGTAACCAGGATAGGCTACAACAGATTTCAGGCCAAGAGGGGAGGATGCAAAAGGTAGCTTTTGAAGCAAAGCTTGGAAAGAGGAAAACGTTCCCTTTTCTTATCAAAATCCTGTTCTCCCGTTCCAGGCTCAACAGGATTTGATAAGTGGGACAAGGGCATTTCAGATGAAGAAATAACGTAAGGGTAAAACATAAAAAACCGAAGCTCGCATGTTCATGAAATTGCAAACTCTGCAGGTTAGCTGAGATGGAAGTACAAGGAAGGAAGTATAAGGTAAGACTGGAAAGATGGGGTTGGGCCAGTAGTGCAAATAAGATATGCTTTGGAATTGTACTGAACTCTTCCAGATCGCTGCCAAACTCCACCAACATCTACACGTGCATTTCTCCCAAGCCCCTTCCTTCCATTTCCACAAGCATTTTCCCTTTCCTTTCACTTGGCCACTTAGCCTCCTACTCATTTCCCATCTTTCTTGAGCTGTCCGTCAAGTACAACTCAGGTTCTGTCACCATTCCTCATCTGCAAACCTGGCCTCTTGTACAGCATTCATGGTCCTCCCTAACTGGGTCCTACGCCTTGTCTCCTGCTCCATCTCTCAAGGTACTTCACACTTGTCAGGTTCAATTTTGGGCTCTTCCCAAAATAGCTCTAATGGCTTGGATAATACTCCATTAACTCATCTCCTCCCCCGACTTCAACTCTGTTTCGCCCTCACTGTTCCCCACCTCAACAAATGAACACGTGAAACTAGAAAGCACAACCAAGTTAGAAATCTCATCACCAACAAAAACTCCTACCCTTCCTTCATTCTGATTTTGAATGTAATTTTTTAAAAGGTTCTACGGCCACTAATCCCTAACTGGACAAGTTTTAGGATTAGATAACATCATCTCTCATTAGCTTTACAGCAATGATGTAACTGATCTTACTTCCAGGCTTATCCTCCTCCCAACTCCACATCCGTATTTTTCGTAATAATCAAATTTAATCTAATCACTTCCCTGCTTAAAACTTTTTTTAAAGATATCCCACTGGCCCTAGGGGAAAAAAGAAAACAACTAATCTTTTAAACATGGTATAGAAAACCTACAAGAGCTGGCCCGTTTGTATCTGTAAGCCTTGCCTCTCATTGCTCTCTCCCTTGTCCCTATTCTCTCATTAACAGGAACTACTGGGAAGTTCTTAAACTCATATGCATTTTTTTTTCTCACCTCTGGACAGGCCAGGCTCTGCACATGACCCGTCTCTCACGGCTTTCCACATGGGCCCAGCTAACTAATTCCCCCACATCTTTCGGAGTCTCAGCTTCTATGTTCCCTGTGCCAGGAAGATAGGTGTGTCTCTTCAAGTCTAAGTTAGGGGCTTCTCTGCTGCACTCTTATACACTTACCCCCTCCATTCTGTATTGCAATTGCCTTTTTGTCTCTTCCGTACCCATTATCTCAACAAGCTGTGCGAGATCTAATTCTTGCAGTCTCACACATGAAAAGGTGAATTTTTCCATAATAAGCCAATACTATTGAATTTCCTCGTATGTATATGTTATTTACTCATTTTTCACATCTCCTCCTCCAATTCCAAAGAAAACACTAAGGAAAAGAACCATATTCACATAATTTTCTCCACTCTCTTCCTCTTCTTCCTCCGCTTTTACACAGCAATCTTAGCTGGTAACTTAACTGGTCCCTTTGAGAACATCACAAACACGTGTCAGTAGGAGAATATAATCAGTGAGTTAACAGAATACACAAATGAGAGTCTAACGAGTGACGACTCCATGTACCAGTTTTTACAAGACTATATCAACTCCATTCACATCAATTAATAGAACCTGGAAGCTTCCAGTTCACTAGACTAGGAATAAGAAAGATGGGGAAAAAATATGCCAGTTTTTCCCTCTATCTTACTATAGTTCCTTGTTTTCCTCATTTCTCATTCATTCTTCTCTTAACAGTTGAATTCACCTAGTAAAAATGAGCTTTTCGGGGGCCCCAGAGTGGCTCAGTCGGTTAAGCATCTGACTCTTGATCTCAGCTCAGGTCTCAATCTCACAGTCGTGAGTTCGAACCCTGGTTGGGCTCTTGGGTACATAATGCACTATGGGCACCTGAGGCTTCTATTTATCTCCGACAAGAAGATGTTTAAGTGGGACACAAGTAGTTGCACGCCTATTTGACTCATCCAGAGAAAATTAAGTCTTATAATCAATACATAAATATGAATATTGCCTTTCAATAGCAAAGAGGTCAGTACCTGTCCCTTATTACACATTCCTGATGAAAAATAAAAAGGCAAATGCTGCATGTGTCTAACAAGGCAGTGTCTCTTTAAATTGGGCAGTAAAAACAGAACTTTCAGATGGGCACAATTATAACCCTTCCCCATGGAAAATGGAAAGGAAATGATATAAAACAATGCAGAAATATTTGACTGGTATTCACATTCTAGCTTGTAAAACACTTCTAATTCACTTGCCTAGACAGTTAGCCATCAGTCTGGATGTAAAGAATTTAAGCCCAACCAAGAAAGAGGAAGCATCGGTTCTGAGACGTGTGTTTATTTTGGTGGCTCACATCTGCAGCTTTTCCCCCTCGATATATCCTTTCAGAGCCCAAATGGGGGAGGGAACAAAGTTACTGGGCCTACATCCATCACTGCGATTGTGATAAACTGAACCACCCACAGCATCTTTAGAAGGAAATTCTTAGTTTTATGATGAAGAACTCCAACATATCCATATGGAGGCAAAGTCTAGGAGTAAAGGAAGTCTATTCAATAGGACTGACTTATTCAGAATACCCAGCGGCATTCCAGGACGGAACTAGTCACATTCAGTTTAGAAACAGCTTATCTAAAGGGATGTGTTCAGACTGATGTTCAAAGGCATTTGGTGCTCTTTTGGGAGTCCGATATCCGCAAAGGATCTTCTTGACATCATCTTGTGATGATGAAATTACTTCCAAATAATCAAAACCTTTGATAAATAGTGAATACCACAGTGGTGGAGGTCAAAACTGCCATTACAAATCTACAAATCTAAGGGTATAAACTTCACATTATCCCTGACAACTACACTGCATGAACCCAAAGCCTCTGTCTGAAAAATCTCCCATATATAGTGAATTTTTGTGGTCTTAAACAGGGGTTGATAAAAACTCTGGCCTGCTGGCTAAATCTTGCTGGCCACCTCTTACTGTAAATTAAGTTTTATTGGAACACACTCATGACCACCCATTAATGTACTGCTCTTGTGCTACAATAGAAGAGGTAAGTAGTTGTGACAGAGATCACATGGCCTACGAAGCCTAAAATATTATCTTTGACATAAAAAGTTTGCAGATCCCTGGTCTAGAATGGTGGAGTATTCGCCGGTTCTTGCTCTACAAAACCAGGTTCTGGATCAAAATTATTTTGTCTTGATTCTCTAATTCTTTACTTAAAAGACCCTAGCACTTAAGGCTTTGGGTTGGCCCAAAGACAACCCAACCCTCCACTTGGAAACACTACAGGAATGGGTCCAAATGGCAACCCTACAGATCTGAACAGATGCCTATTTTTCTTCTGCCCATGAGACAGATGGTCCTTAGAGAGGGGAGAATAATTCGTCCATGAGAGAGAATTCTCTGTGCAATACTAATTTTGGAAATTTATCCCTGATCCATCTGGCCAAAAAGGATTCCTTAGGAGTACCTTTGCTATTTGAATTTGCTTAACATTCAGGAGGGGAATCCTAAGTACCAAGGCTAGAATATCAGGTATTTTCTCTCTAAATGTCAGTAAAGCTTTCCAAGTCTGCCCTTGAGATAAGAAAACTCAAATACTTATAAGAATAGAAGATGATTATAAGGATGAAGAACAGCTAACCACTCAGTTAGGGGCCCCATTTCAAAGAATTTGTTCACTCCTCTGACAGTAAGTAACCCTTCTGGGTAAGGAAAATAACACCCAGATAGTCTTGCCATGTGCAGAAAGGAGGAGGAGCAATATTTACTTTTGACCCCAGACACAACAGTGCTTCACCTTCTCATTAACTACTCTAACTTGTCTTTCATGTTCTGACTTTGTTGTCTTACTAAGGAGCTTTTCTCCCTTGTTAAAACCCATTCGTTTGCAAAGCTAGTTAACTCAGATATGATGTTTTTCCCCATTTCATTCCTAATTCTGCTCCATAGCATACAGCGTTTGTTGGGTCTTTTCCATCCATAAATACAGAAGAGAAAAAATTAACAATTGACCAAGAAAAGTTAGGCAGGGGCGCCTGGGTGGCACAGCGGTTAAGCGTCTGCCTTCGGCTCAGGGCGTGATCCCGGCGTTATGGGATCGAGCCCCACATCAGGCTCCTCCGCTATGAGCCTGCTTCTTCCTCTCCCACTCCCCCTGCTTGTGTTCCCTCTCTCACTGGCTCTCTCTCTGTCAAATAAATAAATAAAATCTTTAAAAAAAAAAAAAAAAAAAAAAAAAGAAAAGAAAAGTTAGGCAACTGGAAACAGGGGCCCTATAGAAAGTAACTGTGTTAGGGTTCTTTCCACTCAGTTTCAGTTGACAGGTTTTTGAAGTCTGATGGTCTTGGGTTCGAGTCCTACTTCTACCACTTACTACTACCCAGGTAATCTTAAGGTCCTTACCTATGAAACAAAAAAATAACCTACTTACCTGTGGAGTTACAACAACTGAATAAAAATGCCTATAAATCATTTAACAGTATCTGGTTAGCAGTAAGCCCTTACTATGTATTTAAGTCCTTAATATGTACTTAATAATCTTTACTGAGCAAAGTTCCTGCTAAGAGCATAGATGCTGTCAGAAACAGAAACAAAGATAGACTAGGGGAAAAAAAATCACAAGGGAAAGGTATCTTTCTTGACTTTCTTCTAAGTCATATATACTTGGAGACAAAGGAAAACTCTCAGTAGGAAAGAGGTCATTAAATTTGATATCCACTCCTCCTATCATTAGGAACACAACAGCAACAACTACTTTTAGAGTGCTTTGGCCCCAAAACCATCCGTGGAGTTGCCTGTGAGCCTGACAGGCCATCCAACCCTGCCTCACCCAGTCACAACATCAAGGGGAAAGAAGATGCTGCCTCAAATAACTGGAGGTCTCTGCAGATGATGCTATGCCACATTAATTAATCAAGAAACAGATACATATCCAGCATTCTTTAGGCAGAGTGGATTGTGGAAGAAAGAGTTCCTTCTACAAAGAAAGTAACTATATAGCATTAGGAAAATAGTATCATTGACCCTGACATGGTAAAAGCACTCGGCTTAAATTTAGTCTTACCAGATTTTCTTAAGAACCAACTATTTACTTGTTTACAAAATTGTAACGCCTTCTATGTGAGAGCCCCAGACACGTGTACAAAAGGTAGGAATAGAGACAATGAACTAATAATAAACCAAGGAGCAAGAGTAGATTTTCAAGAAAACCAGGCTGGGGACAAAAATGACAAAGGACTTTATAAATGAAAATCAATACCTGAATCGTATCTGGAAGCAAATGGGCAGCCAGAACAGACTACAGAACACAGCTGCATGACTTCGAGCTGCTGTTAATCTTATAGAGCTCACCTCTGGGGCAACTCCCTGAAAGCAAAGCAACATTATCCAGCTCCTCTCACCAGATGCTTCTCTTTCTCCAAGCTCCATGGGTTTAGGCTACATCTGAGCTCGCTTTCACCCATGTTGCGAGCTAATTACAAAGAATACAGAAATGTGGGAATGAACTGGGAATACTGTAGGCTGCTGTAACAAACCTTAGCACCATCTGCTGAAATATTAAGATGCTTGTTTAAAAACTTGGCTGCCAGAGAAGGAGGTCACAGCACTGATAGTGGGGAAGTTCTCTTTAATAATTACTTTTTACTTCTCTTTCCGGCACATAAGCAGTGGGGCACTAAGCCAAAGGTGAACAGTCCAGAGATAAAAGACCATCTTTGCTTACCTTCTTCTCCTGGTCCAAATGCCAACAGGAGAGAACCTAGAGAGCTTCGGTCATCAAAGGACAAGAGATAAGGTCAAAAGACTGTGGCATGTTTGTGTGTTTCAGTGAACAACAACAGTTATTTGGGAAAATACAGAGGAATGTCACTAAAATTCCTTTCTTTTTAATAATGATTTGGCAGAGAGACAATCAAAGTGTACATGTATTTATGGGAAGACATCACGTAAATATGGTTTTATCGAGGTATGATCATCCTTTGACGCTCATGGGATTTAGGTTCCCTTTGCATGCTAGATGTTTCTCTCTCATAGGAACAGTCAAGAACAGCCTCAGGTTTGTGGACAAAGATCAGGACAACAGAGTTCCAAAGGGCTTAGGGGAGGGAAAGGAAAGGAAAGTCTTATATGCTTTAATGTCACGGTTAACCCAATTATACACAATCATACCAGTGGACAAGAAGTGGACAACCGGTCCTTCCTACTCTTCGTACTCTTTTAGCAAAGGGAATAATATCCATCAGTCTCCAGGTGATGCGGACACAGCAACAGCAGTAACAGCCGCAGCCAACATCTCTTGAGCACACACCATGTACGAGGCACTATGCTATGGGTTCCCCCTGCTATATATTAATCCTTCCAACACTCTGAGGCAGGTACCGTTTCCTCTTTTTATACGAAAAGGCAACTGATGCTTATGGAGGGTAACAACCTTGCCCAAGGGTTCATCAGCCTGGAATGGGTAAAACTGGCTCAGAAGCCAAGCGGTCTGACTGCACGCACAACCACTGGGCTCTAGTGCCCGCAGACGTGGTGTCACGGAGGCAGCTTACATTAAGGGAGTGTCACCAGAAGATATGAGCAGCAATGAGGAAGACAGACTCTACAAGATTCAACCACATGCTTCACAGAGACAGTAAGTGGAGCCGAAGTGACCAGAGGGGCACCAGTCACCCATGTCCAAAAACCTTTATTCTCGTGACCACCATTACCGGGACTCAGCTACTCTGCCTATGTGCTTCCCAGCCTCTACCAACTGGCTTCCACTCTGTAACTGGCCCAAGTCGCTCACTGGCTAGACGACACATAGGCAGTTCCCGAGTGAGGTACCAGTGGTCCAGTTAGCAGAGGCCAGGTACAAAAGCCTGGGCCACGAGGGCCGCAGAGGGCCATGACTTCCCATGAGTTACTGGAGAGGCAGACAAGCGTGAAAGGAGCTAGGCGCACAGCAGGCCCCAGGCTGCTCACGTAGTACAGAAAGCAGCTCTACAACCCTACTTGGATCCTGACTCAACATTTTTGGCATTTACAGAGATTATGTATACCCAAAAGGCACACAGGATTACTTCTCAGTCTCAGTAGTTTCCACGTAGTGAATAGCTAGATGAAAAAGTAGGTACGTGAAGATCTCCTACTAATAAGTGCAAGTACCGACAAAAACAGACGGGTAACCTGTGAAAGGTTTTCCTCTCCCTTCTTCACTTCGTGTTTGTTTCAATGTCCTGTTCATCGGAATTAAAGGTGCATGGGTTCTGATTTCCACTTACCAGGAGGCTGGTCATTTTTCTTCATTATGTAGAGGGGTGGCTCCGAGTTTAGCTCAACCATCTGTCGTCCCTCACAAGCCTGAGGGATTCACAGCAGGACGAGGAGCGTCTGCCAACCTTCTCGAGCAGACTCTCAGGGCAGGGTCGGCAAGTCACTCCCCAAGCCTGTGTTGACCAGACAGGAAGAACACATGACGAGATAAAGCCAGACATGTGGGCCTGATAGGTCATAACAAAAGCGAAGTAACCCTGCAGGAGGAAGAAACCCATCCTCCCGACGTTCCCCATCAAAGCCGCAAGTGCTCACACTGGACACTACCTTCCAACTCCAAATGTCTCTCAAGCAAAAAGAGGCTAAAAATGGTCTCAAGGTAAGTAAGACTTTTTATGCAGACAAAAATTAATGAGGTAAACATTAAGCTTCAGGATAAGCCAAAAGATGAAGAAACCTCTAAAGTGTAATCAACCCACTGGAAAGAATACTTAACTTTTAAAGAGGGAGGGCATTTAAAAACCTTTTTCTAAGAAAACTAAGTTTTGAAGACATAGGTATTAAATACTATTAGATCAGATCCCCAACTATTAACGCATTTCAATTTTACAAGCCTTTTTTATGAGATGTTTACAATCTTAAACTATTCTGCTAACAACTTTTCAGGTCTCTTTTAAATACACTTGCAACGAACTGTTAGGATGGGCATCGGAAAGCCTATCAAGGTTTGGACTCAAATGAGCGTTGGATCAGAGGCTCTGCCATTTACCAACCTTGTTCAATTCAGCCAGTACTTCTACCTGGCTGAGTTTTAGACTCGTTTTGTTTTTTGTTTTTTTGTTTTCAGATTTTACTTATTCATTTTAAGAGAAGGAGCGCCCACACACCAAGGGGGAGGAACAGGGGGAGAGGGAGAGAGAGAATCCCAAGCAGACTCTGCACTGAGTGTGGAGCCCAAGGTGGGGCTCAATCTCATGATTCCGAGATCTCGACCGGAGCCGAAATCAAGAGTTGGATGCTTAACCAACTGAGCTACCCAGGCGCCCCCTGGCTGAGTTTTAGATTCTTACCTATCCAGCCCAATCCCACCTGTAAATGAGCACATTAGTACCTGCCCTATCTATTTCACAAGATTATGAACACTTTTAAAACTTTAAAACCTTGGGGCGCCTGGGTAGCGCAGTCGTTAAAGTGTCTGCCTTCGGCTCAGGGCGTGATCCTGGCGTTCCGGAATCGAGTCCCACATCAGGCTCCTCCGCTGGGAGCCTGCTTCTTCCTCTCCCACTCCCCCTGCTGTGTTCCCTCTCTCGCTGGCTGTCTCTCTGTCACATAAATAAATAAAAATCTTTAAAAAAAAAAAAAAAAAAACTTTAAAACCTTGAGGTCGGCATGAGGCATTTTCATTTTTAATGGCCACATGGACTCAAATCTATTTTACCTAGCTTTCAACCAAATAAGGCACATGCTGAGAGTAGGTTCCAGACTCCATGTTCAAATCCAAATTTAAATCTCAGCTCTGCAAATAAATCTTGGGGATTTATTTAAGGCCCTGTCTCCTCAGCTGTAAGAGGGGAACACACAAGTCAGTTTATGGGATTGTGAGGTGCCTCCCACAGCGCTCAGCTAACAGTGGATACTTGGTGAAGCAGTGGTTTTCTTCTTCTAATCCCACAGTCCCTTCCAACTATAACTTCTCGAATTACCTGATGGCTCTGTGATACCACAATTTCTTGCAATACAGTAAGTGCATATACACGCCATGCCTAAAATGAACGTTAAACCCCCCTTTTTCCTAGGGCATATTTTCCAGAAAATAGCCTTCCAACTTTCAACTCTTTGTTTCTAAAGCACAGAAAGTAAAAACAAAAGAAACTGCCAGGGAGCACAAATTTTAAAATCCTGATAACTGTCCTATAAGAAAATTTTGCTCTTAGCGGTCACTTCTTCGATCTATGAATGAGTTACCTTTTATTATTATAGGAGGGTACTGAAAATTAAGGGCAAATGAACAAAACACCACATACCCAAGCTTCACCTCTAAATTTAAAAAAGTAAGGTTTGCTGAGTATCACACCCACAAGCAGTAAAGCAACTTTTTCTTTCATTAGGACATATCAAATACTTAATGTCAACCAAAGAAGATGAACAATGGTTTAGATGTGGCAGGAAAAAAATCCTGTAGGAAAATTTTACTTTGGGGGTGTGTGTGAATTTGCCAGGGCCAATGCTTTTCTAAAAATTTCATGATACAAACAAGAATACATTTAAACTTCAAGAGCTTTCATTTCGAGATCTATGAAAACCCATCAAACATCTACCTCCCTGCGAACTTAGTACTGTACAACTGTGTTGTACAAGGGTGGGGCTCAATACTTCCTGACCACACTGATCAACAGAATCGTTTATAAGCCTTAAAGGTACCTATGCTCTCAATGGATGAACTCAGAAAAACACCTTGAGGCAAAGTAGTAAGCAGCCAACCCTCCATACAAAAGAACTGCCTTAATGGATTTAAAAAGGAAAGACTGGCTGGCCAAGTAGGCTGCTGAGTTCTGATCAGTGTTTGTGGTACTTGGCAAGGGTGGCGATGAGAAATTATGGAGAGTTCTTAGAAGGAAGTGGAATCTTAGAAAAGCTGAGATATACAATTTTTCCTTTTTGATGAAGAAAGAGGGCAATGTTTCTGGCCAACCTATTCAGTGGCTTCCAGGAAACAGTTCAACTATTATTTCCCTGTTCTATTTATCTTTATATATGTATTTATCTATATAAATGGATCTTCCTTTCTCATAGTGACCACGGAACACTTTCCCATCAACCTTAGTCCTTTGCAGGGTAACTTTTCAATAAGTAAGTGTAAAACTGTTGTGGACTCCACCTTCAGCCCTTGGTAAAAAGTACCCAGAGAACTGGTTGCACAGCTTCTTAACTTCATTGAGTTCAGCCATCCAAATGAGAGTGGGAATAACCCAGCACCAGAGGCCATCCAACCACTGCTACAAGGTATGCAGGACAACTCCCAATGCACACATCCCAGACCGAATGACTCAATCTCTGAGCCCAGGAATCTGTGTTTTAAGAAGCTCTCCAGGCCCATCTTAAGCATGTTCAAATTTGAGAAACACTGCCTGAGAGCACTTCTTCTCAAATTTTAATGTGCACATGCATCAACATGGTAATTCCACAAAAATGCAGATTATGGTTCAGTAGGTTGGAGGGCAGAGACACAGGGTGACTGCATTTCTAACAAGTTCCCAGGTGATATCAGTGCTGCTGATCCATGGGCCATACTTAGAATAGCAAGACCTTAGAGAACAGAGTCCAACACTCTTATTCTGTGTACTATAATAATTCATTAGCAATCTAATCCGGGAACCAAAATCACGTGATGTTGAAGGTTGGAAGGGTGGTAATGGTAAGTAATCAGACCCAGCCTGAGATAACTGTGCATTTTAGAAAAACCCATACCTTCCATTTTTATGCACTTCAATTTAGATAGTGAGTGCTACTGCAAAATGTATTTCCAAGTATCATTTCACCTGATCCTGCTCAGTTTCTAAATTACAGCCTGGTACCTGGAGGTCTGCAATTCTAATCACACAGCAAGTGCTCAACATTCGTCAAGCCAATCGCTTCTCCTCTACCCAAGTTTCTCACCTGCCAAATGAAGGCATTTATTCCAACTAATCCACAGGCTTATGCACTCCTTATAGGTACAATAGCATGCATGACCATTAGAAAACATTAAAAACAGAAATAGCCACAACTGCTACTGATGTAATTTTCTTTCTTTTTTTTTTTTTTATAAGATTTTATTTATTTATTCGACAGAGATAGAGACAGCCAGCGAGAGAGGGAACACAAGCAGGGGGAGTGGGAGAGGAAGAAGCAGGCTCATAGCGGAGGAGCCTGATGTGGGACTCGATCCCACAACGCGGGGATCACGCCCTGAGCCGAAGGCAGACGCTTAACCGCTGTGCCACCCAGGCGCCCCCTGATGTAATTTTCTATACACAGAAAGCAGTAGGATAACTGTATGTTACCACCAAAAGGACAAATGTTCTCTTGTCTCTGAAGGCAGAAAAATAAAGACTTTAATCTGAACTAGGTTCCATTAAACTTGTGAGCTTTCTGATTTCTTGGACGTGCAGGTACAAGACACAAAGGGAATAATCTGACTTCCGGTCCCAAAATGTATTCCCCTGAGCATACTTTAGTTACCAAATACATAATGTACCATTACCTGCCTGGAAATGGAGAACTCTCGTTTCCATTTTATTTAGCAATGATAAAAGAAGCTAAAACATTTTTTTCCCATCATGGGTTCCTTGTCTCCTTAAGCCTTGGGTTTTCCTATCTGTAAAAGGAGGGTGATATATGCACCTTTCAGAATTATCACGAAAATCAGCACCAACTCATATGAAATGCCCAGACTCCTGACTGGGTCATGACTGACATTCAAAAGAAGAAACCCATTATGACAATACACTTTTATATGATGAGAGTCTGATATGAGTTAGAGAGATAGCTGTTCAAATACACCCTAGAACTCCACATGGTATATTATGGATGGGATGTCTGAACCCCCACCTCCCTCACATGTAGAAATCGAATCCCCAGGTATTTGGAGGTAGAGCCTCATAATGAGGTCATGAGAGGAGACTCTCATGAAAGAGATTAGTGTCCCCCTACAAAGAGGCCAGAGAATTGGCTTGCTCTCTTTTCACTACGTGAGATCACAACAAAAAGTTGGCAGTCTGCAACCTGAAGACCCTTACCAGAACCAGAGCATGCAGAAACCCTGATCTCAGATGTCCAGCCTCCACAACTATGAAGAATATCCTTCTGTTGTGTATAAGCCTACCAGTCCCTGGTATTGTGTTATACCAGCCTGAACTAAGACACTATTTAATTTCCTGATCTAGCATGACTCTCTTAGGACTTGGATTTACTCAAAAAACGACATTAGTCAAGCTATAAACTCTAAGCAGGGAATATTTTATTACTTAGAGTAAATTCAAAGAGGCCAGGTTACTCTTCTGGTTATTAACACCATAATATTTCCATAAAAAGGGGAAGAGCTGTGAAATCTTGTGTTTATAAATGTATACCAATACCAGGTCACCTGGGACCCCTGAGAAACAGGGCAAAAGACATTTCAACTTCTTTTTACATTTCTGTCTCATTCTTACTGATACACAGACTATATAGACATAGGACCAGCTTATACACTGTCCAAGAGAAAAGACAGTAACTGTTCATATCCCTAACATTCACATTTAGAAGACCTTTCTATCCAAGGAGAACAGAAACAGAATGTGTAGAAGTCCCTGGCTGGGCAGACTTGCACCTCCTCCTGGAGCACCATAGTCCCTTTCCCATACTTTCCCTGGGGTCATCATTTTACAATTTAGGTATTATTTCCAACCCTGACTCGCCCTCAAAACAAGCAAGCAAACCTGAAATGTTTAAGAAACACAGATGTTATAAGCATTAATTTCCCGATAGAGAAAATACATTTAAAAATATACTAGGTCTAGGAACACCTGGGTAGCTCAGTTGGTTTAAGCGTTGTCTGCCGTCGGCTCAAGCCATGATCTCCAGGCCCTGGGATCAAGCCCTGCGTCAGGCTCTCTGCTCAGCAAGGAGTCTGCCTTACCCTCTCGCTCTCTTCCTCTGTGCACACATGTGCTCTTTCTCTCAAATAAATAAATGTTTTAAAAATCTTAAAAAAAAAAAAAAAAGAATAAACTAGGTCTCATACCAACTCAAATTCTGAATAGGCAGTAGCTCCTCAAACTTCAGTCTTCCCTTTTATGTATTCTACAAATATGCTGAACGCTCACAATGTACAAGGTGCTATGGTGGCCACAGAGGAAAAGAAACACCAGGCTGAATCACAGAAACATCCTACCCTAGGGAATTCCCCAGTCTAGAAAGTGAGCTAAAACATGAACAAACATATCTATGTATTATGGACTTCACAAACACACACACACACACACACACACACACACACACACACACACAAAACCACCACCACCACACGAAAAAACCCCAGCTGGACTCTTTTCCAAGAGCTGTATTTGCAGGAGTAAACCCAAACCACCTCATTTTAGGGTAAAATCAGATATTTCCAACATGACTGCCCTCCATTTACCATGACAATACCCAGTATGGCTAAGACTGTAGCTCTGATGTCAGACAGCCGCTGAAGCTCTCAGTCAACTTACTAACTGTAGTCCTTGGACAAGTTTCTTTACTTCTTCAAATCTCATTTTATTCCTTTGATAAATAGGGATTATTAGAGTACTTCTCTCATGACTTTAAGATTGAGATACTGTATATAAAGTGTTTAGCATGGTGCTTGATCCAAATACACAGTCACGTGTTAAGTTTTCCAAGTGAAAAATGAGGTAGGAACAGACAGCCACAGGCTTCCCGGAACCTGAAAAGACTACAACAGAGAAGGAAGAGGAAAGACGCAGAGTGGGAACACCTAATATTCCTATATCCTCTACACCCCATTACATCACGATGTCTCTACCTTGGCTGAAAAATCTCCCTGCACTATGTGCCCATCTGGGATTTGCCCTAGGACCAGAGAACCAGAATCTAGGGGTGAGCCTCAATATTTATGCTCCTAAATTAATAAGCTTCAAATTTGAGTGTTAAGCTCAAAAGTGATCTTGAGAACCATTGTGGAAAATAAAACATTTGATGAGTGCTGCAATATTGAGACATGTTTCAGCTAAGATCTGATACTTTACTTTGAGGCTAATAAAGCTAGCTGCCTATTCTTCAAAATCTCAGGATCACAGCACTAAATTCCATCAAGAAGTCTTCCTAATGAGGTTTTCACGGATTCATCAGGACAACCTCACCTCCTCGGGGCATTCATTGTGACAAAAAGGAGAGCATCACACCCAGGTGCCCTCACTCCTCTGCTCAGATATTCTGGCCAACCCATCTACCCATGTTTCCACATCCTTCTTATCTCACTTATCGGCATCTCTTTTGAGTCTTAATTTATCCAAGATAATGCTGCCACACTGCCTTCAAAGGTATTCATAATCAAATCTGAGTATAAAAAAACCTTGTCCAATAAACATACTTCAATCCTAATGGCTGTAGTGCCTTCTTATATATGGATTAGGTTTCCAAAAGATTGAACAACATAAGAAATGGTCTCAAGAAGTTTGTAGAAACAAGAAAGCCATCAAAAATTAATATTACAATTACTTAACATTATTCAAAAAGGAAAAGAGGATAATGTCTTGCATTTTGCTGAAATTTTTGTGTGTTCAGTTCAAATCATGCTACTTTGGGACTATAGCATCATTGAAAAATAAAGTCACCCAAAGAGAGAGAAAAATTTTACAGGAAAATTTATTAAAGTTAGTAGGCTAGGGGCACCTGGCTGGCCTTGGTGGAGGCACGCGACTTGATCTCACGGTCGGGAGTTAGTTTAAAAACAAACAAACAGGGGCGCCTGGGTGGCACAGCGGTTAAGCGTCTGCCTTCTGCTCAGGGCGTGATCCCGGCGTTATGGGATCGAGCCCCACGTCAGGCTCCTCCGCTATGAGCCTGCTTCTTCCTCTCCCACTCCCCCTGCTTGTGTTCCCTCTCTCACTGGCTGTCTCTATCTCTGTCAAATAAATAAATAAAATCTTTAAAAAAAAAAAAACAAAACAAAAACTAGATTAATTTTTAGTTTACCTGTGTTCATACCTCTCCAACTATGTGAAAAATTTTATTGGAGGGAGGGTGTGATTAAAAAAGAAATACTGCACTTGACTTAGTAATAATAGATCAAAGCTGGCTGATCAGATTGCCATCAGGTCAATCAATTGCCATTTGAAAGGCTGCTCAAAAATATTCTCATATTAAGTGTTTAAATCTCTACAAAATCTATTGACTCCTAATTAATTCAGGCTAGCTAGCAGGAAACAAACGTTCACTGCACATTTTAGACTCCCACTTATAATACACCAAAACCCTCCAATATTCCCAAATTATTTCTCCAAATAAAGATTAAAAAAATATCCTAATTCTACTCTAACTTTCTGAGAAGCCACTGTAAACGAGTCTTGGACATTAAAGCAATCTCTTGCAGGCTTTAAAATAAAGCAGAGTTCATCAACCTGCTTCAGCTCAGTACACTGGCAGTAAAATACATGTATTCATATTTTCTTTCTTGTACAAAAGTAAATGGGTACAGTACAGAAAAGTAAGCAGGTGGCTGGCTACCCACTAACTTGGAGACTATCTACTCTTCTGTAAAATGGGGACAATACAGAATTTCCTGCCTCACAAGCTACTGTGGCATTCAAATGTCAAATTGTCTATAAAAGTATATTGTGAATCCTAAAGCAATATGACTATTAAATATATACACACATATACCCTCTTCTATCAAAACTACATTCAAAGGCAAAAGACATGATAAAAACCGTGAAACCCACAATCCCTTCATTTGAGCTGCTGTTTCTGGAAGTGTCAGGCATTAAACTGGAGCCAAGATTATCTAAGAAGTCATTCTTCACTAAAGATATAAATCTGAGGCACCAGACTGTTCTGTGAATCCTCTTTCTCACACTTGCACATGTAGATTATCCCACAAAAGCCCCAACAAATCAAGAGCAACAAACAAGGAGTAAAAGCAAAGGACAAATTACGGAGAAAATAGCATGATGCTTTCGGATGAAGAACCGTATTCAGGTTTGCACAGGGAGGACTCAGAGAGGAAAGGACTGGATGGGTTCTCTCTGCAGCGGCATACACAGCCAACCCGGCTCCCACATAGCAAGGTGTTTAAGTCACTCTGATCAGCACAGCATGCTGACGATCCCATTGTACATCTGATTTGGCTCAGGATCACCCAATCGAATTTGCTAACACAGTATACTCCAGAAGAATCACCCATTAAAAACAATCCAAATACAGACTCTAAATGTGCATAAGGCCTTTTGTGATCTCCGCTGGAGCTTATAGTATCTAACAGCTGCAACTGTGACTGTTCTAGCTAATTGCTCTCAGCAACAAAAATAAACAATCGCTCCAGGAAGAAGACTGTACCCGCCAAATATTAATGAATTTTTTAACAGTCAGAAATCTCAAATCTTGTTTTAAAAGCCCTGCTACTGGTTAAAAAAAAAAAAAAAAGTAGTCTCCAAGAACAAACAGGGTTGAGGCAGTCCAGACAGAAAGTCCTCCCCCACACTTCTGCCCCCCCCCAAAAAAAAAGGAAAAAGGAAAAGTGCCTTGTGTCTGGAAGAATTTAAGCAATCTGGGATATTTTAACTCATGTATAACTTTTTAACATATGGGGGAAAAGAGTCGTACTGATTGGAGCTATTTTTAAAGTGCAGCTCTACCATAAAAATAGACATTTACTCATAAGGATGCTTGAATAGAGAACAAGCCCAATCTACGTCTCATTGTTAAGAAAGGGGTGAAAAAAGGCTGCTGTGCTTTCTGAAGAGCCGTTTATGGTCCGCCTGTGATGTCATGGCAGGATCCAGGTGCACTCTAACAAGCGTCTTTCAGCCTCCTCAATCCTTTTAAAAGTGCTCTTCTACCATCAGCTACTTCTCTGAGCACAAGCAATAAGGAGCCAGTATTTACTCAGACCCTTGCGAGAGGGAAGATCACTGCAATCAGAGACGCATGGAAGGAGAAAGAAAAATTACTCACCCACAATTAGGTGCCTCATCATCCTCTCCTCGTCCAGCATTTCCTTTTGCTAAGGAAAGAAAGGAGAGAAGCAGTTGACTTCTCAGTACTCTGGGACATTGACATGTCTTCTGTCCACAAAGAGAAGTAGTAACTTCATAGTTCTCTCCCCATTCTAGCCCCAGCTGCTTAGGTGAAGTTCACAACCACAACCCACCGTAGACAATGGCAAGCAGACATTTTAGGCATCTCTACAACTTAACGCTTGGGAGACAGCACCCCAGTTTCTGGACCTCAACTGGTCTTTAGCCTGGAGCAATGGAGTTGTAACAGGAAACCATGTAGAAACCCTGAATTTTAGCTCTCCTGAGAAAACATCAGTGGCATTCTGATACAATAAAAACCAGGCAACAGCTTTCACGTGCCAGGTCTTAAACCAAAATCAGAATGTATTAGTTTATGTCTGTTAAAAACACACACACACACACGCACACACCAACTTTCTCCATATACACTTGGAACAAAACTCAAAAAGGGAAAGAATCCTTATCAAAAGAAAACCAAAAACCAGATTTGAATGTTTAAAGTTTTTATAAAAAGATTAGATATATAATCATGACTTTAAAAGAGAGGAAAAAAAAGGTGCTAAAATACCTTTTCCGAAGACTGAGTTAATTCTGATTTGTGCTTTTTGCACTTTATAAATTTTCCACAGGAACTGTATTATTATTGATTGAAATTATCCACAGGGATTAAAATAATATCCAGTGCCTCATAATAAAATACACGTATTTGCCTGTGTTCAACTTCTAGATGCCATATATATTCTGCAGTATTTAAGAAATCAGATCCCACAAGAGGACACAGTTTATATGAGTTAATTCAGCGTGTTTTTTATTAACTCAGTGAAGGGCAAAGATCCAGGAGTTAGGAGGGCTGGGTTCAAGTGCCAGGTCTCACATTAGCAAAAGAACCTTTGAGAACCTTCACGTCTCTGGGACGGACTCACACATCTGCTGAACAAGACTCCTGAAGTGTCTTCTGGCTCCAAACCAGACATAAATTAAATGTTAAGCCCAGAAGCATAGCACAGCTATGGTACAGAGCAGGTGCTCAATGTATATTTAATGAAAGAATTACCAGAAGACAGGTTTTAAAAAATACTGAACACAGAGCATCCCAACCTGTGTGCTGCCACGTGACAAAGGGCTAACAGGTGTGTCAGCTAGTGATGATCTCAGGACTACAGCCCATCATATAAAAACTGTGAAGCACAACTTTTTAAGTATACTACCATTACACACACACAAAAAAATCTTTATTTGGAGAAGTTCATGATCAACTTATAAAAAGTTCTCACTGCCCTTCATTAAGAAAGACAGCATGTGGGTCTTTATCACCTGATACTCAAGCTATTTAATCTTAAAACAGATTACTGTTTACTTAAAGAGCTTTGAAAGGGACTTTCCTCACACAATTATGGGTGTAAAACAGGCTCTTCTCTAAGAGTAACTTCTGGAAACCAGAATCCTTTCAACATACACTTGGGTACATATGGAGAGCACACAACAGCAACCATTCTCAAAAGATGAAATTCTGCTAAAGATTATTTAAGTAATACAGTAGCAACTGCAATGTGTGGCTTGAACATTTATAGCAACAGCTACTTATCCTTTTTGATAGTAACTTGGGAATTTTTTAGTGTGAAAACCTGCATTATTTCTTGCAATTATTAAAAGTGGCAACTTTACAAAACTTTTTTTTTTTTTTTTTTTTTTGAGAAAGGAAAAGATCAGGAACATATTGGGGGGGGGTTACTTTCAACGAGGTTCTTAACGGTATTTCCCAACTGGCTGCTTTTCCTTCCGCGGCCAACACATACAAGCTCTGCATCTTTTGGAAGCCCAATCACCTGTATTTATGGGTCATAATCGTCCCTTCCCCAGTCTCACCACAGTCACTTCACCTTTGTCGCATCTGCAGTGCAATCCACAGAATAAAACTACCTTGCCAACTGCACTTCATTCCAAAGGGTGGGTCACTCAGAAGGGGCTGCCAGTTTCTTCAAATCTGCAAGGAAGTCCACGGTGAGGCTGATGGCTTCTGAAACTGTCCAGGAAGGATTCTCGGAAGGAGTGCACAATGAAAATCAGAGTTAGAGACGGCACATGGCTGGCCAGGATCTGTAGGTCCAAGGGGCTTTTAGAATAAACAAACAAGCCCACCCTCCCCACCCCACCCCCCCCGGAAGGGCCACTTAAATGGTCGGCCTTTCTTTCCTGTGGTTCTTCATGGAAAGGGAAGGTGTGGCTATTAATTGAGCTTCCAAAAAAACAAAACACAAAACCCAGAAAGGTAAAAAGCTGTCAAACTAAAACCTCCTCCTGGAAATACCTGAGGAACCTTTGGGTTTTACAATGTTCCCCTCATCTTCTAGGAATATGATTCTTGAGCAATACGGGTTAAGAAAATAATAAACTACAGTCCAACATTAAGAGTCAAATGGGTAGTTTGGCCCTAGAAATAGTATAAACACTATAGAAGGATCACTTTACATCTAAAATCATGGAGTTTGAAAGGTATACACACTGAGAAATAGATCAGTCCAGTGTTCTGGGGAGATTACTGGGGAGATTTTGTGGGGGTTTTTGCTTTTGTTTTGCATACACTGAACAAATACTCTAAATAAACATCTCCCTTAAAAGAAGGCACTGTCCTTTCTAGCAACTCCTAAAATCAAATATTACCTATCATAGCAAGTATTTTTAGTGTAATAATAGAAATATGGGCAAAGGAACAAGAGCAAAGTTTTGATGTTTAGATACTTTGTATTTCATGATGGACTTACAATTCTGACTCATCTGAGATTTAACTAGTCATAGACATAAAAATGTTTAATGAACTCAAAGGTCTATAGTGAATGACTTAATTGCCCAGAAATACTACAAGTAGACAGAAGCTTACCCACATGTCTTTGATCAGTGTTCTCTTGTTGACTTCCCTCCCCCAATCTCTTTCAAATCCCACTTAATGTCCCAACTCAATTGCTACCACTGTGTGGCTTCCCATTCCCACCCAAATTACTTTTCCAACACACACACACACACACACACACCCCCCACTCCTTTCCTCTTCTTTTTAATGTACTTTGCGCACAGCACTCTTGATCTTCTTTCTACTGTATAGTTACTTGTAGATGTGGGCAAATCTTCTGGAGCACAAGACAGACTGTGTGAGAACAGAGAAGCATATGTCACCCAAACACTTATGTCTGCCCCTTTGAGACAGTGTACGCTGTGGGGGTTCATGCTTGGTTGAAATAAGTATTTCTGGGGGTTAGTATCAACTACTACATCTTAACCTGCATCTTTAGTTATTTAAACTAAAAGTAATGTTAATATTGAAATTGAGACCCTAAGATTGTGACATGTCTTGATTCAGAGTAGAATAATGCCAGTCGGCATACTTCTAATATTCAGGGCATTTTACCATATTAGTGCTTTGTAAATTGTCACCCACATATTATATGTTTACAGAGAGTAAGAACATCTGGCCAAATTCTTCCATCAACCCAACTATTCAGATAAACAGTGTCTAACTGCATACAGTAACTTTTCTTTTGCTTCAGAAAGGGACAACTTAATGCATACGAGAGTACTTCGAGATTCACTAAATGATACTAACGTCAGATTAAAAATTACACAAGTGAGCTAATAATCAAATCCAAGACAGGAAAAGTGGGATCCATAAGAAGGGGAAAGCAAGTTCACTTTGGCAAGTTGTAACTGGACTTATAAAAACTACAGCCAAGTTAGCTTGAAACCTGCTCGGGGCTCTCACAGCACTTATGACGTTGTGGTCCTGGCCTTGTGGCTTATCTGTCCTCCCTTCTGGGTGACAGTTTCAAGAACGTACGAGCCACATCTTGGTCATTATTACAGACTGAGGGCACAACGCACAGTACACAGAAAACCAATAAACCTGTGTTGAGCAGCCAAAATAACTTGTTTATTTCTGTAAACCAGAATTCTGGAGAGGTTAATTTCAGTAACCTTGTATCAACAGGCTGCCTTTATTAATGGTATAGATGTTTTAATCCTTCCAACTTAAAGGGAACTGAGCCAACTTCTGGGAATTTTCAGAGAAAGAATACAAAGAAATAGTAGAGAAAAAGGAACCATTCACTGCCATGACTAAAGCTATAAATGCTCTTCAAATAATCGTTATGATTTTAGCAATACTTCTGTTTTCCTCTGTTTGAGATTCCGATACAGTAACAGATACACAGGAACACAACCAATGCCTCTTAAGTGTATCTTCTCCTGATAAAAAGTATATGCATACTGTTCTGGAAGTATATTAAAATTTCAACATACTTATTGTTAAAATATATGCATTTTCTTATTTCTAGGTAACTCTCTGAGCAGGATGTTATAAGCTTCACTACATTTTTGTACCTCTTGTAAAGTAAGGGTAGGACTCTAAACTGTTGTTGTTGTTGTTTTTAAACAGAAAGGCTAAATTGCTAACACTTTTACTCAAATCAGATTAAAATAATGCAAAATGATGTAAAGATTAAAAATTTATGTTGGCAACCCTAACACAGAATTGCAGTACTCTAAGATGATTTGCAAGCGTGAGGGGAGAAAGGATTCTAAGGGGAAAAAAAATCTCTCTCCTCAAGTATACCAGTAGGCTCACCAACCTCCTTTCCTGAGAATTTTTCCACTATCTGCTCAAATATAAAAGAACTGCTGACATGCAAACCAGTCAAAATACGGGTAAGCATGCAAGAGGAGAGAGGTGAGGCGAGGATGTTCCGATACCACAAAATTAGAGTATTGAATTCGTATAAAAAAGAAGGGGGTATGGAGATTTGAGATTAATTGCATGTTAGAAGAAAACGAATTGTCTTGTCACTCAGCTATGCTCTTGACTACTAAGTTGTGAATTCAGGACAATTACTTTTAGAATGGCTTTTTACAAAAAAAAAAAAAAAACCCTGATATAAATTTTAAAAAGCCATTTAGTATACTTTGTAAGAAAAAAAAAAAAGAAAGTACTTCATTATTATATCAAATTTTCTTAAGTTCTATAGAAGCAGAATCTTCGCATAGAAGATCAGCAAGAAGTATTTTTCTTCCTCCACCAATCTGGTAAGGATGTGTAATGGAAACTAAACATGTATATGCAACATAGGTTGGCACAGTTCCTGCCGTGGACACGTGCCACCCACATCAGCCTTAACCTAAGCAAAACGGAGTTTCTGATTTCAGAGCAGAGTCTCTTGACAATCTGGCACTTGGGCAACAAAAATAAATCTCACACACCAGCAGTTAATCCCACGGGTGAATTAAACCTTGCCGGCAGAAGCAGAATAAGTTATCTTCCTTCTCTTTGGTTTTTCTTTAGCTCAAGTAAATGTGTGAGGACAAGTCCCATTTGGTTAAGGGAAAAAAAAAAAAAAAAGTTGGTGATTATTAAATCAGAGCAATAGAATGATGTCAGCATCCAATTACCCAAACTTTACAACTAGCAGATGAAAGCACGTATTCCTATAAAAATTACTCATTAAGTAATATTTGAAAGCTAACTATCAGAAATGTCATTCAAAAAAAATTTTTTTTGCACATTCTACTTCAATTAACATGCTTCTAGAATTCTTACTTTAGATAACACAGCTTTCAACTAAAGCTCTGAGAGAACCTCTTAACTCAAGAGGGTAAGTTTATTAGCCTGAGCACAGGAGCCCCCAAAATGTGTATAAAGACCTACTCACCACACTGTTCTTTCCCTTCAACTTTGTTTATTGATGTACTGAACATGAAAAAGTACAAAGAATCCAAACACAAAAGAAAACATGTACAGCCTCTTAAATACTCAACAGAATATATTTTCTATTCCAACAGATGTGAATTAAGTCATACTGTACAACTTCAAATAAATACCAGCCTTACATTTTATTAAGTGCTCTGATAAACACTGTAAAGTGAAGCACAATTTGCATGCCCTCTCATCAATGCCTTGGTTTGCTACAGTAGTATAGGAAAGAAGCATGTAGCTGCTGTTTTCCCATGAGGGAAACCTTATTTTTTTTTTAAGTATATACATGTATTTTGTTTTTTAGTTTTTTTTTTTTAAACGCAGAAGGTTAACTCTGACAATCTAAATGCACCTAAGGATATGAGAAAGTGCTAAGCCAATTGATTTCTGAATAGCATTGAGTGGGTCAGCATGAAAACTCGCTTATTCACTTTAGCACGCGCCTCACAGTATATGTACTGTACTATACTGAAAAATTTTATAACTACAATTTTAAATAATAAAAAATAAAACTCAACGCAACCGCAAAGATAATGTACAACTATGTTATGCATAGCACATTGCCTGTTCTAAGGGGAAGCATGTGAGCATCTCAGTTTATACAAAAAGCAGGACGTAACTATATAGTTCTCAGTGCATCCTGATGAAGGCATTTTTGCCTTCAGCTTTTTTGAAAATTTATTATAAGCTAGATGCTAATCAGAAAATATTTTGTATTTTTTAAAATTTCTTTCATACATGGTAAAGACTTATTTTATTATTTCCCCAAATAGTGGTTTAAGCATCATACAAAGTTAAATTTCAGTAGCATACAGATATTTATGATTTTTGTATGAAAAATGTAAGGAAATTTGTTCAAAACCTATGGTTATACTCATTTTTTTTTTTTACCACAAACATATTTATAAACGAAAATGTAGCATCACCATAAACAGCTGAAGCTAGACTATCTACAGACAAAATTAGCAACAAATCTGATGCACTGTAAATTCAAGTCCTCAGGACAACAAAAGTGATTAAGCAAGACCTCAAGTAACAATGTTAATGCCATTTACAAAGGAAAAAACTGATACAAAAACATTCAAAACCTGAACATCACTTGGCATGTAAGGGAAAAAAAAAAATCAAATTAGCTGAAAGGTTCATAAACACAAGGTCTTATTTACATTACACAAAGCTCAGGTGTTAGCCTTGAACGTAACTTTCAAAATACCTTCAAATATATCCAACTCAGATCACTTTTGCCGATTTGCTGCAGTACAAATCATGTGCAACATCTTTTTTCCTTAAGACAAAACAATTCTTCAAACAATACTGCAAGTACATCACTAAACACCATGAGCTCTATCTGAAGGGATTTCTTTAGGAAGAACAGATTTTTTTTTCCCCCATCTCTTGGTAATTTAAATTTCTTGCCTGCTCTTATATATTCTTTTGTAAATTTTTTTTGTTTCAAAATCACAAATCAATGTGAGCCACCTATCACATAATAACCAGGATGATCCGACGCTCCACTGGTGATTACAAAAACGAAACCAGCAGTGTTTCCCCCATTGATTCTACTCCTTTCATACAAAGATCTCAAAAGTAGTATTTTCTACATCATAAATCTTTCTAAATTTTCCAACCACTGCAAATTTCCTGGTAAATTTTAAAAGCTCACTAGGTGTCATATGAAGAGATTTCTCAAAGTATTCAAGTCAAAATATTTGTTCCAGGACCAGTAAAAAGTTTCTCCAAATTTTCTTTTTTATAAAAATAGATGCTTTTTTTAAACCCACATCAAAGAGGCTCTTATCTCTTTGGCAAGGTACTGCTTTACGAAAAGTTCTCCAGTATTCTTACAATAAGCGTTTATAATGTAGCCCCCCCCTTCCCCAACCCAAATCATAATTACAAAATAAATACTGTTTTTAACTTCATAAATAAAAATGTAAACTTCAAAATACTTTTCTTAGACATAACAGCAATGCTTTAAATGTAAACCAAACACAAAGCTAATCAGAAAAAGAAATAAAAGGGGGAAAAAAAGACACAACCAACTGAAGAATTACAACACAAAGCCTCAATATTTACTCACAGGTTCAAGGCAGTTATGTAAAAAGAAAAGAAATGTCTTCCCTTAGCTGAAACACTTTAAAAGGTCCACCTTCTTCAAAGAAGGCAATAGAATGCAATGTGACAGGTAAAAACCCTGTACCTCTTGTCCATATTCAAACATAAAAGATATTTAAGAAGTTTTAATTCAAATACTAGCAATAAAAAATCTCACATATTTCTTAGGATGCTAAGTAGTCGTTTTATCCCCATCTCAACACTGACTTACAAAGACATTTACTAATGTATAAAGTTTCTCTTAACTTGCCTTTGTTGTATAGTTTTCATATATAAATGGACTGAGGACAAGAGCTCATTAGGCTTTGTGCGTTTTGTTTGTCTTAAAGGAGACCTGCAGTACTCTGTCTCCCAGACGGTATCCATTGAGGCTAGCTATCGCCATGGCAGCCTCATCATAGTTTGTCATAGTCACAAATCCAAAACCTTTGCATTTATTGGTGTTAAAGTCACGGATGACCTTCACGTTGGTGACAGCTCCAAAAGGCCCAAACATTTGCCACAGGATACTCTCATCTGCGTCAGGAGCCAGGTTGTACACAAAAATACACCACCCTGTTCCTGGGTGCCCAGGGATATTAATTCCAGCCAAACTGGTCATTCCATCAATGGTCATTGGAGAAAACCTACTAAACAAAATAGGAAACACACATACACGCACACACACACACAAACACACACACACACACACAAACACAACACACATACACACACACAAATAGAAACAGAGGTTGGTTACAGCAATGGATGTATTTCTTTTCCCCTCCCATCCCAAGAGTTTCAGTAACCCCCTCCCCTCCAACAGATACATACAACCATCTGATGTTTCAACCAAGGTCTGTGTGTGGCTTGCAGTGACATGCTATATTGACATGGTATTAATAAATTATGAAATGGCCATTATATGCTGTGTTGAATCATATGACCCACAATAGCAAAGAAATATATTTAGAATATATTTAGAAGTGGCTTCATGAATTAAGCAGGATCGGGGGGAGGGGATACCAACACACACATACACATGCTATAGCGTCGCAATGCAATATAAAACAAATAATGGGGTTTTTAAAGACCAGGTGGCATCCAGTGGTATGAAAATATTCAAATCAACCGTGCTTCAAAAAGCAACTTTTCATTAGGTTGCACATGCAAAAGAAAACTGAACACAAACTCATGAAGGGTGTCACTCCCCAAATCAAAGAAACTAATCAATTATGGGAAGGGATTATGAGTATCATGAACCTCTATCATTACCTCTTTACTCCATAAGCCATATTGAGCAGATTGTCCAACCTGCAAAACATACATTTAGCAAACTTCAGTTTTTAATTTTCCCCTTAATGCGCAAGAAAGCAGGTTTGTTACTGCCGTCTTCCAAGGGGAGATTTGTATGTTAATTCTATGTGAAGTCTCAAAACTCTGGGTCTTTTCTTTTCCTGAAAGAACGGGTACCCACTGCCCTAAGACACTAGTTCTTCCAATGGATACAGTTTATCCCTACGGTGATCAGAGCCATAGAGGAGAAATGTAAGTGGTCATTTGAGGAAACCATTCAGAGAGGAAATGTGGAGGCTCCGCCGCAGTTCCTCTGCGGGCTCTCACCTATTACCAGGTAAATTCGAAGTGCTCCACATGCACCGCCATGTACTTTATACTACTGTTAAGAAAAAGAAAAAGGAGGAGGAGGCGGAGGAAGTGGAGGAGGAGGAGCAGGGAGGAAGAAAACAGGCCTCGAATGGAGTCACCTGTGCTGAGCCCCAAGTCAGCAAACCAAGATTTAATAGCTAATCTAATAGTAGGTTCAAGAATACAGGTTTCAACCAGTCAAGCTGGAATTACCTCGTCAGTTCTAGTGAGGTACTTTGCCTGAAAAGACCCTCACCCTTCCCCCAAAGGAAGGTGACCTTGCCTGAAACAATCCACTCTTTGTTAGAAATGTCCCTTTTCCTGATCCCTTCTGCCTATTAAAGCCTTCCATTTTGTACAGTTCCTTGGAGCTCCTTTCTGTTTGCTAGGTGAAATGCTGCCTGATTCACAAATTGTAGAATAAAGCCAATTTGATGTTCAAATTTACTCAGCTGAATTTTGTTTTTTAACTTTTAGTTTTATAACTCCATTGACTCCTGTGTTTACCAAGGCACACCGATTAAGTGACTTGCCAAAGACCACAGGGCTAGTAAACAGTGACACCAATATTCCATAAATTTCCCTTCAACCTCTCAACTCTGAAAGACTTTCATTTCTTACAATATGGTGTATTACAGGTAGAAAGAACCTTACAGACAGTATCAGCTCAATCTGCCATTTCTCCATATGCTCAACTAAGGGGCAGAGGAAGACGGCCGACTCATTGCTTCAGTGAGCAACAGGGCAAAGAGTTCAGACCCCGAGACTGATGTTTATTCTGACTTGCTACGGAAGTGTAGCTCTCGTCAAGGTCTCAGAAGCCAGGTAGAAACAAACCAACCGATGTGAACTTCTCTTAAAAATTTTAAAACAATGTAGTTGGAGGTGGGTAGGTCCTCTTTAAAACTCTCCATCCTTTTCTCCTATTTCAAAGATTAAGTTGATTTTATAATACTTGATTCTTCTTGTTTTGTCAGTTTCAAAGAGACCATTCTGATGTTCCAAATTTCCATAATGTGTACCAATTAATTACACATATTTAGAGGAGCTGGGCCTAGCTTATGGTAGACAGAACCACCCTCAACTGCCACAATGTTCAACACTTTCCAAGTGAGACCCTGAGGCAGGGGGAACAATTTCTTTAACACCTATGAAAGGTAAGTCTGAAAAATGGCTCAATGTTATTGTCTAACCTGTGGCCTCAAATGAAGCTAGGGCACACATGAGAAAGCAATCGCTTCTAGTTTTCTAAAAGCCAAAAAACATCTCTTTCTGGTCTTTTAGAATTGGAAAAAGAATCTTCACACATTCCTGTCCACAATCACTTCTGGGCATTTTGTGTGTTTTGTAAAAATGGAAAGAAACAACTGAGCTGATGTAATGCAAAGCGCAAGGAAACAGAACAAATCACAATGATCTGTGTGTGTGTGTCTTGCCCCAACACCCTCTCAGAAGCAGGGACATGCTCATTCCCCATTGTGCCACTAAGCATAAAGCACAGGCCTGGGTCACTGCAGGTTTACAATAACTATCTCTTGACAAATAAAGCAGTATGTTTACAAATACTATCCTTAACTACTTAATCCAGAATGTAAAGTATCAGGAGGGCTGGCTGGGGAGCCTGTTTGCACATGCAAGGAGAAAGCACATGTGTGGAAAAGTACACAGGTGGGAGGGCTTGGTTTTCTGCAGAGGCAGTTAAGTCAAAGACGTCATGCCTTTATAAGCCAAAAGAAAGGCCACAAACACCAGAAATAAAGATGCGTACAACTTAGTATCACCAACCATAAAGTAATCTGATACAGATAATTTCATACAATTACTGGAATGATCAATAAAGAATGCACTTGGCATAGGATACCTGTAGAAAACAATGGCAATTGAAGTCTCCTTCCAAAGTGCTGAAGGGCCCAGACACAGAGACACCTTATCGATTCACTCTAAATAGAGTTATACCATCTCTGCCCAAGTAGGGAGTGTCACACTTTGCCCCCATCAGCTTACTATACCAACCGGAAGTCCAGAGATGAAATCTCCTAAGTTTTCAGTATTTTCAAGACAGGATGGAAACCAAAACTGCCCCAGGAGTGAATTACATGTGTTAGGGAGAGACGTCTCATTCACCATTCTCTACTCAAGGATCCTCCAGGCAGGAGGCCTAGGACTTTTACAGTAGGATCTCTGAGGACCCCTCTCGGTGGGCCTCCCATGTGCCCCACTTACGAAATCCTACGATACACTGTGATCCTGACCACTGATTTCTTCCCTCAGTACCACTTTCAGAAAAAATTCAGTCTTTTGGAACTTAAGCCAAGTTGTCTGTCTAAACCCCCACCCTGCCACCACCATCTCCTTCCTCCTCTCTCCCACATCCCCCATTAACAAGGAGAGCAAGGAGGAGCATAGGACCTAAGAAACAGGACCTAGGCAGGGCCGAGAACTCCAGCCTGCATGCAGTTGGACCGAGCGGTTTTCCCTGCTCTCTTGGCGCCACACACTGTTTCTCATGGGAGCTGGAAGAAAGCAGTCGGTGCTCCACATGGGCACTATGCACCCCAAATCTGGTAGCAGCTGGAAAACTGTAAACTAAGCATCTTCTCTCGTAATTGCCTAGTTTACAGTTCACTCAGACATAGGACCACTATTACTCTCCAGAATTATACACCTTTGCTGGGTGTGTCCAGAGCTCGAGGACAGCCACCTTTTCCACGCGGGCGTTTAAAAATAGAAGCTAATATTTAATGGAGACCAAGTTAGTAGTCTCCAGAATAATCCGGGCCGGGGGGTGGGGATGACGATGTACTATAGCGTGGCAAGAGAAGAGTCCATTAAAAAGATACTTTTAACTTTAAAAATATTCTTTACTCAAATTTAATGGATGCACTACCCCCAGTACCCTCACTCCGTCCATATGCATTGCTTACTTTCCCGAGGGAAGACTGAGCAGTCCTCAAGGGACAGTGACACTCTTCCCCAGTTCTGTAGCTTGGATATAATCCACTTTACAAATAACACATTAAGTGGATCTGGAGGATTAGAAAGGGAAACCTAGCTTTAATTAAAATAACCCTCCAAGAAGAGGTAGCTTCACAAAGATTTCTATAAAAATCATCCTCATCAGAGTCAGGATGACTCCAGTAAAAGAAGCCCAAGTAAACAAAAACAGGGAGAGCTGCTATTTCTGATTATTTCTCCTCTTCCTAGTACAAAGTCCACTATGAGGTTAGACACGAAATAATCCAACATGAAGTTCAAAATTACCAAGATAATTTTATGAATCTTACTTTACCAATATAGGATTTATTAAGATACTGGCTAAATGAAAAGTCAATCAGCATGATAATAAGCAAGAAATTTAATATACTGTTTCTTTCATCTTTATCTGTATTTTCTATGATTAGGGTTTATGAGTTCATGAATGTAATAGCACCAGCCCATGTTCATATAACTTACGAAAATATATATACTGGGGATATGTGTACAAACATTTTTCTCTCAATAGGAATACAACTCAGACTAAGCGATATTTTGAATAGAACCAAAAATCAGGTAAAGCATTCCCATTTCAAAGTTAGAGATCTACAAAAAGAAAACACCTTCTTAGTTTCCAAGAAATTGAGCTGACAGACTATGGGGAGGCCCACATGCAAGTAGAAAGGGAAATGTGAAGTCAATTTAAAGTCAGAAATAAAAATATAAAGAGAGATTCCTAATGGGAAAGTGCAACTCTGAACTCTACAAATAATGGTTCTCAAAATCTCTCCAAAGCACTGGCCAAGATGTGCTTTGAAGTTAAACCACAAGATCATCAACTTACCCCCTTACCCTATTAGATGGTGTCATCTATCCTCTAACAGAAAAAAAAAAAAAAAAAATTATTCAGGACTGATATCAGTTTCTTCCAAGAGGAAATTATGATAGTAGCAACCAGCACATGCCTTCAACGCAACACAAGCACAGATTTAAAGGGCTCCTTTAAAAATGCATAAAGGCTTACAGAAGCAGGCACACAGGCCATTAGACTAGATCACATTCAATAAAATTAAAGCTGCTCCACAAGAAGAGAGATGAAAAATTTGGCGGAAAGCTTAATTCTGACACTGTGTCCCAAAAATATACTTAAGAGGCTTGAATTACACTATCCACCCAAATAAATAAGGATGGTTTTATTTTGAAAACTGTTGTCAATTAAGTAAGCATATTAGATCAACAGTGCTCATGTTAAAATAATTCTCTATTCGTATGGGTTGACTGAGTCATAAACTTCACAAGCCCACTTTTAAACTTAACCCTTATTGCATGGGTTTGACAATTTTTTTTTACCTTAAAAGATATGGTGCATTTCATGAATATTAAAAATATCCTTGACTATTATTATAATACTTATAATTGTATTCTCCAATCTCTTTCAACTCCCAAGGTACTATGACAACATAAAAAAACAGTGAGAAATGTTCTAAGTGTCTGCTGGAAGGTGACAAACTGAAGGCTAAGAGCATTAGGACACAGATGTTAAGGACAAAATATTTCTGTAATGATCTAGACTTGAATGAGGGAAGAGTAAAATACCAACAAAACAAGCAAGTCCTTAATTCAACGGTCTTTATGAAGAGAAAGAAGATTCAACTTTAATTTAACGGGGGTAGGGGGGTGGAGAGGGGAATAAAGGTAATGACAACCAAGTTTTTAAAGTATTAAAAGCAACCAAACATACATCAGGTTAAACCTGAACTCTAGGAATAAAGGCTCCCAATTTCTTCTAACATGGCGTCTAGACCAAGCACTTTCACTGAGCTCAAAGACTAGTTCATTACTTACTATCTACGCAGAGCTTATGAAAGGAAGGAACAGAGGGCCATAGAGACGAGAGAGTCAGGAATTTGAAAGGACAATAAAAATCTCCATTTTCTGAAACCCTGTTTCCCTTACAACAGACAATTCTTACTCCCGTTTTCAGGATTTCTTTTCCTAGAAGTGAAAGAAAGGAAGAATTTCAACTTAATAACATATGGAACAAAAGGGTAACAGCAAAGGATGGGCAGAAAGATATTTAGAAAGATAATAAATTTGACCATCAGAACACTCTGGAAAGCCTTCCCAACCCACAAGGAAGAAGCACAGAGCATGCAGGGAGTGGGCTGGGTGGGGCTGTGTGCAAACCCAGCAGTTACCAGCCTCATCCGCAAGTCTTCTGCACGCCTCGCCATTTCAATGATGAGGCGTCCCCCTGCAGATCCTGCCACCTCAGACCTCTGGTCTGATCTTCCTCCTCCATCAGTCTTAACTCACAGAACACAGTCTTACTTAATAACCACCATAAAATGAAACCAGAGCTTACAATGGAAACCAGAAATAACCAACAATTTAAAACGAACACAGCTATCAACATCAAACATTTTGTATTTTCACAGGGTTGAAATCAACCAGTAAGTCTCAAAGAACCTCCCTCTATGTAGTAAGCTCAAAACTCTTTTCTAGACCGCAAAGAGCTCTGAAATTAACTAGTTAGGCTGTCCAGGAAACACTTCTAAAATTCCCTCAAGTTTGTGCAAAATGTGCAGAAACTATTATTCACTTTAAGATGCCACGCAGGAAACCTACAGGCGGAGCTTTAAAAAAACAAACAAACAAACAACAGCTTTGTGAGATTTTTCTCCACAAAAGCAAGCATCAAGCTGCTCCAATGCATCTTTCCCTCTGCAGCCATGGCCTTGACCATCCACCACAGTCAAAGGGAGCAGTGTTTCCTGACAATGTGTTGGATTTTGTTTTTTGTTGTTGTTGTTTTTATTTTTAAAACATTGCAAAGTTTAAAGCAGAGTGTGAACACAGGCTCAATCAACTGGGTAACCCAGTCATCCAGTTTCAAATGGATCCTTTTGACAGTACCACCTCTCCTGCCAGGGCAAAAGCTATCCTAAGTAGGAACTGAACATAGTCTTCATGACAAATTTCTTTCTCACACCTCAGGTGACACAACTGAGTATTTTTGTAAAAGCAGGTATCTGACCGATTTTATCTCCACTCTTTAGCACCCTAAATACCCCAATGAAAAAATGCACGTGATTTGAGCTCAAAAACATAACTCCTCATTAAGCTACATTTGTGATTCTATTTTTGGTAATTAACTATTCTGTCCCTGCAAGGAAAGAAAGAAAACTGATAATGCACTTGGGAATAAAAAAAAAAAAAAAAAAAATTAGCATGGGGTTAGATGGAATTATGGCTGCAGTATACCATATGGCCAAAAAGGATATTGAAAAATGTTCTGGGAAAAAAACTGGGTGGCTTTGCTTAAGAAACCGTTAAGTTCTTTGTGCTGTGTTTATGTCTTAAAGCCACTGTTCTCACATGCAGATTAGAGATGTTTTTAAAATGACTCTTGATTTGATTGTTACCCCAGGTTTAAATTAAAACTCGAAAAATCGAAATATTTATGCTTGTCTACAAGACAGAATGTCTTCTTTGGGATGAGGATGCATAGTCATTCTACGGACTATACAGGGGTCTGAAAACTACCACCCACAGGCCAAATCCACACTGCCATCTGTTTCTGTATAGCCCAGGAGTGAAGAATGTTTTTTTCATTTTTAAAGAGCTGTTTAAAAAAAGGATCTATATGCTGCAGAGACCATGACCCCCAAAGCCTAAAATATTTACTATCCAGCCCTTTACGGAGGAGGTTTGCCAACCCCTAAAATACAAGAAATAACAATTTTTAAAAGGGGAGAGGGATCCATTTGTAGAAACTTGATGTCTTCACACGGGTTATATCTCCATAGTGGTGTACATGTTATAAAACAAAGTAACTGAAAGAGCTTGACCTAAAAGATGAAATATGAGAATAAAATCTTACCAAGAAAAAAAAAAAAAACTAGAAAGGGGAAATCAGAAGCACTGGAAACAGAAAGAACCCGGGACTCCGTAGGTGAGGGTTCCTCAAACTCACACTACTGATGTTTGGGGTGAGACGATTTGCTTCTGTCGGGGGCTACCCTGTGCACTGTAGGATGTTCGGCACCCCTGACCTCGACCCAGGAGACGCCAGGAGCACCCGCACCCAAGTTATACCCACATAAATGTCTCCAGATGCTGCCAAATGTCTCGAGGGGCAAAATTACTCTCCAGTTGAGACTGACTGCTATAGCTTATTGTCCTTTTTTGTTACCACCTTCAATATTAGCAAAAGACACTATATACCAAATAGGTTTTCTCTGTGCCTATAAGAAAAAGAAAGAAAACACCACCAACAACAGTAAGAACAAACCAGAATCCTGTCAACAAAAGTACTGCAGAGTGAACCGGAGAGTTCTGAGTGAAGTAGCTGGGCTAAGAACCAGACCAGACTTACCTAAAACGCTGTGCCTGCTGAGCTAGTGGTCCTGGATACCTTCTGTTTGGAGACTGGTACAGCTGGGAAAGGATGGCCTGATTGGTTTTTTGGCTTGGATTATTAGCAAACTTTACAGTGATTGGCTCTGTGGCACCAGGAGGTTTCTGGCCATTTAGGCCTTTGATAGCTTCTTCTGCCTCAATCCGCTTGTCAAATCGAATAAACCCTACACCCCTTGATATGCCTATTGGTAGATTGGGGGAAAGATTTGGGAAAGAGGGAGCGGAAGGAGAAGGGAGGGAGAGAAGAAAGGATAAATTAATTTTTCCTTCTCAAAAACATGTTTTCACCCACATATAACATCTGCCACAAAATCACAGGAGGAGGAAAGTTTTACCTTACCTTAGTAGCAATTCAGTCTAGAATCACAATTTTGTATTTCTTTTTTAATGCATGAAGTCATCTATACAATCTGAATACCCATTATTACATGCCGACCAATAAGCCCAAACAGAAAGCATGCAAATATGTATGGGTTCTCCCTACCTGCCACCTTCTCTCTCCCCCATCTACTCCCCTGCCTTTAGTAATGTCAATGACAGGATGCCTGATTTCTATTTCTCAAATAACGGTACTAGATAATGAAGGGCACAGTAGCTTCCTTTCTTGTAATGAGGAGAACAAAACCAGGCATTTGCAAAAAATGCTAAAAAGCTATGCTAAAAATACATCACAGTGGTTGAAAGATATTTCAGCTAAATTTTTAAATAATAAAGTTCTACTTAATAATATTACATAGGATACTGATCCGCTAAGAAAAATGAATGAAGAGGCTTTTCTGGTTCCCTGAAACTGCCCCCACTGATTTTAACTAGCTATACTTTATGAGAGAAACAATATTATTATGGAGAAAAAGGGATAAAAGAGGACCTACATTTTTAAAATAAAGAAAAAAGAAATAAAGCCTCAAAGCTTTCTGGCTCTAGCAGTATTACTCCTATGGAAATGTCATTCTCTGTCTCATGCTCTCCCCACTCTGAGAGACAAGAATTGGAAAGCAGAGGGTTGGCCAAATACCCGTCCAGCTTTTGAAAAATGGCAGAGAAAAACCCAACCCATTCCATTTAATTAGCTTAAATGGGCTACTTGACGTGGCCATAGCTGGCCATCCGGACATAAACAGTTGTAGGGAAACACTTTCTTGGCAAGCAAATCGGTACTAGCTGTACCAGCTTGGGACTACTAGGTAGAAAAGTCTAGATGATTCAGAGTATGTCAATGAGGAAGAGAACGAGAGGTTACTGAGAAAGAGAGGCTGAGAAAATGTACTAGACCATCATGATTTGTAGGAACTTTAAAAAGAAATGAAGTTCTACTTGCTTTGTAATTATCACTGTGTAAGTTCAAGGGCTTAGAATTTTATTCTAAGGTGGAGAAGCATTTCTTCCATATACACTTATCTCAGCCCATACCACTTTTCCTTTCCTATTTAAGTTATATCAGTTGTACATTATTACCACCTGATGGCTGAATAACAAAATTGCAGGGTTTTCTTTTCCATTTCAGGTAAAGTGAATAATTTCACCTTGAAAGTCCTAAGTATAAAGATTAGAGATAAAATGGTGAAATGACAATAAACATATTCTTTTAGTTATCCACTAACATGAAGAATTAATAACCCCTAGAGCTTAAATGTTCCATGAGGAAAGCATTAGATTAGCAATGCAACAGCCTCCACAAAGACTGAGTCACCTAAACGTGAAGTCCTCTAACTTGAGCATGCATCAGAATAACCCAAAGCGGGGCGCCTGGCTGGCTCAATCCGTTCAGCATCTGACTCTTAGTTTCGGCTCAGGTCAAGATCTCATGGGTCGTGAGATGGAGCCCAAAGTCTGGCTTGGAGCTCAGTGGGGAGTATCCTTGAGATTCTTTCCCTCTGCCTCTCCACCCACTTGTGAGTGCACGCTCTTGCATGCCCTCTCTCTCCCTCTCTCTGAAATAAATAAATCTTAGAGGAAAAAAAAAAAAAAAGGAAACAAAGAATAACCCAAAGCCTTGGTACAATGCCCAGCTTCAGTTAAAGAGATGGGCTTTCTGTATCAGAAGTGAAATCTACTCCCGACTCATCAAGTGCTCATTAAAAATGATGAATTAAAAATGCGTGAATGATCCGAAACAAAAAAGGGCAATTCTGTTGCTTTAAGCAAATTTATCTGGATTGCTAGACCTGGATTTCTTCTATTTAAATGACTAGCAGTCTGTGTTATATAGCAGACTGACAGAATGTACAAGGAAGATTAGAAAACACAGCTATGATATAAAGACCGTATTTTTTATGTTCCTTTCCTAGACTTTTCTTCATATAGCAAAACCTATCGGCCCTTCTGCCAAGCATGTATATGAGGTAGATAGCTCTCTACCCAGAACTCTGAAGGATGATGCTCCTTATGTATGAGGCCGATTAACCGCACAGGGAAGCAGAACATGGGCTGCTTCTGTTCAAACTCAGATCTTCACTTCAAGAATTAAAAACTTGGCCTGATTTTATTCTGTAGTTAATCTATGGCCTTTTTCTTTCTTTTTTTTTTTTTTTAAAGATTAGAACAGAAATGAATGATATAGAAACTAAAAAGACAATAAGTAGAACAGATCAATGAAAACCAGGAGCTGCTTCTTTGAAAAGATCAGCAAAACTGATAAACCTCTAGCCAGATACATCAATATAAAGAAGAGAGTGGACTCAAAATCAGAAATGAAAGAGGAAAAATAACAGACCTACAGAAATACAAAGGATTATGAGAGATTATCCACTGCTTCCTTCAGAAAGAAAACAGACATTGTAATACATGAGGATGCATCTCCTCTGGTATTAGAAGAGAGAGAGGGAAAGGAGAAAGGAAACAGGGAAAGTGAGAGGAAAGAAAAGGAAGAAACACAAAGAAAACTAAAGAGGAAAATCTATGTTTTCCTCAAAACCCACAAAATCTTAATGGGACTGCTTGACCATATGGCACTACAGTTAATTACCCCCTCCTTACCATGTTTCTCTGTTTTCGGTATGTTTTTAAAAAGAGTAAGCATTGTTTTTATAACTGAAAATTATTAATTTATTCTTAAAACCCATAATTAAATCTATATTGCTAACTTTTTTTTAAAAGCCTTGGCAGAAGAGCTCCCTTACAAAAGTTTTAATAAACCTATTAGTCTTCTCATTTCAGTTTGGTCAAAAGTTATACCAGGTATAAAATAAATTTCTAACATTCAAAATGTCAAACTCTTACACATGCCCATCTAACACAGCATGGACCTAGAAACCAGCCTGAACAGCTGGTGTGGACACAGTGTCATCCTCCCTTAGAGAACTAGGTACACACTGCTGTGTTAAACTATGCTTTTCACAAAAAACAAGACTATTTATCAGGAGGAGTACTTTATGAGGAGGATAGGGGCTTTTTTCACGCAGCAGCTTGGAAATGAGGATTATATCATCTACAAATTTATTACATGCCATAAAACAGACTTCGAACCTGCCCCTTCAGGATGGAAATGACTCAAGCTCGCTCACTCCACTCCACAATCTATTTTTATCCATGCATATTTATGAACAATTCCAGCAGAAAATTGCATTTTCTAGGCAACATACACCTTTGATGTGTTCCAGAGGCAAGATTGCTGTACGGAAAGGCAGAATATTTCACAATCTGCCACTCGGAAAGTGTAAAAGAGTGTCTAGAGCAGCTGCCTACTTACCAGTGACCTGGTCAACAAGAATACGAGAAGTAATGATGCGTCCATATTGTGAAAAAAGCTGCTCCAACTCCTTCTGGGTCATTGTTTTCGGAAGTCCGCTGACGTACAAATTCGCGTCTCTGATAGAAGCTGAACTTGGGCGAGCATAGGAAACCTAGGAAAGGAAAATGAAATTAAGCATCTATGCACACTCAGTTACCTCCTTCAGAAACTCAAAGACTGTCTAAAGTTAGTCAGCAGCTCTTCCATACGGAGCACGTAACAAACAATGAAGTTAAAGCAAGTCTGGCAAAGACAGTTTTACTCATTTCTGGAGAAATGCTCAACAAAGGGGAAATGCCACTCCACTATGGGGAAGAAAAGAGAATATTTATCCCTAGGTTTGCAGGTTTTCAAAACAAATGGCATAGTACAGTAGTACTCATGGTAATAAGTTGTCCTCAGTGGGGCCAAACCCCTAAACTAGGAAGGTAGGCTCAATCGAATAATGAAGCTTAAGGCCTTCAAATTCATCCAACACATTTCTGTGACCTGTTTTTGAGCCTCTCCCATCTCTACAGGTGGTGGCACAAAGTTTCTAAAAAGTCATACTATTATCAGTAAGTATGCCTTTTTGATTCACCGCCAAAATAACTTTCTAACAACCCTAAACTCCCAGAAATTTAAGTATGTGAATGAGCTATATCCCTTGTTATTCTTTGCTTATTGTCTTCTTGTCCACAAGTCTCCGTAACATTGATTTTCCAAAATGTCTTAAGTCCCTTTATTGGCTCTACCTACCATTTTATGTATCCTTTCAAAAAGCTTCCTCTCTTTAAGATATAGTATTCATAATTCTAGAAGGATGGAAGACAAAATAAGTCTGTCTGTATTTATTTGTAATCAACATTCTTCACGTAAGCTCCATGCTCTAAGGAACATCTCTCTCTCTTATCCTGGTTATCCTCGATATCTTGGCATGTGGTAGATGCTTGAATATTTGCTGAGTAAAACCCATCTAATACCCCACTGATCCTGTGGGTCCACAGTGGCTTGCTAGACCACAGGATTTAAGGGACAGTTCATGCAGTCATCAAGAGCTTGCCCAAATTATAATCGATGGCTCTTTGCTTACAACTATCTCTGCCAATTTTCGGATAGCTCTAAGTCCCATGTGCTAGTCCTGACCACATTCCCTCTGGTTTAATTCTGAGCTTTCCTGGACTGTCTAACTGCAAAAACTCCACAATATACCACCCCCCATCTTTCATATCATTCATAAAAATGGCCAGTGGGTCTAACTCAGATGGATTTGTTCAGGTACCATCACATGATAACTTCTGCTTGCTACTTTTATCTATTAGTATCCACCTTTAATCTAGTCCATTGTTCATTACAAAAACAACAGAGAAACTATCTTTTCAATTTAAACAAGCTTCTGGTATTTTCAGATATTTTCTACATGGTTTAAATTATGTCCAGTGTTATCACCTTTTTATTTTTGGCTTTTCAGGGGAAAAAAAAAAAAGTGCCAGGTTTTATTCTACTTTATAAAAGTCTTGCTATCTTTCATCCCTCCCCCACTAGTGTTAACATTTAATATTCTTACCCTTTATTCAACAAATTTGCTCATTAACAAGTAAAAATACACCTGTTGGTCCACAGACTATATCTGAAGTCAAGTGAGCACTGACCTGTCCTAGGAGCACAAGGAATCTGGAATAGTGGTAGAGAGAAGATAGGTAACTATTCACATGTGCTCTTTCTCTACGCCTAAACACTTAAGAAGAATGAAGATTGGGGAACTTAAATGTAAGTGAAAAGTAAGAAATGAAGGAAAATTCCAAGTGATCACCAAAATAATTCAAGTGGAATGTAGTTCTGGGACTGCTATGAACTGAAAAACAAAACAAATGAACTACATATGCACTTAGTGATGTGAAAAAATGAATACCCAATTTCTTCTCTAAAGCACAATCCTCAATTACCCGGTAAGCTAAAAATCCCACCACTTAAACTCTTGCTTTGAGCGCAGGGAGCTCTCAGCAAGTCAGCTGTTAGTCTTCTCTGGATCACGTGACTAAAGTGTTCCCTTTAGGAAGCACCACTTCCCACGACCAACAGAGTAAGCATCTGTACATTCTCAAACTTGGGAGGCTCCCTTCCAGGGGCTGATGAAGCAGGCCTTGGAGGCAGGCAGCCACTCCAGGAGCTCAAGCAAGGCGTTTGGTAGTATAATGTAGTTACAGGGGACAGCTCTCTAACCAGCATGCCTGGGTTCAAAACTACATGCAATTCACTGAAGGCTCTGTGAACTTGCATAAATTATGCAAGTCTATTACCACATAAATGTGTACCTTCTTTGTATGGTTATTAGGAATAATTAATAAAATAATTTCTAATCTACATAAAATTCTTAGCACAGAACCTAAAAACCTGGGTGAATATAAATATTATTTACCTCTACATGCATCTGAGAATATACATAAAGACACAGACCATTAAAAGTGAGAGTAACCTGAGACCATTACTGTGTTCCAGAATAATTTACTCATGCAGTGACATTTACTGCTCTGTGCATTTCAGAGGAGTGTGGGTGGAGTGTTTTAAAAGTTATCCTAAAATATATTTAGGAAAACCGGTTTATATTTAGTGCTTATATAAAAGCTTTGAAAACATACTTGGGTCAGTTATGTTATCTGCTTTTTTTTTCCCCCTTCAATGTCTGGTCTTAAGTTCACATTGTTTCTTTAATTCTCAGCCTGTACTGACAATATTTTATTTTCTGTATTCTTGATGCTCTAGCATTTGGGGCCTTGATCCTGGAGAGACTGACCCTCCCAGGAATAGCTACTTATTGGGAGATAGTAAATGACTCTCCTCTGAGCATGCTTTTGATATGTAAACAACAAATCCAGAGTCTACACCCATAACTCCTCTGTCAAATTCTCACATACCAACCCTATTTCCCCCGGTCCTAACCCCAGGGCAGAATCCTGAAAACAACCCCTACCCCCTACAGGCTAGAACCCTCTACTGCCTGGCCCTTAACTTCCCACTAGGAACTCAAAAAAACAAAACAAAACAAAACAAAACAAAACAAAACAAAAAAAAAACCAAACAAGCCCTGGGCCATGCCCTGCCCTCCTCTCTGCCTCCTGACCATCCTGATGCTTCCCCACGTGGCCCTACGTGTCATGTGGCACCCCTCCCCCCGTTTCTAAAGATATGTAACTATAAACTTCTTTCATAATAATTTCCATGTCTGCATGTCCTACCATACCTGATTAAAACAAATCCTGGGTATGTTTTTAGAATGCAGCCACATTAAAAGGGCTCCAAGAACCAATAATAAGCCTCCTCAAGAGTATTTTTCAGTAACTTTTTCAGGAACTGGTTCCCATCACCACAGGCAGGACAGAGGTGACTATACTGCATACAAACTCACGGTAGTGACAAATAATATTTCCATTTAATTTACACTTAGGGACTTAACGAAACTTCACCATGCACAACGCATTTTCAAACAGTGTTTTGTTTGTGGTAGGTAAGGCACATATTAGTATTTTATAGCTGGGCAAATAGGTAGCGACAAGGTAAATAACATGCCTAATGTTACATACCACCGGATTCAAACTCTGATCTTCTGACCCCATGTCCTTGTATCCTTGTCCAGTTTTCTTTGTACAATTTACACTACAGTAACTTTTGTTCTAAAAGTTTGGAAAAATTAAATGAATCTTGGTTGTTTCTTACACACACACACACACACAGTGAAACTGAGCTAAGAAGAAAAGAGGATGACACTAGAAAATATAGTTAAGCCAAAGTTATTTTATTTCATTTTCCATTAATATTTCTAAAAAGTAACTTCTCCCAAGAATGACTGGTCACTAATGGAGACTCATTGCAGAAACTGCACATGATAATTAGAATTTTTAAATTAGTTTTATTACTTTCTAATTCTTAGAATGAATTAAATGAGCAATGTATCTCCCTCTACCCCTCCCTCATCCACTTCCAAGAAATAAAAATGTAAAGCAGGGCAGCCATCCCTCTCCCAGACCATGGGGTCACGTCTCAACATCCTCCCTTCCGACACAAGCAAAATATTTCTTCTTCTTCTTCTTGCATCTCCAAGGATTATCAACGGAATGTACTTAGATCAAAGCAGGGAGAAGACTCCCCCAGTGGGATAAGGACTTGTACTTGGAGAGTCAAATCCGTTTCCAGACAAAATTTTGTATCTAGCAAATATCAGCAACCTTCTCCATTCTGATTTTTCTGTGGATGTGGAGCTTGAACTGGTGCCTTGAATCACTAAGAGAACCACTCTTGAGTTATCTAAAACCTCGAAGTGTTAAGTCTATTTTTATGGTTCTTCAAGGTTACAACCTCTTGGAGAAGACCCAAGAGATGGTTTTGTTTCATGGCAAATTATGTATTAGAAATACTTCAATACAATGAACCTCCAGCATGTGACCCAGTGGGGTCAAAACAGCTTCTTCCTTCACCAACTGCAAGCTGTTCTCCAATCTACATTCACTGGATTAATAGAATGGGTTTGGATTTTAAATTTTCACTGCCATTTAAACAGGTGAATATTTAATGCCTGAGGAGCAAGGTTATGAAATGTCAAAACTACTAAGTGAAGGATCTAATTTAAGAGGCAGCCAGAGAGTCTGCAATTTAAATATTTAAAGATGATACAGGGAGTACAACACTGAACACCAATCTACTCCAAAGATAGCAATTTAAAACTCAGGTTTATTCTGGAATTTCTCACAACCCTACAAGTGATATAATAAACAAAGGCAAGCAATACTGAGATTACTTGAGGGGAAGGAAGGGAAGCAGTTAGAAGCACCAGGCAAATAAATGCTCTAGCCAATGGCTTCTCAAATTGTTCTTCACAAATGAGATCACACTGGACAAAATAGAGATAAAAATAGAGTTATCAAAGTAATTAGGTCTTGAAAATGGAATAGTTTGAAACACAATATATTCCTTGTAATTAAAAACTCATTTCTTCATCAGCAACTAAAACTAATTATACATTAAACATTCAAGGACAAGTAACACATATTCTAAGAATGGGCTATCAAAACACAAGTTAATCAAAATACACAGAATTAAATGGAATGAAAATATCTTATGGATAAGAATTAGTACTTTATTACACATATATAGTAAAGTTTAAAATCCCAGTACATTACTTTCAACAGAAGTCCATCGAAATGCCTTTGTCCAAAAACACAACTGCTCTCATTTTTCTGATTTATCAAGGAAAGATCAGTGACAGTGGACATTAATACCAACAGATTAAAGAGATAAGGTCTATAAATGAACAAAGCAATTCCTTCTTTATTAAACTAAGGACATTTGAAAAATCTCCCACTGGCAAGATCACCATTGAACAACTTCTATCACTTGTCAATTACTGACCCAGAACTATAAACATTAAACCTGAAAATTAGATACTTGCCACTTCAGACTTTTTTGAAAAGCTCCATTCAATCTCTTCAGCTGAAAGGAGTGGACAAGGTCATGCTTGTGCCTATTTAAACTGAGAATTAATTGCTGTTCATATCAAAAAATGGAGTCTTGATGGGACTGTCTGAAAAATGACAATCTCACTAAGTAAAAGTTAGCTCTGGCTCTGGTAGAGTGTAGCAAAGGTCTTGTGGCAGCATTAAGGTTTTACAGACAGGTGGCTACACTAGACCCTCCAAAAGAGCTCAGAAGCGGAGCACACAGAAGGATGCGATCTCCAACCACAATTCAGGCCACAGTCCTCAAAATTCACCCGAAAGGAAGAATTGTACTTTTATCTGGTTCTAAATGCAAAACCCCCGCCAGGAACATGTCTCAAACACACATCAAGGCATATACATATCACAGTCTAAGTTTTTTAAGGGCAGGCATGTTTCACAAAGGGTTGCAAATGAGTAACCCTGAGAAAACAAAGCATACGGAAATAAGTCCATAAGAAATTAAAGATTAGCTCTAGCAAAGGTGTTAGAGCTAAAAGCAATAATCACCCCTAGCAGGAAGGCTTAAAAAGGGTATTATAGATTAGGGGAGTTACCTTTAATAGGTATTCCAAGATGCAGAATTCAGAAAACTGCATCAGTGGAAAATGTATGTGAGACCTCAAATTTTTTACTGAGACTTGATTTGTTGAATGCTTTAAGTCTCATAAAGATTGTTTTAATTCAAGCAACACCAGGAACACATTTGATTGTGTTCTCTGCTTCGAATCCCTCAGGGGCTCCTTAATGCTTTAAGATTAATTTCAGATTTCTTAGTTCTTTATGCTCGGGGCACTGACTTCCTTTTCTATATAAACACACACAACCTTCAGTAGTTTTCCAAACCTTCCTCTCTTACTTCCCTGTGTTAGTACAACCTGCTCCTCCCACTCAACTAAATGTGAGTCACTTCGGACTCGACAAGGGCATCACCAAAGTGCCTCACATCCACTCTCCTCCGTCTTCTCCAGTCCGAGTTAGTACCCTTGCCGGTACCCACACTGCATCATGCACCTTGTTCTTGTCCACACTGAACAAACCAAGATAAACTTGTCTCTTATCCTGTCTTGTAACTGCCTTACGTCCTTGAAGTAAGAAACCTTGTTTTTACCCTATTTTGCACATCCTTGTACCTGGCACAAATTTACTGTAAAGAAGAGGATTTATAATCAGACACTAAGTGAAGTTCTTGTCTAAAAAATTAAGAGGGCGCATAATCTGCTTTGTGATATAGCAAACATCGTATGTGATGGTACTCTGTGCATAGATTCTGTGCAGATGCCATTAAACATATCAAGAGTGAAGTTTCATTTCACAAATTGGGAACTCAAATCCCCAGAAGCAATAAAATCTTTGACGGAGTAATATGTTGCTGGGGGGGGGGGTGTCTTAATTTTGGAGCAAAAGGAAACAAATCATATAGCCCAATTTCTTGATATTTAGGAAAGAGGGAGACTGAGGCACACAAAGGTGACGTGACTTGTCCAAAGATGCAGAAGAAGGGATTTTCCACTACACCACTGGATGCAACACAGTCTGAAACCATACAACTTTCTAGCAAAATGACAATTACGGGGAGGATGATCAGACATTTACAAAGAGATACCGGAAGAGATATGCAAGAAGGTAAGAACTTGCTATAGCTCTGCTAAATTTTTTCTTCAGTACCCATAAAAAAATCTGAAATACATCAAAATGGGTCTTTTCCTTAGGACAGTTCCTTTTTTTCTTCTATTACTATTGCCTGAGAACCATATAGGAAATGTCTGAAAAAGAGCTGAGATAGGGGGAGGGGAGGCAACTGAAGAGAGAAAAATCAAACCAAGAATCTGTAGACTATGGCTTTACACCAACTAAATTAAAATGTACCTTGAATAATCAGAACATTCTAGGTATTAAACATGCTTTTTTTTTCTAAATCTCGTATTATTAAACAGAAAGGGAAAACAGCAACTGAGTGTGTTACACTAGAGAGACGACCCAGCTTCACATCATTTCCAAGTTTTAGCGCAACCATACTAAATAAAATTCAAAACAGTTGATTCTTATATCCAACTTAAAGATGAACCAAAGAATAAGTCGTAAGAATAAAGGGATCGTACATGGCATTACTACAACAACACTAAAACTACAGAACAGCAACAGAAAAACAAAAGTGTGCTGGTTTTAAGATTCATATTAAGCAACTCATCATAAACTGGATACTTGAAAACTAGATTTCCTTTTTCACACATCTTAAACTCAGTCTATGAGAAAACTACACTGCGCAGTCTATTAAATGCTACCCAAATCAGGGGCACCTGGGTGGCTTAGGAGGTCAAGCGTCGTCTGCCTTCAGCTCAGGTCATGATCCCAGGAACCTGGGCTCGAGTCCCGAATCGGGCTCCCTGCTCAGTGGGGCCTGCCTGCTCCCCCTGCTCATGCTCACTCTCTCATGCTCTCCAACACATAAAATCTTAAAAAAAAAAAAAAAAAAAAAAAGCTACCCAAATCCATTTCATGCAGGTTTATCAATTAAATGAGGGTCCAAACAGACTGTCCTGACAGACATCTTCGTATCTTATGAAAGTATACTTTTATTAAAATTTTATTAAAGAATCAAAGTATTTAGTAAATTATCAAAGTTAGTAGATCACATCTGCCGTTTCACTGTTGCTTCTGCCTGGCTGTGGCACACAGCTGGTTCAACAAGGACTCTCGTGCTGGTAAAGACAAACAGGGAGCCTGTGGTAAAGCAGTCTTGAAATGCGAGTTAGGCCAAAAATGCCTTCCAAATTTCTAAAGATCTCTGCATGTAAAGAACTTAACAAAGAAATAAAAAACAAGCAGATCGAAGTAGTGATGCGGCATCTGAAGGGGGGACTACATCGGATCGACCACTGCAGCGGCGGTGGAGTCGTCATCTTAAGGTCTAAGCAGGAATCTATCAAAGGGAATTGGTACTCCATATTGCATTTCCAATCCCATCCCTTCACTTAGTCCCTTACAATTTTAGAAAGCGATTACACTAAAGTGGCTTGGAGAAAAAAAAAAATAGATGGGCGTTTGAGCTTTAACCACGAGAGTTCATTCCTACCCTCCTCTCTGCATTAGGAAGTTTTCTGTACTGGTTAGGAAAAGTGAACTCCCTTAAACATTAAAAATGAGAAATGAGCCTATATTTATTTGGCCACATATCTTTAGAAGTATTAAGTAAGGGACGCCTGGCTGGTTCAGTTGGTAGAGCATGGAAGCCTTGATCTCATCAGGGTCATGAGTTCAGGCCTCACATTGGGTGTGGAGCCTACTTAAAAAAAAAATACAAAAAAGTATTAAGTAATATAAATAGGCTAGAATTGAGGCAAACATGAATTAGTTTAGTATTAGGTCGAAACACTTATAAAGGCAAAAGAAAATGCATTATTACTGGCTCGAACAGAGCATACTCTGAATTAGTGGCCAGAAACCGATGCTCGTACCACAGCCCTCCCAGGTTAGGAAGTAGTACAAACGCAGGGCATGGAATCGCACAGAGCTCAGTTCAGGTGCTGGCTCTGCCACCTTACCAGTTCTGTAACTAGGGAATAAATTCCATACATTCTCTGAAGCCTCTGTTTCTTCATTTGCAATCTGATGTTAATGACAGTCTTTACCTCACAAGGATTAAGTGGAAAAATAAAACTATTAGTACAGAGCTGGAGAACCATAATAATGTTTCATCATACCGTAAGAATTTCACATATGTATAAAATCATAACATAAATAATGGTAGCCCCAAACATTTATTCAATGCTGACCATGTGCCAGGCACTGTTCTTGGTATGTTATATATTTATATATTTAAAGATTGATTTATTTGAGAGAGCACACACATGCTCACGTAAGCACGTAGTGGGGGGAGGTGTGGCAGAGGGAGAGAGGATCCCAAGCAGACTCCCCACTGAGTGTGGAGCCCCAACACAGGGCTCGATCTCAGGACCCTGAGATCATGACCTGAGCTGAAATTAAATAAGACACTTAACCAGCTGAGCCACCCAGGTGCCCCTCGGTATGTTACATATATTAGCTGAATTGATCCTAACAGCAGGGTATGAACTGGGTATTATCATCAGCATCCCTAATTTGTGTAAGAAGAAACTCAAATGTAACTATTATCTCTGAGAGGAAACAGGTAAGAAGACACACATGGCGTCATTTGGCACAAGGAAGATGTATATGCACTTTAACAGAAAAACAATTCAGAGAGTAAATAAATAAGACTTCTCCCAAATCCATGGCAGTTATTATCAAAATTAACCCTAATAATTACAATATCGCAATACAATATTACAAGTATTTTGTAAGACAATGGCAGAGGAGTGTGTTGGAAAGCCCAAAGCCTGGCTGAAACATGAGGGAAATGGTGTCTTGCTGTCGTACAGGGGGTCAACATCCAGCACCTTTAAATGGGCTGATAGAAAAGACTAACTTCATTTTATTCCTCCAGTCAAACTACTGCATATTAAATCCTCCCACCTCCTTATTCTCTCTCATAAAGATCTGTTAGAGCCAAAAGTTGGTTGCAGAATAAGAAATAGAGGAGAGGGGCGCCTGGGTGGCGCAGTCGTTAAGCGTCTGCCTTCGGCTCAGGGCGTGATCCCAGCGTTACGGGATCGAGCCCCACATCAGGCTCCTCCACTGTGAGCCTGCTTCTTCCTCTCCCACTCCCCTGCTGTGTTCCCTCTCTCGCTGGCTGTCTCTATCTCTGTCAAATAAATAAATAAAATCTTTAAAAAAAAAAAAAAAAGAAATAGAGGAGAAACAAAGAATCATCCCTGTTTCAGGGAGACACTGGCAGAAGTAATAAATGGACTTTGGGGAACAGTGCCTAATTTCAGATTAGGGTTGTGTGTATGCTTCTGAATGTGGGATTCAACCAGTGCCTAATGACTCAATGTGATTTCACAGTAGAAAAAAACACTGAGGTGGCTATGCTAGCAGGGAGTACTGTGAATTTTTCATCCTGGACACTATCACTAAACATACTAGAGAGACTTAAAGAAAAAGGGAAATCTCAGTACTTAGTACTCAACACTCAGATGTATCTGGGTATTCCTCAACACTGCCAGAGCAGCAGACCGCCTGAAAGCCTCCTCCCAGGGTAACAGTACTGAAATTCACTTACAAAGCTTTTCTATTACTAGGCTGTAAGCTCCTAGAGGGTTGAAACTAATCTTACATGTGCGTGTATCTTACAGCCCCACCCACCACGGAGGCACTCCAATTCCTGCTGACTGAATATTCCATGGCCTCCTGCAGGGGCTCTTTCTGAAGTACCTCTCAGGCAAGATGATTAGAAGGTGTGATGCTTGTCCAAACAATCTGGCTTTCTGTGCTCCACTGGAAACAACACAAGTTAAAATGGCTTGCAGAAAAAAATAGACGTACTCATTCAATTCTTAGAAAACCATTCTCCGTAGTAGCTTCTTAAGGGTTCTTTCAAGATTCTGAAATTTGATCAGATGCAATCTCTAACAAAAGCCATACTATCAAGGTACCTGTTACAATTTTACCTCCAAAAATAAACCTAAAATATAATTTATGTAGCAGTGGACCACCTAGTAGATCTAAAGCACTGCCAACAGATTAAAATTGCTGAGTTGGAAAGTGAAACCTAAAGAAGGTCTCCACGCTACTTGGTAGAAGTAAACTGGAGATGTTTAACGATAAAAGTCAACAAGCACTGACTAGTTGGTAATGTGTGGAAAAAGAGGAAGGTTTTCAACAAGTCAATTTTGGTGGGTTATATGTCCTCGGGCTTGAACATACTCCATCTAAGGTTTGAGAGAGGAAAAAAAGAACACATGAAAGTGACAAAGGGCAAAGACGCAAGCTGATGGACGTTATGCAGAAAATCACACATAAAAGGAAAACAATAGTTCAATCTTCATTAACTGTAGAAAAGAAAAAGCAGGTAAGTCCTTTATTCTTCACTCGACCGTGTCTTCGATAAATAGTAACACCCACCAGGAAGTGTCAAGAGTATCACTTTTGGTTTCACTTAAATTGTGAATTTTCCTACCTTTGAGTGTACAGAGCACATCTCCAACATTCCTTATTAACAATATATTAGAAAATTCCTCCTTCAGAAATTTTAAATAAAAGCTGAAGTATTTTGTGAATTGCTCTAAAGACAAAGATGCTTGCCCTCTGAGCGTAGACCACGAAAGAGGAGAAAAAGGTAACGTGCAGTAAAAAAATAAATGCCTCTATTGCCAAACAAAAGTCAGTAAGTAATGACATTGGCATAAGGCAGTATAGGCAGAGAATGACCCAAGGCAGGGGATAAGAATTTGACTTGCATCTTCAAGGATGATGAGCCCGGGTGAGCAGGACAAGAATCTCTGCAGAACAAAGACAACACTGTGGTAATAGCAAGTTGGGGCAGATTCTGGAGGCCTTAAATGTCACAGTGAAGTGTCTATGAGCAGGGGAGTGACAGTCTACAGAAATGTATACATACACAATATGGAGGTCATTTTCCCATCATAAGCTAGGTGAGCAGAATAGTCAATATCAGTGTGGCCATTTAAAAAGCTAATTTAAATACCATCTACGATAAGTTCCCTTTTGTTCTATAACTAGAAGAAAAACTGCTTCGCCGCAATGTTGGTTCAGATATCCAAGTCTTCTTTGACCTACTTATACATACAGTAATGAAAATATAATGATCCTATTTCTGTGTGTACACTAAATACTCCACGGAGAAATTTCATCTTGGTACCATTTTTAAATATCTTAAATGAGTCTCACAGGTTACCATGGATCTTTGCAGAACAAGGCAGAGAGGTACCCACGAGCAAATGAAATAATCTGCCCAAAATTCATCTCTATAGCTCCTTTTGTGAATTAGGTCTTCACTAAAAAAGGATAAATGTAAGCTATGGGGCTAGGTTTAATCAAATTTTCCTCCCAATCACTTTTATAGAAGGTTAATACTCGACAGAATGAGCACACTCTATAGCTTCCAGATGCACGTTTCTTCCAAAAAGTACATGTCACATAAAGGCCGCTGTGCCTTTGGATGAGACATTCCTTCACGTATAATACCTGTCTTCTTTCTCTGCGTGATAAACCCTATTTTGTAAAACCCTATCACCTCTGAAACCACTGCAGAGGCCTCTCGACAGCCAGTGACATATCCATTCCCATTGCGCTCTGCATTCACTTATCATACATCAAAAAAAAAAAAACGGTCATAGAAAGTAAGTGCTGTCTCTCCCTACTACACAATGACATCAAGGACAAGACGGTACCTTGTCATATTTTAGCACGGCTCCAACATTTAGCAAAGCTGACTGGTACATACTAGACACTCTAAACGCTTGCAGAATTAAGTACCTCATTACGCACAAATGGTCCCTATCCAAGATTCCCTATCCAGGATTGTATAGTCTTTAAAAAAACAATTTACAATTTTTTTTAGTATTACATTTGATATCTTTGCCTTGGGTGGGAAGTGGGAGGAGGAGAAGAAAAAAAAAGCACACGTATGATGGCCATTAATAACTTTTAAAACATATACCCTTCAATACAAACTTGGAAACGAACCATAGAACTTGCTATGATTCCACATATTGTGAAAGGCCCTCATGGGATGAGACTCTTGAAGACGAAGTAATCACTTTTATTAAACTTTAATGTTCTTAAAAAATTATTCCTCAAACACCTAAAGGATAATTTCTAACAATCTTCCTTCAAACACCTGTTGTAAATGTAAAAACAGTTTGCAACCCATACCTGTATTACAACTAAACCACAACAGCCAAGAAGTGTTTTCGGGCCTGTTTTAACCCAACTGTCAGGAATCTAGTGTGTACATGCGTATGTGTACACACGCATATGCACAAAAAGTTAGGAAACCACCTTACTTTCTTTCAAGGGGAGCCTGTCCTTGGTAAACCTTAATGAGTATAAACTACACATCATTTAAAAAAAAAAAAAAAGGAGTAACAAATGTTTTGGGATTGCTTATGAATTCATCTCTCAAATAGACCTAGAAGAAAATTTGTGTGAAACACATGTATAACACATGAGAAAAAGAAAAAACGAGTAACAGAAATGTTGTTATAAATTCTCCCCAGAGCCAAAGAAAGTTTTACCAAATATATTTTGTGGACCTGACATAAGTTATACAACTATGAAAAATTTATTCAACAGCTAATTTAAAAGGAATAACCCCTGAAATATTACTGAATGTTTTATAAGTTCAACCTACCAAGATATTTTTCTCTCAACATGATTAGACATTAGAGAATAATCACAGGGAAAGCTTTTTTAAATGAACTGATTTGCAGGACTAATAGTCTCCTTCAAAGACAATCCCTCATTCTCCAAATATCTACTAGACACCTGAGCTGTATATCCCCCCAAACAGCTTTAACAAAAAGTAATTACTATATGCCTAAAGCCTTTTGTATGACAGTTGTGAAGATCTTACAGAAAAAGGGTTTTTAAGGAAAACACCAACAACCTTAACTGGTATACAAGGAACAGACCATATCACTGCCATTCATAGACTCCTCCAAAAATTTAAAGAGGAGTAGTAGGAGGGGATAACCTTTACCTGGGTTGCAAGACAAAGTGCTCTCCTGCTTCAGATGTGTGGAAGCACCTCACTTTACCTTGAGAATCCAGTCCTGCGGTATTTAATTACACTGTCGGGAGCACCGAATGGTCTGGCACCATGCCCTTTCCCTGGGTCTCGCTGATTGATAGCATCAATAACATTCACTGGCTGTAATTAAACCGCCAAATAGTACCCCCTTTGCCACTTGGTAGATCAATGTTCTTTAATACTCAAAGGACAAAGTACAAAGGTGAGAGGGGTGTTTTTAGCCCTCACCTTCACAGTTCATTTGACTTTGTACGCCAGAGCAGTGTGCAGACAATGCGTATTTCACAATTCCCCCAAGACACTGGTTAATGAAGAACACTATGGAAAATCCTGTAAGTTGGTGACAAATACTTATTAAACCATTTTTGCAAATCTGAGAACAGAGACATTCTAAGCCTTTTGGTGTGGTGACAGTATGTATGCACTGCTTTCACATAGCTTTGGGACAAAATTGAATTTATAGGTCAAAAGGTTTCTAAATTAAAGTGGCATAAATAGTTTTTTTCTTTAAATATTCATAACATGCTATGTGGGGGGAGTTTTTATGATAATAGAGCAAATTCCCATTTACTCAAACTGTGACTAGAGAAGTTCAAACATCCAGATACTGGGGAGGGGGAGAGGAGGGGTGTGGCTGGGAGCTTATAAATAGGAAATAAATTTTTATTGCATTTTAAAAGCAACTTCCATATTCTAAGGCTCCACAACCATCTTGCATCATATAATTCAACTCCCAATCTCTATACTAATATGAAATACCCATTTTAAATGAATGGGCCCCAGAAGAACCATGCTGCAAATTCCCTACCCTCAGAATCAAATATTAAATGGCGTTTATGTACTTGTAATGCTAAAAGTATTTAATGACACCAAAATGCTCTGAAAATGAGTAGTATGGGTATGAGTGAGAGTGAGAGAGACAGAGAAAGAGAGAGAATGTATTATTTAGGTAAGTCCAGCATTATATTCATTAAAAGTACATCTGTTAACCACAAGTATTCCAGATAGTTTATGAAAGAACCCACAAATGAAAATCTTATTTACATGCAGATTTGTTTTGAAACAAGCACCACAGACCTATCCAAGTTCAAATCATTAAGGTCCACCAAACAACGGTTCTCTGGTCAGACCACTGCCTATTAACAGTCACCTGCAGTGACTGGTTAAAATTCAACCTTTTGTTCTCACTCAGCAGATAATCAGATTCAGTAAGTTTTATTTACTTACTGAAATATGCAGGGGTCCAGAAATATGCATTTTATCAACCACCCACGCCAGGGATTCTGATGAACATTAATGTTTTGGCAGTCCCTTATATAGAGGGACTTTAAATAGGTAATCCACAAACTCGGGGGACATATTCGGGATTCCTACAAACTAGCTCTCCTCCTTGTCACCCACCGATGTTGGTTTCCAAATGAGTAAGAAATTCACAGGTAGCTTGAAAGTAAAGTATATATGAATATAAATCACCAGCAAATACAAAAATGTAAAGGTAAAACAAAGCGTATAAAACTCATCTCAAGGTTTTTCCAAAAATCAGCATGGATGGATGGGGCTCACCGGGATCAGGAAGCTCGTCAGCCTGGCTGGTCTCTGCAAAAGGCTGCTGGGCTTAATTCTAAGAGGGCAGAGCCACTCTCAATGACTACAGAATCTTTCTAGGAATACGAACAGGGTTCTTTGGGTGAAACAAGTGGGAATAGTCGAATTTCTAAATAGTCATTTAACAAAATTTGTCAAAATGAAAGCATTTTCCTTCTTTTTTCTTTTTTTTTAAAGATTTTATTTATTTATGTGACAGGGAGACAGCCAGCGAGAGAGGGAACACAAGCAGGGGGAGTGGGAGAGGAAGAAGCAGGGTCCTAGCACAGAAGCCTGATGTGGGGCTCGATCCCAGAACGCTGGGATCACGCCCTGAGCTGAAGGCAGACGCTTAACGACTGCGCCACCCAGGCGCCCCATGAAAGCATTTTCTGAATGATCAGTTTCCAGGACCACGCAGGCATTCTCCTTTCCCTTGCCTTTCCCGCTGCTCACCTGAGGGTCAGCGAGGGTCACTTCAAGACTCATTAGCAACCCCAGAACCTATGCAGGAAGGATTACACTTCTCAGTCCTGCGGGAGGAGGTAACCTTATACTAATGACCAAAAAATAGAGCACATTACCATGATTTATTGATTTTTTTTCCACAACCCACTTCTCTATAACACAAGGTAACTACAATAGTTTTTTAAATATCCAATAAAATTAAACCAACGAAGTAGACAGGGTGACTATTTTCTTCAGAGTAAAAAAGTAGCTTTTCAAATCCTCCCCAACTAGATTTCTAAGTTACCCCTTTAAATATAGAAAAGACTGAAAAACTTAATATTCTTGATCTTCTCTTTCTGAAAGTCACAGGCCAACACGAGTACTTTCTACCTCTAGATGTTAAATAACATGTTACACAATAATTGTATAGTCGGTACCACCCTTCACCATTTTACAAGTGAGAAAGCTAGACCAGGAGAGCAAGAGCAGGACAGAAATCCAGGACTTATGGCTCGAGGTCTTGATGCAACATTCAAAGGAGTGCTTCTCATTTGGGGTGGGGGGCACACACGTAGCAGACTGCCTATGCCGTTTTCAAAACATAGCCCTCTTTTCCTGCTTAACCATAAACCGTATGTCAAGAAACTTCCCAAAGTAAAACCCCCCAAGTCTGATGTAGTGCTTGTGGCTTAGAACTGATGCTACGGGCAATGACAGGAAAATGTGGCAAAGGCGGGAATAAAAGAAAATGGACTACACATGCTTTTATAGAGTCCGCACAAACTTCAAGAATGACAAACGCAACTCTCTCTAACTTTTAAACTTGCATCTAAGATTCGCAAGAACCTACCAGAAGAACATTCTTGAATGGGTAGTCTCTTATTAGAACAGAGATCCAGAAAGTTACTATAATGATTCTTTTACTCTCCAGTTACCATCAAAATATTTACATCTCTGTGAACTTGCCCATCTGCTAAACATGACCTCCAGACACCATTTTCCTCTCAAGCTAGAGGTGTGGCCACCTCTAGCACTTAGCCCAAAAAACAGCAGTTTTTCCACCACCAGGAACAGCTCCACTTACTCACACCTAACAGAGATCTGATCCAGGAAGTCTCAAGACAGTACAAGACCCAAATTAAGGTCCCCAAGAGAATATTCCATTTGTTTGTAGTGGTATCTATAACCTGTTTCTAAGGAAAACACCTGAATATCAATAATACGAGATGGAAAGAAAACAATAAAAGCCACCAGCGTCAGCCAACGTGACCTTACATTTCTGTTCCTACTGGTGCTGTTAGCCGCACTGTGTTTTAACAAGTCCCTTAACCTGAGCTGCATTTCATTGATCAAAGGCAGTATTTGCCTGGGACGCCTGCGTGGCTCAGTTGGTTAAGCATCTGCCTTTGGCTCAGGTCATGATCCTGGGGCCTGGGATTGAGCCCCACTTCAGGTTCCCTGCTCAGCAGGGAGTCTGCTTCTCCCTCTGCCTCTCCCCCACGACTCCCCACCACTCTGCTAGTGCTCTCACTCTCTAAATAAATAAATCTTAAAAAACGGGGGTGGGGGGAGAATTTGCCTACAAGAGACTATTGTTTTTGCATAAATCCAGACAAGTAAAAGGATAAAAGTCCTATGCAACTACTACAAAAAAACAGGTAAAGCAAGAAATCAAGGGACTCTTCTTCAGAAGTTAGCACACCTATCTTAACCTCTCAAACTAGCTTTGCAGAACAGACAGAAGCCACCCAACTACCTGGTAGTGCTTCTCCCAAGTCACAAATGAAAGGTCACAAGCCCTACCCTACCCTCAAAAAGCAGTAGAAAAGATAAGCAGACAGGTGTTAACAGTGCCTAGCAGAAATGCCTTTGCTGATACACATTTATTAAACAGGCAGGAAAAGTAGAGGCTTGGATAATAAAATGATCTATGGACTCCCTCCTAAGAAAGATGGGTTCAATCAACTGCTGAGACTCTCCCACCGCCCCCCCTGCCCTGTGGTTCACAAGGAGGGATGGGCAGGGAGCAAGCGGAGACCCTGCTACCAGGAACCCTCCCCTCCTCATCTATCCCTCTGTGCAGGCTCAGCCTCTGCTGTAGCAACCATGAAAAAATATCTACAGAAAAGCCATTCAGACAATGCCAAGTTACTGCCCTCTGGGAATTTTCAAATAGCTCATTTCTACTACAAAGGCAGCTTGGAAGGAGCAGGAGGAACACAAACAGGCCTGAGTTGGGACAATGTAGGTCTGGACTACACTAGGCCACCTACCACACTCTGTAGGCCACCCAAGGTAAGTAACAACCTATGGTGCTTTTTTGTGGCTTAAAAAAAAAAAAAAAAAATTCAAGCTCACAATGGAGTATTCTGAAAACACGTAATGGGCATTATACAAATAATACCTTATTTTTAAAAATCTTATTCCTCATTTCAGATAGGGACTATGTAAACTGGACTCGGTATAGATTTGAGAGTTTTATTTAAATGCACTGAAGAGGTTCCAATAATATGATGTATCAATATACTGGTAAAATTTGGCACGTGGCTCTAGAAAGTTCCAGACCACAGCTTAAAAATGAAGGTACAATACATTCAGTCTTTATTTTTAAAAAGGCAAAGAAATTATTCACTCAGCTTCCATTCTCACTTCCACTCCTGGTATGTACTTTTTCCGTTTTTTTTTTTTTTTTTTTTTTTTTTTTTTTTTTTTTTTCCTGTCCCTCCACAAACAAAAGTCTGACCAGCCAAATAGCAGTTTAGGTTAACATCTCAGAAGTTGTCTGTTAATCTGGGACCTGTCCTTCAGACTTTCAAATTTTCCAAATCTGGTCAAGGTAAAAAGTAAATGATGATCCATATGCAGCAGTGTTGAAATGTGGGGTACTTCATAGGAGATGCTTTATAATTTGTGAGGCCCACACCTCTACAAACATCTACACTTTGTAGCTGCACAGAAAACAAAATCAACTACATAAGCCAAAAGAACACTAGGGTAGCCTGAGTTGCTCAGAGAGACGCGTTATTTGTACCAAACAGACCTTCCCTTCCTCACAAATACTCAAGTCCAATCCATCACTGCCCTACTCCCTTACCTATAATATAAAACCTTGGCATGGCACACCTGCCTTTTATAATCCCCCAATGGTCCCTCGTTCCTTTCTGCATCACTCCCCCTGCTTACTGCTCTAGCTAATTCTACGTGGTTCCTCTACCAGCTGCTTTTCAAACTTCCCTACGAACAGCATAAAATCTCAGCATTATTGCTATTATGTAACCCACTTGTCTCAAACACCCCAAAATGGTGTTGCAGATATTCTAACAGAGCACCTAACAGGTAGCAAGCCTAACTTCACTTACATTTCTGCTTCCATGCCCCTTCCTTTCTTACACTGAACAGCCAATGATCTGGTAGCATTTTCTAATGGTCAGAATTAAATTTTATAAAAGAACGGTTTACAGTGATTAGTGAGAACCAATGCCCTCCCTGGTAATTCTGTACCAAAAACAGGGCTGAGCTAAAGAATGGTTTCCCAGCACAAATTTTACGGTGGCTGATAAAGTTTCAGCAATGGCAAAGAGAAAACAGTTTAAACTGTTGTCTCTTCAGGATGGGGTGCTGCCTTTCACCACCAACTAAATCATTCCATGATAACCATGAGTTCATTAAATATTTAATTAAATAGTTACAATCTTTCTTAAAATGCAATTTGGAAGACCATGGACAGTTTAAAAAAATTAAAAAGAGGCAGGTAATAAACATTCTCAATGATGAATAAATTAATTAATTTTACAGATAAAATGGAAACTGAAATGATTAAAAGACTTGTCCAAGATCACACAGCCAGTTAAATCACTTCATCAATGTCAGGAAGACTAAAACTTCAGAAATGTAGTTCTATATTCCTCCTATTTTAAGGATATAGTTCACGCTAAAAACAAACACAAAAGAAGCCTGTGAGTAGGACAGTTACTGGAAAAAGGATAGGCTAGTGAGGAAAAGATATAAATGTAACGAACAAAGCAACACAATGGCTCAGAATAAAGGTTTATTAGCTTTACTTAACGTTCTCTAACAAACTGAACACTTGAAGAAATTGACACTATTTGTAATTAGTATTCCGATTTTTATAATAGTTTTCCCATATGACCTTAAATGGTGGTTTGGATATTTTAATATGAGAAATTTCACAATATATGTATCAATTAATAACTTTTAAGCAAAGGTGAAATTTAGGTTGGTTTATGTCTGAATGATTAAGAAAAAAAAATCCGTTTAATCAAAACCAAAGTTAGGCAGTTTTTCCATGCCTAATAGGGATTTCCAAATAGGGATTTTTTTCTTCAGTGGGGCAGAAAAGCCATGAATTTCTCGGGGTACCTATCAGTGATAACAAAAAACTTCTATTCCTTGAGATAACAGCCCTCATTTTCAGATAAAAGCAAGCCCACTTTTGGGAATAACAAAGATCCCTACACCCCTTGGAGGAGGGGGAGAAGTTGGGAGTGATGCTGGGAGGAAAGACTTCCATCACCGATTCACAGTGCTCGATGGGGGAGAGGGGGAAGGGAGCGTATAAGATTCTTTGGAAATATTCAATATTTTACTCTACTAATTATGAATTTAACTCTGATACCATTAACCGAGATAAAAAATACATTTTCCCTTAAGGGGGAAGAGTATTAGCTTGAAGCCATACATATACCAATTTAGATTTTATCAGTACTTGAGACCCCTAAAAACAAAATAAGCAAAGAACATAAAGACTGAATACAGTAGTCACAACCACTGAGATCCCAAATGGTCCACAGAACGAAGGGTTCCCATGGGGACCAGCGGGCTCTTAATGAGATTCCCCCCAGTATACTATTTTTGACACTGTCATGAGGAGATTCCCACCCCCCACACCTGACTTGTGCATATACTACCTTTTCACCACCATCCCTAATATCAGAAGTTAAAAACATCTTGTATTCTTCACAGTGTATTTACCAGCTCAGTATCAGGGACAATGTGGGCAGGCTTTATCATGACTGCCTCCCATGTAGCTCAGAGATGGTATGTATGACATCACCAGCAAGGTAAGCTGCCAAAACATCAACCTAATCAGGAAAAAATGTGATCCTTAGAAGAAAACAATAACCACTTTGAAACTTTAACCTATGAATGCTATTTATAATAAATATCTTTCTAACATAAGGTGAACATAAGTTTTTCTAATTTCTAAGCCATACTTTTTAAAAAGTGAAGACGGTATGAACTACTTTTTACTCTGAATGCTGAATTATCATTCAGCATGCTAAGAATTATCCACAAGAAGATTTACCACCAAGGTAAAAGATGAAAACAAACTGAACTTTGGGTGCAAAAATACCAAACAGAGAACCCACCTATTCAGAAAAGGTACATTTTGGTGGTTCCTACATGTTAGGCCTTAGACTTGCTGTCATGAACTAATGGGAAAGCATATTAAAAAGCAGATTCCCGCATCCCATCACTGGACACTGATCCAGTAGTTCTGCAGTGGGCCCAAGAACCTCCATTTCTAACTCACTTCTGGTGATTCTGATGCAACCAAGTTTAGGAATAACTGCTTTAGGATTCCGCAGTGCCTGAGGGACTTTGCTTCACTCATTGCAGAAATACTGAACATTTGTCATTTATTCAACACACCATCCATCTATTGCACAAAATCCTACTGGGATAATACCATTAGGAAGCCCCAGGAGAAAATGCTAAATCACCTTTCAGAGCGCTTGATTCACTGTTTCAATATTCCAATTACTAGGAATTCTACCAAATGCATACTAACTGCTTGCTAGGTGGCTTGGAAGACTACCTTGAGGAGCACACCGACATCTGTATACTCGTATATGATGTACATATTAATTAGTCTACTGCAACTTTTTAAAGGGAAAGAGTTTTGCCACCTTAAATGTAAGAGCTTTGTCTTAAAGGGCCTGATCTTAGCCAAACTCTTCGAGCACTAAGGTCTCAACTCTTTTATTTGGGGCAGCAGCTGAAGGAACAACTTCAGATGGGCTCCCATAGATGGGGACGCTGCTATTCAAAGCAGTGTGAAAGGGTATGCCAGGAAGCGAGAGCTACAGGGGCATGTGCGCAGAGCCTGAGATCGGCTTGCCAGGGAAGAGCCAGGCTGACTACCACAGACAGTAGTAATAACACTCCGAAGTTAACTCAAATGATTTGGTAAAAGAGTTGGGAAATACAAGAGAAGTTTGAGTGAGAAGTAACATGAGGAAAGTGGTGTTTGTGTAAGTTTAGGCTGACAGCCACCACCAGGATGGACTGCAAGAAGGATAAAAAGGCTAATTTATGGAACGGTATCTCAGAAAATGGAATGGTTTAAGTGCAGCTTCCAAAAGGTACTTGAAGCAGCAAACATGAAGAAAAAACTGGATCAAGATGTTGCCTAAGAACACAAAACATGTCTCACTGAAAATTAAAAAAAAAATAAAATAAAAAAATAACCATACAAAGAACAAACAGACAAAAATGGTGCTCTGTAGTTTTGGAAAATGGTCTGCTTTGCCTCTCAGAGAAATCTGGGCCAAATTGAGGATACCAGCTGTTATCTGATATTTTTACAGGAACCGAATGGGGGCGGGGAAAGAAGTAGCCTGCTGCTTTCCCCACCACTCCCACCCCCATTTCAGAAAATCAGAAGAGAAGTAGCAGATGTCACAGTTTAAAAGACACAAGGCATTACTGTCCTTTCTTCCACATATTCTGCCCAAGCAGCTGGGCACTGAAGAGAAAGCCGGGCAATGGGCAGTGAAGAAGCAGCTGTCATCAATGGTCTCCTTGCAGTCCATGGAAATTTATTCTCTGGCGACCCGTCTCCCCTGCATTTCTGCCTTCTTGTGGACATCATTGCAAAAGAACTTAGAGCAAAAGAACTGACTCACTAGAATGAAATAAGGATGGCTATTTCTGGAATGGAGAAAAGGGTATGTTCTGGTATGAGCCATCTCAACCATCTATTCCAATTTCTTCGTAACCACAACTCAGGGACCTCAACACTAAGATAAATTAGCAGCAATTCTGGAAATCAACTTAACATGGGGAGGCCTACAAAAATCCTCAGGAGGACGGAGAGCACACAAAACAGTCTGAAAGTAACTGGATATTAGATGTCTTTTTTTTTTTTAACAGCATTTGTTTTTAATAGTAATAGTGCTTAATAGTACTAGTAAAAGGTTAACCTTTGTGACACAAAAAGTGTGCAGATAAGTATGGAAATTAGAAAACGCAATCCAGATTAAAAGACCAAGTCTTTGTAATCACAGACTGTATTAGGAATCTTAATTTTTTTCCCCCTCAAATCTTGGTAGCATAATAACCAGCTCATTCTCTAGCTCAAGAGTGAATATTTCCAAAGGACATTTTCTTAATCAATAAATGTGAAAAATTCTTGGACATCTTACATCCAAATACATTTGGGAGCCCCCCATAGAGTTCCCTTTAGATGAGACAGAGCTGGGAGGCATTTTTCCTATGAGCCAATAAATATAAAGAATGAGATGTCAAAACTACCCAGAGCTAATGAATTACCTTAGCTGACAATTCTGAGAGAAGCAACTTTTAAGCATAAAGATGACACTGCATTTCCAGATTTCTGAAAAAATGAGCAGAAATCTTCTAGACAAGTCTCTAAGCAAGATGGATGCCATAGTCAGCCTTGACTAACTTCCCCTCACCACTTCAGGCTATAGTCTGAGCTGACTTCTTAAATCAAGGGTGGAAAATAGGTTCCAACTTGAGTCAATTGATAGAGGTTGTCTGGAACACTATTTTGAAAAATATTTGGGAGCCACATCTAGACTTAGTAAGAAAGACTGCCATGATTGATTGGCAATGTCTGCACTGGGCAGGAGAGGCAAAATTGATGGCACGTGCACTAAGCATTTGCCAGAAGCAACGTCCCTTTTATTTTCTAAAGGAAAAGAAATCCATACTGCAAACTGTATTAACTTCTTATCCAGATACAATCTACGTCGGCATTTCGAAAATTCAAAAAAGCCGGAAAATATCCACAAATTACTGACCAACTGTCTTGAAAAACATTATCAGGACAAATAACCTGTGAGGCATGTGAGCAGGTCCAGTCAGTCTCCTCAAAAGTAGAGCAGAGTCAGAACAGAGCCGAAGGACCACATCCAGCCTTCCAGATGTTTTTTATAACCCATGAGCTAAGAATGATTTTTACATTTTTAAATGATTGGGGCAAAAGAAAAACACTGTTTTGTGACACATGAACATGACATGAAATTCAACTTTCAGCTTCCATAAATAAAGTTTTCTAAGATCAGAGTCACACCCATTCATTCACGTAGTTATTGGCTATGGCTGCTTCACGGTACAAGGGCAGAGTTGAGAAGTCAGGACAGAGACTGCACAACCCACAGAGGCTAACGTATTTACTACCTGGCCCATCACAGAACAAGTCTCCCAAGCCCAGGGCTCAAAGAATGGGTCACAGGTTTCCTCAAGCTATACGGAAAGTAACTGACTCCAAAGGAAGGAGATTTAATTCAGCAGGCTTCACAAAGTACTTAGCGAAGAAAGTTGCTGCTGTCCCCTTGTTAATACAGGAGTGATTACATAAAGTACTTGTGAACAGTTTCCCCCATCATGCAACAAACAAAAAATTCTGCTCTGCCTCCAAGAGAAGTGTCTATGCGGGCATGAAATGAAGGAAGAGAACTACAAGAAGACTTGAATCATTTTTAATCTCCATTCTGCAAGTAGATTTAAAAAAAAAATTCAACATACTTTTATAGTTTTCGTTTGAAGTCTCAATCCATTCAGGGTGTTGATAGCTTTCTCTGCATCCTTAGGGTCAATGTAGTTCACAAAGCCATATCCCAGGCTCTGCCCTAATGAAGGAAAGAAGAAAGGCATGTATTAGTTCTACACCGCTGATGACAGAGATCCACTCTCATTTTGGCATATGGTCTTGTCATTAACACCAGCACATTTTCTCAATAATAAAAGGAAGTCTACATTAATTCTCCTAGAAATATACATGTGGTCTTTTTTCATCTCCTACTACATTTGCAAGTTTAAACATCAGTTAGAACTCAGCAGCAAGCTGTGCATTTAAAAACAAAAAACAACAACAAAAAAACCCCTCCACATATCTCCAAAGCATTCCATCAAACATCTCCTGGCTGAGCCAGAGCACCCAGCAGCAATTGCAACGTTCAGCTTCAGAAACTGTGGGTGCAAGTCTCCGCCAAGCTGCTGAGTGGGCTTCACGGGCACGACTTTTTCAGTTTCGTTTTTCTTTACCCATAAAAGGGGAAGGCGTCAAGCAACAACCAAGAATCTGTCAGTATCCTGTACATTGTACCCTGACAAATTTACAGCCTTTACCACGTACAGTTATTTCCATCTGAAAGGTGAAGAATCGTGTGTTCACATGTGCACATATGGGTATATATGTACATTTATTTTATAGGAGAGCCTCTTCAAATAAACTGAATCCAATTTTCTAAAAAAGGTTTGATGACCTACATAAGGATACAGGGAAATCTGAACATAAAGATTTACACTGGGAACATCCAAGCCAATGAGAACATGCAGGAAAAAAGAAAGAGTATAAACAAAAATAATAAAACACAATTTCTAAAGAGCTGCTTAACAAGGAGTATTGTGTTGTTTCCCCCTATCAGCTGAGCTCCCTAACCCCTGGCTCAATGATGTCCCAAACTCTTAAACAAAATGGAAGGTATTCAAGGGGTTGGAATCAATGGAATGCACACTTAAGTAAAAGCCAATCCGAAACGTCAATTTTTTCAACCAAGAAGAGGTTTCTCAGTTTTAGAAGGTAAGAAACACTACAGTAGAATAGGTCTCAAAAATAGACCTAAAACAGGTTTAGTCTACTAAAGTCAAACCAAACTAATTGAGGGTTTCCCAGAAGATGCTCAGTAATGTCCAATATTTTTATTAAATATATTTTTTTCATCAATTTCATAGCAAATGGAGGAATTTTTTCCTTGATGGGGCACTACAGGTGCATGTGGTTATGAATACAGGTATTTAGGACAGACACTCTGCTTACCCTAATGTGGTTCCCTATTAACTACACACAAAAAAAGAGAGGGACACAGAACACTAAATATAGTACCAAATAACCATGAAAACTTGTGGTTGTATTTTGGGACCACTATCAGAATTTGGGTGTTGTACAACACCCAAAACTAATATGCCAATTTACCTCAATTTAAAAAAAAAAAGAATTTGGTTAATCACTGCTAACATATATGCTCCCTTATCAAACTGTATTTTTTTCTGTTTTTTAAAAAAAGAGGGTGACAGAAAAGCTAAAACTAATTCCGTTCATTAATTTTTCTCACACTAATCAGAAATTTTGTTTTACTCAAGGTTCTATTTTTAAAAAGTTCCACGGGAAGCCATTGTATTTTAAGCATTCAACTTTTTACTAATTCGACATTTACCATGGGTCTATTGCATGCACAGTGCCCTCTTATGAAATGTGCTGCAGTTCTGCTGTCATTGAGGAGGATTCAAATGGGCTGATCATAAGAGCAGCTCAAGGAAGCAGTTTATAATGGAAAGAATATGAGCTTTGGAGACAGACAAACAGGAGTTCTAATCCTGCCTCTATTGTTTACCAGCTCTCTGACTTTAAAGAAGCTGCTCAACTTCTAAGCCATATCTTCCTTATTTCTAAAACGAAGAGAGTAATTTCTACCCAACAAGGTTGCTGAGGCAGTGGTGAGAACATTCATTACTGATGGAAGGAAGTTATTTTAGTCAAAAGATAAAGTAAGAAAAATAACATATATCCACTACATGTTAATGAGGTTATCCATGTATTCACTTAAAAATTAAATCAGGAGGCCCCTGGGTGGCTCAGTTCGTTAATCAGTTAAGCATCCGACTCTTGATTTTGGCTGCGGTAGTGATCTCAGGGTTGTGGGATCAAGACCCTTGTTAGGCTCTGCTCCAAATTCTCTTTCTCCCTCTGCCCCTCCGCACGCCCCACACACACAGTCTCTCTCACTCTCTCAAGTAAATACATAAAATCTTTTAATACATAAATAAATCAGGAAGATGCTACAAACATAATGGGGAAAGGAAAGGCAAGCCAAACATTGTGTGGCTTTGTCACACTGCTATTCTATAATAAAATATATCAAATCATCAATTATAACCGCATTAAGAGTCTATTTCTCCTACCTATGGCACTATCCTCACACCTGCATTTTAGCAGCTTCTAATTAATCGAAGTGCTTTTTCAACCTCAGTCACACACTCGAGTCATCTACAAAGCTGTAGAAAAATAAAATGAAACAAAAACACTAATGCTTGAGTCCTAGTCACAAAGATTTTTATTTTATTGGTCTATTATGAAGCACCGATACCAGGTTTTTAAAATCCTGGTGACTATAACATGCAGCCAAGGTTGAGAATCAGTTTTAATGGTGAGAGATAATCTGGGACTGCAAATCTGGCATCTGGGAACCTTGAGAGGGGCCACGTGCTGAGGGTCTGGGCATGGGAAGAAACCCTGCAGGAAGACTGTCTTTTTTACAGATTCATCTTCAGATACAAGTGGATGTCTTCCCTCCAAAATCTTCAGGTTACCTATCACTTCAGACAAACCGTTCATTGGCCTGAGGAGGTCACTCTCAGGCACAAGAGTGCCTGCTGGAGGTGGGTCACTGGGTAAAGTAAAGAGCCTGCCCTGTCAGTCCCTGTTTAGCTGTCTGCCAGGCTGGCCTCTGAGTGCTTACTCCTAAGCACACGGTAGGCACTCAAAAGCTTGCTAAATGAATGAATGAGAAACACAGTGGTGTTATGTATTTAACCAAGGCATTATCATCAACATCACATCAGATGGTCCATCCACTAAATGACGCCCCTCCCATAGCAATCATGGCTAGCTCTAATGAGTCAGCCACGTTTCTACTACCTGTAAACTGACTACACTTAGACAACATTTTATCCCTAAATGACCTCTCCTCCACAGAGTTTCTAATTTGCTTAGTGGCATTATTAGGAAAAGCACCACCCATCAATTAGAATGTGTTTGCGGTAAGCAAAATTTTACTATTAATCTGAGGAAGATCATACAAAAGGAGATATTTGCTGCTAAATCCACTATAGTAGATGAATTAGCAGTTGGCCCTGAAAAGTACAAGGGAGTTAGGAACCTGAGCGATTTTCATCTTCAGGTATTACTGAATGTTTACAATACATAAAGGTTTCATGGATGACACCAGGACAGGCAAGACTCCCCCCCAATTCCACCTTCCAGCTGCGTGGGTTTCACTGTTTAATTTTAGCCTCACATGTAGCGTGTGAGGTACTCATTTTCCTCTCCTGTAAGGGAGATACGATTTTTGAAGCTGGGCAAGGTCACTCAGCTCCCGCAAATAAAAAAAGCAGGTAGGAAGTAGTAGTCAGGATTTGAATCCAGGACTCTCAAATGCTAGGCTATTCTGCACCCAATATATATATGAACCCAGACCATCTTTAATATGCTTGAAGTATAAAGTAACCAGGCATTTTTGAAGAGGTTCTACCACAACTGTTTTGAGACAGTTGCCCACTGTCTCAAACTCCCGTACTTCATGTGCAAATATCAGTTTCACTATATATAAATTTCAATGTTATTATTCATTCCTATGGCAAAGTAAATTGCATCTTATATTATATAGTGACTACTTCACTTCAGGTTATCCTAGGTGAGTGCAGATTTTCTAAAAATAAAAGCAGTATCAAGCCAAAAATCAAAAAAAAATTATTTAGCCAAGGTCCGCAGTTTCCCACTCTTGTATTCATCAGTTAGTAACAGTCATAAACCACCAGGGAAGGCTTGGAAACCAAGCATGATCTATCCATACCATCCAAATCTAGTTTTGAAATCATTCTGAATTTAGAACTTGCATATTGATAATCCCAAAACCAAGAATCCTTTCTTTAAAAAAAATTTATAAAGCTCTACATTTAAATTCCAAGGATAAAGAAACCACACATGATTAAAAGAAAACTGAACAAAATGACAAAGCTAAGTCTCTTCCAAAAAGGACTTCAAGACAAATAAATCCTAACTTTAAAAGCCAAAAAAAAATTCCTTCTGGTAACTGGACATCAAGAATGATGTCAACATCACTTATCCCCAACTATCAAAACAGGCTACCTGTGGTCTCAAGGCTTGTAGGGATTTTTGGAAGCACTAATCCAAGCCTTAGTCCGAACAGCCATGGCAAGGATTCTAGAATGCCACTACAGAGAAAACGCCACATGAACAGTTATATGGCCTAAGACCTCCACACAGGCACTGAAGACTCCAGGTCAATACCATACTTCAGCACATGTATTCTAAACACTGCGTGTGCAAATGCCTTCTGCTTTACATTGTCCTTTTTAATCTAATATATATGCCACAGAAGAAGATCCCTTCTTCACAAGAGGTAGAAAAATCACTTACAAACTGCTCCTGGCATGAGGAGAACAGTTAGAGGCAGGCTACGTAGAGCCACAGTCAAGTGGTCTAAAGCACAGAGCTGAAGCACTCCACAGGCCTCTGAATGGGACCAAGGTCCATCAAGAGCCACGTAGGGGTCAGGGCAGGAAGAGGAAAACAGGAAAAGTCCTTATGGTAACAAAGTGCTGGCGGGACACACGGTAAACTCCAATTTATCCCAAACTGTGTGTAATTCAAAGCAGCAGCCATTCCCCTGCCACCTACATTGCTTTTAATAGCATACTTTAATTTAAAATTTAATTGCATATTTTAATTAAAAATACACAATCTTCTGGACCCATTTAATTCAAAGGTCACTTTATTTAGTCTCTTCTATTTCAAATTACTACCAATGTGCAGAATATTAAATTACCCCCTCAGGTTTAAAGGTAAAGGTAATAGACCTCCATAATTCTTGATCATAAACCTAGTACATTAATTTTATCCAACTAATATCAAGTGAGACCCTTCTCAACATGGAACTGTGGAAAGTAAAATACTGTATTACAAAAAGTCATCCTACGTATTTCTTACCAACATTGAGCATTTGTTTATTCAACAATTATAGAAAGTGTACTTTCTGCTAGTCCCCAAGGACAAAAGTTCCTCTTCATAAAAACTTAAATCCTAGGGCACTGGGGTGGCTCAGTCACTTAAGCATCCAACTCTTGATTTTGGCTCATGTAATGATCTCAGGGTGATCTTGGGGGTGATCTCAGGGTGATCTCGGGGTCTTGAGAGCAAGCCCCTCGGCAGGCTCTGTGCTCAGCAGGGAGTCTGCCTGAGGTTCTTTCTCCATCCCTCTCCCTCTGCCCCCTCCCCCCACTTGCTGGAATGCTCACTGGCACTCTGGCTCTCTAAAATAAATAAAATCTTTGGGGAAAAAACAAAAAACCCTACATACAGCAAGAAGGAGACAAAAGAACAAGATCCACAGTGTATTAGAAGAAAATAAGGGCTAAGGAGATAAAAGCAGCAGAGAGGAGTGTGGGGGGAGAGGGGTCAGGGCTGCTATTTAAATAGAGTGGGCCTCATCCAGAAGATGACAGTTGATCCAAGACTTGAAGGAGTAACTCAGAGTCTAAGAGGAAAGCTTTGTAAGATGGACTTCAGTGCAAGGGGTATCCCACAGGGGTATCCCCACCCTGCCAGTTCTACCAGCTAACTCTGCCCCTCCTCCCCACCCCCTCTGCATTAGCACAGGTCCTCAAGTATTATTCTAACCTGGATTATTGCTACAATACCCTAAGCCATCACCCCTTCCCTAGACTCCTGTGAACTCCTAAACCAGCTGTCCTCCACCATGATGTTGCCCAGATGATCTTCCCAAAAGACAATCCAATTATGTTCTGGTTTCCAAGGTGGTCATTGGCTTCTTGCTTACTTCCACTACTCCTCCACACATACCCTAAAATGCACATTCAGTTCCCTGTGCCTAGAATACACATCTCGAACTGGCCAACTCCCACATATCCTTTGAGATGTTCTCTAAGACCCTTTTCCTGACACAACTTGTCCCACTCCCAGTACACACCGTTCAATGCCCCTCAGTTCTTCCACAGCCCTTATATACCTTTATTTTAGTACACATGTGTAGTGAGTCAGCTTGGATTACTGTCCCCCAACCCCACTTTAAACTGTTGAGCAAGGGCATGCTAAGCATAGTTCATGACATAGAAAACCCTAGCACAGATTATTAACTTCATGTTAATTGAATGAATGAACAAAAAAGCTAATGAACAAAGGAACAGCCATCTGCCTTTCAGGAAATTATGGTTTGGAGGAGAGATACCCTGCTCCCCATGTCCCTACATTGTTCTAGAAGGACTACAGAACAAAGGTGTTCAAATGTTACAGTGTTTTGTCCTTATAAGGGAGTGATGTGAGATGTATTTTTTTAAAATAGTTCATGTAAAATTTTTCATGAAAAATTTCTACAAATACCATTTAAATGAAATCTCAGTTTTAAAAAATAATGTCACCTAGAGTAATTTGATAGATTTACATAAATCTGTTTCACAAATCTGTAAGTATGAATTATGGGATGTCAGCATATAATTTTGTTGAAAGTGCTTTTTCACTAATATAATTAAGTCTGCCGAGACTATTCATGTACAAGTCAAATAAAATGCAGAGTGAATTCTGTAAAAACCTGGTAGTTGAATCAACAATAAAAGGTGACTACACTGATTGATGTGTATCTATTATTTCATTTAGAGCAGTAGCAATGTTTTATGAAATAAAAAAGGACAAAAGCAGCATGAATCTTTTCTAAATCCCACAGTTAGCAGAAACAGGTCACTATGGTCCTCTCTGACAAGCAAGACTATTGGCAATCTGAGGTCTAATAATGTAATACTTTAAAAAAAGTGAAAAGATTCACTGTCTCCAAATGCGGCCCCTATATAAAACTTCATCCCCTAACCAAAAAAAAAAAAAAAAAGCAAATAATTTGAATTAAGAAAACAAGTTTACTCCAGGGGAAAGGGCGGGGGTGCAATTTTTGTTTTTAAAGACAGACCTACCCCTTTCCCTCATTGTAACCACCCTTCTCTCCTCCTCCCCCAAACACACAATAAAGTTGCAAATGTGTTGTGTTTCTTCAGATGGACTTTCTGTTCTTGGGCATTGGTTATGTGTGTCTGTTCAGACAGGCTGTGCACTGCAACTCTGGCATCGAAGGCAGGAGCACCAGACTTTACAAAGGAGCTCTCTTAATATCTCAGATCTGATGTGTATCAAAACCACGCGGATACCACGTCAGGGGAAAGGTTTGAGAGAATCTTAGGAGAGCAGAGGGATGCAATCCTCTCCAGTCACGTTTTCTCTCCAAATTTTAATTCCTGACTTAGCCCGAGTCTCCTCAGATGCTGCAAAACAGATGCAGCAAGACCTTTCATTTAAACACTCAACTAACTCAGGTCAAATTAAACAGGTCCTCCTAGCTGCCCTCTAATGAGGAAGATCAAATTGTGAGGCAGAAGCCTAGTGAGATCCTATTACTACAAAACAAGCCAGCCTCCCTGAAAGCTTCCCAAAGGACATTACCAGGGATTAGCACAAGGAAGGAGAATTCAACCTAGACACTCGCATAATACAGAAAACAGATGGCTCACTCGAAGACTTATCTTCCACCCAAATGTTAATAAAGCTGGCCTAAGACTAAAATGCCCCAATATTTTAAAAAGATCTTTAGGACTTCACAGATATATTGAGATAACAGAGGAGAGTTTAAATTGTAACTTTTCTGCTGAAATCAAAGTTGTAAATAGTGATCATTTGGTAAATATTACCTAAGCAGCCTAATTCTAAAGGGAGCTCTTAACATCCTCAGCACCAAGGCATTTTCCTTTCAAGTTAATTTTAATCGCCATATCTGTCCTCTGATTATGCAAGTGGTAGAGCTCTACTTTCCTATGGTTCCAATCCCAGTAATTATGAATCTGCTAGCAATGCAGCGTGACCTTGCTTAAGTTGGTGAAACTGGATTCTTAATACATCACAATTTCAGACAACATTAAGAACTCCCACACAATTCGGTCTTAGGCTATCGAGAACAGCAACAGCATATTAAATTCGTGAGTACTGCACATGGATACTAAGATGTCTTGCATCCAAGACCAGGAAAATTAGGAAAGATGATCTTTATCCAAAGTGAGGAAAATAAACCAACTGCTCCAGCACATACATCTTGGGATAAGACTTCACCTTGGAGGTTCGCTAGCTAGAGATTCGCTAGCTAGAGACAGAGTGAGCTATTGCAGCATCTCAACACCACAGTTAAAATAAAAGCCAGCCCTCATTACTTACCAATTCAGGAAGTTGCCCTCAAAGAAAAATCAGCAGTGCTACCTTAAATACTGGAAACTGCCCCCATAACGAGAGCAAAAGCCAAAAAACTGGCAGGTGGCCAGAAAGTCAGACATTACAGTTAAAAAAACAAAACAAAATAAACAAACAAAAAACCCTAGCAAGTTTTTCTGTAAAAAAAAAACAAAAAAACACAACAAAATCAACAATTCTGAGCTAAGGGAAAACTACTTTCAGCAGATCTAGGTCCACTGCCATATTCTCATTTCTTATTTAATTAATTCCATACACTTTTCTTTTTTTTTTTTTTTTACTTTTTTTTTTTTTTAATAAGTAGACCCAACATCCAGCATGGAACCCAACACAGGGCTTGAACTTGTGACCCTGAGATCAAGACTGGAGCTGAGATCAAGAGTCAGATGCTTAACAGACTGAGCCACCCAGGCGCCTCTATACAAATTTCTTTTAATTCTATACACAGGCGTGAGTTATTAGCTTTATCTGGTAATTTCCTAAAAGGCAATGAAGTTGTTCGAATAAATATCATTTGAGATGAGGCCAGAAGAACTGTGTATCTCAAAATATTGTTGTGGTAAAGAGAGAAACCAGTTAACAACTGCAGGAGTAAAAAGGGCATCTGCTGTTGCTTGCGCTACCAGCTGGTGTCAATTTACCCACACACGTGCACGCGCACACACTCACACGCACTGGTGAGCAGACCATCAAAAGCAGCACAGCTTCTTAATGTGCTTTTCTCTTTGTAAGACATTATTTTCTAGATATTGCAAGAAAAAAAATTTAAGTGTCCTAAAGCACTAGAATTAGCTCAGTACCCTTTGAAACTCTGTCAAAGAATCTCGCAAACCACTATGAAGAGCTCCCTGTTTTGTCCAGAACAATGGGAAATATTAGTCTACAAATCCCACCACTTCCACCTGATTAAAAGAGAAATCTGGCAAGAGGTAAATTTTCTTCTTGAACACATAATAGTTTGTGTTAAATAAAAAAAACCAAAAACAAAACAAAACAAAAAAAAACCTCTCTCTCAACCAGAGTTAAAAGTTCACCAGCCAAAGCCTTCCAATACAAAAAGCTCAGTAAGTCTGTTCCTACTGGTCCATGACTGCTTTTATCTAAGCTTTCTAGAAACAAACAGTACCAATGCTTAATTATAAACTGCCATCAAGCAACTTTTAAGTCTTACACATACTCATATTTAATTCTCATAAAAGCTCTGTGTAGACAGAGCTGTACCAATTCTACAGTTATGATTTGGAGGCCCAAAGATGCTAATTAAGTTGCTAAAGGCACACAGTTAGCTGGTTAATGGTAGGTTTCTTCAAAGCCAGGGCTGACCTTTCCAAAGTTGGTTTTCCCGGCATACACTTCACTGCCTTTGGCCAAGTTTGGGAATTACACTGAAGCAGAGTCCTGTGCATCCAAAGGTCATATGTTTTCAACCAGGATATTCATAACCTCCAAATACACCTGCAATTTTTTTCTTGTTGTCATGTAATCGATTGACTGGAACTTCACCACTCTTTCCTAATCCATCCAGACACTATGTACAAAAGAAAAAAAAAAACCTGCAAGGGAGTGGGGGGGGGGGGGGGTAAAGGAATGGCATGCTGCAGGTGCACAAACCATTTAAATCCTCAAAACAAATCCATCATTACAAAACAGATTAGAGATATCCACATTATAAAAAGATTCATTTAAAACAGGACTTGATTTGCATACTCTTTTTCCAGAAACTCAGAAAGCAATTCTTATGGCTAAAGCCAAACATGTTTGCTACTGCCAAAATTGTCTCCCACACAAGACACTTCTCTCGTCAGCAGATTGCATTAAAATGCTTTTATACGCACAGTGTGGTTTCCTAGCTGAAGAAAAGCAGGTGGGATCAATACCACATGCTTTCTGCCCTCTTAAGATCTTTGTTCAAAAATATAAAGCATGACAGTAAACAAGGGAGATGCAGGCACCTAATGAACATGCAACATCTATGGTTAATCACTGGAGTTTCATGTTCAACCAGCACAAACTTGCAAAAGATATATTTAGTTGGCTGAAACAGAAGAAACTTAAGAGTTTCTTGACAGAGAAATAAGGAACTAGGCATACGGAGAAGAGCTAATGTGTAGAGAAAGAGGAGATGGTCGGACCAAAGGCACGCTGAACGAACAGCACATGGTCTGCGAAGAAGGAAGAAGACCGTAGTAACAGGGGTGCCCCTACATGAAGGTCGGTAGTGGTCATACTGCAGCATGCACCAAGCAGGGAGGGACAATGAAGAAAGATGAGAAAGAAACAGAGAAATCTAGGGAGGTTAACTTTGGAAGCCTAGAACAATCAGGACATACAGATCTAAGATCAAGAAGACCATTAAGGAAGAAATTCTCTGATAGGCCAGAAAGGAATCTGACCCAAATGCCTTTCATTCAAGTCCCCAGAGATCTCTAAAAAACAAAAATTACAGGATAAAAACCCATGACCTCTTTCACAAATCCCTACAAACTGCCCCAATCTGAAATGGCTAACCTCCTATCTATTCCTTATTCTCCTATTCCACAAAACATTTTGCTCATGCTGCCCTTCTCTGAGCCTCTACTCTGACCTTAGACTAAGCATGATTAACTCATTCTAAGCCCTCTACACCCAAAATTGAACTTTTGGGCCAACTACTCTTTTCCTTCAGTGGGCCTTCCATAATAAAGGCCAGGAATGGAATCAAAGACAAACCCTCCTACCCCTGTAGCTCTGTACTTCTATGGCGTAACTTCTCACCTTCCTAAGAGTAACAAAGACAAGGAACCTTCTGAACCTTAATACTCAGCAGTTAACACAGAGCACCAACCCAACAGCCTCTCGAATATTCATTCACTACGCAGCTAACAGATATGGATAACCCCAGCCATCAAACAGCAAAACCCAACTTGACTACCCAGGGAAGACTTATGATTTTCCAAGACCTCCTTTACAAAGCTGTAAAAATACATATACCTGAATCCTCCCCCCCCCCCCACCCCCAGTTAAGTTGTTGTTATGAGTGGAAAATGTTAATAGTACCATAAACAATCACAAAGCATTAAATCTTACTTTGACATTTTGTGTAGCTAACACAAGGTTATGCGTAATTTCTGAATGCATCCACATACCTAAATCCTACACATACAAATGGTGATACCAAGTCAAAAAAGAAAAAGAGAATGAGAAAGAGGGGAAGGCTGGGTCGTTTAAGAAGGGGACCCTGGGGGCGTGTGGCTGGCTCAGTCAGTTAAGCTTCTGACTCTTGATCTCAGCTCAGGTCTTGATCTCAGGGTCATGAGTCCAAACCCTGTGTTGGGCTCCACACTGGGTGTGGGGCATACTAAAAAAAGGAGCGGGGGGGGGGGGGGGGGGGGGGGGGGGGGGGAGAGACCCTGGATAGCATCACATCATCATTTGGGGGAAAAAAAGTTTCAAATAAAGTAAAAAACATGTATCATTTCACCTTCTTATCTGTATCATTGATAAAGTATACTCAATATATGTAACAAGGCTTTTCACTTGAGGACAACGCTCCACTTTGGTTCATTTTATTTCAATAAAGAAAGACCATAATTAAATTAGAGATATTTTTAGCAAAGACAAAGGAAGTAAAATTCCAAAGGACATCCACTGTCCCCAACTGACACAAAGATTTAGGTATAAATAACATGTGATTTTCCTTTTCTTTTGTACAGCACATTTTGTTTAGTTTATATTTAATAAAGAAAGGCAGTTACATTTTCAAGAGGATATGAGGAACATGGTTTTGTTTTGTTTTTTTCCCCTCCCCCTCAACTTAAAATAGTCACATAAAAGCACTGATTTTTATACTTAGGAGAAATCCCCAAACAGACCAATTGTGTTTGGTCAGGTTAGGGTATAAATGCTGACTATAAAGGAAACGTATTTTAAATTCTGCAGACACAGCTTCAAGGACCTCAAGAAAGCCCTCTCTGAACCAGTAAAGAGAAAATCTATAGAGGAAGCCAGTAGTACAAGGTGGAAGTTTAAAAGCTGCAGGTCAGATGGGAACCATGGCTACAAATTAAGTCAAAGAGGTACCCGGACAGAAATAAATATCCATTTTGTTTTTGCTAAGGGACAGCTATGTTACAGCAAACCACTCTGAGACCATAGGGCAATTTGCCCACCAATTAACAGATGGCTTCTAAAAAGAAATACAAAATGGTCTGGCTCCCATGATTGCCACATTCATATCACACATAAGCATCTCTGACAAAATAACCTAGTTTAAAAGTTGAAAAGATTAACTATTGTGATCTCCAAATTTAAAATTCACACACTGTAATTAAGAAGCAAATGCTTACAAGATTTTGCTCAGACAATGACTCATTAGCACACAAAAGTGAAGTGGCCCTGTCTTCATCAGCATCACAGTAAATGCACCATCACCTGGAGAAGCACAGAGGCTGCTCTCTTACCACTGACGAAAAGGTATATTAAAAAGGAAATATGCAAATCATATACTCCACAACTCAGTCTATCTGACCACTGCTGCTAACTCTGGACACAATTTCCCCCACGAAACAGGAAAAACCTAAACACAAAAATAATCCTTTTAACTTACTACCATTTTATCATCTCAAGTACCCGTGAACCTAAAGCAAGATGGTGGGAAAAAGAATTTTATTCAACAAGTGCACCTAGGGTGCCTGGCTGGCTCAGCTGGCAGAGCATGCGACTCGATCTCGGGGTCGTGAGTTCAAGCGCCACACTGGGTACAGAGATTACTAAAAAATAAACTTTAAAATAAATAAAAGTAGTACACCTAAACTTTTAATTTATCTTAAGAACTTTTTTTTTTTTTTAAGTTCTTTTTAAATCTCTTTGAGACAGAGTGAGAGTGAGCAACCCCGGGGCAGAGAGAGAGGAAGAAGCAGCCTCCCAACAAGGAGTCCGACGCAGGGCACGATTCCAGGATCCTGGGATCAAGACCTGAGCTGAAGGCAGATGCTTAACTGACTGAGCTACCCAGGCGTCCTACCTTAAGGACTTTTAAAATTATTCTTGCTTTCACCTGCTATTACTGAAGTTACCCGATTACGTATCTGAGGCTCACTCTTGGGGAAGATGCTGTGTTTTTACGACACCAGATTAAATAATAATAAGGACATGTGATGTGGGGGAAGCAACCTCTCCAGACAGAGCTTCTAAGCTATCTGGGTCACATCACATGGCAACTCTGCAAACATATTTCAAGATTAGGGCAAAAACACATGGCATAAGGTAGCTCATTCAGAAAAATCTGTCTTTTTGCCACAAAGTGTCCCCTAAAGAAAAGGGGGCTGGGAGTGTAAGGCCTCCAGCTAACTCAGCCCTAAGATGCACTTCTTTGAAAGGGTACCTCATCTGTGGAAAAAAGCTGGGCTCTATGCACTCTCTCATGTTCACCCCTGTGCCTCCACTATCTACCTTGCCCTTGTCAAGTAAGTTACACAAATCAATTCCTACCAGAACATTCCAATCAGTCATGTTAAAGAGCCTCCTAGGCTGCTGAGTGCTATACAAAATGCTAGGTATTCAAGTACAAGCACACCACTCAAATGACGATTTCACTAAACACTAGTCTTACAGCTCATTTCAATATTCAATAATCTTTAGTGCCAAGGAGTTTTCTTATGTTGTTGCTGACAATTTCTTCCCTGCTACGTATAAAGGAGTGGGGGGGTCTAAATAGTTACATATTACAAACTAATCTCCTTTATTTTGGGAAAACTTGAAAAGTCTTACATATGGTGCCAGATCACTTACTAGTCAAGCCCTATCCTCAAACATAATGCAATGTATAAAATACGGGCTTATTCTAGCTGCCCTCATAAACACCAACATTTTTAAGGTAGTCCATTTATACTCAGATTATCAATCTCATTTTCCTTAAGCAAGAATATTTTTCTAGCAAGAAAACACATATGTTCATTGAAATGCATCTCTTTAACCCAAAGCCTTCCATACTCTACCTGGGTTCTTGATCTCCACTTCTCTCTCAAAAAATTACATCTGAGACTAAAGGAAGTAGAACTTATACTGTGTTTAAAAAGCTTTATCTCCTATAGACAGCTGTAAATCGTAAAGATGTAAAAACTTCGGATCCCTCTGAGATTAGTTGAGACTGAGATAAAGATTGACTGCCTCTAAGCAGCATTCTTCTGAAGAAAGAGAGAGGGACAAATTCTTTTTCTGAAGCCTCCAGACTGTGAAAGATTACATTAAACATCAATTAAACAATTCAATTATGCTCTTCTGTGGTACTAGAACACCTTCGTTTTAGCCCTTGCACTCTTAAAACATGGAAATTAACTCAGTATTTCTTCTTATTCCCAGCAATTCTCAAGACTTTTGACTGAATATCCAGAAACAAAAAACTGAAGGTTAATCACAGTGATAACTATATGAGCTATCATATCTTAACAAATGATAGTCCTCAGTCAAATTTAAAATCTTACCATCAGACATAATGACTTCCAGATCTTGCCTGTTACCCCAAGACCCTGGATTCCATTATTGCTCACAGAGCTAACTTACCCTTCACTTTCATTCTCTGTAACTCTCATCTAAATTAAAAGACGGGAAGCAAAATTCTACGGAAACACAAAATGACCAGGAGCTATATTACACTATTACAATCCCCAAAGGAATTTTGTTTTTTCTGAATGCAGGATCTATAGGCTAATGAAGGTGTTATTCAAAGACTTTCTGTATCATCTCCTAAAACCTGGTGATACCCTGGTCAGGCCATGCCCCTCCTCCCCCATGTCACGTTTCCACTAAAAGCTAACTACTTGAACAGATATCCCATTCTAATCCTTTAAGCTTACATAAATATCTTAACAGGTTGCAGGGTTGAGAACATAAAACCGACCACATATTCTTTCAAACAATTACAGTTACAATTCTGCATCAGAGACTAGTTAAAAATAAAAGTACTGTAAAAAAGAAAAAGCTAAAAGTAGAATTTAATTAAAAAAAAAAACCAACTGCTGAAGACTGTCCAAAAACCATTGATACTGACAATGTAAACCACTGACTCGGTGGGACAAGTGATCTGACACACCGTAACCAACCTACTCGGATCCATTTTAAAGTGGACTAAGAGCAAACTACAGAATTCATTTCGGTGGTATGAAAAAAGCTCTCGGGGACTAGTACCAGGGTTAGGAAAGAGGACATGGAGAACAATGCCTTGGAGGCCACTGTGTTATTGACCCAGTGGCACCTTAAGACTGGATTTAAAGCATCAAAATGTGAGGAAGTAAAATTGTTCCCTCAGGCTCCAGTGACCTTGAATATAATGAAAGGACTCCGGTTTGCCTGTTTACATGCTGCTCTGCCTCCTTTAAACCTTACTTTAAAAGGAGAATTTGACTTTCTCAGGATAAAGCAGGAAGGTCAAACAGGTTGTGAAGAGTCAAGGACAAGACCACATCTCCTCTAGAAAGTAAAAAAATAACCGGATCTATCACCTCAAATGCAAAAATGCAAATTTCTGTGGAGCTGGACAGGAGGTTGGGGGTGGATTACAGGACTTGTGAGCCATATACACTCCCCCTTCAAAACCAAAGCATTATGTAGAAAACAGAGTTCCAACAAAAAGTACAATGATGAGAAAAGAACTCATTAAGAGCTAAAAATAAACTCTAATTCACAATATGCATACGGATTTAACAAAAAAGGGAAAACAAGATGTAAAATTGCATCTGCTAAGTTAACCATGCCCTCGTGGAAATCGCCACCCCCCTTACACAAACTGAAATCTGTAAAGTCTGTGATGACTGAATAAAAGCAAGGCTTTAAATGTTTTCAATGAATATTCCAACAGAAAGAAAACAAAGGGATAGCAATTTTTTTTTTTTAAGTCCTCTGATCTGCTAACACTACAGGAATACTGGGCTTCTTAACATCCAAACACACAGGTCTCTGCATTTCCCTACCTGAATATCTTATTTTATGAATTCAGAATAGTATTTACACTTTATATTAAAGGTGTACTACTTTAAAGGAAGAAGATGTCCATAAAAGTGAAAACAAGCCTCAGTTTTTATCTAACCAATACCTCATGACTCAATTTAACAACTTGCTGACCTTCCAGGCCAGTAATAATCCACTGGGGAAGCTCAGCTGAGATTACCTTCATATTTTAAGTCAAGCTCATTCATTCTGAGTAACATGCACACAATACCACACGGAGCAGTAAGTCCACACTCCAGCACTCTAGTTCATACAGACTTGTATTACCAGTAACCATCTTTCTGGGCTCCCAAGTCCTGCCTTGAATTTCCTATTCCCACTTTGTCCCACCTCTAGAAAATCAGTTATCTTGGTCAAATCGTCTAGAAAGCAAAGAACAGAACATTAGCTTTGGGCTCGTCCCACACTGTGCCTGAGAAACTATAAGAATTCTAAGGCACCAGATCTACTTGAAGATTTTTTTCAAAATTGGTTCACCTAAGGCAAAAAGTCTGCAATTGTCATAATAGAATGTGTATTAACTGCTAAGAAGGGGACAGGAGAGAGAGAGATGCCTGTGAGCTTCCCATTTTATAAAAGAAATTCAACTTTGGAGTCAAATAGCTCATATAAGGCTACATTACAAGTAAGTGGCTAGACTGGGATATGAACAACACATTCTTTCTAGGCTAAAACCTCTCAAATAGCCTCATTAGGCCACCTCCCTAGCTAGGGAGTGGCAGGTAGCAGGCATTCTGTTTTAATGTTAATCCTAAGAACTCGATTCCAAGCTAAGCAAATAACAACCCTAGTGTACACAGGGGTTGGTAAATCCTATTACCACTGCATTCAAGTCCATTTCACAAGGAAAGATACAAAGGAATGCTATGAACACAGTTTAAATTGAATACTTCCATCTTGCATTTGTTTCCGTGAAGGAGGCACACTACTGAGTAAGAATCTGTTCTTATTTAGAACAATGTAGAATGACCCTTCCTCAATTAGTTCAGTATGATATATGATGTAAGGCTGAGTAGTCAGATCACAAAAAGACAGTTTTAACTGAGGATCTGTTTCTTCACAATACTTGGAAGAGCTGCCAATGCTGCTTTACAGCTTTAAAGCTCCTCAGAATATAGCTGATGACAGATACCATCACCAATAAAAGGACATTCAATGGTGTCAAAATATTGACACTGTAAAACTTTAAAAAGCGAAACCACGTTTTAAGGAGTACAACATGCTAACTAAAGCCACTGCTTAGGCCTCACAAATCAAACTACACTCACAAGTAAAATGCCAGGAAATATTTTTTAAAGCTGACCTTTTTAGTTGAAAAGGCAAGCTCTAAGGGTTTCCACAGCTCTCAAAATTCAGTACCAGCAATGCACTCCACTGAAAGTCAATTAACTTGGAACAAGCTCGGAAGAAGCTGGTGAATTGTGAAGCACGGTTTTAGCTTCAATGATCAACTATTCTATTCAGGAAATATTTAAAAGGAAATGTTCCAACAGGTGCAAAATCAAAATGCTTTGCTCTATTCAAAATTTCCAAAGTTAAAAAACAAAGACGGATGCAAAGGTAGCGTAATATCTAAGACAGTGAAATAGAAACCATCACAAGAAAAACAGGTTGATTTTGTATTACATCATGAGAAAGGGAGGGGGGAAGAGTCATTTTCACAGGTGAGAAAGTGGATTTTAACATTCTGTGGATTACAGAAGGAAGAAGAAATCCTGTATCAGAATTTAATGGCTCTTTATTCTCCCATTTAGTTCACCATCTTTTTTCTCATCTACATTTTTTCATCATTACTAGGAGAGCCACTAAATAATAAATTGAAAGTGGTTTCTACTCTATGCTACCAATCTCCTGATGCAGAAGTAAACAAAAACTAGAAAAAGCAGTGTGAAAAGATCTGAAATAGCAAACAGCACACATGCACTCACACTTGGCTAAATTTCAAGAGGAGGACTCCTTACAGAAGAGCTTCAACTGTATTGTCAATGAACTTGAATACATTAACAAAGCTTATGTTTTATACCAAATTAATAAAGGAATCAAGCCAAAGCACTCAATGCTTATTCTTAATCTACTGACAAGACAACCATGATCATTCCAGAAGCCCCAGTGACAATATGGCTCAACAAAACACAGAATCAAAACTCATAAACGTCATTTACACACTAGGTTCAACCTCATTTTCCCAGTAGATACTCTTAAAAAGCTGCTGGGAAAATGTGTAACCAGCTCTAGGAAGCTGCAATACTTTTCTTCATTTCCTTCTAATGGAATAACATAAAGTAACACAAACATCAAGAAATCAGAGAAACTAAAATCCAAATGACTGACCGACTAATCAGCAATGGCTTTGCTCCAAACTTTTCTATATCCTCACGATAGCTGTCTTTTCTTCCAAGTAACTAGCCATTTCAGGTTGCATTACCACAGGATATCCAAAGAAGAACATTTTTTGTTTAGGTTTGCTAACTTAAACTTATTTCACGGTAAAAGGGTCCTCAAGAAGATACCACCCCAAATATGCCATTTTGGCCTAGAATTATTACGAGCTGAAGGCAATTAAGAATCAACACACACACAGTTCTCTTCCCTATCCTCTTCTGCCTACAAAGGAAGTAACAAACTTTCCTCGTGAGGAGGTCCCCGGCCCCTGTGCCAGAAAGAGGAGAGCAACTTTCACCACCAGAGATGGAGAGCTGGCACCAAAATGTACAAACAAACCTTGCTAACACAGCTCAATACCTTCCATCAGTTTCCCCCATGTAATTCCTGGTCACTTCCCCACAATTTATCAAGCCTCAGAATCCACACCGCCCTCCTTTCCTTTGGTAAAATAGTATAAGTCCCCAAGTTTAACCACTTCTTTGAGTTTCAATTCTCTTTTGTGAACTCTACTGCATACAAAATACTAATAAAAATTGTGTGCCTCTTCTATTAATCCACTCTCCCCCCAGTTTTACTGAGATAGAGTTGACATAAAACATTGTCTAATCTGTCTTTTGTTAGGTTCAGTCCCTGAGGGCCTGTGAATCAAACGAAGAGAATTAAGGAAAAAATATTCCTCCCTGATAATGGTAAAGAACTGTATTTAGTTTCCTAAATTCGATAAATTCTAATTTCATCATCCTGAAGTTCTTCATCTACATAACTCAAGGCTGACATTGAAATTTGTTCTATAAAACAACCTGAGTTCAAGGTTTGAGTGGAAAAATGAACATAGAATTTTAAAGTTTTTCTTCCAAAACTTTATAAAAAGCTTCTGTAGTGGTAACAAATGTTTTAAATGACTGATTAGTCATGACCTTTGAAAACAGACAAAGGTACAATTAAGAAAATAAAGATACAGGGGCGCCTGGGTGGCACAGTCGTTAAGCGTCTGCCTTTGGCTCAGGGCATGATCCCAGCGTTCTGGGATCGAGCCCCACTCAGGCTCCTCTGCTAGGAGCCTGTTTCTTCCTTGCGCACTCCCCCTGCTTGTGTTCCCTCTCTCGCGGGCTGTCTCTCTCTATCAAATAAATAAAATCTTTAAAAAAAGAAAAAGAAAATAAAGATACAAAGTTTCTTCAGTACCACCACCACCCAAAAAAAAAAAAAAGAACTTCATTTTATACAAATTTCATCACTAAAATCTAAAGATAGCCATATTCAAATGTACTGTATTTCACCCGTTAATACACTAGGGACCACCAAAGCATTTACTAGTAGAGCCAAGGTTTTTGTGAAGACCTGAGCACACACCAGCCTTTCTGCTAAATCTCTAATTAAATCGCACGCAGAGTCTGCAATGTGAGGTGTTTATTAAGCTACAACCATCCACCCACTCACTCTGCCCTCTTCAACTACTTGTCTGAAAGAATCAGAATTCTTAATCTCTTGATACTATGGACACTCAACAGCTGACTTTAGGACTGTAACAGACACACACAACCACCTTTTCAAATTAATGTTCATCAAAACAGCCTGAGGCTCACTGTGATTGACTTCATCAGAGTAAATAAATGCTATTAAATTTGAAGGTATGTATTAGAAAAATAAAATACCACTTACTGCTTCAATTCTGAAAAGCTAAGATTATATTTGTCTTTAAAAAGAGGAGGAGAGGGAGCGCCTGGGTGTCTCAGTCGATTAAGCACCTGCCTTTGGCTCAGGTCGTGATCTCAGGGTCCTGGGACGGAGCCCTACATCAGGGCTCCCTGCTCAGCAGGGAGTCTGCTTGTACCTCTCCCTCTGCCCTTCCCCTCTCTCATGCCTGCTCTCTCCCTCTCAAATAGATAAAATCTTTAAAAATAAATAAATAAAAAATAAAGAGGGGAGAATATTCTCAGGAAGGAACAAAGATGTACTTAAATCTAGCTAAGAACTCTCCTATTAAAAAAGGGGGGGGGTGGGAAAGAAAGTCTGTGTTACCACAGGTGGCACTGTCTGTTCAGAGGTAATCATCCAAGGAGGGACACTGGCAAAGTCCCTCCTTGAGTGCCCTACAGTTTGTATTTATTGTTTGGGTCTTTATTTCTCCCTTTTGTCTGAAAGATTCCAGCAGACAGCTGATGGGGTCAGCACAGGAACCACCTCCAACAACTCCTAGAATAATAGTGAAGGTATCACACCAAGATAAAAAGGAGCATCACTCATTACCTGAGGTCTTCAACTAACTATACTTCTCTCGGTCTTCTATTAGAAGAAAGGAAAAGTAACAATGACAGAACAGGCTATCTTGGAATTCTGACAACCAATTATACATGTGCGTGTGTGCACACACGCACGCACACACACACACACACACACCCTTTCAGGGACAGGTTGGGTGTTCAGTAAAGACACAGCCTAGTGACTTCTAAACTTGACATCTCTAGTGCTGCACCCCAAGAGTTAACCCATCAGAAACCACCACTGGGGAGGGGTCAGCCCCTGAAACTCAAGCACTGTGGTTTTAAAACTCTGCCACCCATCTCCAGCCAGGGTTCAGGTAAACCTGGAATATTCTGGTTCTAGCTCCCTGCAAAATGTTCAGGAAAAATAGTGGATACCTCTCAGGTAAACGGAACATTCTGGGCCCTACTTCAAAGATTCTGATTCAGTAGGTCTGGGGCAGGGCCCAGGAAGCTGCATTTCTGACAGTCATCCCACGTGATTTCAATGCAGGTAACTCTACTGACTATACTTCAAAGGCTGATTCCCAAAACTGCTTGTTGGCCCGTCAAATTCACCTAGGGAACTTTCTGACAACAGATTCCTAAAGCCTCCAGAATCTATATTTTATAAAACTCCCTCACATGAGGATAGGCAGCCAGATTTAGCAATCACTGAGCTAGAATATCCAACTTCACCACTATAGACTACAAAGTTTGTAGAGAGGCATGGATGTTCTCCTTCATTTTATGTATCGGTCAGCCCCTGCCTCTCAAAACTCTCCCATTCCCCTTCTGAAGAAGACACACCCATCACAAGATGCCCCTCAGTGGATCTGTACAAGTTATGTGTCCCACTATACATTTATCAGTCACTTGGTCCTGTGGTTAATTTTTTAAGAGTCTGGCCTCTAACAGGAGGCAAGGAGGAAATATCCCAGGAAAGAAGCAGAAAACCAGAATTCTGGTCCCTGCTCTACCACTTACTAGCTACGTGGTCTTGGACTATTCAGTCATTTAAACAAACCTAGGCTTCAGATCACCTGTTAAGTGACGGAATTGGCTAAGGTCACCTCAAGGATGTTTCTGATTCTAACACTCTATTACTCATTCCTTGCATCATAAAATCCGTTTCACTCCTCTAGAATGCAGCATCAGCAGGTGTCAAGGACTCTAAGGTGCATAAACTCAAAGAGGTGGACCGACATCAGCTAAACTGTACAAGCAGCAGTAGCTTCTCATGATGAATGTCTATAAACAGGAAATGGGATGAAGCATAAAGCTTGGCATAAGCCCAAAGAAAGGACCTGAAAAACAACATAATAAATAGAATTTAGGCCAAAGAGAAGATTACTATATTTACTACTGAAGAGGTGCCTTTTTTTTTTTTTTTTTTAAGATTTTATTTATTTATTTGACAGAGAGAGAGACAGCCAGCCAGAAAGGGAACACAAGCAGGGGGAGTGGGAGAGGAAGAAGCAGGTTCCCAGCAGAGGAGCCCGATGCGGGGCTTGATCCCAGAACGTCAGGATCACGCCCTGAGCCGAAGGCAGACGCTTAACGACTTCGCCACCCAGGCACCCCTGAAGAGGTGTCTTAATGTATTTTTCTAATCCTCATTCTATGAAAATAGTGACATTAATTTGCCAACAATAACACAATCTAAAAATTATATACTCTCTTTTAGGACTCAGGAAAGAGGCACATACTTCCCTAACTAGATTTTTTTTTTAAGCTGAGATACAGTTTCCTAATTCAGCATTATTTAAGCAGGGAAAGACTGAAGAAAAATGAAAAAGAGCGATTTAAATGTTCTTCCCAAAGAGTGATCTCATAGTTTTCTTAAAATCCAGACAATTCGGGGTACTGGGGTGCTTTCTCTCTCTCTGTCAAATAAATAAAATCTTAAAAAAAAAAAAATCCAGACAATTAATGCTTACCTCCTACAAAATCAGAATACAAGCTTCCCAGGAGGTAGGATAAGTTGGGTAACTAGACCAAGGATCTCAGACTTGACTCTACTACTGTGTACTGAGAAACCGCATAAACCGGGTAATGCTAAACACCACAGGGCAGGGTCCAAATCCTCACAAATTCTTTCAATCTTTCTAGATATGTTAATAGTAGCTTATTAAGAAGATACGCCCACTTGGCAAAGTACAACCATTCAAAATCCAGTTTTAGAAATCTACATTTATTAGACTATTTTGTTCAATACAAATACTTTACTAAGAAACTCAGAATTTAAAAAGATATATATTTAAATTTATGCTTTGAAACTAAATGAGTCAGAGAGACCCTTCTGAACACTGTTTTACCCCATACTAAGAATAAGGTGTCAGTGGACTAGGTCAAAACAGAGTTACTAGAAGAGGTCCTCTGTATTCTTATTTACCTACTCACCTTTTTATAATACATAGTTCATTATCATGGACATCCATTTATGAAACATGCTCATACTTTGATATAAACAGGTTACAGAAGAGTTTCAGAATGTCTGATAATCTGTTAAATGATTTCAAAGCTTTCATAGCAAAAGCTTTAATATGCTCGATGGAAATCTAGTACTGGGGAGATATCCCCCAATATGAGTTCTGTGGTCAAATAAGGCCAGAAAACTGGTTTCTTTACTGCACGATTTTAATGTGTGGTTTCTAATATGCTAATGATCTGCTGTTTGGCTCTTAAATAGGAAACTATGAAGGACAGCATCTCAAACTTGTCTGTCAATAGAACATTTACTTTGAAGAACAAGTATGACTGTGTCTCTTGGAATGAAGCTTAGAAAACACCTTTTGACCCTCCTGCCCACCATGGATTTTCTTGGGTACTCCATTTGCTTACCAGAGGTTTTATTTTATTTTTTAAGATTTTATGTATTTAACAGAGAGAGAGAGAGAGAGCCAGCAAGAGAGGGAACACAGGCAGGCGGCGGGGGGAGAAGCAGGCTCCTAGCGGAAGAGCCTGATGTGGGGCTCGATCCCAGGACTCTGGGATCACGCCCTGAGCCGAAGGCAGGTGCTTAACAACTGAGCCACCCAGGCGCCCCACTTACCAGAGGTTTTAAACAGAAATTTTACCACAGTGGAAAACTTTATTGGCTCCCTCTCACTGAAAAGACAATGGGGTGTTGGTGGAGGATAAAGGAAATGGACAGCAAATATTAATGCACTTTGCCAGTGTCTTTTTTTTTTTTTTTTAAGATTTTGTTTATTTATTTGACAGAGAGAGAAAGCCAGCAAGAGAGGGAACACAGGCAGGGGGAGTGGGAGAGGAAGAAGCAGGCTCCCAGCAGAGAAGCCTGATGTGGGGCTCGATCCCAGAACTCTGGGATCACGCCCTGAACTGAAGGCAGATGCTTAACGGCTGAGCCACCCAACTTTGCCAGTATCTAACCATGTACTTCAGATTACCATGCACTGTGGTGTTATTACCACTGTTTATCACACTAAAGACAGGGAAGCAAAGGGTATGAAGACACAGAATTCAAATTTATTGCACCATAAAACAGCTCTAGTAAAAGACTTATGAAAGGTTAAGATAATTCAAGACTGAAAAGAGATGAAAGGTAAAAAATCTTTGCAATGTTTTCTGCAGAAGATGCCTAATACAGAGGATGTAAGATTTGTTTCATATTTTTATCTACTCACAGTATCATAACAAAAAATTCAACATTTGTATACCTACTTCAAGCATTTTTTTTTTAAGTGGTAGGGACAGTTACTAAGCAATCAAACCAGAAATCACACCACTGATGTCATGGCCTTTATACCATTTATCACACAGTCATTTATGTCAAAGAGGTTGCAAAATCCACATATGAAGAAGCTGTTTTGCTAAAAAGAAAGTAATAAAATTTAGAGTCAGGACAAATGTACTAAGAGCCATTTGTTCTCTACCTTTTCCAACTTTTCAAAAACTGTTTATAAGTTTCACATATGCTGCTGACACTGATTTTGGAAAAAGAAATGGAAAAATATTCTCCATTTGATTATCAGTATTCAAAAACAAAACAAACAAAAAACCCCACAAATCTTCCTGATGATATTGTGGTGAACATCTAAGTAACGTAACTAGTCAAAATGTAACTATTCAGTATGGAGTGATGAGAACCAGGTTTTACTTAGTTTTTACTTGTATGTTCTCTCTGTGAGCTTCAATTTGTAGTTCAAGGAAACAGAATTGTGAGGCCAAGCGGAGGTGTCAGCTCTAAGAACTCACTCACTCACCTTAGAGGCAGTAAGCCCTGCTGTCCTGATAAAAGAACACCTAAAGGTACTATCGCAGACAAAGTAAAAATGACTGCAGAAATCACCTAGTGTGACCCCCTTCTTAGCCCTCTACCTCATTTTACCAAGGGAGGCCTGAAGCCAAGAGTTGACTTGTCCAAGGTCATAGGACTAAAGTTCAGACTGTTGGTCAAACTCTTCTTACTGCCTTTAGGTATTCTTTGCCTATTCCAAATATTTAGCTTTTATAGTTTGAGTTATAAGCCATATAAGGGAATTTAAAATACACCATCACTCAAATTTAACAATAACATGAGAAAGTTAGTCTTTCTACACTTAACTTCATACATTTTCAGTGTTTGAGAACAACTCCTGCAGGAAACATTGACCCTTGTATCCCAAGAACATGGTCCTCATTTAGGGTTTTGGCTTATTCTAAATATTTAGTTGAATCTTACAAAATACTAAGGACATTTTCCACTACCCAATATTCAACAATGTAGTATTCAAAGGTCAAATTATTCATCTTTTCATTTTTATCTTTACGATAAGAGGAACACTCATACACCACTTTTTCCTTTTCTTGTCAAGGAAGAGAACTTAAGATCTTGCTACATTCACGTTATATCAGTGCAAGTATTTATACATTGACAATGTGAATATTACTATTTACTCTGTCAAATATATTATAAGCAAAACCATACAGACTTAAAGGAAGACATTTTAAGAGGTTTATCCCTTCTCCCAAACAGAAGATGCTTCTTGTATCTCATTGTTAAAATGCTAAATCATATAAACTCAGGAAACTAAAAACTAAAGGTCAACATGACACTTTCCGTCCCAGACATACACACACTTCTAAAACATTTTTCAAAGATGTTATTGTACAGTACAGGATATATAAAAGTCTAGTTATAATATAACCTGCCCATAAAAATATTTTATGCTTTAAAAGGAAAACAAAGCTCTTAAGACTAAGTTTCACGCTGCTGATGTAGTCCATAAGAGAGAGAATATCTAGATGGGTAAAACGGCAGCACTGAACGATCTATAAGCAGTAAACTTAATATTTTCTCACACCCTGAAACACAATCCTTTAAAGGTGAGTAACCTATATAAAACTGCATACCTGTTATTTTGTCTCTTACAAGCTTACAGGACTCTATCTCACCAATGCTCCCAAAAAGACTCTTTAGTTCCTCCTGTGTCATGTTCTGAGGAAGGTAATTGACTATTAAGTTGGTCTTGCTGTCCTCTGTGTTCCCAGAGTCAACCGGTGACGAGCAGTTGTTGTTTATGGTGGTTGGACCATTGGCTGTGTTATTGCAAGTTGGCCCATTAGACAGTTGTGTTTCCATGGCAGCAATTACCTGCTAAAAACAGAGAAAACAAGAAATGTCAGAATTCATATTTCACAAACTATTAGAGATTCCAAACAAGAATGTAAATACTTGTCACTAAATACAAGTCGTTCTGCTGAAATTACAATAAAGCTTCAACAAAAAGTGTAACACCTATGCTAATTTATCCTTCATATGTTAAGCTAGTCAATTTAAGTTCACAATTATACTTTCACATACATATTCCATACATGCATAAAAAAGCACACTGTAAATGTTAAACATTCTCTAGGACCGCATTTTGGGTCTATTCACATACCCTTACTCACCTGCAGTGTCCAAAGACTTGAGGAAATTTAGTACCAAAGGGCACAGAATTAAACCCTGACTAAAATCATACTACAAAACAGAAGTGCTTAACATGCTACCAAAAAAACAAACAAAAAAATGGTCTTCCAAACTCCGAAGAGATTTTTCAGTTAGCCTAAGAGTTTCAATATTCTAAAATGGACAGAGATCCATTAACTTAAAATCAAGGAGCAAGAGTACTTTAAAAAATATAAATTTGTCAACATGTACTGTTTTGGTTACATATTGAAAATGTTTTTGATTGACAATATCTTATACCTCTTCTGTTGGTAAGAAATAAGAAAAATATCAGATGTCAAATGTTAGGGCATGAAAAGGATTTGTAGGATAACTTGGAAAAGAAGCTATGAGTACTTAGTGTACCTTGTAGAATCTAACAAGCCATTCTTGTCAACCTTGGCAGCCAAAGATCACCAACAAAGCAACTTGTCTACAGCATCAAACTAGAATCCCCGAACAATTCAATATGGCGTTTTTGCCTTGATTCTACCTTTAAATGGGAAAAAAAAAAAAAAGGAAAAGAAAAAAAACCAACCCAAAAACAAAAACCTATCCAGTTCACCAAAACAACAACATAAATATTTCAACTTTTGCAAACAGACCAGCCCAAGGAATTTTCATTTGAGCACTTAAGCCTGTTGAAATGCAAGTAATAAAGTACCTATAAACTCCATATACAGGATAAATAGCAGATTTGGGGAAAATGGCCTCAAACTGTTCAGGCTACTCCAAAAATCTACTTATTAAGCAAATTTGGATCTAGTTTCCCCAAAAATCAGTGCTATGCCCTTTGAGCAAAAGAGTCACAAACCACAGCCCCAGATTCTCTAAAACCATCTTCCCATAGCTATCTACTTTGGACAGCCAAGATTGTGGGGGAATCCAAAAATCAAAGCATCACTGAAAGAATTATCCTTTATATTTCATTCAATACAGTTCTCATCTCCACAAAGAACTACTTCTCAAAACTGACAATTCTGAATTGATGGAATGCTAGTTTTAGGGAAGTTCTCTAACATATAAAAGGCAAAGAATTTAAGGCAAAATTTTTAAAAAGCAAAGTCGAGGGAAAGAGTGTTACAAGAGAAAAAAGTCTTTTAAAAAGCATATTGCCTAAGAAAAATAAAAGGGCACAACAGTGGATAAGCATGCAGGAAGAAATCTCTACTGCCAAGAGATGTTTATAAAAGAAGGCAGCATAGGATAGATTGAGACTGGTCAACTGACCAGATTAAGACTGGTCAGACTGGACAAGAATCCGTGTTATCGTGATAAAAAATAGACAAAATCCAGACTACCTATCAAATATCAAACAACCTATAATACCCTCCATGACTGTATTTCCTTTTCAAAGAAATGGGTTTTTGTTTTTGTTTTTCTACAAGCGCATGCTACCTCTCTTGGGTAAGTGTTCTTAGAGAATACTTAAAAGAGGAAGGGAAAGTAAAGAAATCTTTAGAAATCTGCAAAAAAAAAAAATTGAAACAATTCAAGATATGCATTTTATTACAATTAACAAATTTATCTGAAACTGAGAAAGGAGTTTTCAAATTTCCTAATAAAGCATAACTGTTCCAAGACTGTAGAATATTAGCTGTGGGTCACCTTCCACAGCAAAACTCATGGGATTAACCTTTGCCCAGCATTTATGAAAACAATGAGTTGCAAGATGACAGTGGCCAAGGCCAATTAAAACAAACTGCTATTCAAAAGTTAGGGTATGTGTAGAAACTATATGAACCCCAAATATGAGATTTGAATTTAACTCATTGGGATGGCATCTAAAATATAAAGTGTTCATTGACTGAAATTACCAGGATTTAGCAAGGACAACAAACACTCCTCACTTAATTGCACATTTATTTCCATGTTCAGGTGGCAAGAATGAGCTCCTAAGCCAACATTCAAGTGAACAGCTGCAGTAGGCTGTGTGTGCTGAAAATTACAGCATCTCTCAGCTATAGGACCATCTGCTCAGAATAAAATGATACTAATGTGCTATATTTTACAAATAATGCATATTCCATTGATAGGCTCAACACAACTGTTCACAGAATGCAAACTCTTTCAACAGTTACTGGGCAAATAATTTTCAGCCAGATTTACAATTTCAACAAATTTTTTTTTGAGCATCAGGAATTGTAAATAACTTCAAAATTTAGTAACCAAAAAAATACATAGTAAACAGAATGTAAAGAATTACGGTAACTTAGTATTCAGACCATACCAAAACTTTTTTGTTTTTTTGAAAAAAAAGCTTGTCACTCTTTTCTTTGAGTCTGCACTAAATCCTAATTTAGATTATAAAAAGTTACATACAAAAGCATGGTTCTGATGCTACATATACCACTATGGTTAAAATTGCAATGTGCTTTAAGTCCTAATGATGGCCATACCGCAATAGGTTAAATGTAAGAATAATTAGTATGCCAAATGAAAAGTTCAAGTGTTTGGTATGGCCTCAGCACTCCTGCAACATGCTAAAAAAAAAAAGTAGCCTACAGAATTTAAGAAAAATCCCACAGACCCCAGTCCAAGGCTCTGCTGCCCACGAACCACTTCTAAGCAGAGAAGCCACATCACACAGTCTGACTGCCATGTTAGTTTGGAGTTGCCGTCTGCAATATGGACACAAAAAGTACCGTATGTTAGATGAGCAAGATAATGCAACAAATCAGTTTGTACAAAATTTACAGTGATTGTATTGATATTCCCAGCACGTCCATGCAGTGTGGCTTAATTGAATTTGAGGCAATTCCAATCTAATCTTTCCAAATTCATTTTAACATGTAGTTTTCTTGCACAAATTAAGCATTTTTAATTAAGAGCCTGATTTTCAAACAGTATTAACTAGTTACCTTGACATCTATCCTGAAGAACTACCTTAAACCACATCTCAAAAAGATTTTTAAATAACAAAATGAAGCAAAACACTGCATGCTGTCCTGTCTCTTAAGGATGTGGGAGAAGGAAGGAAATGTGAATGAAATTTATAGTGAGAAAAGGCAGTCATGCAATTCATAAGCGAATGCTTTGCATAAAAGCATTCTTTCCCCAAAATATCAGAAAGGCATTAAGGGAAACTATATTTGCCCACACTGTTACATTATACTATAAATGATCCTTAATCCTGGGACTTAAAATTAAAAGTGAATCGAAACCCTGTGAGGTTATTCTGCCACTACCGTCCAACTGATCTCTAACAGTTTCACTGAGAATTGCTCACATATACTAAGAGGCAGTAAACCAGCATCTTTCGATTGAAATAATTGGACCAATAAATAGGATTGTTTGGAGTAATGCTTATATAGGATGTCAGCTTTGTCCCTGAACGAAATCAAGTGAACGTTTTTTTAATATGTAAATTGTAAACGCAGCACGATTTGAAATTAGTGCTGCTATGAGGCCTCCAATATAGTTAATGAGCCATTTACCACTTATTACAACTTGCCCAAATACTAAACAGAGCCACAATATTGGCACAAAAGCCAAAGTTTACATTTTAGCCATATATGCAGATCCTTTAACTGGTCAACACAATATTCAGAAAAACTCAGTCTCTGAAAACAGACAAGGAGTAACAAAGGAGGGCCAAAAACATCTTTTACTTAGGTATTTAAAATTATAAAAATTTCATCCTTAGAGTTAAACCTGGTTTTAAGTGATATATTCTTGATGCGAGTGATGACATTAATTAACATGTAACAATGGATTCCATTTTCTGGCATCTATAAAAAGGGTTTAACATACTCTTTATAGGATGCCATGAAAATGTTTTACACTTCTTCCCTTCTCCCACTGTTATCATTCAGTCTGATTCTAAGTTTTTTATTTAAAAAACAAAACAAAAAAAAAAACCAAAAAACCTACTTATAGTTGAACTAAACCTGTGAAAAAATAAAGTGCTTTTACATCCATGAAATATTTTGACAAGAACCTAATTGTGGTTAGACCACATGGGTAGAATAGGTAGGACCACACCCAAGAGGTAAAACCAAGCTTAAATGTATGTCCTGAATACCCTCTGGAATTGGTATCTGAACATTTTTCACTACATAAAACCACAGATTCACATTTAATGGCCTCAGTCCCTTCTATTCCATAGGAGGCGACACTAATAAACTAATCTACTGACACCCCTCTTTCTGAAAGCCCCAGGAATGTGAACAATCACTTTATTGCACCAACTAGCTAGGAAGGCTGTGTATGGAAAATGATTCTACTGCACTTTTACATTTCAAGCACCCCAGACAGTTTCTCTGCTTGAGGCAGACACATACCTTTATGGAAAGTTATAAATAAGTTGCTCACATGGCCCTTACCTTTATGCTGGCCAACAATTCAGTTACTAAAAATGTAAAGCTACTTCCCCTTCACTTAAGGACAGGCGATTTTGCTCTACTCAATCTACCACAGACAACGGGCCTGCACTATTTATAGATTCTTTTGGCTCTGAAACTCTTTGGAATGGGGGAGGGGAAGGCCACATTCCAGCAACACAGAACCATTCATTTTAAAGCTTAAAAAATAATGTTTCAATATATGTTCATATCTTAATTTAGACATCAATTGTGCCAGTTAAGACTGCTTTTTCTTTTGTTATTCTCCATGTAGTAATTTATGAAAGGCACTTCGGCATAGCTCAATCTAGAATATTCTAAACTTTCCCTGGGCTCCAAGAGATAATGATGAGGTGTTAGTTTGGTGGAATCATGATTTTACGGGAGCAGGGAGCGGCTTCTGTGTCTTCTTCGCATTCACTCAGTTAACTTCCAAAACTCCACAAAGACTTTTTAAGTTGATTTTTTTTTCCTTTTTCACTTAAATGGCCGTCTGTACTTTAACTTCTAAATTTTCTTAATAGTGGTGGATTTTAGGAAACCAGCATTATAGCTTGATTTCTCCTATCTGGAACCAACAATTTTCTGGTCACATGAGAGATAACCAAAGTCCCTGTTTTCCAAAATTCCTAATACAGAGTTCTGAAAACTAAGGTTCATCAGTTCCCTTCCTATTTTCAAACTCTTACAGACAGCCACCAAACAAGATAGACTGCTAATCGAAAACATCCTAAATATATTCTGAGAATTCTCATTAAATACAATGTCTGTAAGGGAAAAAAGGGTTTCCAAGACCTAGATCCCACCTGATTTGGGGAAGAGACCTTTGCAGGTTAAAGTCACAGCAGGACCACTGAGAGACCACCGCACATCCCCTAGTGAGGCCTGTCATCTGCGTGGACCTCATTGTCATGCTTACCATCCAATCTTGGCCTTCATGTTTTATCATCTGAACCACTGAACTATAGACTTCCCAAAGGCCCCTCATCATCCTAATGCACACTAACACTACAACTCCCTAATGGATTTTCCTAAACCTGCAATAGCTCCCTGCTGTCTATCAAATTAAGTACAAACTACTTGGTATAAACAGTATAAGCATCTGAGACCCTCTTTTAATAATAAACTTCTTTTATCAGCCGACATATTTAAGCACCTAAAAATCTGTACCACTCCTTGTTCCTCAAACAGTTGCAGTACATGCAAAGCCATACATTCTCCGGCTTTGTTCATGCAATTCCATGTGTCTGGAAGGCCCCCAGCCATACCCTCCACACATCTACATCCCTGGTTGTACCAGACTAAGCATCTGAAAACATACCAAAGGATAAAAACAGTTTCTTTTTTGAAAAGTTGCGCATGAAAGGGCAGTGACCTCCCTAAATGCATCCAGACTCAGTAGCTTTTTTCTATCCCACCTCAAGTATTTCAAACCAGAGATAATTATGAAAACATATTTTCAATTTTTGGCGCACTCCATTAGCCACCCTTACCCACTAAAATCCAAATTCTTGTTAAACAGCATAACAAAGAGAAACTATCTTGAGTGATCACTTGTGTACTTTCAAGTATTTCAAGACTCTATCATGCCATATTGCCAACTACAAAAAAGCTGGATGCCAAGACAAAAACATGGTATAAATGTGCTCCAACCTCTGGCCAGCTAGGTTACAAAGATGTTGCATCTGGAATCTGGGTCTAACTTCAGAAAGATGGCAGAAGCAGAGGTGGATGTGGAAAAAAAAAATAAACATTTTATAACACAAAAGTGTTTAAAAATGCATCATAACTAAGCTATGGATTTCAAACAGTTTTAATGCGATACAGACTAGAATGTTTACCCAAATAAAAAAGGCAACATCTCTAAAAAGAACGTTGGCCAGGGCTCAGGGCGAGCATTTCTCTCACACTTTGAAAGGTCCAGCTTGGATAAAGTGACGTTGGTCTGGACACTTCCTTGCAAGCTAGTGAGCTCTCAATACCTTGAGTAGCAGAGCACCAGGACAGAATCAGGATAGTGCCAAGTCTTTCCTGTAACCACAAACCTCTCTAAAAACCAAGCTACAAGGTGAACAGAAGGCATTTGTCTCTAAAGTTTAAGAGGAGAAACTACCAAAATAAAAGACAGAAACTTTGTCCCAAAAGCATTTTCCTTTGGGGAATGCAAGGCTGGGAGCTAAAGCATTGGAAATAATCAGCGGAGTAATGAGAACTTACAGATGAGAGCTGGGTAAGCAGCTGATGGGGCTACCTACCTAGCAGACACCATTCCCACATAATAATTTTTTATCTTTCCCACTAAAATGCATTTTCAGGATGTATTTCAGCTTTACTGAATTAAGCAACGGAAGAACTCAACCAAGCACTAAAATCATGGGGCTGATGGTGTCAACTACAGGAATGAGCCACCAGTTTGTTTTCTTTAAACCTCTTCACTTTCCTTTGTCCTTCCTAAAATAATAAAGGTTTGTGGTTTTAAACGTCATGTGATTCCCTCAGTCCAAGAATCCCTGTCAATTCCCACCCGACCCCCATGACCATTTTAGCTGCCTTGCAGGCTCTATGGATTCCTCAGCCTTGTCAAGCTCAGATTTTTGGCCTTGGGGCTAACAAGGGTCCAAGAGCTGCCAGAGACAATACAACGAACAGCTGCAGGAGTCACAGGGAGAATGTTCTTTGGCAATGAAACCAACATTTCTCTGTCTCTTGGCCCTTTATGGCTCCTACAAACTAGAGTCTTTCCAACGCCACTCTTTCTGAGGTTTTGTAGTTGTAAGAGCTGGCGGGATTAAAACCTTTGAGCTTAGAGAGTAAAGCTAATGAATTTAGGAGTCCCAAGTCCTTCCCTTCATTCTATGTCCGTTTCAGGCATCCATGCTGGGCAAGAGAAAAGCAAAGCTCTGGTGAGAAAGATTTGCTTAAGCTTCACACATTGTTCATTCATTCATGCGATCATGCATCCATCAAACATTTGTATGCAACTCCCATAACCTAAGGACTGTCTTAGGTACTTGAAATACAGTAATGAAGATGAATCCTGGAGTGTACATTTTCAACAGGTGTGTGCAGCAGACCACAAATGAACATATATAAGAAAACAGTGTAACAGCTATAAAGAAGTGAGCTTTGGAAAAAAAGAAAATGTAGAGCCGAGCAGGGGTTGAAAATGTAAAGAGGGGTAGTTTCCAATATTAAACAGTATGCATCCTTAAGAAGGTGAGCAAGGTTTGGAGGAGATATAAACTAGCCACTGGGGAGGAGGGGGTATAATAGCTCACCTGGATGGCCACATCCTAATCTCTGAAATCTGTGAATATGTTGTTACATGACAAGGGGAATTTAAATTGCAGAGAGAATTAAGGCTGCTAATCAAATCACTCCAAGATGGGAAGAATATTCTACATTACCCAGGTAGGGCCAATGTAAGAAGAGGAGTTGTTTTAATTGTAAGAGGAAGGTTAGAGAGTCAGTGTCAGAGTAACAGAGTGTGAGAAAGACTCAACTAGCTTTGAAGATGGGTGACAGCCACCAACCAAAGAGTGTGTGCAGCCTCAAAAAGCTGGAAAGACAAGGAAAACAGATTCTTCCCTACAGACTCCAAAGGAATGCAGTCCTGCCAACACCTTGATCAAAGTCCAGTGAGACCCGACTTCAGGGGGTTCTGACCTTCAAAACTGGAAAGTAATAAAATCACGTTGTTTTAAGTGCCAAGATAATGGTTATTTTTTAGAGATGTAATAGTAAACAAATACATCCCCATGGGAATATCCAGAAGAGGCACATTCCAGGCAGAGACCACCCAGAATGAAACTAGAAGAAGTGAGAGGGAGAGGAGTCAAAGAGGTAATAAGGCCAGACCATACAGGGTCTTGGAGGTAGGGAAAAGTTAGGTTTCTTTGACTCTCTTAGGGTCCCTGGCTGGGTCTGAAAATTAGACTAGCAAAGACGGATTAACAGGAGAAAAATATACAAATCTTATCAAACTTTTACATGTATGTGGGAGACTTCACAAGAAAATGAAGACCAAAAATAGTGACTAGAACAGGAAGCTTTTACACCTTTTAGATAGAGAATAAATTTGTGAAGAACTGACAAGAGAAGGGGGTTGGGGCTAGAGTATTAGGTGATGAAGTGACTGGGAAGAGAAGGGTTAGTTTAACAGGGTTGTGTGCACTAATTTCTCAGCCCCAAATTCCCTGTGTCTTATGATAAGAATGTCTTCCTTCTTCCCTGTATTATGTGGATACCTTTCACATATAGAGTTTTAGAATCTGTTTCAGGGGAAAAGGGGGGTGGTGGGCAGGGTGACCTTTCTGCTTCTGTTTTCTCAAACTCCTTCAACTCAAGATATTCAATATGCCAAGTTGTTGTATTTTAAGGTAGTATGTCTTAACCCCATCAGAGGCCACCATAAGATTTTCAGCAAAACAACAGCATGTGACTGTTGTAAAAATAAACACGTATGATTGTATGGGAGGACTCTGCAATTTTGGAAACAGGAAGACCTATCAAAAAACAATTGCCTTTAAAAAAAAAAAAAAAATTGCAGTAACCATGATATAGAAAGACGGACTCCATCCAGGGAGACACCAGAGAAGAGGATATACCCAGAAGAAAATACATTAGTAATGTGCTACTTTGATTACATCATTAAACTGTTTAAATCCATGATCAAGAAATAGGTTCTGATTCTACCTGCTCACAGGTTCACCAACCACCAATGCCATTTATTAAGACCTGGGCACTAAGAATGTAAGATGATTAAGCAAAGGAATGGCTTTCTATAGAAAGTTGTCTTAAGGGGTTAGCAGGAGGAAATTCAACACATGAAAACTGAGTTTATGAATATTAAATCAAGAGTTATTTATTTTATGCATGGATTCATTAGAGAGGAATTCAGTGATTCATTTAATACATTAAAAAAGAAAGTTTAAAAATGGGAGTAACTTGTGCTATGACCCACATCAGCAAACCAAGACTTAATTCCTAACTTAATGGCAGTTCCACCTATCCCAGGAATACAACCTTAAAACTAGTAAATGTGGAATTGTCTGGTCAGCATTAGTGAGGTAATCCACCTAATAGACGCCTTCTGTCCCCCAAAGAAAGATGAGGTAATCCCCTTTTCCCTTGTCCCTGCCCACTTCTGCTTATAAAAGATTCCCACCTTATTCACTCTTTGGAGTTCCTTTCTGTTTGTTAGATAGGATGTTGCCCAGTTCTGGAATTGCTGGATAAAGCCAGTAAGATCTTTGAAGTTTGTTCAGTTGAATTTTGTTTTTGTCTGTTTTGATTTGGTGGCAGTGACAAGATCCAAAGTGAACTTCTGATGACATCCAGTGACAATAAAAACACAGGAGTAGTACTTGCAGAACCCTTGAGTTCTGGGTCTTTCTCACCATTCCCAACGGCCATGGTTAAGTTCCTCTTACTTTTGAACACCACCCTCTGCCTGAAGGTCAGCTTGTGTTAGCAGATGGTTTCACCAGGAACCCAAGCCCTTTGCCCTTGGTTCAGTCCACAATTTCCCTTTTTGGAAACCCAGTCCAGTACACACTCCTCATTCTTAAGTCTGCTGGTTCAGTCTGTTCCCCAGTTCCAGGTTGGGAATTGCTGATGGTGTACACAGGGCCTTCTCTTGGCCAGTAACAGCTCTTGGTTACTGCCAATGTGTTAAGGTGCCCATTTGTCTTGTTTGTGTAGATAAAGGCTATTGTTAATGGGAATCTGGGTGGGGGGAAGGCCACAAAAATTGATGGGTACAGGTAAAGCACTTAAAAGCTGTCAGACCACTCAAAGACTTCTGCGTTAGGATAAGCTAGCTGATTAAGTAACAGGTTGAATTAATACTAGGGTCACATGCCAACCTTAAGAAAATTTCCATGCAATGATGTACACTGTAAAACATCACAAAATTCCCAACTCAGATGCACATCCCTTCCAGCTATCAGTTTGGCTCCAAGAGATCCACAGTCTTCGCTTAAAAAAAAAAAGTTTTAATAAAATAAAATTTTAAAAATTAAAAACTAAATAATAAAGAGGATCCTTAAATTCTAAAAAGTTACGCAAGTCATAATCCAGCATACCTGCTTATTTTAAGGTCTAAGAACTATGATGCCAGAAGCTGTAAATATCTACATAAATAACAAAATCTTACTAAAAATAACCCAGAATTAGAGAAGTTCATTGTGTTATGTCCTGAGAAGTTAGCTTGGTAATCATCAGATTAAGGGCCCCAAAATACTACAGGACAGAAATATGGGTTGCACCCCATTCGAGGCAGATATGGCTGGACAGAAATGTGAGTTGCACTCCACTTGTGGTTAAGGGTCCTACCAAACTGCTGCCAGGCCCATCAGGGAAATTACAGTGGCCATTATGAGAAATGTTCCAATTAGTAAAATCACTTAAGAGGTACACTAAGTAAGGGCTCCCAGATTAAGCAAACATAATGGGATACCTATTTTAACTGATATGCAGAAGCCTCCAAAAGGTTTCAAGATTCCAAAATAGCTTCATTGAAAGATTCGTTGTAAAAAGCTAATGACAAATTAAAGATGTAAGAGATGTCTAAAACAAAAGACTATAAGATGAATGCCAACTCCTACTGCTCTCTTCTATCCTTTATTCAAGCACTCATTCTAGTAATCCTGTCTAAATTGTCTTTCTACTCTAAAAAGGTTACAAGACCATGAAAAAAAAAAGAAAAGAAAAAAATTCTGCCAAGTTAATGGACAAACTTCAGGAAGATAACTCCTATCAAAACAACAACAACGAGGGGCGCCTGGGTAGCGCAGTCGTTAAAGCGTCTGCCTTCGGCTCAGGGCGTGATCCCGGCGTAACGGGATCGAGTCCCACATCGGGCTCCTCCGCTATGAGCCTGCTTCTTCCTCTCCCACTCCCCCTGCTTGTGTTCCCTCTCTCGCTGGCTGTCTCTGTCACATAAATAAATAAAATCTTTAAAAAAAAAAAAAAAAAAAAAAAAAAAACAACAACAACAACGAAAGAGGAAAAAATTAAAACTTAGACAAAATGAAAAATTCTTTTAAATGTCTTCTCCGCAATATTAGTAAAAAGCTTTTACCATTTGAGCAATAACTCAATTTATCTCACCTAAAAGAAAAGCAACTTAGATCCAACTTCTTTCATAACTAGTGAGTTTTGTATTATTATATCTAATAGCAGTAATTTTAAAATAGAAGCTATATGGTCTCTGTTTGCATCTATGTGTTTATGTGTATCTACATGTTATGTGTGTCTACGTACATTATACATGTGTGGTATTTTCTACCTCCAGACGGTATTGCCAAAAATTAATCTGTAAAAGAATTCTATGTAAGTGACTTTAAGAAAACAAAGTGCTGATATGAATTATAGTGTTCCTAAAATTCTCAGAAACCTAACAGAAACTAACCTGAATGCTTTTCCAGTTCATGTGGAGCTGGGAAAATATTCAGTATTAAAGCTAATTTATTTATTTATTTATTTTAATTTTTTTTTTTTTAAAGATTTTATTTATTTATTTGACAGAGATAGAGACAGCCAGTGAGAGAGGGAACACAAGCAGAGGGAGTGGGAGAGGAAGAAGCAGGCTCATAGAGGATGAGCCTGATGTGGGGCTCGATCCCATAACGCCGGGATCACGCCCTGAGCCAAAGGCAGACGCTTAACCACTGTGCCACCCAGGCGCCCCTAAAGATTTTATTTATTTATTCGACAGAGAGAGCAACAGCCAGCGAGAGGGAACACAGGCAGGGGGAGTGGAAGAGGAAGAAGCAGGCTCCCAGTGGAGGAGCCTGATGTGGGGCTCGATCCCAGGACTCTGGGATCACACCCTGAGCTGAAGGCAGACGCTTACCGACTGAGCCATCCAGGCGCTCCTAAAGCTAATTTAATTTTGTAGATTTAATTAAAATAAACATATCTTTAGAGTTATCAACACTGAATATAATGCAGATATACAACTTTTATTCTACCTGGATTTATTAGTCAAATAAGTTCATGTTTTCTGTTACAAAACTTGTCAGCAAGAAAAATAACTTGGTATGATGAAATTTTCATAAGTAATCCAAGCATAATTGCTGAGAACAAGTAAATTAAAGAGATATATGCAAAATAAAGGGTTTTTAGGTAAATTTTTTAATAGTCTCCCCAAATCTTCTTGGTAACCTGAAATCTTACAGTTTTGCTAAGTTAAATTAAATGATGAATAGTCATTAAATTTCAAAATCATTTCCAAATATGATAAAACACAAGAACATTAATTGCTAAAAATAGGCTTATCCACTTTTGGCCTCCTTTACAGAGGAACTAGAGATATTTTGGGCCTATTAGTAAACACGTTTTGTGCCATGCTGAGAAATTTACTATGAGAAACATATGTTTCCAAAAATTATAAAAAGTATGTATAAATTTGCAAAGCCACAGAATGCTAATGCTAAAAGACAATTAACAGTTGTGTACTTCTTTCTTTTTACTAGAAATTAAGGTTTTTAAGCATTAAGAATTCTAACATACAAAATTAAAATGACTAGAAATAATAAGAGAAACAACTATGTATTCAAGGAAAGTAGAATATAGGTTTTGTACGTTTGTTCTGACTAGAAAAGACATGAGGTTTGAAGATGCGTTTCTGTTAAGGGAAAATGAAATATATTTTCCCAAAGTAAAATTGGTTATTTCATAATAGAAAAGGGGAAAATAAAGGACAAATTAAATAGAAAGTAGGGAAGAGAGAAAAAGAACCTTACCTTGTTTGGATCAGTTGGTTAAAAGTAAATCAATTTATTATAAGGGTTATAAAAGTAAGCTTTAAAATCAGTAGTGTACTTATGTCAAATTAGCCCTCAATTTTCCTTCATCTGCTAAAAGGACGAAGTTTTCTTGGGACTACTAGTCTGCTCCTGATAAGCAATTGTGATAGGTTTTTATCTTGTAAGCATTCTCCCTGGAAAACAAAGATTTTGTGTCTTGTCAAAATAATTCCCTGTGTTTCATGTCATTTTTATCAGGTCTTTATTTTTGAAATCTCAGTCTTCCATATTAAAAGAGCTGTTTTATTGGGGGGGGGGGGGGTTCTTTCTTTCTTTTTTTTTTTTTTAACTATTTAACTTTCTGATTTTGTATTCAAATCTTTAATCATCACTATGGTTAAATGGATAAGTAAGTATTGTTTCAAAGTGACTATGATCCTACTTGACCAAGCATTTTAAAACCTTTTTGATAGGGGCGCATATAGGGCGCGGTCTTGGAGATCTGGGATTGAGCCCCACATCAGGCTCCTCTGCTGGAAGCCTGCTTCTTCCTCTCCCACTCCCCCTGCTTGTGTTCCCTCTCTCGCAGGCTGTCTCTATTTCTTCCAAATAAATAAATAAAATCTTTAAAAAGAAAATAAAACCTTTTTGATAGTTTTGATAAACTTCACAAAATCAAATTCTAAATGATGTCTTTCTGACCTCAAACTAACTCGGGATTTTTAGGAGGGTCCCAGAAACATCTCAAAAGATATGGCTTCTCTCCTTATAAAAAGGGAAATGTTAAATTAGACTCGTGATAAAATTACACGGGAAGGAAGCACTGTCAAGAATACCAAGCTTTGTTATGTTGTATTTGTATAGATATACGTTAGAAGAACTCCAGAAATTATATGAAACCACAAGAAATCTGATATATCCTAGTAAAATGTTATCAGTCATAATTCCAATTATTATCTTAAGATATCGTATATTACAAAAATAACCAAATTTCCTTGTCAATTCCATTATGATGAACACTCATCAGATCTTTTAAACATGAAATCATTTTTAAGCCTTTTGTCCTTTGTGGAGTTACTGTTTTACTCTGATGCCTTTGCAAAAGGGTTCCTGTAAAAGTGCTTCATCTTTAAGGAGATTCATGGAAAGCACTATGACAAGTACAAGTTTCTGTTAACAGTAAGATCATAAAACTGAACTGGGTAAAAATCACCAGAACTAATGGGAAAACTGGATTTAAGCAGAACAAGTATTAATAGAGAAGAACTATAAACTTTAGGACTTTTCGTTTGAAAACACTGCTGTTCCTCATATTTTGATTTCATAGATTTAAGAAAACCTTTTTTCTTAAACTATTTATGACTTATAGCAATTTGGTAAAGCATACCATTGTAAACAAGGAGGAAATATTTACTTTTTCTCCCTACCAAATCCCTCCAAAATTCAGAAACTCTTGAGTATTCTTTTCATGGCAATATAGATATTTACATAAATTTAGTAAGAACCAGTTCTCCTTGCACCAGGACACAACAGGAAACACTAACCAAATTACCAAAGCTTTGGGTGGAATGGTACTATAGGAGGTAAGATGTGCTAAGGAGTCCTTAGCTTGGCTTCCTGGTCTCCAGGTTTTTCAGAGTTCGATGTATGATTCCTTATGAAAAGTTCCAGCAAAGGTATCTTAAAAAGAGCATATTTGGTCATCCAACCACTCTTCTTGCTGCACTTACGTCAAGCCAAGTTTAACACAAACAAATGAGTTTTATTGTGATTACCTTTGGGGGAAAAAAAACTGGGGTAACTACAGAGAAAATCTGTTTACACCTTTGTTGATATTAAATTCTAATCCCATTGTCTTTGAGTTTACATACCTGTAGACTGGACTGGGTCCTAAATTATTCTAGTTTCCTAAAATATTTGGCTATGACTCTCCAAACCAATGTTTCAAATTTTCTCCCACCTTTCTGATTTGGAATCACTAAGAACAGAGACTGCCCCTAAAATCTCCTTGAAAGAACTATACCAGGTCCTCCTCAATACCCAGATAGCAGCCAAACTTCAGGAACTAAAACCTCAGGCGCACATTTCACATCTAAAGAAGGCTTCGCCTGACATCTGTGATCCTGTACAAACACTGGGGTCCTTCAAATTGCCAAGGAAGAGAAGTAGCTGACATCAATGCAGACTGCTTCCTCCCAAGACACTGAATCAAGACTTCACACTTTAAACATGAACCCTTTTATCTTCTCTTTCTTTCTTCACCATAGCATTGGGCTGGAAAGATAACACCATCATCTATATGTTCCAGGCCACTGCTAAGAGGGGTAACCTCTCTGAATACTGGATTTATCATCAAAAACGCCAATCTGCCCATGGTTCTGGATGGAGACACACAATCCACCCCCCCCATGCCGGGTCTATTTCCCAGTCTCTGGTTAACAACTCCAAACCCAGACAAACTTGGATCCAGGCTCTGTATGAAGAAAGGGACATAAGGCAAAGCTATCAGAATAAACCCACCTATGTGGTCTGCAGACTCTAAAATTTACATGCCTCCATGACTGTCACTTTTCCTATCTCAGGCCACAGACTCAAACGGAAATTATCAGGAGGCATTCATGATTCAAAATTAGCTTCCATTGGCAGATCAACGCTCTCCTGGCTGGAAGTAAATGAAAATGAGGATATGGTCAGGGCCCTTTCCTTAACTCTTCAAAGTACTGCAGAATCTGCTGTTAAAACAGTAAGTTCCCAACAATTAGACTCTCTGGTCAAAGACGTTCTTGATACTAAGACAGCCTTTAACTATCTTTTAGCTCAGCAAGGAGATGTCTGTGCTGTGGCCAAAACCACCTACTAACCTTGGATTAACACTTCTTGGGAAGTTGAAACTCAGTGACTAAGATCATCATAAGAGTTCCTTGACTTAGAAAGGTGAATCCTTCAATGGGGTCTCTTTCTTTGATTTACTTGAGTTTGATTGCTTTGGGTCTTGGAGACCATGGCTCCAAAGTATACTCCAAACATGGGAATTATCCTGCTTATAATAATCACAGTTAGCCTCCCTAACATGCTATATTTTCTGAAAAGCTATAAATGCATGTCCACAGCTGCTAAGCATCAAGCAAACGATCTCCCTAAGACTGGACTGTCAAAAAAAGTAACCAAGAGAATGACTTAAAAATTGTGAACCTGAAATAATGATCTGTAACATCACAGAGACTAAGAAAAAATCCTATCATGGCCTATGAATACCACACAGAGGATCAACAAAAACTTAAGAGAACTTCAGAGCAGTAGCTTGGAGTGGTGATAATGCCTTAAATTTTATCACATCTTTCAGTGAGTCTCAACTGAGACTCTGATCAAAGGGGAGGCACTGTTAAAAGATAAAAAAACAGGTCCAAAATGGAGTTACTTGTGCTAAGCTCCACATAAGCAAACCAAGACTTAATATCTAACCTAATTACAGTTTCAACTCGTCCTGGGTATGTAACCTTCACCTAGTAAATCTGGAATTTCCTGGTCAACACTAGTGAGGTAATTAGCCTAATCTACCCAGTCTGTCCCCCCAAAAAAGATGGGGTAATCCACTCTTTCCTTATCACTGTCCCCTTCTGCCTATAAGTCTCCCATTTTGTTCAGTTCTTCGGAGCTCCTTTCTATCTGCTAGACAGGATGCTGCCCAATTCATAAATCACTGAATAAAGCAAAGAAAGTCTTTAAAGTTTACTTTGTTGATTTTTTTTTTTTTGCAAACAGTAAATGTAAAATTTTTTAAAATCAGAGTAACGTAAAAGATGAAACTACTAAGCTGTCAGTATATCAGGAATTGATTCATAACCTTTGAGAACCTGCTTGAAGTTGTCAGAATTCAAAATAAGAAAATATCTCAATGTTCCTCCCAAAAGTTAAAAAAAAAAAAAATACATGAAAGTAATGAGAATAAATTACATTTTGTGCAATCAAGTAAGTTTTTCAATCTATATTCTTCAAAAGAGCCATTTATACACCTCCAAAACAGTGAAAGTTGAGCCAGGGGTTAACTCAATCCTGGTTATAAACTGGAATACACTACCTTCTAGTGATGAATCATTCCAACCTCATTCTTTCATTCTAACCTCAGTAGGCCTAATTAATTTCCAATGCCATTATTTGGCTATAACCTAAAAAGAGATATGAGCATAATAAGAATAAAATCAACTACTCCCACAGTTTTGTAGCAGAGTTCTTGTTTGGTATAGGCAGATAAATTTGAATTGCTAAATTAAGACAGTTAACATAGTAATCAACATAGAAATTGGATTAACTTCACATTCTTCCACTAAAGTCACAGCTAAAGGGAACCCCCTCAGGGTAGTAACAAATTGTGAAAGGCTGATTGGAAATCCTCAAATTAATCCCAGTAGTTGAGGGTTTTCATTAGGCAGGTTAAAAACAGCTCCACTGTAGGATACAGACACTGAAATACAGTCATATTCAAGCTCCAAAAGAAAAACTATGCCTAGTCTTAAATGGACTATAAGACAAGGAAGGTTTATGGTCACAAACATTTTTATCTCACAAGTGTTATAAAGGACCACAATACTCCATCTGGCCACTAAGGTTAGCACTTTACTCTTCACTGTTATTTAACAAGACTTTTAGGACAGAAAGCCAAAAAATGTAGTTAGTGTTTAACCCCTTGTGGCTAATACCAAAATATCAACAAAACAAAGTGTATTTCCTTAATAATGTTGGGAGGCTACAAGTACTTCTAACTTCAGAGAAACTGAAAACAAAGAGCGGCTACCTTTGGACATAGAAAATCTTATCATTTTTTGTTAGCGTGCCGTGGAGACTGGAACAATGGGCTCTCACCCTGCCCACTGTAGGACTGTAGGAGTGTAAACTTTGATCAATACGTGAGGCCAAGCTTCCTTCCTCTCTGAAATGTAGATCATCTCACTGGTATTTGCCTATGAAATGTATTTTTCTTTTCAGCTGATGTTTAAAGTACTGACATTCCCAAGAGACGTATACTTTTGATTCAGAAACATGACTATGAATTATTTAGTATGGAAAGTTGGAGCATCTTAAAAAACAAGACTCACACTAAGAAAGATACTTTATTTCCTTTGGTCCACCTCTTCCCCTTCCTCCCTAAAAGACAGCTTTCTTTAAAAGCTACATCCCAGCTGGAAAAAAACAAAAACACAAACATACAAACCCAAACAAAACAAAACAAAACAAAACAAAACCACCTAGGTACATCTGTGGCTAGTTATCGTAATTAAACTCCTAGTTATTTGCAACATTTCATGAGAGGATAGAAACGGGAAGGGGGCGGGGAGGGCAAGAACTGACATTCAGTTAATTGCCAAGGAAATTTCTGGTTAATCTCCTGCCTAATGTGTGTAAGAGCTAATGCTTTAAAAAACAAACAAACAAACAAACAAAAGTAAGGGAGGGAGGAGGGAAAAGGAAAAGAAAAAAAAGAAAATTAATACTACACACTACAGATCAGGTAAGGCCTCTTTCTTAACCTCAGACCTTGTCCGCTTATTATATCCATAGAGGGAACATACACCCAATAACCTAACAAGGAAAGGAGTTCCCTGTCAGTGACACGTCAGCTTTAAGATTTCCCTTTTGCAAGTTATCTTACTATCACCAAAATAAAGCACATTTTAAATAAAATGCTTAAGGATTTCTAAAAGTACAGGGGGGGCAAGTCCCCCCACTGCATAAATGAACAATGAGGGAGGTGTGTGAGCATATAAGTGCATACAGAACCTATTTATGTATTTACATATATATTTCCAAGAGTTAACGAGAAGCAATATTGATCTCCTATAAGCTGAAGTATTGAAAGGAGGTGCATATGATACCACAGGCTACATTTTAAAATAGGAAAATTCTTAAGACTCAAACCACAAAGACAGCTAGCCTTTAAATTATTTCCACTCTAGTAAGGTTGGGAGGGGTTATAAGGGTCTGTTGTCTTTAAAAGGTTTAATTATATACATATTATTTAGTCACAGAGTATGTCAAAGCACTTCACAAATTCTGAGGTGCCAAGTGACTACTAAGGGCTAGTATCATTATTGTTAGACAAAGGAAGATGCCTCTTTTAAAATGTTACCATAGAGAATTCGCTTATCCATCTCTTAGGCTAAGGTTTAGGCTCCCCTGCCTCCCCCCATGTCTATGGACAACATGGGTACAGTTTTGTTGGGGGCTTCTTAACATGAAAAGAGAACACTGTGGACAGAAAGTGCAATATGCAGACTTTGCCCAACCACGACTGTCAGCTCCTGTGCAGGGCCTCTGAAGCAGATGCTGTGTTAAACTACATTTAGCACACAGCCACAAATGGTGACTAAGGAGGATAAGAATTTTTACTTGACTTGCTGCAATTTTTAACCCCAGACCTCTAAGGACTACATTTGAACATACAGAGTGCCAACAGCCTAAATGTTTCGCGTCCAAGTTACAGCCTTGTCTATTTTAATTTACCTTACTTTTAAAAGTGTACACGCACACACACACGCACGCGCGTGTGCACATGCCTTCCATCCTCCCCAACTCCGTCTTCTCATGCTCAGCTGCTCAGCCTCTTGGAATTTTAATATTTAAAATTAGAAACTGCTACCTCACTGTTCCCTTGGCTAAGAACTCTAAGGATGACACAAGCATCTTCCACTTCCACACAGGAGAGACTGGGCATGCAGAAGTCTCAGCCATGAATGTACTCTAGAGTCTAGACAGAAAATGTGTACACTGAGGTGGGTCACATGGTGCCAAGTTCCTACAATCCACAGATCAAGGAAATGATCCACACACATCCACACACAACTGTACTGTATCCTACCATCTTCCTACCGTCACAATTTTCAAAATGACCTGAATCTGAACACTCTTTTTCTAAGCCTGCCCTAACTTTGATTTTAAGACAATATTTAATTTAAAAAATAATAATAAAATTAACTAAGGCATCCTCCTAAACTCTCCACAGGATTTGGGTATCTTTTCCTACAGGAAAGAAGTTCAGATTATCCAAGTGCCTCTTGTAGTAGAATTTAATAAATCCTACTACCAACAGAAGGTAGGAAAAAGTAGGAAAGGAAAAGAAAGTAACCATTTATTGATTCCTTATTCCAGGCAAGACCTCAAGCTAGATATTTTACAAACAAAATCCCACTTTATCTTCTTGTACACTATGAGCTATAGACATTATGTTTAATTTACAAATGAAGATTTCGAAACTTCAGGAGTCCATACAGCTATTAAGTAAAGAAACTGGGATTTGAAAGCAGTGCTGAGACTCCGTCTGAAGACTCCTAACTGAGGTCTTCTGCTTCTAGGCTTACCCCTTCTCCAATCCATCCTCCATTCCACAGCTACAGTGGTCTACCTAAAAGGGTCAGCATCCCATAACCATTTCTCTTTTCCAGGTCTTCAGTGACTCCCCACTGCCTACAAAGCAAATCTCAGCTCGGCAGTGAGACACCCAACCTAACCTGGTTCCCACCGAGCTCTCCATGGCATGCCTACCACTCCACCTCACACACAGGAGGCTCCAGCAAACTCCGGGCAGTTGCTCCCATGCCCAGGCTGCTTCCCACAGCCTCATTACCTTTCTCCTGGTAATGGAAATATCGTCAGCACACAAAAAGGAGGCACAAAGTCTCCAGGAAGCCTTCTGTAAACCGCTGAGTTGGGCCAAATACTCCTGTGTGCTTCTATTAGCCCATATACTCACCTTTACCTCCTCGGCAATAAATGTGAACAGAGATCCATAAAAAGACAGAACATCAATGTCATCAAGTGCAATTCAAGATGATGAGTTAAAAAAAAAAAATCCCATGAATTTATGGGAATTTTCATGTGGTTTTACATTCCCTGCCAAGCAGAAACTTTCCAATGCTACTCTATATACCTTGAGGAGCCAGTTAAGGTCACCGCGGACTGTTAATAAAGAGGAAGGTAGACTTGCAGTAAGCTGTCATGGTCCACCACCAACACACACATACATATCCCTTTCCAGATACACCTACTAGTTCTTATAAGCTAAAACTTCAAGTTGAATCTGCATTTTTTTTTTTTAATTCGAAGTACAAGCCTTTGTTAGAACAACCAAAGCCTCAGGGAGTAAGAGATAGGGGGAAAGACAGGGATTGTGAGCACATTACAGTTTAAAATAAGCTAGCCTTACCACTATTGTGAAAAACCAAGAGCATACCACAAGATAATACCTCTCTCCCCCAGCCCAGCCAAGGTCTGGTATACAGAATAGTATCAGGGAGAGAAGTAAACACCCAGAGCCAGAAAAGCAACATCCCTGATTTACAGGGCATGACAAGCACACTGTGCTAGACGCTGGAAAACAAGGTGCACAAATCCTACTCATATCCCACCCCTCATGGAGCTTCTCCAAAACACACCTGCACCCAGAGGAGTCAAAGACTTGCAAATCAGTCTTTAAGAATCCACAGCCAGGAATAACAGTCTCTCTGAATGACCTATGCTAAACACTGTGCTAAGAAAAAGCTACAAGGGCAAAGTCATTGCCATGGAAACTACCACCTCTAACTTAAACACCTGAACTTAGACACATATTTGAGCAAAAATGAAGCATTTTCCTTACTAATGTTTAAAATGCTAGAGAGTAATAGGAGATTGTGCACAGCTATCTCATTTAAACATTAAACTGTATTTCTGCCTCATTATGAAAATTTAAAATTACAAAGAAACACAAGCTGAAGTTTTTCTGCTTTAGGATTGCTAAGAGCTTCTTCATACTCATTTCTTGCTATAACTTTTTCCCATACAAAAGAGCAAGTTTCTTTAAGAGAACTTTCTCAGCAGACTTTTACATATAAATTACTGTTAGCAAGACTTGCAGAAAAGTACCTACCTACTATGTAACAGGCAGTATGCTAGTCCAGATCAGCCTACAAGGAAAGAAAGTTTTACTATCATTTACTACTTTAATCTCAGATGAACTTGAAAAAAAAAAAAAAAAGGGTGAAGGGAATCCTCAAGCCATTCTTGAGGCCATGACCCCAAATTTTTTACTCTTTTTCTGGAAGAAAAAAAAAAAAAAGGCAGAGATCTACACAAGTACACTCTTTCTTAGACATATTTTAGAGTACCTTAACTTGATTTTGACTGCCAGTCTCTGGTTGAGAATCATCATTACATGGGAAGTGGAACGGTTCAGAAATATAATTTTACTATATACCCTTAGCCCCACCCAAGCATGCTTTTTAAAACCATCTTATGTTGGGCTAAAGCCCAGGATTCACAACAAATGCTTGGGGACTGCAGTCCTTGGAACTAAGCTGAGGAATCAGGATACTATTTTCATTTTCTATTTCAAGAAGACGGAAAGCAAGAAGCGGGAAGGGAATCATCGAGGTAGAAGCAGAAGTAGTAAATTAAGACTGGAGAAAATCTTACATCGCATTAGAACACTCATTAGAACAAATTTCACTGCCATCAGGCCAAGACAGAACAATTACTATGCATCACTGGCCAAGACACAGTGGTATTTGGCTAAAGTAACTTCTTGTCCTAAACTGAAAAAAACCCGTATTTTGACTTGCTGAAACTAAAGACAGTTGGCTTCCTATATTAAGAACTGACCAAAATGCAGCACACAAATAAATCCTCTTATTTATCCATCAACGTTGCCTGCACATTAATCAAGACCTACTCAACATGGCTAACAGAAATAGCAGCAGCCAGGTGACCACTTTTGACGTCCTTCGTGGTATGAAGCTCATCATATACCTAAAGGCATGGTGAACAAGACCCAACGGTGCCTCTGACCAGAATGGAAGAAAAGCTGGACCACGGAGGAGCTGAAAGGTGTAAGAATAGAGGGAGTCAAAGTCTTCCTGACTCAAGTATTATGCACTCGCATACATGCCCACAGTTAATAAAACCAAAAATAAAGTGCAAAGACAACAATGGACTTTGTTTAAATAATTCATGCACAAAGTGGAAAAGGGGTTGCAGGATCACACCTGAAAGGAAGAATAAGGAAAGGTGCCAAAAAATAGTCATGAGTAAAAATAGTCATGAGTAACTACATATGATCACGCACATGCCTCTTGGAGGAAAACCAAGAGATAGATGGGAAAAGCTGTTAGGCAATGATGCTCCTTAATATCTGCAGCCTAAAGTCACAACTGGAAACCAGAGGGCAGATTTAGTCTGCAAACATGTTATTTGGTTTATCTAATGTCTTTTTTTAAAATTAGTAATGTCTAACACTAAAACTTTACCAATTTAGCTATTTCACAGTTAAAAAAAAAAAAAAAGAAAAAAATCCTAGCTTCTCTTAAAAGAGAGACAGAGATTGGCAACAGAGGCCACATTCCCAAAGAGCTATTAGCCAACAGGCTGCCCTTTTAAAAGGAGCATGTTCTCTGCAGTTCCCCCAACACCAGCTTTACTCCTTTGCCTGGTTTCTGCAAAGGCTGGACCTCAAGTAAAACAACATCATAGCCTGAAGGTCAAACACGCTGAAGGGTGCACAGCTTTTCTACAGCGGTAGTAGAGAGGTTCAGGAAGACCAGAGTATTGGCACGCGGGTGGGGGAACAGAAACGACGAGATCCCTAGTGCAAAATGCTTGCCAATTTCACTGTAGATATGGCACAGAGGTACAGAGTGGGGTGAATTAACTAATTTTGGCATATCATGTTTATCTAAACACAGACTCTTCCATTTCAAACCTAATTGCCTATGAAATGAGCATAACATAGAATGAAACATAGCAAAGGAATGAGGATAACAAAGAATAAGGCAAAAACAAAAACAAAAACCATCATGACTGTGTTACTATACATCCCAATGTCTACCACATACATGCAAGACACTCTAAAATGAGATCCATTTTGGCATGTTACACTACTGTACATTGGGACTAACTAGAAAGCCACCTTGTCCACAAATAATAATAGTAATAATAATAATAATAATAATCATATCCTCTCCCTTCTGCAAGCTAAGGAGAAAGTTAATTCAGACCTAAATAAATATCTTAATACCAGAAAGAAGGAAAGAGAGGCACACTGAGTGCTTTATATTGGGAGTAGGAGGGAGCAAACACACAAAAATATAAAAATCACCTTCATTATACCAGAAGCCTTTGAATTAATATAAACAAATGTGAAGGTCGAACTCTCTAAAAACTATCAATGGCATACCACAAATTGTATTTTCGAGGTAGAACAGAAGGTAAGTAGGGACAGAAAAGAAGTATAAAGAAAAGGTCTTCCTTGTGGCCCTCAGCTTACCCAAATAACACTGCTGAAAAAACCTTCTTCGAACCAGGAGAACAGTCAGGCCATGGGACAGAGGAGATCCCTGAGCCTGCAGAAAGTCTCTGAGAGCAAGGAGAGTAGAAAGCCTGAAGACTGGCCACTTTACTGCAGGGTGAGCATGCAAATCGGGAGGTGGCTGATGGCATGAACCACTAGAGGGTGAGCTGAACGCATTCTTCCATGGCCCTGAACTCGCTATTTTGTTTCTGGTGTAAGTTTTCAAAGCACTGCAAAAACTCCCTAGGTCCATTTGGCAATATCAAAGCAATTACAATTTGGTTAAAATCCTGAGGTAATTAACTCACCATTCTTTCCAATTCTCTAGAAATAGAGGTCTAAACAAAGAGTAAGGGACACCAACCCAATGATAGAATAATGGTATCCCAAGAACCTCCCTCCTGAACTGAGAAATCTTTGAGCATTGTAAGTTTCAGTAATTCCAGACAAAGACCAGGAGAAAACTATACTTTTCACCTCTTCTTGTTAACTAAAAGCCACAGCTAAAAATAAAAAGCCAGAGGAACTCCAAAATTGAGGGTTTTATAAGGCACATTAAATTATTCTCTATCAACTGCAAATCTTTAAGGTTGCAGACTATTACTTTAATGCTATTGATTTTTCCCCCCCAGAATCAATGGTAGTTTTCCTTAAAAAAAAAAAAAATCCTCATGGGACGCCTGGGTGGTGCAGTCGTTAAGCGTCTGCCTTTGGCTCAGGGCGTGATCCCAGCGTTCTGGGATCGAGCCCCACATCAGGCTCCTCTGCTAGGGGCCTGCTTCTTCCTCTCCCATTCCCCCTGCTGGTGTTCCCCCTCTCGCTGGCTGTCTCTGTCAAATAAATAAATAAAATCTTTAAAAAAAAAAAAATCCTCATGAACTTCAGTCTAAACTCTATTGTGAGGGAAGGAGTTGTGAGTCCCTAAATGGGCAGAGTATACTGCCTATTTTGCAGGTGGAATTTAGGTCGATTTTCTTCTCTGAGGGCTGTATTACCAAACATGAACTGCAAACAGACCAATATTTGGCATTAAACAGCAGTAGTGCATTAAAATAATTATTTTATATTTGTTTACTAATCTCGTATATGAGTTTCCAAAACAAAGTGGTCCAAAAACAGAGACCTTACTGAACTTGGAATCTGAAATTCTCATTTAAGTATAAACACTGCCAAGTATTTAGTTCTCCCCTTGACACCTAATTGTTATTAACCCTCACGATAGGTTTTTCAGCCTAATAAACTTGGGCAAACGGCTTTCCACATACTAAATTCCTCCAATTTTACAACAGTTCTAAGTACTGAGTATTACGGGTCTTTGTATAATCACTATCTCGTGGTATTTTTGGTCAATGTACTATGACCTTGTAAGAGTTACACTCTAGAATACATGAATATCAGATAAGAGGTATGGTACACCCCTTAGCTCATATCGTTAATTATGTTGGCCCACACCAAGATTCTTATATTTTTTTTTAATATTTACGTATTTGGGGGGTAGGGGCAGAGGGAGAGAATATCTAAGCAGACTCCCACTGAGCAGGGAGCCTGACGTGCTTGATCCCACACAACCCATTAGATCAGGATCTGAGCCAAAACCAAGAGTTGGATGCCTAAGCAACTGAGCCACCAAGGTGCCCCTTATTATATTCTTAATTAAGGACCAAGGTTAAAGAAATAAATGCACTGGATCCGTCTAAAATCAAATCAAAATTATCATGTAGAATATACAGCGGGTTCCAAGTATAGCTACGATTTCCCGTTTCCAAAATATCAGAATAAAATGCATCCATCTATATTAAAATGAAGGCTTCAGTTCAATTCTTCAGAAGAGTTAAGAGATGGCCAGGTAAATCAAGGTCAAGGAAAGAAAAGTCTCAGTACTACACTGCATGTGGCGGAGATATGATGGAGTTTACACTTCACATCAACCAAAGTCAGGGCTGCGCAGTGACCTCGAGGACAACTATCTCCTCGGGTGCTCCTCTTATAGACAGGATGAGAGGATATGGAAACAGGAGAATAAAAGGAAAAGCCTACATGAAGTAAAGAAGTTGGATACCACTCCTAATTATTCTTAGTTTTATTGATCTTCGACATATTTTAACCTCAGTAACTTCCCTTATCTATGAAATATAGATTTTTCCCACTCTGCCTATTAAAAACAGGGCTTTTATAAGAAGCTAAACAATAGGTAAAAGAATGGCTTATGAAAATACTAAGACACTAACCTTGAGAACAGTTTTCTGCTCCCACTTTCTTCTACCAGCACATTTCTAATTTATGCTAAGGTCAAGCTGTCACAATCAGTATAACTTAGAAAATTCAAATTAACAAAGATAAACATACACTCCTGCATATGGCCAAGGCTGGCTGTGCTTTCCTCACTCACTCACTCAAAAAAACAAACAAAAAAAGGTAGTTTTCTATCTTAAACTTACCTGTAAGCAGACCAATAACTCTTATATACCACATTCCAAGTACCAAATATTTAAACCACCACAGCAGACAGAATACACTATTTGAGTAGTCTGTATAACATAAAAAAGTTTAAGCAGATACTGACTCAGGTGCCAATTTAAGAACCACACACTACAGATACCCTGCGATAAATCATAATTAAAGTACACAGTAGGCATCTGCTTACAGCCTAGCACAGGGTTTAACACAAGGTCCTAACATGGTCAACAAATTGACAGTAGCCTGAAATTAATATTAAATGCTTAGCATTCTTGAAAACATAAAAGAGATTAGGCCATTTTGAGAAGCTAGATGTATGAACTAAAATTAAGCCTAATGATGATTAGTATGTACCACACCACACCAAGAAAACCACCTTATACAGCCCATACTTCCTGGTATAGTCTGCTGATCAAACAATCCTACATGAATTTACTGATAAAGAAACTACTTACAATCCTACCAAACAGCTTGGATACAAGGGAAAGGCATAAATGAAGGTAGAAACCCAAAACTCCAAAGGTGAAGGTGGCAGGCGAGGGCCAGGGTGGGGGACTAGGAGGAAGAGCAGGGAGGATACCAAATGTCCTTGATAGTCTTGTGCCTATCATAACAGCCCTTTACTTCCCTCCTAGCTTTTTTTTTTTTTTTTTTAAGATTTTATTTATTTGAAGGAGAGGGAGTGAGGGAGAGAGAGAGCATAAGCAAACGGAGGGGGAGAAGCAGACGCCCCTACTGAGCAGGGAGCGGGATGCGGGCCTCAATCCCAGAACTCCGGGATCCTGCCCTGAGCTGAAGGCAGTTGCTTGACCAACTGAGCCACCCAGGCGCCCCTTCCCTCCTAGCTTCTCATCAGGCCCTCATCCTATCTCCCAATTTGAGAGGTCAGCTGGGTCCTCAAATATCCTAAGATACTAAATATTTGCCTGGAGAGAGAGAGAGAGAGCCTATCACATTTTTTAATGCATCCAACAAACTCATACCTCAAAAGGGCAGGAAATATCTGGAATTTTGTTCCACTACTTGTAAAAGGTATTCTCTGGAGCATGGAATCAACCCTATCACAGATGATCCACTTGGGCAGAATTATCCCTACCTCATCTGTTAAAACTTTACTGCTCAAATAAAAATAGCCTAAGTGAACATAAATGCTCAAAGCACGGAAGACAGTAAGATCTCAGCTTACAATCCAGAGTTACTTCCATGAAGTGACCGCAAGCAAAATTAAGTAAGATACACGGAAGAAACACACATAACTTCAGACAGCGTGACAACCTGAACAACTCAGGACAACTACAAAGGGGCCATGCACCAACCTGAAAACAAGGAGATTACTGAAAAAAAGGCATAAGAGATCCTTTGAGATGGAGCTTTCCAAAAAGGCTTAAATCACAACTAAAAGGACACAGAAAAAAATAGATGTGTCTCAAGCATCAACACATTTGAAGGACAAAGACATTCGCATTCATTCTAATATGCAAATCCTATAACATTCAGGGCACTGTGCTGGATACTCAAGATGACTCAGTTAAGGAGTTCCCATTTAGTGTCTAGCAAAGAACAGAACGCATGCAGAACCACAGCACAGGACACAATCTGGTAAGTGTGAGAAGGAGGGGTTATATCTGGATGACAGAAAAAAAATCAGAAAGGTTTAAAGAACAGAAAGGACATATGGACCAGAGGCTATCCATTGTCATATGTTCAATCACGGGATAAGACACATGGATTCAACCACTTAATAAATGTCTGCCACAAGAGTCCACAAAACAGGCACTCAGAGAAGGGAACTTAGAGATCGAAAGATATAAAAGAAGCAAAAGGATGAAATTATTATTAAAAATGGCAATGCATGCCATGAAAAGAAAATAAGAATCTATGGGTGTAAAATAGGAAAGGTGATCAGAAAAGTGCTCTCTAGAGAAGTGACATTCAAACTGAGACCTAGAGATAAGAAACACATTAGGTATATGTTAACACTTGGTCTTTCAAAGGAGAGGATGGTGCCATGCAACATGCAGGGTGCTCAGGGTAGAGGGGGAATTGGGATGGTGAATAAGACATAACCTGTGTCCTGAGGAATCTCATCCTAGGGTAACAGTCACATGCAGAATGTGGAAGCCCTGTCAGCGGAACTGTACCGTTAGGGAACCTTAAGGACCTGGAGAGAACTTGAAACCCATCCAGCTCAACCATTCCTTTTTTCAAATGAAGGATATGAAGGCCAAAGATTGGTTCAGGGCCGCTGAACTAAGTAGGGGCTGCAGTGGGGCACCAGCCTATTAATTCTCATTATTCCACACTGCCCATTAGATTTTTAATCAGAAAATTCATTTGGGAAACCAGAGTTCAACAGATCAAAAATGTTTAAGGAACACTTAACATCTGTAGGGAAAATAAGCAGACTTGGGCCTAAGTGTCAAGCACTTCACCAGGCATTGTAGAATAATCTTCTCTGGTTCCGGACAAAATAAAAAATGTAGTGAGTTTTTCATAAAGTGAAATATATTCAATTTCTCTTCTGAAATTACATGCATCCAACTTTTGGGTGTCTAAGCATCCAGGAAATGGTATTTGATAATGGTGAGTCTGTCAGATTTTCTTAAATGACTTCCCCTGGCAAACCTATCAAACCTCCTCCCCCACATACACTTTTATATTTTATTGTACTTGCCTGAGAAATACAAACATTAAGGAACAACTTTTAGAGAGAATAAGGGGGTATGTGGGGAGCCACTTAAGGAGTTCACAGCAGTAAAGTTCATCAGGGAAAACAATTAAAACAACTCCAGTACTTATCAAGGAAGATAAACAGAAAGCTGAAGACATGAAGATAAATAAATGGTCATAAACTCACACAACTGAGTATAATTCAACAGCAAAATAGGACCCACGCATAGACCAAAGTATTATAAACTGAGAATTTTGATCAATTTAATTTTGGACAAAAAAGGGACTCACAATCTTGTAAGTTATTACAGCTGTCCTGAAATGTCAAATGTAGTAAAAAAAAGAAACATTAATTTTTAATCACATATTTTCCAAATCCTACATGATCATTTCTTAAGGACGGTGTGGAAAGGAATGTAACAAAAGGGAAGATGCCCTTTAAATTGGAGCCGCTATAACTCAACCCTCACTGTCTCATATCTGGTTAACCCAAGACTCCCACTACAAGCACTAATCGTCTACAGCACAGAAACCCAAACCTCTTCTGCCAGTTAGCAGCTGCTCAAGGTCAACTTGTTAAAGAGGTACTTCTAAAGCCTATGACCAGGTTTACCCTGAGCAAAATAATACATTCAACCTGGAAAGGACACACAATGGGGAAAAACAGTGAAATCCGTTTCTGGAACTCTGCACAGAGTTGATGAGACTCTGGGTTGGACTTGAAGACGACTTATCTCAACCTCTCACTTAATTTACAGTCTCGAAGAAACAGTGACCTAACTAAGAATTCCAGACCTTTGTGTTCTGAAGGTCACCAGATAAAACCACCCTGAAGGGGAATTCACCCAGAATGCTGATTGATCTACTGGAAAAAGCAAGCCTGGCTGGTCTTCACTGATGCTATGCTCTATTTCGGACACTAACTGTCCCAGGCTAGCTGAAGTGGAGAGATTTTTAAGTCTTCCCAAGGACATCAGAAACATTTGTGTCTGTACCAGGGCATTTATCTCTGTTACTGAAGAAAAGTCACCTTCCGGAGAATTGCCGTGAAAGCCCACATCATGTGCACTAATAAAAAAAAGTAACATAGAAAAGGAAGAGTAGTTTAAAAACACAAATCTATTATATACCAGGAAAGTCAAGGTGAACTTTAAGAAAGTTCCTGATACCTAATTTTACCAAAATGATGTAAGCAATAAAGATCTAATTTATACTGAGACATGCTATACAATTCAGACTATTCCAGACAAGAAATTCAGAAGGATGCTTGTTTCATACCAAGATTTATAAGACATGAATGATTTAGAAATGTACATGGACCTGAGCTACTAAAATGACAAATGCAAGGTGATTACTGACATATCAGAATAACGGGAGTTTTGAGGTCTTTTAGTCCCAAAAAAAAAAAAAAGGTTCAATGAAAACCCATCTTTTAAAAATAGAAAGACAGTTATCCCTTTCAACTGATGTGATCTGGCCTTTATCACTGGAGATAGAATATTTCACTCAAAAAGTCACCTTGAAGCTATAAACAAGCTTGGGGGGAAAAAACTAAACTTCAGGTAAGGACAGGACTAGCAACCTATTAAGACAAAAAACTAAGACATGTGTTCAAAACAAAATTTTTTTTTTAAGATTTTATTTATTAATTTGACAGAGAGAGAGACAGCCAGCGAGAGAGGGAACACAGGCAGGGGGAGTGAGAGAGGAAGAAGCAGGCTCATAGCAGAGGAGCCTGATGTGGGGCTCGATCCCATAACGCCGGGATCACGCCCTGAGCGGAAGGCAGACGCTTAATGACTGCGCCACCCAGGCGCCCCATCAAAACAAAATATTAGCAGGAAACTTGAAGTGCCTTCAATAACACAGTCCTTAATGGCAAGAGAAAAACAAAAGAAAGCCTTTTAAAAAAACTAAGCCATTGAAATTTTAGAACAATACCCACAAGTCCCGGTTTACTTTTCTTCAAAAAAAATTTTTGAATCAATATGTTGCATACCTGAAACTAATATAACAATGTAGGTCAATTATACTTCAATAATAAATTTTGTTTTAAAATATGGGAAATGAGGGTAAAGGAGGAAATAGAAATGAACAAATTTCATATTTTCTCACAGTTGGGACTCAACAGATTTGCTACAAAGTTTCGAGGAATAAATACATTACAAAAAGTTACAGTCATCTTAATCATAATAGGAATATAAGCTTTTCATAGTAAAGAAACACAAAAACGCACATCTTTCTCTCTCTCTCTCTCTCTCACTCACACACACATGGAAGAAATACCAAACAAGAGATTTAAAAGTAGCAACTAAAAAACATAACATAAAATATGGGACAAAACTAAAACTTAAATCTGTTATGTAAAGAACTCAAAATGGATTAAACTCTTTTATAAGTAGAAAGAAATCTGCTTAACTTACAAATAAGACCCAGCAATATGGGGGCACCTGGGTGACTCAGTCCATTAAGTAACAGACTCCTGATTTTGGCTCAGATCATGATCTCAGGGTCCTGAGATTGAGCCCCACGCTGGGCTCCATGCTGGACATGGAGCCTGCTTAAGATTCTCTCTCTCCCCCTTTGCCCCCCTCTACTGCACCCTCCAAAAAAACAAAACCAAACAATAGGCTACAAATTATAGACACATATAAATATGTCAAATTTATTAAAATATTGAACCTGTAAAAATTATTTTTAAAATATTTTATTAAATATTTGTCAAAATATCTCAAAAAGGCTGTAAATTAAAAAAAAAAAAAAGGCTGGAGAAAAGTATACCAGGAAAATGTAAACAACAACAGTAACAAATTAGTTGTTAAGGTATCTTAATTCAGACAATCTTAAATTGCAGTCTTTGAAATAAGCTTTAAAGCATTAAATGTGATTTTTTAGAACACCAAAAATGAGGAAGTTTATAATCCATAACGAAAAAAAAATCATAAAATCTGTGTGGTCAGAAGAATTTTACGAGGGGCGCCTGGGTGGCACAGCGGTTAAGCGTCTGCCTTCGGCTCAGGGCGTGATCCCGGCGTTCTGGGATCTAGCCCCACATCAGGCTCCTCTGCTATGAGCCTGCTTCTTCCTCTCCCACTCCCTCTGCTTGTGTTCCCTCTCTCGCTGGCTGTCTCTCTCTCTCTGTCAAATAAATAAATAAAATCTTTAAAAAAAAAAAAAAAAAAGAATTTTACGATGTCCCCAATATTCCTATCTCTTAGTATCCATCCATGCCTTGTGTAAATCTCTCCCCTTGAAGCTGGAAAAAAAGACTGATGCTATGTATCTATTTTTCTTTGAAGTTTTACATGTCTGATAAAGACGTACAAGGTATGGAATAAAACATCATTGACCTGTAAACAAATTTTAATGGTAAAGAAACATTCAAACACACAGGAAAGGCAATAAATAAATGGCAAATGCAAGAAAGAATATAGGCATTTGGAAAAGGAAAAAAAAAAACAACACTGGATGTTGGATGAGGTGAAAAAGACAATAGCTATTATTAGTTTAACTGAGGGTATGCCAGGCAGTGTGCTAAACCCTTTAAGGGGCAGTATCCCCATGTGAGCCTACCAACAAGGAAATGGGTCATTTTAGCCCTGTTTTGCAGTTGCAGAAATGAGCTTTAAAAAGATTAACTTGCCCAGAACTACAAAACTTGCAAATCCAGGTCTATCAGACTGTAAAGCACATGCTCTTTGCACCACATCAGTAAAGCAGTTAAAATAGCCAATGCTTAGCTTCACTCCAGACCAATAAGAATCTCTTGTAAGACACCAGACCCTGATATTTTTTAAAGCACCCCATTTGATGCTAATGTGCAGCCAAAGTTGAGAGCCACTGCAAAGACCTTCATAAAACAAGGGGAATATCAGCTGGGTCATGCAGAACACGGAGGAGTCAAATCATCAGAGATGGAGGAAGGCATCCAGCTTTTAGGTGGAATTGACTGTGGGCATCAGTGAAGTTGCAGAGGCAGAGCCAGGCAAGAACATGTCCTGGGAAAAGTCTCACCAGAGCAGTGACTAAAATGGCAAAGAAAGTCGACTGGAATCTTTTTGCTGAGAGCACAAAGTACAGGCCAGGAGATTTGTACCGCAAAGACTGCAGGTAAAAAGGGGGCACAAAATAATTTTTATAACTTACATAACAAAAGGGATATTTATTTCTTCTTTGGCTTCCTAAAATTCATAACAGTTGACTAATCTAAAGTCAACGGGCAGGGGCGCCTGGATGGTTCAGTCAGTTAAGCGTCTGCCTTCGGCTGAGGTCATGATCCCAGAGTCCTGGGATAGAGCCCCCCCACGTCAGGAACCCTGCTCACTGGGGAGTCTGCTTCTCCTACTTTCCTCTGCCCCTTTCCCCCACCCCCACTCGTGCTTGCTCTCTCTCAAATAAAATCTTTAAAAAATAAAAAAAAATAAAGTCAACAGGCAGAAATACGAAATAAAGGAAATGACAGACAAAGAGCAGGGCTTGCTGAGTCAGATATGGTGTAGTAGTTACAACCATGAGCTCTGTGGTGACCCTTCCCAGCATCCCCCATTCTATGCCTTGATTTCCTCATTTAGAGAATGGAGAAAATATCACATCATCTTGCTCATGTATTGGAAGGAATACGTGAAATAACTCAAATAAAAGAAAACAGTCGCAGAGCTTCTATATTTTAATAGAATGCAACATAAGAAAAACAATACCTCAATTTTTCCCTTCTTACCACTACAGTTGTAGATGGTCTTGAGAGTTTTAAAGTTTCAGTAAATGTAGAATAGACCTGCCTATTCAGTTTCTATTTTCAAATACTCTCCAAATCTCTCCAGACCAGTATCCAGAGGAAGATGCAGCCATGGGAGGAAAAAAAAAAAAAAAAAGGAAATTCTTTCTAAATGGTAAGATGGAATATACCTCCCAAACCCAGAAGAGCTTTTCATTTCACAAATATCTGGTAAAATTTATATCTTAAGTCATATATATATGTAATTTATATATAAACTTATATACAAAATTATATTAAACAATACTCTATCTTCACCTGAATTCTTGGGGCCATGTAGTATGTAGGAAACAAATTTAGTAAGAAGATTGGTTAAACCTTCAATTATTGGTCAAAATAACCACACAACTTAAAATTTGAAGTCTGCCAAATGATAAAGCTTTGGTAGGCTGTAAGATTTCCTATTTAACTGTCATTTTCCCATACCTTATTTTGCCTTAAGATGATTTCCCACACACTTAAGTAGGTAATCCTTTAGCTAAGTAATCTTTAAACTCACACTCTGAATGGCAAGAAATTGCTCTATGAATAATTTGTTATATTATACAAGCTATTATGTCCAGTCATTATGATGGAAACCCGAGTTGATGGTTGGGGTCTCTCCTTCCCCAAGAAAATAAATGTTCTTAGAAAGAGGAGGCGAAGTCAACATAGGAAAAAAGTACAGTCAGAAAAGGAGTCAACTTCTTATATCTTTCAAGCCTTTATTAAGTATACCTTACAAATGAGAAAAAGATATTTGAAGGGTTTGTTTTTTTTTTAAGATTTATTTATTTGAGAGAGAGATCTTGGTGAGGAGGGGCAGAAGTGGGGAAGAATCTCAGGCTGACTCCACGCTGAGCACAGAGCCTGAAAGTCGGAGCTCAATCCCATGACCTTGAGATCATGACCTGAGCAGAAATCAAGAGTTAGATGCCCAACTGACTGAGCCACCCAGGCACCCCTGAAGCTGTTTTTAAAAGAGCTCTGCGTTCTTTTTAACCCTCTCTTGACTGTACAGAGGTAGGGCTCTCAGAGCTTGGGCGGAGGGGGGGAAGAAGGGGAATGTACCTAGAGTGAAGTAATTACATTAATTTCTATTTCCTGAACCCAGTTTTCAAAGAGAAAACAGCTATAATGCTTAGATAGCCCATTAAGACACATAAAATGGCAGTTGCTGGTAAGGAGGGGAAAAAAGCCTTTCAGCAAATGAGAAATTTTCTCCTAAATCATTCTTTGGCTAAAGAACCACTCTAAAAGAAATGAAGGGTCCTACAGCTGTTCTCTTGCTTTGTACTAGAAACAAAATAGATCTAACTATTATAATGAATAGCAGGGAGAGATCAGAGAAGGACTCCTGAAACTGACAAAACTTTTGTGGCAAAAAAGGACAGGAGAAGGCACTAAATACACTGAAGTACTCTTGCTTAGATGGAAGAACAGTGGGTATTTTCACCAAACCACTGAAATCCACATTCTCAGAGACTCACACCTCCCCTTCCCCATTCTGTACCTGCACAGGTAAAGGAAAAATACAGGTTTGGCTTTGGAATGGCCTGTCTATTTAGGATAGATAAACTAGAGGCCTATCAGTTGTTCTGGGAGTTCACTTTCAAACAAAAAGAGGCCAACACTAAAAAATCTGGCTGAAGGAAATAGGATAAAACCCATTTCAGGCTCCATCCCATTCTTATAACTCCATCTCAAATACCTAATAAACCTCAGCCTAAAGAAAGCTAAAAATCTCACTGTGTTCCCCCCCCAAAAGAGGAAATTCAAAAGGTCTAAATCTCTGACAACTACCTGATGAGACAGGAAAGCAAGAGTTTAGTTGGGGCCAATAAGTATAAACCGAGTAGCTAATGTAGCTAGGTGATAGCTGTTTATCCCAAAGCTCTGACTTTACATTTTCTATATTAGGGTTTCACTGCTAATCTTCCTTTTAAGTTTGAAAATCAGAGCCTCATTAAAAAGTTGTGACTTGCAGACACGTGCTCTGGGTAAGTACACAAAGCAAAAGGAATAAAAAATACCACAAAGCTTACATCTCTTAACATTTCCAACACAACACAGGTTCCATGATGAACACTTGACTTCTTGATGTTCTCCAAGTAAAGGGGCCCACAGGGTCTCAGAGCTGCACACTTCAGCAGACATTCAGGGAAAACACTGCCAAGACCCTCTTGACACCCATGGCGAAAAGCATCGTGTCTTTTAAATATATGTTCTGTTTAAGTGGCTTTTAAAGCATAAGCACAGTGCCTTTAAAAGCAGTTTGTAACAAAAGGTCAAACTATAAAATTGAAGAGATGAGAGAAGAAATCAATTGTATATCAATTGTCAAAACCCAGCCTGCAAAGGCAGAGTTGGTCAGAAGCTGTTGTACAGGGTAAAGGGGGAAGAAAAAGAAATCACCAAGTTGGAAATGCCTAATCCCTGGGGTAGAGCAAGGAGACTTTGACCAGTTGTAAAAATCAGACAGCATTTCTCTTCTGCACTGAAAAAAGGAAAACTATACATCAGAAATGCAGAGGAAAGACTAATTTCTCCTCATCCCTGAAGGAATTAAATACCTTTACCTCTGTTGTGGGCTGGATGTGTTTCCCAAAATCCACAGATTAAAGTCCTAACCCGCAATGTGACTGTATTTGGGGACAGGGCCTTTAAGGAAGTAATTTCATTTAATGAGGTCATAAGGGTAGGTCCCTAATTGAATAGGACCCAAATATAAGGAGGAAGGTTCACCAGGAGCATGCACAAATGAAGGCCAACTGAGGACACCGTGAGAACGCAGCTACAAGCTAGAGAGAGAGGCCTTACCAGAAACCAACCCTGCCAGCACCTTGACTCTGGACTTCCAGCCCCCACAACTGTGAGAAAACACATTTCTTTAGCTAAGCAACCCAGTCTGCAGTATTGTTATGGTAACCCCAGGAGACTGATACCGTCCCCAAACCAATTCTCAGTCTCAGTTACTGCTTCCTTCCTGACACTGCTATCCAACCTTCAGAGACTTCTGGGATTCAAACCTTGGGTAGAGATCCACTGAACCATACATCCTTACTTTAGAATTCACAACCATTCATTTTCCCTGCACTACCACCAATATCCACCCTTCATCTTCCAATTCCCGTGACACAAGGGCAAGCCTTTAGCGCCATATACATTGCTTCCTATCTCCCCCCAGTCACTTAGGCTTCACACCAATCCGGCTAGCTTCAACTTCCCAAGAGGATCCCATTCTATTACCTGCTCCAATACCACCAATCACATACATACACACCACATTCAAGGGTCTTTTCATTTTCTAAATACTTATCATGATGTGCCCTCTCAGCTTCTCAGGCAAAATCCTGTACAAGGTCAAGATGACCCATAGCCATCCCATGAATCTCTCTTGCATTTTCAACCATTTCCCTCTTTTTTATTCTCTCTGTTGTAAAAACTTACAATGTCCTCTCTGCTCTATTTCCTCTTTCTAAATGACGGCTAGAAGAAGACAGAAGTTACTGAAACACACTGTACAATCACAAGGGGCCACGGGAAAACCTTGTACTTCCAAATGCTGCTCTGCTGTACATTTTATTCAAATAAGCATTTAGCCCCACCAAGGCATCATGCCAAGTTCTTATATGAGAGCTGAAAGATGGTACCATCTACTAAAAAAGAAATAGGAAACAGTCACAAATTCCATAATATGTCCAGACTATTTCTGGCTTGAGAGAAGGAAGGAGAAAATCCACGAGGGCTTCAACTGGCCCCAGAAAACAGGTACATGGAAACAGACTATATGCTCTACTTTGAGTCACTGATGTTTAACTTACACAGCACAGGAAAATTTCAGCTCCACGTAAATAGGAAATGGGGGAGATCATACATAAATGAAATTCAGAAAGTTTTCACCTCTCCCTAAAATTTTATCCTAAGCATTGCATAAGGTCTAGAGAGACCAGGAGACACCAAAAGACGTGATCTCAGAGTTCAAACAGTTCTCTCCTTAAATCCACTTTATTTCTAAAGCCACCACCTATATTCCAACAACAAAACTTGTAACTTATGGAGACGTTCAGATTTTCCAAATTCTCAGTGATCCCCTCCCCTAGCAATCCCTCAAAGAATTTCACAAGCCTTTTCAACCTCTTTTTTTGAGGACATGGCTGACTTTATAACCTACACTAGATCCTAACTGATTTTCATCATGTGTATGACAAAAAAAATAGTAATATACAAAGGTTTCCACAAACTGAAAGCCTGGCTCTTAATTGTGTATGTCCCCAAAACAGCCTATGTCCCACTCACTGGACTTTCACCTCCATACTTTCATATCTGCTATTTTCTCCACTTGACATCCTCTCCTCCCTAGTTCCCATTCACACACTCGTTCATCACCTATAAAAACTTCACTCACCTTCAAAGCCCTCCTTTCCTTTAAAAACAGTACTCCAAGAGCTCTTTCCTGGCAACTTAGCATGCACTATATCATACAGACACCTTTAAGACCCCAGCAATAACGACTTCACCGGTATGTCGTCATTTTTATGTGAAGACCTAAAACAAGTAGAGACTTAAATACAGCCTTAGCACTACTGCTCCAACCTAAATCGAAATGGACTGTAGTCAGTACCACTCGGAGATACTCCACTGTCAGTGACTAGCACACCAACAGCGCGCACAGACCGCTTAATGAGCTTATCTTTCCCATTCTAACTTAAGGGTGAAAAGACAGGGAAATAATACCAAGCAGATCTACAATCAGGTCCAGGAATCAGAAGGAAACTGATAGTATAACATTCAAGGACTTCAGTGACTGTTTCACATTTTCTTGTTTCTCAGAACACCAAGTGCCCAAGAGGGCTGGGCCATCGGCTTCCCATCAAAAGGGGAAAAGAACCACCCACTTTCTAAAACAGATTGGCTGTTAAACACATGTACAGCAGGCCCCTTGCAGGAGAAAAGGCAAGCTGTCCTGCCAGAGTTCTTAAAAGCTTCTGAGGACAACAATTTTTTAAGAGATGAAAAGATATATTCTAACCCATACTGGATAGATAGCCCCCTTTCTCAAATTCACTGCTTAATGAGAAACTTTTTCAGTTTTAAAAATTCCTATAATTTGATAATTCCAAAATGCCAACCCTTTCAGACCAAATAATTACATTAGTCAAACCAGACTGTTAAAATTACACAAGGTTTGTACAATCAATCCCTAGTGTTTAGGAAAATCTTTCTAAAATTCATGCGGTTAAATGCAACCTAATCTTTTCAGTCAGTACACCAACCACTTGGCATGGATCTCTAAAACCTGGGAAGATTTCCTGACCAATGGAATAAAAATAAAACAGGGCAAAGTAAGCATTAATGTTTCCACCCTCTACATTACAATGATAAGCAGAGAGCCAGGACTACATATGGTAGGTGTATGTAGCTCTTAGAAAACTAAAACTAAAAAGATTAATACTTCTCTTTAACCAAAATTTCCCTCTTAGACACACATACACACACATAGAAAACACCTGCACACACACCCTACAAATCAACAACTATCAAAATAACTACAGGGAAAAAATGGCATTATTGTTTTTTAGACATTAAAACACATTTTTAGGCAATATTTTCAAAGCCAAGAAACCTAAAAAACAAATTAATCCCCTACATTCATGGGTAGAAGAGGCTCATAATTAAGGAGGGTAATTTGTTTATATTTTATATAAAGATTCTGAAAGAGTCCAAGATCCCACCAGTGACTGACTACGTAAGATACTGAAAAGAACGAATTTTAAGTACTGGACAATATGTCCTAGTCTAAGAAATGTGTAAGTCATCTTCATGTTATAAGGTAAATCTCATATAATGCAGCATATAAAATGACCCCAAAAAGAATGGGACACATAAAATACAGAACATTTTACAAAGAAATTTTAAATTGCCTATATTAAAACGGACTTTAAAATCTCAAGATTGCATATTGCACAGCCATTAAAAAAAACATGAATGAGATCTTGCCATTTGTAAAAACACGGATGGACTTAGGAGAGTATTTATGCTAAGTGAAATAAATCAAACTGAGAAAGCAAGTATCATATGATTTCACTCATATGTGAAATCTAAAAAAATGGATGAATAAACAAAAAGCAGAATCAGACCTATAAATACAGAAAATAAACTGATGGCTGCCAGGGGAAGAGGAGCATGGGCAAAATAAGTGAAGGGGAGGGGGAGATACAGGCTTCCAGTTATGGAATAAATAAGTCATGGGAATAAAAGGCACAGCACAGGGAATATAGTCAGTGATACTGGAATAGCACTGTATGGTAGCAGATGGTCACTACACTTGTGGTGAGCACAGCATAAGGGATAGGGATGTTGAATCACTATGTCGTACACCTGTAACTAATATAACATTGTGTTATCAACTATACTCAAAATTTTTAAATCTCAAGTTTCCATGTATTTAAGAAAGAACTTTGTTCATTATAAAGCTGACACAAAAGCAAGAGCTGTTTAATGGTAAAGTGTCTCTTCTCTGAAAGCTGATGTATTATTTAGCATTTCCAGGAAAGTATTTCCAAGAGCTAAGCAATAGTTTTTAATACGGACTCCTCTTCACAACCTGCCCTGTAGTGTTACCACCTCTTTACAGACTGAGGAAAAGGCTTTTACATGGATGCTTAAAGGACTTACTTCATCTCGATATTCCCCGCCCCCTGACCCCAGATTGTGGAATATCATACAAAGGAAGTCTACTCATTTTGGTCCTTGGATTTTCTACTAGTCTTAATTTTACAACTAGGAAGAGTAAAATACTTCAGCAACCTAAGGAAGAAAGATGAACTTTCTAGGTCCCACCACAGAAGGAGTGCCCAAAACAAGACTGGTATAAGAAGGGTGATAAAAGTGAGAGGCTAACTCTGGTCTCAGGATTTCACTGGGTTATTACAGTTCCGGTGATTTACAAATGTGGAAGCGTATTACATATAAAAGCTCTTAGTTCCAATAAGCTCTGGGTAACTTGCTATCTCCATTTTAAAAGGCTCTTCCTCACAATTACCATCCATTTGAAGAGTGATTTGACCCATACTCTGTCCTTTTGAGACATTACATGAAAGGACTCTCACCTACTCAAAAACCAATCTTCTCAATTAGATGAAATCTTAATGAAAGCTGGGATCATCTTGATGAAAGCAAAATACTGCCAAAAGGCAAAAACAGTTTCACACTCTAACAGTAAACTCACAAAGTTGCCAGATTATAATTCCGCTATATAGTTATTATGCTCCAAAGATCTGTAATTTACCTCAGTAAGGCAATGGTTTTTCTATAAATAAGTTATTCAGAGTTTACCATCTTTACAGGGAGCCATGACACTATCATTATCAAATCTATGTACAGATTTGGTTCCCTGGACAAGAAGGTATTTAATCAAAGTTCTATAACTCAGTCTCTTTAAAACAAAGAATATCCCAAATATTAGAAACATATTATGAGAACTGCCCTTCCCTATGTCCTTTGTATAGGTTGCCCTACTGACTCAATATCATTATGGAATACAATAGAGGAAATGAATTTAGGTTTGCTTATCCACTCAAACCCCATTCTCCTTATGGCCAATAATAAGGTTGCATTTGATAGATGGCAATCCATAAAAGATGAAGAATGGGATGATGGAAAGCAAAGCTAGCTGACATGGAGTCCAACTCACAAGAAGGATATGGCAGCTAATTTAGCTAAGTGAACAAAGGTTGAATTAACCTAACCTTTATGCTTCAGTGTCCTGATTTGTACGATGAATACTATCTGTCCAGCTGAGGCCAGGCCTGAGCTGCTAACAATAGGATTTCAACAGTTTAAGATTTGAAGGGGAAAGAAAAAAAAGAACGAAAATTCAGAATGAATCCTACTGTTATTTAAACCCAACAGTGAACCTTCATTCTGTTTTTTTAAAAAAAAGTGTTTTCCAAAAATATAGCCAACAAAAGCACTTCAAAAGAACTATTTTCTAAAAATCATTAAATTCAATCTTAAAACACAAGCAGCCCAAAGTAAACACATGATCCCTAAGTCCCTAATGCACTGCAGGAGCAGTATAAATACAAACAAAAACTAAGAAATGTGTAAGTCATCTTCATGGTATAAGGTAAATCTCATATAACACACACTTAAATGAGCCCCGAATGCCAGGCATTAGGAATTGAAAACTGAAAAATCAGGGTGCTGCAGGGGAGATGGGGATAATGAAAAAACTAATCAAAGATAAGATGAGAGAAGATGGAAAAGGACATCATGTGTAAGATTCACGGTTGCCATTATAATGTGTGAATGAACAAAAAGTATGGGCTAAGAATTCACTGCCATGTTCAAGGGGGGAAAAAAATCCTCTGACTAGTTCAGAAAGTGGACATTACATTTGGGAAAAAACGGAGAACTGTGAGTACCCCAAAGTCCTTGAAATCGGTCCTGTCGGCCATAGGGAGATACTGAAGGTTTCAGGCAGGAGTGGCAGAGCCGAAGCTGTCCTTTACCTGTTGTCTCTTCTGTGCAAGGTTCTAATTCAGATGTGTCTAAATCTTACAGTTCTATTTTTATCCATGGAGATCTTTCATAAAAATCAATGCTAAAAAGATTACAAAAGCAAAACAGTACTCCAACCTGGTCCACAACTGAGGTCTAATACCTGGGCACACAGAATTCTAATACAGTTAATATCGTGCACTCAGGAGCCATACTGCATGCCTTCTAATTCTAGCTCTGCCATTTACTGTATCTTTGGGCCAGTAACTTAAACTCCCCTGTGCAGCAGCTTCTTGTCTGTAAAATGGGAGAAATTTGACTTACCTACAACCTCAGAGTTCGAGAACTTGAGAGAAAGAATGCAAATTGCTTACAACAGTGCCTGGCACAAAGAAAACGCTTTTCAGGTGATGCTGATACAACCACTTCTATGCCATATGCTTTCGCCATCTGATTAATGTTATTGCAACATCTCATATAAAAGAAGGAATATTGATTCAGGAGCCTTTGTAGTCGTAGATGTGTGGAGGGAGGGAGATGAGAGGGGGGAGTCCCATTTTTTTTCTGTTCTGCTCCTTCCAAAGCACAAGCTAAAAGCTACAAACCGAAGTGAACACTTTCTTTTTCAATATGCCTTGTCCATTTTTCCCCTCGTAATGGCTTAAAATGGTTCCCAGGCACACGTATGTAATTAAAATTCATTATCTTAAAAGACTGCTTTAGGAAACCCCATAATGAAATCTGCTATCATCCCTTTTTTATGGATAGATATAATTACAACCTAATAGGCATCATTTAATCAAGACTTAACAATTAGGTTCTTAAATCCAAAACTTGATTATTTTCTTCCTTGAAAGGTGCACAAAATTTTCTCCCAGGTGGTGGTCATGTAAAGTGAAAGGCAGAAGAACTATTAAAACCCTTATCATAATGGCCTTCTGAAGTGCTAATTAATATCCAATTATGACAGGCATAATCTGAAAGTAGAGACCCTAACACAACCTAACACAATCTCATAGCATTTTTATTTAAATCTGTTCACCTATGTCTCCAAACAACTGCCCACAAAAAGCCCAAAACTTAAAGTTATACCTAACTCTCACCTACTGCTCCTAGACAGAAAACAAAGTCATCAGTAACAGCATCCAACCTTTTCCCTGGTTCTAACGTCAGCAAATCAGATTGCTAAAGGAGAAAAGCAACCCTATGTTTACATCCCATCCCACATTTCTGGATATAAAAAACCACCGACTCTGAGAAGTGACAAGCTTTCCTAAGACCCTCAGAGTCAAATCGGCACTAGGACCCAGGTCTTTCCCAGTACAAAAGAAGATTTTGTACTCTACCTTCACCCCACAATATGGGGAGTGGGAAAAACAAATATTTTTTGAGGGTCTACATTCTCAAGTCTGATCCCTGTGCCTCGAACATCTAATTACAATATCTAGCCCCATTTCCAGCTAAGTAAGATTACTTCTTAGTCACTGATGCTTAATAGTAACCCCTGCTACTCCCAGCAGCCAGCACCCTAGTCTGAAAGGGATGTAGATCACTAATTAATGCATCATCTATTGAGAGCCTGTAATTGCCTTACCATACCCAAGTCCCTTCTGGCTAGACTAAGCTTCTTTACAGATCTAATACACCAAACAGGAGACACACAGTTGGGCCAAAAATCTATTAAAGAATTAGAAGATCCTGAAAGGGCTCTATTTATCACTGAAAAGAGAAATCTAAGCTCTTTGGTGTTTCATTCTCTTTCCTTTCCCAAAAGCTGTGAGATGTCTTCCCACAAATCTAACCCAAGCCCTTGCCTTTAACTTAGTTTCCAACGGCTCTATGGTTCAGAGGACAGATGTGATCTTTATGCAAGATTCAAAGGATTCTAAATATTGTAGAAACAGAGACTTAAAGTCAAATACTTTCTCCCAAAATAACGTCATCAACATCAGGGAGTATTTTCAGTCTTCCAAAAAATTCCAATTCAGGACAGAAAAAAGAAAATAGCTACTGTTTTTTTGAGAGTTTACTACAGCACCCCACTCAACCTTTCCTCATGGGTATCACTCTCATTTTGTAGAAACTATAAGGCATACAGAGGCTGAGAGACTTGAATAAGGACCCTGAATTCCTAATCCCCGTGTAACAATCAAGTTCTAAACCAGAAGAGAGTTCCTATTTCTTCCTCTCAACTTACCTAACACTGGCAGGTGTCACCAGGTTGTCAGCTCCTAGGGGCCACTTCACAACCGGAGATGGTGCAGCCCAAGAGCAGCTCTGCTAAACCAGAAAGAGCCAAGGGCCACACACTTCAACAACAGAGGACAATCTGTAACCTCTAGTACAAGTTCTCCCCCTGCCTCCCCTCTCATCCAAGAAAAATGAAGAGGACCGCAGCCCCATTCGCTCTCTTAAAAAAATTAAAATGAAATTTTAAGAGCCGTTCAAAGGATGTAATCTTTACTAACGCTAACTGGTAGTCTAAGCAGTAGGAGAATGGAAAGCCACTTGAGATTCCGTACTGCTTTCTCTGAGTGCAGTATCAGTACGGAATCCCTCCCAGCAAATGATCCTACAAAATTAGAAAAACTCAACTTATTTAAAATAAGTTACCGTAAAAGTTTAAAACTAAATTTTAAAATTTAGTTTGCGGAAGCATATGATGTTTGACATTCTTATTCAAATACTAATTTAGATCTGTCTTCTCTCAATATGGGTGCCTTCAAGGACAAGGAATATGCTTTTTAAATCTCCTCACAGGATCTCATCCTCATTTATTAAACAGAGCCACAGGAAAACTGGCATTAACATCCTCTTCTTCCTGCTCTTCCGAAACAAGAGCACCTCATTTGGGCTTTTCAGATCAAAAACACATTACAAACCGACAAGCCTTACTGCTGGACCCAATTTCATGCCTAAATATTGGGAACTGTATAGCAACCTCTCCTTTCTTCCATTTTTACTTCCCACTTCACTTTGGAGTTGTATAACACAGAGTTGCCCTGCAGACTTTCTATCTCAAAACAGCCCTTTGCCTTTAGATACCCTTACCCAGAAACATCTCTAAGTATAAAATATAAAAGCTCAAAAGAAATATAAAAGCAGCAAAAGTGGAAAGAGGCTCAAGTTTTGTTTATTTTTAACTGACTGTTGCCTTATTTCTTTTAAACTAAGCAGAAATTTTCTCAGATCGAAGATTTCATTTTTTACAGCCACAAGTGATTTCCAAAATAGTGATTAATGTTCTTAATCTTGAATTTTGTGTTCAAAGGAAATAAAAGTTTTACTGTCATTCAATATTAAATTCTGTGTACAAGGAACTATCAGAATATAAAAGTGTCTTCTTTGTCATCAAGGACTTCAGAGTTTCCAGAGAAGTAAGTTTCTCACAACCTGAAACTCCAAAATACCAAGAATTCTCACCACCACCCAGGAGAGGTATCCTAACGAAGGAACACTTGTTTTAAATAGAAATCAACATCATTAAGAATGCTAGACGCCACTGGTGTGGATATTTCTTGATCAGGTATGGCATAAGAAGGTCTCAATACTTGACAACATAATGTTCAGGAATTTGTTATCCAAATTAAAATGCAGAAAAGGACTAAAGCAAATCTGAAACTTAGAAGAAGTAAGTGCTATCAGAATATTAAATAAATGTGGAATCACCACAGAAAAATGAATGGGCACCTTCTCACCACCAGCAACCCCATTTTGCAATTTAAGAGGGAAAGGATTCCTGGGGCATTTTCTTTTCCCAACAAACAAAGCAACCTGCAACGGATGGACAAGGAGAGCCTTGCCTGGCCAGGGTAGTCTGGATGACATCTCACCTTACCCACCTAATCCTATGACTACTTGGGGGGGGGGGGGGGAGTTGTGAATGCAGTGGAAGGTTTAAAAAAAAAAAAGAAAATAGTGCAGGTGTGTTCAACAGCTGACAAAAGAGGTTAAGATTCTATATACACCCATGGTACCGTTTAGTCAATTTCTATTTAAGAAACAAAGTGGGACAGTGATTCCAATGTACGAAAAAGAAGATGCCTTAGGTGAACTACTCCAAGGTGCATTTTTAGCGCATGTGACCTTCCAGAGTGCTCCTAATTGTGAGTTATGTAGATGTGTGGGCATGTGCATATTTATAGAAGGTGTTGAGAGCACTATAAAAAAAAAAAAAAACAACAAAAACAACACGTGACTAAATCATAAAATGTTAGTGCTGCAAGGGACTTCTAGCCCACGGCCTCAATTTTTAGGTAAGGAAAATAAGAACCAAGACTTGGACCAAATTGTTAAAACTTCACAACACTGAGGTCCTTCAATCCCAGCAAAATCTCACATTTAATTATTCTCTAATTCCATGCCTTTATTCTTAAATTTACACTTCCCCTGGAAAGATGACTGTCTACACCTCCTTCCTATAACACTGAATCTAGGAGCGCCTGCGTGGCTCAGTCGTTAAGTGTCTGCCTTCAGCTCAGGGTGTGATCCCAGAGTCCTAGGATCAAGCCCCACATCAGGTTCCTCCGCTGGGAGCCTGCTTCTTCTTCCACTCCTCCTGCCTGTGTCCGCTCTCCCGCTGGCTGTCTCTCTGTCAAATAAATAAATGAAATCTAAAAAAAAAACCAAAAACAAAAACACTGATTCTAAATTCTTTTAGGGCTCATATGAGCCTTGCCCTATTTCTTCCAAGCAGGCAATTAATACAACCCAGGGGTTCTCAAATTGTGGCCTGGGAACCTTAAAGGTCCCTAAGACCTTTTCACAGATCCAGGAGGAGAAAACAGTACCTTTTTCTCATTCATGCTCTCATAAATGTACAAGAGAGCTTTCCAAAGGTTACATGACGTGTGGCATCTGCTTCTGATTTAGTCCAGTGCAACAGGACAATACAGCTAACTTCTACTAAGCTACACAGTAAAGAGACGAAAGAATGTAAAACCATGCCACACTTACCACTATTTTTCTTTTAAAAAAAAATATACATATCCTTCATCTTTAAAACATTATTTTTTTAAAAGATTTATTTATTTGAGAGAGAGAGAGAGAGAGAGAACGAGTGGGAGGGGCAGAGGGAGAGAGAGAATCCAAAGCTGACTCCACACTGAGCATGGAGCCCAATGAGGGGCTTGACCCCACAACACAGAGATCAAACCTGAGCTGAAACCAAGAGTCGCATGCTCAATTGAGTACACCACCCAGGCGTCCCTTTAAAAGGCTCTTTTTTGTTAATATGTTATCGGTTTATTATTTTTTGAACCAAAAAATAGTTGTAAACCTTCTCAACTTAGTTTCTAACAAAGATTGATAGACATAACCTAAACAAACAAAAGGTCTTTTGAGTTCTCAATAATTCAGTCTATAAAAGAGTCCTAAGACCACAAAGTTTGAGAAACACTGGTCTCACTGCTAAATAAGCTTTCTTTTTTTTTTAAAGGAATTTGCAGTATATTCCTTTAGCACGTATGGATGAACTTCAGAAAAGCTTCCTATTCCTCTTCCCACCTTCAAAGGGATGTTCCTCCAGCCCTGGACAACGTAAACTACGTCTTATGCCCAGTACTTTTTAAATCACGTCAACTTCCTTTGATAGGGAATTTTTATAAACCCACAATACGGAAGCCATGAATATACCTTTATATTCTGGTTCTCAATAAAGACACTTGATAAAGCAACATAAATGATGTTATGAATATTACAATGATCTCCTAAAAAGAGTCCCTAGGATGCCAAGAAGTGGTTTTTCATTTGGTCAGTTCCAACACAGGCAGAAAATCATGTGCTGTTTTCGTCCTGCTTCTGTCCTGTTGGCCCCTGTCCTTTACTTCAGCTTTCCTCACACCAAGCCAACCCTACAAAATTATTCCCCGTCTGATTTCTCTCAAGGCTTCTCTCTACCATCCCCTTGCTACGAAGGTTTCATAATGCCCTTCACCAAACAAATGGAAACATCCTGGCCTGGGTTTCAAGACCCTCTAGAAAACCCAACCATCCTCCAAAAGTCAAAATGATTTCCTCAGTATGCTAGGCATACCTCACGTGTAATCCCCCTCTTTTCCTCCTAGAAAAAAAAAGTAGTCTCCCTCTCCTATATAAAATCTCCCTTCGAGTGCCACTCACATTGACCTACTTGCCCAACTACGACTGCAGCCCTCACCAAACCCACAATCCCATACTCAACGCCTCACGTTTCCCGTCTGTGGGCTGTCGGCCAGACAAACAACTGGAGGACAGCATCCATATGCTACAACTTCTGAACTCCCAGAGTCCTGGCACAACACAGGCACCAAACACTAATGAACGGTTTAGATGCAGATATTAAAACTTTTTTAATATGCTCTGAAAAATACAAGGGGGATTATCTTTTGAATTAGTAATTATGTGTCAATATTTTTGCAAATTAAAAAATATATGGGTGATGCAAAAAGATCATAACTGCTAAACCGTATAAAATGAAAGATAGAAGTCTTTAATTCTTCCAACCCATACCCCAGAGATTAAGTTTCATTAGCAATTTGAACAATGTCAAAATGAAGACAAATGTATACTAGCACAGATGAGGAAAGCAAATACTCTAATACACACAGAGATAAATCTTTCTTTGCACCTTGCTTTTTACACTGAAATACCAGCACACAGAAAATTCTTTCTTTATAGATGACTATAAGAGACCTGTTATTTAATTAACCAATTAATTGTTTTAATTTAACCAATTCCCTCCTGATAAACATTCCAGGGTTTTGAGATTTCAAACAATGCTTGCAACAAATAACTTATACAAGAGAGCTAAAATATAAATTTAAGAATAGCAATTGCTGGTTCACAGTCTATTTGCATTTTTAATTATACTAACTGCTGCCAAAAAGCCCTCTAAAAACTTATCAATTTGTAATCCCTCCAAGGCTTCGCCTGCATTTTAAAAATGAAACCGAAATAATGCAGCAGTGTAGAAGAAAAGGGCTTGGGAGAAGGAAAGAAAAGCCAAGAACCAGCCATGGGTCCAGAGCCCCCAACCACTGTCACTATTCATAAGACATTAAGCAACACATTTTTAATATTAGCTCCGCTTGTATAAAATCAGGGTATTGGTCGATATTGTGCGTAAGGGCCCCTCCAGCTCTAACATTCTCTGTGTCCTTGAATTGGCTATATGTAAGAAACACACATTAAATACGAAGACAAAATCCTTCTTTTCTTGTGCTGCCCAGAACTAAACAAACAAGTGCTGGGAAGTCAAACTGCCGCACTGGGAAAGTAAATGCTCTGATAAAACCCCTGCTAGGAATTTAAAAATGCAACTGAAATGGAGACTGGAGGAAATGGCTACCTAAGAGGAAAGAAAAACCATTTCAAAAACAACAAACAAAAAAAGGATTATTCTAATCATTTGAGGGTTTTCCTAGTTCAGGACAAGCTGCGCCTCTGTAGAAGAAAGATAGCTAAATGGCTATCACACGCAAGGACCAAAGCAACCTGAAGGCTACTAATTAATAAAAAGTCACAAACATCCTTTTCAAGTGTACCATCTGAAAAAAAATGGATGATAACAGGAGATAGGATTTGCTAAGCTAAATAAAAGCCTTCATTAGCAAGAAGTGACAGGATCACAACCCTGCTGCTGATAAACTGCCAACACACCGGAGGCCTTCAAGGAAGGGCTGCCCATTTAACATATTGCAGCTTTAAAATGAGTTGCTTTAGAACAAACAGTTCTATGTCACGGCATCGCAGATGGAGCTGCTGCCGTACCCTGGACTGTGTGTGCACGTGTGGGGGCCAAGGGCATACCGCAGGGGTATCCAGCGCAGTAACCCTTCCTAAGGTTAGCCTTCCATGATGAGAGCATCCACCTTACACTCAACTTCTCGGTTTGCTTCCAGAAAGACTCAGTGTTGAGCAGAAAGCAGCCATTCTCCGACAGCCAGAGGAGGTTTCACACTGCTATTAAATGATTGGCCCAGCGGTCATCCCTAGAGCCTGCCTCCTTAATCCCAGCAAACACAGCTTCTCAGTCCAGTCCTGAAGCAGTGATAGCTTTTTAATATAGCATGCTTTGAGGTTGTATAAAACAGGTCATAAATACATGTAGAAGGCACAGTCTCAGCCTAGCCAGAGCGGTTAAAGAAGCATCACACCAGACCTTTCCCTGTGTGGTCCAAGTAAATTGTTAAAGTCACCAGCTCGGAGACTGAAAATAGACACAGTGAAATCTTAATTAATCATGGGGATGGATGAAGAGAAGAGCACTGTGAATACAGAAGTCATCTTAAAATATTAAATTATCTATTATCTAGCACTTAATTACTATTGTATAGTAGTAAATAATGTTCACTGAAAAACATCAAAACACTCAGTTTACACATTAAAAATTATTAAGTCCAGTTAGTAAAATATGTATGTTATATAGGGCACCTTCGCAGTAGTCAGGGTACCAAGGCAGAGCATACCACTAAGACACACATACACACACACACACACACACACATACACACACACACAAAATCTTGTACACAGTGCTTACCTTCAGCATGTGTAATTCTATAATTTTAATCTTGATATTGGTAAAATAGGACCTACTACAGCCAAGGAATACAGTTGCAAGACCAGATCACTGACATCAAGGAACTGCCAATTTAGTTGAAAACAATATTTAAACAGTGTCCCAGAAGTACAAACTTTGTGTGTGTGTGTGTGTGTGTGTGTGTGTGTGTCTGTAAACTAATTTAAGGAGCCATTAAGAACAGACCAGATACCAAGGGCAGTGAGGGAGTTGTCACCCCAACCCTCCGACCCCTAACTCTCAACCCAGCTATCCCAGTAATGCCAGAAGTAGCATTAGAATTCTCCTCTCCTGAACTGAAACTTGTCTTACTTCTCTCCAAATTCCATCAAGAATGAAGGCTATTGTGTATATTTTCAATGGCTTCGTTCTGCACCTATGGAAAAAGGGACTAAAATCTAAAAGCTTTGATAAAATAAGATTCAACAAGAAAAAAATGCTATAGGAGCCAAATTACACAATTCTACCAACTACCAAGGATTGCCTTCCAAAAAACCACATAATATTAAAAACAAGCAGAAACAGCTGTTTTGGCCATCAGACTCCACCCACCTCTCCGAGGAACTAAGGAGTTAAAAATACATTCTAATAAATGTAATACGCAGGTAAGATACTATTTTAAAATACCATGTCATAAATTCACTGTACTGTTCCATTCTGATCATCTGTGTGTGGATGAGGAAACTGAGCCACATGGAGAATTTATTTCCTCTTCATTTTCTTTAACTCTTTTTTCCGTGTCTTTTTTTGAATGCTTAGAGCAATCTCCCAGACTCTACCAATCTCTTACAAACATACAGAGCCCTTTAGAATTAAGGGACTGCCCAAAAGCCACTCGGGTCACTTCCGAGAAAGTGTTTATTCAATACATTTCTTTGTAGAAACCTTAAAGACACCTGCCTAAGCCTCTGCCATCCCAACAAATGTTTTAAAGACAATTCCAAATTAATATGGTATTGTTTTTAGTTTAAATATAAATGAATACAAGGAGGAACACAGTATTGTGAAGAACGTGGGGGGGTGTCAAGATCTGGCAGAGAAGGATTCTATAAATTTTATTCATAAATTAACCAAACGAATCAATGATAAACTACAATTTTGAGTTAGTATAGAACTTGAGGAGTGTCTGTTAAGTTTTTTGCTTGCCTCTTTAGTTTTTACCATTTCAATCAATATACTGGAAAAACACTACCAAAAAAAATACTGATAAAATATACTTCAAAAATCAGGGAGCATTTTTTCAAAGCCATGAGTGAAGGAATAAAGGATACAGACAATGCAGATCTCACTGCTGGAGCTGGCATTCATTGTATAGTTTTTAGTGTGAAAGCTACTTAATTATTATTGTCCTAAAGAGAACATTAAAATGTGTTTCTCAGCTGTTTAAAAAAAAAAAAATTGCCAGATCTATAGTGGCATACAAGCGTGGCTGAAGGGATCAGATCCAGGATCCAAAATTCACCATGAATCTACCAGGGAAAGGAGGATTCAACTTTAAAACCCTTTTCTGATATACTAATGTCCATCAATTAAAAACTAAAAAGCCTGCCTTTGTGTGAGTACTGCAAGAAGAGGGTAGACAGGAGGAAAGATAAAATTACAAATGAACTTGCCTGAATATTCCACACTACGTTAGGAGCCCCAGAGACTTCCCCTTCATAGAACAAATCACAATTACAAACAATAACTTCTAGAACTTCAACATGTGTCCCCTTGAATAAACGCTAAGTTTCATGTCAGCAAGGACTATATCGTGTTTATCACTATATCTCAGTACATAAGAGTGTGTGATGTACAGTATGAATACAAATACTAAATCAATTTTTGCATAGAAACCAAGAAATGCCTACATATAGAGGCTAGAAAAATAATTGTTTTTAAACTACGGCAGGACAGAAAAGGTTGATCAACATTCAAAAAAGTGAAGGGGTGAGCAATCAAACACAGCAAAATACCATTAAGATCAGGAGGTTAGGCAAAATAGAATTATAAAACTGTAAATCTTATGAAAGTGTCGTCTAGAGAAAAGTTTGAAGTTTAAAAGAAGCCACTAATAAAAACTAGAGTTTGCCAAAAAAAAAAAAGTATAGTGAATTTTCAAATATTCATGAGCTATTCAATAAACCATCACCAAATTTGCTTCATTTTGTTAGACAGTAACACGGGAAGTAATTATGGAGACTGGAGAAGAGAAACAAAGGATAATGAAAAACTCCTATGGAGAAATCCCCACAAACTCCTTAGGGAAACTGAAGTAAAATACACCCAAGACTTGACAACAAGTCCCTGGATCTCTGTAGGTTTCTGAATTTCTTAGAGAACTGGGGAACTACAGAAACATTTTACTCAAAATCTTTGGTAGTCTAGGCCAACTTAAAAGAGGGGGGAAAAAAAACAACAACAACACAAATTAAAGAGAAGTGGTACATATTCATCAAAGTCATGGTTTAATACTGTAGTGTCCTATAACTTAAAATGCTGTAAAAACCTATTCAGGGGCGCCTGGGTGGCACAGCGGTCAAGCGTCTGCCTTCGGCTCAGGGCGTGATCCCGGCGTTATGGGATCGAGCCCCACATCAGGCTCTTCAGCTATGAGCCTGCTTCTTCCTCTCCCACTCCTCCTGCTTGTGTTCCCTCTCTCGCTGGCTGTCTCTATCTCTGTCGAATAAATAAATAAAATCTTAAAAATAAAAAAAAAAGCTATTCAGCTTTGAAGTCTCAAGACCTATCTTAATTTGTTTCATCTTGTGATGCCCTAAATTATGGCTCAACAGTAAGGAGCATCCTTGGCAGGACTGCACTTTCTACTCTTTGCTGTGTCTATTGCCTATTAAGCTAATTTTACACCAGAGACACCTGCTTGTAGAGACAATTTGATCATTTTATTGTTTTAGGCTTACACCAGCTTCACAGAGCACAAATACTTATAATCTACAAGGAGTAAACTACAGGGATAAGAAACCAAAGAACATGTTAATATGCAGCTACATCAGCTCCTCAATTCTAAGACATCATAGAAAGATGCACCACTAACTTCACAGCTTTGAGAAAAATAAAAATCACTACATTAAGCAGACATATTTATGAGACTCAAAAACAAAGAAAAAAATTAAGACTTGAATATGTCAATTGTTAAAGCAATAGTTTTTACTAATATTTTCTTGTAGTAATTAAAATCTTAATAAGATCACCTGTCATTTGTGGCTTACCTAGAGATGTAAATAAAATTTTCTCAATTGACAGTAAGTTTCAAGTACTGCATTATCTCACTTTTACTGTAAATTATCTTCTCTATTCCAAACTTTGAATTCAAGTGAATTAAACAAATGTTTCCTAAGTTTCTACTACAAACAAGTAGCATCCGTGATGCAAGAGATAAAGTAAAAATAAAATAATCTCTTTTCTAGGGAAGACCAAAAGGATTATCTTGAACCTACATTCTTCTCCATCCTCCCCCCAACCAATTTTTCTGATAGTTAAGTTGGAGAAACCAGGTGAATCAAGAATAATCTTTACTGGGTGGATATTTTCTTGATTCAAGTTTGGACATCATACATCCTATTGAACACCTGACCTGCAACTATTTTTCTCAGAACAAAAATAATGGTGTTTCCAAAAGCCCATCAGATTTGGAAAACACTAGTTTCAGAAACTTAACAAGTTGAAGAAATAGCCCTTACAGATTCTCTACTACAATGAGCCAGGGTTACATGAATGTCACTTTCACTGGGAATAGAACATACAGTTTTTCGATCTTTTTTCCTGATTTTAGCAGCATCCAAAAATAAGTTGGGAGACAGTGTCTTCGCTCCTTTGCTTATAGAAAATAACCAATCCATACTTCATATGCTTCCAAAAAGTAATCCTCCAAGTCAAGACTGCCAGCTTGCATCAGGAAGACATCAGCCTGTGATGGAACCCTTCCAAAAGTCACCTAGCCACGAACCTAAAATAATGCAAGGTCAGAATCCTCGCTCTGGGGAAATGCTGGGAGTGCTACAGGGACCAGAGTGAAGCTTTTAAAACAAAAAAAGATAACAGCACCACCACCAAGGAACTAAACACAATAAAGCCTGGGGATGAGATACAGTGGCTGAGCGGCCTCTTGGATCTGACTCTCTGGCCGTAGCCATCTTAAACTACAACCAGCAGAATTCCAAAAGATAGAAAAAACATTCTGGAGTTCATGGAAAAGGTACTGAACTAAGAGTCACAGACCTAGGGTCCTACTTCCCCACTGGGTAGGTTGAATCCTTAGGCAAAGCACCTAACCTCTGAGCCTCATTTTCCTCATCTATAAACTGAATGTCCTCAGGGAGCTGTGGTAAGGCTCCGGAAGAACAGGTTATGTTGGGCACCATCACTGTAACTAGTGGAAATGCTCTCATCTCCTGGTTCCCTCATTTTGGGTGGTGCACCACCTTCAGTTACTGTTTTTCTGTCCTAATAGGTCTGTCAGCAACTAAAAGCAGGCAGCTCCTTGCTGTCCCCTCCCAATACACTGCCAATTGACTGTCCAATACAAGGTTGGTTACTCTAATTGCATTCTCAAGAAGCAATAATTTAGAAGTTACTTTAGAAGTTGTACAAAAGGGGGTGGGGATGCCTGGGTGACTCAGTGCGGTTAAGTGTCCCCTTCTTAATCTCAGCTCAGGTCTTGATCTCAGGGTCAGAGTTCAAGCACCAGACTGGGCTCCATACTTGGGGTGGAGCCTACTTAAAAAAAGAAAAAAAAAATAGTTGTACAAAAGGGAGAAAACATTTAGCCATTTTTCTCGAGATCACAAACTATGTTGTTCACCCTCAAATCAAACTATGCCCCCTACTATCTACAAAATAATACCCATAAGTTGGCCAAACTCTTTTTTAAAAGTCCAAGAAGGAAGAATACGTATTATACCCAAATAGCTAGTTTCAACTGAGGGACTGAACCTCTCCACAAAACCAAGGAGATGAAGCAGCATGTAAAAGGCTGTTTAGGTCACCTTTCAGAAGAAAAAAAGAAAAGAACATAAATGCCAGTAATGCAGAAAAGCAACAGAAAGACCTGGGAACACCAAGAACTGGCAAGAGAAAGCTACAAACAATAGTCTTGAGAACCCATGATCCTGGCAGATATGGTCTTAGACATGAAGAAGACTCAAGGAAAAGGTGATCAGTGTGGTTAAAAGCATTTAAGCTTCTGACAAAATACTTGCTTTCTACTACTGGAACCATACTAAGAGGAAGGAGCCAAAGAAACATCTTAACCTTATGACTTTTTCCTAGGTGTTTTCCAAAAAAAAAAAAAAAGTTATTTTTTTATGTTGGCACATCATGCTGTGGAGAGAAGACTATGGGGGGAAAGGCTGAGGGCTTCATGTTGCCGCGCGCGCGCACACACGCGCACACACACACACACACACACACATGTGCCTGGGATTGTTCTTCCGGGACAACCACAGAATTAAGACAGTCACAGTAGCATCTCTGTCCAGCCACAACTTAAAACTTGGCAGGTTCTGCAGTGCATAAATATTCTTCAGCAGTGACTGGGCTCCTGGCAAACCAGGAAATATGCATACCACAAGAGAGAACCAAAAGAAACAAAAATGACATGGGAGGAAGTGAGGAGAAGAGGGAGACACAAAACTACATATACACACAAAACAGACCAAGAAAAGCTACACACTTCCTGTCCCCAAAGCCATATGCAGCAACCTGGCCATAACCCTAATGTCCAGACTCCCTTTTCTCAATTCCTCAAACACTATTAAACTCCCGGGGAGAGGGGAGCAGTCTTTTAAATTATCGTTTTCTGCCTCAGCTCCTTAAGCAGACAGACCAAATATGAGAACAAGGATGCTTTATAAATCTTCTCTAAAGCTCTCTCAGTATCTAGCACTTAGTAATACCATGTGACAAAATAATAAATACTATACAATCTTCCTGGCTTCTGAGCACAGCCCCAATACAAAAAACTTGAAAACTTTTTAAAATCCTTTAACAAAACTAAAAAAACTCTAGATGAATTTGGGTAAGATCTAGATGCCAAGTTAACCACAGCCCATCTATACCAAAGCCCTTCTTACTGTACAGGAGTAAGCTCCATCACAATGATTTTCAACCTTTAGGGAGAAAAAAAAACTTTTTCCCCCCCAATTCTCAATTCCTCACCCAAACCAACAACCAAGACACCCTAGAAGCCCCTCAACCAGATGATCCAGGGCACATCAAAATAAACAACATATTCATCTAAAAGAATCATATAATCAAGGAAAAGGACTGGTAATCTTGTTACCAAGAGTTCTAAGTGCCTCTCAAAAGTAAGTTCAGAGAGTCACCTGGGTGGCTCAGTCGGTTAAGCGTCTGCCTTTGGCTCAGGTCATGATACCAGGGTCCTGGGATTGAGCCCCACATTGGGAATCCCTGCTCAGCAGGGAGTCTGCTTCTCTGTCTCCCTTTACCCCTCCCCCTGACCATGCGGGCTCTTGTGCATGCTCTCCCCCCCCCCCCAAGATAAATAAATAAAATCTTTAAAAAAAAAAAGTTTTAAAAAAAAAAAGATTAAAAAAAAAGGTTCAGAATGCACCTATTAATTTTTTCAAAACTATATACAGTTAATTCAAAATTAGTTTTTTTAAAACAAGCATATACTTTTACTCACACCCCAAGTATAGGGGGAAAAAAACTGGCTGGGCTGAAGACTGCACCCATTTTTAAAACTGCCAGCATCACACTCCTGTTATTCAGAAGGGTTTTACTAAGATGTTCAATAAAGGGACATATTCCAATTCTTCGTTATGACTGGCCTGCCTCAAGTGGCTGCCAAGACAGCAGGGCTTTACAGGCATTGTTCTGTCCTCACAGGCTACATCAGTGCCAGGTTGATCAAACAGATCTTTGTATCTGTTTGCCAGGCTGAACAAAAAGTTAACTAGAAATGTAAGTGCGTCAAGTCACCAAAAGGAAGGCTCTACACTCACATTTTCTACCTACTTATCATTCATCTGCATTCATCTCACTAGACATTAACACACACCAAAGTTGCTCTCTGCTATTCAGATTGTGCTATTATGCTCAGGAGTAGATTAATAATATCCACCCTCCTTACTGTAAAAAAGAAAAAAAAAAATCACAGCATTGGTCCAAACATGATATGGGGAGCCCCTTTCTACTTCTGCTGGTGCATCAGCCTGCTCTACTGCACACATGGGAGAAAGCTGTGCTGAAGCCGTCCTGCTGTTTCTATAGAAGGGCAGAAAAGGCTGAAGGCTGAAAAAAATAACGGGGAAGAGGAGAGACAAACAACACACATAAACCTCACACCTGGTAACCTCTCATATCAGCTCTTTTTTACTGCAATCTGAAGGGAGAATGTCTTTTCTAAGCTGACACCATCAGCAATGCAGTTAGCAGGTGGGCCACAGGCCTCTTTTAAACAGCTCATAACATCCTATTAGTTTTCACAGCACCAAAGCAACTTCTGCTGACCCCAAAGCATGTGAATGAATACAAGCAGGTGACCAGCAGGAAGAAATTCCCACTCCCAGTAGGGCAGGTCTAAAATCCCAGGAAAAGGGGGGAAAGGTAAGATAAACTGCTAGAAGTACATCTTATAAAGGAAGGAGAAAGTCTCTTTAGACCAGAGATTAAAGGAGACCACAAATATTTATATGGCGTGATCTAACATAATTTAAATATTTACAAACACAATCAAAAGACTATGAAATCTTAAGTACTACTGCCTTTGTCTTTATATTCGAGTAAACTTTTTACTTCCCATAGCCTGAGGAACCGTCACAAAGTCATAACTCAAATACCCACAAAGGCCAGGCAGTAATTTATTCCAAAGTAAAACAAATCATGCTCCATATAAAGGATGCAGTTGACAAATATGGGCCCCGTGTTGCTCCACCCTTCTAACTTTTCAAGAAACATGAAATATGGTTTTAGATCTTAATATGATATTTCCCAGCACCTAAATCAAAATTTCACTACTTTTTTTAAAAAATATGTTTTAGGCCAGTGGCATCTAGGTGGCTCAGTCGGTTGGGCATATCACTCTTGGTTTCATCTGGGGTCATGATCTCAGGATTGTGGTATCGGGGCCATGTCAGGCTCTATGCTCAGCTCAGTCAGCTGGAGATTCTCTCCCTCTGCCCCTCCCCCACACGCACACTTGCTCTCAAATAAAAAAATTCTTTGGCGGGGGGGAGGTTTAGGCCAAATGAAACAACTACAGACTATATGCAACCTCTGGCCATCATTTGGGACTGATGGCAGGAACTATTTGTCCATGGATACCCATTTCTCCTTTTTGTCCTCTAACAGCAATTCACTTGGTCACAGAAGATATTCTTCAGTGAGTGAAATATAACAAAATGCTTAAGAGCTAATGGAAAGGTGCAAGCCAAATTAAAAAATAGAGACAAATGACTAGGTTGCACCTGACCCAGAATTGCCAGGCTAGAGGTAGACTACCATAGGGCTCAGAAGCATAGACAGGTGACTAAGGGACAGAGGGCTAGCACAGAGGTGTCAAAGAGAAGTGAGGAAGGCTGTGGGTAGATCAAGTTCCTTGCAGAGACTAGGGTGGGGAATAATGAAAGTCAAAAGCACTGATGACCTAGTATTTGGGAAAAGTCCATGAGTCATTCACAGCCATAGGCCAAAAAGGGCCCCAGGGGTTTAGACAAAATAAGCCAGCAACCAGTAAGTAGCACCTCAGGGAAAGAAAGTGGTGTTGAGTAAACTCATATGGAAAGAGACCTTGACCTGGGAATAGGTTATAAAAACTTGCTCACCCTATAATAAACTCTGTATGCGTAAAACAGCCTAGCTAGCTCTGCAGTAATGGTGGGGGATCCTCACATCACCAGAGGTGCCTCCAGTACAGAAGCAGCAACAGTGAGATTTTTAAAAAACTGACTTTCAAAAGTAGCTCAGAGTAAACTCAAGATCAAGTACAATCAGTTTCAAGAATATTTTCCTAACCTTACCCAATTCACTGAACTTATTTTCAAATACTCTGTGATTTATTTGCTTTGAGAAATACCTCGTGTACTTTTGATACACACATGACACCCAAAGAATAAAAAAGTGTTAAACATCCTTTAAAAACTGAACAAGTGAACAATTTCCAATAACTTACTTGACAGGGCATCCATCAATGACTTTTCACTTAAGGTGGTGAGAGTGTACAGAAACAAACAGGGAAAAAAATGTATTTCTATGTAAACTCCATTTTGTGATGTAGAGGAACAGATCCTCTATAAGAGATTAAACAAAATTCAAATCAGAAAAATATGGACTGATTATTTTGATTTAAATGCTTAAATTTAAAGATCTGATTTCTCATTGAAAAAAAGATGGATTATTTAAATTAAGACATTTATATTCCTGGAATGTTAGCTGGCTAAATTCTCATAATTTCACATGTAATTTTTTAACATTATTTATATTTTCCAGAAAAAAAAAATGCATTTGAAACTTCCCTTCCAAATGCCATCATCATAGATATATTTATACCTATTTCCATACTGAAATGTTCAAAGGCACAATTCTCTCAAAACCTCCCTGCAGTTTGGGAATTTTCTCTTTCTCCATGGCAGAAATATGCACTATATGATGCTATGTTGTAAAGAATCACTAAAAATTATGGTTTATAATATGGCACTGAAGGCCAAAGATCTAAAACTAATCAATGGGAACCACCGATTACCACCTTTCCAATTCAATAAACACTGTCAATCCACTGCCAAAAAATCTCATACTTCAGTATGCTCCCATCATCACCTCATCCTTGAGATATGGAGGGTAAGGTTTTATATTCAAAAAGCTTAAGAAACCGAGGACATAAGTAATTGAGTCAAAGACCAGACAACGGAAACTTCAGGCTTCCAGCCTATAGCATATTCCACCTGGCTCTGCTAAATTAAGAATTTCTACTTAAGTGACAAAACCTACTGAGGCAAGACAACTCAGTAGCTAAACTGGCAGCACTGCGCTCACCACAAGACCTTACATGTGTAATATTTGTTTACAAAATCAGAATGGATTTTAAAACAAACTATGAGGCGACAAGGAAGCTTAGAGTCAGCCTTTAATGAAAAGCCCGCATTGCTAAGGCTACAGCAGATAAGAACTGATCGGGATGACTTCCCTCTGCCCTCACCAGTATAGAGGACAACTCCAATATTCGAAGTCCTATTTTCCAAACAGAACCTTATTTTAACCTTCTTGAATCCTGAGGGCTAGATGGTAAGAATTGTATGGAAATGTCAGTGTATGTACATTTCTCTAGGGAGAGAGGGCCCACAGCCTTCTTCCCAGATGCTCAAAGACTCAACTCGATATTAATAAGAAATTTCAGTTTTAGAGGAATTCAGTAACAAAGATACAGGAAAGCTGAGAATCCCTATTCTCACAAAGAAATAAAACTAGTCAAGAAAATGTCTAATAAAGCCTGAAGTGAGTTTGACCACTGCTAACTAAAAAGCAAAATGAAATAAAACAAAAACCCATCCTATAAGGTTAATCTGTTTGATATTTATGAAAATATGGATTTTTGTGACATTCTATTCATACAGCCTTTAAAGTTGTTGCAATCATCTCTGGTAACAAACAGCCTACAAAAACAAAAATTCTGTAGGAAAAGAAAAGCTAGTCATGTAGAAGTTTCTTTTTTTATGAGAATGACTCCTTTAAATCAAAGGAAAAGGGGCGCCTGGGTGGCACAGCGGTTAAGCGTCTGCCTTCAGCTCAGGGCGTGATCCCGGCGTTATGGGATCGAGCCCCACATCAGGCTCCTCCGCTATGAGCCTGCTTCTTCCTCTCCCACTCCCCCTGCTTGTGTTCCCTCTCTCGCTGGCTGTCTCTATCTCTGTCAAATAAATAAAATCTTTGGAAAAAAAAAAAAATCAAAGGAAAAGACTGGTATGAATCTATCACTATTAGATTAGACAAGGAAAAAACATACAGATACTCAACCTAGGAGTTCAAAACTTATCTAATCTAAAGCAAAACCTTTAACATGTTAAAACAAAACAAAAACTATCATTTTACTTTGTCTCACAATAAATAAGCCTATTGAGAAAAACTATCAATTTTTCCCCCCAAATAATCTCTAAAAACAGGAAAGGGGGTCTTGCCTGTCAAACGCTATTTGCCACACATTTTCAGTCAAACCGACATAATGGAAATTAGATATGGAAACAACACACAAGCACTACAAAAGTGCAAGTTTAAAAAAAAGAAAAAAAGTTACTTGCAATTAATAAGGCAACCTCCAAATTGGTTTAGTTTTAACCTCCTGCCACCTGCTCCTATGACCGTGGTTATTTTACCTATCCTACTCCTTCCCAAAGCACCCGTCCTTCTCTGCATGAAGATTTATTACAAGGAAAACCCGTATGTCATCACTCAAAACTATTCAGCAACACTCAAAGGGGAAATATACAGTTAAGAGTATCAGTGAAATTGATGCATTCAAAACCTAACCCATAACTCTGAGAAAATAATACCTTTACCAGAAGTAGATATTTTAATGTAGCCCCATCTCTCCACAGGTAGCACTGGTATTAAAGGAGAAGATGTCTACAGGAATGAACCTCCCACAGAGTAACAGAAGAGTCGCCTTTTGTTTTGTTTTATACAAAATAAAAGGCTAGAAATATAGAAAGTCAAACTCTCTTAAAATTCTCCTGTGATCTTACTAAAATTAAAATTATGATAGGCCTCATGCATGCTGAAAGCCAAATCTGTTTTCTCGTTAGTGAAACGTTTCCTACATATTCCATAAAACCGCCACAGCATTTTACTATACTAATTCCTATTTTTAGTTCAGATTCCAAAAGTTACCGATGCTATTTAAACCATAATAAAATGTGTATCTTTTAATACACAAAAGCCTTAAAACAAATTATTGCCTTTCAAGCTTAAGCACCTTCTATTTCTGCTTAGATTTATATTACTTAAAATCAAGAAGAAAAATCAACTAAGATTGCAAACCGATTAGTATCTAAAATCAAACAGAACTTAAATTTTCTCCCCAAATTAGAAACATATAAAACAAGGAGTTTGGCATTAAAGTACACAACATGTGGGTTCTGTGAGTAACCAGAACCAGTGAAGACTTCCACATCTGTAAAATGAAACTGGCCAAAGCAAATGAATATTGTGTGTCTAATGTCCTCTATAGAGTTAACTCGAGAGTTGGGTGTGGCATCACCAGGGCATAAGGCGTTCAAACAGTTCTATAACATATTAGCATAAAACAGCAGTATTGGCAGCTAAAAATATTGACAAATGATTAAGACCCTAACCAGGATAAACTACATAATCTGTGGACTCCAGTGCAAAATGAAAGTAGAGGGTCCCCTTGTTCAAAAATTTAAGAATTTCAAGGGAGAACGGTTAAAACTGCACAGGTTATATGACCATAAAGCAGTTCTGCTTCCAACCAAGTACTCATGCTTAAAAACAAAACAAAACCTCAAATGTGGTAGCTTAACGTGATTATTGGCCTTCCAGCTGAATATCCAAAGAATAAGAAAGAGCTGGAGTATACGCCCATGGGCTGGTTTTCCACAGGGTAGCATACCACGCAGGCCCCATACCACCTCACCCATACAGCCCCAATGCCATCAATAAATAAATAAATAAGTAAATAACCTGACAGGGATAAGTACCATGGATCTCTAGCCTCCCTTATTTCCAAATAAACATTATTGGTGACAATAGTGGCAAAAAGAATGTGTTATGGTGGCTTTAGTAAGACTTCAAATGAGAGCTAAAGAATTGACCCTACCATGCAGACCGATCTATCAAAAAGGTAAACAGTAAAGTCAGTCTAAAAAAAGATGCTATTTTGGCATATCCAGTCCTTTGGGGAAAAAAGAACATGAAGAGTAATGTACCACTGTGGTGTTCTTGTGTCATGCTAACACCTGAAAAGTACCCTAGGTTTAAAAAAAATTTGTTTTTTCCCCATCAAAGAAAGGTTGATCCCAGTTTAGAAGTCGGGGAATTCTGGATGGTTTGTTGTGTCCTTAAAGAAAATCTGGAACTTGCTTCTAGAATAAAATCAAGAAGGGGGGGGGATGGAAAGGAATATTTTTAAAAATTATAATGTCAACCAGAAAAGCATAGAAGGCTAGAATGGCTAGAAGTGGTAACAAGGATTCAGCCAGGAACATCTGTCTGTATACAAAAATCTAAAAGGGTGGATTAAGGAATGAGGTAGTAGAAATGTCACTTAGGGGGCACCTGGGTGGCTCAGTCGTTAAGCGTCTGCCTCTGGCTCAGGGCGTGATCCCGGCGTTCTGGGATGGAGCCCCACATCGGGCTCCCCTGCTGGGAGCCTGCTTCTTCCTCTCCCACTCCCCCCTGCTTGTGTTCCCTCTCTCGCTGGCTGTTTCTCTGTCAAATAAATAAAAAATCTTAAAAAAAAAAAAAAAAAAAAAAAAGAAATGTCACTTAGAGCACTGCTGTTCCATATCTCACCAGGAGATAGATCAAAACAAAAAGTGCAAAACCCAGGAAGAGAAGGACCTTGTTTCTCTGGTGAAGAAGCATTAACCAGAACCAACCAACCAACCCTGCCCACCTGTCCCCCAAAAAAACAAAAACAGAACTCTTAACTCACGCATTCTTAGCCTAGAAAATAAGGTCCAGTAGTAAATAACAGGCCTGGCCTACACTTACCAGTTTGGGGGTACCTGTTTTATTCCAGGAGCTTACCCTAAAACTAAAATTCTCTTCAACCGCAGGAACAGTGTCCACAGCTTAAAAGAGCTGACCTGATTCCTAAGAACAAACACTACACATTGAAGGAAACACCTAGAGAAAATGGGGGGCCTTAAATGCCTCACGCTGTCTTTGAAGGGTAAATAAAAAACCTCATTTCCCGAAAGGTGGCAGCACCAAGTTACCCAAATAGGCAATAAGGGGCCAGTTTGATCACACAAACACAAAAACATTCTCTCAACAACAACAAAAAAAGCAGAGAAATCACATCAAACTGGTTGGAATGTTTCTTCATAATTTAATTTTTCCTACCCCACCCCAGGCATTACTTTCCAGACAGGTTTTCTTCTTGCCCTTTCCCTTTCCTCCCCCATTTCCAAAGGAACTTTCTCTAAGTATGCACACACACACCCCCACCTGAGCAGTATTAAATCATCATTCCTACAAACCTCTCATAAAGAATAACCCAAAAAAAAATGCAGTAATGTTCCAGTCCATCCAGTGAAACAGTCACCATTTCTAGACCCAAAGGTCTAGATACGAAAGTAGATCCAGGAAAGCTTGTCTACCCGCTCACCAAAATGGAGACTCCAGGTCAGCTTCCACAAGAAAGAGCGAGCTTAGCACAAACGAAAAATTCAAAGGACTCTGGGGAAACGGTTCTTGAGAAGATTCTCTTCAAGGGCAACTAACCAGTAATTCAAACTGATTTTTTAAGGAGATGGGGAAATCACGCCCCAACTGGTATTTGAGTGGTTTTAAATGGACTTATTTGTCATAAGTTCGGGGCTGAGATACATTTTAATGAAGACAGAATTATTACGGGTAGGTCCACCAAAAAAATTAAGTTTCGAAAAACTCTTTGTCCTTGATGGAGGTATATTCACTTAGCATTGCTAAGCACCATTCTTTGGGGAGGGAATGAAAGAGAATAGATAACTGGGAACAAGTCCTCCTTTCTCACATTCTGAGAAAATGTAGGGAGAAGACAGGAGATGAAATTTTCATCATAAAGATGATCTTTTTAAACGCACACTATTTTAAATGACCATCTGGACAGCTACAACTCCGTGCTCACATCTAGAGACAAGGTTTTGCGCCCCGGCCCTCCAGGATAACAACTAGGCTTTTAAAGCAGCGCTGTGGAAAGACTGCCTGCTGCTCATTGTCAGGACCACTGGAGGAGCACCTGCTGGTGAACCGATGTTGGACCCGCGAGACCACCAATCAGACCAGTGCACGCACACTGGTCCGTGCACGGGGGCCGCAACTGGCCGGCACTCCCGGCCGAGCTGAAGGCACAGCTGCCGCAACCTACCCGAGCGAGCCAAACCCCGGAGTCCGGCTCGCCCGGCGGCCCGCCCGGCGATTCCCGCCCAGCGCGCTGCTCGCGCGCAAACCCAGGATGCCACCGCGAGCTGCGACCTCGCGCGGCTGCGCCCGGCCTCACCTAATACCGCGCAAGAGAGCGAGCGGCCCGGGGGATCCTCGCTGCTCTGCCCTGGCCACCCCCAGTCCCATGCCACCTCCGCACACTGCGTGGCCGCCCCAAGTCTCCAGACGCCCCAGGAGCTCCAAGGACCACGCGCGAGGAGGCGCCGTACCAAGTGGGCATGCCACCAGGCACCATCCGACTGGAGAACCCAGTGCACACAGCCTCCCACAGGCGGGGCTGCCAGTCCGCCACAGGAATGCTGCCCTTTTTCTAGAAAAGCCCCCTCCCCCCACTTTCCCCCCAAAGCACTCACCTGCGTCTCGGCGCAGTTCTCCTCGCGCTACACGCGGCCGTACCCGGGCACGTCCAGGCCTGAGCACGCTGCCTGGCGCGACTGGCCCCGCTCGGCTCCCGCCGCCCCCAACCAGCTTGTGCCCACAGGAGGGGCGGTGCCACCTCCCGAAGCGCCCAATTCCCTCTACTCCCGCCGCAAGAAGCCGAGCTCTAGGAACTTCGCGTGCACAACCTCCGCCACCCCCACCGGCGTTCCCGCCCGAGGCCGGACTAGGGCTCCCACCAAGCGGAGGCCGGACTCCGCTCGGCGCCGCGGCGCCGCGCACAGCCCTTAGCCTCGGCGTCCAAAACAGACCCGAGGCCAGGCGCCGCGTGCCCGCCCTCCCCGCCCCCACTCCCACACCCCCCCCCCCCCGCCCCCGCACTTGCCTGCTACGACTCGGAGCTGCAGCTACTACGGCTCGCGCCGCCAGCCGTCAGCACAGCCGCGGAGGAGTCGCTCCGGGCGGGCTCCGCGGAGAGGCGGTGGCGGCGGCGGCGTCCCCAGTCCTGGCGGAGGCGGGAAGGCAGACTGGAACCCGGCGAAACCCCCGCCCTACCCGCGTCGCGCCGGCGACCGGCCTCCTCACCCGGCCGGCAGCTGCCTCAGTGACGCCCAGGCGCCGCGGTCCCGCTGTTTGTAGCGGGGCGGGGAGGAGGGGCTTGCTTGGAAGAGCGCCAGGAGGCGGGGCCGGCGGCGAGTTAGCGGCGCCGAGACTGCCGCCGCCGGCGCGTGCCCTGCCCGGCCGCCCGGGGGTCGGTGCCTGCGAGAAGACGCCCGGCTGCGGCCGCTCCGCTCGGTCCCTCCCGTCTTCCGATTCAGAGCAAGCTCTGGGACCAGGTTCCCCTGGCAGCACGGAGAGCGTCGCGCGCCCAGAGGCGGTAGATTCCCGGTGCAAGTTTGCAAACCCCGAGGTTCCAGGCGCTAACGCGGAGCCAGAGCGACTCGCGCGGGGGTTACTTTGATGTATATGTGTATCAGATATATACACATACATACATACATACATACATACACATATACTGCAAGCAGAGTTAAAAGGCTCTTTTTTCCCCCTACTTCACAGCCGAAGCGTCCTGTCCCTTAGCGGAAAACTAAAGGCTTAGCCCTGGCTGCCCCTCTCTGCCTCTCTAGATGGAATCTGACGTTCAAATAAGCCCGAGTACCTGTGCGGGGTGCTATACTCTGCTTCAAACGCAAAGTAGGAAATCCTGCACTCGACTATACAAGAGCCTGCCGCTCGCCGCATCCCTCCAACGCCCCCCACGTTAGCCCCGAAATGGCCAACTCTTCACCGAGGGGGCGTCACATCGCTGCTTAGCCTTGGCCCGCCCCCACGCCCTGCTCAATCGCCTTTCCCCAGAAAAACCTGTGCCTGTCCTCAGACTCAGCCCCGCGACTGGGAGTCAAAACCGACCCCGAGCCACGCGGTGGGAGCACGTTTTTACACCTGCTCAGCCGCTTAATTACGAGAGCACCTGTCGTGTTGTTGTGGTTGCTTTCATTGCAAAGGCTTCTGTTTTAATCCTTCCCCCTTAAAACCTGAACTTAAAATATCACCTGTCATACCTACCTGAAATCGCAGAAGGTAAGAGAAAGGAACTGAGCAGTGGGCGACCGAATCGCCGCAAGAACGTGACCGAGGTTACAGCTTCAAGGGCATGATGCGGGTTTGATGCAGCAAGGTCCGCTAAGGGCGCCCAGCGCTCCCCGCCCCCACGCGACGGGCGGGGCGGGGTTGGGGGGGACAGAATGGAGGAAGGACTTCTTTCACCCAGGGCGGGGGTGGAGGAGACAAAATTGCCCTCTTGGGCGAAGTCAAATCAGGGGTAGTGAAGTAACGGGTTTAACCAAAATCGAAATGGAGACAGTTCATCCCTCAATTTAGGGGACCCAGACTGAGGACACCAGAAATAGCTAATTGATTCTATATCAGCATTTCTGTTGTCACCCCAAATCCGATTAGCAATTAAATGACCTTAATTGACTTTGTACGGGGTTACTGGGAAAACTGCTCAAAGCGCCTGCGCCTCTTTGACCTCCCTCTAAACAGTTAATTATAATATTCCCATCCCAGGCAGGCAGGATTGCTAAAAATGCCTGCTTTCAAACGTTAGGCAAAAATGGGCCTACCACATTTGCCAATCCAAGCCTAAAACTCTTAGAATGCCCTACGCCCTACTTCCTGAAGCTGACTTCTTGAAGTTATGGGAGACCTCTCTACAGAGTTCCCCAAGTCTTCCAATCCCCTTCGACCTGCAAACGTTGCGTTTTTCGTGAACTCCAGAACAGGTTAAAACGGGGTGCCTAAGCACTTGGTTAAAAGAGGAAAGAAGAACCCAGGAGTGAGTGGTGTAAGACAGACAGACTCAGGGAATGACAATAATAACTGAGAGATAGTTACTTTTTTAAATCCTCCAAAAAGCGACTTTTAAACAATCAACATTTTCCTGTTTTGCTGACTTATTTGTTCAGATTCTGACAAACCTTTCAGATGTCCCATTTAAGAAGCCATTTTACGAAGGAAGTCTTACAGGCCCAAACAGCTTTTCCACTCTACCACCCCTAAAACATGCACACTTTTTTCTTGACCTTTAGGAACTTATTTCCAATTAGAAAAACAATTTATTCGGTTACTACTGTCTGCTCTGTACTCTCCACCGCCCCCACCCCACTTTAAGCTTGCACTTTATAGGCTGCAGTGTAGGCCTAAGAAATAAACCATCTCCATCTCCCTCCTATTCCCAACATCCAGAAGATGGGTATATATACATATAAACAGAGATTTGGGGAAAGGCTAAAGGTTTAGAATCCTAACCAACAAGAGTGTTTGTATGTGAGTGGGGGAGGGGAAAGAACCTTGCATTTCGGGGAGAAAGTAAGAGACATTCTTCCCATCCCAGCAGTGTTAAGAGTAAATACTAAATGGTTGACTATTTCTCTCACTCTGGCCACAATAAAGCCAGATCTGCAGCTGGCAATTACAAGAGAAAATATCAAGTCTCGACATCAGTTTCGCTAACCCGTACTTGAAAATGGCAAACGGGGAACGTATCCAACCTCCAATTTGCCACAGTTGTATAGCTCTCATATTATTCTTTACAGACGTGAAATAGGTGGGTACGTAGCAACGTGCTGGGCATAAATTAAGCAACAATGGCCACGCGAAGTCCTATTCGGCGCGGAGCTCCCGTGCAGGGCACTGCCACCTTGCTATCCCCAGACCCCACCGCCCCGGAGATGGCAGAGTCGAGTCTGGAGGCTGGCCGCCAAGTTGGCTTTTAGACCCGAGAGGGTGGGTGGGGTAGAGAACAGGGAGAAATTAACAACCCCGACCGGTTTTGTACCTTTTCCCCATTCTCTCCATCTCAAGCACCACACCGGCGCTCTCACGCACACTCACCCACACCCCCTCGTGCCAATAATTTAAACTTCTCTTAGGCAAAGGCAGCACCTCGTTCACCGCCACCACCACCCTCTGGGTCCTCCCCGCCCAGCGAACACCCTCCCCCTTTTCCACATCTACCCTGATTTCTCTTTTTCCGCAGTAGAAAGACAGCTGGTTTCTCCCTAACCCTGAGAAATCACAAAAGTTAAAATGAAACATGTGTCTGCCCAGCGTCTCACCCCCAACCATCTTTCTCCCGGCGTCAGTTTAACAATAGCTATGGGGGGGGGGGGGAAGAAAGGGGGTGAGGGCAACGTAGCCGAGTTGGCTCCTGGGGTGACTGTGAATCCTCGCGGCTGCGAAGGGGTTCCCCTTCGCCCGGAAGCCGAAGTCAGCCGCGTAGGACCAAGGACAGGGCTTGGAATCCAGTTCCCAGTGCCCAGCACAGCAAGGCAGCAGCAGCCGCCACTCCACAGACACAGCTCCAAGGATCTTATTTACGCTTTTCTGAACAAAGGGAATCTCATATCCGGTACAGGCTTAAGAATTCGGCCCTAAATTGGCTACCTTCTTTTAAAAAGAATCACGGTAACTGGCAACCATGAATTAGAGCCCGCACACCTAGCAATGATGAGTTCTGACAGCTTCTACCCACCCTAGCCCCAGCCCAGCCCTAGCCCTCAGGCGGCATGTACTTTTTCAGTCAACTACAACTAGCAGCCTGGTGCATTTAAATTCCATCTGGCAATCCCATCTCCCCAGCACATGTTATCTGGTTAATGCAATTAAGTGTGGGGTTTTCGCTGGTCTAATCTGCAAGTCCGGGCTTCTGATTCCCCTCAATGGTATTAAAGCCTCTCCAGCCCTTCGGTGGTTGTGCCAAAGTAGAGGCATGCATCCCTCAAAATCCAAGTTATCCCTCTCTTCCCACGAAATGAACTTCCAACCTCAATCCCGTAGCTCACTCAACACCTAGACTCCCATTGTACCCCTGCTCTACTCTAGCCACATTTACCACTTAAGTTTATGCCATTGACATTTACGAAAATTCAGTACGTCAAGCATGCGTCCCCTGTCTTTAAGTCTAGCTCTCTAGAATTAAAAAGCAGAGCAGTAGCTTTGAAATGAGACAAACATGTGCAATTAACTTCATATTCTGTATTCCGCTCACTTACAGGTTTTCTGGGTTTGCCAGCGCATCGCTGCAACTAATGATTAAAGAAACCAAACCGAAACTTACCTTTCTCCCTTAAGGTTTTTGTGTATGTGTGTTTTTAAAGTAACGGTGCAGTTCTCCCAATAAGGATGAGCAAGAAGCTGCTGGATAGTTCTCTTAAGACAGCACGAAACCTAAACTGTGCTCGGCTTAAAAGAAGCAAATAAAAAGAAATGCTTTCGACCCCAAAGTCCAACGCTAAAAGAAATGGCGAAAAAAAAATATGAAAGGGGAGGGGAAACTTAAAAAAGAGAGTTTAAAAAGACGGAGAGACTATCCTCCTACTGCCGTTCAACTAAACAAAAAGGGGCAAGAAAAACAAACGAAGGAACAAAGAAAAGAGGCGAAAGAACGTTTTTTCAAAAAGACGATGTCTTTCTCCTTGTTGCTTTTTAGTAGGTCGCTACAGGAGTAAGCTGCTGCATCTCTAACTGAGAACAGAAATAAGGGGGGAGGACGTCTTAAAAGGGAGGTGGACTGGACCACAGATTTATAGCACCGTATCACCAACCCCTTCTCTGCCTCCGCACTGCCGTGTGTGCAGCTGCTCTGCCAGGCTCCTATCCCGGGCAGCACGCGCGGAAGTATACGCCGAGTGGCGCCACAACGTAACTTGCTCATCTCCCCAGGACTCTGATTGGTCTAGATGCTTCCATTGCGGCCGCCCGGGCGAGCATGCTTGATCTGATTGGCTAGAAGCTTGTGTCACTCTCAAGAGCTCAATGGAGTCCCGTTTCAAGGTAAGTTGTGCGGGAAGGTACACACTTAACACAGGCGGCGAAGGGAAATGCAAGAAGCAAAAAGAGATGGAAAGAGCAACGTGGGAGGGTTGGAACTGTAGTATCAGAGTTTGCGATATGGCATGATCTTCTTTCCTCTTAAATCTTTCTGCTTCCGAAAGACTCATTTTCCTTGCCATCACTGCCGCATCTATGGCACGTTTCTTTATAACATTAAACTCTGTCCGGTATGTATGAGTCATTGAGAGCTCCCTCTCTTTGATCTGAGTGAAAGGGATGAAAGTACATCCATTACTTGCCCGCATGCCTTTTTCGATTTGTGTTCCAGTATTCTGTATTAGATATTAAGCAATTTTATGTCTTTCTCTACTTTAATATATGCATATTGCAACTCTCTTGTTTATTTTTTAAAGCATCCTTTTAGGATAAGAATGAATTCAGAAATGCTTTCAATAAAGCTGAATTTTGAATTAGCTTTCATTTCATGTTAGGAAAGTGTAGGATAAACATCCTGTCAGGAAAAGAGGTACTGAACAGAGCTAAGGTCCTTTACTCTGAGGTATATGGTGACTCAAAAAGAGCATCTGTATATAAAATTAGAACAAGCCACTCCTCTGTACTTGCTGGCGGTACAGTTCTTGGACCACACATGTATTGCTGACAGTAAAGATTAGTCGAATCTTTATCTGGGTTCTTTCTCTGAGGATTTAGAAAGTTTAACCAGAAGACCAAGTGCTGTCAATGCTTCTGCTTTATAGATGAAGACTACTTTATTAAATACCATATTTTAATAACATTCAAGAGACTGAAGTATAGCTTTGTGCATGGTATTTATTTCTTCCTACAAGTGAAAGCGTGGTCCTCAGGATTGACTTGATGTATAAATAGAGACAACATTAACTTGACCTAGGTTCTTTTTCAGCCTGAATTTCTTCTTTTAATCTTGACAGTGCCAACTTCCTAGATAGTACTTATGTTTCTTACACAATGTAACGTATCTTCTCTAGATGCTCATGCCTATCTAAAAGGAATTCCTTTACCTGTTTACTACTAGTGGCTATCTTTGAAAACAGAAAAAGGAGGTACAGGTAAGAGAGACTGCAGGAAGGTGGAGTGGGATGGAGGGAAAGGGACAGATAGTCACAAAGCAAAATGACTACAAAGTGAGGGGTGAAGTGATTCAGAGTTCCTTGAGAATGTCCTTGAGTGTGGATAAATGATTAATGGCAAAGAACAGAAGACCTGTTTATCTCCCGTACAGCCGTATAATATGTTCAAGTTCTATTACTTTGCATGACAATAATGGGGGGGGGTTGGGAAAGGAGGCCTGAATCTATATGTTATCTTATAATTAGCATTGTTATCTTATAATTTATAATTACCATGTCCTAATCCCTAGCCCCACTTTTTATATAACAACAAGACTGGGGTCCTAATTTCAACTTAAATCTATTCTCTAGACCTGGGTGGAACTCATGGGAAGAAGAAAGAAAAGGAGCTTGAGGAAATGGAGTGAAGGGGCTGAGGGAAGGACAAGTCAAGGGAAAAGACAGAAAGACTCCACTTCACCTAAAATAGATTAATCACTGTATGAATAAACAGTTGAAGATTGTGTTTGTTATCATCTTCCTTCAATCCCTCCCCTCATCCCCAGGTCAGTATAAAGAAATAACTCTTAAAGTAATAAATACAATTTAAATAAAAATATAATACTGTTTACGCAGACTTATTTATGAAGTGAATTGTCTTTTCTCCTTGTTAACATGCTCTTAATATTGAATTAATTGCATGTATTCATGTAATATTCTCAGCACTCTGTAGAAAATCTTTACCATTAACTTACAACTACATAAGTATCATCTAATTGGGTGGAAACTAATACTTCGTTTTATTTTTAGATGTGTGTTTGTTTCCACAAGAATTTGCAGATTACAATGGTATACTTTCCTAAAGGGGGAGGGTAGATAAGGAAAGCTGGGTGTGGTGTGGAGTGATGAAAATCTAGCTTGTGTGTTATATAGTTAAAGAAATTATTTGGAAAATAGTGAACTTATCCATTCAAACGCAAAATGCTAAATTCTGTGGATTGGGTATATATGCTTTCTTTAGTTTGGGCAGAGGAGCAAATGTTTTTCAAAATGTTGTCATCTTCAACATGTTGTTTTTTCTATATAGGTAAAATGGACTTAAGATTGAAAATATCTTAAAAAACTAGTTTACTTCCTCAATAAAACAGACATTTTTAAATTTAAAAACATTTAAATGGATACATATATCTTACGTAATGTGTATTTATCCAACTTTTAAAAATAAAAACTGAATACAGCCTATTTAAAATAAGTGATATCTGGATGTAGATTTCACTTTGAAATTCATGTTGTCACAGCCTGAAATACTAACATAATCTAGCTTGCAGTTAATAAAGACTATGTGTAAACATCACACTCCATATTAAGGAACTGTAATCAACCCCTCTTCACCCATAGTTAGGTAAAGAATTATCCACAGCATCTGAACTTGCACTAGAAATGCCATTTAAAAGACATCTGAGTTATGATTGTCATCGTAGCTCTGATATTTTCAAAGTCCTTGGCATTATTTTAAACTGCAGCACAGAATGGATAGATTTGGGGGTCACTCACTGAAAGTTTGGAGAAAAAGTCTGATGTGGAGAAAGTTGCAAAAAGAATAGTTCTCAAAGCTGAAAAATAATGAATTCAGTAGATTATTTTGCTACAGTTTATAAAGCAACACTCATTCGCAGGAATACTCATAAGCTATTGTGGTCAATATCTTTTAGAATAAATAACTCCCTTACACTAGTTGAGGGGGGTGTGATTTTAGCATTTTATGATAAAGGACACTATAAACTACTATTGTGACTTTTTTAAGTAAATAAAGCAGTTAAGCTGTTTAGGTGAGTTTACAATGTGTGGCTTAGGGCACTAGTTCCAAACATTATACTCTCTCAGAAGAATAAAAATATTCTGTGTGAGTTTGTTGGACAGTTTGGGGTGGGGGTGGGGGTGGGGGTGGGGTCTGTGGTTCAAAATGTTGGAAATGTGACAGTTTAATGCCTGCGTGAGAAATATAGATATTACACAGCTTGGTGATTACTCTTTTATTTGTTCTACCTAAAGGAGGATGTCAACTTTCCTTCTACAATTTAGAAAACAGAAAAAAAGTTCTCGAGAAAATTGACACCAATACTGAGTTTAGAGCGTGGCTACCGGGCAAGAGAATGAGGCAGAAATTAGCACCATGGACAGAGACGAGCCGATCCAAAATAAAGGTTTGCAAAGCCTGTCAGTGTTTTCTGTCCCTCCCAAGTAAGACACGGAAACTGCAATTCTTGGGAACGTTTCATTCCACAGACTTTAAGGAAGAGGCTGTCCCACTTCACAGAAACACGTTTATTTTTAATTAGGCTGGCTTTTGCTAGGACTTGGCCTTGGTGACAAACCGTCAGGAGGGTTAGAGCCCCGAACTCTGGGCACACCCTCCACTGAACTCTTTTCACACACTCCCTTGCCCTGGTGAGCCTGCCTTTCATTAAAGTGTTCGTGCAAAATAAATGAAAATCCAGGTAGTCATCGGAAAGTCTGCTAAACCTACTCCAGAGTTCTTAATCCTCAAAATTCCCAGCGGGAATCGCAACAAAAAAAACGCTTACCCGTTCCCCCTTGCTCCCCCCACCCCCAGTTCCTCCCCGGCTCCATCCACCTACTGGCAAAGGGGCAAAGTCTTTTATCCGAAGATAAGTGACCTCCTAGACTATTTTGCAAAGGACCCTTTATATTGCAAACACTTTCCATCAGGGACAGTGCCAGAAGCGGCAGTGAGCAGGATCACAAACATCCTTCACTTTCTCTTTATATTTTGCTTTAAACTCCTGTTCGAGAGAAAAAAAAAAAAAAAAACTGCAAAGAGAGTAGACTCAGGGAGAATTCCCCTAAAACCTTAGGTTACTGCTCACATTTAAAGACATGTGAATTGTTTATTTAAGTGTTTAAAATTTTTTAAATGTAATGTAGTGTCGCGGTAAATCTTTTGAGACCAGCTTAGAGTGTTCTCCCCCACCTCCCACCTTTTTTTTCCCCTGGGCAAAATTTGTATGAAGTTCATTCTCCTTTAAGTGATTTGACTGCAGATATTCAGATTCAGACTAAGATCTGTTGCACGTGCCCCAGAGTGTCTCGGAAAATATATTTGCAGCCTGGGATCGACGATCATTTATGTAAAGCTTCCCACAAATGTCCTCAGATTTCTTTTCCTCCCCTCTTTTACACAGTGGCAACTTTTAGCAGGATAAACTCACGTCTTTGCTGAGCATGCAAAGGGAGAGCTGGGCGACCAGGCAAGGGTGAGGTAAGAAAAACTGGAGGTGAGAAAAGGCAAATCAGAGCTTTGTGTCCGTTTCTTTCAGGGATGCTAACAGCTTTCTCTAAGCTTCCTCCTGGAGCCGATACATCTCATGCAAAATTAATACAAGTAATTAAAAATAGCAGTTTTCCAAAGTTAAAGGAAACCATCTGTCTCAGCTGGTGGCAATCAGTCTTTTGGCCGGCCCCTTTACCGGGACCTGGGAAGAAACGGTTTTTCTGCTTCCGATGCTCGGAGGCTCTTTCTTATATTGAAGATTTATGTTTCCACTTGTGTGCGATGCACGTCTAATTTGAAATAATACAGCCGGGCCGAGCGACCAGTCAATCAGAGCTATCAACTGCTCAGGGTACGCAGCCCTGCCCCCACCTCCCACCGGTCTCTAACCCTCCTTCCCTCCACTATTTCCTACCGTCCACCCTCCCCCTCCTCATTCCTCCCTCCTCTGCTCTCTCACACACTCGCACTTTCCCCCCACGTGTGTTCAGATCAGACCCTTGCCCCATAGAGCAAGTGACCGCACCGGGGCACGGTGACAAAGGCGGAGTTTGTATCAGAAGAAGACTGAGGCCCGGGGAGACACGGCGGCTAGAGAAACAGCTGTCTTATCAGCCCGCTGCAGAGATGGAGATGGCTCGAGAGGTCCTCAACAGATAATCACTTGAATAGGTTTGCAATGCGCCAAACTTCACGCTTGATAAGGCCAACCCAATGTAGAGAGCAGCCCGGATCCTGCTCCATTCTGTTTTATCTGAGCTGTAAATTAAGAAATTGAAATTCAGGTGGCAGAGGCAGCAGTCTGCTGATAGACCGCTAAAGTAAACTGTCATTAAAATGCTTGCGGCAGGCAGAGAGGGGGCGCCTGGAATGGGATATTGTTTTGTTTTGTTTTTTAAGGGGGGGGGGGATAGGGGAGCTGTGAGAGAAAAAGCCCACCGGTTTTATTATCTGGGGAGGGTAAACTGAGGAGGACTAGTAAAGGGACACAGCATCTCGATCATGATTCCTAGTCGTAGCTACCCTGCATAAACAATCTCAAAAGTATAAAGTTGTGGGAAGTTTGGTGAAATAAAAAGTAAGGAACAACTGAAAGCAATCTGATAGAAAATAGAAATCTGTCTTTATCAGAACACGGGGCAAAGGAAGCTCTCTGACTACAGTATTAGAAACTGATTCTAATGCAATCTAAACTTTTCCTTTTATTTTGAGAAAAGCAGATCAACTGGACAGAGGAGTTACCATAAACTGAGGTTAACTTGACCTTTTGTTGATGTGATCGAGCCACCAGAGATGCCAGGGTAATTTTTAGAATAGCCTAAGAAATTATCGACCACAGAAGAGCTTACCCACTTACAGGAATAAGAGATATATTTCACCCCTTTCCCCTTTACTCAGATAATTACTAGGGGGTAATTCAGGGAACTAAAAAAATTCCATGTGTGTATTTTGACACCACATGGTTCTTACAGCACACTTTATACCTACACTCGTATGTCTGCTTTTGTGGATAGCAGGAAATTCTATGATAATTTGACTAAATGTTTCACGAAAGTTTAAAATGTATAATGACCAGAATATAACCAGTGACCTTGGTGTCTTGATTCACTAATGACTTTGCACTGTACCTTGTTCTTTCTGTCATTGAGTGGATTGTAAATTCACTGGTGTGCATTTATGAGAGTGCATGACAGGATACATTTCATTTTCCACAACAGCATTTATATCTCAAGTTTTAGCAACATGTCTAAAAAGAACCTTCTGGTGATAACACATAGTTAATGCAGCTTTAGAAAATCAGTTTTTACTTTAACCCCAAAACTTTGGTCAACGCCAGGATACACTTAATTGATACTATTAAGGCTGCTTAAATCACAGTGGGAAGTAGAAGAATTAAACATGAATTTGTTAGGAAAAGTAGTGAGAAAAAAAATTTAAGGTGCAGGTATACATTTCAGTACTTATTAAACTATTTAGATACATTAAAAAACTATTATTTTAAACTTTGCACTTATCTGATTACTCATAGGGAGATGAGCAAATAAATACAAGTCAAGGAATCTCAACCACATTTCTTTTCAATTCTTTATGCAAAAATGCTTCATATCTTCCAACCCAGAAAACAGGTGGGTTTTTTTTTTTAATTCAAGTGTATGACGAATGAGTGCTGTAGGTATTCTTTAATGAGAGAGAAATTTATGTTTATTCAAGCTAACTTTTCCCTTCCATATCACCATTTTCAATAATGTTATATTGGTTTAAATAATGGCTGCTATGCAAGCATTTTAAGAAGTAGTCTTTAAAATTCCAGCCTTTCAGTCACGATTATCTTCAAATAATTGGACAATAAGATATTTTTCTGCTAGTTACAAATACTCTTAAATTTGAACTGCCAGCTTTAAGGAGCCTCTTAAGCTATGCTTATTTTTTTCTTAATTAAATTGAAAATATGCATACAATGGACAGTTAAAACTATTCTTTGCCAAGACAGGTAGGACTTTTTAAAGATACCTAAGGGTTAAAAGATGTACTCTCACCAAGTCCAAAATGTGAGAAAAAGATATTGTATAAATGTACATTATAATGTTTCAAAACTAAAAGATAATTTTAAAAAGAGAAAATTACACTATTGAACAGAAAAGTGTTTTAGCATGGATTATAAAAAAGGACTCCTAATTTTTGTCACAAATAAATGATATGTATGGCATTACGAATGATGAAAAATAATTTAAAAAATCAAAAAATGCTTATTTTATTTCTAGGGGGATTTTCCACTATTAACTCCTTTCTGTGGGAAATGGGATAATAGATTTTTAAGGAAAACATTCTCTCTATGAAGTATAAAGGCAAAAAAATCAGGAGCTTTAAAAATACCTAATTTTGTAATATTTTTGTTTAAAACTGATTATAAATCTATTACCAAAGAACAAATCAGACAACTAATAGTGTCCTTATACTATTTATCTTCAGGTGAAGGTCAAATGACCAATACATAATCAGTGCCTGTTTCTAAGTATTTATTCCTGATCTTTGACAAAAGACCCATTTCACTTTGATTCAAGCATCTTTTGAGTGCCTATATTTGTACATCTCCTTGTAAGTTTTTAATAGTATAGCTTGTCAGAAATTAGTCCTTTAAATAGATATTAAAATGTTACTCTATCATGAGCTACAATTTTGTAAATTGTTAAGAGTTTGAGTTTGTACTTCAGGCACATCCCCATCTGAACCTGACTCCATCACTGTGGGCCTTTAGCAAGTTACTTAATCTCTTCTAAGCCTTGATTTACTGATCTATACAATGGTGATAATAATGCTTAATGTAGGATTACTGTGAGGTTAAATGTAACCAGGAGTGTAAAAGATTCAAACTTCCTGAAACAGAGGAAACAGTTGATACACAGTAACTATGATGATGGAAACAAAAATGGTGATTTAGCACATTTATTTGATGAAGCAAGAATTAGAGTTCCTGCTTTTACATACTGTCTCTTAAATATAGTCATTTGCTCTCATTAGTATCCCAACTGATAAATGCTATGATAAATATCTTCTCCCATTTCTAATTGTAACCAAGTTTAAAAGGCCTCAAAAGGCATAAAATCTTCTGCCTGCCCTCTTATGTGGCTTCAGTATATTTCCCAAAACAATTTCATTATTTGCCCATAAAAAGTTGTGGGTCTTCAAAAAGGAACTTAATCTGAGATCCCATTTGATTGATATAATAATAAAAACACCTTAGATTTTTATAGTACCTTTTATCACAAAAAGCTCAATGCACTTTTACATATTTATCATTGTAACCCAGAAGGTAAGGAAGGACATAAATTATTTCTCATTTTCAGGAGCATAACAGAGGCATTAGGAATACAGGTTACATTTTTAAGATTAATAGGAATAAAGAGAAGCTTTCCTAAATGTCAGTCTTTCTACAATGTGTTACTCTCCTTGGCATTGACTATGACTATTGTTACTTTAGTTAGGCTCAAAATGTTGGTGTTTGGTATTAAGTATAAGTTATAATTCAGTTAATTACACACTGAAATCAAGTTGAATGAAATACATACCATCACAGTCTAATCAAATTAAAATATTTTGATTTTATGCCAAGAGATTCTTTTATTATTCAATCATATATATTATCCATTTTTATTTACCATTCTATGTTAACTCTCAGGCAAGAATTTAAAAGTTACTAGTCATTAATGACCTTGGAAGAAATCAGTTTCAATCCCCTTACCGCTGGCCTTTCCCTAGGCTCATTCCCCCTCTCCACATTTTTATAGGCTATTATATTTATTCCATTTACATAGGCTAACAGTACTTTCTGCTCTAGCTTTCTATTTCTTAGGTTGTCTGTGCTCAATAAATCTATCAAAATAAATATACAAAGGAATATGGAGGTAAAGTGTATAAAGGGCACAAGAGAATATGCTTTTTATAATAGTTTTTGTTTGTTTTGAATGAAACAAAAGGGGGGAATAATGTACACTTGACATTGGAAAACATACAATACCAAAAGAATACTAAAATTTGCTTGTGGTTTATACTTTCACAGTTCCCTCGTGGCTAGCATCGCCATGGATTGATAGAGATGCAGCTATGGATATGGACTTTCGGTGAAGAAGTGGAATGGAAGGAAACAAAACTTTGCAGTCTGATCAAAGAATGAATCTTATACCTTTTTGAGGTCTAAGTTCATAGATTACAATTAAAAAAACAATGGTGTTTTCATTTTAAACTTCAATGAGCATCTCTCTGTGCCTAAATGCACCTTATAATTTGATGAGACCGAATCACACAAAGCCCAGTCAAGTCATGTGACTGCCAGACTTCGATGAGGAAGTGTAATTAGCACTGAGAAGAAACCCACATGCGTACACACAGAACAGCCAGAGCTGCTCTTTACTGCCATCACACCAACCCCTTTTAATCCTTCATGTTGACGTGGCTAAACGGGAAATCTGTTTCTCTGACTGAGCATATGAATGTGCATTTTAAGAGAATACTGAGAATTCTATTGTAATAAAAATGATGTTCTCTTCTTTGGTCACTGTCATTCTGGTATAAGAAATTAGAAATTATGGTTGTTTGAAATGTCAGTTTTTGTAAACATGAGTTGGAAGATGTAACACAGACGAACGGTGTTACAGACTGTTTAAGCTGTTTGAGTAACAAATAGACATTTCCTTGAATTATTTTGACACAATTTACTGTGAAATTTCTTTTTTTCTTTTGCTGATATTTCTAGATTCCTTGTACAGACAATAAAAAAAAAGCCCTTTCTTTTATGTCAAAGCTCATTATTTAACTCATATGGCACTGATGTTTTCTAGAATACTAATATTTCCTAGATTTGAAATGAATGCTAAACGAGAGGTATGTTTCCATATTAGCCACATCAAAAGGAGACATGAAGATCTGGGCCTCCTTACAAGGTGTTATAAAAGAGAAAATATAAATATATGTTACAGTGTTTTAGTCCTTAGTTTTAAAAGATCTTTATATAAATCTACTGTACTGGGGTGTGTGCATGTGTGTGTATGTTTGGAGCAAATGACATGAGGTTCAGAGGAAAAAACTGCAAGACTTTGGTAGAGGAGACCAGGCTGACTGTAGTGAAGGAAGTGGGCTGGAGAGCAAAGATATCAGGTTGGTTAGGTCTTCCAGAGTCACATCATGGAAGGCTTTGAAAGCCAGCAGAGGAAAATGCTGGCATAAAACTACTACACTTGATCTTAGCCAAAAGGCCGAGAAGTGATACTGACATAAAACTACTGGATATAGGATATATCTATTGATAAGTGTAAATTTTGGGCATGCCAAGAGGGAAGAGACTCAAAGGTATAGGAATCAGAATCAAGACATAAGGAGGGTTAAGAAGCTAAAAAGTTAAAACCACCACCACCACCAACAACAACAACAACCACCCTAAGACCCCTTGGAATGAGGTGGCAAGGCAAGGGGATAAATAAAGATGGGGGAAGACTGATAGGTCTAGAAAAGGGATTCACTGATAATAATGAAAATGTTTTGATGGCCAAAATATTTATAGAAGGCCCTGAGAAAGTGATAGCATTCTGAGCAAATATTATTTTTGAGCCAAAAAGCCCAAGACAGCTATGAGCGTGAGAAACCAGGCACCAGAGCCTGTACCCTGATTAGCTATGGATGCCTCTAAGACAGCTCTGTGCCCAAGAGGGGGCTTTAAAAACACTGTTAGGAAGGATGCATTGAGCTCAGATTCCTAGGCTCGGAAAAAGGAGACATGAGTCTGAATATTATTTCTCCCACTGACTAGCTGATTCCTTAACAGCAAGGCACCCTAAATGCCACGATTCCCAGAAGACTGGATTTGTAAAAATAATGATCATTGGTAACAAGTATTGAGTACGTACTGCATGCCAGACAGCATTTTAATGTTCTACACGCATTAAATCATTTAATCCTCACAATAATCCTATCATGTTAAAGACAGGAGCCTGAAGAAGTTGAGTAATTTGCCCAAGATCACACCACTAGAAACTGACAGAGGTGTGATCTGACCCCAAGTGGTTCCTTTGTATGGCCTAAGTCCTCAACAACCACTTATCAGATGACCTCTGCGGTACTTTCCAGGTGTAAAATCCAGTAATTCTAAAGAAATATAGCAGAAATTTAAAAATATATATATAGTAGAAATTAAAGATGACATAACACTCACAAGAGAAGAAAAGTACAGGGAAAATAGAGATTACAATTAACATAAAAAGACAAAACTCAATTTTTTTAAATGGAAATAATCATACTCAAGTCTTGACATGCCATCTATTGCTGACAAATGAAAGAGAGATAAAAGATACTGAGATGATTCACTTCTTTAAAACGATTCAGGTCAAATCAATAGGATTTTGAGGAACATAAAATATGATGTCCTCAGAGGTCCAAGCCACCAGTCATATTAGGTTTTGAGGAAATTGTCATTATTAAGTTTTTGTAGATTTTAATTTTCAGAAGTCTACTCTATAACCACAGTAAACAGTTATAAGCCATTGCAAAGGAGAGTATGTATTTGGAATTTTGTGATAGATAAAGATTTCCATGAAATATTGTTGAGAATATTCATCACAAAAAGAACAGCCACTAGCATTAAACAGTGGCTATTTTGAGGTAATAAGAATTGGACCTTTAGATCTTTTTTTCTTTGTTTTCCACATTATTGGGTTTGTAAAAGTTCTGAGCATGCATTATTTTTTATATACCTGAAAAACGGGTAGTTTTGTGTTTGGGGTCAAAAAAACACACAAAAACTATGGCTGAAGAGCTCAAGCTTCAGCCCTGTAGTCAGCAGGTGGAAGCTGGTGGTAGATACTAAATGGTGAGGACCAGGGACCACTTAAAAGACGGCTTAGATTCATAGAGAGGACAGATGAACAGCCCCGGAGTTTATAAACAAAATAATATTCATTTACAAAAACAAATCTTGAGATTTAATACATATGAAAAATACATATATAATAGAGCAAATTGACAAAAATTTCAGAAATTGCTCCACCAGTTTCTTCGAAGAATACAATATAAGAAAATAACTATCCTGTCCATTTAGAATTGCCTAATATTCACTATACTCAATAATATCAACTATTTCCTTCACTTAATGTCTACCTATATTATGGCCAAGGGATGTTCTTTTCATTTAATTAATCATTTCTTTTTCCCTATTATACCCTTTCCTGCAGTTGTTAGAGAATCTCATAAAATGCACCTTTATTCCCAACTAGCAAAGACCTTAAAGTGATTTGCTTATATTTCTATGGCATATAAATAAATGAAAACCATAACACAGTAAATAATTATAATGAGATTGAACAAAAACTGGCTTCCTGACAGGTACCATTTAGTGAATTGCTATTTCAATGCCCTAAACAGTCACCTGAGTTAATTCAATTTTCATATTGTTTAATATTTGTCTTTAAAATCACTCTGCAGAGAATGGGAAACTGGCTCCCGGTCTCAACTCTATAGGATGGTACAGTCTGAACATTCTCATTTATTTAATTTTGCTATTTAAAAATATTCTAGGGGCGCCTGGGGGGCTCAATTGTTAAGTGTCTGCCTTCGGCTCAGGGCTTGATCCCAGCGTTCTGGGATCGAGCCCCACATCGGGCTCCTCTGCTGGGAGCCTGCTTCTTCCTCTCCCACTCCCCCTGCTTGTCTCTCTCTCACTGGCTGTCTCTCTCACTGGCTGTCTCTGTGTGAAATAAATAAATAAATAAATAAAATCTTTAAAAAAAATATTCTAATATTATGACCAAGAATCTATCAAGAACTACATGCAGAATTATTTAATTTTAAAGGAATATAATGACCAAACTTGTAGTCTTGGGAGAACTGGAAAAAGAAGATATTAAGAAATAATATAAAAATAAAAGAAATTTTTAACATGAAGTTTTTAACGTGGCTCTGCTACTGTCTTTTAAGCTTTCTAAGTTGTGAACATATATTAACTTTTAGATATGAATTATGACCATTTTGAAAAAACATTATTTGTCATAAACAGAGGACATAAAGCATCGCTGCCCTCGATCACGCACTCATTTGACTCATGGCGCAGTCTTGAATAATTTTAAACCAAACATGACTGCGGCAATCAATTTTTGTCCAATTTATTGGGCATGAGTTAAAGCCAATTAAAAAACCATTTTTGGTGCAATTCAAGGGGAAAATGTATAAACCCATGAAGAACAGATTTCAGTCCTAGACATGAGTCATCACTATTCTAAATAATGGTGTCAGCCCCAAATCAGAAAGAACAAATCCTAAAATTGCATATTCCACAGTGGAAACTGTATTTCTCAGCAATGATTTTATGTAATTTTTAATATTTTTTAATAAGAAATTAACCTGGAAGCAAAAAAGTATGCTCTTCTAACATTGTGTCATCTCTGAATATTTTTTTAGCCATGAAATTAAAAGGTAGTTTACAGCAGCTCCTGAGTTTCTGAATTAAGACCTAAAGTAGAAAGTCGTCTGTGACTTTTATACAAAGAAAGCAAAACAGTTCACCCATAATTTTAAGAAATCTTTTACCTATTAGACCATGTCTCCTCTCACATGAATATAGTAGCTCTCTTTTAAGGCCATAAAATGAAACAATCCCTGTACACTCTGGATAATCTTAGGATAATCAAAGCAGCAAAATGGGAGCTTCTAGGTTGGAAATTACAGCTATAAAACACAGCCATGCATTTTCAAGCTGTATATTTTAAAGGCCTTCTCAGGGTTGTAGCGGTTCACAGTATTCGAGCAGATGTGGATTTTGGTTCTACCTCTCCCACATCCCTGGTATATGACTTTAGGCACATTCCCCGACCTCTCCAAGCCTCAGATTTCTCATCAGTAAAATAAGTACTATACGAATAAGACCCACCTTTTAGGGTTATTGTAAGCACTAAGTGAAAAAATACTTGTCAAGGGCTTAGAAGAATGCCTGGCACGAGTGACTCTTCAGTGACCGTTAGAACTGGTGAAAGGAAAGCCTGGAGGTTCTCATACATAGCTGTGGATCGAAGCCTCAACCTACCGGGGAGGTTTTTTTCTTTTAAAGTACAGATGGCTGGTCTGTATCCCAGGACGTCTGCCCAGTAATTCTGAGGTGAGATCTAAGCCTAGGTGTTTATAAAAACCTCCACGGATGATTCTGATGAACCAGTGATTTAAAACAAAACAAAACAAAACAAAACAGTACCAATTTTTCAGTTGCTCAGTTAACTTGGAGTTAAAGTGTGGCTTGAACTATTTTAGTGTGGCTCTCTGTTGAACAGATTAATTAGAATAATTGCCAAATTTGTACTTTGTGTTATGCTGAAAGAGATTTAACTGGGAGACTTTGATTTACATTCTTACGCCCGTGAGGTCACAGAGTCAGCACGATTTTCCACAATTTCCTGTCATATTGAAGAACAGACGTGTAAGATGGCCCTGGGAAATTACAGTCATTCCACTGGCATGGGTATATTTTTAGTGTTTACTCTAGCTTATAGCTTTTACTTCTATTTAATAAACAGAGATAAGGCAGGGTTCTTTTTTAGTTATATTTTCCTGGTGAGTGAGCTCATTTTTAACCGTCCTATTTCAAGATAAGTAAGCAGTCTCCTCAGTGATAGAGATGAAGAAGGGCCGCATGGTTAAGAAAAGCAGCTACCAGAAAAATATTCATACTGGCCTGACAATGACCACCCTACAAGTTATTCACCATGATTGTTTAACAAAAGAGAGGACATCTCCCCTGGGAGTGACTTTTAAATATTAACTGAAAAAAAGGGCTCTCCTTAATATCTTCCCATTAGTGGAGAATAATTTATTAGATTAACAACCTGTCACCTTGGAAGGGAAAGAGATATTGTCCTAGGAGACCTTGGGTTTTAACAATATGAGTAAAGGGACAGCACAGCCCTAGGGAAATAAAGGATGCCCAGGTCCTAGAGGTATCAGAAGGTGATGGAGAGGTGAGAAAACCAATCACAGAGTTTTCACCATTTTTGCCTCGAGCAGCTCCAGGTGCAGCTGGTATATTCTTAGCTTATGGTTTTTATAGGCCTTGTTGGTAGGAAATCAGAGTATGTAAACCCTGGCACATTTCTGCACAGGAATCCAAGAAAATTCTAATACTGTCCCACTACCAGATAGAGTTTTTAATTCAGAGAGTTTTTAGAGAGCATGCCATTGATAGATCCTCTCCCAGGATCTAAGACTGCAAATTGCATAGGTGACCTAAGATTGAGAAAATACTCATTCTCTGGGAACATTTTTAGCCCAACCCTGGGGTTTAGAAAGGACTCTTACAGTCTAGATGTAATTCCAACATCATGTATTGGCAAGCTATTGGTAGATCTAGGTGTTAAAATATTGATCAAGGAGTTGGTATACCCCAGATTCCAGTTTTAAAACTATGAATCTTTGTTTCTATATATAAAATGAAATGATATTATTTACTTTTCTTCCTTTATGAGGTTATTGTGAAGCCAAAATAAGATTACACATATGAAAACTGGAAAATTTTTTATTGTTGTGGCATACGAATTGAGAGGAAAATAACTATTTTTTTAATGTATAGAACTTTCCAGCAAATTATCCAAAAGTCTTTCAGGAACATATTTCCTTTTTCTTATTAAGTAAACTTTTTCCCCCCTTTTTCAATATGATTCCACCAAAGTTTCAAAATCAGGTTGTAAAATAACAACTCTATGTTAAAACTTCAAAAGTGAAATTGTCTGAAACTTGCAGGACTGTTATGGAACATGAAAATGAAAATCTGTAAAAACAAAACAAAACAAAACTAAACTAAAACTAAAACCTTCCATTCTCTTTGTTTATGAAAATAATGTTTTATCTAAGTCTACCCTTAGAAAATTGGTTTCTACAACATGGCTCTTTCAAATCTTAGAGGAGGGAGCTCTTTCAGAATTTTTCATTGAACCAACAGAGAAGGGCTTTCTCACAGCTGGAAGCTTAAACAGCTGGTGACTCTGGATACTCTTCTATTCCCCTGGGTAAGAGTTCAAGGACCCTCACTGTGCCATCAGGACAGCCAGCAATGTATGTGGTCAGGAACACGTTCCAATACAAGCCAAATCCAAAGCCCCCCTCCACCCACCCCCTAGGACAAGGGAACAGATAACTCAGAGCCCCAGGTCACCTGAATGGGAAGATACTCTTTCTGTTGAGGAAAATCAACCTCCATAAGAATCTGCTTTCTGACCCATGATCAGATCACAAGGCTTGTATGACCATAAGGATTCTTTGAAGGATTTCTGATGTCAGTCTCAGGATTTGGTATTTGGAACTTATCAATATCCTCCCCCCTTTTTTTTACATTACATAGGAAATTTCTCTTTCTTTTCGGATGCATTTCTGAGTCTTTCTTAGTAGAAAGCTACATAGCTAACTTCATTTTTAACTTACAGGAAGAACAAGCAAAAAGAATATTTCAGCATCGCTGTCACTGCAGTACTATGGTATGTACTAGAGGACTCCTCGCAGAATGGCTCAAACTGTCTCCCCTCTCCTTCCCTGTGGCCTCTGGCATTTGATGCTCAACTAACTCTTGAGTTGGGCCACTGGCTACATATCAGTGTTAGAATGAAAACATTCCCCCTACTTTACACCTCCTGCTAGTTCAATAAGGGGATGTTTAAATAACTGAACTGGCTTCAATGAACTGTACTTGCCATTTTTTTCTGCTTCTTAGCTAGATAAAATGGAGATAATTATGAAGTGGATGAGCAGGTTTAATGAAACCCAGTTTCTTTTGGTATACTCCTGAAGCAGCAATCATCATCTGTTTGGCTTTTGAAGAGCAACAATTATAATCACTTAAACCCCCAAGGGGAACAAAAATAGAATTTACATTAGCATATAAAATATACAGCTGGATTGGGCAAGCCTATAAAATTCTGGGGAAATCATTCTAATCTGAATGCTATTCAAACTCACAAGTAAAATGAGTTCAAGAGTATTTTACATGCTTCCTTCCTATAAAATAATACATAAAACAATGTTGAGAGGATTTTCCTAAAAATGAACACAAGGAAATAAAAAATTGTTGCCAAGAGAGAATCCCAGCGAGAATGGGATAAACTGCATTGTCAAGATATCAGAAAGCAAAACGCATAATGATATTCACATGAAGTACTAATCACTCTGAAGTGAAGATTTTTCATGCAATTGGGAGTTTAAGAAAGAAAAATAGGGTGGTTTCAGTCTGATCAATGATGAAACTTAATCCTAAGTAAAGAAAATTTCAGATTAATAGTACTTCCCTCCTCTGTTGTAAATGTGAAAGCAACACAAAGGAAAGTGAAATCACTTAAGTTGATGCCCTATTGTTACAAAGCAGAACTCTTTTTTTTCTATTTTAAAACATTTTCATATCATTTCCTCTCAAATAACCTCTTTCTTACACCTCCTTTTCTAATTCTAGCCCAGATCACAGGCAGTCTCCCTCACCATTTATGTTATTTAATTACTTTTGCTTTTGTGTGCCTTTCACGGTTTGCAATATACTTCTTTTTTTTTTTTTTCCTTTGGTAGAGCATAGAAGAATAAAAATGGAGCCTGTGCTTTATCCATTATGCTACTAGCAACAAAACACTAACATAACCAATATATTAAAGGCTTGCCTGGCTGTGCACATTTGTCAAAGGCAGTGTATCTGAGAAATTACACTAATGAATCTTAAAAAATTCAGCATCCTACACAGAAAACTTGCTCTCCCTCATCTTAAGTACAAATCAAAATGTAAAAACTCAAAAAATATATACTGCATCTTTCTTTATATTATTTGGAGGTCCAGTATTACATTTTTTTAATGGGAAAAAAAAAGTCAGTGTGCAAACTTCACCTCCACTGAGAAGCACTTCTTGAATACCCTCCCTAAAGCCAACTGCGGGCAAATTGACAATAGTTTCCTCCACGCTCCTAAATGCACTTTGTACATAGCTCAGATAGCAATGATCTCACTCCATTATAACCATTTGTTGACATGTCTGTCTCCTACACTGACTGCGTACTGCTTGATAGCAAAGCCATCTCTCCCAGTGCGGTGTTCCCCGGTTCCAGCACTGTCCCTAAAACCTAGTAAGCATGTGATAATGTTTGTTGAGTAATATATACCATTAATTTGTATTCTAAGACACACCAAAATGTTATGGTGTCTATGATAAGAACTAAGCATATTACATACTATCTCTGCCATAACACCGAATTTAATGGTGATAAATTAAGCACTGAGAAATTAGAAATTCAGAAGTCTAGATTTCTTTTTTTTAATTTTTTTTAAATTTTATATTATGTTTTGTTAGTCACCATACAGTACATCATTAGTTTTTGATGTAGCGTTCCATGATTCATTATTTGCATATAACACCCAGTGTTCCATGCAATACGTGCCCTCCTTATTACCCATCACGGGCCTATCCCAATCTCTCACCCTCCTCCCCTCTGAAGCCCTCAGTTTGTTTCTCAGAGTCCATAGTCTCTTGTGGTTCATTTCCCCTTCTGTTTACCCCCCCTTCATTCTTCCCTTCCTTCTCCTACCGATCTCCCTGCTATTTCTTATGTTCCATAAATGAGTGAAACCACATGATAATTGTCTTTCTCTGCTTGTAGAAGTCTAGATTTCTATAGCAATCTTCACTCTCATTATCCTTAACAAAGGATAGTGGTAATTTTTTAGATTTTATTAAATATTTATAATGTGTCCTGTGGTTAATTATTTTTATTGGAAACATTCAAAAAGCTGAGTTCTTAGTTCTTAACGGTAATGACCTCAGATTTCATTAACTGCACATTTCTATTAAAGAAAAAATCCATTAAAATACTGTCTTTTCAACCTCTGTCAATGTCTGTCAGGTGTGGTGGTATCTAGCTTGTATTATTTTGCCCTTTCCTGTAAACCCTTCATGCTCTGAGAAGCTTTGAAAATCCTTAACATACAACTTTACTTTGAACACAAAATGTAATAATTCCATGTTTAAAAGAATTTAAAGGGATTATTGAGGTGCAAAGCTTGAAGGATTCCAGAACCTATGCAGGAACTATCTTAAGGTCCTTCCATTCTTTTCCTAATTTAAACATAGCCCACATCTCCTAATTTTTCAAGAGAAATTAACATTTTGCATGAAGTTATGGGAAAACAATAGTGGAGATATAGAATAGGCTCCACAGGCCTATCCTAAAATTCTCTTAGATTTTTAGTTAATAATAAATATAGTTAATATACTTTTCATTAGGTAAAATTCAGTTTTGTGGCATTAATTATCCCATAAATTTAAAACTGAAAAACTGCTTTAATACGTTTTCTCTTTCGCTTCAAACTAACAAAGCCATAACTTTTTGTATATGTATATTTACAGTTATTTATGATTTATATATAGGCCTGTGCACTTTGATGAATTTGAAATGAAAGAAAATCATCTTGATACAGTTCTATGATTTTAGTACATAGTAATGTAATGGAAATTTTCAAATCAAGGATAAAACAAAATTATACAAATATCTTATTAACTATGATAAAAACTGAGACTGAATTTTATTTAAAATGAGGCGAGTAACTAGAATTAGTTTTTAGAGGGTGAAAATCCAAGGGTCTGTCAAGGTGTGGTTTCCAAGGTCAAAGTGAAGTCAAGCTGAGTTATATGTGACCAATAGCTAGCATATTGCCGGGTTGAAACACAAACCCCACAGTTCTCTGATAGTAACATGGTTCTTAAAAATCGAAAGTTTTCAGACTTTTAAAGAAGCTACTGGCAGTCTCATAGTAATTGGGGTTTAAACCTGATAGATCTATGGGGTGCCTGGTTAGTTCGGTCAGTAGGGTGTGTTACTCTTGATCTCAGAGTTGTGAGTTTGAGTCCCATGATGGGTGCAGAGATTACTTAAAAATAAAATCTTTAAAGAAAGTAAAAATAAATATGATAGATAGATCTGGATGATTTCACTTTATAAAAAGCTGACACTTACAAAACAAATCAATTTCTAAAAAGTTCTTCACTTGACAAGAACATAAATTCAAAATCTCTTTTAACATGTGAGCTCTGTGCATTTTTAAAAAGTAACCCAATTTTAAAAAAATGTTTACACAAAACAACTCAGGAGACCATTTTTGCGTCTCAGAATAACAGAGTTATTCTGAGTGCTTTCATTTCTTCTCAGGTGAAAATAAAAAATTGAGCAGTTTTCTGTTGGATGGAAATGATGTCCTTAAACAATATTTCATCGGTACTTAAGGGAACTTGAATGGATTATCTCCATAGAATCTTAACATCTCCATTTTTCCAGATTCAAGTTAATAAATAAACAAACCAGAGCAGATGCAATATCTATGTCCCAATCTCTCAGGTTCAAGGATTTCATAAATAAAAAAAAAAAAAAGAGCACAATTAGAGCTTTTTAAAGGGAAGGAATCTTTTTCTAATATTTGAGAGTCTATCATCTTTCATATTTAAAAAGGAATCAAATAATGGGATCTCATTTGAAAATTCTATTTTCTATATCACTTTCTATAACTAAATGAGGGCAATTTAAAAATTCACAAAATAATTACAGTGGAAGTTAATTGATTATAGGTATATCACAGTAAACTAACTTAAAAAAATACATAGTATGGTAAAAAATCATTAAATGATTTGCCACCTATCAAACCATGTAACATTTCACTACTTAGGCAAATATTATTATAATCAAAATTTTACAGTCTTTAAAATGAAAAATTAAATAGCATTTTAAGTTGGTAAAATTAAAAAAAAATCACTCCGCTTATTTGATCGTAAGTCCCCTTTTAAGGAAAACTAGGTTTGCAGTTAGGTTTTCCTTTTAGTAAGTAGGCATTTTTGGTACTTATTTGAAAATACTTTTGTCATTATATTGATTTAAGCTTCCTCTCCTTTTGTTTGTCTTTGGGGTGGGATGGAGAATACAATAAATTCTCCATAATTATTGTCCCAAGAGAGAAACAACCAGCCAAATTAGCCTAATGTATCTAAACCCAATGTGGGAGTTATAATTAGGAATATTTTCACTAAGCTTTATTTGTTCAAAAATGTTTTATCAAAGAAAGTGCCAAGATTAAGGGTAATCATTCCTATCTTGGGAATTTGTGGAGATCATGTGGGTTTTACGTGGAGGGTCTCTTTAAATTTAGAAAATTATCTCGCATTTTCTATTATTTGATTTTCATTTTGTTTGATTTTAGATCAAGTTTCAATAGATCTGATTCAAATGCTCATCAAGCTACTGACCTTACTATAGTTAGTTGCTAGGCATAATAAAACCTACCTGTTAGAGTGTTTTGAAGATTAACTGAGATAATATATGTAAAGCACTCACATATGAGTGGACTCATGCCTGGATCATGGCGGGTAGACAACAAATGTTAACTATTAAAGTTAACTTCTGGGCACCTGGGTGGCTCAGTTTTAACTAAGTGTCTGCCTTCAGCTCAGGTCATGATCCCAGGGTGCTAAGATCGAATCCTGCATCGGGCTCCCTGCTCAGTGGGGAGTCTGCTTCTCCCTCTCTCTCTGCCCCTCCCCCCCCACTCATGCTCTTTCTCACTCTCTCAAATAAATAAATAAAATCTTTAAAAAAATAAAAAATAAAAAAAAGTTAACTTTTTAGCTGTTTTAGATTGCATACTTGATAGAAAATATATATTAAGTTTAATACTAATTAAAAGTAAGAAATGAAGGTTATTTTTGAATTGTTAAAATCATAATATCACTTCAGCCATTTCTCTTTTGCTTGTTTGCTTGCAAGCACATTTCCTGTCCTAGATATGGTACGAGGGGTAAAGTGTTCAATGTAACATTAGATGACCCTGGCTGCCACCTACCTGCACTGCCTACATCTAGCTCATCTATTTTGCTCCTTTATGTATGATACTAACATAAAGTGAGGCAATGTTATGGGAGGTGATGAATATTTCTGAGAATACTGCTTAGTTGAAAACACTTACAATTGTGTTCTTATGAACATTATAAGCTTTCTGTTTTTGTAAAATTTATTCGAATGGACTGACATTTAGGGGAAATATCAGAACATGGCCACTATATTTCTAATGTGCTCATGACATATAATTAGAACATGGAGGAAAGAAATGATTATAGTATCACAATCTGATATAAAGAAATTTCCATATTGAGAAAAGTAAGTAAATCTAAAATTGCCACAGATTGTGTATTAGTGAGGGAAAGTGCCAGGAATACATGGCATTAAATAATCTAAGTATGTTTATAAGATATTAAACTACATGCACTATTATTATCACTTAGACAACTTTCAATTATCCAACTTATTTTAAGTAATAATTTTTATGAATGTCTTCAAATGAAACAGTATTTTCAATGTGTAGATAGAAAGTTATAGTAAAGTTGAGAGCTTAGTTGGATTATGAGTATTATAAAATAATTCCGATTAAACATTTTTCCCCAAATGTCCTAGTAATCTAACTTTGCATAAATACAGGCCATAAATTTACTTGCAAATATCTGTACAACAGTAATAGTGAATTCTTACTTTGTTTATATTCCTTATGTAAATACAGTTTAAGATGTTCATTAAAAAAAAAAACAACAACAACCCAGGCAGTACCAATAGAGATGAAGATTAATTACAAAATTAAATAGGTATGACAGTTGAGTAGAATGCTCCAAAATAAATTACAGAGTTAAAAATATTGTTGGTTGACTATCTATAGCCTAAGAATATCAGTACAAAAGAAAAGCAAACTTCCCAATCGAAACTCTTGCTACTACAAATATATATAATACTACATTCTAATTTAAACTCTTCTTTTTTTTTTCAAAGTTTCACTGAGTTGATTCTAGTTGTACCAACAGCTGAGTAGTTTAGTTAGCCATTAGGTGTTTAAACTCTCATACAGAAAACTGTTTTAAAGAAGGTCATTGCAAACAGCAAGACTAAAAGCAACCGTGGTGATTTGGGAAGCCAACTGCATAAGGTGTCACTTTCCTTTGATAGTTACTGGTAAATTACATCAACTTCATGAAGAAGAGATCAAAAATAAGTCAGTTGTTAAGTTATTAAACTATTATCCCAATAAAATTCATGAATTTTGTTGCAAAGTAATCAGTTTAAAAAGTTATTTTGTGTTTTTTATGATCAGAGGAAGTTTACAGCTTAAAAATATTTTAGAATAGGTCTTGAAAAATGTAAGCATATGCAATTATATCTGCACACATAATTATCAAAAATAATTATAATTAAGAATGGTTTCAACAAAACATGAATATAATTCCTCTCGGGGGGGGCATTTTTGTTTCTATTCCATCCTTCAGATGAGAAAACTTGGATGGCCTTGCCTCACCAGAGACTGTGCAGGTCCATTCCAAAATAGGGCATCCCAGTCATCTCCATGACAACACCCCTTGACAAATTAAAGGGCAACCAGATTCACAAACAGAAAAAGTTAAGAGTACTGAGTACTGTTAATGTTTTTATGTTCTAAGTCAGAGCTGGCCAAACAATTTAGAGTTTTCCAGAGGAAAGGTTGAACCTTTTACCAAACTTGAAATGGTTAAGTATACCACAAATACTGAGTTAGATAGTTATTCTCAGAAAGTGAATGAGATTAAGGGGCAAAACTCAGAAATCCTTCTCTGGAACACACCTCTCATTTTAAAACAAGAAAAGGGATTAGGACGGGGAGTTTGGGGAGGAACCCTTAAATCAATCTGTACTCTTTAGTTTAAAAGGAGAGAGGGCAAGGAGAAGAGAATGTAGAAGTGGGAAGTGGGGTGGCAAGCAATTCCTTTCTCCAGCCTCAAACCTCTTTTTAAGACTACAGCTTTCCAAATGTATTATTTTATCATCCATAAGTGTTTAGATTTTGTCTAAGAATGATGGCTTCTAATGTCGCTACCTGAGAAGTATGAGGATGAAAGGAGGAGGTCTATCAGTACAGGTGAGGACAGAGAGATAGTTGTAGTGACTGAGGATGACCCCATTGTTCTTTTTCTCTTTAAGGATTTGGATCAGGAATGATCCGGCTACTGTGCTGAGTTCAGGAAGTCAGAGCTGCACGGTTCTTTAGAAACCGGACAATAACCTTGTTCCCTTCGCCTCCCTCCCCTGCACCTCGACCCTGCAGACTGCCAACTCTCACCCACTTTAAATGCATCAAGCCCATTACATCCCAAGAGTATCAACCAGATAAATGCGGAACATGTCTCCTGACCATTGTTAAAAGAAAAACAAAATTACAACTACTGTTTTTTGTTTGTTTCACCGCCCCCTCTTCCCAGCCCCCAGCCCTTTGTGTGTGATGATTCCCCTTCAAACCACCCACAGACCGAGCATACGAGCAGAAATGCTAATTTTTGGCTTAAAAGTTCACTTACCACGGCAACCTCATATTGCTTTGTCATGCTTTTTGCACTTAATTTTTCAAAACTGCTTGTGCAGGGCGCAGAACTGGGAAGGCAGGACTAAAGTATCTCTAGTAATCACAACAAAAAGGAGAGAACATTCACCAATCAGAATTACATTTAAATGCACAAACCTCAGAGCAAGACGCACGGTTCACACCACAGGAGGGAGAGGGTGGGGGTGAAAAAAGCCAAGCTAACAAAACAAAAGGTAAAGGGGAAGTTGAGTGGTTGCAGGGCAAATTGATCCAAACCGTCTTCGGACTGAGGACTGGCTTAAAACCACCACCACCATCACCCCCCGCTCCCAGCACCCCAGCGATTACCCGAGTGACTGCACTTGCCTCCAGCCAGCTCAACTTCAGGAGAGGAATGCCCCATCTAAGTTCACTAGCCCTGTCACAGTCTTCCACTGCCTGATGGGTTCGTTCAGGAAAACACTTCCAGAGGCATCCATCCACTTGAGGTCTGGGTTTGGCTGCGGCTGCGGGGCTGCTGCGAGCAGCTGCTAGGATCGTTGCCGTCGCGTTCCTGCCTCATTCGCGCTGCACAATAGTCCCGGCTGGGTGCACCTCATTAAGCCAGCCCGAGAGCCCCAGGAGCAGGGCAAGCCGTATGACAGCGCTGCCCCTTTGTAAAGACTGTGTGATGGATGCAACCGAAGGGTGGGGTCTGGGTGGGTCAACACTGTTAATGACAGTATGTATCATTCTGTCTGTCCTCCAGGAGGGAAGCCCCCTGCCCTCCCCCTAGGTCGGTTTCTCTCTCTCTCTCTCTCTCTCTCTCTCACACACACACACACACACACACACACACACACACACTCCTTCCTCTTTCCCCGCCTCCTTATGGCATTTTCTGCAGTCAGCGTTCAAAAAAAGTATGAAAACCATCGGCTCATTTCTGTTTCAGTAGATTATGGACAGCGATTTTATCCAAACAAGGAAACAGAAAATCCTAAAATCGAAAATACGGGCGCAGGAAGGGCAAGAAGAGCTAGCGGGGTGGGTGCGGGAGAGAGCGGGATATTAACTGGCGGATAGTTTGCAACTGTGAGTCAACTCTCACCACCAACTCCGCCCGGCTCCGGGAGGCGCGGGACAGCGCTACCGCGCGCACCGCGTTGCTCTCAAGGCCAGGGACTGTCGAGGGGCGGGCAGCAGGGCGAGGAGAGGAAAATAAAACCAACCCGAAGACCCCGGCGTGGGAAGGAGACTGCATGAGGGGTCTTACACTCTGACCTCGCAAGCCTTGAGGGGAGGGAATCCGGCCCCCAGACCTAAAGCCTACTGGCTGGGGAGGGGCTGCCCCGGTGCTGGAATGAGTTTCGGGGTCCGGCACGGCGGGTCAGACAAGGGGTTCTGTGCCGGGCTAGTGGGTATTCCTAGGGCCAACGCCCCCCTTCCGCTTCCGTTCCGGGCCCCTCCTGTGCGGGGGAGCACCGCCCCTGCAGGTACGCAGCAAAGTCATCTCCCGGACGCGACCCCCGACCTCTTCCTCTCTCCCGCCTCCAGACCTGACACCCCCTTCCCGCCTCACTCCTTTCTCTCTCTGGCCCCCGCTGCCCCCGGAAGGCAGAAAGCACTAAAAACGCCTCTCCTTTTGCCCACTTTGTGGAGTCTTGAATTTTTGCTTTCTTGACTCCCTCTTGTCCTGTTGAAAACATCCAGGATACTTTTTTTCTTTCAATTTTGTTAATGGTCAAAAGAATCCAGTTCAGAAGCACTGATTTTTTCAAGTATAGGGAAGTCTTACAGGGCTTTAATTTTCCTACGTGGACAAGTAGACGATTTCTTTTGCTCAACTTTCTATTTACAACAAATTGGGACGCTGTATACTCTTGATATGGCTACAAAGCACCTATTCCAAACAACCCGAGCGATTTCTTCAGAACACGTGATATTTATTTATGTCGGTTAGAGTTTATGGAGCACCACGTCTCTGACACTACGTAATCGACTCTTTTCATCATTGATGCCTTATAGCAGCGAGAAGAAAGCAATAAGGAGAGAGAAAACAGGAAATTTTTGTTTAATGAAACATCTCTTCCTTTTTATGTCAGCTATTTATTAATCACTTAAAATTTGTGTATATAGGTTATGCAGCCTGTTCTAGGCTGTGGGAGTTCCCTAAGAAAGATGTTTATGACCCTCCTCAAAAACCTTCTGATATCTGGAGAAGGTAAAAGAACCATACTCTCTTAATTGCTTCTTTTAGTAGATGAGAAGGAAAGATCTTGTCAGAAGACTTTCAGCATGGAAAAGAAGGGCGTGGTGTTGATTTTGCGGGGTTCTCTCAGGTTTATAAATCTTCAATGTCACAGAAAACTTCCTCTTTTTTTAACCAATTACTTTTCACAACTTTTTACAATTCTATGATTTGAAGGTAGTACCAGACTTATGTTCACGTATCTTCCATAATTAAGTAAAGGGGTAAGGTGGGGTAGGAAGACCAGTTAGAATTAGTGAAAAATATAAATAAATTGATGTATTAATTAATATATTGACTGACAGTAATACTGATTTAATAAAGCATGCTTAGAAGAAATCCCTAGAGATAAACCTTAATGAGGAAGAATAAGAATTATATATAATTAACAAAATAATTGTTTCTACATAAACACCTTTGTAAGAGCATGAAAACTTAAAAGAGTTGTACTTACATTGTTTTACTAATAATTTGTGTAATGTAATTAGCTAAAAAATAGTGAGTGGAGACAGCAAATAGCTTTTGTAGTAGGTTATTAATTTTAAGTATAATAATAAACAATTAAAGTTTATGTTGTTATTGAAGCTCTCCATGCCTCAAGACCTAGATGGGCAAGATACTAAATACTTGCCTCTGAACATATTATCCTGGTTGAAAACTATGACCTTTTTTTTTAAAGAATAACTCATTAGCTGGCCAGGTAAGTTCCTCCTCTGCCTTCATGAACTTTTCAACAGTTTTGAAGGCATTCTGGAAAATATACACTTTACTAAAATCACATTTCTCTGATCACCCTTTCTGTTTCTCCAACCTGGAACTACATCATTAGGAGAGGAATAACGGAAGGGATGGGAACACTAATGGAATCAAGGTGTTTTCCCTGACACTTTGAAAAGCAGACCAAAAAGTGAACGATAATTTGGACTTTGGGTCTTTTACTAAATGAGACTTTCAAGATGGGATAAAAACAGCTCCAGTAAGTGTATAGATTAAACGTATTAACCCTGTGAAACGTAAGATTGCACCTGAGAGAAGTTAGCACGGTTGGAGATTATTAAGACACATCAACTCACTCAGCATTAACGAGAACTTGAGCCTCGTGTGTGAAACACAGTTGTACCAAATTGGCAAGAGTCATATGCCTAAATGTAGACTGAAAGTTCTCTAGGAGGGAAGGGTATATCAAGTCCAAAGAAAAACTGTAGATGTTTTTTTTAAATCTACCATCCTGTAAAATGTTTATCTTACCAAAATTTCCTAGCACATTCCACAATTACCTATATGATAATATTAGTACATTCTGAAAAGAGTGTTTAATACCTGACAAAGGTAATATGTTCTATTTTCTATTTTTATTAATACAATTATAGGCTTGATTTATTTCAGGCCATGCTCTATGTGGCAGGAGAAAATAGAGGACAAAACAGTTTCTTTGGCATACATCAAGGAATACATTATAATCAATAAAAGCAAACCAAGTCTGGAAAATATATAAGCTAGGTATTAAATAAGCAATTCACCATCGGTTAATCTCTCACCAGTGGGTGAATGTTGATAGCATGCTAAAGGCTTCAGTGACTAATGGAATACAGTGCTTAATCCTAAATGACCTTGACTTTCTCCTTTTAGGAACTTCTCAACAAGTTTTGTGACAGGTAAATACAAGATCACTGTGTAAGAATCCAGTATGGATTCTAAAGATTCTCCTTCATGATACCTTTTAAGAGGAGGTTCAGTCTTTGGGAAAGCATTGTTTTTGTGCTCTTATGAAGTTTTTGCCCATATTAGAGAGCAGGATTTCTGGAGTCATATTGAAATTGGTTCCAGTGCTTATAAACTGGATAATGGGCAATTCTCTTAACCACTCTAGGGCACACTTCCCTCTCCAGTAAAATTAAAAGAACAAGGACCAACTCCTACTGTTGTGATGATTTAATGATACGAAGTGTGAAAACACACTGTCTAGTAAACTGTAAGCCCTACTGAAACAGGTAATGTAATTGGGTTCACTCAACACAAATTCTCAACCTCCTCCCCCCTTGTCTTTAATTTAGAGCCTGGAAATTTGAATATTTGATTTCCCAATTTTCCTTGCAACTATTAGTGGCTGTTTGACACAGTTCTGGCAAATTTAATATAAATACCTATTTGCTGAAGTGTTGCCTGGACAAACTTTTGCTTTCTTGATGACAGAGGAAGAGACATATCTGCCATGACCTTTTGCCCATTTACCCTACTGCCTTCTTCTTACCTGGATATTGTATGCTGTCTGCAGGTAAAGCAACCACCTTGCAAGTATGAATAAGTTGAAGGCCAATTCCTGAAACATGGTGAAGAAAGATGGGAAAACCCCGGTTCCTGATGACATGCTTGCTCTGTTCAATTAGTCCTATACTGACTACTTTTGGACTTCTTGTTTTATATGGGAAAAAAGCTCTATTTAAGCGGTATGTCACTGAATATTCTGTATCTTCAGGGTTTCCCAGCTGATATATTGGCTACTGTTGTGTATTCCTGCTTATAAATGCAATCTACCTTGATTACTATGACTGCATGACAGTTATTTTGAATTCCAGGTAAAAGATTTCTGAGACACCACCTGTAACCAGGTCACTGGTACTGGATGGGATAATCTGTTCAAATTATTGAACAAGGAGTAGGTTGTAAGAATCATTTATTTGAGGAAGTCCCACACTAATAGTCTTTTTCTGAGGAAGCTGCATAATTGTGCTATAATAGGTTGAACTTAAAGTTTATCTAGTCCAAACATCTTTACTCTTTTCTTTTATGATTTTTTTTTTTTTGCTGTTGTTTTCAAACAAACATATAGGCATAGTCACCTTGGAATATATCGATATTGAAATATTTAGAATATTCACCTTGGAATACAAAAACACTTATTTGTAATGGATGATCTTAGTTTGCTGCCATAGACAAAAAAATTTAAATGCCTTTTTTTAGGAATTATGTTCAGAATCTGAATCACAGTTTTAGGGAATGATAGCAATGTCGACAATTTTTTTCTCTAAAGATTGGATTTGATTTTGGAAAATATCCAAAAAGTTGTTCACAATCAAATCTGGTATAGTAAGTATGCAATCACTTACAAATTGGATAATACATATTTTTGTTGTTATTGCTAAAAGAACAGGTGTGTACACAAAATAATCAGACCTAAAACGGGCCTAAAAATGGGTCGTAGCAGTGATGACATTGTTTATATAAACATATGTCTCCCCAAGGTGACTGCTCTGGAGATTCACACACTTGGTCACATGTGTTAGCTAAATTTGTCAATCTCATTGCTATGTTCAGTTGCAGTTTCTTTGAACAAACCAGATGTTTCCTTTTCACCTTTCCCCTTCCATTCTGTCATAAATTTCTTATTCTGAAACAGGCTCACTGTTCAATTGATTCAAAGCATTTTTTGTAGTACTATCACTTTGCTATAGTTGATTTTTTTTTAAAAGTACAAGCTGCAAGACAAAACAGTGTCACCAATAAGGAGTAAGATTACAAATCCAATAGAATTTCATTTGAACTCCAACCTTACTACTTACTAGTTGTATGATTTGAGTGATTATTTGATCACTTAGGCTTATTTTTTAATCTGTAAAATGAAGATAAAAATAGTACCTGTCTTAGGTGTTGTGAAGATTAAATGGGATAATAAATATGGGTTTTGCATATGATGTTTGCCATACAGAGCGTGATTAACAAACATCACTTAGGATAATACCATGTGAGGTAAATAGTGAAGTCTTCGAAATACTTAAAATGTAAAGAATATCAGGCTGTTTGTGGGAGTTGCTACCAAGAGCCACAAGTCTACTTTTCAATAGATTTGAAGGAATTCTGGAAAATATACATCTTACTAAGTTCACTTTTCTCTGATCTCCCTTTCTCCTCCCCCAACCCAGAACTACATCTATTAGGAGAGGAAAAATGTAAGGAATGGGAATGCTAGCTAATGGAATAAAGGTGTTTTCCATGATACTTTGAAAAACAAAAGAGATGAACAATGAATTTATTTTTAGTGACTTATGAGTTAATCATGGATAGTTAACATGGAATAATCTGGATACTTATTATTTTGTTTGATGCAGTGGAAAGACATTTGATGCAGTAGAAACAAAGAAGTCCTAGCTCCCATGCATGATTCTAGAAAAATCTCTTAACCTACCTAGGTCTTATTTTTCTCAGTGTCATATAGCTAATGCCTGTCTTCCCAGGGAAATGTTCTCAAAAATAGGTAAGAATCTGGTAATTACTTCTTTCTCCCTTGTTAATAAAGAATAGAAAACTGGATGCATTTTCTAAGAACCAGGAAGGCACAATTAACTTGGCGTTTACAAGATCTCCAGAGGTATTTCATTACTCAGAGAAATAAGATGACAGTAGAAGGTAGATGACTACTGATTTAGATCATGTGTGTTTATGACATATCAAGCAAGGTTTTTAAACAAAAATTGGTGTCTGGGTTAGTCAACTCCTCTGTGCCTGTCCTTCAACTATTAAATGAGAAAGTGGAATATGAATATACTTCTCAGTTATTCAATTATTTGCTTGTAGTTAATTTTAACAAAATATAAAATACAATTGTCTTATTTAACTAAACAAGACTTTCCCCTCACTGACCTAATTGCATTTGGCATGAAGGAGGACAGACTGTAGAAGGGGTAGAGAGATACAAGGGGAGAAATGAAATAATGAAATAAAATCTTTCAATAGTTTATTTTTTTTTGAAGATGAATTTATTTCAGAGATAGAGAGCACGCGGATGTGCAGGCCAGCGGGAGAGGGAGAGAGAGAATCCTCAAGCCAATCTCTGCCCAGTGGGGAACCCTGCCCAGGGTCTGACCTGAGGTGTGGGGGCTGATACCAGGACCCTGAGCTTGTGATCTGAGCTGAAACCAAAAGTTGAACCCCAACCAATTGAGCCACCCAGGCGCCCTGGAAATCTTTCAATAGTTTTTGACTGACTATGGCTTATTATGTGTTAGGGTACTGTCTGAAAAAGGAAATTACATTTTTCAGAGAAAAGGGAAAAATCAAAGTCCTCTAAAAGTACTTAGATTTTAAAAATTTCGTATTTTATGGGAAGAGAAATAAATCATGAATAATATGTTATACTATGCAGAAAATAGTTTATTTAAAAATAAAATTAGACATGTTAAATTTTAGGTTTTCTCTAACGTAGAAGACTCCAGTGTAGTCCAATGGTTCTCACAGCGTGATCTGCAGACAGCATCGTTATCACCTGGGAAAACTGTTAGAAATGCAAATTACTGGGCCTCTTCCAAACTTAATGAATCAGAAACTCAGGTGGACCTAGGAGTTTATGTTTTAACAAGCCTTCCATGAGATTCTGATGCATGCTAAAATTTGGCAACCACAGCTATAGGCTTGAGCAAGGAATATGTCCTTTGTGATGTGGCTTTGCAGTTTCCCCTATCAAGAGGAGTCTCTGTCCCCATCCTTGGAATCTGGGTTAGTTTTGAGAAGTGCTTTGACCAATACAATGTGGCAGAAGTGACAGTGTACTGATTCTGTACCTTGGCCTCAAGAATCCTTGCCCTTTTCCTCTCTCTTGATACCCTGGCATCGCCATGTAAACAGTAGCAAAGTAGCCCTATAAAACATGAGAGATCACATGGCGGGGAGCCCAGGTGTTCCAGCTGAGGCCATCCAGACCAGCCTACAGTCATCAGCAACTAGACACGTGAGAGAGCCTGGCCAAAATCAGGAGAGCTGCCTCCAGGACCCACAGCTGATGCGTGAGTAATGCCAGTCAAGAGTGGAAGAACTGCCCAGCTGAACCATAGACCCATGAACAGTAATAAATCCTTATTGTTTGACGCTGCTGAGTTTCTAGGTCCTTCGTTATGCAGCAGTCTGTGAATTGATACATCCTACCAAATGTGTAGCATACATAATTTTCCAGGCCTTCCTTGAGAACGTTTACAATGATAACATTTTTTTTTGAAGATTTTATTTATTTATTCGACAGAGATAAAGACAGCCAGCGAGAGAGGGAACACAAGCAGGGGGAGTGGGAGAGGAAGAAGCAGGCTCATAGCAGAGGAGTGTGATGTGGGGCTTGATCCCACAACACTGGGATCACGCCCTGAGCCGAAGGCAGACGCTTAACCGCTGTGCCACCCAGGCGCCCCATAATGATAACATTTTAATGAGGTTAATGCATCCTGTTATTTGCGAGATGATATTTATAAAGATCATTTTAAAGATTGCTAAGTAATTTATGTATATCGTTGCTAATTCTTACACCAACCCTGTGAAGTGGGTATTGTTATTAATCCCATTTTACAGATGAAGAAGTTGAGACTAATACAGATGGAATAATTCACTCAGTGTCACACAGTAAGTGGTGGAGTTGATATTGGAACTCATGTCTTTTTAGCACCAAAGACGCTCTCTCTCCACTTTGGCACACTGTAGGAACTGGAAGGACTATAAATACCTTCCAGGCCAAACCTCTTATTTTGCAGGTAAAAAAACTAAAGAAGTGCAATCACATGGCTAAAGTTATTCACAATATAAACCTTTCAATCTTTATGATGCCAAATATTCACCCCTGATTGCAAAAATGGAGACACTGAGCAACAACCTCAGAGTTGTTTTGACCTAGGCAGAGGCTCCAGCCCCCAGGTGTATGGGGGTTAACAATAAATATAAAGGTTGAAAAGTTCCACTGTACTGGGTTATGCTGCCTCAATTATTTTTATCTGCTTAAGTTTACTCTCATGCAATGAAATCTAATGAATAAAGGCTTCCGTGAGAATGGGAACCAGAAGTATTATATTTTGAACACAGTAGGTATATAATGGCAAGCTTTGATCCTGCTCATGTAGTTTTATACCATTCCCTGATGGGGGCATTAACTTCAACCCCACATTCCGGTGACACTAACCTCAGGGTAAGGGCAATACATGGATCTCTATGTTTGAAGTGTTTAGACTTGGTCTCAAGGTTTTATTACTTTGATCATAATTTTCTAGTTAAGAAATCTGCTTTGTTCTCCATTTTCTTTGTCAACAGGTATTATTAGATCCTTATACAGTTAACTGGCTGGTATGCCCTTCTCACAGGTCTTGTTCATTACCTGTCCTAGTGCTCGCTACCTGCCTTTCAACTTCCCTGGAACCACCGTCTACCTGCCTGGGTATCTGTTCATGTATTTGCTACAGGATTTACCTGCCAACTGCATTGTGTCCTCTCTACTCCGTCCCTTTACCCCCTTACATTCTTCGCAAGACGTGGATGGAAACCTCTCCTTGGAACGCCTATGCTAGGAAAAGGAACCTCTTGCCTTGTTTCTACGTTCAGACACCCGTTTTTTTGTTTTTTTTTTTTGTTTTTTTGTTTTTTAAAATGTACTATAGGTTCTGTCACTGCAGCAGTGTCCCAGGTCTTAGAAATGAACTGCAGGAGGAAGAAGGTGAAACATGAGTTACTTGCCTGGTCCTGGAAAGGCAGTGTAGTATAGGCATCCAGAGGACAGTGAGTTTTTCATTTTTACAGATTTACTTATTTATTATTTTAGAGAGAGATTGAGAGCAGGCAGGCGGGCAGACAGGGAGAGAGAGGATCTCAAGCAGACTTCCCACTAAGTGGGGAGGCACCTGACGTGGGGCTCAATCTCATGACCCCGAGATCATGAAGTGAGCTGAAACCAAGAGCGAATGCTTAACCGACTGAACCATCCAGGCATCCCTGAATGTATCTTTTTAAAAGCATATCTGGTTCTATAGTTCATCTCCTGTAAATATTGTTTTTATTTTTATTTATCTTTTTTTTTTTTTTTTTTTTGAGACAGAGAGAGAGAGAGAGAGAGGGAGCAGGGGAAGGGGCAGAAGGAGAAGCAGACTCCTCGCTGAGCAGGGAGCACGACGTGGGATCCCAGGACCCTGGGATCATGACCTGAGCCCAAGGCAGACACTTAACTGACTGAGTCACCCAGGCGCCCCTGTAAGTAATGTATTTAAGTTGAAAGCATCATGCCTGTGTGTATAAGGAAAACATTTGTAAAACCCAGCCCCCACCAAAGTAATGGAGATCAATTCAACTGAAATGGGTACAGGTATAAACAGAAGGAACAGATCAAACGATGGCTTTGTGAAAGTAGAAGCAATTTTTTGCGTTCTTATTATAATGTAATAATTGCAGTCTCCAACCTTCATCATTTCCCTTGGCGCCAACCCTAGATCCCATCTATGCTGTTGATTTAGCAGCCAAGTCAGTGATTTAAGTGCTAGGACGTATTCTGCATGCTAAATTCTGTTTACAGAATCAAAAGATTTTCAAATGGAAGTGCTTATCTGGAATTTGGAGATGAGATCTATCCAAGTGCACAGAAAATCATAAGTCTGAGAAATAACTAAATTACAACACTGTTTTTATTGAGTTCTATAACAGTTTGTTAAAAAAAGTAAATGTTTCTCTGTTTTTATCTTTCCTGTTCATTTTTAAAAGAAAAATTACTTTATTGATTTTGTAAATAAAACACTTGCTCATTGTAATGAGTTCAAGTCATGCAGAAAATTTAAAAGAGGTTTTTTAAAAAAATCACCCCAAATCCCTTTTTACCATTATTAACATTTAATACTTGCTATTTTTGTAAGTAGAATGAATTAGAATGAAGCTGAAATAAATTAGAATGGATTGCTAAATTTCAAATAAATGTATCCAGTACAGCGCATGTTAATTCTTAAGAGATCCCTCTAAAGTTAAGAAGAGATTATAAAGAAACATTAAAATGCTGAAATGATAGCTTTAAAACTTGCACATTTCAACTGTAGATGGCATCAATTGTTTCCCTGCTCTGAAAGATAAAGACATTAGCTTCTTTTCCTTTCTCCCACCTCTTGATCTTGTTATTTATATTATTACTGCCAAGGTTTATATATTTGCACTCTATTCTTAAATGATTTAGATATATTTTAAATTGCTTCAATGCTCACCCAGGACCTTTTCTTCTTTTCCTCTTTATTTTTTAGTCTGCTTGTAAGTAGCTGGATTTTATTATCAAGTAATGTGTGTTTGTCTGTTTTTTTGGGTTTTGTTTTGTTTTTGTTTTGGTGAAGGGTGCATGGGTCTTCTATTCCTCAGACTTCTTTCATGTTTGAAAACATCTCTCTGTTCTACCAACTGTTGTTGTATACCAAGTGGGCGTGTACTTTGTATATTTTGGATGTTTATATTGTTGTTTGATTCTATTTCTTTCCTTAAAAATTCCTTATATATTTTCCAGTGGCTTCTGTTAGTGAATGTTACTGTGCAATCATGAGACCAGCATGGGTATTTTTCTTTGATAATGATTTGCTTTGCTTTTGGGGTGCTAAAACATCTCATGCTTTAGTGATGAGTGTTCCCAATCAAATTACCTTGGAACATATGTTACTTTTCAATCTGCAGATCAAACTGTTGCTTCATTGCTGAGAAATTTCTTCTTCATTTAGAAAAAATTATATCTTTGGGTACATTGCTGTGTTCCTCTGGGTTTTCTACCTAAGAGACACGGGAGTGTTTCACAGAATTTGTCATCCTCTACTTCGATCGGCTTCATTCCAATTCCTTAATTTCTTCTTCTTTCATCTGTATTTACTGTGGTCATCGCAGGTCTTTCTTTCTTGCTTTTGAAATTTATTATTATTGGGGTGCCTGGGTGGTGCAGTTGGTTGAGTGTCAGACTCTTGGTTTTGCCTCAAGTTGTGATATCAGGGTCGTGAGGTTGAGACTCAGAATGGAGTCTGTTTGAGATTCTCTCTCCCTCTCCCCCTACCCCTCCTGCTCGTGCTCCTCTTTCTCAACCTAATCTTTAAAAAAAAAAAAAGAAAGAAAGAAAGAAAAGAAAAGAAATTTATTATTTAATGATTCTGTTTCAGTCTTCTATTTCCTTAGGTTTGCAATCCCTCTTTTCTTCATTCTGCCATTTTTAGACTCATTTTTGAATTTTTGTTTTATTCTTCTTAAGTTATTATAAATAGCATAGCACTTGCAGAGAATTAATTCATTTTCTTGCATTATGTTTTTTCTAGGCTTGGTTCAATATTGGTCTTTCATACAGTCTTCCTGCCTTCCTAATTGTTTGCATTGTTGCCTTGCTGTTTCTTTTCATGGTGCATGTTCATGGGGATCTGTGCAGACCTGCATTTCTTTTCTTATAGTGAAAGGAATGTTTTGACAACAATGCCACCTTAACTAAGATCAGTTTGTTTTCTCCTCTCATATAGAGTTTGATGGCTGAGAACTTATTGTTCTAGATCCCCCTCTTGCCCCCCGATCATGAAGGCAAAGGGGGACAACACAAGACTGTATGAACATCGGGGCTCTGCTACTACTTTGCACACATTGTGAAAGGTCTTCTATCAGGGTTCATTGTTTCTACTTGGTGGTGGTGGGATGTCTTATTCTCATTGAAGCATATACTTGGAATTTGGGTGGGTCCCTTAATTCTGAGTATAGACCTCACTTCTTTCAAAGAGAGAACCCACACCATTGTTCACTTCCTTGTTTCATCTCCTCCTTGGCAATCATTTCTAACTACTCCCAAGTCAGATGATAAAGTAGCCTACTCCTGATGGTACTTTTCCTGTTGGACAAGATCCATTAGCACTGTATTCTGGGTTTTCCTTAATCAAGGAGTGCCAAAGGAGATGGAATGACTTCTCTGATAGGTAATGATGTCTCTAATTTGGTGGATAAATCTGTCTAATTCTACGTGCTGGCTGGTCACTCATTTTGCTTTTACCCTAAGCTATGTGATTAACTTAGCTTCTTTGTATTATAAATATAATATATATGTCTCCCTTCTGCCAATACCTTGTGTTCTCATTTTTTCCCCTTCAGAACACAAGTAGGCTAGAAAGGCCTCTTCAGAGACCTCAGCAGTTCAGTCTGGCTGGGGGTGGGGCAGGTTAGAAGTTGACGTTGTCAGACTCATCATGCATGTTGTCTTCCAGAACCCTTTACTTACTCCATTTGCCACCCACGTTTTTAAATGATCTTGGGCTATGTTCCTTCCCTTGTATATATGATTTTTTTTTCTTGGCTTGGGTTTTACTATTCTTATTCTGTAATTTACTTTCATTTGGTCATCTTCATGTGTAAGTTTGAAGTCATTTTTTCCTTTTAATTAATTAATTTTTTCGAATGGGCAATATACAGTACAAAATGCAAAAGACACAAATGTACATACAGTGTAAAGTAAGTATACTACGTATTCCTATCTCCCATCTGTATGGATCCTTTCCCTAGAGAAATCACTGTCATCAATTTCTAGTGTAAATCTCCAGGAATGGCATTTGTGTATATACTTTTTACTTTTTTAATAAAAATAATAGCATACAGCATATGCAATTCTTTTTGTTTTTTTTTTTAAAGATTTTATTTATTTATTTGACAGAGATAGAGACGGCCAGCGAGAGAGGGAACACAAGCAGGGGGAGTGGGCTCATAGCGGAGGAGCCTGATGTGGGGCTCGATCCCACAACGCCGGGATCACGCCCTGAGCCGAAGGCAGACGCTTAACCGCTGTGCCACCCAGGCGCCCCCAGCATATGCAATTTTATACTTCTAAAAAATTTATATCTCGAAGTAGTTCCATGTAAAAACATACAACTGCTGCATTATTTTTAATTGTGCATAATATCTTGTTTTGTATCCATACATAATGATGTAACTCAGACCCATGAGATGTAATAACAGGATGCTTTTGTTTCCCCATTAGCTCCTTTAAAATTTACTCAGTAAGTACAATCCGCCTCCCCCCTGCACCCAGGTAGAAATGTGGGCAGATTCCCAGGACTTTTTGTTCCCTCTTAGGAAGTGATAGTTTCCTTTGCCACAAACCCAGATTGAATTCAGAAATCAGAAGGCACTGTCTCAGAGATTATTCAAATCTTCTGGGAGGATGGGGAAGGGCAAGAAGTTTAGTTTGATTTCTTTTAAGCTGTATGTATTCATGCCGTCTAGACTGAGCAGATGTTTAAAGGTGACCATCCCTGGTGGGCTTTTCAGAGGTTCTCTGCTGGGTCCCACCACATATGAGATTCTTTTGATATGGGGTAGGTACCTTTTCCTTCAGCAGGCCCCTTCCTATCTTGCCTCAACTTAACATTTCTCTGGTAGTTCACCTTCCATAGTCATTCAATGACAGGTCCTCTCACCTCTGCCAGTTTCCAGAAGCCCTCTTAGGCCAAACTAAAGATGGCTCCAGCCTGGCTCTTTCTCTTCTGTCCATAGCCTGTCAATAGGGAATCATGTCTTTTTCCCCCTCACAATCTTAGGACTGTGGGTCACTCTTAACACAGGAGAACTTTCTTGGCTTTACCATCAAGTGGTTAGTCAACCTTTTATTTACCCTTCGAACTGCTTACCTCCTATAGGGTGCCCTGCAGGGAACACTGCTCAAGCTTTCTCACTGGCCCCAATGAAAGCTCCTTTCTAGTACTCTGCTGAGCTACAGTGGCATCTGAGGCAAAAAGAAAATGCATACCCCTATATACCTAATCAAAATATCTTCCCATATTTTGAACCAAGTGGAAGGAAGTTAAAAGCTCTTTCCCCTTGCCCCATTTCTCCCCAGCCCTAGGCAGCCAGTAATCTATTTTCTGTCTCTATTGATATACCCAAGAGAAATGAAAATATATGTCCACAAAAAAATGTTCACTGCTGCATTATTCATACTATCTAAAAGATAGCTCCCTTAAGTTTTGCATTTGGCCCTGCTCCCTCTTTGAGCTAAAAGAGGGAAAATCCCCCCTCTTTCCTTTTCACATCAGTGCAATACTTCTAAGAAAATCGCTTCACAAAATCCCCCCGTTTTCCATACATTGAGTTATTTTTATAACTTGATCCAGCTGAGACATCCACTGGTCTTGAAATTGTCTCTGAGTAGGTAATGGAGAAGTAGTATGGTTAGCACCTTGAGAAATAAATTCTAGAAACAAGTCAGTTGGGTTCACATCTTGCCCTTGCCAGTTACAAGGGAATTACTTAAACTCTCTGAACTTCAATTTCCTCATCTATAAAACTGAGATAATAACATTATGTTCTTCATGGAGTTCCTGTAAGGTTTAAATGAATCAATTCCTATAAAGTACTTATAGTAATGCCAAACACTCAAAAAATTAAATGTCAGTGGTTACTTAAAATTTTTTTTACTGTGACAAAACCCATAAAATGTAGTATCTCAATTACTTTAAATGTACAGTTCACTGTTTATTTACATTGTTGTGAAACAGATCGCCAGAACTTTTTCACCTTGCAGAACTGAAACTCTGTACTTTCTAAATGACTCTCCTTTGCCTCCTGCCCCCAATCCTTGATAACCACCAGTCTACTATTTGACTACTTTAGATATCTCGTATAAGTAGAATCGTAGAGTATTTATTATTTGGGGATTGGTTTATTTCACTTAGTATAGTATCCTCAGGCTTCATCCATGGTGTAGCATGTGACAGGAATCCCTTCCTTTTTAAGGAGGCATAGCATTCCGTATGTATAAAGTACATTTTGTTTATCCATTCATCCGTTGTTGGACCTTTGGTTCTTCCACCACTTGGTTATTGTGAGTAGTGCTGCTGTTAATGCGGAGGTGCAGATATCTCTCTGAAACCGTGCTATCAATTCTTTTGGATCTATACCCGGAAGTGAAAATGCTGGATCATAAGGTAGTTCTATTTTTAATTTTTTGAGGAACCCCCACAGTTTTTCATACTGATTGCACTGTTTTACAATCCTAACAACAGAGCATAAGGATTCCAACATCTCCAAATCTCCACCATACTTGTTATTGTCTGTTTTTCTAATAATTGTGAGATATCTCATTGTAGTTTTGATTTGCATTTCTCTGATGATTATTGATGTCGAGCATCTTTTCATAAGGCTGTTGTCCATTTGTATATCATCTTTAGGAAAATGTCTATTCAAGTCCTTTCCCAATTTTTTAATTGGGTTATTTGATTTTTTGTTGTTGGGTTTTAGGAGTTATTCATATATTCTGGATATTTACCCCTTTTCTGATCATTTACAGAGATTTCCTCTTGTTCTGTAAGTAGCTTTTTTGCCATGTTGATTGTGTTTTTTGATTAACAGAAGTTTTTCAGCTTGACACAGTGATTTTTTTTTTTAATGTGCTTCATAAATTCTACATGTAACACTCTGTCTTTGGAACTTCATACATGTCTTGGGGGAAACTTCAATTTTCACATCCTGTAATATTTATTTGGCTGGCTCATTATCAATGAACATTTAAGATTTTTGCAACATTTTGCTACGACCAACAATTCTGTACTTCTTTTTACATGTGTCATCTTTCATTTGTTCAAGCATATCTACAGTGAAAACATCTAGAAGTAGAATTGTGGAAAAATGATTTAAAATTTTTGATAACATATCAGTATATACTCCTACCAGCAGCTTATGAAAGAACTTACTTTCTGACACACAGGATAATACAACAGAGTGTGTAATCAAATTTCCTGGTTTGTCAATCTGATAAATTTTATTTTTATTTTATTTTTTTTTAAAAGATTTTATTTATTTATTTGACACAGAGAGACAGCCAGCGAGAGAGGGAACACAAGCAGGGGGAGTGGGAGAGGAAGAAGCAGATTCCCAGCAGAGGAGCCTGATGTGGGGCCCGATCCCAGAACGCTGGGATCACGCCCTGAGCTGAAGGCAGATGCTTAATGACTGAGCCACCCAGGCACCCCAATCTGATAAATTTTAAAAAAGTATGTATTGTCATTTTAATTTGCATGTATTTTACTATATGGAAAGGTAAAACTATTTTATAATTTAAGGGCCATTTGTTTTTCCTTTTCTGTGAAATATCTATGTCTTTTGTGCAGTTTGGGAGACTGGCTTTTTAAGAATTAAATGATAGGAATTAAAGATTCCTACCATTAAATCAATATATTAAAGAAATCAAATGATTGAATGTAATATGAGTGGCAAATATTTTTCCTGAATTTGCATTTATCTTAGACTTGGTTTATGGTATCTTTTATTATGCAGAAATAGAATATATATAATTAATCTACATTTTTTATGTACCTTTTTAAAAAACTCATTCTTTAAAAGGCTTTTTTCACTCAGAACTTTTATGGCGTCCTTTGTTCACAGTACTTTTTGATGTACCTCAAATTTACATCAATATGAGGTATGTAGTGCAGATCCAATGTAGTGTTTTCCAGGTATTTATTTCCACACTATTTCCTGTATAATCCAATCTTTTTCTCATCTATGATGCCTCCTTTATCATTTATTATATTTCCATATGTATTTGGGTCTATTATTGTTTCATGATGCACCCTCTACACACACACACACATATTCATTCCATAATCTTTTTTTTTTTTTTTTAAGATTTTATTTATCTGAGAGAGAGAGAGAGAGAGAGAGAGAAAGAGAGAGAGAACATGAACGGGGGAGAGGCAGACAGAGAGGGAGAAGCAGGCTCCTTGCTGAACAAGGAGCTGGATGTGGGGCAATCCCAGGACCCCGGAATCATGACCTGGGCTGAAGGCAGCTGCTTGAACGAGCCACCCAGGTGCTCCTATAATCTTTTAATTAATGTAGTTTTTCAATGCCTGTCTTAATACCTAGGGCTCTTTACCTCATACACCTTAGTACTTGAAGTGGGTAGGACTCTTTAACTTTATTTTTCAGAATTTTCTACCAGTTCTTGCTTGATTATTTTCCATATGAACTTTAGAAGCAGCTTGTCAAGTTCCAAAAATATTGTCTAACTTTTTTATTGGGATAAAATTAAAGCTTAAAAATTAAATTAAAGGGTATTATTTATGAGCTTCAGTTTTACTCAGAACATGGTATGCCTTTCTATGTATTTACCTCCTCTTTTGTATCCATTAGTGGCATTTTAATATTTTTCTCATATAGAGCTAATATATTACTTGTTAATTTTATTCCTGGTGTTTTATCTTTTTTGTTGCTATTTTTATTGGATCTTTTTCTTCATTATATCTTCTAAGTTGTTGTTTGAATGTATGAAGGCTGTTGATTAAATGTTAATATTTTACCTGGTCATCTTACTGATATTTGGAAGAGGTTTTTAGCTCATTTTCTTGGGTGTTCTAGGTACATGACTTTACTACTCTGGTAATAATGATAATTCACTTCTTCCATTTCAATTTTTGTATCTCTTTCTCTTTCTGATCTCCACTTGCATTGACTAATGCCTCCACAACAACGATTCCCCTCTGCACGTCATCATGATTTGCTCTCACTTCCTTCCTCTGCTCAAATGTCACCTTAACAGAGAAGATGTCCTTGACCACTCTATGTAAAATAGCAATGCTGGGGCACCTGGATGGCTCAGTGGGTTAGGATCTGCCTTCGGCTCAGGTAATGATCCATGTTCTGGGATCGAGTCCCGCATCAGGCTCCCTGCTCAGTGGGGAGTCTGCTTCTCCCTCTCCCTCTGCTGCTCCCCCTGCGTGTGTGTGCACCCTCACTCCCTAAAATTGCAATGCCTCACCCATCATTACAATTTATGTCACTGTCTCTCTTACCCTGCTTTGGTTTTTGTCCATGGCAGTTATTCCTATATGGTATTTGTTTGCTTATTTATTGGTTTTTCCCTAATACTGTTATCTCTATGAAGGCAGGGTATTTAGTTCTTCTGTACAAAGATTTGCCCTGGCTGCCTAGAATATCTAAAGAATATCTTTTATTTATCTCTGAGTTAGTGGGACTGTTTGATGGTCTCCCCATTAACCCCAATACTGTGTAATTGATATTTAAAATTTATATGAAATCTGTCTTGTTTATTTATTTTTATTTATTTTTTATTTTATTTTATTTTTTTTTAAGATTTTATTTATTTATGTGACAGACAGACAGCCAGCGAGAGAGGGAACACAGCAGGGGAGAGGGATAGGAAGAAGCAGGCTCCCAGCCCAGGAGCCCGATGTGGGACTCGATCCCGCAACGCCGGGATCACGCCCTGAGCCGAAGGCAGACGCCTAACAACTGCGCTACCCAGGCGCCCCTATTTTTATTTATTTTTAAAAGATTTGATTTTAAGTAATCTTTACTCCCAACATGGGACTTGAACTTACAACCCCAAGATCAAGAGTCTCATGCTTTACCGACTGATTCAGGCAGAGACCCCCAAATTTGTCTTGTTTAATATAATAAAAGGATTTTTAAAAATTGAAATTAAAAAAAAATTTAAGGTCACTGGTTTAATTTATTTTAATTATTTTTTGGGAGGGGCAGTTAGGCCCAAGTGGATGGAATAGTGTTAGCATTTGAGCCTCAAAAAGTATATGACTGAAGTTTAGTGTTTGGCTTTGTGTCTTGTCACCATCTCATTGCTTTTTTTTTCTCAATACTTTTTTGTTTTGTTCCACTTTGAATGTAACACCTTCACAGAGAAGTGCCCAAAATACAAATGGGTAGCTCAATGACTTAAAAACAAAGTAAAACCCTTGAAAGCACTACCTAGGTCAAAAAATGGAACATTGCCCAAACTCCAGAAGCATGGATTGTATCTCTCTCTCAATCACTATTGGCCTTGCTCTGACTTGTAGCACTATAATCTAGTTGCATGTGGTTTTTTTTTCTTTATATGAATGAAATCATACAATAAGTATACCTTTGCCTGTATTCTTTTGTTCAACATTATAAAATTCATCCATGTCATTACTTATAGATACAGTTTGTCTATTTTTATTGTTGTATTGCAATATTTCATTGTAGGAATACACTACTACTTCCAGAATTCCTTTTTTTAACTGATTTTATTTATTTGGGAGGGGGTGGGGGGCAGAGGAAGAAGGACAAATCAGACTGCCCATGGAGCATGGAGCCAAAATGGAGCTCGATCTTACAACCCTAAGATCCTGACCTGAGCTGAAGTCAAAAGTCCCTCCCTTAACCAACTGAGCCACCCAGGCACCGCCTTCTTCTAGAGTACCCTCTCCCTGCACCCCAAACAGGGACAATTGTAATATGCTGTTTGCTCCTTTTGTCCTTCCCCATTGAGAGTTTTCTTGTTCCTTTTCCATCACTAAACACAATTATTGCCTCTTACTTTCCTTTTCTTCTTGACTTTCTAAGGCCTCTATTTTTCCTTAGCCTTTCTGCTCTTAATCACAATGTCCTTGTTCCATTTTTTTTTCCAGGAGCCCACTCTTGCCTCCCCCCTTTTCTGACCATCTAATGCAGAATATTATGATAAAGAAGAAAATACAGCAATAACAAGCTAAAGCACTATACAAATGAACAATTTTTTAATTTGTTGAAAATACACTCTTCACAGAAATATCTTGGATTTGGAATGATGTTTCTTTTTCTATGACTTTATGTTTAGGAGACATGGGTTAGTTCTTTTTACCTTAATTCTTCGAAGTTCTGATATTTTAAAAAATTATTTCTGATGATGTAACAGAATTAAAGCAATTTAGAAAATAAATGTATTTCATGTACATAAATATAATTAGATATTTAAATACATGATTCACATAAATTATTCCCTTGGGGAGGGTATCTCATATTATCTTTTCATTGAAACTTAAACTAAAAATAAGTAATTTAAAATACTTTGATTTCCATTTGACTGTCATTTACTTCAAGCATTCTCTTAAATTTTGTGACAAATTTTGGTATTGCTATCTTTTAACAGCAAGAATAATCTGAAGTCTTAATCTAAATTTAAATATTAAAGTTATATTATCCATAACAAACATCTTTATTGAACTCCTGATTCAACTAAGTATTGCTCACTTTTGCTTTAAAAATGAGAGCTCTGGGGGTACCTGGGTGGCTCAGTCGGTGAAGCCTCTGACTCTTGATTTCAGGGCTCAGGTCATTATCTCAAGGTCATGAGATCAAGCCCCATATTGGGCTCTGTGTGGAGCATGGAGCCTGCTTAGTATTTTCTCTCTCCCTCTCTCTCTGCTCCCTATCCCCACAGGCTCTCACGCACAAGCACGCACACTCACTCTCTCTTTAAAAAAAAATTCTGAGAGTGGATAAATCACAAGAAACCTTTCTTGAGACAGCTATAGAGCTGAAAAATTATAAAGAGCTTCCACTTAAATATACTCACTGACAACATGTATTTGTGTGTATTCCCTCCTAAAATGACATTAAAACCAAAGTCAAGGAGCTAGAGATATAATTCACAAGGGCAAACAGAATGAGAAGAGAGGCAACATCTATAAATGTTGCAGTTGTTATTCCAACAGTTGTTATTTTGAATTTAGTTACCTTAGTGAGACTGGGGGGCAAGCACTATTTTTGGAAGAACTTCACTAATTGGAACCCCTTGAAAAATGGAATCAGTTTCCTCTTAAAATAGAGAGTTTCTCATCATTGTTGGGAGTTAAGCAGAGGTGGGATCTCCAATTATAGTAATGTTATTTGAGGGTACTAAAGTATTTGATGGATATATGTGTTTGTGTATGTATGTTATGGACAGTGTGTTGGACCTGGGGATGATGTGGCAGAAGGACACCAGATGATTCCTGTAGATTTTTACCCCATAGAGTACCTGTGATTCAAATATTATACAATTCCTTCTTTATTTATAAACCTATGATATCTCTATATCATTATTTTAAAAATCTGAACTGTCATCCTTATGTTAATAGCACTGAAAAACTTGAATTTAACAAAATTTTTGAGTATTACAAATTTTTACTTATTACTTTACCTCTTGGAGAAACATTACAATTTGATGATTGTTTCAAATGAAGAAAATAAATCATTTATTTGCAAATAACTTGTATATATGCTTGAGTTGTGCTGGAGTTAGTGCCAAAATTACACTTTATCTGCAAATTCTGGGGCTTTAGTTTTAGAGAAAAATAGGAGGCATAAAGTAAGAAAAAAATAGAAGTCACTATTTTAAAAAGGTATCAAGTTAGCTGAGGTGATTTGCTGTCTAGAGTCACATGGACTTAGTTAGAATCTGAATTTGTCTTTTTCTAGCTGTATAATGGTTAGCACATTGTTTATCTCTTTGGAGCCTCAGTTTCTTTACCTATAAAATGGGGACATAAAAATGGGGAAATAGCATCTATAATAGGGCTTTTGCAAGTATTTAATGAGAGTAAGCACGTGACGGATTTAGCACATTGCCTTGCAAATGGTTAATAATTGTTAGCTATCAATGATAGAATGATGTTAACATTGTAGACCGCTACCCCCATGCATAATAGATATAACCTAAGATAGCTCCTATGACATACCACAGTAAGCCCTAGATCTCAGAACAATCTCTTGGAAAATCTCAGTTGGTAGATGTTCCACGGAATTCTATGAAAGAATATGGATCATTCAATTTCTCATTCGTCTCAGAAAAATACCACATAGAGATTCAACATATACAGATAATGATCACTATTTTGACATTGTCCTAGGAAGGGTAGATAAGAGGCAGCATCTGTGCTAGAAAATGTGGTCTTCTATATTCATTTGGTTATGTAAGTAGCTATTGTTAGGTTATATCACTGTGCCGGGGTTCAGCTGGCATAACAAGATGCTGAAGTATTTTAAATGTATGAGCCTTGTATTCCTGTGTGACTAAATGCATTGTTTACTAATGACATTAAGTGTAGGGTAGCTCATTTAAAAAAACTGTTCTATTGTATAAAATGAGCCTGCTTTAAAATAAGACCATGTATTTTATTTAATCCAAAAATTAATGTTCCTGAAGAAAATGCAAACCCATTTTAATGGTTACCATGCAATTCTAATAAAAATATCTGGCAAAAATGATCAGCAATTACTTACTGTTAAGCCTATTTTACTTGTACTGAATGGAGAGAGATTTTTTTAAAATTTTAATTTAAGGAATATATAATAGTAGGAATCCAGAATCATAATGTTCACAGAGAGTAATGGTTTATTAAGTACAATTCATATACCCTGTGACTAGGTGTGAATTCTTTTGAGCTTTAACATAAAAAAGTAACAAGCAGTGCTAGCTTGCTTAAAAAGAAACTGACTTCTGTTGTAACTGGCTGCTGTAAAATATTTTTTCCAAGTTAGGTTAAAAAAAAGTAGGAATACTCTAGCAAATGGTTACAAAATGAAAAACAAATCTATCAATACTTGGAATTGTTAATTTCCAGCCTCACCTCGGACATCAAGTTTCCTGATTCTATATAAAATAAAAAGAATATTTATAGAAGGAAAACAAAGAAGGGGGGAATCAATTATTTTTTCATATACCATGAGAATACCTTTTTAGGCTTGCAAAGCTTAACTAATAACACACTCAGAAAGAGCACTCTTCATAGTGGGTATAAAAATGGCCAAATTTGAAAGACAAAGTATTGGCCATGCATACCCAGTAGGTTCTATTCAGCAAACTCTTGAGTTTTCATATTGACATAATGAAATATTGTACTATTCCTTGTAGACAAAATTTTTCTTTACCTCCTTAAATCAATAGCTTAATAATATTTTGTCCAACTCTGACTGCATCTGAATTTGAAGTTGCTTTGCTGAAAATTGTAGACATGCTGCTCTCAAGGTACTCACCCTTTTTTCTTACTTCCCTTTCAAATCTTCCCTCCAAATCTTTTAGAACTAGTCTTTAGAATATATACAATAAACATTAATAAGAATCAGTTAAACATAGCTATTTTCTTTGGATATTAGGGAAGACGTCCATCTTTCTTAGTGTTGCCAAGTGGTTTAATTTCTTCAGGCTCTTTAATAAAATAAACGTTGATGTCCAATGTGATTATTCTTACATTAGCTAGGTCAGTTCTCTGGGGTGGGTGACAATTTAATTCAACAATAAACCATTATGTGTATGGGGAAGGGCATTTTGGGCAGAATCTTGATTAGTTTTCATACAAGATTCAATGTACTATATGTGTATAAACCAAATTCTTCTTGAATTTGTATTGTTGAAGGGTTCATAAATTTTTAATTCTCAGGTCCCCACCTAACGATATGGTGTTTTTTAAGATTACATTTAATTTTTAACATAAAAATTTTCAAGCAGACACCAAAGTAGAAAGAAAAGTAAAATGAATCTCTGTGTACGAATCATCCAAATTCAACAGTTACCAAGACTACTATGATTGTTTTATAATTTTTACTTTGCAGGAGTATTTTATATAAACTTTTTTTTGAAGAATAACAAACTATAGAAAAGTACACAAACCATAAGAATATAACCCTATGAGCCTCTGTATCAAGAAGCAGAACAACAGAACCCCAAGAGTGTTTTTCTGCCCCCTTCTAGTCACTACTACCAACTTCAAGGGAAACCAGTATTATGACTTCTGTCATCATAGATTAGTTTTGCCTATTTTTGGGATTTTATATAAATGAAATTGTATAGTATGGACTCTTTTGTGTCTGTCTTTATGTGCTCAATATTATGTTTATGAGATTTACCCGTGCTGTAGCAGTTTGCTGGAGTTTGCCTATTCTTATCATTGTATGGTACTGGTTTGTATGGATAGGCCATTATTTTGCTCTTGAACATTTGGATTGTTTCCAGTCTTTGGCATTAAAAATGGTGCTACCATTAACATTCTTTAATGTGCCTTTTGCTGAATATATGCATGCATTTCTTTTATGTATACATGTGCTGAAGTATTATAAGTAAATTTCAGAAATTGTCATTCACCTTTACATATTTCAGCGTACTTTGGTATGCAACTCTAAAAACTATGTACATTTTCTCACCTAATCATGATTGCCTGTTATTATCTGATGTTTTGTCCTTTACTAATTAAAATGCATTTTCAGTACATTTTAAAATGAGAAATCCCCTTTTTCAGGATAGCTTTGGAAGGTAATGAGCTGAAAATACTGAAGTTGAAATATACCAAAGTTGGTAGTGGTTTTCTTTATCTTGATGGACAGATCAAATAACCAACAAGCATTTATTAAACTCCTTTTTGCTGGATCATCTAACTCATCTGTTTGGCAGTATTCTCCCTCGTACACTCAATTACTGACTGGAATTTAAGGGGAGAAAATAATTTCTTTTGATAAATTGCTAGCAATGAATGGAATTGTTTACATTAGGTATCATAAAATAATAATTCAACTCACAAACAAAACGGACTGTGGAACATACTTTAGTGAATACTGACTTAAATGACTTTTTCCAAGCTAGTAAATGTTACTTCTATAGGATTTCTAACAAATGTTCAGAATAATTAGAATAGTAATCAATAAATTATATATACCATAACAATTATATGTAATACATTATATTATAGAAAATACATGATGTATGTACATTATATAAACATATCTAAGATAGTACTATATATTAATTAAAATTAATTATGTTAATATATAATTATTATAGTTAAAGTAATCAGTACTTAGTGAAGACATTCAAAGAGATATCTTAGCAAACATTTCCTACATCTGATTTCATTATTTTATGAACATAATGTCATGGAAAGAGGTGATCCTTTTCATTTGGGATATATGATAATAATCAAATAATTTGGAATACCTTTACTTATATAATCTTTGTTCATGTTTTCAGGTTGACCACTCCTATTTTATACTTTGATTTTTTTTTTGCTCTGATTTTCCTTATTTTTTTATCACTCCAAACATTAAAACTTGTTTCAGAACTTGCCTCAAATTCTGATTTTCCAATGCATTAGCTGTGAGATCCAGATCAAGCAATGATTTCTCTGAGGCCCAATTTTCTTGTCTAAATCATATGGTGGTAATTCCTACCTCTTTGTGTTTCACATTTATCTAAAAATAATTGTAATATTTATCATGAAGATTTTTCTAGAAACTCACACTATATATAAATATTCTTATATTAATGTGCTATTTCAATAGTTGTAAGTTCTAAAATCAAAAGACTGGCGTAAACACAATAGAAACGATTTAAGCTTTCTGCTTTTGTTTTGAATCCTGTTTTTCTTTGATTTTTGGTCACCTAACACAGTAAAAGCAGCAATAGCAGACAACAGCTATGATTTACTGAGCCTTACTATGTACCAAGTACTGTGTTTATTATTTCACATAAAATGTTTGTAATCTTTACGACAATGTCGTAAGATAGTTTAATACCAATAACAATAATTTATGCCTGTTTTGCAAATGAAGAGATTGACAATCCGAGAAGTTAAATAAATTTTTCATTGCCACAGGGCTGGTAAGTAGTAGAGACAGAATTCCAACTTATTTCTCTTTTCTTCATCTGGGTCAAGATTTCCTTTATACAATGCAAACTCACTTTATTCTGCAATGGCATTTATACAAATAGAATTGTGAGCACTGTGATGTAGTTATGTTAACTTCCAGTAAATTTTTAAAGAAATGTCAGTAAATAATGCTATTTTACCAATCTCATGGGGTATCAGGTTATAAAAAAATTAAATATTAATATTCTTTCCTTTAATGTTTGTAAATAGAGCCTTAAACAATTTAGTGACTTTTCATATTATATACAAAATTAGCGTATTTTGGGAACTCATTTTTACAAGTTGGTAACCTTTAAATATAGGTACAAAATTTTTAAAATAATTAATTAAATCTTACCTAACATTTACTCAGCTATGGTGATGTGTTAAGACAGTAATTGGATGCACAGAAGACACTAAGCACCTTGACTAACTGCCAGGCCACGTTTTTTTGTGGGACTAACAATGTACAGGATCTGAGCATTCATTTTATTTATTTATTTATTATTTTTTATTTAAATTCAATTTAGTTAACATAAAGTGTATTATTAGTTTCAGGATAGAATCTAGTGATTCATTGGTTGCATATAACGGCCTGTGCTCATCGCACCAAGTGCCCTCCTTAAAAAGTATCATTAAAAGTGCTGTTGCAAAATATATTTTTCTATAATAAGGAGCTATTCTTCTATATATTCTTCTATAATAATGCAGCTATTCAGAAATCACATTCCTAATTATTTATCTACCTCCTTGACAGTCTAATGTCAAATTATATTTCATTCTTCCCACTGTCTTAGAAGCCTTCAATATAAAGAATTTTTGGGGGCGCCTGGGTGGCGTAGTTGGTTAAGTGAGTGATTCCTGATTTTGGCTCAGGTCATGATCTCAGGATCATGGGATGGAGCCTTGAGAGTAGGGCTCTGCACTCAGTGGGGAATCTGCTTCTCTCTCTTTCCCTCTGCCCCTCCCCTGCTCACGGTTGTGTGCTTCTGCACTCTCTCTCAAAATGAATAAATAAACCTTAAAAAAAAAAAAAAGAATTTTTGATGGAACAATTCATAATGCCTGAAAACATCTGCCTTGTATAGTTATAGCCCTTGTCTCTTTTCTGATTAAAGACTGAGATTATTAGTAAACTGAAGGTCAGTTACTTCCCATGTGTGAAATAAAATACTAGCACCCTAAACTTAATAAGTGATTACCTTAGGGGAATCAGATATATTTTTAAATCCTGCTTGTGTTCTTTCTTGTCATGGTTAATGTTTTTAAAGGTCCCAGGAGATTAGAGGGTATGTGAGTTGTGGGAGGTGTGTGTCTGACTATTTCTGTTTGTAGGGAGGTAAGGAGTAAGACAGAGAGGGGTAAGGGGTGTTGAGGGAGAGTAGGAAAAGAGAACAGATCAAAGAGAAACTTTAAAATTAAGGTTGCTAAGTATAGAGAGGTATTACTTCAGAGATAATACTTTCCCATTGTTAGAAATTTTTGAAGAGATGCTGGAAGCTGTTTGGCTAATATGTGGTGTAGATGATTTGGATATTTGGATCTAATATCAGGTCCATTGCACATCAAAGATTCTAGAAATCCATAATTCTAAATGACAGGAAACTGGTTAGAGGTCCTTGGATGGCAATTATGAATTAGATCAAGTTCAAAGGGGGAAAGGTTTTTGTTTTTCTATTTGCATGGCTATAAGAACAGTTTCAAACGTATGATAATAATAGTGCTTTGTCTTACAAGATGAAAGTTTGACTTCACTTCTCGTTCTCTATTACCAACAGTAATTCAATTAAAATTTTATTTCAAGCTCATCTTCCATCAGAAGTTTTGTCTTTGGTAAACTTGCATTCTGATATTCCCTATGTAAGTCATTCAAACTGGTGAGCATCTCATTTGGCAAAAAGAATGCAGTTGTTTTTTTCATAAACAGCAGTTTGGAAAACTGGGTAGAGAACAAACTGTTCACTTAGCATTGCAGTTACTTTGTTCTTTTTCTCTGTGATATGCTCTAATTTTATTACCACAAACAAATGAAAGGCGTAGGGATGGGAAGTAGGGTACAGGCCATATTCTGAACTGGCTTTCAATTGTGACTTGTTCTGATTCCATTTGTACATTCAAAAATGGCTATTTTGAAATTAAATTTGCTTGGCATATCTAGGCTATCATTTGCTTTTGTTTCGTGGAGCTATCTTCATTCTGTGGGATGATAGGATTCAGGTCTAGCTGGTCACTCTATCATTTCAGTGGGTGAAGCTTGTCCTCACTGAGATTGTATTATGTTAGGAATTCACTTTCTTTAGCCATGGGATGAACATTGTTATTCACTTCAACTCTTCCTCAAGTGTCATCTGTGTGTGACTTGCATCAGCATCACTTCGGATGATTATTAGATTCGAGCAAAATTTACAGAATCAAAAACATAGTGATCTGAATTTTAAGCACATTTCTAAACAAACAGGTGACTCTTATTTAACCTAACATTTAAAAATCATGATCATCTGAGTTAATCTGTATTGCCTCTCCCCTTTCACTAGCTTCTCAAAGAGAAGTGCACCATTCTTATACCAGTCTGGGTCCCTTCTCTGAGTCCTGAGTCTTTCTCCAACCGAGGCAAATCGCCTTCTAGATCCATGAATTTTTCCCCTCTCAACCAGATGTAGAAACCAAACAACTCAAAAGAATACTGTGGTGGCTAAATTTTATATGTCGATTTGGCTAGGCTATGGTGCCCAGTTGTTTGGTTAAACCTTAGACTAGATGTTGCTCTGAAGGTATTTTGTAGATGTAATTAACACCTATAATCATTGACTTAAGTAAAGGAGATTGCTCTTGATAATGTGAGTGGACTTTCTCCAATCAGTTGCCTTAAGACCCCAAACTGACATTTCCCAGGAAGAAGGAATTCTGTTATAGACCATGATATAGAAATCCTGTCTGAGTTTCCAGCCTGTTGGTCTGCCCTTCAGATTTCAAACTTCAGAGCAGCCAACTCTCACAAATGTGTAAGGCAATCCCTTAAAATCTCTATATAGTCTATAAATAATCTCTATCTATATATTAATTTCTATATAGTCTATATTATAATATCTATCTATCTATCTATCTATCTATCTATCTATCTATCTATCTATCATCTCCTATCAGTTCTGTTTCTTCAAAGAAGCCAGACAGGTGCAAGTAGCTCCAGATGCCATGTGACTTTCATGTTCAGGGGCTAACGTTCTCAGGACCTCCTGGTGGCTCCCCCACTGTGTGTTTGTGTAGTCAATAGTACTGGCGTCTGTCTTCAATCTTATATTACTGGTTGCCTCTCCATATCTGGCCTCTAGGATAAGGCCTTATACTGAACAATTAAATCCTACTTTTCTACCATTCAACTCATCAAATTCCTAATTATTGTTTGCTTCCTGTATTTCCTGATTCTGAACTCCATTTCGTGGACGACGAAGACCAAAGCTATACATGTAGGATACAGCAGTCTTTACATGGCTTTGTCTTTGCAAGCAGAGTTGTTTCCCTAGTACCCAACTTGTTTTAGAGTATAGGTATCATTTCAGATCCTCTTTTACCTCTGCCTTTTCCTCTTGTCTTTTCCTAATTTTCCAAGCAGATCATCATGCCTTGAGTCTTCATATTGATTTGGCAACATAAATATCATTAGTGTGTCACAAAAATAATGCTTTTTGTCATCTTGCTCTCTGCCAAATTTTTGTGTCAAGCTTGAAAAGTGTAAATGTAAGGAGATGAGAAAACATTTTACCATCTTAGCAATTAGCCTCAGAATTTCTCTCACAGTGAGAAGGGTTTGGGGGTAAAAAGCTCCCATGCAATAAATTATATTTTGTTGCAAGAGTGTGGCAGTTGCCAAGGTCATATATTACAGTTGAAGGTAGTATGCTATAGTGGTTTAAAGAAGAGGTTCTAGAATCAGACTGTATTGGTTCATATCCCAACCCTACTACATATTAGCTGTGTGAACTTGGAAAAATTACTAGATTCTTTGGTTCCTTATCTATAAAAGGATGTAATATTAATAGTTACTTCCTAGGATTTTTGTGAGGAATAAATGTAGTAATACATGTAAAACACATAGCACAGCATCTGAAATATATGAAGTCCTCAATAAATGTTAGCTGTTACTATTTTCATTGTTAAAAGAGGGAAAGCTCCTTTACATGGAACATGGAGAAAGAGAAAGAGAGAGGAGGGTAGGGGTTCAAGAAAGTCGGGGCAAACCTGGGACTGTATCACAACAGTAAAAGGGCATAAAGGCATTTAAAAATAGTTCAGATTTAATATTCCACAGGAAATTGGGGTGCCTAGGTGGCTCAGTCAGTTAAGCATCTGCCTTTGGCTAAGGTCATGGTCTCAGGGTCCTGGGATGGAGCTCCACATCTAGCTCCCTGCTCAGAGTTTGCTACTTCCTCTCTCTCTCTGCCCCTCACCCCCACTTGTGTTTGCTCTTGCTCACTTTGCTCTCTCTCTCTCTCTCAAATAAATAAATTAAAAAAAAATTTAAAAAATAATATTCCAGAGGAAATTGTTTGAATTGCGGAGATATAAGCCTATTTCCCTTCCTCCTCTCCAAAGTCAGTAAAGTCTACTAAGTTTATGAATCCTCCACACTATTAGTGTCTGCGTACATTGGAGATGGGGTGGAGTTTCATGTCCAGGGTAAAGTTACGCATTATAGAGATAGTATATACAGCACCAAGAACCAAGGTGGCCAAAGATTCTGAGAACCTGAGCCCCTCACCAATTTGTTGGAATTTTTGGAAGTTTTATATTTTGTCAACCAGATCTAGACAAAGTTTGCGCAGGTAAAAAGCATGGGAAATCCCCAGCTGATATCTGGGTTAAATGAGTAATTTTTTCTTTTCATATGTTTTGGAAAAATGGAAGGTGTTCACTGTAGTGCTCTGCATTGCTCATTCTTTGAAGGGGGTCATATGTATGCAAAGACTAACACTGTCAGGTCAGTTACTTTTTAGTGAAAAAGTAATTTCAATCTTTACTTGCACCTGTATAACAAAAAAGGGAATCAAATTCATATTCCCAAACTATGCTGTCTAGAATACACCTTACTCATCCTGTAATTTCTTTGAGGGATTTAGGAATCTCCCCCAAACTCCCCCAGATACCCAGGTCTTTTAATCCGTATCCTCTCTCTCCCAGTTCTTTGATATATGAATAAACATAGGCTTTGTGGCTAAGGACTCTCCTTCCCTCTGCCAATCTGATTCTTATATTTTTGCATCACAAAAGAACAGGTCCGACAAAGAAGGGGATCTCCTCAGAAAGTAGGAAAGAAGAGAATCTAAAAGGGCAATAACAAATTTGTCTTTAGTAGCGATAGGGAGAAAGAGAGGAAAACAGAAAACTAACATTAGAAACATTTTTTACCCTACTCTGTCCAGGAAATCTAAAAGAAAAAAAAAAGACCATGTAGAATCCAATCATCTACGTCTCTTTTCTTGAGAGGGACTGATCATCATCCATTAGCACATGTTAATGTTTAATTAACTTTTGATAATGTACGTTAATACTGAGTGTATAATGTGAGCTATATTTTACATTTTTTACACATTTACATAATGACAAACTAGAGTCACTGACATGCTAGGAAGGACAGCAAAGAAAAAGCAATTATAGGCTGATCTCCCTAATAAACATATCATACATGAGATTATGCTAGCTCATAAAATGATTTAGGGAATTATAACCTGTATTCCTATTCTTTGGACGACCTGAATATTATTGGAATATTTATTCCTTGAATGTTTGGAAGTCTTCATTAGTGATATCGTATGGGCTTGGGGTTTTCAACGTGGCAAGATTTTTGATTTGGTTTCAATTTCTCCAATAGTGGATGACTATCTAGATAATTCTATCTCTGCCTAAATCAGTTTTATAAGTTATATTTTTCTAGAAAATTTTCATTTTTATCTAAATTTTCAAATGTTTTGGCATGAAGCTGTTCATGATATACTTGTATATTTTTGATGTCTGCAGTGTCTGTGATAATTTCCTCAGTTTTGTATCTTAACACTAGCAATTTCTACTTATTGTCCCTATCTATATAATTCTTGAATAGAACAGAATTCCCTTTCTTTCATATCACTTTCTGCAAAATGTCTACTGCCTTTTACCATGAGAATAGCATGGTGGATTAAATAAAGATGAACACAAATTCACTGAAATCCCTCCTATCAAGAGTGGGGTCTAATTCTCTTTGCTTTGAATCTGGGATGGCCAATGACTATATTAACAAAAAATATATAAGATATGAGAGAAGGGGCCCTTTGGCCAGTTCTGGGCCTTGCTTTTAAGAGGAATTACAGTTTCTATCCTCCCCTCTGGGAACCCTGAGCCACTGTGGAAAAAATCTGACTCCTCAGCAGAAGATGGAGAGGCTCTGGGGCTGTGAGAGATGCAGAAGGTTCCCGCAGAGCCCAGCCTTCCAGCCATCCCCATCAAGGTGCTAGGGAAGTGAGTGAGGCCATCTAAGAACTTACCAACCAGCCTAGAAGCTCCCTGAGTATCCCTGAGTAATTTTTGATGATGCCACGTGGAGAAGAAGAGGTTGCCAGCCAAATCCTGCCTGAATTTCTGACCCACTAAATTGTGAGGTATAATAAAATGATTACTGTTTAGGCACTAAGTTTTGGAGGTAGTTTGTTTCATGGTAATAGATAAACAACAAAAGACATTTTACTTTATGTGTTGTAATTCTGTTGTCATTTTTATTCTGCATTCTCTAATATGTGCTACATCTTTGAGAGAAATTTTATGGACTGTCCTAGGTCTGTAGTGACATTCTGGTTTGAATAAAAACTGGTTTGAATAAAGCAGTAAAACTGTATCGAACTTCATGGTAAAATAATTGAGAAATATAAATTTACTAGTTAGGGTGGAAATATATTGATAATATATTTGCCCTAAATAAAATCATGTAGGTAGAAAACAATTGAGATGTGTTTATGGGGTAATACACCAGTTTTCTAGAATAGAAAATTTTTGAAATGAAGTTTGAGGAGAGAAAAATTAAAATTCTAGGTGAAGACCATACTTTTAATGTGGCATTTTAAAAGTGTGTTACACAGAACGCTAGGTTATGGGGTAGTTTTGAAAAAAAAAAAAAAGAAAAGAAAGAAAAGAGAGTTCCATGATGAAATATATCTGAAAAAAACCTCCACTAAAATGTCACTGAATAAATATTAATTAAACCAATGAAACCTGTGTTAATGTTTAATAGTTTTATACTCTTGAGGACTTGGACTATCCTTCAATATGCTTATGCAATTGTAAATATCTAAGAGGCATAGAGGGTGAAAGACTAGGCAGGGTTCCTAAGTATTTGACCACATAACAACCTCCTCTTGATTGTTCATCAAGGAATTACTTGTGTTCCCCAGAACACCCTTTGGAAAATGTTGCTTTAAATCTGTTAGATTCTTTTTTTTTTTTTTTTTAAGATTTTATTTATCTATTTGTCAAAGAGACAGAGAGAGAGAGAGAGAGAGAGAGAGAGAAAGAGAGCACATAAGCAGGGAGAACAGCAGGCAGAGGGAGAAGCAGGCTCCCCGCTCAGCTGAGAGCCAGATGCGGGACTCAATCCCAGGATCCTGGGATCATGACCTGAGCCAAAGGCAGATGCTTAACTGACTGAGCCACCCAGGCGCTCCTAAATCTGTTGGATTCTGATATAGGCTACAGAAATGATTAAATTCTGGGTCCAGTAATAGCCAAGGATCTGGTATTGGACTAATCATCCTGCTTGTAACAATTGTAAACTACGGATTTTATATATATATATATAAAAGGGCATGAGGTTTCACCAAGAGTAGGAAAATATACTAAAAGCAAATTGATTCTTGAAGGAAAAGAACTGCACTGAGTGAGATTCCACATTTACATAGACTTTTCCCAGAGCACCCTTCCTAGCCTAGGCAGTGCAGGGCAGTTTGAGTAAAGAGACACAGAAGTACTGGCTTGTGGTGTCACACTGTGGAGTTTGGGGCCCTCCAAGTAGCTCAAAATTGAAAGGGGTTAATCTCATACTAGAGTACTCCACAGTGTGAATTACAAAATCTCTCCAATCTTTAGTTAAGCCCTGAACTGCGCATGCGCAAGGAAGACCGGAAGCAGCCTCGTGGATATCAAGCTGGAGAAGCTAAATAGATGAGCAGAGATTTCCGGGGCTGCTCACCACAAGGAAGAATGTGGAATTTGAGTCCCACCAAGTTAACTTTTACGCTAGAACAAAATCAAATAGCTTCTCAAATGAAGATGACAAAATTCAGTGTCCACAAGTGTCATCCACAATGTCTAGTATATGATTTTTCTAGCCGTGCAAAAACCAGGGTAATATGACCTATAGTCCAGGAAAAAAAACCACAGAAAAAACAAACCAATCCTGAGGTAGCACAAATGCTTTAGTTACAAGTCTAATCTGTTTGTTTTTTTTTTTAAGATTTTTTATTTATTCATTTGACAGAGAGAGAGAGAGAGAGACAGCCAGTGAGAGAGGGAACACAAGCAGGGGAGTGGGAGAGGGAGAAGCAGGCTCCCAGTAGAGGAGCCTGATATGGGGCTCGATCCCAGAACGCTGGGATCAGCCCTGAGCCGAAGGCAGACGCCCAACGACTGAGCCACCCAGGCGCCCCTACAAGTCTAATCTGTTGATTAGATAATATATATATTATCTATTGTGTCAGTGTTAATCTGCTGATATTGATCACTGTACTGTGCTCATGTGAAATAAATATTTAAAGGTAAATAAGTGCCATTTATGCAACTTACTCTTACATATTTCAGAAAGTAATTCCATCAATATCTATAGACAGAGAAAGAAAAAAGAAAAAAGCAAAAGTGATAAAACACCAACATTTAGGGAACCTGGTAAAGGGTATTGGAGAATTCTTTGTATTATTGTTTTTTTCTGTTACTCTTTTTTTAAAAAAGATTTTATTTCTTTATTTGAGAGAGAGAGAATGTGTTAGAGAGATCACAAGCAGGGGGGAGGGGCAGAGGGAGAAGCAGACTCCTCGCTGAGGAGGGAGCTCGATGGGGGACTTGATCCCAGGACCCCAGGATCAGGACCCCCCCAACCTATTGAGCCATCCAGGTGCCCTGTTTTTTTTGTTACTCTTAAATTATGTCGTTTCTCAAAAATAAAAAAAAAAAAACATATAATATGCCATTAGAGACAGAGCTAAGGACATGATTAAAGTAGATGAGAAAATAAGAATATTGAATGTCAGTGAGGGTGCCACGAAAGGGCCAATCTCACACATTGCTGGAGGGAATAGAAGTTGGGAAAACCCTCTGAAACATTTGGTGATTTATATTAAAAGCCTTTGACAATGGGCATCCTATTTTATTCAGTAGTTTCCATTCTGGAAATCTCTCCTAAGAAAATAATATAAAATGTGGAAACAGCTTTTTGTACAAAATATGTCCAATCCAGCATTATTTATAAGGCTAAAAAATATAAGGAGCCTAAATATCTTTTAAAAATTAGATGGTCACATAGGTTATGGTAAAGCCTTATGGCTTTATATTATGCAATAAGAAATATAATGATGAAGATGGTAGCTGACATATGCTGACATGTAGTTACTGTGTATCGTGAGCTCTACTAAGTCTTTTCTATGTCTTATCTCCTGTAATTGTCACATTGTCCTTCAAATTGACATTCATGAATAGTTTATATTATTATAAGAAAATATTGTATGATGTTAAATGTACAATTTAGGACACACAGTTTTACACAGTTTAATTAGAAACAACTTAAAAAATAATTCTATGGAGTAAAGTCCATAAGGAAAATTACCAAAAGGGTAATAAGAACTGTCTTTAGATGTTGGGATAATGGATGTATTTTCTCCTTTTATTTTGCTCTATTTTACAAATTGTAGATAATAGTTATGTATTGCTTTTGTAATAAAATATAAGATAAAAAATAAAACAGAAAGTTATAGTAAAAATTATTTTAGCAAAAGTCTGTGTATAGCTTTCATTTAAAATACCATAAAGCTGAAAATATTGTTGTAAGTGTCAGGAGGTTAATTAAGAAATGTGTACGTGATGTTCATATTTAATCCAAATCGATTTCTTAAGACAAGAGTTATTAGATATTTTTATGACAAACCAACATACATTATAACATCTGTCAGAGAATATTTAATGCCTATGGTAAGCTTAAAGTTAAATAGTAGGCTTTCTCTGATTGTATCTCCACTGTATTGTAGATAATATACGCATATAATCTAAAAAACTTCTTTCTGATAAAACAAAAGTAAATGTGAATTATGGTGTAGTATAAATGCAGTATAAAAATTATATCTCAGGAATTTCAAAGATGAATACACTATTTTTTGGACTTAGAAGTTAGCAGTTTATATTTTGAAGAAAATAAAAAAAAATCTACATTTGGCATGAATACATTAAACACATTGGATGAGAATTAGAGTCTTTCAATTGGATAGCTATTGTCGTATCATCTGTGAAAATAATGAAAATATTCAGTGGAATATCTTCCAATTTAAAATAAAGACTTAGGGCATCATGATATCATATAATAGTGATGGAAATATTATTTCCTAAAAACACTTACACTAAAATTATGTCCACAAATAGAAATATTTTCCAGTTCTTTGTGGCTAAAAATGATGGCTAGCTTCAGAAAATGGTTTCTTTCTTTTTTTTTTTTTTAAAGATTTTATTTATTTATTTGACAGAGATAGAGACAGCCAGCGAGAGAGGGAACACAAGCAGGGGGAGTGGGAGAGGAAGAAGCAGGCTCATAGAGGAGGAGCCTGATGTGGGGCTCGATCCCGGAACGCCGGGATCACGCCCTGAGCCGAAGGCAGACGCTTTAACCGCTGTGCCACCCAGGCGCCCCTAGAAAATGGTTTCTAAAATAATCTAAATATTGTATGGAGATGTTAGGCATTTTATATCTTTTGTACAAGTTCCATGGACATATAGCCTAACTTTTATTATGTAAAGTAAAATTAAAAGCAAAACATGTAGAAAACATATCACCAGCTATGTCAATAAATGGAAAATTTATAATAGGTGTTCATGAGATTATATTGGATGTATTTTAATGATTTAATTAATTAATTAATTTATTTATTTATTTTAAAGATTTTATTTATTTATTCGACAGAGATAGAGACAGCCAGCGAGAGAGGGAACACAAGCAGGGGGAGTGGGAGAGGAAGAAGCAGGCTCCCAGCGGAGGAGCCTGATGTGGGGCTCGATCCCTAACGCCGGGACCACGCCCTGAGCCGAAGGCAGATGCTTAACCGCTGTGCCACCCAGGCGCCCCTAATGATTTAATTTTAAAAGCATCCACATCCACTTGTAATTTTCTTCAAACAAAATTTTAATGTAACTGATCATGAGTATAAGGAAGCTATGAAATGTAAGAAAAATTCCTATCTGGTGAGAAACAATATCAATATCTCAAAAATAAAGTAATTTGTTTCAGAAAGGAGAGAGAAAAAATCTCCACTGAAGTTGTAGGAAGCTGTGAGAAGATACACACAAAAGAAGAGCGATGTGGGCATAATTTGAAGAAATTGAAAATATTATATGTAATATTTATTTTATCAGTCTTAGCCTTATTAAGTGTTAAAAAACATGGGTGTATGACAATATTTGCATCACTTACAATTTATTTGTTTGATTCTGCTTTGTTCCTAGATTTCAGTAAAAGAAATGTTGTTTTCCCTTTAAGATATGAGAATTCAAGCTTATCGCTAAAGGATTTCATGTTTAAGGGGGAAAATGTGATATTTTCTTATATTTATGTATGAGCAACATTTTTAAAACAAGGAGCAAAACATTTGCTGTGTTTTCCTTTTCCTAACAATTCAGAACTTCAGGTTCATGTGGGAAATCCTAGAATATTAGAACAGTAAAGAGATCTTAGAAATTATCTATTCTAATATCTTTGTTCTGCAGATGAAAAATTGAGATGCCAAGATCTCAAGACAGTTTACACCTTTGACTACCAAAGGATGTCTCCAGAAAGAGTCAAGTCTTTGTCAGAGATACATCATTAACATCCTATCTGTGACACATTATCTCTATCCTAAGAGAAAAGAGCGTGAGTGTTCTCTGCCCTAGAAATGGGAAATATAGGGGGAAGGATATGGTACCCATACTTTCTAGTTTTCATGAGACACTTCTATTTACATTTGCTGTCTTGGTATAATTATTCATAGCTCCCTCTTTTACACTCAGAATTATGCATCTAAATGTGGACACCTTAGAATAATGAGTGTTTAATTTGGTTAATTTGCTAATGAGGTAAGGTGGAGTGGACATTCCTTTTGGTTACCTTACATTCTTCCCGAGAACTTAAGAGATTTTGGAAAGAGAATGAAGGAATGGTTTTGCCAGAATTGCATAAAGTCAGAGGCCCAATGTTTTGTCATATTACTTTTGCTTCAACTAGACAATTGTGCATTATACACTGGACAGATTTGGATTAACTTACTGTAAGGCAGCATTTACCTCACTCCTGTTCAAGAGCACCAATAGTTGGACATTCACTTACTATGAGACTGGTAATGTCTTCTGTGTCTATCCTCTAAGATCCCATATATGCTTGTAAACAGAAGATCTGGTGAGGATTTAAGGAAAAAGGAACAAAAAAAAAAAAAAAAAAAAGGAAAAGGAACAATAATTATGTTTAAATGATTAGTCTTTAGAAGTGAAGGCATACATAAATTAGCACATGCACGTTATGTGCAAATGTATTTGGGTCTTTTTAATTCACACACCTATAATTTGAAAAAAGTGTTTTAGAAAAAAATATTTTAGGGGCGCCTGGGTGGCACAGCGGTTAAGCGTCTGCCTTCCACTCAGGGTGTGATCCTGGAGTTATGGGATCGAGCCCCACATCAGGCTCCTCTGCTATGAGTCTGCTTCTCCTCTCCCACTCCCCCTGCTTGTGTTCTCTCTCTCGCTGGCTGTCTCTATCTCTGTCGAATAAATAAATAAAACCTTTAAAAAAAAAAAGAAAAAATATTTTATTTATTTATTTGAGAGAAAGAGAGGGCATGAGTGGGGGCGGGGGGAGCAGCAGAGGCACGGGGAGAAGCAGGCCCCCTGCTGAGCAGGGAGACCAAGGCAGGGACTCCATCACAGGACCCCAGGATCATGACCTGAGGCATAGGCGGATGCTTACTGACTGAGCCACCCACATGCCCCAAAAGTGTTCTTTTAATAATTGTTATGTAGTCCTGGGGAGCCTGGGTGGCTCAGTCGTTGGGCGTCTGCCTTCGGCTCAGGGCGTGATCCCAGCATTGTGGGATTGAGCCCCACATCAGGCTCCTCCGCTGGGAGCCTGCTTCCTCCTCTACTACTCCCCCTGCTTGTATTCCCTCTCTCGCTGGCTGTCTCTCTCTGTCAAATAAATAAATAACATCTTTAAAAAAAAATAATAGTTATGTAGTCCTAATTTCCATAATAACTAACCAAAGTTTTGATTTTGTAAGGAGAAGCTTACTATTATAAATAAGCTCCCATTTTTGGAATTTTGTTAATACTGTCACTGAACAAATTCCATTTTATGTAGTTATGTCAAATATTTGTGTTTTAAAGATGAGCTCAAATGTAATTTTTGGCATTAAATTGATATTTCATGGTGGTCACAGTGATGAGTCATAGTTTCTGACTAGACTTAACTTCATATTTTCATTTTGGCAAACAAGCGGTTTTAAGTTCACAATTATGTGAATAGACTCCCATTATTGAAGTGCAAACAGAATATTGAAGAAAAACTACATCTAATTTACATGTATCATATTTTATACATATTGAATATATACCAAAACCCCATTAAGGCTGGATGAATAACAAATTCTTCTGACTTACACATCACTAAAATACACACGAGTCTATCAACAGCCCGTGCCCCCTTTTCCTGCCCCAATCCACTCTTACTGAAAGGGTTGTGTTAAAGTGGCTACTCTGTCCTCAATGAGATAGTTATATTCTAGAAGAATGAAATTGGTTGTTGTTCATTTCTCTATTAAGAATAAGGACTTGAGGCCATAATAGAAGTGAATTAATGCTGTTATTACCGTGGAGCTTGTATTATGTCTTATTATTACATCTGAGTGAAGGGAGTGAGGGGAGTGGGAAGCAATGCCTTTCATGAAATCATAAAAGTATAACATTACAATATATAAAAGGAATAGGCTGAAGGGCAAAAAAAAAAAAAAAAAAAAAGAAGAAGAAGATTCATCCACTTACACTATTTACTAAAGCTGACAATTTGTAAGGGTATTGGCATCAGTATGTGCAATTACTTATCTGTTTCCACTGAACAGTGGAAACTGTTCTTCCCCTAGGAAGGCTTAGAGCAAGGTGTTTCGGGGAAGGGAGTGGGGAAAAAAGACAAAGAGCTTATCCTGAATCTATTAGCTATAATGAACAGGTACTAAGAAGCAGACACTGCCCAGAACATAAATTACAATCTAAATGAGATATTCGTATTTACATAAGCAGTTCCTCAGGCACTCTTAGCTAAGTTCATGGGAAGAAAGTCTTCCAAATGCCATTCATACCACCAGGGATAATAGCAGGACTAGAAGCATCCATGCCATTGCCGGGGAACCATGGAATGGGGTTTTAATTTTCAGTTTGACTTACATGCTGTTGTCATATCATAGAGACTACAGTTGCAGTTTTACAGCATGGTTTTTCTTGGCTTATTTTAGAATCACAGAAAGAGTAAGCTTGCAAATCTTTTAATAAGGCAATTACATTCAGACAAAGATTAGATCTCAGTGGCACAATAGATTTTTGCTATATTATTCAGTATCTTTTTGATATTCCACTGTCACTAGACAAAGCTGTGAATAGTAATGTGACAAGTCTATTCAGAAGACAACAATGAGGGTTTCCTTAATTGTGTTCACTTGTATGCCATACAAACCCTCACTTAATTTTTTTTTCCTGTTTTGAAAAAGCAGAAAGAAAATATCATTTAGAGTCACAAAACCCACTGTTGAATCTATCTTTGAAATCTACATTTTATATTTGTAAAATGAAAATGTTGAGATAGTCAATCATTTAATTTTTATTTGGTAAAAATATCTTATGATTCAAAATGTCAGTCTTAATATAGGAATGAATTACTTGATATGAAAAAGAACAAAAATCCATGAGAATCTAAGGAATTGTTTAAAATACGTATTTTGGATGATGGGATAGGGATGTGGAAAATCTCCCGGTGGGTTTCTAATGGTTGCTAATAAGAAGAAACCTAAGGCAAATATTTGCTTTATGTATTTTCTTCAAGGTTTAACCTTCCCCCCTACACTTACAATTCTTTCAAAAACTTATGAAGGAAATGTAAGAGAAACAGTCATTTTTGGAACATCAAATTTTACATTAACATATTAGTTTACTTGGGAGAAGGAAATCTTGTTCATATGATCTAGAATTTTGTTAATTTTATAAATTAATAAGTTAATTTTTAAAAGATAGAGTCACTTACCTTCATTGTCCCAGGTTGAGATTGTGTAACTAGCACATCACTGAATTTATGGAACTTTGTTTGAAAAGCATGAGTTTGTAGAAGCAATTATCATTTAAGTTTAATTTGGGCAGGACAAATGGAGACTGTGAGATAACAGACAAAGTGATGAGTTCTAATCTGAATTCTATAAGCAATGTTTTTACATCTTGGTTTCACTCAATCTTTTTGTACCTGTTTTCTTAGAATTAAAACAGAGGAGGGGCGCCTGGGTGGCTCAGTTGTTAAGCATCTGCCTTCAGCTCAGGGCGTGATCCCAGAGTCCTGGGATCGAGCCCCACATCGGGCTCCTCCGCTGGGAGCCTGCTTCTTCCTCTCCCACTCCCCCTGCTTGTGTTCCCTCTCTTGCTGGCTGTCTCTCTCTCTCCGTCAAATAAATAAATAAAATCTTAAAAAAAAAAACTATATCCATTAATTAAAAAGAAAAAAAATGTTAAAAAAAAGAGAAGTAAAACCGAGGAAATACTTCATGAGAGGATAGAATGGAAAACTGATGAGAACATGTCTGTAAATGTAAAAGCACTACACAAAGGCTACACAATATTAGAAAAACTATAGAAGATCCAGGAAGGTTCCATAGTCATGAATTTGAGAACTTCGCATATTCAATCGTGAAAAGAAGTAGAATGTGCTCAACACTGTACACCAGTGGTTACCCTCAAAGAGGTTTCCAGGTGAAAATAAACAAATGGCTCTAAAAGGAAATGTTTAATATCTTAGAAAATAATTACTAAATGATATGATGAAATAGACCCTTATTAATTTATCGAAATATTCTGAGCAACATTTACTATTTTTATATACTTAAAAAAACAATTTGATATTATTGTTCAGAGTGATGGATAGAGTTAGAGTTACTGAAAAGCACTGCAAGGCATTTTGGTGTTTTTGCATAAAAATTAAAGAGAATACTTGAGTCAATGTAATAAGTGAGAACAGAATAAACTTTTTCTAGTTAATTCAGACGTTTTCACAAGTAGTAGTTGTAATGATTAGACAAACTGGGAGCTATTTTACTTTGATATTGCTACATAAACCTTTATTTCTGTGCGTTTACTAGCAATTTATCATTGGAATGGAATTGGCCAATAGAGATCTGGTCATAATACTCTATTTGTATCTGGTGCTTCCAAGAAATACAAAGAAAATAGTACAAGTACTTCATGATTAATATATTGAATAAATTAAAATTCACAGTCCTACCACAAAGTCCAAGGAATTATTATTAGATTCTTTTAAAGTTGCCTTTCTCGTCCAGTAATGCAATTTAAGTCATCAAAACCAGTCCCTCACAAGGCATAAGTTTATTTCGCTGGTATCCTTTAGTACAGATTTGTCATGGACATTAAAATCCCACACAAAATGTTGGATATTTACTGTAGAAATCTTAAATGTAATTTTTCAACATTACATTCTACCTCTACGGATTCTAATGAATGAATAAATTCTTTATTGACTTTGGCTCAAATGGCAAGGCTACGTGACCCAGGGAATAACCAAATGTTGGCAGAACAAAAGTGAAAAATCAATAGCAATTGATTATTTAAACTCAGAATTTCAGGGTACTCAGGCAGGATTTATTCTAAGCCAAGACCCAGTAGGAGCACTCTTTGAATCTATCTGATTTGTAAACTGTCTCCAATACTTCATCCTACCCAGTTAATTTGCAATCAGAATTGCTATTTGAAATGTAGGCATCTGATTTGTTGATGAATCCTATATAGCTACTGCAATTTTTTTTTTTTTTGCTCATGTATATATTAGTGTCCACCTACTTCACACTATTTTATCCTTTTGAATTCCGAACCTCCTCTTCAGACTTCTTTTTCTTTATGCTATTTTATTTCAGGGACTGCTAGAAAAGCCCCAGGACTTAGTACTCCTGTGGTGTTGTCATATTGAGTGGTGGAGGAGGGGAGTTACCCATCTGATCTCAGCCAAACGAGGCTGGGACATCATTCAATTGAAAGCCAAGAGGGATTCAATTGGAAAGCACCACACCATGCTTTTTGTATATTGCACCTGCCTCTTGGGGTCCATGCTAAAAGTGGCAGCACTTTTCAGAAAGAAAAAAGCTGGCAGATGTTGGAGGTGATTAAAGGGATGATTAAAAACTGGCACATTCTCTCCATGAAAGTGTGTCTGTGTTTATTCTACTACACTTAGAACTTGGCAGATCTTGGAGATATGGTTAGATGGGGAAAACTCTGGCAGGACCACTATTACTTACAAAGAGTTTCTCTTCCAAGATATTGGGATCAAATACTAAACTATTCAATTCACCAACAAAATACGTAATGTCATAAATTTAATTTTTCTATTAACTGAGCAGAATACAATGAAATCATTTTCAAAAAATAGTTGGTGAATATTACAAACACTAATTCTTAAAATTAGAGATGTTGAATGCTGTGATACCATGAAGCAATGTGTTCATGAAAATTTAGGTTTCACATGGACACTTGGTTTTGTGTATAAAATAATTTAAAATTGAAAGTGTCCACATAAAATATCTGGGCTTCTTGTAAATAAGATTACACTTTTTTCTAGAGAAATCTGCTATTAATACTATCTTGAATCACTTATTTGATTATAACAATAAAGTAAACCGTTTTTATGTATTCAATATAGTCATTGTAGATCCTTTCAACCCATTTATCCATGAGACACTTTAGGTTAACCAAGTTGTGTGAAACTTCTAAGAACATCTCATAAACAAAATAGCTTTATTTGTTTATTTATTTCAAAATAACTTTAAAATGTTTATCAGAATGATTAATCAATAGCTAGTGTTAGGTTTTTAATGATTATTGTGAGTATAGGGACAAATAGTGTTAGCAGACTCTATGTGAACTTATGAATTGCTAACAAGTAAATTAGAAGTTGGTAACTCACGTTTAAATAGCTCGCGGAGGCAAGAACATCATAAATATGGACTGATATTTAGGAAGTGATGTTAGAATTTAACCTTCCTCCCTATTTTAATCCTTTATTGAAGTTTCTTGATGAATGGTCATTTAATCTCTTTGTTACCAGTCACATTTTCTGCCATCCCCAACCATAAAATTCATTGGATTTCTTGTTGTTGCCTACAAATTTCTGTGCCTCTAACCATGCTGTATCTCCTGTTTGGACTTCTTTCCTCCCCTGCAACTTCCAAAATGTTACTTGTCTGGCAATATGATATGTGACCTTCTCTGTGAAGGGCCTTCCCCAACTCTGCCAAGGGCGATAGAAACGTCTTTTGTTCCCTACTGCTACTATGGCATTTACCACACTGCATTACTATCGTTAACACACACACACACAATTGTAACTCTCACTGTAGTACTCTTGCGGGCAGGAACAGTTAAATTCATCTATATATTTTTAGAACCTAGTAAGTCCTCTCAATAAATGTTTTCTGAATGAATATATGAGTGAATGAATAATTTTAATTGGGTCAGAAAAAGCAGCCATAAAACTACATAAGCAAGAATTGAAAATTAAAAATCTGAGCTCATAAGACAAAAAATAAGTACTAACACATGTGGGCTTTTGCTGAAACAACAAGAATCCTCTAATTTTCTCTTTATTTATTTATTTTTTAAAGGTGGATTTTTGTCAATGGTAGTCCCAATTCACTGAATGAAGTCAACCTAGAGGCAAGTATAATGAAGCTACAAGTTTTCACTTTGCCCTGAAAGCATCACAAAGTCAGGAAATAAATGTTAATCTGCCTATGTCCTGTAGCATGCTGTTGAAATTCATCTTTTTTCGTGTTTGAGCCTATCAGCAAATGATAAAATATTTAAAATAACAAAACTTGAATTTCGGGCAAACATCCATTGTTTGCCATTATTGTCCTTTTTTTTCTTAAGATTTCATTTGTTGGTCAGGGAGAGAGAGAGAGTGAGAGCGTGCATGTGCACAAGCAGAGGGAGTGGGAGAGGGAGAAGCAGGCTCCCTTCTGAGCAGGGAGCCCAATGTGGGGCTCGATCCCAGGACCCTGAGATCATGACCTCAGCTGAAGACAGAGGCTTAACCGACTGAGCAACCCAGGCACCCCATTATTGTCCCATTTTTTCAAAAGACTTTATTTATTTACTTGAGAGATAGAGAGCGCACATGAGTGGGGGGGGGAGGGGAAAGGGAGAGGGAGAGGGACAAGCAGACTCCCCCCTGAGTGTGAAGCCCAACACAGGGCTCAATCCCAGGACTCTGAGATCATGACCTTAGCTGAAGTCAGACACTCAACTGACTGAGCCACCCAGGTGTCCCTATTGTCCCATTTTGATAACAGGCATAAGAATTTGCTAAAGTCAATAAATTATTATTCTTCCCCAACGTAACTCTATAAACAGGACTAAGGCTAACACATTTGCTAAATTTCTTTCATTGTGAATCTATTGGAATCTGTTCATTTTGTAGCTGTCATTTTATTTTTAAATTTTTAATTTTTTTTTTTTTTTTAGAAAGGTGGGGGTGCGACAGAGAGAGAGAGAGAGAGAGTGAATCTTAAGCAAGCTCCACACCTGATGGGGGGACAACACAGGGCTCGATCTCACAAACTTGAGATCATGACCTGAGCCGAAATCAAGAGTCAGAGGCTCAACTAACTGAGCCACCCATTTGCCCCTGTGGCTGTCATTTAAAAATAAGCATAAGTGCACATAGAAGCACAAAAGATGGCTTGGAATGATTTACATATTCAAGGAATGGATATTAGGAAGATAAAAATTATTAATCTGAGTTATATTTACACTTCTGTTACTCTTTATCTCCATAATTAGAGGGGATTCTCTTAAAGTTATTATAGCTGTTATAGCTTTTCATGCATTTTTAACTTTGAGCATTGTTTATAAGTAATGTTCTAACTTGGTTAATATTTTCACAGAATACAGTTCTTGGATATTTTCGCAGAATGCAGCTTCTCAAGTAATGTTTCAAAATATAGCATTACCCATTTAATACTTTCAAACAGGACAGTGATAAATTTTCTGTTATTTAGTTTCTCCTTTAGGTAGCACCCATTTACAGATCATGTTCTGTTCTTAGATATCTATGTATACAGTCGTATGTTTATATTCAGGTACATTAAAGTAGAAATTATTATGTAATTATGGGTTATGATTGAAAGGAAAAAGTAACTAAACTAAGAGAAACCATCTTTAGGAGTTTTTAAAAATAATCTTTATCTCAAGAAAATATGGATAAGACTGTCTTCATCACTAAAATGTAAAATTTTTAAAAATATTAATGGGTATAATAAATGTAATTTAGAATTCTAAGGCATGAAAGAATAGCTAAGAAAATAGTGAAATAAAATTTTAACAAAATATAAATCAGCAAATAGGAAGTAATAGAGTGAAACAGAGTTTCCAGAAATATCTGGAAAATCACTCACATACACAAACATACGAAGTTTCATAGGAGACATTGGAGAGCTAGTGCTAGTTGAACAAAAATTTTAAAACCCTGAAAAACTGGATATGTCTAAGAATTATATCAAAGTAGCATGACTTGAAGGGATTGGGATCAGGAAGAGAGAGAGAAGTCAAACCAAAAAGGTACCTGAAACTAATAATTGACAAGATGTCAAAATGTGGGGTTATTAACCTTTAGAGATATCTTCCAACTCAACCAATAGTTTTTGTTCAATACTCTAGAATTTCTGGTTTATTTGTTGGATGTCTGTGTTATTATGAATTCATCTAACACAATTCTGTGGAACTCAAAAGTTCTTTTAACTCTTCAAAGTAAAGTCAACAAGTTTAAAAATAAAATGGATTATAGAGGTGTTCTTTTTTGGAAGCAGGAGTGTTCTAGCGCTTATAATGCTATTTTCATAGCTGCTTTAGTGCTGTGTCTACTTTCTTTTAAAAGAATGTGTGCAGTGAGATAAATTTTCTACTAAAAGTTTTTACTAAAGTAAGAAGAGAAAAAATATTACATGGAAGTTATACCTTATATGTATATATTCATTTTTCAATAATTATTAAGTATCTACGTCTGCCAGACACTGTTCATGGCTTTGGGGATATAGCACGGGCTTAAACAAGCTGCAATTTTTCTCATGGGGCTTCCTGTAGTAGTCTCATATGGAAAGACAGACAATAATCACATAAATAAATCTATAATGTAACAGAGTGTGAAAAGTGTTATGAAGAAAAAACATCATAGCACAGACATGCTATTTTAGGATGGTCAGAATAAACGTCTTTGATGGGGTGAAATTTAAGCTATGATTATTTTATCTGAGTCCTACAAAAACCAAAGCAAGATAGAGATGTTTTATTAGCATTCTTAATCTTGTAGTGACTAAAGTCGAGACAGGTCAAGTGAGTTGTTTACCTGTCCAGCAAAATGAGGTGTTAACACTGAATCCAAGTCAAATATTGTTACTTCAGTAACAAATGTTTTTGGCCCTTATTAGGCAAGTGACCTTGCAAAAGTTACTTATCTTCTCTAAGACTCAGTTACCTAATAATTAAATGGGTAAAATAATAGCTATGACCTCATAGAGTTGTGAGAATTATAAAATAATCTGTATTGTCTTTTTTCTCGTTTAAAAAAAATAAATTTAATTAATTAACATATAGTATATTATTAGTTTCAGAGGTAGAGTTCAGCGATTCGTCAGTCTTATCTAATACCCAGTACTCACTATATCACATGCCCTCCTTAATGTCCATCACCCAGTTACTCCATCCTGTATTAAGTCTTAATACAAAGTTTGGCACATGCACCTAACAATCCTTGACTCTAGATCCGGGGTTGGCAAACCATGGTCCTCAGGCCAAATCCTATCTCCTGTCTATTTTTGTAAGGCATGTGAGCTAAGAATGGCTTTTATATTTTATTTATTTTTATTTTATTTTTTTGGGGGGAGTTTTACATTTTAAATGGTTAAAAACATCAAAAGAGCATTATATGAAATTCTAAATTTATTGCTTATAGATTAAGTTTTATTGGAACACAGCCATTTGCATTGGCTTATATTTTGTCTGTGGCTGTTTCATGCTGCAACGGCAGAGTTGAGGAGTTATAACAGAGACCATCTGCCTATACAGCTCAAAATTTACAGTCTGGCCTTTTACAGAAAAGCTTGCTGACCCCTGCTCCAAATAAAAGTGCTCAGCTTTATGGCCCAAGTTACATTTCAACTTTTTGATTCTAGGAACCACCATCTATCACATCTGCTTGTTAGGACTCCAGACGAGGAGTCATTCCACATTCTTCTTTTTCACTAACTTTCCTACTTCCAACCTATGAACAAATTTTGTCAGGTCCATGGCCAGATAATGTCATGAATCCAATCATTCCTCTCTTTAACCATTACCACTTGAGAGACTGAATATACAGATGATGGTCAGACCACACATAAAAATAGAACTCTGACCTGCAACCTAAAGCAACCTGCCCAGGAGCTAGCCCCTTCTTTTTTTCTCTTCATCCTACCCTGCTTATACATATTGGCTCCCTTATTCTTTTAATAACTCATGTATTATTTAAGTATTACCATTGCAATGGATGTTCCTAGTATTTTATTATTGCAATGATGCAATAATATTTTGTTCTTTTGTTCATTTGTAAAAGTATTTCTGCAGAGTAGTATTAAGTGTGAATGTTGTCTCAAAAAGTATGCCTCTTTTAAATCTGACAGATATTGCCGAATTGCTTGCTGAAGAGTTGTACAAACTAGTATGCTGCTTAATAGTACCTGTTTCCCTATATCCTTTTTTCCCCCCCTGTTTCCCTATATCTTAACTAACACTAGATATTGTCAAATTTTTCATTTGGGTCAGTCAGATATGTGAAACACAATATTACATTATTCTTTCTATTTTTTTCATTCAAAATATAAGACTGAACATAATTACTTATATGTATCAGTCATTTATATATATATATTTTGTAAATTGCCAGCTCATACATATCATTGCTCTTTTAAAAAACTGAATGGTCTTTTTCTTTTTGATTCTTGTGAACTATCTAAAAAATTCTGAAATTATTCCTTTTCTTCTTACATATGTTGTAAATATTTCTAACTTGTCACTTATCTTTTTACTTTGTTTCTGGTATCTGGTAGCCAAATCTATTAATTTTTTCTTTGTGGCTCTTAGATTTTTGTCTTGTGAATGAAGAACTTCTCCAATCAAAAATTATAAAAATATTTCCCGCTAGTTTCTTCTAGTAGTTTTATCGATTTTTAATGTTCACATCATTCATCCATCTATAATTTTATCTAACTATAAGTGACCTAAATTAAAATTTCCCTTAGTAGATAGCCATCTATCTCAACATTACTTACCGAGTAGTCGATTTTCTACCAGTGATTTAAAACATTAATTTTATCTTATCCTAAATATCCATATATATGCATGATTATTTCTTGATTTTTAATTCTTTCTCTTTGAAGGAAAATTGAAGAATAAGATTTGCACAAATTGTAAGTGAAAAGCTGGATGACTTTTATATTTTTAAAGATTTATTTATTTTGAGAGAGAGAGGGTGGGTGCAGGAAGGGAGAGGGGTGGGCAGAGGGAAAGTGAGAATCTCCCGCTGACTAACAATGACTAACACTGAGCACAGAGCCTGATGCTGGGCTAGATCCCATGACCCTGAGATCATAACCTGAGCTAAAACCAAGATTCAGATGCTGAACCTACTGAGCCACACAGGTGCCCCCTGATGACTTTTATAAAGCTTACACCATATAACCATGAGCTAGGTCAAAAAATACAATTATTACTGTTTCAGAAACCTCTGTTTTCTAGGTAGTCAATCATATCTTCAAATATTGATAACCATGTCTTTTAAAAATACATCTTTTTTTTGCTCCTACTGTATTATGAAGGTTTCCAGAAATGTTAAAAGCAAGGACCTCCTTGTCTTTTTCATGTTTTAAATAAGGAATGCCTTTGATCTTTTATTATTTAATGTGAGCCTTGCTTCAGGTTCTTGGTAGATTCTCCCCAATAAAGTAACATACTTATTTCTATTCCACGTTTATGAAGATTTGAAAAGACATACATACGAATTAAATTTTTGTGAGGCAACAGGCAGGTGTTCACTGACGCCCACAGCTGGCGTTGTTCAGGCTGGCTTTCTTGGACATCAGACTAGTTGGGACAAGGATGCTTCTCCTTCAGTAGGAGAAAACTCACTGAAATGCAGCTTCCACCCCCTTGCCATCTCACCTTCACGAGAGGAACTGTAGCATCCTACTGCCCCAGAGTCAGACAGATGGCTGACCTTCCCAGGTAATTCCTATAAACTGCTTTCACTCTAAATCCAGAGAACCTGATACTAAGTAGCCCGAGTGTTCTCTCCACCCACAAGTTTGACTCTCATGCTTGAATTATAAGGAGTAGATGAGGATGTAGAGGTGGTAGAGGGGTGGGGGTTACAGTGCCTCTGCTAGGAGAGCCTACAAATCCTTTGGGTCAGCAATGCTCTTGTTTGGTTGGCCTCCCTGTGACATGTTGGCAGGATTAGGGGTGTCCGTCTATGCCATCTCTTCTCTTGCTAACTACTGGAATAACTGTTTCCCCTTTCTCCCCAAAAGTGCATTCCTTAACCCATGCTCTGTGACATTGTGGAATTCATCCTCAACTCTGTGGGTACAGATGGTGCCTCAGACTGGAACCACCAGGTGGGGAAATTATATAAAATGTTTTAGCATTTATCAAGATTGTCATTTTTTAAAGACAATCTGCTAATGATTTGAATTATATTAATAGATATTTTAATGTAGAACTTTCCTTTCTTGTGAAAAACCCTAATGTGGTAGAATCCTAGGCCTGATTTGCCAATATTTGTCATAAAAATTTCTATTCATGAGTAAAAGGTATCTGTAGTTTCTTTATAGACAATAATGATTTTGATCCAATGTTGGATAAGCTTTTTATCTTTACTCCTGTGCTCTGAATAAATTTAAATAACCTAGGTCTTACCTATCCTTTCTAAATTTGGTATAACTGATCAGTAAAACTGGGTCTTGTGCATTTTGGGGGAAGGGTAGATATTGACTACGCTTTCAGTACATTTTTTCATTATTGCTTAAGTTTCTTATCTCTTTCAAAACTCAAATTGAGTAGCTAAAGACTTTCTGGAAAAATTTTCTGTTAACTGCCCATTTCATCTAATCCCCCCCAATGCCAACTTATTGGAATCAATCTCTATGTTATTGGCTTTATTTTAAAAAGTATCTCCCAATGTTCCTTTTCTTTTTCTTAATTTTATTTATTGGTATCTTTTTTAAAAAAAGATTTTCTAAAGTTTTGGTTTCTAAAGAACTAATTTTTCTTTCTGCTTTTTTTTTCTATTTTTAACTCATTAATTATTCTATTATCTTTATAAATATCAACTGCTTATTATAAGTTGATTTTGTTATTGTAATTTGGCTTCCTGTATTAAATGCTTACTTCACTTATTTTCAATTCTTTCTTGACAGCTAATAGATGCATTTAAGTCTATGATTCTTTTGCCAAGTGCTTCTTTGCTCATCACATAGATTTTGTCAGTAATTTCTTAATAGTCTTTAAATTCATTTTTGATTTCCTTTTTAATATAAGTAATTTAGGTGGGTATTTTTAAATTTCAAAGACAAAGATTTTATTTTAGCTGTTTTTCATCTCACATATTAAGCAACTTGTTTTTTGATTCATAATATATTTCTACTTTTCTCCCAAGTCAGTACATTCAATAAGTTCTGTCTCATTTTCCTAAAAGTTGCATTATATTATGTTTTATGGAAGTATCACAATTTATTTAACCATTATCATATAGGTGGAAATGTAGATTTTTTTAGAATTTTTGCTCTTGCAAAGAGTACTACAAAAACATCCTGTATCTCTGTGCATACGTGCAAGTATTTCTTCAGGAGAGCATCCTAGAATTGGAATCAGAGAGCCAAAACTTGTGTTTTAAATTAGATCGATATCATACAATTGGGCTCTAAAAAACTTCATTAATAAACTTGCACAATGATTCTGTTTTCCTTCATCCTCACCATTAGTAGATGTCAATATATATATATTTGGTGTCAATATGATTTTAGTAAGAATAATGGCCCCCAAAGATGGCCATGTCCTGGTTCTGACAACCTAGCAAGTTGTACTTTGCAATTGTGATTACGGTTATGGACCTTGAGATGGGGAGATTATCTTCATTATCCTACCTGGGTGGGCCCAATATAATTGCACAATATCTTGAGAGTGGAAGAGGAAGGCGGGGAGGGAGTCAGTGAAATACAACATGAGGTCTTGAATCACTGTTGCTGGCTTTAAAGATGGAAGTAGGAAACCATGAGCTAGGGAATGTGGAAGCTTCTAAAAGCTGGGGAAGACCTTCAGTAGCCAGCAAGAAAACCAGGACCTTAATCCTACAATCACAAAGATGTGAATTCTGTAAACAACCCGAATAAACAGAAAACATGGTTCCATAGAGCTTCTAGATATAAGAAGGTTGAATACCAATACCTCGATTTTAATCTGTTGAGATTCATGTTAGACTTCTGATCTATAGAACTGTAAGATAATAAATTTATGTTGTTTTAAGCTACTAAGTTGTGATAACTTGCTATAGTAGAAATACAAAATGAATATACCAATGCTTGGATTTTTGTTCCAACATTAGTAGTAGGTCAAACATTTTGTTTTTTATTTATAATGTTAGTGAATCATGATTAGTAAATATGGTCTAGGGACACCTGGGTGGCTCAGTTGGTTAAGTGTCTGTCTTTGGCTCAGGTCATGATCCCAGGGTCCTGGGATCGAGTCCCTCATCTGGCTCCTTGATCAGCAGGGAGCCTGCTTCTCCCTCTGCCTGTTGCTCCCCCTGCTTGTGTGCTCTCTCCCTCTCTGACAAATACAAAAAAATCTTAAAAAAAAAAAAAGGAAATGTGGTCTAAAGTCTTATTTTAAAATTCTGTTGATATTTCTTTTGAGGACTAGTATGCTAGTGTGGTTGTGTCTCTTGATTGGGCCCTGATTGATACCCAAGCGTATATAAATGTTCCCTTTTATCTGAAAATAATACATATTTACTGTTTATTTGGTATTAAATGATACATTGCTATGCAGATTTATTAAATCAAATTTGAACATTCAAATCTTTTATATCACTACTCATTTTTTTCTATTTGTTTTCCATTCATTCCCCTTTATGTATGCTTTCATCTTTCTCTTTTCTTTACTTTTTCAGTTTGCTGTAGTTCTTTTATCTCATTTCATTTTTTCTCTAGTGCTTTGAAGTTATATTCTTTATTTCTATTCTTTTACTATTTATCCCTGATATTGTTACCAGGTATATTTAAACAAAAATCTATATAAACACCTTTCCTGTACAATTTAGTACTCCTGACCTTCTGAATAATATGCTAGAACATTTCAGTACTGTCTTTGTTTAATCTTGAAACTTAGGTATCATCATTATTATGATAATATTTATTATATTATTTAATACAGACTATTTTCGTTAGATTTATCTATCTGTCAGGTTTTTTTTTTTTAAAGATTTTATTTATTTATTTGAGAGAGAGAGAGAGAGAAGGAGAGCAGAGAGGGAGGGTGAGAGGGAGAAGCGGGCTCCCCGCTGAGCAGGGAGCCCGATGTGGAGCTCGATCCCAGAACCCTGAGATCATGACCTGAGCTGAAGGCAGCCGCTTAACAGATTGAGCCAGATAGGCACCACCAATTTTTTCTTTGTCTTTGGTATAACTACAGATGCATCACAACTTTCAAGGTGTGAATTTTTGATCCTATTTGGAATGCATTGTGTTTCTTGTTTTTGTGGGTTCATTATCTTTCATCAGTTCTAGAAAATTCTGTCATTGTTTCTTCAAATAGTTCCTGCCTTCTATTTTCTTTATTCTTTCCTGGGAATTTGACTTGTTCCATGATAGACCTTCTCATTTTATCCTTTGGCTATCAGAAAAGAAAGAAAGAAAATAGAATATTTTCTATTCTCTTTATTCTCTGGTTGTCATTAACTGTGTTTATCACGGTCTAATATACTGCTTTATCCATTGATATGTTAATTTCAACAATTTTATTTTTCATTTCTAAAATTCTATTTGCTTAATTTAAAATCTGGTCACTCTGGATAGTCTCCTGCTTGCTCATTTTGGTATTTCCATTAAAAAAACTATCTTATATAAATTCTTTTATATTGTATATCTGATAATTTAAATACATGAAGTTCTTGTGTATTTAAATTTGTGTTTATTATTGTCTCTGAGTTTCATTTATAGAAACCTGTTTCCTTCAGTGTTTACATTCCCTTGACTGGAGGCTCATTTATGTTTGATCTGAATTTGTGGAAACCTTAAGGGCCAAAATTGATGATGCTTTCCCCTAACACGTATTTACTATTGCTTCTTCTGGAGACTAGTCACTAGAGGGTACTAGTGACTTTAAACCAGGAATGTGGTCACCTTGGTTCACTTGGGAACCAAGGCTTAGCCAGTGCTGGAAACTCAACCCAGGCACTCCTACCATTCATATTTTCCTAGCACTTACTGTTTCTTGTTCAGTTACAGCTTTCTTTTTCTTTTTTCCTTAATTTCCTGAAAGATCAACAAAATATTAAAAGAGATTTACCTTGGATCTAAATGTTTTGGAGTGAGAAGTCCTTCAAGGTATCTGTTGCTTCATATTCCCTGAAATAGAAACTACCTTCTCGAATTTCTAATAGAGTTTGCTTTTTATGTTTTAAAACTTTGTAATTAAGTACACTAATTTTCTGTTTTTCAGCCATTTTACTATATATTTATTTTCACAAATATATTTTGAAAGATTCAATTATTCTTTTTTATTGTTGCTTATCTTTTTTTTTTACTTTTTAAATACAGAGGTAGTATTCTTAAAACTTTTTGAGAATATTTTTACATGTAATTTAAAAACTTAAATTTTTCCTGTATTAATTCTGATCTTTGGCAATTAGTTCTGTATCTGAGTTCTATTTCTCTCTTATTTTTCTTTCTTATACATTGTTTGTCTATCTTATTTGTTGGTGATTTTGACTGTCCATTTTTATTTATAGGTTAGGGTCTATAAAAATCTAATTAGTAGCTATCATTACAGTCTCTAGTCTGAGGATCTCCAGTCTTAGGACAGTGATTGCATGTTTCTACAACAGGCATTACAGCTTTTATGGTTTTGTGGAAATAGGGATTGAGTCTTATGACTGGGTGGCATTTTTGTTGGATGGATTTTTCTTTTTAAGAGGAGGCTCTCTGTCCTTGTGATGGCTGTAAGTTATCTGGGCCAATGTCTTATTTCACTTGCGTTAGGACTTACTCTGTTTACTTCCTGGCGTAGAACTAGGTGTTGAATGAATCTGCCTCCCTTCCATAGTCCACTTTTTCTCTCAGCTCTCACTCTGATCATAAGGTTCTTTTGGGTTTCTAAGGAAAACCTCACTTTTTTGGGTCTACTCTTTCATATGATTTTGGTTCCTTTTGAGGTTTTTCGTTTCTTAACGCTGTTGGATTTTGTCCAACAATCATGCGCACATACGCTCGCACACACTCAGTAGGTCTGGCCCAAACGCTGTGCTTGGGAGGAACCGCCCTAACTGAGGTGTGGAGAATAAACTGCGCATGCGCAAGGCACAAATCTCTAGCCTTTCCAGAGCCGCACCAGCCCTGAGCAGCCACCCAGCTTCCGGCGTGAAACCCCTCATCTGATGTCTGCTAAAATCCCAAGCCGCAGCAACGTGAATGCACCATTCCATTCTGAAATCAGAACATAAGGTGTGTCAGGCTGGCGGAGGAACTGCGTGGGAGCTGCCTCTTTCTCCTCTTCCTGCAGATGTGAGTACAGTTCGGTCCAAAGACCTCTTCGCAAACCACAGACCGTGACACCCTCCTCGGCCTAGGGTTTCTGATAGCTAAAGGAGCTGGGCACCCCAGCCCTGGGATCGCCTGGGCATGCGCAGATCGAGGGCCACAGGGCATTGGCCGTCCGCCACCCCCACGCCTGAGAGAAAGGCTCACCACAGCCTCTGGGGTTCGTGGGCGCCGACATCTCACTGTCACATGCCAGCCTTCCAACACTACACCCTGATGCCCAAAATACAGCAGTCTAGACATTCTCACAGCTAGACCCAGGCGGCTATCCCCGTGAATGAAATGGAATCCCGCTGAAGCCTTCTGAGCACAAGTTGAACCGAAGAGAAAAAACAGTCCTTACTCCCTGACCCCACGCTATAGGAACGAGCACACAGTCTACGGCGGGTCCTAAGGTACCCTGGACCCCCCCAACTGAAGACTGCTCTGGAGAAAGAGCAAGTACACTTCATGGCAGTAGGGGAAATAAAAGAAACACACGTACTCTCACAGAAATATATATAAAAAAAAAAACAACCCAGGTACTCACGCGCATCCTTAGGGCTAGATGTTTCTCGGGGCCACTGTGAGGAGTCTGCAGGTCATGCCAGGAGACCATCTCAGTCCACCAGCTTTTGCCTTGGGGAGCAGCCTCAGGGCATTACTGTTTTGACCCAGCCCATCTATCAGCACCCTGTGACCCAGAGCTGGCTTGCTAACCCAAGCCCCGCCCCCATTGCCCCCTCCCCACCCAATCAGGAAAAATTCTCTTTTTTGCACATTGTGTAGGACTTTAGGGAACTAGGCCGGGGCCAAGTCATGGTGGGTGGAGTCTGGGGTTTCCCAGGAAGGCAGAGGGTGCAGTTGGAGCCCACAGGGTGTGGTATGTGACTTCGGGTATGTGGGGCAGTAAGTGCAGGTCCTGGCGGAGGGGCAGGGAAAGGATGGGCTGGCATGTGCTGAGGGTCAAAGGTGGCTCAGAAAACAGCAGAATCTGGCTGGAGGGGAGGCAGCCACAACCACGCTTCCCAGAGGATGCCCCTTGGGAGAACCTAGGGAGATCTACAAGGCAGTAGGGGAGTCTTGGGATGAGGAACACCTGGTGCCTCAGTGCCCTCCTTCTAGAAGCGTCTATAGGGAGTTTGGCTCACACCACGTATCATGCAATCTCCAATTCTCTGGACTCCTTGAACCCCTCTGTCAGTCACAGCACAACAGCCTCTCACTCCAGCAGCCCAGCCAGGTGTGGGGACCATGCTCTGGCCCTAATGCTGTGCACCAGAGTGAACTGCACGTAGATGGGCCCCCAAAGTGTAGCCTTTTTGGAGCCCAGAGGGCCCAGGGTCAGGCTGGCTTGTGACTTGGAACCCTGGGCCTCCAATCTGACTTCTGCCAAGGCCCAAGGCCTCAGCAACCAGAATGCATTTTATACTTAAAAAAAATAGAACACGTTTTGGAAATAGCATTCATATAGCATATAGCTCACCCATTTAAACTACAAATCAGTGATTTTTAAAATACTCAAAAGTTGTGCAACAATCACTACTGTCTAACTCCAGAAGAGATTTCATATTTTATCACCTCAAAAAGAAACCCCATGTATTGGCAATCACTTTCCATTCCTCCCTCCCCTCAGCCTCTGGCAACAACTAATTTACTTCCTGTTTTGATAGATTAATCTATTTTGAAAATTTCATATAAAAGGAACTATACAGTATATAGTCTTTTATGTCTGGCTTCTTATACTTACTATAATGTTTTCAAGACTCTTCTGTGTCGTGCCATTATCAGTACTTCATTCCTTTTATGGTTAAATAATATTCAGTTACCTGGGTATACCATGTTTGTTTATCCATTTATCAATTGATGGATATTTGAGTTGTTTCAATGTTTTGACTACCTCAAATAGTGCTGCTATAAATATTCGTATACAAGTTACTGTGTGGTCATATATCTGTTTTCAATTCTCTTGGTGACATACCTAGGAGAGTAATTGTTTGTTCATATGGATAACTCTATGTTTAATTTTTGAGGAACTACCAAAGTGTTTTACAAAGTGTCTACACAATTATATATTCCTATCAGGTATGCATGTGGCTTCCAATTTCAACACATGCTTGCTAATGCTTGTTATTATACATCTTTTTGATTATAGCCATTCTAGTAGATATGAAGCAGTGCCTCATTGTGGTTTTAATTTGCATTTATCTGATAACTGATTTTATTGAATGTCTTTTCATGTGCCATTTGAACATTTATATATCTCCTTTGAAGAAATGTCTATCTAGATCCTTCCCCGTTTTTAAATTGGGTATTTTTCTTTTTATCATTGAGTTGTGTTTTTTATGTATTCTAGATAGGAATCCCCTGTTACATGATTTGCAAATATTTCTCCCATTCTGTGGGTTGTCTTTTCACCTTCTGGAGGTGTTCTTTTGAGGAAAACATTTTTAATATTTGTGAAGTCTACTTATCTATTTTTCTTTGGCTTCTTATGCTTTTGATGCCATATCTAAGAAATCATTGTCTGATTCAGGATCACAAAGATTTACTCCTAAGCGTTTTTTCTGAGTTTTATAGTTTTAGTTCTTAATTTTAGGCCTGTGATCTATATTAAGCTAATTTTTGTATGTAGTGTGAGGCAGGGGCATTTTTCTAATAATTTTCTTTAATTCTTTGGATATGGTTAAAAATTCTTTTAACATAGTCATAATAGTCAATTTAAATTCTGTGTCTAATAAGTTCACAATATGGGCTTCCCAGGGACAGTTTCTATTGTTTGCTTTTCCCCAATATGTATTGGCCATATTTCCCCGTTTCTTTGAGTGTCTTATACTTTTTTGTTTTTTGGACATTTAAAGTAACATAATGTGGTAATTTTGGATATTAGATTCCCCCTACCGTCAGGGTCTCTTGTTGCTATTTATTACTGTTTTTTTGGTTTGTGATTTTCCTGGAATAATTATGTAAAGTTTGTGTTCTTTGTTATATCTGACCACTGATGACTCCACTTAGTTAGCCTAGTGGTTAGCTCATGATTGGACAGAGATTTCCTTAAATGCTTTATATGGCTACGTCTCCCAGCCTTTGCTGAGACCATGTCTTGTGTGTTGGAGCATGTATTGAATGCTCCTGTAGGCAGCTTATAACTCTGCCTTAGATTTAACTTTCTGCTTGTGCAGCGCCTCAAGGTCAGCCAGAGGTGAGAGATGAGTATGTTTTTAGGTTTTCCTGGATATGCACACAACCCTGAACATGCATGTGGCAATCTAGATTCCAATAATATGTCGGAGTTTTTCAAAGCCCCTTTGGGACATTTCATTCCCCAGTTTTTCATTTTAAACTTTTTTGGTCAACCTCTTATTATCCTTAACTGATAACACTGCCTCAGGAAACTACTGCATTAAACAATTGCCACATTAATTGACATTAAACATTGTTGATTATTTTCAATAATGCCTCGGGGGTAGGTCAGTTTGCACAGAGTGCCCTCTGCACCAGGTTAAATAAAGACAAATCTGGAGAATGGTGCTTTTCGGGATGCTATTAAACAGGTCAAATACTAACATTCTCTGGGCTTTAGGGACTAAGTTCCAAACCCATTTTGCCCACTCCAGTGTTGCTAAGCCTCAAGGGTTTCACGGTTACCATCATTGTGAAGCTGTTGGTTTTTAAGGCTACTGTAAGCCTGGGAAGAGAAAATGTGTTGAGGGCAAATTAAAATGCCACAAAATTTACTTTTCCTATCAAGTTTCAGCTGTTTTTCTTGAATAGACACTCATTGGACTATTGCAAGTCTTAATTTCAGAGTTCTGATAAAGTTGATTTTCATCATTTTTGCTACTGTTCTTTTTTTTCTTCTTTTTTAAAAATAATTTTTATTTTGTTATATTAGTCACCATGCTAGTGTTCTTTCTCATTGCTTTTATAGAGAGGCAGATTTTCAGAGGTTCTAACTGCCATTCTGGAAGTGCTCTGATGTGTTGAATGTGGATCTATTTTCTAATTTGGTGTTTTTGTGATACTCTTAATTTTGAAAACAGTTTAAAATACAGAGTAATACAGAGTAATACAAAGATTGCCATAAAAAACATAAAAGACAACAATATGCCTAGCTCTCACAATCTTTTTATTATTGTTGTACTTTTTTGGAATTTATTAGTAATACAAAATTGCCATGGTTTGATTATTTGATTGTTTCTGTCCTATGGAGTTTTCTACCTTAAGAAGCACTCAAAGTAATTGACAACCTGCATTCATGGCTAGGAATACAGGCTTAGTTTTATGAAAAACATGGGTTTAATCTTTTTTTCTTGTAAGTGTATGGCTTTAGAAATATTGTTAATGTCTCTGACTTTCAGTCGTTTCATTTATAAAATAGAAATCATAATATATACCTCATAGAGTTATGTTGAAGATTGAATGACACAATGTATATAAAGCTTTTCCCTCAATAAATGGCACCTATTACTATTTAAAATTGAAACTGGTGGTTTAGATATAATTTCATTTGGGGAAATTAGTAGGTGGGATGGTTTATTCATTGTCGGAATGTAACATCCTCCCACCTCTTTCATTTGGTTACTTTGAAATTTTCCATAGTAATTTTCTGCTGTGATTTTTTTGGGTATCATTTATTTATATATTTCAGTTCAAAAGCATAGCAGAGAGTCCTTCCTCTGATAGTGTCCCCACCAACTGAACTGATCTGCTTCCTTCCTAGGCCAGGAAACCTAGTAGAGGCTACTTTTCATCCTGACTGAGCAGTAGGTTGAACAGTCCTAGGCTTAACACTTCAGGTACCATAATAATTTTAAGTATGTAACTAGCATGTTAATAATAAACACTGATGTTTCACAGAATGTTCTCTATCTTTACGAGTCAAGTATATATAACCAGTTCTAGATAGCAGTAGCATTCAAGTGTCAAAATATTACTCGTTTTTGTATTGTCCAATATTAGATAATGCAGTTATCCAGTAATAGGTACTAAATATATCTAAGATAAAATGAAAAAGATACCACTTTTATAATTTTCAGTACTACTTGCACAACTAATACATAACAAAACTTGAATTCTGTAGTACTCACACAAATAACAAATTTAAATTAAGTCAATATATGCAAACATTTATTTAAATAGTTTTCTCAAATAGAACAAAAAAAATTCCACATGATCTTGCTTTCGGGGCTCACAATAAATAATTGTCCAAGTATTTTTGTAAGCTATAATTTCGAAAGCTCAAATTGTATTTTGGTAAACTAAATTCTAGGGACCTGATGTAAAATCATAATTTTTGTTACGAAGCGTAACTTTGAGTTGCCCATTTATGAAGTTTATTGGAAGTAGGGTACATAGAGAGCATCAGTTGCTTTAGAAAGTGTGTGAATTTTGTCAGTCCAAATGTGATTGTTCTTCCCAAGGATCAAGGTATCTCCTTAGTCTAGTCCTGTACTTCTTACTTGGTTTTGGTGATGATCACCTATGCTATCCATGTCTGTGACTTGCTTATTGAATTCGGTGACCATTTCCATAGATTATCAGTTTCTCTGTGTTCTTCATTTACTTCCCACCTCGGTTCAGTTAGAGATTTAAGGAAATAGTTATTTTCTCACATGTTATAGATGATTCGAGGAGTTTTGTGAAATGCAACATATTACTCCCCCCCACCCCCAAGGCTGAAAAAGGTAGAATGTGAACCTAGAATATGTGGAGAAAAAAGGTAATGGCATAGAGTACCAAATTCAAACTTCATAGGCCACAGTGTTCCCATAGTCATCTGTATCATTTGGTGTTTATGGGTAAAATTGGTCTAGCATTATTTGGTAAGTGTCATCTGTAGTGCTTTCTTTAGGATCCAGAGATTTTGTCCCCAAGTAAAAATTAGAGGAAAGCTAATATTTACAGAGTGTCTGTAATGTTCCAGACACAGTGATGAGAAATTCTTCACACCTTACTTAAACTCTACCCAGTCCTGATGAATAGTCATTACTATTTGTTTCCTTTGTTTTTTTTCTTCCGATGAGGAAATTTTTGCTTAAAAAAGTTAAATAATTTTGTCATGGTCATTACCACTAGTAGAGATAGGGCCATGATATTAACCTAGGTCTACCAATACCTAATTCCATGCCATTTTCAGTATACTTTTTCAAGAGTCATGTAGAGTCATGCTCAGATTAAGGAGGTAAACTAACATTTTTATGAAATTAAAAATAATAGATATTATTATTATGTTTTTTAGGATAGTATAGGTGGTTCAAGAATGGCAGCAGTAGTATCTTTCCTAGATGTTGATAGGTAAGGCAATACAAGTCAGGTCAGGTTACTTTCCCTCATCCTTTTTCCCCTAAACTCCCCCAATTTATGAACTTAATTTAATATTTTAGTTGATTATAAAACAAAAAACCTAAATATATGTCCTATTTCTGCCATACAGAATGGCTGTGTGTCCAAACATAAAGAACCTGTTGAGCATCTGGCTTAATAAGAGTCATTTATTTCTTCATGGGGACACTAATAATTCTCATTATTTTGTATTTTATTTCCCATATAGATCCAGAGTTCAATGAGTAGAGCATATTTATTACCTTCTATGTTTAATAATTTCTGTGGCCCATTCAGATCCACCCTCCACTCTTCTTCTTCTTCTTCTTCTTTTTTTTTTTTTTTTTTTTTTTAAGATTTTATTTATTTATTTGACAGAGAGAGAGACAGCCAGCGAGAGAGGGAACACAGGCAGGGGAAGTGGGAGAGGAAGAAGCAGGCTCTCAGCAGAGCAGGGAGCCCAGTGTGAGGCTGGATCCCAGGACTCTGGGATCACACCTGAGCTGAAGGCAGATGCTTAACCACTGAGCCACCCAGGCGCCCCCACCCACCACTCTTCTTATCTGTTGTTCTGTGTGCTGGGAGGCTGACCTTTATGAAGCACATCAACATGATCTCCTGCTTTCTGGCTCCCTGTTGGGGTTTCCCAGTTGCAGTCACTATCAGGAGATTGGACAGCTGAAGGAGAATAAGACTGGGGTATTTTTTCTTCCTGATTTGTTTCCTGCCGTATCACCATAAGGTCTCTGGAATCCATCCACAACAGACCACTGCTCCTGTAGCTATAGTACTCTGTTTAGGTTTGAACAACTTCTCCCTCTCCATTTTTCTTCAGACCTCAAAATAATAACACCTATGGCTTGCTGGTTTCCCTTATGCCTGCCTACAGTTTTGTAAATAGACCCTTTATTATAACCTTTGAGTGTGAAATCTGTTTCCTCCTGGGAGTCTGACTGAAACATAGCTTAAATACTGAGCAATGTACTCTAGACAGAACAGAGAGTGATTCTTAACTTAAAGAAGAGACACTACAAACAGGCAGAAAAAAAATTACATCAGAACATATGCAGTGAAATATACGGATAAAATTAATATTGTCAAGTGGCCCAAGAGGGCATGGAAAAGAGAAACTGGGGTTACTGAGGTTCATTGACTCTTTAAAAGTATAAGTTTGGTAGAGTAAAGCTAAGTATTTTTAAAAATTGCCCTCAGTGTAAATCTTAATCAATTTTGTTCTCAAAGTCAATGATCTCAAGATATGACCTGATGAGAATGACAGAATTAGATCATTTTTAATATAAACACAAAGCAGATTTCAGAATATGATAAATGAAAGCTACTTTCTCCTGAAGACATTGAATGGTATAGTTCTCATGGAATGCCTTCATGGAATTTGACTTGGGCATGATATAGTCTTTTGGAAGTTGACCACTGGGTGATACAGTCTTAGAGGAAATTGACCTTTGGGTGGTGCGGTTCCTAGGGAATTTGTTCTTGGGTGATACAGTCCTTATCTAATTTGATCTGTACAATCATTGAACGAGTGTTCCAACGGGATGTGGACTACAATATTCATCAAAGTCATAACCCATATCTGATAAAGGACTTGAACTAGAGTTTATAAAGAACTTTTATAGTAATAAGAAGACAATCCAATTTTAAAAATGGACAGAAGTTTTAAATAGACATTTCACCAATTAGACATATGAAAAAAGGCTCAACATCATTAGTTAGTGGGGAAATACAAGTTAAAATCATATTGGGATATCACTATAGACCCACTATTATGACAAAAATTAAAAAGATTGACAATAACAACTGATAATGGGGTTGTGGTATAATTGGAAATCCTTATTCCTTGCTGAAGGGAATACAAAATAATATAGCTACAATGGAAAACAGTTTTGACAGTTTTTTAAATAAAGATAAACACACATCATATGATTTAGCAATCCCACTTTTAGGTATTTAACAACAACAACAACAACAACAACAACAAAAATACAAACAAGTCCACACAAAGGCCTATGTGTACTCAAATATTCATGGAAGTTTTGTTCATTATAAGTTCAAAATGAAAATAAGTCTAATGTCCATTAAATGATGAATATATGAATAAATAGTGTTTTATTCATATGATGGAATGTTATTTAGAAGTAAAAAGGAATGAACTGCAAATACCTGGGACCTCATGGATGAATCTCAAAAGTATTGTTCTACATGAATAAAGTCAGAGACAAATGACCACAAACTATAGGATTGCGTTTATATAATATACTAGAAAAAGCAGACCTCTGGGGACAGAAAACAAATCAGTGGTTGCTTGGGGCTGGGGACCATAGGGGTCATCAACCCCAAAGGGAAATAAACTTTTCTAGATGATGGAAATATTCTGATTATTGATTGTGGTAGTGTTCACATGACTGTGTACATTTGTCAAAACTCATCAAACTATGTTTAAAAAGAGTGAGTTTTGGGGTGCCTGAGTGGCTCAGTTGGTTAAGCATCTGCCTTTGGCTCAGGTCATGATCCCAGCGTCCTGGGATTGAGCTCCACATCGGGCTGCCTGATCAGCAGGGAGTCTGCTTCTCCCTCTCCTCTCGGCTCATGCTCTCTGTTGCTATCTCTATCTCTCTCTTTCAAATAAATAAATAAAATCTTTAAAAAAAGAAAAAGTGAGTTTTATTGAATATAATTATATCTCAATAAAGTTGACTTAAAGAAAAAAGAAAAAAGAATTTAGCAAAAGCTACTTCTTGATAATAGATGGATATTCAATTACTCTCTGAAGTTGTTAATAGTATATTTTGATTTTGGGCTTATTTCAGTGTAATTCACCTTATTTAGAATTTACAGCTCTAAAAGATATAAGATTATTTATACTTCTTAATTAGATGTTATTGGAAAAGTAGAGTAAGCTAATAGAATGTATTTCTTTGCTAAAGAATCTTACTTATTTGCTCTTGTGCAACAGAAATACTTGAGCATATTATGAATGGTGGATAAGGATGAAGTAGCTGAGAAATTCTGAGAGAGAAGGAAAGACTAGAGTCAAGGGTCCTTGAAAATGATTTCTAATTAAGGAAAACAAGCAATTTAAAGAGCTACCTCCAACAAAAACTGGTTTTGTGTAAATCTAAACCAATCAGACTAAGATGTTCCTTTTAGAGTTACCTGGAAGAGCTTGGTAGTAACTCCAAAAGGAGCTCCTTAGTTATATCTCAGTAAAGCAGAGAATAAAAAGAAAGCTATTGAAATAACACATATTCATGTCCATTTGTTTTTATAGTATATTATACCCACTTCAATGGGTGGAAGAAAAGGTTTCATAAAATAAGTTCTCCAGGTTTCTCAGTATTCATTTAGTTTCCAAAGCTTAAGTTGAACTACCTTTTTCCTGTAAGATTTTCATATTGGCAATCTCTGTGTTCAAAAGATGTCCTGTGGTGTTATTGCTATTTTTTATTTTTATGCTATTTTCTCAGATGCCTCCAATCCTTTCTGAAACAGCAAACATGTTTTTATGTTTGTGTATGATTGAGGGAATTATAAATACATATTTTGCTGTAATCATGTCCTCACTTAAACCAGTTCAAAGTCCATTTTAAAGTCTATGATAGCTATAGGCACTCCTGAGAAGGGCATGTAACTATTCCCTACTGAGTCTGGTTCTGCACTTAGACCAAACATTTCTATAAAAAATAATTTATCCAACTTTTGTTTTAGTTATTTCCACCAAATCAAAAACAGCTATTAATCAGTAAGCTTTTGACATTATCTGTCACCATCAATTAAATGACATAAAGAAAAACTGAATTTCATATCTCTGAGAAGTGGGTGTATTAAATGCCAGAGATTTTTTGGGTGATTCATTTAAATTGAAATGGTTGAAATCCTGCTGACAGAATCCAAAAGGAACTTGGCACTGTGTTCCTAGTACAGACTTGAACAGATAGGATCTTTGCAGATTTTATTAAAGGGTGTTTCCCCTCCCTTTCTGCTTTCTCCAGTCAATGAAACAATTGTTAAAGGAGACAATGGAAATTGATCCTTAAATATGTGTGTAGAATAAAATTAAAACAAACTAAATTAATGATATTCCTGGCTCTTGGAAGGATTTGAATATATTAATTCATTACTTACTTATTAGGCATTTACACACACATTTTACCTTTCCTTAAAGAGTTTATAATTTAATAGGGAAAGTAAGACATATATGTACATCTAACATAAGGCAGAAAATAAATTCAATGAAAGAGGCATGTATAACTTTCTTATTTAGATCACAAGGAACCATAACTTCTTAGGCTAAAAGATCATGAAGGGCTTTCTGGAAGAGGGTGGCATTTGGACCATGCTCAACAAATGATAGTGGCCGGATAGGGAAAGGCATTCTCATTAGAGGGAAGAGATTGGATGAAACATAGGAAAATTCTGGATGCGTGTGGAAAACTGGGAGTACTGCAATTTGGCTTGAAACGGAGTAGTAAAATGGAAACAAGGTGGAACTCTCAGGATATGTTGAGATTCTGGATGCATGCTGGGCTAAGGAGTTTGGATTTTATTCCATAGGCAGTTGAGAGATCAGTTAGTACTAAGGCAACCATTGGAGAATTCAGTATTTCTCAGAGGAGTTATTTAACAGAATTTATTATTATTTTTTCTATTTTCTCCTCTCTCTTCCCTCTGATATGCTGTCTAATGTGTCAAAAGTTGGCTCTATGGGCAACTAATCTTTGACAAAGCAGGAAAAAACATCCAGTGGAAAAAAGATAGTCTCTTCAATAAATGGTGCTGGGAAAATTGTACAGCTATATGCAAAAGAATGAAACTTGACTACTGTCTCACATCATACACAAAGATACACTCCAAATGGATGAAAGACCTCGATGTGAGACAGGAATCCATCAAAATCATAGAGGAGAACATAGGCTGCAACCTCTCTGACATCGGCCAAAGCAACTTTTATCATGACACATCTCCAAAGGCAAGAGAAACAAAAGAAAAAATGTGGGACTTCATCAAGATAAAAAGCTTCTGCACAGCCAAGGAAACAGTCAAAAAAACTAAGAGGCAGGGGCGCCTGGGTGGCACAGCGGTTAAGCGTCTGCCTTCGGCTCAGGGCGTGATCCCAGCGTTCCGGGATCGAGTCCCACATCAGGCTCCTCCGCTGTGAGCCTGCTTCTTCCTCTCCCACTCCTCTGCTGTGTTCCTTCTCTCACTGGCTGTCTCTCTGTCACATAAATAAATAAAATCTTTAAAAAAAAAAAACAAAACTAAGAGGCAGCCTACGGAATGGGAGAAGATATTTGCAAATGACACTACAGATAAAAGGCTGGTATCCAAGATCTACAAAGAACTTCTCAAACTCAATACACAAGAAACAAATAATCAAATCAAAAAATGGGCAGAAGATATGAACAGACACTTTTCCAATGAAGACATACAAATGGCTAACAGACACACGAAAAAATGTTCAAAATCATTAGCTATCAGGGAAATTCAAATCAAAACCACACTGAGATACCACCTTACGCCAGTTAGAATGGCAAAAATAGACAAGGCAAGAAACAACAGTTGTTGGAGAGGATGTGGAGAAAGGGGATCCCTCCTACATTGTTGGTGGGAATGCAAGTTGGTATAGCCACTGTGGAAAACAGTGTGGAGGTCCCTTAAAAAGTTAAAAATTGAGCTACCCTATGACCCAGCCGTTGCACTACTGGTTGTTTACCCCAAAGATACAGACGTAGTGAAGAGAAGGGCCATATGCACCCCAATGTTCATAGCAGCATTGTCCACAATAGCTAAATTGTGGAAGGAGCCAAGATGCCCTTCAACAGATGAATGGATTAAGAAGTTGTGGTCCATATATACAATGGAATATTACTCAGCTATCAGAAAGAACGAGTTCTCAACATTTGCTGCAACATGGACGGCACTGGAGGAAATAATGCTAAGTGAAATAAGTCAAGCAGAGAAAGACAATTATCCTATGATTTCTCTCATCTATGGAACATAAGAAATAGGATGATCGCTAGGGGAAGAAAGGGATAAAGAAAGGGGGGGTAATCAGAAGGGGGAATGAAACATGAGAGACTATGGACTATGAGAAACAAACTGAGGGCCTCAGAGGGGAGGGGGGTGGGGGAATGGAATAGACCGGTGATGGGTAGTAAGGAGGGCACGTATTGCATGGTGCACTGGGTGTTATACGCAACTAATGAATCATCGAACTTTACATCGGAAACTGGGGATGTACTGTATGGTGACTAACATAATATAATAAAAAATCATTAAAAAAAAAAAGAAGATGTGGTCCATATATACAATGGGATATTACTCAGCCATCAGAAAGAACGATTACTCAATATTTGCAGTAACATGGATGGGACTGGAGGAGATTATGCTAAGTGAGATAAGTCAAGCAGAGAAAGACAATTATCATATGGTTTCACTCATTTATGGAACATAAGAAATAGCAGGAAGATCGGTAGGAGACTGCAGGGAAGAATGAAGGTGGGGAAAACAGAAGAGGGAATGAACCATGAGAGACTATGGACTCTGGGAAACAAACAGGGCTTCAGAGGGGAGGGGCTGGGGGATTGGGATAGGCTGGTGAGGGTATTAAGGAGGGCACATATTGCATGGAGCACTGGGTGTTATACGCAAATAATCATGGAACACTACATCAAAAACTAAGGATGTACTGTATGATGACCAACATAACATAATAAAAAATATTATTAAAAAAAGTAAACTTTCTAATATTTCTAAGTTACATCTAATGGCAACTCAAATCAAATCAACATAATTATTTGCCAAACTTCCATTATGTACAAGACACATTGTGCTAATGGTGAGACATTGCTTCTCAAAACTTTCTGCCAAAAATCCCAGATGCAGAGTGTGAAACCTCTTATTCTCAGGGTTCTAGGGAAACAACCACAAACAAAGCACTGGCACATTTCTTTGTTATTATTATTATTATTATTATTATTATTATTTAGATTTTATTTATTTGAGAGAGAGACAGAGAGATCATGAGTGGGGGCAGGAGCAGAGGGAGAGGGAGAAGCAGACTCCCCACTGAGCAGGGAGCCCAACGCTGGGATCAGTCCCAGGACCCTGGGATCATGACCCGAGCCAAAGGCAGATGCTTAACCAACTGAGCCACCCAGGTACCACTGGCACATTTCTTTTAAGATGTTTTTCTGTTTTAAAAATTTTACATGTGATTTTTTTCATTGGATTTTAAACAATATAGATACATTTTAAAATTCTTACTAGTATTAAAGGTAAAGAATGCTTATCTGGCCCCCCAAAAAGTCTTTGAGTAAAATTGACAAGAAAGATGAACAATATGATATGGCCTTGTGTACATGGTAGAGACTGTGTGTCCTTTCTGTTTTTTTTTTTTTTTTTAAGATTTTATTTATTTGAGGAAAAGTGAACACAAGCTGGGGGAAAAGGGGTGAGAGAGAGGGAGAAGCAGACTCCCCACAGGAAACCATTTATTGGGCTTGATCCCAGGACCTCAAGATCATGACCTGAGCCAAAATCAGATGCTTAACTGACTGTCCCACCCAGGCATCCTCTTTCTGGGTTTATTTTACCTAATTTGGGCACATAGGATGAGAAATGTCCATGCCTTTACAAACTTTGCAAATATATTGAGGAGATGAAGCAAAAGGATTTTGGAAAAGGCAGTACTGTTTTATGTTTTCAATACAATGTTGTTATTTAACTTTTATTAAAATTTCAGTTCAGGCATTGAAGATACATCGTTTGGCAGTGATTAAGTGAAAACTAGCCAGATAGAAAATAAAGTAAGCACATAGGATTCTAGAGGAGAGAAAGTATTATTCAGCATTTATGTTTGATCTCACAGCACTAAGATAGGACTATACTTTCCATTTTAAAACAAAATTGATTTTTATTAATGTTCTTGAATACAAAATCTTGAAAATTAGAATATTTTCTTAGGAGGCTTTAAATTTGCCATGAGATTAAAAATATATTAATCAGATTAGTGATAAAAATTTTAAGATTTAGTTTGTAAATACAAAGGCATTTTTCACTACATCCTTTTATCTAGTAATCTTTGATTTTTGCCCTTCCTGTCATCCATTTCTTCCTTTACATTTTCCCTAAAATTCATATAGTTTTTTTTTTTTAACATTTATGACAAATGGAACTTGTACCTGACTTTTATTTTAGTTAAAACAACTTACTCCAGTGATTCCCAAACTTATATTTGAAGAGGGGAGCTTTTTTGGGTCAGTCATTATAAATTACAATACAAATCTATAATTTTACATATACACATATATATTCTCAGAATTTCCCGAATATTCTGGAAGTGTATGCAATAAAAATATTAACAATGGTTACCTTTATGTATATGTATTTTATGAGTACATATATATTATACATACACCATATTTTATATATATGTATATATATGTATGTATATGTATGTAATATACATGTAATTAATGTATTCTTGTGTATTTTCTGATTTTTTATGAGCAAAATAATTGTAATAACAGAAGCAATAAAAGTATTTAAAGTAATACTTAAAATAATACTCTGCTGGAGGTTGGTATTAGCATGTTTACTTACGGAGATTTTGGTTTTATTTAGTCTTTACTTTGAAGTAGTGTTTCTATGTTGAACCTCTCTGTGTTTCTTCCTTTCAACTCCCTTCTCATATGCATTGATGTACATAGTTTTGGGCTTCAGGGGAGAGCTATCAACTTTGATTGTATAACCAACAAAACTCTGTTCAAAAGGGGTTTGCTATTAGTGTCTTCCTTTAGTTTTATTCACATTTGCAAGAACTGGTTGCATCAAGATAGATAATAGAGGAGAAATGCAAGCCACAATACTAGGGCTGATGTATGCTACTACATCTCAGTGGGGGAAGTTCTGGTGTTTACAGCAAGTCTCTTTCTCCACTCAAACCCTTGCTTTCTGTCCATCACTAAGAGTTGATAGGCTATCTTAGATGACCTAACACTTACAGATGCATTGTATGTCTCTGAATATTTTCTTCCTCTTTCTTTTCCTATCTTTTAAGATTCAATTCTGTGCCTCTGGAATCCTAGTAAAATTTCAAGTTTGTTAATCTACATTTTCTTAGGGGGCAGTGTATCCACTAATGTGGATGAATCTCACGTTGGGTGGAGGAAGATCAATCACAAGCAGTCATAAACATATGTCTTCCATTCTCTCCAGAAGGGATTCTGGAATTCCCATTGGGGATCAGTGTTGATTTTTTGGCATCTTCATCACCCAGGAACATACAATCTACCTTGGCTGCCTGTGAGTTACAAAAATAAAATCTTTTTTTTCATTTGCTATATATAATTTTTTTTTCAATATGTTCTCTCCAATTATCCATCTCTCTCCTGTATGACTCTTAATCCAACTCAGTTGAAATATTATAAAACTTCACATCCTATCTTTAAATATCAATTGGAAAGTAAAGTAAAATAATTTAGAAATTGCAAAGTATGAGAAGAGCAGTGTTTACAGTCAGATAGATCTGGGTTTGAGTTCCCTCTCTGCTCTTTCACTGTGTGACTATGGTGATATCATATGACCTGTCTCTACTGGCTACAGTTAGGTTTGAGATAGTACATGTAGAATACCTGATAGTACATGGTAGTGTCATTGCAATTTATGGATGCGAAAGTATTTTAAAGTTTACAAGGCATTTTACAAATGAAAAATTAGGATTCTTCTTCTTCTGAAAACTTTTCATGTTGCTCCTCCTCAGATTCATGTGGCTGAAGCTTTCACTATGCACATGGGTCCGTAATGTCTAATGTCCTTTCCTTTAGTTTATTTTTGGGATTATAGTTACTGGTTTCTCCTCTTCCTTTCTCCCCATCTCTCCACTCTGGTGGAGCTCCTTGTCTGAATTACTGATTGAGCACTTAGCATATGCTTTCATGCATGGATGTATATATTTTAAACTTTTGTCTGTCTGACTAGCACCAACACAATGCTTTGCTCACTGTGACTTGCTCCTCAGTACATGTGGATGTGGGGATTTAATAGAAAAGTTGTGGCAATTGGCTTTGCTTCAGATATACTGGGTTTTGGTGAGGCAATCTAAAATGAGCTTTCGAGTTAGATCGGATTGAGTTCTGGCTCTGTCACTGACCATCTCAAGGACTTGCTTAATCTCTCTCCCTCTCTTAATTCTCTAGAGCACAAAAATTGGGTTATAGTTGGGAGAATTGATAAAGATCTGCCTTAGAACAGAGCACTTTTCTTAGATATGTTAACCTGGATTCCTCTCTGTAGCTTCTCCCCACATTAGTAGATCTTTCTTTTTATAATATATTTTAATTATCTCCCATGGTAGCACAACCCTTGTCACTTGCTTTACTTCTTTCTACCCACTCATATGTCAGAGCCTCATATAATTTAAAAATAGAGATGTTTCTGCTGTTTATTTTTATGCTTGGTGTCTTGGGGCAAGTGGGTGGGAATACTGACTCCTAAATTGTCACATTTCAAAGGAAGTCTTAGGAAATGTATAAAAATTGTAATACCAGACAAACGTTTTTGTCTGCCTATAGTGGCCACTATTGTTTGCCTACCCAGCATTCATTATCACCCTACCTTTCTCGTAAGGGAATCCTCAAATTTCCTGCCATGTTGTCCAAGTGCTTCAGGGGAAGGTGGCCACATACTGACTCCAAGGAGTAGGTCCTGGTTGGTCTAAATTCATCAGTCATAACTTTTTTTTTCACAATCACTATTTAGGAATTAGGTCTAAGCCAGATAGCCTAAGTATGAGTCTTGTTCAGGAAGGCACATGGAACCCAATTTAGTCAATAAAATGTAAGGGGACAGGGTTGTTTGAAGATTCAAAGAACAAAGTTTTCTGACCCAGAAGAGATCAGAGAGATCTCTCTTCCTTTAGATTTCAGGATGTGTGAATATGAAAATGGGAATTGCCACAGCTATTTTTCAGGCCTGAAGGAAGTATGTTGAACATGAAACCAATTCACTGGAAGGAAGAGTGAAGGGAGAACTCAGAGAAATAGAACTAAATACTAGATTAGGGTATCCTGAAGTCCAGCCTACCTCTAGACTTGCACTTATGGGGAGTCAACCTTATTGTGTAAGTTTGTTTGAGTAAGGTTTTGTGTTACATGCATCTGAAAGCATCTTAAAGTGATATACCATTTACAAATTAATGTTTTCCCTCAGGACAAAATGTGATCTAGACCGGCACCATCCAATAGAGCTTTCTGAGATGGTAGAAATGTTCTGTATAAGTGCTGCCCAACAAGGTAGCCACTGTCTACATGTGGCCATCGAACAACTGAAATGTGGCTGGTACAGCTCAGGAACTGAATTTCTCATTTTATTTAGTTTTAATTAATTTGAATTAAATAGCCTCATATGGCTAAGTGCTACCTAGCTAGCACAGATCAACCTTCAGATGGTTGGGACTACTCTGCAAAATCCCTCTAAGCTTCTGTCTCCATATGATCACTAATAACTTCTGAATTATATTTTGAATTTTATTATATAATTCTGAAACAAAACAAAGCTCAGATTTGATTACACTAAAATGTCAATGGTGTGTGTGTGTGTGTGTGTGCATGCATGTGTGCATGTGTTTATGGAAAATTTTCTATTTGCTCATATTTATATTTCACATAATGGTGACGGTAAGATGACTAAGCATGTACTTATTCCTTGCCATAAAGCTTGAGACAAACCCATACAAAAACAATTCTGAACAGTACAGAACAGTATGTGATGGTGTATCTATGTCTGTGAGTGGTAAAAGACTTAGAAGGAGAAAGATTGACACGGTTTCTTTCACTAACACTAATCAATATGGCTTCCTAAAGAGGAGGGCAATACCGTGTAGTGACAACTTTCTGCTAAGGGAACACTGTTTCAAGGCTTTTATCATCTTTTTGATTCCCTAATCGAGAGGCCTTGGGAAATATTTTTACATTTTATTGCCTTCTTACCAGGAGAGAAACAGATTAACAGATGTATGCCTTTTCTGAATTAAATACCTTTGTTGTATAAGTACTAGGAAAGCTTTTGATGATGGGTATTACTGCATTTTGATTTACTCCTTTCTTCTGAATGGCTCTCTTTTCCCTTCAGTTTTTCTCCTTCTCTCTTTCTCTCCCAACCACACTTTTCAGATATACTTGCAGAGCATTGTGTCTTTTTCCATTAAAAGGATTCCTAACTTGGATATGGTCATCATAGCATGGAGTGAACACAATTCTTGGTTGAATTTTTCATTCTCCAGGTCTCTGCCAATTACTGTCAAAAGCAGTGGTGACTTTTTGTGAGGTGGATGCTTGTTCATTAGAAAGTGGCCTGAAACAATGAATTCCCTTCACATACACCATTGAACTATCATGAGATGGTAACGACTTTCTGTCACTCCCAACCTAGGTCTAATCCAAACTCCTGACCCAGAGGTGTAAAGGCTTTGTAGCTCATTAGTGATTCCCCTGGAGCCTTCAAGTGCCAAGTCTCTAGTCACATGGAGCCTTAAGTGAAGAAGTATTGTACACCTTTTAGCATTAGTAGTATTTTAATGGCAAACATGATAGGATTTACCAAACTAAAATGCTTAAAATTAAAAAAAAAAGTAAACATTTTTGGTGTTTTCTATGGGAGGCTAAGGTGATCATGTTAATGTAATTCAAAAAATTTTATTGTAATTGCATTTTGTTGAAACTGTTTCATGAAATCCTAGTGAGGACAATAGTCCAATTCGGTATGGCAAAAATGGATTTTCTCATTTATTCTGGTATATAAAACGTCATTTTGTAAATTAGAAAGTAGATTGAGAGGAAAGCGATGATTCTAAATGCTGGACTAAAGATGGTTTTGCTCATGTGATCAGGACAACTGAGCTTCTTTTACCTTTTTCTGAGTTACTTTTTAAAAAGCATATTTGAATTTAGGGACACCTGGGTCGCTCAGTCGGTTAAGCCTCCGACTCTTGATTTGGACTCAGGTCATGATCTTGATGAGATTGAGCCCCACCTCCACTTCTGGCTCCCTGCTCAGTGGGGAGTCTCCTGGAGATGCTGTCTTTCCCTCTCCCTCTACCCCTTTCCCCCTGTGCCTCACATGAGCGCGTGCTCTCTCTCAAATAAATAAATAAATTTAAAAATAAATCATATTTGTATTTAAATGAGAATAAGGAACACAGTCTTTAAATCTAGTTTTCCTGTTACAAAGTTAGTGGTCTAAGAATGCTCTTTCAGCTAAGTGAGTCTGATCAAGATTTCAGGTGGGATTTCAGGTTATGGTACAAAGTTTTGTGGCTTCAGTGAAAATAATTTTATTGTTTTTTTTTCTTTCTCTTAATTTTTAAGCTTGAAACAAAACTATATAAAACAATAGGTAGGTTATCCAGACTGACTATAATTTGTTTCAGTTTTCGGGTCTATCAAACCAAGGTATTATCAATTTCATGCTTCCAAATATGCCCATTATTTACGGTCCTATATATTTCTGAAATACATATTTCTTTGTGAAACGGTTTGCTTTAAGAGAAAGCAGACCAATTGAATACAATGATATATTTAACTCAAACAATATATAATACACATAATAGAAGCATTAATCATTTTATGTGGAGTTAAGGATCTATTAATGATCCTATTACAGCACCCCATTTTAAGTTTTTATTTGTTGAAAATATTTCATCAGAAAAATAAGCTTGATGGCAAAATGTGATTGAATGTGGATAATTTCTTCTTAGTTTATTTTTACTTGAAAATTAGTTATTTTAGGCTCTAGTGATTTATATGTTTATAATTATTCAGTTTTAATTGAATTCAATGACAGAAAGAATATGCTCAAATTAATATATTACAAATTTATGTGTAATAGTCAAGAAATAGCTCATGTTGACATGCAATTGTTGCAGCACTTTAAAATTCTTATTAACTTCTGAAGACAAATCTTTCTGAAAGTGTCAGACATCTTAACAGTGATCTTCAGTTATCACATCTCCATCATAGCTAACACTTTGTAAGTTGATATTCTCTTTGCTAACTGACCAAAGTCAATATATACTCCAATTATAGCTGGATGAACCTGACAGGTTGTATCTTCTTTCTGAAGGTTGTCTGCCTTGTTGAGTAGCCTGTACAGACAAGCTGCCAGATCTTCATTAATACCTGGGTTGCTTTTTTATTGTTTAGAGGAAGTGGTGTTTGTCTGGTAGATCATACGGAGTGTTGTGTACTTTATTGTCTAGGGAAACTTTAAAAATTCTTTATTTTGAGTTATATTTCTTTTCCTCTAGAATTCTGGAAATTTAGCCAGTAGCCAAATATTTTTAATTTGTAGTGTGTTTTACCATTTTCTTGCTGGATATGATTCTCTGAAGCAATGCATTGTACTTAATATTACACATTAACTTTAAAAAGCATTTTCGATGTTTTTACCCTTATGGTGATAATCGAAGTTAAATTAAAAAGATGACACTGTTATCATCATTTAACCAATAAACATTTGAAATGCTATATTCAGAAGTTAATGATTTGCTGTTAATTAACTGCCTGGTTATTGGTACAATTTTTCTTGATAATATTTTGGTGTTTAAATGACCATGCAGTTATTCTTTTAATGAAAACCAGCCCCTGTTCAGAGATTAGATGACTAATTTTGCCCATAGTGTAAGTTAAGTGTGTCATCCTCCTTAGGAAGCCATTTTGGAGTTAGTAGAAATGTCTTTCCTCAGTCTTATTCCTTCTAAATCTTGTAACATTTACAGAAGTAGACACACAATAACATATTGCTCTTTTTGGAGGTTGTTTTTGTTGTGTTTGTCTCAAACTGTTTGACAAGAATTAAGCATTGTTATTACGGGAAATACAAATCTGAGCAAATAGAGAACTTTCAATACATACATGTGCATGTGTGTACCATTGACATTTTAGCATAATTAAATCTGAGCTTTATTTTGTTTCAGAATTATATAATAAAATTCAAAATATAATTCAGGATAGCTCTTAGTGATCATATGGAGACAGAAGCTTAGGAGGAATTTTGCAGAGTGGTCCCAACCATCTGAAGGTTGGTTGGTCTAGATCTGTGCTAGCTAGGTAGCCCCTAGCCATATGAGGCTATTTAAATTCAAATTAACTAAAACTAAATAAAATGAGAAATTCAGTTCCTGAGCTGTACCAGCCACATTTCAATTGTTCAATTGCCACATGTGGACAGTGCCTACCTTGTTGGGCAGCACTTATATAGAACATTTCTACCATCTCAGAAAGCTCTATTGGATGGTGCTGGTCTAGATCACATATTCATCCTTAAGTTTAATATTTTTATATTAAATATATTTTTCTATGATAATAAAAATGAAAAGAAATAATTAGGAAGTATTAGTGAACCCTAAGGAAAAAGAAAAAACAAAAATCAAATGCATTAGAGTTATAAACTTATCATAAGGCATGACCCATAAATCCTCCCATTAGTTACTGTATTTAATCTATCCATTTTACTTTTCTACAATTTAAGATACTTGAAGAATTTAAATTTTCAAGAGTTAAAAGAAATTGATGGATTTAATTTTTTTTTTTTTGCAAAGAAGATGATTTTAGTAATTTCGTGGTGTTTTTTATAACCTAAATTCTAGTTTATTGGAAGAGGCATAAATATCAATTATGAGATTCTGGGATCCCTCAGCCCCCCCTTTTTTTTTCTTAAATCAGCAATTGTACATGCCTGCACAAGCACAAAACCCATAACACTATTTAGAAGATGAGGACATACAAATACTTCTTTAATATCTCAGAAAGGAAATCCACTAGCACATCAGAATATTAGAACAGAGAGAGGATATTCATATCACATAATTTGTCAGCTTGAAATATTGTCCTGTACATTGTTCTGTTAATGACGACCTAACTAAAGAAAAAGTTTAGGGATTTTGGCAGATGGGAAAGGGGCCACTCTGTGCTGCAGCTGTTGACAGGCTTAATTTCATTTTGAGCCATTATCACAGGGAATATGTGGAAACTATCTTAGTAATCTGCCATTTTCTCAGCTTATTCATAACAGTCAAAGGAAAGATCATATCTCTATGTTTATAGTGAAAATCTTTGGAAGGCAGAAATTACGTCTTTTATTAAATTTTTGTCCAGTAGTTCATCTGTCAGGTCTAGAAATGGCTAGTTATTGTTACTATATACCCAAGATCATCTATGACTGATATGAAAAAATAAAACTTTTTAAAATAATTCAACAAGCAGTGGGTCCATGTTGTTCTTGCCTGTCAATTTTATAATTAAACAACAGTTCATTGTTTTATGTCCTAAGTAATTTTTTCAATGCAAGTTAGATCTACTTAAAATACAATGCTTGGAGGGAAGGGTGGCGTTAAGGGAGCAGGAAGATTTTACAAAGAGTTAAAGGATGATATTGCTATATAAATATTAGCACCTGTATTTATAGAAGTATGGACAAAGGAATTCTTTTACTTTCTCCTAGAGAATTCTGTCCTATGCTATTTACAATAAAGTCATGTTTGCCTGAAAAAGTTAATTTTCCATAAAAAATAAATCAAAGTGAGCTAAGGGAAACTGAATATATTATTTCTCTTGTTCTAGGTGCCTGATACCTTTAAATCATGTCCTAGAATGAGTATTTCTTATATGAATAAAAGTTAATGATATTCCAAACTATCTTGGAAATGGAATCCCTTTATCCTAGGTGCCAATGCAAATGTTCAAACTTCCTGTGGGTGAGGACATGTGAATAAAGGATAAGAACAGAAAAACCCTGAGGAAAACCATAAAGAATCCAAGGGGCATGAGCATGTATTAAAAGTGCAGAAGTAGGTGATGTACCTTTTTCTCTCTTCCTCAACATTCTCCGTTCCTCAAAGGTAAATATCGTCTTGCTTCAGCTTTATTTTTCAAATTATAATCAAGACGGAAACTGTCAGACCATTGAGACTCATTTGTTTTCTTTCTGAGCCAAGGCAAATGGATCTAATTTCATTCTGAGACAAGGCAGGTGGGCTTAATAGATAGTGTGGGGGTGGGTGAAGAGGAGGAATGGTAACAGGGAAGACATCAGTTGTAATTTATCTTGACTAAGGAAGACTTTTCCCTTTTGTATGACATGCTGTCTACAAATGGAGAGACACTCCTGTTAAGTAATTGCTCAGATTATTAGAGTTGTGCTTAAAAAGGACTTCTAAGCTGCATTAGCTTGGGTTGACCTCACTGGTACTCATCTTCAAGGGGTCAGTCCAAGAACCAATCTATTTAACATCTTCATCAATGGCCAAGATAATGGAAGAGAAGTAGCAGGCCCGTTAATTAACTTTAGGAAAGACATCAGACTGCAAGGGGTGGCTTGCACATTGTAGCGCAGGGTATGAATTTTAAATGACCTTTGCCATGATAAAGTACTTGTCCTTTGCATTCAAAATCTCAAATGCTATTTGTCTAAGAAAACAAATAAGTGAAATCTTGCTACTGTGAATCGGCATATCCTGTTTGCTAATGCACAGAATATCAAGACTGGAATAGTTTTGTTTCAAATAGAACCATTCATTTCGTCCATGTGCACCCCCCAAATGGTTTTTTCTTTTCTTAGATGTGTCTGTTTACTGGAATTTCAAGGCAAAGCTGTGTTGGTGTAAGGGAGGGCCAGTCCCATAATTTTTGAGGTCAAATGCAAAGAGAAAATTTGGAGCCCTTTATTCATTAAGCAGGAACAAAAATGCCATTAAAGGTACTAAGATGTAAAGCTTTTTTCATTCTCCCATGGTCTCTTTCTTGATTTGTCAAGGTGGGTTTTTATTTGCTATTTAATGTCATTTTAAGAAAAGAAAAATTGAAAATTTTAATTATTGGCATAAATTTTATTGTTCATCTTTATGTTGCATGATGTCAGTTTTAAATGCAATTCGAGGGGCACTAGGGTGATGCAGTCAGTTGAGTTTCCGCCTCTTGTTTTTGACTCAGGTTGTGATCTCAGGGTCATGAGTTTGAGCCCCACGTTGGGCTGTGCTCAGTGGAGTCTGTTTAACTCTCTCTCCCTCTCTCTCTGCCCCTCCCCTCTGCATGCACTCTCTGTCAAATAAATAAGCAAATCTTAAATAAATGCAGTTTGAGAACATTTAACTCATATGTGAAATAACACAAATTGTGCAGTTTGTATTTTGTAGCTCATACATATATATGTATTTCTTTCTCACCAGAAGCGTGGAAACCCTGTGTGAAACTACCTCTATTTGTATTTTACTCCTTGACATACACACATTCTACCAACACTCTCAACCTTGGGCTTACAGATGAGTCAGGAAGGACTGAAAGAAAAAGGAATTGTGGGGTATCCTACCTTTCCTTTCCTTTTATGCCATCATTTTAAATGTAAGAGTCTGACTAATATGAAGAAGTAACACTAGCAAGACAGGGTAAATAGGGTTCCTGGGCCATTCATGTTTTTTAGAACAATTGCCTACTTTTGCTTTGTCTCTCTACTTCAGTCAAGTTCTGATTTGAACGGAGAGCATGGCCTTTGGAAGCTGTCAGTGCCTCTGCTTATTCAGTCATAGATGGAACACCCTCACTTAGAACTCATTTTGTGTCTTTATGAACTCTCATGCATTGTGGGTCTACCAGATTTCTGTGCTCATGGGGCGTCTGAACTCCATATGTGAAGGGGGTGCCGAGGAATGGCAGACGCCCAGATGGCACTTGCCTCTCCTCTTCGGCACATGCTTGATTGTCCCAGTGGACTTCACTTACAATACACAATTTAAAAGATAAAATTCTCAATCTTAAGAAGAGCATTAAACCAAGCTCTCTACACCCATGAATCTGGGCCCGGGGTAGGATCATCATATGCTTTCTCTGCCTGTCATGCTCATACCTGTGGTCCCCTCTGCCTGACACGAAACACGAAAGATAGCTGATCACACGATCCTGCAAGATTCTGGGTTCCTTTTAAGTCTGTAGCTGAGGGGGCGCCTGGGTGGCACAGCGGTTAAGCGTCTGCCTTCGGCTCAGGGCGTGATCCCGGCTTTCTGGGATGGAGCCCCACATCAGGCTCCTCCGCTGTGAGCCTGCTTCTTCCTCTCCCACTCCCCCTGCTTGTGTTCCCTCTCTCACTGGCTGTCTCTATCTCTATCGAATGAATAAATAAAATCTTAAAAAAAAAAAAGTCTGTAGCTGAGAAGCAAGAACTTCTTGACTAGGCTGGGAAAGGAATTCCCAAGATAAAGGATTACTTCTAAAACTCCAGTATTTAAATATGCAGCTATGTAGCACAATTCTCAGGTTCAGGCATAAAGTACATACTAAATTTCATATGCTTTGTTTTTGTTTTTTAAGTTATAGGATATCCACTGTATGTTTGTCAGGCTCTTATCTCTTGCATGCAAGAGTTCAAAAATATTTTCAGTTTTTGTCTAATTTGAGGCTTGAGGGTTTGTTAAGGGTTTGTCATCCTGTTTTCAACTGTTTGTATTCAAGTACGGGAGATGGCATTCAGGCCTACTCCTCTACCCTGGTCTCTTGGGCTTTGATTCAGAGAAAAATGACAAGAGTGTTCTAACCTATGAATTCATTGTGACCTTTGACAGATTCTTTTATCTGTCTGAATCTTAGTTTTCTCATCTGTTAAAAGGGGATAATGCTTATCTTGCAGATTTAATTTAATGAGATAATAAAAGTGCCTTACCAGTAGTTCTGGTCCATGTGCTCTACTAAATCTTTTCTGAGTGTAAATTTATGTAGGAAATAAGTCCCTATTTGTACCACAGTTGGCACTCAATCTTTATGTGAGTTTAGAAAGTTTATTTTTCCCATAATTATTATTTGATCTTACTTCCTTAACTTACTATGTTCTTACCCATCCTAAAAGTTTCCATTATAGTTATGCTAGTGGATTTTGTCTAGAAAGGTGGATGCCTGCCTGCTTGTTTCATAGTAAAATGCTGACATAAAAAAACAGCTTTACCATTATCTGCTGTCAAATTTTATGCATCAGCTGTACAAATTTTTAAAAGTTCAGGCAGAAAAATATAATTGGTATGGCTTACATTTATAACTACTACTTATTCTGCATCTTAATTAAGCTTTTACCCTTGCATTGCTTTGTAGCTCAGTGTTTTTTATTATAAAATTTATATTTATTAGAAAAAATTTAAAATACAGGAAAGAGAACAAAGAAAGTATTGTGTACGTAGAAGGTAATCCATGTAAATAGTTTGTTTTTTCCTCTTTTCGTCTTTCCTTAATGTATGAAGATAAAAATACTGTTGGGATACTACCATATATAAAATTTTATATCCTGCTTTTTTTTTTTTTTACATAATGTTATATTGTAATCCTTTTTTATATTATAGTCTGCATGAATACCTGAATATTTTCATGACTGCAGAATACACTACAACATGCATTATTTCATGATTTCTTTATTTTCTGACACAATTTCATTCATAGTAAATAATGTGCTGAACATCTTGTTGAATAAGGCTTTTTCTGTTTTTCAAGGTTATACCTTTAGGATGGATTCCCAGAACTTCACTGGGTTAGAGCCTCTCACACAATTTAAGTCTTTTGATACTTGTTGACAAATCACTTTCCAAAGGAGTCATGCCAGTTTTTATTCTTCCAGGGATTTATCACAATGCCACTCTCTTTGTAGTAATCTTTACTATTTTGATAAATGAAAAGCGATGGCAATTTGTTAAATATAGACTATTTTTATTAGTGATGATAGATATATAATTAATATATAATTTAATAAATATACTAATATATAGTTAGAATATACATTTTGTTTTTAATATATTATATATTTTATATTTAATATATTTATATAGTTAAATATATACATTATATATGTATTTATATATATTTAATAAATTTTTTTTTCTAACTCTAATCTTCCATCATGAACTACAGTATCTCCTTCAGGTCCTTTGATAGACCACTCATTCTTATGCTCATGACCTCCTAGCAAGAGAGTAAGAGAAAAAAAAAACACAAACATTTTTACAGAGCTTGTATTATTTGTGATGTCCTCATTTTTGTTTCTTTTTTTTTAAGATTTATTTATTTATGTGTGAGAGAGAGAGAGAACATGTGAGTGAGTGGGGGGAGGGGTAGAGGGAGAGACTCTTAAGCAGACTCCCTGCTGAGCTCTGAGCACAACTCAGTGCTTGGGGCTCCATCCCATGACCTGAGATCATGACCCGAGCCAAAATCGAGTTGTTACTCAACAAACTGAGCCACCCAGGTGCCCCTGATGTCCTCAGTTTTCTAACCCCCCTCCCTCATAAAAATTAGTCGGAAAAATAAAAATGACTTCTTGCCATAGAGGTATGAGCCACACTGGCATATTCCTGCTTCTATCCTTTGCTCATTGCCCCTCATAAAACCTCGGATGGTTCTTTCCTTTCTTACTCTCCCCGTGGTCTCTAGACACTAGTTTCCTGCATTTACATGTTGACAGTGTGTTTCTACATTTCTCTAGCAATCTGATCTCAAAACCCTTGCCAGGTTTTTTTTTTTCTTAATTTTATTTTGTTTTATTTTTTAAAGGTTAGGCTGTTTTACTATATTAAGGAAAGCTGGAGAGAAAATGTTAGAGAAACATTGTATTAGGATGCCAAGATCTCTTTTTCTCCCTGAAGCTAAAACACATACAGTTTCACCCTGAGGAACCCATTCTTTAGAAAACCAAGCTAAAAGGGAAATGAAATGAAAGGCAGCCTACATTAAATTTCATTTAGGCCTATTGTTTAATTTATGTTCTGGGCCCCTTGATTCCTTTTAGGCCCTAGGCATGCAGGGTAACATTTCCTTGTGTTTGGTCACTCCTTCATATCTCATCCTATCTTTGGGCCTTATGGATGTTTCTCCTGGAGGCTCTTTAAATCAGAAGGTTGGGAGGGTTAATAGCTTGAGGAGGGTATTTTTTTTTTTTTTTAACAGATGTGTTGGTTTAGATTTTTTTCTTTTTTCTTTCTTTCTTTTTTTTTTTTAAAGATTTTATTTATTTATTTGACAGAGAGAGAGACAGCCAGCGAGAGAGGGAACACAAGCAGGGGGAGTGGGAGAGGAAGAAGCAGGCTCCCAGCGGAGGAGCCTGATGTGGGGCTCGATCCCACAACACCGGGATCACGCCCTGAGCCGAAGGCAAACGCCTAACCGCTGTGCCACCCAGGCGCCCCTAGATTTTTTTCTATTAAACCTAATTTGCTCTCTCCTTTTTGACTTTAATAAAATGATGTCTTACTTCTGTTGATCAATTTTTAAAGTTTGGAAGATTTATTTGTGCTTGGATTGTTTTGCTGTATTTTTAAAATATTTTGTTTATTTATTTATTTTCCGTGCAGCCCTGGCACAGACATGGGGATTTCCTCTGAAAGCAGGATGAATACACACTCTCACCTGCGTTGTGGACCTTTGCAGATCAGGGTGGTTCCGTATTGTGAGCCATGTGGCTAAGCAGGATATAATTGCCTCATTTCTGACCCAGCAGTCGAAGATGCTGTGCTTTGCTGGAGGGAAGTGTTCACAGTGACTGCCTGTGTTATAATTTTTTTTTTTTTTTTTTTTTGAGGATTAACAGAAGACCTGAATTTTTAGGGTTTTCCATATGGTTGCTTTCCCAGTTGCACTAACATTGACTTGAAAAAAACCACCTCTTCACTTTAGGGAAAAGAAAGTCCCGAGTCACTTAGTATTCCTTACACTCTGGAAGGCTGACTATAAAGGCTTACACTTCCTGCTGCGATTGTATCCTCCTTGAAAGAAACGAAGCAGCAACATGAACTTAGTTCTCTTTATCTGCACAGTGATTCTAAGTCCCAATTTCTGCAGTCTTCCCTCTCTGACTATTTAATACACTTATCGTTTCTCTGCCTGGCATTCCCCTATAGGAGAGATTGAATTTAACAAATGTACACTAAGAATGATAGCTGACACTAATTCAATGAGCAGAAGGTTAAATCCAATCATAATTCCTGAGGTAATGGAGACGGGTAGGGTATGCAGATCTCTGAAGAGTCAAAGAGATTAAATGAAACTACACAGTCCCTTTGACTGTGTAGCCACTAGGAAACTGTAATAGTATTTTAAAGTAGGGTGATACCAGAGTGTAAAGATTTATTTTTTTTAAATGAACAAAGCATCACAGTCAAGCTGATGCAATAATTTTGCAATCCCTCGAGCTGTTAGGCTCAAGTGAAGAAAGATGTTAGCTAAATACAATCTGGAATGAATACATTAATTTGCACAGTCCCTTTCCCCCCATCGTGCATAAAGTCTTGAACGATTTTAACTCAGATGGATTTTAGTCCATGATAAAAACTGGAAAGTCTCCCTGCAAAGCTTTTAAAAATATAAATAAGTCACATTAGGGGTAGAGGGATGAGAAGGGGAGGGAGGGAAGATTTGCAAAGACTTAAAAAACCAAACCAAATACAACTGCTTGATTTAATGTCTGTAGATGAAAGCTGTGGACCAGCACTTCCCACGAGACTCCATGGTGGAGTGATGCTGATGGCAGCTACTGAGAACTAAAGGAAAACTTGCAGCTGGGGTGCTTGCAGGATCCTCCTCTAACAGCCCTTCTCAGTGGGATGGCAGGATTAGGGTGAAGGCTGAGAGGATAATGGAATCTGTGCATGCCTGGCCTGATTGCTCCCCTGATCTGATCACTAGTATCAGGGTGACAGCTGCATTTCCAACCCTCTGAGCAGCAAGTAGCCGAACAGTATGTACATTTCATGTATATCTTTAGCAATCATATATTGACAATTAAGGAGAAAGTGATTCACATTTGTATTACCCTTACTAAAGAGTATATGAAATATTTAGTCACAGAGACTTGGAGAGTTTAGAGATCCCACCCTGAATTCTTGCATGATTGAGAAGGGTTCTTCTTTTAAAATACATACGTGATGAGTGAATGATCATAATTCTTGAGTTGGTGTGACTGTGTAAAGATACCCGACATTACATATGCAATTCGAGTACATACTTCAGAGGAAGACTGTCAAGTTTTAGGAATGCTTTAGAAGTACACGATACTGAAATTGCACTGGATTTGTTTAAATTCAAAATGGAAATGATGGAACTGAAAAGATATGGGAAAGAATATTTTGTTTTCAGAAATTAAAGCTTTCTAAATTAGTGAGTTAAAATAAAATATTGTCATTTTTAAAAATGCGTAAATGTATTAATTTTTATAGAAAAGAAACTGGTTAGATAAATAAACCTTCTAAAGTATATCCCGAACATTTAAAATGTACACACCCTTCGACCTAATATTTTAAGGAATAGTTGATGTCCGCCTCATTTTCTCAAATACTGTATCTTTTTTATTGTTTGTCGTTTCAATTAAAAGGTACTTCCTTTTGTTCTTTATTAGAATTATGTAACGTTTGACAAATATCAAAGAATATGCATATTACAGGTATGTAAGTAATGCAGCATAACAATAACTGAACACTAGTGAATCCACCATCCAATTAAACCTAAACCATTACTTATATGATTATGTTTCTTTCTTATCTTGTCCATTTTCTCCTACCTATAGATACCCAGTAACCTGGATTTTATCATTTCCTTTTCTAAAATGTTTTTGATTATCAAAGTGTATATCCTTTTTATTTTTTTCAAGATTGAGTATAATTTACATACAGTAAATTTCATCCATGTAATTTACAGTTCTGTGGGTTTTGACAAATGGTTATGCCATCACAATCAAGACATAGAACAGTTCTGTCACCACTGAAATGCCCTTTTGTAGTCAGTCCCTCTCCCACACCCCGCCCTTGGCAACCACTGATCTATTTTCTGTCTCAATAGTTTTGCCCTTTCCAGAATGTTGTACAAGTGGAATCATACATTATGTGGCCTTTTGAGTCTTTCTTTCACTCTGCATAATGCATTTGAGATTCATACATGTTTTTGTATGTATCAGTAGTTCATTTCTTATGATTAAATAGCATTCTATTATAGCTGTGTACTTACTGTAGTTTATTGATTCACCAGCTGAAGAACATTTTGGGATGGTTCCAGTTTTTGTCAATTACAAACATATCAGGTATAAACCTTTGTATATATGTTTTTGTGTGAATAAATTTTTTATTTCACTTAAGTAAATACCTAAAAGTGAGATTTCTGTGTCATATGGCAAGTGTATGTTTAACTTTGTAAGAAACTTTATATTAAGCCAGTATTTCCAAGGGGTGTATCATTTTGCATTTCCACAGGGAATTTATCAATTCTCTGCGTCTTCCTTAGCACTAAATACTGTCTGTTATTTATTTTTATTTTTTTCAAATTAAGGCATTCTTTTCTTAGTGATTGTGTTGGGTTTTATTTTATGTTTTCTGAATGATGAATGATATTGAACCTCTTTCCTGTGCTTAGTTGCTAGATGTATATATGCCATATAGATATCTATCTTTGGTGAAGTGTCTGAATGTTTTGCCCTTTTGAAAAATGAATTATTTTCTTATTGAGCTTTAAGAATTTTTATGCACAGATACAAGTCCTTTAATTTATAATTTGCAAAGATTTTCTTTTGGTCTTTAACTTATCTTTTCATTCTCTTCATAGTGTCTTTCGAAGAGTAGAAGTTCTTAATTTTGCTAGTTCCCTGCATCAATTTCTTTTTTTTTTATGGTTCATGCTTTGGGTTTTTATCTGATAATTAATTAATTAATGTCTAACCCAGAGTCACAAAGATTCTTGATCATTTTTTTTTCTAGTTTTATAGTTGCAGATTTTACAATTAGGTCAGTCATCCATTTTCAATTAATTTAGTATATTGTGTGAGGTAGGGATCAGAATTCATGTTTTTTGCATATAGACAACCAATTATTTCAGCAACATGTGTTAGCTTGTTTGTTTCTATAAGAAACTTGTTGGGATGTTGATTGAAATTAAATTGAATCTGTAGAGCAATATGGTGAGAAATGTCATGTTAAACATGCTGAGTCTTCCATACAGTCCATTAAAAGTGGCTTACCTATTCATTTATTTACATCTTTTTAAATTTCTTTCATCAGTGTTACGTAGTTTTCAGAATACAGATCTTGCATATATTTTGTTAGACTTTAAATATTTAATAGTATTTAATGCTATTATAAATGGTACTTTTAAAATTTCAATTTCCAATTGTTCATTGCTAGTATACAGAAATACTATTGATTTTGCATATAGATTTTATATATGAAACCTGAAGTCACTTATAAGTTTTAGTAGCTTTTTAAAAATAGATCTTGGGTTAAAAAAAAAAAACTGTACAGTCTTATTTTTTATGACTAGAGACAGTTCTATTTCTTCCTTTCCAATCTGTATTCATTTTATTTCTTATAATTGCATTATTGCACTGTCTTGGACAGTGTCTGGTATGATGATGAATAGGAAAGCTGACATTCTTGCCTTGTTCTGATCTTAGGGAAAAAAACTTACAGTTTTTCATTAATAAGTACGATGTCAGCTATAGATTTTTTGTAGATGCCCTTCTATTTCTAGTTTGCTGGAAGTTTTTAAGAATTATGAATCAGAGTTGAATTCTGCCAAGTTTTTCTGCATCTTTTGAGATGTACACATGTTTTTTTCTTCATTATTCCATTGATATGGTGAATACATTGATTGTTTTTTAAATGATGAACAAGTCCAGCATTCTTTGAATAAACTGCTCTTGGTCGTGATACTTTTTTTGTTTTTTACGTATTACTTGATTCAGTGTGCTGGTATTCTGTTGAGGATTTTTGTCCACAGGAATGTTGTTGGCCTATAGCCTCTGCCCCTCTCTTTGTGTTGTCTTTTTCTGGTTTTGATATTAGCGTATTTCTGACCTTATATGAAATGAGTCAAGAACCATTCTCTTTTCTATTCTGGAAAAGATTGTGTCAAATTTGTATTATTTCTTAAATGTTTGGGAGAATTTGCCCATGTATCCGTATGGGCATGGACTGTACTTTGTTGGAAACTTTTAAACTAGTAATACACTTTAATTAATAGATACAGGATTATTCAGAGTATCTGTTACTTGAGTGAGTTTTCATAGTTTTTGTCTTTAAATGTCTGTAGTATCTATTGTGACGTGTCCTCTTTAGAAGTTTTAATATTTGTAATTTGTGTCTTCTCTCTTACTTTGTTGATCAATTTGACTAAAAGATTATCTTTTTTTTTTCCCCCTAAAGACACAGTTATGGCTTCACTGATTTTTCTCTGTTGTTTTTCTGTTCTTGGTTTAATTGATTTCTGCTCTTACCTTTATTATTCTATTCCTTCTGCTTGCTTTAGGTATAATTAGGCCTTCTTTTGCTTCTTAAGGTGTATTCTTGAATCATTTATTTGAAACTTCTTTTCCAATATAAGTACTTTAATGCTATAAATATCCCTTTGAATGTTGCTTTAGCTGCATCCTAAATTTTGACAGGGTGTTTTTTTCCAATATTCTTTAATTAAAAATATTTTCTCATTGAGGCTCCTGGTTGGCTCAGTTCGTTGAGTGTCTACCTTCAGTTCAGGTCATGATCCTAGGGTCCTGGGATTGAGCCTGGAGTTGGGATCCCTGCTCAGCAAGGAGCCTGCTTCTCCCTCTCCCTATCCCTCTGCACACACCCCACTCCCACCCCCGACCGACTGCTCATGCTTTCTCTCATATGTGCCATATCTCTCTCTCAAATAAATAAATAAAATCTTTAAAAAATATATTTTCTAATTTCCTTTGTGACTTTCTCTTTTACTTTTGGTTATTGAGAAGTGTATTGCTGTTAGCTTAATATTTTGGAATTTCCAGATATCTTTCTGTTATTGATTTCTAGTTTATATTCATTATGGCTAGAGAACATCCTGTGTATGATTTCAATTGTTTTAAATTTGTTAATGTTTTGTTTTATGATCCGATAGTGTATGTTCCATATGTACTTGAAAAGAATGTGTAGTCTGTCATTGTTGGATGGATTGTTTTATAAATGTCAATTAAGCTAATTTGATTGATTGTATTGTTAAAGTCTATATTCTTTTTTTTAAAAAGATTTTATTTATCTGACAGAGAGAGAGAGAGAGAGAGCACAAGCAGGGGGAGTGGCAGAGGGAGAAGCAGGTACAGGGAGCCGTATGCAGAACTTGATCCCAGAACCCTGGGATCATGACCTGAGCCAAAGGCAGGCATTTAACAAAGTTAGCCACCCAGCTGCCCCTAGAGTCTATATTCTTTCTGAGTTTCTATTCACTTGTTTTATTGATTACTGAGAGTAGTGTCTCCAACAATAATTGGGTTTGTCCATTTGTCCCTTCATTTCTGTTTTGATTCATGTATTTGCATAACCTATTATAAAATGCACATAAAATAACATCTAAGCTTTAGTTTTCCTAGTGGGTTGTTCCTCTTCATTTTGATAGTATTTATTTTTCTAAAGTCTACTGTTTCTGCTGTTTATATAGACACTACAACTTTTTTTGAATAGTGTTTGCATAGTATTTATAGTAATAATCTCATCAATTATTTTTAACTTACCTATGTAAGTTATGTTTAATGTAACTTTATGTTTAATGTAACTTTCCTATAGACAATGCAGGTGAGTGTTGCTTTTTAAATTAATCTGACAATTTTAGTCTTTAAATTGGTGTGTGTTTTGGTATTCTATGTAGCAATAGATATTTTTGGATTAACATACCATCTTGCTAGTTGTTTCTTATTGTTCCATTTGTTTTTGACTCTCCTCTTGCTTTCTTTTTTATGTATTTTTCTACCTTTCACCCAGTTGTTGAGAGACAGGATATGAGTAGAAATTTTATAAAATATGTTCAATTCTTTTCTCATTCAAATCTGCTTGATAGTTATTTATAATACATTTTAAAAAATTATATACTTGTGATGTTTGTGATACCATATTTTGTTGCTTTTAATTGGTGGAAAATGTAAAAGTTGAATTTATAAATTTTATCCTTCATAAATGGTTTGCATTTGTTTCTTTCTGGTACCAAAAACTATTCCTAACCTGGTTCTACTTTATCCCCTCCTAGGATCTCCAGTTTAATTCAACAGTCTCAGATTTATACTCGTGACCTTCAGGCTAAGGCATTTGCCTCTTGATTGTGGTATTAATAGCATATATCCATCTGGTATGCCTGTCTTTTGTGTCCTGGTCACTAATCAGGTTTCAGCTCATAGGATTATTTCTTCTCCTTGGAAATGTCTTACTTCTTGGGAGTCTTTCAATGCAGTATGTTTTATGCAGCATCTAGTCATTTGGTAACATAGGGATCTTTCAGAATATTTAGCCCATCAAATCTCAAAGAACAGAAGTCTTCAATAATATATTTTATAATCTTTCTATATTCACTCACATAGATCTACCTCCATTTTTCTAATGTTTGCACAGTATTCGATTTTAAGTAATATATTTTAAATTCATACCCCTACTTAGAAGCATAAAGACTATTCTTAGTCATTAGCTATTTTATATGGCACACAGTGAGCATCATTGTACTTGAATTTCTATAAACTTTTATAAGTATGAACTTGTAGGATACATTTCTAAAAGTGGAATCGCTGAGTGAAGGGCATGTTGAAAGTTTTTGGTAGATATTTTCTGACAAATTTAAATGTTATTAGGAAATATAAAGAATGTTTCTAGACTTTCGTATTCTACTAATATTTACCATTTTAAAATTACATTATATTATTTCCTATATGGTCAATATTTCTCCTTCAAAGACAGTAAAATCTTGTCTATATGGAACATTTTGTATGAAGTCAAGTTGTATGTAGGCAAGAATATTTTGTATGAAGGAGTTTAGTAACATGGTCCTAGTCCTGGCTCTGCCATACATTTTCTTTTCGATTTTATAGATAAGTTAGTTCATCTTCTTAGTTCTCTCTTTATACATAAATTGTAGACTATTGAACTAGAACAGGGGTTAAATTTTATTCCAAGGATAAGAAGATAAACCTGATTGGTAGTTCTTTGTAATCCCTGCCATTATTCATTACTTTAAGCAAGATAACTGTGCATTTACATATACATACATATATATATACTGAAGAAGAGCTCATTCAATTTTCCAAAAAAACATTATGCAATAAAAGTACTGTAGGGATGCCTGGGTGACTCAGTCGGAGCTCAGTGTGGAGGCTGCTTGGGATTCTCTCTCTTCCTTTGCCTCTCCCTGCTCATGTGCTTTCTCTTTCTCTCTTAAATAAATAAAACATGAAAAAAAAGTAGTTTAGAATCCTTTTTCCTACATGGATTTAAAGTCACTTCATGTTTTAAAATTTTTTGACTTAAGGGGCGGCTGGGTGGCTCAGTTGTTAAGCATCTGCCTTTGGCTCAGGTCATGATCCCGGGGTCCTGGGATTGAGCCCCACATCGAGCCTCACATCGGGCTCCCTGCACAGTGGGAAGCCTGCTTCTCCCTCTCCCACTCCCCCTGCTTGTGTTCCGTCTCTCACTGTATCTCTCTTTGTCAAATAAATAAAAATCTTAAAAAAAATAAAAAATAAAAAAAATAAAAATTTTTGACTTAAGATTCTGTGTATTCTTCTGAATTGCTGGATTTTTTAGTATTTGAGTTCTAATTATGGCTCCTAGTTTTTTCCTTCTCCATTCAATGCAAAAATAAATGCAGTTATTTAGACAAAAAAAAGTGAGAGCTTTTCTTCCTCTAAACTTTTCTCTCAACTTTATTTCACTTTTGATTTGGGAATGTTTCATTCTCAACTACATTTTGTTTTTCAGAGAAAAGTTAAACAATTTTGACTTCTCTTAATTTAATATCCTTCGTAGTGAGCCCGAATTTAAATATAGAACACTTTCTTATATCTTATATATCTTGTCTTTCTTGATTTTCACAGGGTGTATCCATGGCTCGTGAATTGGTCATTTTTAATGGAATGCTTCTTTTCTCACTCTCATCAAGTTCTAAGCCCCAGCATACTCTCCTATCCTCAGTATTGAATGCTATCGTCACATTTCTTTTGTCTGAACACTGCTATCACCATATCGTTTTTTACATTCCTGTTGAAAACTCTAATTACCTTAGGCATAAGAACAAAACTCTTGGTTTAAATCTCTTAATCAGGCTTTCCCAAAATAGCCACTGAGGCATACTGACTCATTCTCCCATGTGCCTGATTATCCATCTCAGAATTTTTGAAATTCACTCAATTTACATCTGTGTTAAGGACTTCTGCACCTCTGCAAGTTCCTCTTTTCCCATTGCTAAAATGTAACCTTCTCCAGGAAGTTTTCTCCTACTAGCTAGGAGGGAGGAAACGTTCTCTTTCTCTCATTGCAGGCAAAGTACTTGTACTTTGTCTATAATGAGAAAACAATGGAACTTCATTGAAATAGTCTCCAGTAAGGCGGAGTTATAATAATTTTACCTGCGCTGGGCTGAAATTTGAAAATGCTATCTCTAAAAAGAAATCTACCAGGAAAATAAGAGTCATTAAGATTGCAGGAGATCTATCTATCTCTCTCTCTCTCTCCATTTTTTTTCAGATAAATGAATGCATACACACACACATACACACACACTCCACATTTCCTTAATTTTGAAAAGTCTTTAAGATTGTAAACTCTTATTCCTACCTTAAATGAGAATCCGTTAAAAATAATCAAATATATTTAAGGATATTTCAGCATATGTTCTATAATTTAAAATGATCTTCCCTTGATCTGAATAGTGCTTTACTATACTATAGCTTATTTACTGGTGAAAAGTTTAGGTAACTTACAATAGTGGATGCTGTGGTGTACATCCCAGGATTCTCTTTAGGACCAAGGCACTCATTCCCAAGCTGATAGAATATTGGTGACTGAAAGGTCTCAGATGAATCCCTCTCTAAGAATTGCCTTCAACTAAAGAAACTCATCTTGACTAACGTCACATCCCAGTTTTGTGAACCCAGTATCTGCTCTAGTGGAGGTATAAAATCTTGGTCCTTCGGGTGTCTGGGTGGTACAGTCAGTTAAGCATCAGACTCTTGGTTTCAGCCTAGGTCCTTGATCTCCGGGTCATGGGATCCAACCCCACGTTGGGCTCTGCTCCTAGCGCGACCTGCTTAAGATGCCCTCACACCTCTGCCTGCACATATTCTCTCTCTCTCTCTGTGTCAAATAAATAAATGAATATTTCAAAAAGAAATCTTGGTCCTCCTGCCCTAATTTTGGACAATCTGATGGGCCATCCCGGTTTTAGAGCTCACCATAAGACCAGTGTAGGCCTTTCTTGTGACCACCGCTCAACTTCTCCCTCTGCTACTTGCTTCCTTTGCTCCACCCAGAGATTGTTCCCAAGAAACTCTTTGATAAAATTCCTGCATACCTAATCTTGACCAATAATCCTTACCTCCAGATTCCCATTTTACTGTATAACTATGAAAAAAAGAGAAAAAAATAGCTAATATTTAAACAAATCTTACTGCTTCCCAGCCAGGCATTATGCTAAGAACTTCAGATTCTTAGCACTTAATCCTCACAGCAATATGAGGTGGTAGTCGTCATCATCATCATCATCATCATCATCATCATCATCATCATTTTTATGTACAAATGAGGAAACTCACCTTAGAGGGATTACATAATTTTCCCAAGTCTTACAGCTACTGGGTGGTAGAGCCAGGATTTGAAACTATGATGGCTGTATTCCAGAGATTATACTTTTAATGACTCAGTTATGTTATTTCTTGAATATCTAGGACATATATTGAATATCTAAAAGGGCATATCTAGATAGAGAACTATTTAAGGATTGTGGCTATGAAGGCTAATGACTATATTCTGAAAATCATATTCTGCTCCATATTTATATTGTAAGGACACATCATTTTTGGTAAAATGATTTTTTTTTCTGGGTAAAAATAGTCATCATAATTATTAAGTTAAAACACAATACTATATTTAGATGTTGGGTACAAGTGACGTTTCATCGCAGATGCAAAATTAAAGAATGTTAAAATTAATTACACGTGAGGAAATTCAAACTTACTTGTGACTGATACTAATAAAGGCTGATTTTTTTGTTGGAATCAACCACTGATGTGCTAATGGAATTCTGATTAATGAATTTGTCAATTGTTTGTCCCTATTGTAGACATTAACTGGCATTCCATCAATAACTGTGACATAAAAAAATACATGACCAAAATACAGATTGCTTGCTGGTTTTAAATGTATTTCCAACCAAATTAAACTGGCTACATGACACAACTGATTAAGTCTACTATGTAGAAATTGACTTTATTTACTTTAGAAATTCAACTGAAGACCCTTTTTTTCAATAGGCACATACCTAACATAGTCTTATTAGAGAAATTGCATAGAGTAGAAGTGTGTATATTAAGTTGCTTCTTTTATCTATGTGAAACAATATTGATATTTATATATGCTTTGTAATAAAAATACTTTATATTTGTATAGCACTGCTGAGTTTTCACAAATACTATTCACATAATTTTTATAATTGTGAGATTGTTGGGGTGGGTGTTTTAAATGCCATTTTCTAGGAAAGTAAACAGAGCTTAGACTAAATGATTTGTTCAGATGGCTGAGATAGGAGATCATCTGACCTACAGTCTTTTCTACACTGAACTTTTCTACACTGAACTTGTGTCTCTCCTCTCTTAGCACTTCTTTCTTTTTTCCCCTCCTTTGTGATGTAATGTTTTTGTTCATCCTTTCATGGGCAAATTTCTTGAAAGAGAAAAGAACATACATGTGCTACATTTGCTTTCATATTATGCAGCCATCATTCCTGAATGCCTTGCAAACTGAAGTCTGTTCTAATCACTATGGTACAATGGCAGTGTCACAGGTCACCAGAAATCTTCCTTATACAACATCTAGTGGTGTTATCACAGATCATTGGTTTCATATGTCATTGTTTACCATCTTTCCTAAGCATATTATGTGTTTCAAGAAACATTCCTCTGTTTCTGAAAACTGAAAGTGGTTCTTTTCTCCCCTTTGTTACCTTCATTGAATCCTTTTCCTATCCTTTAAATACAATTGTTCACCAAAGGAACATCCTTGATTTTCACCTCTTCTTTCTGCATATTGAATTCATCATGAGTATTTATGGTTTCATTGATCAACTCCACTTACATGAGAGGCAGCATAATACAGATTTTTTTTTTTTTAAGAGTGGAAGGTAGGGAGAGAGAGATGGGGGTTCAGGTCAGAGGGGTAGGGAGAATCTTAAGTGGGCTCTGAACCCAGTGCGGAGCCCAGTGTGGGGCCCACTCTCACAACCCTGAGATCATGATCTGAGCTGAAATCAAGAGTCAGCTGCTTAACTGACTGAACCACCCAGGCACCTTTTATAGGCTTAAAACCTTAACCTCAAACTCAATTATGTTTGAATCCAAGATCCATCATTTATTAGCTCTGTGACTTTGAGAAATTTCTCAGTTTATCCATGTGCAAAATGGGTTTACCCTGCTTGCCTCAGAGGGTGGGAAGGACTAAAGAGAGAAAGTTTGTAAATTGTTCAGTCACTGATATTCCCAATTTTTAATTTTGAAGAAATGTAAACCCTGTACTATAGTGTCCACAAGACTGTACCATCTGGTTGCTTCCCACATCCAAGCAAGAGATATTGATGGTGAAGATTATTTGGTGGCAGAACAGATGGAGAGAAGTAGAAAAATTGAAGACAAGTTTTACAGGAAGGATTTACTGGAGTAGGGGTTAACTTGGTGATTGAGGGGGAGTGATAAAAGATTATTCTAAAATAATTTGAAAGTTTAAGCCTAATAAAATTGGACAGATAGTGTTATTTACTGAGAGAGGGGCACCAAAGAAGATGTAGGATTCTGGGGAAGATTATAAATTAGATTTGGGGCATGTGGAATTTTAAGTTCCTTTCTGATAATCTGGGTGGAATAATTGAATAGGCGGTTAAACAGGAAAGATATAGAAGGAAAAAATCCCTGAAATATTTTAAGTTGGGAACTGCATTAAAAGCAACACAGAAAGATAGAACTGAAAAATATATACAGTCACGGTTGTGGTATATAAGAATATATAAAATATAAGTGCAAATATTAAAATTATAATAAGGTTGATAAATATGGAAGACCTACTAGGGAGTTCATATGTATGCATAATTGCTGGTCCTAAAGAAAAAAAAAGGGTAAATGAAATATTAAAAATAATTAAAGATATATTAGAAGAAAACTTTCCTGAAATACATACTTGTATTATTGTTTTATTAAAAAATATTCATTAAATGACTAGTTTTTGTCAGGTATCATTATAGGCACTGGTAACAAAGTATTCGAAAAGATAGAAAAGGTGACTGTTCTCATGGAATGTGTGTTCTACAGCCATTAAAATGCACACTGTGTCCCAGGGGAAACTTAAATAAAACATCAATAATACATACTGTCATGAAGTTTCCAAACATCATGATAAAAAACTTTATGGATGTCCAAGCAAAGAACACAAGTCATGTTTATGAATGAAGAGTAATGTTGGCCTCAGATTTTTCCATCAGTCTTAGTGAGAAGACAGAGGATTACTGTTTACAAAACTCTGAGGGAAGATATTATGTCCCAATAATTTTAACACCCAACCAAAATTTCTTTCAAGTATGAAAGCAACGGACAGACATTCTCAAGTAAATAAGAAGTCAAGCAATACTGTACCCATGAATCTTGGTTGGAAAAAATATAAAAACTGGGCAGTGTTATCCAGGTGAAAATGATATGGAGTAAATTTAAAAACTCAGGATGGCAGACCCATGCTTGGCATTGAATATACTGAGATATTTATATATTGAATGTACGGAAACATAATTATACTAAAGCATATTATAATTATATAATATGAAATAACTGGGTTTTTTTCAGCACAACATAATACAAGTGTCATAAAACCTTCTAATTAACAAGTTAATATTACAAGATGGGGAGATAAGAGATAGAAGTTAGTATTTTATGCTAATTTTTCTCATCTTTTATAGTAGAGGTTCAAGGTTAGGCCTAAATTTAAATCATGAGTTCCTGAAATAATGATTTCTATCTCATAATATTTAAGATTTTTTCCCCATAACTTCAAAGGAATCTTTTAGGAACCAAAATTATATGCTGACAAATAACAGGTATCTAAACTATAGTTTCTTTAGTTTTACTTTATTCTCTTATGTTAAATTCAAGTAGATTGAAATAATTTGAAATTAGAAAGTATGATCTCATTTGGACTGATGTTCTTTCTGTCTGACTCTCTCAGCCTCTCTGTCTGTGTATTTGCACAGGGATGATTTCTGGAGTGAGAGTCTCCAGATGATAAGAACAAAGGTTGCTTCTGGTGTCAGGGAGATATTGCAAACACAATGCATTCCTTATTTTTTTTTAATAAGTAGTCATATATGGAGGAAACCACTGATGAATGAAAGAAAAGAACGGTTAAAAATGGCCTTTGGAAATGGGTCTGGCAGTAGGCATAGATGGGGCAGAAGGATTAACCATTAAGCTGCTCAACTGACTGAGCCACCCATGTACCCCCTTTTTAGTTTTTTTGAAGTATTGTAAGTATTTTGAAATAATGGTATATTTTTTCAGGGGATTCTGTAGTTGTTATGCTGTGTGAACAAATGAGCTGTGATTTTACTGTTTTAGATCCTGGTCACACCTTTCCTTTACATAATTATTTCATAAAATGCATGCACCCATACATTCAAATTTTTTCAATTAAAAAGCTTTTGGATTTGAGTCTGATTTACTAAAATGAATTGATCTTTCTAATTTGATTTTCCCCACTAAATACAAAAAACAATCACTTCTATATTCCTCTGAGTTCCTTATAGCACTCAATTTATTTCATTTCCCAGGTTCTCCTTTCAAATCATACTCCATGACCTGAGCTGCTGCTACTGGCTGGACTTCTGTGCCACCGGGAGCACTGGAGGTCAGGATTGCACTAGCTATCCAGGCTTTTCCTCTACCTAGGAATCAGCAAATAGGACTTGTGAAAACATAATTCTCTACATTCTTTTACTGGTTTTCTTTTTCAGAAATGTTTCATGCTGTCAGAGACTTGAGTTCATAAGGGAAGCAGAATTGGAAGGGGCCTGGGTGTCTTGGGAACCAGGGGTCACAATGGAACAGCATCTGGGGATGCTACAGTTTGTACCTCTGCTCTGTTTTAATGAGGACCACTTGATATCTAAGAAGCTCAGCTCTTTTCCAACTTCTGGATCAAATCTCATCTTAGGAGAAATTTATTTATTTATTTATTTATTTATTTATTTATTTATTTGAGAGAGAGAAAGCGCAAGCGGGGTGAGCAGAGGGAGACAGAGACTCTCAAGTAGATTCCACACAGTGCAGAGCCTCACTTGACGCAGGGCTTGATCTCAGGACCCTGAGATCATGATCTGAGCTGAAATCAAGAGTCGGACGCTCAACTGACTGAGCCACCCAGGTGCCTCTCCTAGTAGCAATTCAAAGAGAAATTAGAAGTGTCTGTTAGAACATCGCAATTCTAGTCTCAAAGGAGTAGGAGTCATGGGACTAGTCATCTCAGGGGCTAGTCGTCTCAGGGGCTAGTCATCCATAAACTTCTGGGGGCAGAATCTTTGTCTTTTTATCACTGTGAGCTCCCATTGTTTAACATATTGTCTGGCATAGAGGAGGAACCCACATATTTGGTGAGTGAATAAATAATTAATTAAATATAGAAAAAGAAGTTAAAAAAAAGAGTTCTATTTGGGTCTTACTGTGGAATAAGTTGTATACTTGGTCTTGAAAATGAAGCCATTACTAGAGTGGTGAGTAGATTTAGTGCTAGAAGGTATCATCTGAGGTATGAAACTAGGGCTCCTTCAATGTCTTCTCATCCACTTACCTTAAGGTCTTGGAACTCCCCTTTTAGAGATTTGTTCATAATGGGAATGTGGCAGAAGTGGTACTGTCATATTTATCATAACTGTTTCTGGATAAAAGAACCATGCAAGGGAAAACAAACAAACAATCCTCTCCCCTCACCCAGCAAACAGTAATAGCAGTAACAGAAGAGCAAATCAGGGAGAATGCCTCATGAAAAAAGAGATGTCATGTTACATTGATGTAATATTTTTCCAGAGTGAAATTATTCTATTAAATATTGATTTTTTGTGTTTTATAAAAATATCTCTATCAATTTATTAAAGCCTTTTGGGGTTATATAAGAATCTTTTGCCTTGAAAAGATTAACACAGAGACCTTCCAAATCAGTGAGCAAGAACAACTTCTTGCCACCTACAGAAAATCTTGCTGCCAAGGAGAGAAATGACAGACCTATAATATTTATGCCAAAGATAGCATTTCTTGGGCCCTAAATGGTCTATCTGGAGACCCTATATTTACTGACTTTGTGCTTGCTGCTAAACTATCTTTCATTACAAATAAAGTTTGCTTTAGTTCCCCTTTCGATAGAGAAAAACCATTTGCAGAAGGTCTGTGTTATCCCTTCTTCTACAGTATGAAGGTCTGGAAATCCGTTTTTCTGTAGGTATAGGAAGAATTTATCCAGGGCTTCTCTATGGTTTTCTGGCCATCATATAAAACATCACAGAAACTCAGCTACTTCTGATGTGGTCATCTTGGACCTTTGCATCCAGCTGGCATTTTAGTGGACCGGGCAGAGGCCTTTTTCATTTAGGTCACAAAGTTTCAAACAACATGCACTATAAAGGAAGTGACATGTCTTATGGTTTCCTCTTATTAACAAAATGTTTCCCCCTACGTGTGGTATCTGTTCAATGTGTATTGAAATGGTTGTCCTAAAATTTTAAGGGAGATTTTTGGTTTGTTTTTGGCCTTTGACAACCTATTTTCATTGAAATAAGGATCCAGGAGACTAGATTAACAAACTCTTTGTGATAAAAGCTAGCAGAGATCCTCTTGGAAGTAGAGAATAAGGAGAGACTCCCGGAGGCATCTGGGTAGTCATGATGGACAGAGAGGAGACCAGACACTTGCGGTCCATGGGGCCTTCATGAGAGGGACATGATGTTTGTTAGAAAGGGAATCCCTTGACAGGTCTCAAAACTTCATTATGTCTCCCTCTGGTGAGTTATTTCTGACAATAGAGTCTGTGTCCTTGGCATACATTCTCTTTGTGGATTGAACTAGTCTGCTGTACTTTTTGCTACCTTAGAGTCAAAAATGATTTTGGCTTAAGAAAAAAATTCTTTTAGAACTCAGTGACATACAGCAGGTCATTTTTACACCAGAAATACTGACTGAGTTTAGACTTAAAAAAATCTTTTTTCAAATTTGAACTTAAAAAAAAAAAAATCTTTGTTCTTGAAAGATGCTATAGAACTAAATAGAAAAAAAAAAGTAAAGGAATGTTGTTTGGTTTCTGTTCACAGACACAAGCTTTGGTAGTTTAATTTTTTGCTTTATATGTGCATAAATATATGTGTAAATAAAGGAACCCAACTATTTCCTGTGATATTCAGCTCGTGATAGAAATCCTTTTCTTAAAAAGTAAAGATCATTTCTCACAGAAATTTTGTCATTAATTTATGTTGAGGTAATAACTCTTTCTTTAAAAACATGGAGTGAGTCAAAAGAGATAAATTTGACATTTTAGAATGGTAAGATCTTGATTTAACTGCAGATGGGAACTTTGGTTACTGAGGGAATCGTTTTCTCTTTTAATTAATTCCTTTTCATGACATTTCTCCCATCATGAGGCAAATTTGTTTGTGGCGCTTAACCTTTAAGTATTATATCAGTTTTCACTGGAGTCATGCAGTGACCAATGGTAATGTAAGGCCAGAGAAGGTTTTTTTTTTGTTTTTTGTTTTTTGTTTTTTGTTTTTTTTAAGACAAAAGCTCTTCAAACTAAGCTTGCAGTCAGGAAGTTTTCTTCTCCACTTAGAACTCATGACTTCAGCTGCCTCTTTATCTTTGCCTTCTTGATCCCTCTCCCCAAACTTCAGAGCCCAGGGAGTTTGTGTTCTGCAAATGGCTTTTCAGATTCACTCTCTCCTCCTTACCCATCAAATGTACTTCTTGAAAAAAAAATTTTTTTAAACCCATGCTCTTCCCTCTGCTGTTCCTTTCTTAGCTTTACTTGTCAAATTTTACTTATTCTTTAAGCTTACTTTTACTCTCCAAATCCCTACTTCCTCTTTATTATTTTCCCTCTCCCAACTTAGAATGATAAATTCCTTTTTGTTTTCATATGTTTAGTAGTATGTGTTATTTACTCCATGTTATTATCATTTGTAATTTGTCTGTTTCTGTTCTTCCTTTCCTTGAGGGCACACCTGGTTTAATTGACATTTTAGCACTGAAGAATGGGAGGAGAGGAGGTCTAGCATCTGGCTTGAAATCCATTTACTCCCTTTGCCAGGGGTTGAGACTGGGGTAAGATGTGCCCTCAGGGGAAGGAAAAGAAGGCAGTTATCGTGGTCTAGTCTCCTTGATAACTGGACCTTCACGCAAATAGGATAATATTTTCTGGGAGGAAGAGACATTATTTGCAGAATGCCTGCAGTACAATATCTCTGGCCAAGGATTACTGATAATAAATAGAACCCAGGAAATATGAGGCTTGGCTCCCTGGAGCATGTCACATGGGCTATACAACAATCTAGGGCAGGGTTTGATGAGCTTTTTCTTAAAGGGTCAGATAGTAAATATTTTAGTCATGTGGGCTACATGGTCTTTGTTATAACTGCTAAGTTCTGCTGTGTAGTGGGAAAGCAGCCACAGACAATGTGTAACAAGTAGGCCTGGCAGTGCCTTAGTGAAACTCTATTTATAAAACAGATGGCTGACTTGCGGGTTGTAGTTTGCCAACCTCTGATCTAGAGTATAAAACAGAGATGCTTCCAAACTTAAATGCTCCCTGCTGTGTGGGGAAAATCCGAGAACCTCCTTTAGAGAACTCAACCATTGTTTCTCAGCAGAGGTCCCTGTCAAGGAAGGGGGAAGGGCCTGAGGAACCATCCTTAAAGTCCCAGATGTTTCACTACTTTGTCTCCACTTGACTGTCTGTATCCTTGAAATCATTAGTAAAGCTTGATTCTGAGTGAGATCTCTGATGTGTATCGGCCTGATTGGACAATCCAGTCCTGAATGCCAGCACAGACGCCGTGGTGCTTAATAGGCCACATTAGCACAAACACATAAAACAATGGATATTTATTGAAAATAATTACTCTGGGCCACCTACCTAAGTCTCCCAATGATACTTGTACCTTAAATGAGGATTCCGCAGTATTAAGACACAAACTTTACTAGTCTGTTTTGGGATCAGGTGGCCCATCCCAGTAATCCTCCAACTATCTCAAGCAGGTAATGATCTCTGACCTTTTATCACTGTTGATATCCCTTATTTTTCAAAGGTATTTTGATGCACATATAGCATAGTTGTTGAAGAATGTTCCAAATAAATCAAAGTTGTGTTTTTGACTGTTTGCTATTTAAGATGAATGGCTTGTCCTAAATAGGTTCTCTGTCTGTAATACTGCAGTATGGGGATTAGTATCCTGTTTTGGTTTGGAGAGGCTTGGTTAGGCCTGACTTTTGACATGTTATTTCCATTGAGCATATAGCTTGAGAGATCCTTCTACCTTCTTTATTTCCTCCACCATTCTGAATAAACTCAGGGAATGAAAAGAAAATAGCAGAAGAAAATTCTAATTGAAGTTATGGCCCTGCCTTCCGATGCATTTCTTTCTGATTTTGGGTGAAAGAATTAGGCAGAGTTGGCACTAAATCTTGTTATGTCACTAACTAGCTGTGTTACTCTGACCAATATACATAACTTCTCTGAACCTATTTCTCTTTTATAAAAATGGAGAGTACACATTTATTGTGTGGATTTAAAGGAAAAGCTCATTTACAGGTTGGATGATTAGTCTTGTTCTTTGTTGGCCTTTAGCCAGAAGTTATATGCTCATGCACATATGTCATTCAGAATTATAATCAAATGTTGAGAAACCTCCCCTAAAGATGTTCCTAAAAGAAAAGAGCAAATTTTCTCTTTCTAGTATGGTTTAGAAGCATTTCTACTTGAAGGCAGAGGGGTGAACTGGAACAATCTCTTATTATCCTTTATAGTCCCATTAACCTGTCTATTTCATCTGCTTCCCTTTGGCACAAATAGTATCTCCCTCAACATGTTGACTTTAGGGAGGAAAGCCCACTCTGCTAGTGCTGAATGCTAGTTAAGTGCTGATTAAGTGAGTTCTGAATGTATGTATGGCTTGACTAAAATTATTTACTCAGTCAGGGAAGAAACTAATTCACACAGCAGTGCCCTAATTGGCATCAGAGAGGCATTTCCGTAATGCCCTTAGGAAAAGCAGGAAGTTGATTAAATAGAAAAAAATGCACATGGAAATAGGAGTACAAAGTATGCATAGAAGAATAAAAATGCAGTTGTTAAATAATCGCCCTCATGATATTTTTTTTCCCCCAAGAAGTTACGTTTGATTTAATGCAGGAGAGAGCACCTGGGAAAATTTCAAATTGGAGTCCCTCCCACTCCTCCCTTGCTTACACTAAGAATCCATGGCCCAGAATTCAAATACTAAATCTAAGAGAGGCAGGTAAAAAGAACAGTGGAAAACAGATGGCAGCAGTTACAACTAGCAAATTCCCAGTTGGTGGCTCTCACATTTAGAATCGGGCATCTGTTCTTCTTCCCCACTGCAAAGTGGTTTTAACTCAGAGGTGTTAAAAATATCTAAGTTGCTGTTTTATTCATTTCTGCTATTTACTGACTTTAATGACTTACAGTATATCCAATGAAAAGTACAATGTTTACCCAAGTGGCAAGAGACTCAAAACAGAAATATGGGATGCTGTTAAAAAACCTTGTGGTCTACCAAACAGCATGTATGGTTTTATAGGTATACCTTGCTTTATGAAATAGACGGGTGTCTTAATATTTGTTTGTGTAGATGGGAATACAGTTTAAAATACACCTGGAGTGCTTGATATCCTAAGAAGCCTGAAAGAGTCACAACCTCTCCGGGCCTCAGTTTCCTTCTCCACAAACTGGTAATAATAATGTCTGCATCATTCTGTTGTTCAGGTCTGTTGTGAACATTAGAGACAGGGTCAATAAACTGTTCAAAACCCCTCAAATCTTGTAGATGCTTAATAAGTAATGCATTTGATTATTTGTGAAAATTCCCATTTTGAGATAAATATCCATTCATAAAAAACAGAAAATGTTGGGTGTGCCTATATTCATGTTAGAAAACCTCAAAAATGAGAGAAAAGAGGCAGTCTTAATAATTATGAATAAAATATCAGCAGCCTGTTGTTTTTACGTTATTGTAAAAATGCATTTCCCGTAACCATTTACACTGGTTCCAGAAAGAGGGTCCTATTGAACTGAATGTCATTTAACCCAGTGCCTGGTATAAAGTAGGTGATCAATAGATATTTCTTGACCACTGCCTAACTCATATTTCATTTTCTTTCCTTTTTTTTGCTTTAAAAAATAATATTTATTCATTGTAGACAATTTGGAAACATAATAATATAAAAAAGAAATTAAAAAAATAGTTTATAACTTCAAAAGCCATTGACATAATTTTAAGACTAATGTGTATCTTATATCACCACATTGAGAAAGCACTGCTAATAAGATTAATGTATTAATATTTTTTCCTTCTCATAAAACTTATACTTGAATAATGGATCTATACAAAGAGTGGGTTTGTAATCATAGATTCTATTCTCACTAACACTCTGAGTATTTTTTCTCAGTGAGGCAGTATTAATATTATAATCACTAATATTTATTGAGAATTGTTATATACCAAGTACTGTATTAATGCTATATATATGGAATATATACATATATCTATATATTATATATCTCAATCCATTTAAACATTGCAACAACCCTATATATGTGGCACTATTATTTGCAAATGAGGAAATCAGAGCATTCGGTATTAAGGAATATGCCCAAGGGCTCCTGATAGGGTGATAGAGGTAGGATTAAGTTAATAATAAGGGGGATAGGAAGGATAGGTAAAATAGGTGAAGGGGATTAAGAGGTATACACTTTCAGTTATAAAATAAATAAGCGGTGGGGATGAAAAATACGGCACAAGTAATATAGTCAATAATATTGTAATAATTTTGTATGGTGACAGATGGTGAGTACGCCTACCGTGGTGAGCATGTTGCAATGTACATACTGTCGAATCACTCTGTTGTACATCTGAAACGAATATGGATATTATATGTTAACTATACTTCAATTAAAAATAAAAAGAAAAGAAACATATTGGAACAGTAGAAAGAGCATTGGACTTGAGAGACTAGATTAGAATCCTAGCTAAACTATTAATTAGCTATGTGATCCTGACTGATAAACCCTCTTTCCTTCTCTGGGTCTTAGTTTCCAACTACAAACAAATTTAAATTAGGGGATTTCATTCTGTAATGTACACTGAGCTATTCTGCTTCTTTTTAGCATAGTTGTAGAAGCCCAGATTTTGAAATCAGATATGTTGGGGGGATACACTTATTCCTCACTTCTCATGTGTCCTTTCATGTGGAGGGGTTTTCACTGTGGTCACTTTCTGTCCCTTTCTGTCTCCTCTCCTCATATTGAGAAGATCGACATCCCTTTTTCTTTTTTTTTTTCTTTTTTAAGATTTTATTTATTTATTTGACAGAGAGAGACAGCCAGCGAGAGAGGGAACACAAGCAGGGGAGTGGGAGAGGAAGAAGCATGCTCCCAGCGGAGGAGCCTGATGTGGGACTCGATCCCAGGACTCCGGGATCACGCCCTGAGCCGAAGGCAGACGCTTAACGACTGAGCCACCCAGGCGCCTTGACGACATCCCATTTTTAAGGGAGTTTTGGCTTGTGTTGCCTTAGCTCTTTCCTCTTTTCTCTTGATGTGTTCTAAGTGTGTGAAGAGAATATGCATTCTCAGTGGCTCCTTGGCAGCGCAGGCTCTGACTTTGTAGGATGGCCAACAGTTTTTTATTAGCAGGGACAGTAAATGTAAGAGGGAAGCATAAGTTAGCCTATTTCTTGTATTTGAGTTACCTCCTCCTGTTTCGCTCTTTGTCAGTAATCCATCTGTCTGACTCTGACGTATGTCTCTCAGTTTGCTACACACTAAGGCGTATAAAGGGTTTTTTAAATTTTCATTTTAATTGATCTTACATAAGTCTTAGAAGATAGACCCAGATACTTTTCCAATCTTTAGTGTCTTTGTTTATGTGAAACCATGGGCAAATTACTTCACCACTCCGTGCCTCAGTTTCTTCAGTTTTTGTTTTTGTTTTTTTAAGAGATTTTGTTTTTTTATTTGAGAGAGAGTGAGAGAGAGCAGGAGCAGGGGTTGGGGGTTAGAGGGAGAGGGAAAAGCAGACTCCCTGCTGAGCAGGAACCCTCATGCGGGACTCAATCCCAGGACCCTGGGATCATGACCTGGGCTGAAGGCAGACACTTAACTTACTGAGCCACCCAGTCACCCTCAGTTTCTTCAGTTACAGCATAAGGCATACTTTTTTCTTCCTTGTAAGGTTTTTTTAGGCTTAAATGAGTTCGTATGTACAGAAGCACTGAGAATACTTTTTGGGGAAAAATCAAGATGCACAAGTTGGATGAGGTCAGTGGACTAAGGTTAGAGGGTAGGGGTGACCTTGGGTACATAAAGTGCTGGTCATTCCAGTCATTCCCTGAGCCAGCCCTCCTGGACCCAAGCCTGACCTTTGTGTTGCTTCATCTCATTTTCACAAAACCCTATAATATAGGCATTATTTTCACAGTTTTATGAGGCTTGGAAGGGGAAGCAACTTATCCAGGGTCACACAGCTGGAAAGAAGAAAGGCTGGTACATCATACCAAGCCTAAAGTCCATGTTCCTGCTAGACACAGCTCTGATGACTGTAGCAGGACCTGAGGTAGTTAGCATGGAATCAGGTACTCCAGAATTCTACAAGTGTGAGCCAGTGTCAGGGAGATCACTAGCTGACCGCAGAAGGATGCCCTGAACTCCTGGTAAGAGCCCTGACACAGGTTGCAGGAATAATGGTTTGTGAATCATTAGGAAGGTGCTATGGTTTTTAAAGTGCAATGATTTTCTATCAACCTATCATTTTCCCTTGTCTAATTAAAGCTCAGATTTTAAAATACTTGGTTTCTTAATATAGAATCATACAGCTTGTGATCAAGTTCTCAGCCTTCAGAATTCCACCACTCTGTTTTATTTTCCCACCACAAATCCTGCTTCCTCCAATAAGATGATAGGGGTCATCTCTTCTTGCTCCCTATCAGCTTTCTCAGACCCCATTAGTCCTTCTATGTGTGTCCTCTTTTCATCCTCGGCCTTGGAAGTAATGTGGTTACTGCCTGAGGAAGAGTAATGCATAGAAAGGATCACACGTGCTTTAAGGGAAATTTTGGTAATGCATCTGGTTTCAGAACCATAGAGAAGTTGCTTAGAAAGTGAGGGATTTGGGGGTAAAAAAACCCCAAACTGTCCCATGAGGACATAAGATCAAAGGACAGTTTGCAAAATTAATTGTCTTGTGCCTGTGGTTGTCTTTCTTAAGGAAAAGGCCATTTCTCAAGGGACAAACTTGATTTTAGCCATCATTTGAAACAGGCACAAATTCTTTCATGAAACTAATATAGAATGAAGACAACATTTGCTAAGTGCACTGTGCTAGGTATTTTGACCCACATTATCTCAATTCATCCTCAACAACAATCCCGAGAAGTGGAAATTACCATCTTTGCTTTTACAGAAAGGAAATTGGGCCTCAAAGTGATTGACTACTTTGCCCAGGGTCACCCCTCTAATAAACCCTGGTGCTAGTAGGAAACAGAGAAACCTGCCCTAGTTTGTCTGTTTCCAAAGCCCCTGCTCTTTGTGCTCTTTCTTGCATGAACTAGTTTATTAAATATGAATGGGGGAAACTTCACTAGAAGGCTTTTTCCTCCAAGCAACCCTAGGAATCCCTTCTCTGCTCGTAAGTGGACACATTAGTATGGTCTCCATGTCCATCTATAAATTTTCTATAGTGTGGTCAGTTCTGAAACTGGCAAGGACAAACTTGGGCAAATAGCTGCTCTTACAGAAAGTCTGGAATTGGAAAGAGAATGGCTATGCTCTGTGCCATGAATTTTCAAGAGAAATGTTGCAAGGGATGGAAGTCATGATATATATGATTTTTTTTTTTTTTTGAAAAGCTCCATATGAGAAAATCTTCCACAAGGGACATCCCTTTTACCAACTTGGCAAAGACTGAAGATGCAGAGTTTCCAGGATCAAAGTGTATTTGCAATGTGAAGAGCCATCCCCCGACAATCAGACTGGAAGAGGGAGGTTTCCTTTAATCTTTTTTCCTTTTTTATTATTATTTTTTTTTTTCCGAGGGGAAAATTCCTTTTTCATTTTCTTTTGCTGACTAACTGTTCCCTTTAATCATTTTCATCTCAAGTTTCATAGCAATTTTCCCCCTTTACATTAAGAATGGATATAAACGCAAATCATTCTTGAGTTCCTGTTTCAGGGCATTGTGTTTCTCCTGAGCTCTTCAAAGGTACGCAAGTGAGAACAGCACCCAGAATCCAGCAGAACTGGGTTTTCCATCTGCTCTTTTCTCTTGGTGCATTCTAGAACTGTGGAGAAAAATGTGTCCTGTGGCAACAGGAAAACAATCTGAATCAATCAAAGATCATTTATAATCTTTGTGAATTAGAGAGAAGAGAGAAGAAATAAACTTTGGAAAGATTTTCAGGAGCCAGAGGTACCTGGACTAAAGATTTTAAAGCCTTATTTGGTATGCCTTAGTGTCTAGAACAAATGCTAAAATAAGGGGCGAAGGGTCACTGCACAGCACTCCTTGTCTAGGGGTCCAAAGTAAGTGCACACAATTGATGTCAGTGTTCACTTCTGAGTTCTTTTCAAAAAGCTTCAATTTATCAAGAATAAAATCATCATTATTATCTCATTATACTATGGGCCCTGGATATGAAAAAATTGATTACCTGATCTTTAGTTCCTTACTCTATCCTATCTATCTCTAATTTTGTTGCTTGGGGATTATTGGACTATCAACACTCTTCCTGAATAATCAATCTGGTTAATTTAGCCTATAAACCACTTTCCCCCTTGTGTCTGGTGTAACATATTGTTTAGTAATGTGCCCAGTAAAGCATAAAAAGTAACTCTCCCAGAAATGGAAAAGGAAACAACACTCAGATTTTGAACTTAGGCATCTTGCATTTTACCCGTCTGTTGGGTTGTGTGGTAACTGACTTTTTTATTTATTTTGTTTTTAGCCATATGACTAACCTTACCTCATTCTGCTCAGCAGCTGAACAAAATGCACAGTGCTATATTCTGAAGCGCCTACTCATTCTTTATTGCTTTTATGACAAAGCTGTCCCTCCACATGTCTGCTCTGCCCTCTGACCCAAGGCGTTTGCTTCAAGTAAACAGGCCAGATGGTGGAGAAAAGCGATGGGTCAAAGAACAACCCTCGAGGGTCAGGAGTCACCAAATCCTTCTTCACAAAGCAAACTTAAAAGCAACAATTTCACCAAATGCTGTGGAGTGCTTTCACAGTGGACGAGGAGGTGGGGAGGGCATACCTTAATTACATATTTTGCTTTCAGGGCCTAATGATTTTCGGTGTAGTGTCTATTGGCTAATTTGAATGTAAGCGATTTATGAGAAATGATAAGACAAGTTGGACAGATGGATCAATTTTATACTCAGCAAAGAGCAGCAAGGCGAATAGCTTGTGTGTGAATGAGCCTTCTCAGCTCTCACCAGAAAATTACAGAGACGATTTAGATTCTTTTTCTTTTTTTAGGGGTTATTGTTGAAAGTTGAGGCTACGGAGATGCCATTGTCTAAAATACGCTTGACCCCCCTCTTCCCCAAAGGCTCTGGTAACCCCACAGGAAGCATTCAGACGAGGCACTCCTTTCCTTTGCTTTGGCGTGGTGATGTGTGGGTCCAGGTGAATGAGCATTTGTGGAGGTGCTGTAACTAACATAAGCACAAAGATGCACTGAGTCTTTTTATACTGCTGTTTTCAAAAGTAATTTAACAAAATGTTTATTAGCCATTTTATAGGACTGTGTATTTTAGAAAGAACATTAGAGTAGTAGTTACTCCTTGTAAATAAACTGGCAATAGATAGTCATGGTTAGCTCTCTTGCAGATGATATTATAATGCACCAGTAAAATGTATTAGATTCATACACAGAATTCTAAAATTTTTTAATAAAGAGTGAACAAACAATTTTTTCTATTAAGGGCATTGAAACACACCAATGGTTGTTGTTGTTGTTTTTTTTTAAGATTTTATTTATTTATTTGACAGAGAGATAGCCAGTGAGAGAGGGAACACAAGCAGGGGGAGTGGGAGAGGAAGAAGCAGGCTCCCAGCGGAGGAGCCTGATGTGGGGCTTGATCCCAGGACTCTGGGATCACACCTTGAGCCAAAGGCAGACGCTTAATGACTGAGCCACCCAGGTGCCCCCACCAATGGGTTTAGAATTCTTTCTGGGCTAAGTATGATCCGACATGAAGTGTGTCTCTCAATTGCTAAGACATAGTGACATTTATTTGTGTGTGTGTGTGTGTGTGTGTGTGTGTGGTAAAATGAATTCTCTAGCTGGGTTACAGTATAAAATAGGAAGTTTAATTGGTATTTTAAATGTAAAGGTTATTTCTAAGGTGAAATTTGTGTCCTTAAGTTACTAAGCTTCTACAATATATCATTCATGAAAAGAATGGTGATAACAGTTACTCTTTAACTATTATCAAATTAACATTTACCAATATGAATTTAATATTACCAGTTATTGAGTGGCTACTATGGACTAGAAACTTGATGACATACTTTAGATCCATTCCTAATTTAACTATCCCAATTCTAACAAAAGCAATAGCAACTAATATTTAGCATTTACAAATTACCAATAGCTGAGTTTATTGCTTTATGTGTGTTTTCTAGTCAAATCTTCAAAACAACCCTACAAAGTTGGTACCATTCTTAGTGCCATTTTATAAGTGAGAAAGCAGGTTTGGAGAGATTAAATAACTTCCTTTAGATTATACACCTGGTAAATGGCAGACATAGACTGGAACCCCAAGACACAAGTTTACATTACTTTTCTCAGTATTGTCATCATCCCTACTATATTAGTAGGAACACTGGAATTCAGAGAGATATTGCATCTGCCCAAAGTCACAACGCTAGCAAGGCCAGAGGGGACATGCACACTCAGAGTCTACAGACCACACTAGACATGGTAGAAGCTCTCTCAGCAGATCTACATTCCCTAGCGAGGTAGCTGATGTTCTCTATCACTTCTGTAACATGTATAGACTGATACTCACAAGTACTGCATCTTTAGTACTCATGACAGTGGGCTACTTTCTAGAATGCTTGCACATTTCTGCTCTCAATAGTTTAGTTGTGTGATTATAGAAGTATAATCTCCAAGCACGTTTATGCCAGTTGAACTTGTTACTATAGTTATATAATTATTTTAATGACTGCATAAGCCAATGAAATGTGGAAATAGGATTATTATTTCTATGAAAACTAAACTGGATGGAAAGACTGACTTAATAAAGGCAAGTTGAAAAAAAAAATCACCTAAATTAGGTGTGAGTGATGCTATTGTGAAGAATTGGGGGAAAATAGTAAAACCCTAGAAAAGTTCTTTTCTAACAATTGCTTTGCTGTTATACTTGAATTTTCATTCCACTTAAAAAAATTTTAAGATTTCAAAGGAAAGACCTTGATTCTAAGCCAAAAGACTAGCCAATGAATCGATATTTTTACATGGTTAGATTAAAATAAAATAGTTAAGTATGTACTTAATTTTATGCTCACATAATGATAGAGGATAGGAGCATTTTTTCTCTGTTATTATTTTGCTTACAGCTGAGAAAACGTAAGTACAGGTTGATTAATTTACTTACCTAGATCCTACAATCTAGTACAATGGCAGAACTGAGACAAAGTGGCAAAGTCAGAGTAGGATGTAACTCTCTGGTTCTCCATGGCCCATGCTTTTGCCCTTACTGCCTTGCCAAGGATGATAAATTTGAGAGTTAGGAATCATATGTCAGGAAACTCTATGGGAAATATTTGGACTCAGGCAGACCTCGAAAGGTCCCCCACCACATTCCTTGCCTTCAAATAGAACTTCCCTTTTCTCTGACATTAACCTATTTGATTTTCAAACACTCTAGGGAAAGATATTTCATCACATCACATTATGGTTATCATTGTCATAAGAGTTTTATATTCCTTAGAGACTCTACCAATACAAACTACTTCTAAAATGTAAAGCTTTTAAGCAATAGGAGAGAACAGGAATGACTTATAATGACACAACAACACTGTTGAAGATGTGAGTCCCAGAACTTCTCTACTCCCCCAACTACTTACTTGACACTTGCTGAATTATTCATAAATGAAAGAAGACATTGTGTGTTAGACTTGGTGATTCAAATCATTTAAAAAATAATTCATATAGCTAATTTCTATCTGTTGAATTAATAGGAATGCCAGCTTTGGGGGAGGATTTCCTTAGAGAGTGATCTGTGATTTTTTTTTTTTTTTTTTTTTTTTGAGAATTGAAGCAAGAGTATGATGAACAGGGGAGTCATTGTTGTGTATACCTCCTCTTCTCAGGACTTGTCAATGTAATGGCCAGATCCCTTGTGTTAGTTACTATGGTTATATAGCAAATCACCCCACAACATAGTGGCTTATAACAATAATACTTATTCACTATCTCTTATAGTTTGTGTAGGTTAAAAATTTGCTTTTGGCTTGCTTGGAAGTTTCTGGCTCAGGGAGTCTCATGAGATTGCAGTCAGCTGTTGGCTGGGGCTACAGTTATACTTTAAATAAGTATTTAATCCTCAGCTAGAGGATTCACTTCCAAGGTAGTGCCCTGACATGACTGGCCAGTTGGTGCTGGTTGTAGGTGGGAGGTCTTTTTTTCTCTCTACATGTGCCCCTCCATGAGGCTGTTTGGGTATCCTCTTGGCACGGGCTGGCTTCTGTTCAGAGTGAGCAATCCAAGAAACCAGGCTAGAAGCTGCAGTACTTGACCTTGCCTCAGAAGTTACACCCTGTTATTTATTTATTTATTTATTTATTTATTTATTTATTTATTTATTTTTAACCATATTCTGTTGGGGTCACATAGGGTCAAAAGGGGCAAGGATCATAAGGGACCATTTTATAGGCTGGCTTCTGCACCCTCCTGCTTTATCCATCTGGAATCATGGCCATAATCAAAATCTGCTGTATTGTAAAGAAAGCTGTCTCTTTTCTCCCTCAGAATTTAAGTTTTTCTGCCCCCTCTTCCTGTGATTTATTTTCTCTTTCTTTAGTACACAGGTTGATTTTTTTTAAACCCTTTCTATCCCTTCACCTTGGTGCAGATGGTTGTTGTGTTAATTGTTACTGAAGAACAAACCACACTAAACCGTAGTGGTTTAAAATAGCCACTATTTGTTTGCTTATAATCATGTGGATCAGCAATCAGCCAGGCTAAGTTGGGTGGTATTGGGATCATTTGTCTTGCCTGCGGTCACTCATGCAACCCAAGTCATCTGGCAGCTTGAATGGGGCTGGATGGTCTAAGGTGACCTTAACTTACATGTCTGGCAGGTTATCAAATCCTTGATTCTTCTCTATGTTGCTCCACCATAGACTAGCTTGGATTCATTCATATAGAGGTTTCAGAGTTGTAATCACATCTAGAAGTCATAAGCTCTTTTCAATTCTCTTCCTGTGTTATGTTTGCAAAGATTCAACTGGCTAAAGGAAGTCACGTGAGCAAACCCAGATGCAAGTAACGGAGAAATTGATGTCACTTCCTGACGGCAGGTTTGCAGAGGGCAGTGGTCCAGGATGGGAGGAATTATTATGACCATCTGTGCAGTCTGCCAAAGTGGCTCTTCTGTATCCTTTGGGATAGCCTTTCCTCATCTGTATTACCCTCTAAGCTATGCACTACCTGAGGCAAGGACTCCAGCTGGGTTATATTTTTCTGTATCCGCAGCACCTTTTCCACTGTTACATAAATATTTATTGAGTTGGATTGAATGTAAAAACACTTCAAAAAAAAAAAAAGATCGTGGAAAGGGCAAGTAGAGAATGAAATTCAGACTCATGCTCTATTGACAATTTTGACTGGATTAGTTATTTAAACACCTGCTCGATCCAGGCAAACAAAACCATTAGATTTTTTAAAACTCAGTTATTAGTTGTTTGTCTGAGCTGACTAGCTGTTTTGTCAAAAAGGTGAAATAAATTGTGGTGTGTAGGCAAAATAAAAGTACAGTGTGCCAAGCAATGTCAGTTTGGCAATACTTTCTTATTGCTGGTTCACATTAGACAACTTCTTAAAGATTACTGTTGATATGCTCCAAATAAATATGAGGTGGTTAAAAACTTCATTGTTTCCATTGAATTAGTTCTTAAAGTAACAAGTATTATTAACGACAACAACACTTTTACTGTTAGCATTCAATTTAGGATTATTTGTGTTTTTTTCATCTATGACAATGATTTTCAATGAGACTATATATACACATATGTTTAATATTAAACATATAATATTGTTTTATATATACAATAATATAATAATAATTAACAATAATTAATAATAATTAACAATAATTAATAATAAACAATAATATTGTTTAATATAATATTATATTAAACATATAATATTGTAATCTGATAAGGCTGCACTATCTAAAAATCCCAATTTTCTTTGATTTTTGATTAGAATTGTATTAACTATAATTGCAGTGTGGCAGTTCTGATTATTTTATCCTGATCAAAGTTATGGAATATCTGATTAATGAGAAAAATAAAAGCAAGTTGATGTGTGTATATGGGAGCTTATTAAGTAGATACATTTTCATAGCATGAGATCTATGGAGAGAAAGAGTAAAAGAAGCTGTCTGGTAAAAGTTGGGGGATTGAGGGCTGTGTTAAGTGTCTGAAAATATGGGGTAGCCAGTACAGCTATAAAAAGTAGTCTCAGGAAAATCATGTGAATTAAGACAGTTATTAATAGAGAGGGGCATATTATCTATTGCTGTTTACAAAAATTTCCCCAAAATATAGTGGCTTAAAACAACAGTGATCATTCATTTTCTCTCATGAGTCAGGAATTAAGACTGGGTGTCATGGGATGGCTTGTTTCTGCTCCGTAATGTCTGGAACCTCAGCTGAAAGAATTGAGAATAGGGGCTGGAAATAATTTGAAGGCTTAGTCACTCAGATGGTTGATGCCAAGGGACTTACTACGGATTGTTGGTCAGAACACCCATACGGCGCCTTTTTAAGTGGCCTGATCTAACAAGGATAAAGAGAAAAGGAGAGCGAGAGCGAGAGAGAGAATGTAGGGAAAGATATATTGCTGTTTATGACCTAGTTCTAGAAGTCATGCATTATCACATCTGCTGCTTTCTGTTCATGTGGGCATTCACAAAGTCCAGCCCAGTGTGCAGGGTTAGGAAAATAGAATCAATCTCTGAATGGGGAGTGGCAAAATGCTAGAAGCACATGTGGAACCAGAAACACTTCTGTGGCCAATTTTGGAAAATATAACCTGCCACCATGGAGCCACCAGAAGTAGTCATGATCACATTGATTTTAGACTTATTAGGCTTTTAAAAATATACATACTAATATGGAATTTTTTGATTTGTGGTCCGAATAATGAATATGACTAATAGTGTTGGGCAGAACCCAGAATGTTGATTCTAGGGGGAAGGCATTAATTAGAATATCTTTCAGAGAATTCAGAAAACATGAGCAATGATTTTTTGTCGTATTGGTGGTGTATTTTTGTTGCAAGTGACAAAAACTAAAATCAGGAACTCAAATTGGTTTCAACAAAAAAAGGAATTTATTTAGTTTTACAACTGAAAAATTTGGAGGGATAATGCTGCCTGTAAGAACAACTGGATAAAGGCCTCACACTGATGCTGTTGGGAAGCCGTGTCTCTCCATCTCTCAGCTTTGCTTTCCAATTTTTATTTCTCAGGCAGGCTTTTCTCAAGTCTTAGAAACAGAAGCCAGCAGTAAGTCTAGGTTTATATCCTTATAGCTTAACAGCTCAATTGAAACAAAGGGTCTTTTTCCTAATAGTTTCAGCCATAGTTCAGAGCACTGAGACTCATTGGGCTGCACTCTGAAAAAAAATGACTATGAATCATCTCTGAGTGCTTATGACTCTGACTGGCAAAGCTTGAATCATGTATGCATCTGAGCTAGAGGTTGGGTTGGCCTCATTCGAATCTCATGAACTGAGAGCCATGGTCCTCCTTGAACTGGCCATTCACAGGAATAGTAGGAGTGTAATACTGATAGAGGCACTGGATGCCTGTGGAGAGAACACTTTCTGGTTATGATAGAGGGGATGAGTTTGGAGGTCATTGAGAAAACACTGAAATACCCAAGGATAATGCTGTAGGGAAGAAATCAAGAGCTGGAACCTGTTGATTAATGGTGAATTATGCATCAATCTGACTTCATTCTTCTGTATTTATATGACACATTGTTACTGAACATCTAATATGTGCCAGGAACAGAATTTTAAGTGTTTAGCTAGTAATGCAGCTTCAATCTAAGTGAGAATCAGACTTGCCTGGGCAGACCTGGCCAGTGTGTGGGGTGAAGCTGGTAAAAAACAATCACATGAGGACCTCAGTGCCTCTTGGAAAGTTTCATGCTGAGAGGAGGTAAATTTGAAGGAAAGTGAAAGCCTTCACAATTGCAGAAGAGAGGCAAGTGAAGAGAACGTTTCCCATTTAGAACAATTCCCTAAACCCAATCTCACTTGATTTACATGAGGATCCCAAAGAAAACTGTGGGATTAGAAGTCAATATCCCAAATTGCTGTAAAACAAGTAGCATAGCTTTGCAACCTCCACCAGCAGATGGAAACCCAAAGGAAAGAGAAACACTCTCCTACTTTGCAGCTGAGTAACTGGGTAGCTTCTGTATCTTGAGTATTTCAGTATTTCAGATAGGGCAGAAAATAATAGTTCCTGGTAATAATTCCAGCAGGCATAAATTCAGGCTGATGGGAAAGTACTTACTTAGAAGCTTGTGTTTGCTATTCTCTAGGTACCCAAGAATACCTGGAAACACTTTTTATAGCAAGAAAGTGAAGGTCAGAACCATGAAAATATGAGATTTTTACATGTAAGGGGGGGCATTTGCCTTACATGTAGTTTGGTGTTGTTCAATAGTTTTCAGTACTACTGGGATACATTCTTCTTCAGTAAAGGTCTGTGGAACGGACCAGAACTAAGTTGGCTTAACTTTAAAAAGTCCGAATTTTAGAGTGATGCCTGAAAAACCATAGTAACATCCAGAGGCATGTTGAAAGCAACCACTATTGTTTTTCAAATATACTGATTGCATAATCTGCAATTTAAAAGATGACCATAATTTTCTTTTTTTTTTATTAATAATGATTTTTTATTATATTATGTTAGTCACCATACAGTACATCCCCGGTTTTCGATGAAAGGCTTGATGATTCATTAGTTGTGTATAACACCCAGTGCACCATGCAATATGTGCCCTCCTTACTACCCATCACCGGTCTATCCCATTCCCCCACCCCCCTCCCCTCTGTAGCCCTCAGTTTGTTTCTCATAGTCCATAGTCTCTCATGTTTCATTCCCCCTTCTGATTACCCCCCCTTTCTTTATCCCTTTCTTCCCCTACTGATCATTCTAGTTCTTATGTTCCATAGATGAGAGAAATCATATGATAGTTGTCTTTCTCTGCTTGACTTATTTCACTAAGCATTATCTCCCTCCAGTGCCGTCCATGTTGTAGCAAATGTTGAGAACTCATTCTTTCTGATTGCTGAGTAATATTCCATTGTATATATGGACCACAACTTCTTAATCCAGTCATCTGTTGCAGGGCATCTCGGCTCCTTCCACGATTTAGCTATTGTGGACATTGCTGCTATGAACATTGGGGTGCATATGGCCCTTCTCTTCACTACGTCTGTATCTACCCAGTAGTGCAATGGCTGGATCATAGGGTAGCTCAATTTTTAACTTTTTAAGGGACCTCCACACTGTTTTCCAGAGTGGCTGTACCAACTTGCATTCCCACCAACAATGTAGGAGGGATCCCCTTTCTCCACATCCTCTCCAACAATTGTTGTTTCTTGCCTTGTCTATTTTTGCCATTCTAACTGGCGTAAGGTGGTATCTCAGTGTGGTTTTGATTTGAATTTCCTTGATGGCTAATGATTTTGAACATTTTTTCATGTGTCTGTTAGCCATTTGTATGTCTTCATTGGAAAAGTGTCTGTTCATATCTTCTGCCCATTTTTTGATTTGTTTATTTGTTTCTCGTGTATTGAGTTTGAGAAGTTCTTTGTAGATCTTGGATACCAGTCCTTTATCTGTAGTGTCATTTGCAAATATATTCTCCCATTCCGTGGGCTGCCTCTTAGTTTTTCTGACTGTTTCCTTGGCTGTGCAGAAACTTTTAATCTTGATGAAGTCCCATAAATTCATTTTATCTTTTGTTTCTCTTGCCTTTGGGGATGTATCATGAAAAAGGTTGCTTTGGCCGATGTCGTAGAGGTTGCTGCCTATGTTCTCCTCTAGAATTTTGATGGACTCCTGTCTCACATCGAGGTCTTTCATCCATTTGGAGTTTATTTTTGTGTATGGTGTGAGATAGTGGTCAAGTTTCATTCTTTTGCATGTAGCTGTCCAATTTTCCCAGCACCATTTATTGAAGAGACTGTCTTTTTCCCACTGGATGTTTTTTCCTGCTTTATCAAATATTAGTTGCCCAAAGAGCCGAGGGTCCATTTCTGGGCTCTCTATTCTGTTCCATTGGTCTATGTGTCTGTTTTTGTGCCAGTACCATGCTGTCTTTGTGATCACAGCTTTGTAGTACAGCTCGAAATCCGGCATCGTGATGCCCCCAGCTTTGTTTTTCCTTTTCAACAGTTCCTTGGAGATTCGGGGTCTTTTCTGGTTCCATACAAATTTAAGGACTATTTGTTCCAGTTCTTTGAAAAACGTTCTCGGTATTTTGATCGGGATAGCATTGAAAGTGTAGATTGCTCTGGGTAGCATGGACATTTTAACTATGTTAATTCTTCCGATCCATGAGCATGGAATATCTTTCCATCTTTTTATGTCTTCCTCAATGTCTTTTAAGAGTGATTTATAGTTTCTAGAATAAAGGTCCTTTACATCTCTGGTTAATTTAATTCCAAGGTAACGTATGGTTTTTGGTGCTATTGTAAATGGGATGGATTCCCTAATTTCTCTTTCTTCGTTCTCGTTATTCGTGTACAGAAATGCAACTGATTTCTGAGCATTGATTTTGTATCCCGCCACGTTACTGAATTGCTCTATAACTTCTAATAGTTTGGGAGTGGCTTCTTTTGGGTTTTCCATATAGAGTATCATGTCATCTGCGAAGAGAGACATTTTGACTTCTTCTTTGCCGATTTGAATACCTTTGATCCCTTTTTGTTGTCTGATTGCTGTTGCAAGGACTTCTAGTACTATGTTGAATAATAGTGGCGAGAGTGGGCATCCTTGTCGTGTTCCTGATCTTAAGGGAAAGGCTTCCAGCTTTTCCCCATTGAGAATAATATTTGCAGTAGGCTTTTCATAGATGGCTTTTACGAGATTGAGAAATGTACCTTCTATTCCTACACTCTGAAGGGTTTTAATCAGGAAAGGATGCTGTATTTTGTCAAATGCTTTTTCAGCATCGATTGAGAGGATCATATGGTTCTTGAGTCTTTTCTTGTTGATATGATGTATCACGCTGATTGATTTGCGAATATTGAACCACGCTTGCATCCCAGGTATGAATCCCACTTGATCGTGGTGGATAATCCTTTTAATGAACTGTTGGATTCTATTAGCAAGTATCTTGTTGAGGATTTTGGCATCCATATTCATTAGGGAAATCGGTCTGTAATTCTCCTTTTTGAGGGGGTCTTTGCCTGGCTTGGGGATCAAGGTAATATTGGCCTCATAGAATGAGTTTGGTAGCTTTCCTTCTGTTTCTATTTTTTGAAATAGCTTTAGGAGAATAGGTATTATTTCTTCTTCGAATGTTTGGTAGAATTCCCCAGGAAAACCGTCCGGGCCTGGAGTTTTGTTATTTGGAAGGTTGTTTATCACTGACTCAATTTCTTCATAATTAATTGGCCTGTTTAAGAAATCAATTTCTTCCTGTTTCAATCTTGGTAGTTTATAGGTTTCCAGGAAGGATTCCATCTCTTCCAGATTGCTTAGTTTATTGGCATATAGCTGTTGATAAAAATTTCTAATAATCCTTCCAATTTCAATGGTGTTCGTCGTGACCTCTCCTTTTTCATTCATAATTTTAATAATCTGGGTCCTTTCTCTTTTCTTTTGGATAAGTCTTGCCAGTGGTCTGTCAATTTTATTGATTCTCTCCAAGAACCAGCTTCTAGTCCTGTTGATCTGCTCTACTGTACTTCTGGTTTCTGCTTGATTGATTTCAGCTTTAATTTTGGTCAACTGCTTCCTTGTGCGTGGATTAGGCCTGTCCCTCTGTTGCTGTTCCAGCTTCTTGAGGTGAGAATATAAAAACTGCATTTTAGATTTTTCTATTCTTTTGAGTGAGGCTTGGATGGCTATGTATTTCCCCCTTAGGACTGCCTTTGCAGTATCCCATAGGTTTTGGACTGTTGTATTTTCATTCTCATTGGTCTCCATAAATTGTTTAATTTGATTTTTGATTTCCTGGTTTATCGAGTCATTCCTGAGCAGGATGGTTCTTAGTCTCCAAGTGTTTGAGTTTCTTCCAAATTTTTCCTTGTGGTTGAGTTCCAATTTCAGAGCGTTGTGGTCTGAGAATATGCAGGGGATAATTTCAATCTTTTGGTATCGGCTGAGACCTGTTTTGTGTCCCAGAACATGGTCTATTCTTGAAAATGTTCCATGGGCATTAGAATAGAATGAGTATTCTTTGGTTCTGGGGTGTAGTGTTCTATATATATCTAAGAGGTCCAACTCGTCGAGTATGGCATTCAAAGCCTTTGATTCTTTGCTTAGTTTTTGCCAGGGTGTTCTGTCTATTTCTGAGAGTGGAGTGTTGATAAAAGATGACCATAATTTTCTAATGAATCTTCTGAGATCTTATGTCAGAGATGTTTGGCCTTGTCTAAGATCCTGTACAGAAGATGGTCAAATGTAATACTCTTTAAACTTATATTCTCAGATACATTAAGGAATCCAAGGGAACTTAATTAGCACTGTGCTAGGCCAAAAGATATAAAAATGAGACAGAATACTGAGATACAGAATAGTGGGCTCTAATAAAAGTATGTTTAAAGTGTATTATGGGGAGAAAATGAAGACAGACAAGTTCATGGAAAAAGACATTTGAATTTGGCTTTGAAAAATGAGTTAAATCTTCTGATTTGCAGAGACAATGGGCGGAGCCCATTCAAGTGAAGGAAATAGTAATGCAAACACAAATAATCCTGTGTTTGGGAAGAGTGAGCAGTTTTGGGGCTAGAGCACAAAGTGTTGAAGATGGAAAGGGACAGAGCATAGAGGATCTTTTTACACCTTGCTTATGAGTTTAAACTTGAACATGTGAGACATTAGGAACCATGAAAACATTTAAATGAAATAAGGGCATAATTTGATCTTTGTCTCAGAAGGATTAATTTGGCATCAGTTTAGAAGACTGGAGATGGTCAAGATGAGGAAGAAATAAATTAATTAGGCCTGTCATTCATAAGCCAGGCTACAAATGTCTGTTGCCAGCCAAGAAATGTCTACCTTGGTTCTTGGTAGCAATGGGAAGCTGGAGGAGGAGGAGTGGAGTTTTGAGAAAAACCAACCAATTTTATATTCATCAAGCAAATCAGGTTAGACGTTATGTACTTTTATTTACCTAATTTTTATTATGTACACTCTAAAATGGTCTTACATTTTAGATGGTTAGATGTGCTTTATCAAAGGAATGTTACCACAGAGGTGTGTAACCCCATTGCAAATTGTCTTGTTTGGTGATGGCTGCATGCTTACCAAGCAGTAGTACTTGCCGTTTGTAGTTTGCTCTGGGCCTATTTCAAATTTCATGAGAATAACGAATGTGAAAAGGAATTAATAGTCTATTGCATTTAATATAGCATGACTTTTATTTGAGTATGTCAAGAAGATATAGAATAATTAACTTTTTGAAAAAGTTAAATGAAAGCGTTCAAATAGGCTGGCTGCCTTGGACAGAATTTATGTAAATGTTGACGTTCTTAAGGTTGTTGTTTTATTATACAATTAGGGCTAAATTTTTAATGTCAAAGTGTGATTCAAGATGTAAACATTCACTCAACAAATTTTGGAATTAATGCGTATTTTAAGGGAAAGCACTGTCCCTATAGCATTTCCGTCCTTGGATCAATTCCCAATTGAAAATTTGGTCCAGCTTTAGGTTCTGGAGGCAGTCGTGTTCCTGGTCTGGGAAAATTCAGAAGCCTCAGGCAGATAGCTTGGGTGGAGCTATATATTAAGGTCTTTGGACAGCTCTCACTCCGATCTAATATCCTTGATTTATTAACTAGAGTCCTAAGACCAACCCCAACCTTGTATCCCAGTTTCAGTAGCATTATTTTAATCCCTGCCCTTTGTCTTAACTTCTGCTTCATTAATCTTATAAGGAAATTTATGTATACAGACTTATACATATATTTTAAGATATTCAACTATTTTAATAAGGTACCAAGCAAGATTCCATTTGGGAAAAAAATTCTTTTGTTTTTATAATAATCTTTTATTATGTTACGTTAGTCACCATACAGTATATCCTTAGTTTTTGATGTAATGTTCCATGATTCATTATTTGTGTATAACACCAGTGCACCATGCAATATGTGCGCTCCTTAATACCCATCACCGGCCTATCCCAATCCCCCACTCTCCTCCCCTCTGAAGCCCTCAGTTTGTTTCTCAGAGTCCATAGTCTCTCATGGTTCTGTTCCTCAAAATAACGTTGAATGGATGTTGGAAAAATTTTAATTGGTTACTTTTTTTTTTTTTTTTAAGATTTTATTTATTTATTTGACAGAGAGAGAGACAGCCAGCGAGAGAGAAAACACAAGCAGGGGGAGGGGGAGAGGAAGACGCAGGCTCCCAGTGGAGGAGCCTGATGTGGGGCTCGATCCCATAGCCGGGATCACGTCCTGAGCCGAAGGCAGACGCCTAACGACTGAGCCACCCAGGTGTCCCTAGTTGGGTACTTAATTTAGAAATGAGGCCCCCATTCTTAAGATCTTTAATTAGTTCTGAAGCTTTTTTGCCTCTCTTAAACTGATTGAAGGGCTTTATAAGTTGTAAGAAAGGACATCTATCATTCTGGTTATCTGCCTCTATAATACGAAAAGGTATTTGTAATAGGAGAATAATGAGTGGTTAGGTTATCACTTCCCTTAACTAGTTGAGTGATCTTGGTCAAGTCCCCTGAGCTCTCTAAGCCTTGATTTACTATGGCAAATACCTTTGCAGCCGCCGTGAGCATCAGAGGATATTGTTCTTTCCATATACTTATTACTGCATTTCATAGATTTGACACTATGCTATGTTGTATATGCACGTAGACATTCTGATGATTATTACTACTAGACTGAAGATAGTGGAGTTAAATTGTCTTTGTTGGTATTTGTTTTCAATAATAAACTAAATAAAATAAAGCCTAAACTATTGAGTCAATCATGGGAAAATAACATTGGAAAATGAATACATGGTTGGTTAAAAATGGTATAAATCCCTATCCTAGGTATTCTACAGGACTCCTGGTTGCATGTGATAAGATACAAAAGCAAAAAATACTTAAATTTGCTTTAGGTGAAAAAAATTCAATGACAGACAAACTGAAAAGTCTACAATGTATACCCGTGAGAGCTCTGTGGCATGGCTCGGTACAGGAATCAAACTATGTTTTTGCAACCTCTTGCTGTCTTCTCTTCCGCTCCTTCTTTCAAGCACCTCTTTCCATTTTTGCTTTGCTGTTCTCTGTGGTAGTTTCATTCTTAGCCAGGGTTTCTTCCTATGATGGCATGTAGTAGGGCTAGTGTAACATGCATCCTGGTTAGCAATTCCTGTAAAAATTCCGGGTGTTGTTGTCATTCTCTTATTTATGGACAAGGGGACATACATTACATGTCCATTCCTCAGAATCAGTTGTTAGGTCTGCCCCAACCAAATCTCAAAGGCTGGGAACAAGATAAAGGTTGGCTTTCTAAAAGGAGGAGATAGCTTCTTTCAGCAGTAATCGGAATGTTGAGAAGATGCCCATTACTCTCACTTCCTAAATGTATGATCTTGGACAAGTTCTTGCCCTTTCTGAACCTTAGATTCATTGGTAAGAATAGTTACTCCAAAGCTTTAGGTGATAATTAAATGGCTTAAGGTATTAATAACCTTCCCAGAGTAGCTGGCATTAGGTTCCCTTAGTACATCTAATTCTTTTCCCTTTTTTTTTTAGTGGCATGTAAATAAGATTTTTGAGGAAGCCAAGTGTAAAATAGGAGTCACTCTGAAATTTCTACCATAATTTCACTTTCCTTTTGATCTCACACATTTATAAATAGAAGTCATGAACATCTGTATAATATTTCCTTTAGGTCTGGGCTACTTTAGGCAGCAAACAGACATATCCTGTGGCTAAGGGGATAAATTTAGCTCTTGTGTTCTTTTAAGACCTTGTGATACTCAGGCTGTTCCGTTTACCTACCTGGTGGAAGATGTCAGACTCTAACTGTCCATGTCAAAATGTCATCAGAGGCAGAAATGCCCGAACAAGCTCAGTATGTGTTGCCTCCTAGAGAATATTAGCCACCCTGGGCATAGGAGTCAAGAGAACTGTGGGACTATCAATCAATGCGTTGATTGGTAATTTGCTACTCTCCTGCTTTGTCCTGTTAATGCGAAGACAAAAGCTGTGGTAATATTGACACAATCTGAGGAACATGTAGCAATTTGAATGTGTTGTTTGTCGAATGAAACCATGGTTATGTAGCTTTAGAAGTGTTAAAAGTAATTAGTTGTAACTGATCTTGACTATCAAAGAAATGCATCGGAGGCAGGTTGTGGGGTATCCTTTTAGTTCCTGATTGATTTTTGCTGCAGGTTGTTTTTTGTAATTTTTCTAATAACAAACACTGTGTGACAATATAGCCTTCCTTCTGGCATGTTGTGATCCTTGGTTTCTTGGTCCTGACATAATCCATTAGTGGCTGCATTTTAAGCCTAGGTAAAAACACAGAACCGGTCAAGTCCCATTACAATGAAAACCTTTGTTTAACAAAATGGTTTCCAAGTCTCTTTCTGTGGCATAATTAATTCAAGTAGCATAGAATAAAACATTTTGGTACCACAAAGTATTTGAAGACTCCCTTCACATTCCTCTTAAGTAATTATGAAATCATTCATTGCTTATTCAACAATTTAAAAATACCTATTGTGGGGCGCCTGGGTGGCTCAGCCATTAAGCGTCTGCCTTCGGCTCAGGACGTGATCCTGGAGTCCTGGGATCGAGCCCCATATCGGGCTCCTCCACTGGGAGCCTGCTTCTTCCTCTCCCACTCCCCCTGCTTGTGTTCCCTCTCTCGCTGGCTCTCTCTCTCTCTGTCAAATAAATAAAATCTTAAACAAACAAACAAACAAACAAACTATTGTGTCTCCTGCTTGGCATTGAGCCTATAGCAGTGGAAAAACAAAATCCCTGCTCTCAGAGACACGGCATTCTAGAGGAGGGCAAAAACAGTTGTATTAGTTTGCTTGAGAGGTCATAACAAAATGCTACACACTGGGTGGCTTAAACAGTAGAAATTTATTTTCTCATAGTTCTGGAGGCTAGAAGTCCAAGATCAAGGTATCAGCAGACGTAGTTTCTCCTGAGGCCTCTCTCCTTGCCTTGCAGCTTGCACCTTTTTGCTGTGTCCTCAAATGACTTTTCCTCTCTGTGCGAGTGCTCCTGGTGTCTCTATCTGTGTCCAGATTTCCTCCTCTTGTAAGGACACTAGTCAGATTTGATTAGGGCCCACTCCAACAGCTTCTTTTTAACTGAATCACCTCTCTGAAGTCCTTATCTCCAAAATACAGTCACATCCTGAGGTACTGGGGGTTAGGGCTTCAACATATGAATCTTGGGGGATACGATTCAGCCCAAAACAACAATGAAAACTAAACCAATGATGATGCATTATGAAAGATGGTACCCCAGTGCTATTATTAAGTGGGTGTATGATGGGATGGCAAGAGGGGCATTGTTGTAATCAGGATGGTCAGAGAAGGCCTCTTTGTTGAAATAGCATTTGAACAGAGAAATGGAGAGGAGGAGTAAGGCATGGGAGTATCTGGGGGAAGAGTGTTTTAGGCAGAGCAAATGGTTCTCTGTGTAGTAGAAAAAGAGCCAAGAGACAATGTGGCTGGAGTGGAGAGTGTGAAGGGCTGAGATGAGATCAGAGGTAACGGGTAATTGGGTAACTTAGAGGTCTTAGAGGCCCACTCAGAAAAGGATGCCATTTGCTGGGAACAAAAGGTTACTAAACCCACTATCAATGTTCAGTGTGATCTATGCTGGTAGGGTTCTGCAGGGTGTTGTGGGTAGGCTGGCCACAGGGGCACCTTGTTCAGATATCAAGATGGCGACAGGAGGCTATTGAATCAAGTGCAGGAGCCTTCTGGTTGCAGGACCTTGTGCAACTGCGCAAGTCACATGCCCAGAGTGGGGGAAAATAAGAGTGATGTCGCTGGCTGTACAGAGATGCTTCTTCACAAGTGAAATAACATGTTGGAAAATTGTGTAGTTTTATGGAAAGTGTATTCCCAGAGTGCAGATTTGAAATTCCTGGTAAATTCCGAGTTTCTTTGTTTTTTATTAGTCAGGGTTCTCCTGAGAAACAGAACCAGTAGGAGACACATATACACATATATGAGGAATTGGCTCATGCAGTTATGGAGTCTGAGAAGTCCCACAACCTACATCTGCAAGCTGGAGACCCAAGAAAGCCAGTGGTGTGATTTAGTCCAGTTGGAAGGCCTGAGAACCTGGGGAACTGATGTTGTAAATCCCAGTCTGAAGACTGGAGAAGATGAGATGAGATGCCCCAGCTCACAGTGAGGCCTAAGAAAAAGGGAAGAATTCCTCCTTCCTTTTGTCTTTTGTTCTATGCAGGCCCTCAGTGGATTGGATGATGCCCACCTACACTGGGGAGGGCAGTCTACCTAGAAGGCATCAAACCAAATAATCTCGTCTGAAAATACTGTCACAGACACATCCAGAAATAATGTTTAATCTGGGCACCCTGTGGCCAGTCAAGGTGACACATAAAATTAACCAATACAACCAGAGAGACCTTGGGCAATTTACGTAACCCAGTTGGTCCTAGATTTCTCACCTGTAAAAGAAGGATAATAGGCCCTGTCTTGAACGGTTTGGTTTTTGTCCAATTTAGTCAAACAATGGTGAAAATGTTTGGTAAACTATACAATCCCATAAAAGGATTATGATTTAGTAATATATTTAAATTGCTTCTCCTTTATATTCTGTTTTGACATCTCCTCCTTCCTGTAATTCCTGAACAAGGAAAGCATTTTGTGAACTAATGGTGATAATTTGCACTGGAAATAAAAATTATTCACCTCTTTTTTATGCAGGAAATCAGTCTCATTATGCGGTACGTTTTATTATGGGCAAGAAGCCCAGACGTCAGATTGAATGTTATGCTTTGTCCCATGACAAAACTGAGACTGTATATCAATGGTCTTTATTCCTCTGCAGCAATTATTTGGTAAAATGAACCAATTCTAAGTGAGCCTGTTGTCCTGGCCTCCTCCCTCCTTCTTCTTTCCCCTCTAGACAGTCATTTTTCTGCCTCTCTTGCCCAGCTCTCTCCCCAAAGAGCAGCTGTATTCGTATGTCTCACCCTGAGAGGGCAGGCAACTGGCTGCCATCAAAGCCACTCTGTGGCCTGGCCAGTGGGGAGCCATGAAGTGCCATCTGCTTGCCTCTGCTGCAGGGACTGAGTGTCACCTCTGCAATAGTCCTGTTTACAGAAGGATAATAGAGTTATTCTTAACTAAGTGTATTGTTTGCCAAAGAAAGGGGCATACTTTCAAGCAGTAAATAAAGGGGAAGATGTAACCAATGCTGGTAAGCTTGCATACTTGGCTGCGTGTTTTAGTTTTCCTGTAATCAAGTGAGAGATGACCGCAGACACACTGGGGACATGCCTCTGATTGAAAAAAACTTCAAACAGTGTATCCCTCTACATGCAAAGATAAATGACCAGAATGCCTGACTTGTTGAAATGGAAATTTGTAAAAAATATTTATTTTTTACAAATTGTATTAATTGTTTTAATCCTTGGAATCTCCCTTTGTAGCTCCCCCGCCTCCAGTCCTATCTGTTGTACCTAGGGCTACACTTGCAGTGTGGGGTAATCAGAAAGCATGGGCTTTAGTGCCAGACAGGCATATGTCCAGACCCTCACCCCTTTACATAGCAGATGAGTTAAGTGGGCTACTCAAAATCTTGGGATTGTTTCCTAATCTATAAAATCAGAATACCTCCTTGAAAGTCTTTTTGGAAAATTTAGAAATAATCTAATGGTCTTTACAGAAGGTACTTGAATATAGTGGATGACCAGTGATCATTAGGTATTACAATTAGCCAGTGTTAAGATGACTGTTTTTCATTATTCTTACCTATACATGAATACAAGAAACTCACCACAAGAAATAGAGGCATCTAATTAACCAGGCAGTTTGTTCCTTTTCTTTCTTTCTTTCTTTTTTTTTTTTTTTTTTTTACTAACCAGGCAGTTTTGATGGTAGTTGGAGACTTGACTCAAGTTAGATGAATGAAATTCAATACGTATTTATTAAGTACTAATTATGGAAAAATCACTATGCTCAGAGTTAGAGGTACAAAGATTAACCCTGAATTCAGAAGGTAGTGGACTGGTCAATATATGCAACTACTAAACTACTAATTCCTTTTCAACTGGGTAATGCCCCATTTCTCTCTGAAATCCTCTTTGATTCTCTCTGCCAACATGTTGGTAATTTAATTAGTCCTATTTCTTGATCACAGTTGCAGCGAAAAGCATTTCATTACTTGACTAGGATTCAAAATTTTTTGTTATGATTTTTTTTTGGATGCTGGGTCTTGAGAGATCTTTGAGCCATCTCTCTTTTGATAACTTATACTATTTCTAAACGAAAGCACAAAAGTGTGGAACCTAGTCGGTGCTCTACAAAGAGAAGATTTCACAGCAGGTGTGAGTAAAAATGATGAAAAGACAAAGAGATGAGACTTTAAAATGTCAAGAAATGAGAAAGGAGTAAAAGGAGAAGCTTGGTAAAAAATGGTGCAAAAATTGGAGAAATATATAATGGAAAATGGAAAGCAGAAAGTGATTTTTAAGTAAAGAGAAATGCAAGAGGAAAAGGGAATTTGTGTCAGAGTGTATGGTTATGTCATAAAATCTTTTGTCTTACTTTGGTTGGAAAGGGGCTTTTCTTACCTGAAAAAAAAAATATATATATGGTCACTATATATGTCATATATATATATATATATATATATATATATATATATATATATATATATGTATATATAATTATATTTTATCAGTGACATTTGTCTCTTACCTATATTTCCTAGAACATTTGAGAATCTTGGTCACTGATCTATACATGTAGAGGACCAAATGGAAATTTTACGAAATTCTTGCTATTTTTATACACCTCCTGCTTGATCTCAATTGAATGTAACATCAGCAGTAGATGCCTCTGATTGAACACGGCCATTCACAGAAGTTTTCTCTTCCATTGCGGCAGGATTAAAATTTTCATTGAGTTAAATGAGAACACTAGGGATCACTGCCACAACAGTCAACAGGTTTTGAGATTGTTCTATTGATAAAATATGTTCTCGTTCTTTCTGGTAAACAGTGGCTTCTCATTCTTGAAAGTCTAAGCATTCATTCCATAATATCTGAATAATAAACACGACGGGAGGAATGTAGACAACTTTCTCAGCATAAAGGTGTGTTCTGATTTCTCACCTCATTTCCTCAGCTGATATTGGAAGGTGTTTATTTTGAGGTATAGATTCTACACCAAAGTGCCCCGCGTAGTAGTTCTCACAGCAGTAGAGTTGTACTTTGTAGCTAATGTGCTCCTTCTCCTTAGTTTACTAAAGCACAAGATAGTAGAAAAAAATCCTGGAACGTTTTCAAGGGAATTATCTTACTTTCTTGCATGGTGCCTACTATGGCTCCAGAGAAAATTCTGTAGCAAGACAAAGAAGGGGGCTTCTCTTGGAATGAGTTTATCATAAAATGATTGCAAAATAAGTTTCCTTTCAGAGTTTTAAAATGACAACAACATCCCATTTTTCATAAAGCTGTCTGGTTAAAAACAAAATTAAAAATGATTTTTGTGTGCCTTCAAGATATTTTTGGAGAAATCATTTATTATTTTTCTTTATTAATAAAAAAGTTACAATACCAGTAATGTTTGATCTTCCGTTGTTACCTATGAATATTTTGCTCTGAAAAAAATTCACTTGATAAAGAGCAAATTTCCCTTTCTTCCACTCAGAATATCTGTTTTCCTTGATATTAATCTGACCATAAACAGAACTATGAGACATACTAGATCTTATTTCTCAGCACCAAAGACACGACACAGAAAATAATCAAGAGATCCTCAAATCAAATTTTGCTGACAGTCCTAGGAGGACTATTAGAGTCAATCTTCAAGTTTCTAATTGTTCTTTCAAATGACGTAGAAAATCATTTGATACCTATTTGTTCATCACAATTGAAAAAATGATAGGAAAATGAAAGTACCACGCCAACAGGAAGCTTTTAGAAGTTAAGTATTATTATTATTGTAGCATTATTATCAATTTGAGTCATTGTAGTAGTAATAATTGAAACTGTTCATAATCAGAGAGAGGAATTTATGGCCAAAATTATAAGAAGTATTTTGTTAGGGCAGTTAGTCAAGGTTTTTCACTGGAACAATATCTATTGAGTAAAATATAATATTAAAAATTGGTTTCTCATTCTTGGTAGAATATTTTTTAAAAGATCTGTTGGCACATGTTATTAAAGTAACTGGTTCCTGAGGAAAGAACAGATTTTGTTCCACAGTCTTCTCTTAAATTTGGGTATTAATGTCCTGATTAAACCAAAAATCTTCATGGTTGATTCCCAAGAATAAAGTCTTCCCGGTCTCTTTAAAATGATTCTAAAGCAACTTTCCAAATTTAAAGACTTCTCTCATTCCAAACTCTGAATGGATTGTGCAGCAGAGATTAAAACTTGGACTCCTTGACCTGTGGTCTTTTCCTTGTCTATTCTACTTTACTTGGTTATATCACACTCCTAATTCCCCCTAGATCTTAGAGACCAGGGGAAATGGTATGAATTAAAGAAGACATGTGCATATATTTCATACAGAATTCATAGAATGGTCCCAAAAATTAGTGGATAGCTTTTATTTAAAATCCGTCCGACTCCAAAAAAGGAAAAGGCTAAACGGAGAGGGGAAGGGCCTTTTTGTGTGAAACTTACTTGTTCGGATTTGCTGGGCATTTCCCTTCATTTGTCCAGATGCTGTTGTTTACTTCTCAAACAGGCTGTTCTGCTGTGGAATTGGTTTGTGCCCTTGTGGAGGTGCTAAGTCTCTTGCCCGGGGCAGATGATTGCCTCGCCACACGGTCTCTTTACTGGGGCCTGTGGCTACCACAGTGATTTTTTTTTTTTTTTTAATCTGTCTTCTTTATTCTGTGTTTTGGAATGTTGCTTTGGGTACTTGACTCACAGATACCTATCTCCTTGCCTGCGTGCTTGTTTCTTTATTATTATTGCTCATCTGTTTTAGCCCACAACCTTACCTTAAATTCAGATGTGTCCTGAATTCTGGTGTGGGTATTCCATACTTTATTTTTCTTTCCATAAATAACTTATCTAGCTCTTAAGCACCGGGGTTCTACCTTAACTCATAATTTCCAGGAATTATTCCACTTTGGTATCTGTCCCATACTCTATCTAGGTTCACCATAGGCTACCTGTTGGCTCTCTGTTTCTTACCTTGTCTTTGAGACCTACTTGCCTCCCACTGTTTCAGAACAAATATTTACCAACACCTATAGAAAGGGCCTCTGGATTCCTTTACAACACTGCTTGCCTCTTTTCTGAGAAGCCCTGAACAAATATTTCTTTACTGTGTCGCTGGTGCATGTACCCAACTGTCAATGCAATGATATTTATAATAATAATAAAAAAAAATAGGAGTCCTGAAGGGTAAATGTTTGAGTTTGATGCCAGAGTCTTCTATTCTCTGGCTAATTAATACAACGTTGGTTTAGATATGGTGGGTGCAAATTGCTCTGAGTCTGAGGAAAAAGTTTATAAATCTCTGGAAAGAAAAACCATTTTGTAATTGTGTGCAGTAGTAATATTGCTGTACAAAACCAGGTGCCAACCAAAACGCCTAGCTTTGAAGGAAAGCCTCATAGTTGAGTTATGAGACAGCTGGAGAGCAGCAAAATAGATATGGATCCATAAGCCCCGCAGGAAAAACAACTTTAATCAGGGCCTGACACATTGGGTGATTGTAACGAAGTCCCTTGGTATGTGTAAGCCCTGGATCAAATGGGACCAATTGACTATTGACAAGCGTTACATTAGTGCAAAACTGGATGAAAAACTGGCTATTGCCTCGACAGACTCCAATAATGAGAAATGAGGTTCTTGTGAAAGAAAAGGACTTCGTTTGTTTTAGAAAAACATATGTGCACTGGCCCAGGTGATACCTCCGGTGGACTGAAATTCCTCCGGTGCAACCTTCAGACACTGTAGTGGCATTTAGTGCTGTCTTTCCAAGCCTCTCCACGTGACGGGCCTCTTTGACTCCTTAAATTGATTTCATGGTTCTGAATACCAGTAGCTAATGCTGGCAGCCTGACCCGGGAGCCAGGAACATTGTTCTGCCCTGAAAGCCCCTCAAATGGATTTTACAAGGGAGTGGTGCATACCGTGCGTCTAGGTGCAGTGAGGCATGTTTTTAGCAGTTTTCAGAGATTATAAATTAATTTGAAATAAACCTCTCTCCTCCCACAAAATATAATACCAGAGAAAAACTGTCATCACAGTGTTTCTGTAGCTTAGTGCCCGAGGAGGTAAAAGTCATTTTCTCCTGCGTTTGTTGACTGGACACGTGACAGGCACCAAGTGCTACACTGTCCATAAATGCGTGGCATGTGTGTCCAATTCAAAATAATTTGTAGTTTGGAGTGGATTCTCCACACCTTCAGCTCTGAACCTGAAAGAGTGGAAAGAGCTGTGCCTACTCTGATTTGAAGATATAAAGTCCCAAACTGACACGTTAGGAGCCCCAGATGTCCGGGAAAGGCAAGAAGGAGCAAGTAGGACATGCAGTCTTATTTTACTACTAAGTGTGGGCCTCTGGTAAACAATAAAATAATGCAATATCCTCTTTAGTAATGCTGCAAGATGGGAAGCATGAAATCGGTTTCTCAGAACTAAAAACTCAGAGTGTTTCCTTAATGTGTGTGGAGCACCTGCTCTTTTATACTTAACCAAAATTTACTAAATTGATTATATTAAATTTGGTTGATATCATTAGTTTAGTTTTCTTATTTTCTTTTGCCTTATTATATAGTGGGGGGTCAAAGAAAGCCTTATTTGATTATATGCGTTATGTTTGCAAGTGATTGTGGGTCAAAGAGAATAGGAAACATTGAGCTGATGGAGGGGAGAAGAAGAAAAGCATAAGATTTTCTGTTAGTAGTGAGTATCCAGGAAACTCCACATAAACTGTCTTGTCAGTAGTTTTGTTTTCTTCCTGCCTAGATCCTCTCCTGATTTCTAGAACTACCTATCTAACTTTCCATAGACTACTCTCCTCCTATATTCCGTGGCTACCTCAAACTCAATATCCAACTGCACTGCTCATTTTTCCTCTAAATGTTTTCATCCTTCTATAGTCTCTGTCTTAGGGAATGATACCACCATTCTACCAGAGACAGAAACCCAGGAGTCATCTCAGGTTATTTTGTTCACCTTCACTCTTACCTAATAGCTATAAACAGTTCATTCAGTTTTATCTTCAATGTTTCCTACCTTTTATAGCAAAGTCTACTGTTTTAACAGTTCTTGCTTGGATTACTGAGGAATGGGCTCCTTGACTCTATCCTCCACCCCACTTTAACTCAGTCTTTATCCTGCAGCCATAGCCTACTAAATGCAAATGGGATTATACCACTTCCTTGATTAAACTCCTTTGACAAATTCTTAATGATATGTCTGTGATTGCTTCTCTAATCTTACTGCCTACCACTGTCCCCTGGGGTCCTTTCGCTGTATGAAGAGCAGTTTTCAGTCAGTACAGAGCTGTTTCATAGTGCCATGTCATTGCATATGCTATTTTCATTACTGGAAACACCTTCTCAACTTTGGAATCTCGTTGAAGATTGCAAGTCCATTCATTGTGAACGCATGTTTCTTCATCTGGGAAGTCCTCCATGATGTCTTGGTTCAAATCATTCTTTTTCTCTAGCCCTCCTAGTATTGATGGTTTCTCTGTTTCCCTTATTTATTCTAAGCTCTTCAGGGTAAAGAACAGCGCTTTTTATATTTTTATAGTGCAGTCCAGTCCCTGATCTATGATGCATACTCAGTGTATATTTGTTGAATCAACATATGGATGCAATGATAAAAGCAGAACTTATTTGGGCTGAGGGATGAGAAGGTATCAGTTTGGAGAGAAGATCTCTATTGTGTTGGGGGATTTGGCAATATGTAGATGTAGGAGCTAAATGAAGATTTGATCTTAATTCAGATTTGATTTGGCTCTCTGGGACATATTGATCCTGAGGAAGCCAGTAGCAATTGGAGATTACTGTAAGGGTGCGAAAGTAGTAACACATAAAGAACTGAAAAAAAGACTTAAATTCCTCTTGCCCTTCCTTTCTACCTTTCCCCTTCTCTCTCTCTAAAATAAATAGGTTTTTATATTTTAAGGTGGCTATATTGATGTGTGTGTGTGTGTGTGTGTGTGTGTGTGTACATGTGTACATATGTAACTAAAGAAAGCCCTTTCATACGGTATAATTCTTTTTTTTTGCTGAATAGTTCTATGTTGATGTTGGTCATGATCTGAAAACGACTTTGGGACTAGGAAGGGAAAAGGGAACACAAGTAATGGCAAAGCCAGAATATATATTTTGAGAGCCAGCCTTAGGGAGAGGAGGAGGCAGAGGCAGAGTATTGGGGCCTCAGAGTTTCATTCTTTGCCTGTCGAGGAGGGAGTGGTGGATGCAAGGACTGAAGGGATCGGGGCTGAGTGGTGCACGGGGTTCCCACTTGCTCAGCTGTGCGGATACCATGGACAGAGCTAAAGCGGCATTCCTCTGGATTAGTGAAGGCACTGCACAAAGTACCTCTGGGTACACATGGGAAATTTTTTTTTTCTTTTGTAAGTCATACTGAACCAGTTATGAACATGAGAATTACCACAAGCTTTTTCTAGCTCAGTTATCCTCTGCTCATACTCTGCAGTTTTAGCGATGCTGAGAATTGACTGTCAAGATGTTAGATATCCATTCCATTGTAAGCCCAACCTCTCGGGCTCTCTGTTAAACGGGAGAGAAGCACCTAGGGAAGAAATGCATCCAATGACTTCTGCAGTACGGGGTTTGTGAAAAGGTAGCTGAGGCTGCCAGGAATTGAAAAGTGTATATGGCCTACGTAAAATGGCAGGTAGATTTTCATTTGTGGGATATTCTTACTTTAGTGTGTAAATGTAAGTTGTTATACTAAGATTGTTTTCACCATCTGCCCAAAAAGCAATATATGTGCTCCCAAGAAAGGAAAAGCCACCAGCCTATGTTCTAAGCACTAATCCAGACACTTAAACTTACTCCTAACAGCATTCAGAGATGGGTTTATCATCCTGACTTTGCCGTATAAGAAGCTGGGCTTCACATCTAGTAAGTGGCAGACCTGGGTTCGACTCTGGGTCTGGCTGACTTGGATCCCTGTTCATATTCTTCTCTCCCCACTGCCTTCTTTGCCATCACATCTTGGCCGGCAGCAGGAGAGTCAAATCTGACAGGGACTGTGAAAAGCCTGGAGTTTTCAGCCTGCTAGGCAAGCGGCAGTGCCATAGAGGTAAGTCACTGTGAGCTCTGTCATTTATTTCTGTCTACTTTAAATCTCTTATCTGTAGGGCGAAAAGCATTTACAAAGCTTTCAGAAAAATGCTTTGTGATTACCAGCACTAGGCGAGCAATGGCTTGCCTGTTTTCCACAGATAGCTGCAAAATATGTCTTTTAGGGAGAATTATCTGCTTCCTTCCACCTAGATTCATATACAAACACACTGACGAAAAATTATGTTTTGGAAATCCCATAGTCCTAGGTGTTAGCAGATACTTTCTCTTCTGGGCTGTGTTGAATCAGATGGGAAAGGGAAAAAAAAAACCACCTTGAAAAACATAAAGTAAATATTCAGTTGTAAATAAACAAATAAGAATTGTTACTTCTTGGTAACAAATTCCTGTTTTATGATAATTCCTGTTAAATCTAGGAATTCCTAGGTCTAATTCTATTGATATGAAATAATCAGGTATTCCCCACCAATGTGCTAGATATTTTTTGTGTTTTGTAGAAAATAATAAGGAAAGGGTTATTAGCTCTTTCCCACTTAAAAATCGTAGCTAGCCCCTCTTATTAGGGTCTACTTGGGTGACACCTTTACCTTGAATTGGCATCTCCTTTGGCCTGATGACAGCTTAATCTTCATTGTCCTTTGTACTTTTTCCATGTAGACTTCAGCTACGGGAATAATTCTTAACAAATTGCACAGCTGACCTTCTATAAGTAGGCCCCTTCTGCATGGTTAGAAGATTTAGAATTGCACAAAAATGTGATGATTCATGAATCCTTAGATACCTTGGACTTCTTGCTCTAATATACCTTGTTGAAAGCATAGACCCTGAGATCCTCACTGCTTTCCCGGGGACCTGCGGAAACTTCAGGCCTGGAGCTTTGGTCTTGCTGCAGCCACTATGCTTATGGTCCTCCAGCTTGAGCTTCTGAAGTCAGGGAATTCCTGAGGGAGGAAATTCTGAATCCTTGATAAAGAGCTAGTTTTTGAATTATTCCCACTAAAAAGAATGAACATTAACTTTAAAGGGTAGAGAATTTGTTATTCTAAGTCTGTTTTATAGTCCAAGCTTCCTGATTCTATTTGAGATGTCTCTTCCTTACAAGGTACACCGTCCTGGCTGGAAAAGACTTGAATCAGCCAGGCATGGTAGGAAGACTGCTTTGCTCAACTTTGCTTTGCTGTTAAAACATTAAGTGTAATCTGATGTGTCAATAGAGTCACCTCAGGTACTCAGAATCATTTTAATTCCTCTTACTGTCAAAACATAGTGTCAATACTGACACGAATTGGCATTAAAAATATATGCGAAATCACCTGGAGAACAGCACTTTTTACTGATAGGAGGTCTTTTTAAAAGCAGTCTCTGTCAAAGATTCAACTTGAAATCTTTTTTGGCTTTGAATTTTACAGAGCAGCTTTTTGCTTTTTTTTTTTTTTTTTTTTTTAAACCTGACCTGTTTTGCATCATTCAGGCCTATCAGTGGAGGAAAGAAGCTTTTCCTTTTTATCTGACCCTATGGGAAATGTTGTGCATTCCCAGCGTGTGCCCCGAAACAGATGTGCAAGATGACATATAAGTGGATGACATCACTCACGGCTAGTGATTAAATACTTCCCTGGGACTCACAAAATGCACTCAAAAGAAAATGGAAAGGAGGAGTGATGATCAGAACTTCTATACTCCACCTGGGTGCACGTCTTTGCCACTCTAGATAGATTTTAATTTGGGAGAAATACGAATGCACAAAAGGAAAGAATATAAATATTAAAATCTTAGATTTCAGTTTTGGAGAAGTATGAACTTATACATATATTTGTAACATATTATATTTCATGTACTTTGTAATTTATAACATGGGATATATAATATACACATGTATACATGTATAATGTATGAAATATATACAATATATAAGTGTGTTCACTGTGTATTTATACATGTAGTGTTCTAGATTCCCAAGCAAATAGAAAACACAGGAAAGAAATATTTTATTTTTTGATGAGTGTCATATTCTCCGCTAAGTTGGATACAGAGGTCATCTAAGTATATTTTATAAATATTATATTTGAAGAGGTGAAGCATGATTTATCAAATAATTCATTTATTAACATTTGATGTATACATATCAACTGTATATATATTGACATTTGGCACATACACAATTGTTTGTTTCGTTTTCTTGTCTTGCTTTGCAGAGTCTTTGGTGGATAAATGACCTATTGAACTGAAAAGTGAACATCCTTGGATTTCAATCTTTGAAAGCAATAGATTCTATCGAAAGCAACACTAGATTTCTTTGTTGTTTGAAATCTAAGAGCTGGTCATTCTTTTTCTATTTTGCTAATGTTAGCAGGTTGTGTGTGTGTGCGTGTGTGTGTGTGTGTGTGTGTTTGGCAGCAAATCACTCAACTGACCTTTTTCATAATCAACTACAATAAACGGAGTGTGTGTGTGTATGTGTGTATCCCTGCACTTTTGGTGTGATAGACAGTTTGCTTAAATATATGGGAAAAGTTAATCCCTCTGCCCCTGACCTTTGGCACAGGAACCTTGTGCTTCCAGTAGAAAGTGTGGTAAATGCCAAGTCCTTTGGGCAGAAGATGTTTGCATTAATGTTTTCTGTGCTGGAGCCTGAGCCATAGATTTTCTGTCAGCCATCCTTTGCAGTGCTGATATGGAGCAGGTTGAGTTGTATATAGAATATAGTGCCCGATGCCATCTGTTTTAACACCCTGAATATTTAAACCCCAGCCAGTGTATTAAAGGAGAATGCCTCCCACTCCCTATCATGCATGTGATTACCATGTAGTATGGGAGGTGGAAAAAATCATGCAGTTTAATATGATTGTCAAAGGGTCACTTGTCATGTTAATTATCAAGAGCTTGACTGATTAAAATATGACATGAAGAGGGAAGAGGACGGGTGTAGTGCATACCAACCTTGTAAATACAGTTAACTCTCGACTTTCTCGAAAATCCAAGGCTGTGACACTACCGTACAACACAGGCAGACAGCTCTGCATGTGCTGGTCTCTCTGTCTGGAAGATTTGGAGTACAGAGAATACATGTTGCAAACAGGGCAAGACAGCTTTGGGGGAAAGACCCTGCCCTAGGAGATGGAAAGTTGTCCAGTGTGGCATCTGGACTTAGCAATTTAGAAGTAATCCTTGACTCCTCTGTTTCCACCTTGCCTCCTCCAAAGAGGCACAAGTACATTGATTCCAACCCTTAAGTAGCATCTGAATTTACCCCTTCCTCTCCAGTTGCATTTCCATTGCCTTGCGTTCCCTTCATCTCTTGCCTGGATTATTTGCGAGTTTACTAGATAGTGCCCACTGCTCACTATTAGCTTCTCCAATCCATTATTTCAGGTGATTAAAAAGCTGCAAATCTGGGGCTCCTGGGTGGCTCAGTCGTTAAAGGTCTGCCTTCGGCTCAGGTCATGATCCCAGGGTCCTGGGATCGAGCCCCACGTCGGGCTCCCTGCTCAGCGGGAAGCCTGCTTCTCCCTCTTCCTCTGCTTGTGTTCCCTCTCTTGCTGTGTCTCTGTCTGTCAAATAAATAAAATCTTAAAAAAAAAGCTGCAAATCTACCATGTCCTTCGAATTTAGTGATGTTCTCAGATGCACTGTGCTTCCCATGCCTTTCTGTCATTTTATATTGCTGTCTCTACATTTACTACATTCATGTCTTCAAGTCATCCTTTAAAGCCTAGGGTACATATCACCTCCTCCCTGCAAGTCTTTATTAGTCTGATTTAAGAGTCCTTTGGGCTTCCGTGGTGTCATGTGCTTGTTTTGGGTATAGGCCTTTTCCTGATTTGTTAGGGTTGTCTCTTGACAATTACCTTTATAACTCCTGCTTTCCAGAACATAAGCTCCTGTGGGCAGGAATCATTTTATATATATATATATATATATGTATGTATGTATACATATGTGTATATATATATATATGTATACATATGTATATATATATAATATATATAAAAATATATAAAATATATATTATATATTATAATAATGATATATAATTAATAATAATATATAATATATAATATATATATAATATAATTATATATATATATAATTTTTTTGTATCCCAGAGCCTAGCACAGAATAAATGCTAAATAAGAATTTTTTGAATTAAATACTAAAGGAATATGACTTTTAGAGAGTAGAATGATACATTACAGGTAGTAGTCCTAGTAGATGAGCAGTTAAAGAGAGTGTTCATTTAAGAGATGGTGGGTGACACACATTTGTTCTCATAGATCCCTTCCCTGAACTTCTGTAACTGTTCACCTAGACCAGTCTTCATATGATCGCTCTCAATCAGTTTGGGGAAAATCATGAAAATCCTTGCATGCTACCTCTTGATTTATTATAATCCTTGCAATTGGGAAAGGGAGACCGTTCTTCCTTCTTCCTCCAGTTTCCAAGAGGAGGGTTTTCTTCCAATTATTCTTGGGCCTTGCCTCATCCTTTTATTTCCCACTGGAGTAAGAAAGAGCAGCTGTTAATAACCCATTATCAGATACATGATTTGCAAATATTTTCTCCTATTTAGTAGGTTGCTGTTTTATTTCAATGATGGTTCCCTTTGCTATACAGAATCTTTTTACTTGATGTAGTCCTACTTGTTGATTTTTGCTTTTGTTCAAAGCCTTTGCTTTTGGTGTCAAATCAAAAAACTCATTGCCAAGACCAGTGTCAAGGAGCTTACTGCCTATACTTTCTTCTAGGAGTTTTTATGGTTTCAGGTCTTGCATTCAAGTGTTTAATACATTTTGAGTTAATTTTTATCTATGGTTTAAGAGGGGGGTGTAATTTCATCCTTTTGCATGTGCCTATCCTGTTTTCCCAGCATCGTTTATTGAAGACACTGTTCTATCCTTCATTGTATATTCTTGGCTCCTTTGTTATAAATTAACTGAACATATATGTGTGGGTTTTTTTCTGGGCTCTCTATTCTGTTCCATTGATCTATGTGCCCGTCTTTATGCTAATATCATGCTGTTTTAATTACTCTGGCTTTGTAATGTAGTTTGAAATCAGGGAGCATGATGTCTCCAGCTTTATTCTTCTTCCTCAAGATTGCTTGGGCTATTTGGGATTTTTTGTGGTTCCACGCATATTTAGGATTATTCTATTTCTATGAAAATTACCACTAGAATTTTGATAGGAATTACACTGAATTATAGATTGTTTTGGGTATTATGGACCTTTTAACTACATTAATTCTTCCAGCCTATGAGCATGGCATATCTTTTTCATTTATTTGTGTCTGTTCAATTTCTCTCATCAATGTCTTACAGCTTCAGTATATCAACTCCACTGACAGTTAAGATATTATATAGACTTATGGTTATAATATCTTCCCTGAGCACCCCTCTTTCTTACTTGGGAAAATTGTGGTAAAGTCTTTAGGGACCTACTGCTGGAGTTTTTAGAGCATTATTGAGGGATTCCATAGTATCAGCCCCATTCTGAATACTTAGATAATTATAATGCACATGGCATGGCATTAAGTCATGCCTAAACTAAACCTAAGCAAAGCAAATTCCCTTCCTCAATTCTCTTGCCATATTATTGAGGAAATACCTTCTATAAGCAGTGGGACTTTAAAGACAAATAAGAACTTTACAGAAACTGTTAGAGGCTAGCAAAAGTACACAGGAGGTGACCAGAGAAGGCCTCATGGAGAGGATTCCATTCGATCTAGGATCTAAAATATGGATAGACTTGAGTTTGTGATACAGAGAGATGAAGGCAATGATGTGCTCCCCCTTCCCATTTCTACAAAACTCTGATTTGTAATATTTTCCAGTTTCTGTGGTGTAAATACTTCTACCATAGCCAATTTCAAACTATCAGTGATTTAACAACTGGCTTAAAATTTTTTTAAATATTTAAAAACGGGCTGAAATGAGTCTGTTTGAACTAGGTTTTCCATACCACTGGATGAAGAATTCACCATGTGATATTATAAGCAAGGGTACATATTTGTGAGGTTCCATTAAGGGATAGAAAACACTCCTGTCTGGCAGTATCAAGAGGTTCTTGTTGGGAGGAGATAATAACAAGATATAAGAGGTAAGTTGGGATAGAGTTTGGAGTCTTCGCTATGTATTTGAGCTTTCTTCTTTAGTGTGTGGTGAGCTCTTGACTACTTTTTAATAGAGAAATGACAGGATAAACTTAATATTTTAGGAGGAGTGACCTGTTATTAGTTACATGTTGGGTGTTGTTAGGGGTATAGAAGGAAGCAGAGAAGATAGTTAGGAGCTTCTTGAAATTCTGTAGGTGTGAAGTGGTTAGATAAAGGACTAGATTGAAGAAAGAAGAGACTAGTGTGGGAAGTAAAGGATGGAAGAAGGGAAGACAGTGGGGCAGTCCATCTCTGCTCCACATGGCAACAGCCGGGTTGATTTGAAAGTGCGGATTCTTACATTGTTGGTGTGAATGTAAACTGGTGCAGCCACTCTGGAAAACAGTATGGAGGTTCCTCAAGAAGTTAAAAATAGAGCTACACTATGACCCAGCAATTTGCAATACCAGGTATTTACCCCAAAGATACAGATGTAGTGAAAAGAAGGGGTACCTGCACCCCAATGTCTATGGCAGCAATGTCCACAATAGCTAAACTATGGAAAGAGCCCAGATGTCCATTGACAGATCAATGGATAAAGAAGATGTGATACACACACACACACACACACACACACACACACACACACACTGGAACATTACTCAGCCATCAAAAAGGATGAAATCTTACCCTTTACATTGATGTGGATGGAACTGGAGGGTATTATGCTGAGCGAAATAAGTTAGTCGGAGAAAGACAATTATCATATGGTTTCACTCATATGAGGAATGTAAGAAACAGTATAGAGGTTCATAGGGGAAGGGAGGGAAAATGGAATGGGAAGAAATCAGAGAGGGAGACAAACCATGACAGACTCTTAACTATGGTTTGATGGAGGGGAAATGGGTGGGGGGATGGGATAACTGGGTGATGGGCATTAAGGAGGGCATGTGATGTGATGAGCACTGGGTGATATACGCAACCGATGAATTATTGAATTCTACATCTGAAACTAATGATGTTCTGTATGTTGGCTAATTGAATTTAAGTAAAAAAAAAAGAAAGCATGGACTCTAATCAACTTATTTACTCATTTGTTTGGGGATCAATGTTGGCTATTACTGGCATCTTCTCTGGTACTGTTGTGAGAACACCTATACATACTCTTTTCATGTGGCTTCTTGGCTTCATTACAGCATAGTGGCTGGATTTCAAAAGCAGGCATCACACAGATGACCAGATAAAAACCGCTTTGCTCTCCATAATCTAGCCTGAAGAGTCACGTGATGTTCTTCTGCTGCATTCTATTTGTTGAATGAGTCACAAAAGCACAGTTTCAAGAGGAGGGTAAATAAGATTCCACCTTTTGATGGGGGTATAGCAAGGTTCTAAAAGACCATCTGGGAATGACACACAGGGGTTTCTCAATAAGTGATTGCTTATTCTTGTTTTCTTTTTCCAAAATTTGCCATCTATATTATTTGTTCTCTCTCTTTAAAATTCTTTATCTATCTATCTATCTATCTATCTATCTATCTATCTATCTATCATCTATCAATCATTATCTATCATCTATCTGTTTGTTGAGGTATACTTGACATGCAACACTGTATTAGTTCCAGGTGTATAACATGCTGATTTGGTACGTCACCATATATAGTTACAGAATTTTTTTCCTTGTGATGAGAACTTTTAAGATCTACTCTTTTAGCAACTTTTATATATGTAATACAGTATTATTAACTATAGTCACCATGCCATGCATTACATCTCTGTGACTTACTTATTTTATAACTGGAAGTTTGTATCTTTTGACTCCCTTCACCCATGTATTCTTATTAAATGGGTTTAAATATCTTCAGTTAAACGAGTTTACTCTGTAGCTCTTAGTAAGTGAAGGTATGATAATATGTGTTACTGTTGCACTACACTGACGATAATACCACTCTCTGGGAAGGGGGAACAAGATCTTACATATAGATGAGCTTGTTTTTGAATTGGATAACTGTGGTAAAGTAATATAATAGTAAATTGCACACTTTTATTGAAAGCTTATCTTGTACTAGACTCTGTGAATCATTTTTATTCACTATCTCATTTAATCCTTACATAGCAAAGTGAGTATTATTAGCCCCATTTACAAAGGATAAAGCGGAGGTTTAGAGAAGTGAGATAATTTGCCTGGGGTCACACTGTTAAGTACTGAAAACTGGATTTTATGCCAGGTCTGTATTCTTAACTGTTAAGTCTACCTCCTCTCCATGAAATAAGGAGGCAGCTGGAATAGGAATATAACTTTTAGTTTGACTGCAAAGAAATAAATATCTAGGAGTGGGATTGTTGGTGTTACACATCAATAATAGTCACAATACAGAGATGGACTGGGATTCAGGAAGTGATGGAGGGAGGCAGGTGCCTGCAAATTTTGCAATCCTTTGAATTAAAATATAGGTCTCAAGTTAGAATATGGAATTAAGTAGGTCAGAGAACCTTGAAGCATGTCTATAGAGGAGTATAACCATCTTCACACCCCTGTTTCCCCCTTGGCAATATTAGATGTTAAAAACGTGTTCACATATCTGCTTCCCCCACTAGGTTCTGAGCTTTTCGCAAAATGCATACAGGACATAGTAGATTGTCAATATATGTCTGTAAACCTAAATAGAAAGGAATTGCACTTCATTCTTTTTTGACTCTGTATTTATTTCCATTTTGTTCCCCCTAATTTTCTTTTGTAAAGTTTCTTTAAAGCAGTGTGTTTTAGTGATTCTAAGTGAAACCAAAGTATAGGATCTCTTTCTTTCTCTCTTCTATTAATCATTCTTAGTCCAGTGCCTAAAAGAGGGAGAAGCTCATCCTTGAATGACCATTTCCTGTTTGTAATCATCCTGGTGGGGGAACCCTAAGAGGAAAATGTATCCCAAAAGAATGGAAGCAATACTCTCTTATGGTCCCTATAGAGACTCATATGCCTGCCCAAAATACTATATAGGGACGAACACCTCTGCAGTAAAAATTTGGAGAAGAGTTCAGTCATTTATCTGGACAATTAGAAAACTGCTAGAAACCGTATGACTTTTTGTTCTTTAAAGTAACCAATTTATTGTATTGTTGTGACATTTTATCTGTTCTTATATTTGACATTTATGTGATTAACACCTCTGGTGATGGTTGAAATTAAACATGGACTAAAAGGACTCAGGCGGAACAAGGATGTTCTCTAATTTTCCTGGAGATTAATCTCTCCCTCTCAGATTTATTAAAGTAAACTTTTTCTTGGTTTGATTTTGCCTCCCAAACTCTTTTCTAAGTTATAATTAGAGATAAAAATTAAGATATCAATGAAAAAATACACTCTGATTTATCACTTCTGACAGAGGAGGTCTTTTCCCCGGGCTGCATCTGAGTTCCTTTCTTTAGAGGAAATAGCAGGTGGGGGTGACTATTTCTCAGCTGGTGGCAGCTTCCAAGAGAAGAATTATGTTCAGGAAAATATTTGAGATTAAAGCACATCAGAAAAGAGGCATCAAATTAAGGTATTATTCAAATCAACTAACTCACTATCCAATTTTTGAATGTTAAATCCTGATATTTCAAGGTTAGAGTTTTAAGAACTCCTGTTCCTTATAGACCGATGACATAGACCTCCCAAACAAGGTCACTTAAAGATGGCACCTTCCTTTGCGAAAACACAAGGACCAGCATTCAATGAGCATTCACAAGCGAAGTGCCTGATTGGCTATGTGTCTGTGCTCCTCTTTTGATCCTTACAAGTCTCTGATGCAAGTATTATTATATAGTTGACCCTTGAACAATGTGGGGGTTAGGAGTTCAACCCTTGTACAGTTAAAAATCCATGTATAACTTTTGACTCCCCCTGAAACTTAATAACTAATAACTTATGGTGACTGGAAGCCTCATTGATAATGTACACAGCCAATTAACACATATTTTATATGTTATATGTATTATGTAGTGTAATCTTAAAGTAAGCTAGAGAAAAGAAGATGTTATTAAGAAAAACATATGGAAAAGAAAATATATTTACACTACTCTATTGAATTTACTGAAAAATATCCATGTGTAAGTGGTCCAATGCAGTTCAGTCTGTTTTGTAAGAGGAGGAAACAGGCTGAGAAAGATTCAACGACTTGCCCAGGGACATGTAAAACAAATAGGAGAGCCACAAAAGGAATGCAGGTTATCCTAAATCAATGCTTCTCATGCCTTTTTCCCCCCCCTCCTTTTTTTTTTTTTTTTTTTAATAAACCCAAGAGACTCCGGCGTCCACATGCCTACCTCTTGTTTTCTTCTTAGTTATGAGCTGTTGCTGTTTATTTCTACCAGCTTAGACTACTGTTTCTGGCTTCCTTCCTTCCTTCCTTCCTTCCTTCCTTCCTTCCTATCAGGAAGTCAGTAGGTTTTCTTTATAATTCTCAGTATTGAAAAATATAGTTTATCCCTATTTCATTAAGTCTATGATGGCATTGATCGAAAGAAGTACTATTGGACTAGGTTATACTAAAAAAAAAAAAATGGTTTCAACTAAGCTATGATGGAATGCCTTAAAGATAGTCCTATGTGATGCATGAATCAGTCTCATGAGCCACTCATTGTCTTTCATTAATGACAAGGGATTTAGCAATTTCTTTTATTTTCAGTTCCTCTGCTTGGCATGTGATAGCTAATCCCTTTTGTATGCAGCTCAATAACAAAACCTAATACAGCTTCATTTGCTTCTGGTATTTTCTCTCCTTAGGTTCTGTAAAACACGTGTTTTTTGTTTCCTAGGAAAATAGGGGGCTCTAGTCATTCCTGATATGATGAATATTTGCTTCACTAAATCAAATTTATTCCCTACTGCTTTATTTCTGCATATGTAATGATTTCTCCTTCAATGCAAATCATACTGTAATCCTATAGAAGATATTTTAAATGACAATTAATCTCAACACCAAAAATACTCAAAACTCGGTGGAAATGGTGGCAATGTGAATATTTATAATCAAGGCATGACAACCGCGTCAAAATGATCGCCTGGCTGGCAGTGACTGGCAGCAGGCTACTGAATATGAGACTCATCCCAATTTTAGAGATATGAAAATGTGAAAAACTGTACTTCTTAGAAGTAATGAGAAAAGAAATACTGACTACGCTTTTGGATAGCTTCTGTTTTCTGCTTCTTAGATTCTGATCAGATCCTAGCTCTTTTATTCTTAAGGCATCCTTTTCCCCATACCTCTCATCCTGCAGAGAGATACTGCTGTGCCCTGTGCCTCTATCCACTATGATATGTTTCTTCCTCTACTCTAGGCTGCGTTTTAGAATTTACCCCAAGGCCTGTTATAAATGTTCAGAAAATTAAGTTTTTCTTTTTCCTCTTCGGGAGAGAAAACCTGACTACATTTCCAACTTTTGGCAGTGTACGTTCCCCATTTCCATTGTACCATGGTGATATGTAGCCCTTTGCTGATAGATATAGTGAGCATAAAGGGATTTAACTCAGCACTAAACTTTTAAAAGAACTCTATAATTTGTACATAAGAATTACTTCCCATTATTAGACATATTTTGGAAACATTTTCATATGTAACTAGTGAACAGTTTTTGTGTGTGCCCCGAGAAAGGTATCTATGTATTCGCTGATTTTTGACTTTTATTACACATTCATTTTTCTCTTTTTTCCTCCGTTCTTTATGATTTTTTCAATTGTGTGAAATGTGATCATTATACCTGCTTATTGTAGCAATCCAAACAGTATGTAGTTGAAAGTGAAATTGATAGTCTCTCACTTTGTCTTTCTAATCTCATTCTCTAATGTAACCACTGCCAACGCTTATTTCCTTTGTTAATACAAACAAAAATATGTACAAATAGATACTGAAGATAAAGAAACATGCAGATCAAACTCGGATCTGCTATTTTTGCTTAATAGTGTGTTATGAACCTATTCTTAAGTTAGTCCATAAGGATCTGTGTTCTTTTTTTTTATTAAATCTTTTTTGTTGAGATTTATTTATTTATTTGAGAGTGTGTGTGTGTGAGCAGGGGGAGGGGCAGAGGAAGAAGGAGAGGGAGAGAAGCACACTACCTACTGAGCATGGAGCCTGATGTGGGGCTTGATCCCAGGACCCTGAGTTCATGACCTGAGCTGAAATCAAGAGTTGGTTGCTTAACTGACTGAGCCACTCAGGCGCCCCTATGTTGTTGTTTTAATAGTTTATTAGTGTTTCACAGTATTAGTATATCTTGATTTGGGCAACTGCTTTCCTATATATGGGCATTCTAGTTGTTTATGGAGGGTGTTATTAGCAACCTTTTATTTATTTATTAAGTTTTTTTTTTAATCTTATTTATTTATTTGAGAGAGAGAGACAGAGCATGAGCTGGGGGTGAAGGGCAGAAGGAGATAGACAGACAGACTCCCTGCTGAGCAGGAGGGGCTCAATCCCAGGACCCTGAGATCATGACCTGACCTGAAGGCAGATGCTTAACTGACTGAGCCACCCAGGAGCCCCTATTTATTTACTTATTTAAATATGGAACACTTCATGAATTTGCATGTCATCCTTGCGCACAGGCCATGCTAATCTTCTCTGTATTGTTCCAATTTTAGTATATGTGCTGCTGAAATGAGCACTATTAGCAATCTTTTAGATGTATTTTTGGGTAAGACTTTGAGAGTATTTTGGGTAAGACTTTGAGAGTATTAGACATTGCTGATTTTTCTTTTTCTTTCTTTTTTCCCCCTGTTGGTTAGAATCCCAGAAATGAAAATACTCATTCAGGGAGTATGCATATTGGAAAAAGTAATATTGCTCTTAGAATTTCCAAAATATTATCAAATGCACACTTTTGCCAATAATAAATGAGAGCGCCAGTTTCTCTAGGTTTTCATTAACACTGATTGTTATCAAACTCTTACTTTGTCATCCAATAGGGAGAATAGTGTCTTCTTTTAATTTGCATTTTCCTGCTTACCAGTTGAGGTCCTATATTTTCATTGTTTACTGATCATTTGCATTTCCTCTTTTGTGGTTTGCCTACTCTAATCTTTGACCCATTTTAGATTGCCTTTTTCTTATTGACCTGAAATAACTCTTTATATGTTTAATAATAATAAGCACTGAGTGCTTACTATCTAAATTGACTCTGACTTAAAGTACTTTTTACGTACTAACACATCTAATTAATTCACACAATGACCCTATGGGCTAGACACTTTTATAGTAAGTAAATAGAGGCAGAGAAAGGTTAAAAACTGTGTCCAACGTCACACCACTGGTAAGTGGCAGAGCTGACATTCAAATGAAGACCACTGGTATATAAAGTCATGTCTAACCCTTTTACTATGGGCTGCTCAGCAGAAAGGATAGATCAGTGTGTGCTGAGCACAGAGTTAATGCCACCGGTGCATTCATAGGAACTTGTGGCAAGCGTTTTTCAGAGCACATTGGAAGACAAGTATTTGTGTCCAAAGTTGCATAAAAATATTTCTCTTTAATAAAAAATAAAACTATCATTTCAAAGTAGATTCTTGATGGTGTGTGTTGTTGAAAGTGAACTTTGTGGGCTGCCTGGGTGGCTCAGTTGGTTAAGCGGCCGACTCTTGATTTTGGCTCATGTCATGATCTCAGAGTCCTGGGATGGAGCCCTGTGATGGCCTCTGTGCTCAGCCAGGAGTCTGCTGGCCATTCTCTCCCTCTCCCTCTGCCCCTCCCATCACTTGTGTACTGTCTCTCTAAATAAATAAATAATAAATAAACAAAATCTTAAAAAAAAAGAAAGTGAACTTTGGGGGATGCTGAGAAAACTGATGAAGCAGAAACTGAACAATGAAAGCAAAGGGGCAGAGGAGAAGTTTTCTTAGACACACTAGGCATTGAAGGCCATAAATTCTTTAATGAAGTGAGATTAAAAAATAATATAGGGGCGCCTGGGTGGCACAGCGGTTAAGCGTCTGCCTTCGGCTCAGGGCGTGATCCCGGCGATCTGGGATCGAGCCCCACATCAGGCTCTTCTGCTATGAGCCTGCTTCTTCCTCTCCCACTCCCCCTGCTTGTGTTCCCTCTCTCACTGGCTGTCTCTATCTCTGTCGAATAAATAAATAAAATCTTAAAAAAAAAATGTAAGAACTACCTTGTTATTTGTAGTTTGTTTAAGTAAATTGTTTGTATGTAGTTTTCATTATATTAGCTACTCTTAATTAATCCCTTTGTGGCCTTTATAAAGTTCAGTTAAAGAAGACTAACAGCTCTCCTCCATCAAGGATTGTTATTGAATGGATAGATTTATAACTATTATGATGTTTATTTTCAGGTGTGTCAGAAATATGACACATATTTTTTATTACCTCCATTTAGTTTCATCTTTGGAGTCCTCATATTGCCTGATTGCAACAATAAAAGTCTTAATCAATTAAAGATAAACCCAGGCATCTCTGTTTTAAACTCATTTAATTCAGGATTTTCCTCTCTAACTTCTCTCCTTTTCTAAGAATTGATCTAAGTTCTAGGGGCTTTGGAGCATGGGGGTTGAGAAAGAGATCTGGTTCAGGGTCATTTTTCTTCTAAGTGGGTATGTAGAAGACACTGCAACCCTATCTGGTCCTCGGACATGGCCATACCATTTCACTGGAATCTTCTGGAGCATCTGTTATGGGTTAAAGGATTTTTTTAAAAAAAGAGATATGTTGAAGTTCTAACCCCTAGTAACCCAGAGTGTGACCTTATTTAGAAGTAAGGTGCAGCTGTAGGTAGTTAGGATGGGTCATTCGGAAGTAAGGTGGACCCCTGATTCGGTATGACTGGTGTCTTCTCAAAGGCAGACAATGTGAAGAAAGGAGAGAAGGCTGTGTCAATGCAGGCAAAGATTGGAGTTATGCAGCTGTAAGCCAAGGAATGCCAAGGATTGCTGATGACACCAGAAGCTGAGAGAAAGGCATGGAACAAATTCTCCCCTAGAGTCTTCAATAGCCCTGTGACACCTTGATCTTGGATTTCAAGTCTCCAGAAATTTGAAAGAATAAATTTCTGTTGTCTTAAGCCACTAGGATTGTAGAACGTTGTTACGTCAGCTTTAGGAAATTAATACAGCTTCCAAACTCTTTCTATTTTTGTGGTGTCTTCTTAGCCTGTTGGTCCATGTTCATTGAGAGCTATATCCACTTGACTCTGGGTAACTTGGGAAAATGTTTGTCTGCTTCCAGTGTCTTATCAAACTGACCATCTGCTAGAGCACTTCATAGAGCTTTTCTGCACACCTTCAAGGCCAGAGTGTCATAGACACTCTCTGTAGTACTTGTCAGCTTCCAGGGCAACGAAACAGAAAACGAGGCTTAAGTATCCTTTATTCATAAATCTCAAAACTCTTCTGGGCAGGGGAAGGGCGGGTGGTGGTATTGTAATTCTCTTATGCCTTGGAGCTCATCGAGGGGTGCAGACATGGGGCAAGATCTCCTGCATGAATCTCACAGCAGTGTGTCCTCATATTTCTCTTGTTTCAAAGCCTTCCCCATTCCTACTTACCATTTCTACCTAACTGCTACAATCCTACCCTCTGGGATTTTTATGAGCCTTTTATTTAGTGTGGGTAAACAGAAGATAATTTCCTCCACAATTTGGATCTATAAGAATTCACCCTTGAATTTTCTATCTGATATCTGGTAGGTGTAAAAGTCTAGAATTTGCCATCCTTGTTCTCTCTTCTTTTATGGTCCTTTATGACAGACCCTCCATGGACAGTGGAGACTCCAGTCTTGTGGTTTAAATGGGAGAGTCATCACTGAAGGAAAAGTCCAGGTATATAAGGCCTGGAAGTGTAAAACTCCTAGAAGAAAACATACAGGAAAAGCTTCTTGACAATTTCTTGGAAATGACACCAAAAGGCGCAGGCAACAAAAACAAAAATAAACAAGTGGGACTAAATCAAAGTTAAAAACTTCTGTACAACAAAAGAAATAATTAACAGAGGGAAAAGTCAGCCTATGGAGTGGGAGAAAATATTTGCAAACCATATATCTGATAAGGTGTTAGTATCCAAAATGTATAAGGAACATCTATCACTCTGTTGTAAACAAAACAAACCCCCAAACCAAAACTGTAACTCGATTAAAAAATGGGCTAAGGATTTAAATAGACATTTCCCCAAAGAATATGTACAAATGAACAACATTATATGAAAAAATCTCAACATCATTAACCATCAGGGAAATGCAAATTAAAACTACAATGAGATATCAGACCTGTCAGGGTGGTTATTATAAAAACAAAAAGACAACAAGTATTGACAAGCATGAGGAGAAGTTGGAACACTTTTGCACTGTTGGTGGGAATGTAAATTGGTACCGCCGCTATTCAAAACAGTGTGGAGTTTCCTGAAAAATTAAAAATAGAACTACAATATGATCTATCAATCCTACTCCTGGGTATTTATCCAAAAGACTTGAAATCAGATCTTGAAGCAATATTAGTACTCCCATGTTCATTGCAGCACTATTCACAATAGCCAAGATGTGGAAATAACCTAAATGTCCTTCAGAAAATGAAAGGATAAAGGAAATGTAGTGTATACATATGATGGTGTGTTATTCACCCTTAAAAAAGAAACAAAATTCTTTTTTTTTTTTTATAATGATTTTTTATTATATTATGTTAGTCACCATACAGTACATCCCCGGTTTTCGATGTAAGGCTCGATGATTCATTAGTTGTGTATAACACCCAGTGCACCATGCAATATGTGCCCTCCTTACTACCCATCACCGGTCTATCCCATTCCCCCACCCCCCTCCCCTCTGTAGCCCTCAGTTTGAGAAACAAAATTCTGCAATTTGTGATAGTATGGATCGAAAAAGCTAGTTATAGAAAGACACACTTCATGATTTCACATGTATGAGACATCTAAGATAGTACAATTCATAGAAGCAAAGAATGGAATGTTGGTTGTCAGGGGAGGGGGTAAGGGAGAAATGGGGAATTACTAATCCACGGGCATAAAGTTTCAGTTAAGGAAGATGCATAAACTCTAGAGATCTGCTATACAACACTGTACTGATAGTCAAGGGGATTGTTAAGGGAGTAGATCTCTTGTTGAGAGTTGACCACAATAAAATAAAATAAAAAATAAAAAAAGGATGAATAAAAAAAATAAGTGAGAAACTCATCTACTAACATTTCACAGTATAATTCTGACTCACATAACTAAGGTGGACTCATAAGTCTTAGTTGAAAATTGGAGTCAAATTCTAAAGCTGAGAGGCACCTGGGTGGCTCAGTCGGTTCAGCAACTGACTCTCAATTTTGGCTCAGGTCATGGGATCAAGCCCCATGTTGGGCTTCACACTCAATGCGGATTCTGCTTGGGATTCTCTCTCCCTCTGCCCCTCCCCCCACTAATGCTTTCTATCTCTCTCCAAACTAAATTAAATCTTAAAAAAAATTTCTAAAGCAGAGCATGGGCACAGATACTCAATCTGCATCTCTTATAGTTACCTTTTAAGGATTATACCTATCTACTTGGGGTCCTATTTAATGAGGTTAAGAGGTGGGAGTTTATGCCAGACACTGACTACAACTTAATGTTTAAATACCAATTTACACACTATAGTGCTAATGTTTTCATGAGTCTTGTTTCCTTGTCATCAAATATGTGTTTCTTCCTAGCATTGCTGAGAGCTTTTGCACATTTGCTGTATCATTCTGGGATCTTCCTGCTGTAACATGCCTATTCTTTTAGTTTAGTTTTTCTTGACTTCTCTATACCGAATTGTATTTACCCTCAGTATGACTGGGGAATCATTGGGACCTGGTATTAGTAAACACAGTAACCTTAAGAGAGTGATATGTGCTGAATATAGTTAATCTGGATGACATAAAACTAAATATTTTAATGACAGATCAATGATTACACATCTGCTGTGTCTTCAGCACAGAAATGTGTGGCACAGAGAAGGGATACAAGAGAAGTATAAAGCATCATATATACCGACATGGAGTTTCCATCTGGGTAGATGGAAATAGGACTAGAGAATACAGCAGAATAAAATCACCAAGTACAAGCTATGGGATGCAGATTATTATATAATAAGATGGTATCTAATATAGTTCCAATAAGGCAGTGCTCAAAGGTGAGATAACACTTTAAGAAGGATAGAATTAATCTGGCCTGGACTCACCTCCAGCTGAATGGTTACTTGAGTTGAATCTTGAATCTGGCCAGAACATGTCCAGAGAGAGAGTTTTTCTGGGCAAGTGGTGAGCTGTTTCCCAAACTTGGAGACGTGGCACCAAGAAGAGAAAATCCCATGTAGAGAAAATCCTTTGGAGGCATGTGAATAGTAGGAACCTTTCATTCAGATAGACTCCTAGATGCAAATGTCCCAGGTTTATTTTCACTTGGACCTCAATCTCACTGATGTCAATGAATTAATTCAACTGCCCTTGCTAAGGATAAGTCTATAGATCTTATTGAATGACTAGGATGTCTGTTTACTTTTTGCTACCCTAGTGGTTTCTCCTTGTGCAGTCTTGCCACTCAAAAAAAAGAAAGTATCTCCCCAGGATACTAGGAAGACTTACCTTTGGTTTCAGCCTTGTATGGACAGGTGGAAACATGGACAGTCTGACCTAAGAGATCTGGAGATTCTAACCCATCAAAGTACAATGTACTAGTGCGTAGTCAATTATTTTTTAAAATTTGTTTCTGCTAATGGTTCTGTTCTGTTCTATATTTCATTTTTTACTTTACTCATTGTGATGTCATCTAAATGTCCATATTTTTATATAGTCTTTGTGAGGACTATTTTCCACTTTCCATCAGAATTGCCAAACCATTTGCCTATTTTAGTTATTTGAATAATTTCTGTGATTTTTTTTCTAACACAGATTATCAACATTTAATGATAACTTTTTGCTTTTCTTGAATTCTTTCCTTACTATAAAGTTCCTGGAGTAAGATTACGGAGTTAAAATGAAAAGAGTTGTTGTTTTCCAGAATGACTGTAAAAATTTACAATGCTGCTAGCCATATATGAGTGTGTTGGCAGAGCTTATTGCCTTTTCTAAAGATGGCTATAAGGAATTCTCCACCCTACATAATCTTTTCCAATAAGACCTTGACATGGTGCCTCTCCCCCAACTCCTTGAATCTAGGTGGGCTTGTGACTTGCTTGTAACCAATAGAAGTAACATTGCATGATTCCTGAGGTAGGTAAAGAAAGGCAATGTAGCTTCCACTTTGTGTTCTGGAGTACTCACGTTTGGCACCATGACCTGTTACATAAGAAATCTGGGTATCTTAAGACCACATGTCACAGCACACATGCCAAGCCACCTGGAAAGGCCGCAAATAGTAGATACTCTGGAGGGTAGTCCTAGATTTCCAGTCTCCAAGAGACATGCCAGACAGGTATGAACAAGAGTTCAGATGATTTTAGTCCCCAATTATGCAGTCATCTCTGGCCGTATGTCTTCTTTATTGAGTCCTCAGTTAAGGTAGAGCAGTGACAAGCTATCCCTGTTGAGCTGTTTCCAAATTTGCAGACCCTAACCTGTGAGTAAAATAAAATAATTCATGTTGCTAAATTTGGGGATAATTTGTTATACAGCTATATCAATTGGAAAATAAATTTAGCAACAATCTTGCCAGCTTTATGTGTTCTCATTAACATCTTTAGCCAAAAGTTTTGTTTTTCATTATTTCTTAAATTTAGTATTTTCTTTTACAAATGAGAATGTGTATATTCCCACATAGTTTAATATTGGTGCATTGCAGCAGTTTTAGATATATTTTTGCTCATATATTTCTTGAAGTCTTAATACTTCATATTTTGCATATATTTGAATATACTCCCTATAAAGTATTGATAACCATATTAGATATAAATATGTTTTCTCAATCAAATGTTATTCCTTTAATTTTAGCTCCTTATGTTGTCAGTCTTTCCTTTGTGATGATTTCTATAGCCTGAAAACTAAAAATTATTTCTCTAAAGATTTGATAAACATTAAGTTTGATTCCTGATGATTTTTATGTTCAGTGTTGATATTTCGCTTGATTCAATATGTGGATATTTCACATTTATTCCCTCAATATTTAAGTAAATATTCCTTGTCACCTTACTCTTTGGAGATTTCTTCATCATAGTTTGATGTTATTTTTGGGGTGGATCCTGCTGAGCTACTCATTCTGTCCCACTAACCGTATTTTTCTTCTTGGGATAGCATCATACTATTTCAGTCATTGCTGCTTTCTTGAAGGTTTATACTTCCCTCACGGTCTCTTTGTTTGAATTTTTTTTTTCAATTTTCCTCTTGTTTACTTCCAAATGACTTTCAAAATCCATTCTTTTTAAAAGCAAAATACCACCTATTATAGATATAATGTAAACCAATCAAAAATCTGAACTTCCTTCAAATATTAAAACACAAAGATACAAATACATTTAAATGTAACAAAACAACTACATTATAGTGTTCGACCCACATTTTATCTAAAATTATGATAAAAAGAGGAGGAAAAAGGAGTGAAGGAAGGAAAGCATTCCAGGAAGAAGAAACAGAATGTTAAAATTTGGGGTGGCAAGGGAAAGTATGGCGCATTGGTGGAACTGAAGTAGTCCAGGGTGATAGAAGCACCGGGGGGCTTACGGTGGTGGGAGGTGGGAGAAGGGAAAGAGAGCAGCAGGTGTCAGATCACTGAAGTCCTTTTAGTTATGTTAAGAAGTTTTCCAGAGAAAAATACAGAGGGAAGAAAGTACAGGGACTGAGAAGGTTGACTGTAAAAGTGCAAAGAGAACTAGGGAAATAGCCAGAATATGACATGTTTCTCTATTTGTCTGCTTGTTTCTAAATACAGAAGGAATTTGGGGTGCTTGCGTGGTGCAGTCGGTTAAGCCTCTGACTCTTGGTTTTGGCTCAGGTCATGATCTCAGGGTCGTGAGATTGAACCCTGCATCAGACTCTGGACTCTCAGCTCTGGACTCCAGACTCCCAGCTCAGTGCAGATGTCTGAGACACTCTCTCCTTCTGTCCCTCCCTCCCTCCATGCTCGCTCTCTTTCTCTCTCTCTAAAATAAATAGATAAATCTTAAAGAGATAAATACAGGAGGAATTTGGGCCAGTTTGAATGCTGAAGGTGGCCATAAAAAGGGAAAGGTTGGGGATTTTGAGGCACTAATATTAGAGAACTGAGTTCTAGTTTCTTGAATTATTAGAAAATGAAGTCAGTGTGATGAGCACTGGGTGTTGTATGTAAATGATGACTAAATTCTACACCTCAAACTAATATTACACTGTATGTTAACTAACTGGAATTTAAATAAAAACTTGAAAGGAAAAAAAAAAAAGAAAATGAAGTCAGTGTAGCTGTACAGGACAAAATTTGATTAGTTTAAGCTATTACTTTTTAGGTTTTAAAAAAGACAACTTACATTGAGTCAGAAGAAGTCAAAGCATTAAGATGAATAAATATGTGATTCCTCCCTGTTTTTTGAAATGTCCAATTAAGAATAATTTAATCTAAAATGGACCCAATTAGGAGTAAAAATGTTTAGATTAAAAGGAAATATTTTGAAAGTATATTGTGGAGGTAAACACTACATTTAAAATATGCATCCTTGCACTTGACATATTTATTCATTTTCTTCAGAATGTAAATGCTTTAACAAATGTTGCAAATGTAGAGAAATAAATTAACTTCACATCAAAGAGCAAACATTTTACAAATGGCAACAAGAGACTAGTTGTATTTAAGATGTCTGATATTGCTTTATGTCTGTATTAATAATAAAATATTCTTATGCACTATTTCTCCTCATGGAAAACCCTGCTGTCCTTATTCATATACAAGTAAAGCTGAATTGGGATCTGGATGCCTTTGTGTCTCCCAGAAGCTTTTTCTGGAACAGATTTGATGAGAAAATTTATACTTTCTAACCACCTTTTTATACAGATCTGCTCTTCACTACCTTTACCCCTGGAGTCCTGGATATTTTGGTGGTTTTGACAGAGTAGATCAGACACACATGTTTGCTCCAGAGTGTTTAAACATACATTATTGATTCTATCGTTTGAAGGTAAAAATGCTTTCTGAAGAAACTTGGAAAACAAGTCTAAATCGATTGAATTTAAAGACCAATAGAAGTCCCCAGATATGGTTTCCACAGCAACAATTTGAATGTTGAATATTTCTTTGCATGTAACAGGTAATTAATGGCTTCATTGATTTAACAAAAAATTTTGGCAACTATTATATGCTAGGTGGCTGAGAAGCAAAAAGAACTAGGCCAAACTATGTCTTGATTCCCTTCCTTTCCCACCTTGCTGCCACCAGAGAGTGCACGGTCTACTCAGGGTGCCTGGCAAATGAACTTTTAAGAATAGTGTGATATGTGCCATAATAAATGTGGGAAGAATGTACTTTAAAAGCACGGAAAGAAGAAACTGAATTTGTCTGTTGGGAATGGATGCAGACAAGAGGGATTTTATCACCTATTAAAAGCAGCAGAGAAAAGGCATTTGAGTTTTATCTTCAAGAATGAGAGTGATTTATAGGATAGATTGAGGGCTTGGCAGGGTGGGAGGATGGGATGGGAGAAAGCATATCCTGTTCAGAGGAAATAACACGTGTCTAAGCTAAGGAGCTGTGTTAGAACATTGTGGTTTTGGAGTGCTGTTGTGGTTTTCTGGGTAGTATGAGAGAAGCGCAAGGTGTGTTGAGGGAGTGGCAAGTTTTTCTGCGGAAAGAGTAGGCAGAGGTATGAGTGAACATTTTCATGACATCATAAGGAGTTCGAATTACACTGTTGTCAGTGGGGAGTGTTGAATAATTGATGATGTACGTCAGACATAAACGTTAGTGTCAGGAAAATCACAGCAAGGAATCGCAGGACTTGTATGATACCAGGTGATCATTGTTTCTCTCTACTTTTAAGAAAAGCAGTGGTCAAATAAGGCGGTGACTGCTTCTTTCATGTCAAACACCCTGGAGGAGGCCCCTCTGTAACTTGTGGAAATTCCTAGTCGACCACCGTGACACAACCCCACAAGCTAAATCTCACAGTTTGTGATTAAATCCATCCCTCTTGCTGTATCCTCTTGGAGATGAAGACTTTTCAGCAGCTTTCAAATCACTTGAAGGCAATTTTAAAGTTATCGCTTGGACTTTACACTCCAGACTAAATAGCTCTATCTCACGTTTTTAAAAAAATCTCATGACTTCTGTGTAACAACTCTTGAAGCCATTTTAGTTGTTGGTTTTTGGATCTTTTCCAGTTTCTTGACATCTTCCTTATGTGTGGGTAAAATAAAAAGGCAAGATAGTGTTTTAAGGAGATTCTGTGAGATGTTAAACCAGCATAAAGGATTATTCTCAGCCATTTTATGTTATATTGCTATTAGGATATGCCTAACATCATGTTAGGAGTTTTTAAAGGCAACTCTGCGTTAGTGGAAGGTAGAATTATTTTTTGATGTTTTGATGATCCATTTTCCTTTTCTATTTATGCAGTTAAAATATTCATATATATATATATATTTTTTTAATATATTTTAATTTTTAAAAACAGGCTCCACACCGGACATGGGGTTCAAACTCATGGCCCTGAGATCGAGAGTCGCATGCTCTACCAACCGAGCCAGCCAGGAACCCCCTATGCAGCTAAAATATTTTTAGAGCAATCCTGATAAGTTTTTTCTTGTGCTTGATGGGTGATTTCTCTAGTAGTCTTCCAACTATTATTTTTTTCAACTTTATGGAGTTATAATTAACAGATAAAATTGTAAGATATTTAAAGTATACAGCATGATTTGATGTATGCATACATTGTGAAAGAATTCACTTCACAACTTAAACTCCATTCTTATCTCAAGCAACAGGATGTAATGGAAAGAAGACAGGTTGGGGAGATTTGGGTTCAAACCCATATCTTTGTAAGATGCATTGGAAGTGAACAAGTTGGCTAAAAAATCATCCCAGAATAATTATGCAACATTCTTTAAAGTGTCCTCATTTGGATGATAACCTGCATAGTCATCTTGGGCTCTGTCAATTACTAGTCCTCTCTGATTCTCAGCTTCCTCATTGGTTAAAGGGGGAAAGAATATCTAGCTAATAGATTTGTTTGGAAATGTAAACATTAAAAAAAGCTGCATTTTCGGGGTGCCTGTGTGGCGCAGTCGTTAAGCGTCTGCCTTCGGCTCAGGGCGTGATCCCAGAGTCCTGGGATCGAGCCCCGCATCAGGCTCCTCTGCTGGAAGCCTGCTTCTTTCTCTCCCACTCCCCCTGCTTGTGTTCCCTCTCTTGCTGGCTGTCTCTGTCAAGTAAATAAATAAAATCTTAAAAAAAAAAAAAGCTGCATTTTCAAAAAAAAGAGCTACATTTTCTAGCACAAAGCCTGATACATAGTAAATACTTTAAATAGGTCCATTCCTCTTTCTCTCTCCCCCTTTTCTAAAAACTATTAACTTTTCAGAACAAATGGACTCTGTATCCTTAAATTATCTAAATATCTGAGATAAAGGCATATTTGTCTAAATACCGTGCTTGTGAAGTTCATCCTTATAGATGTCAGTAGGAAATTTAATGAGCATCGTTGCTATATCCACAACCCAAGTCATTAGTAATGACATTGCATAGTAAATACTTACATATACAATGGCTTGAGTTGTCCTTCAGCTTGATATACAACCAATAAGAATGACTCCATATTCAATCCAGTCCCCAGTTTTCAGGTTGAATTCCATTAAAATAGGATGTCACCATGTGCATTCTGAGCAACACTATTCCTTGTGGGTAGTTAGTTGATAGATATTATGGATGGGGAGAGATGTAGTCAAATAAACTATGGAAATGGGAAATGCTGGAATAAACTAAGTTAAAGAGGTTTCCACCTTGCAGGATTTCCCAGAATCTTTTGTGTACTCATCTATGCTGGGAGTCTGAAAGAGTGTAATGTAATATGCAGCATTTGCAAATTAACTAAGCGAACTTGGATCTCTTTTTCCAAGGAGCTCTTCAAGAACTAATAGAAGAAGACACTTAGAAAATACCAAGTGACTGGTAGCTCAATTTATCACAACATTTTCCAATTTTGCAGAATGTTTATTCATTTATTCATTCATTCAGCAAACATGTATTTGTCCCAAATTATTTATTGATTGAGTGCTTTGTTTCTAAGTAGTACTTCAAACCAGGTTATTTAACACACAATTATAGTTTAATATTTGGAAAACAATTGAGGTAGTAATTTAAAAATATAGATATCAAAAACATATATCAAATTCTGTGAATATATCTTTCACTCTTATTTGATGGTAAGAATTCAGTATTCTACCAGTGGTCTCCAAACTTTTTTGATTGTGCTCTCCGTTCTTTACATATCAAATATGCTTATTTATTTATAAATTAAATGCATGTGTTAATGGGTTAATATGTCATATAAATTATGCACAGAATTCAGATGTTTTAAAAGGCTGAAATGAAAAATAAATAAAAATAGAAATTCTAGTATTTTCTTCCTGTACTTTAATGGGTCATATTGCCAGCCTTTGGGCTGTGTACCCCTCTGTTGGTTTGGTTTCATTGTTTTGTTTTGTTTGTTTGGTTTCGTTATGCCCCTCTCATTGTAGACTACTTGGTGAAGGAGCAGAGAAGGAAGCAGATCTAAACATGCTACAGGCAGAGGAACTATTCTTTTTCATCCGTTATATTTGTCATGATTTATTAAAGAGTAAATTTAGGTTCAACACTATTGTAAGTGGTTCATAAAAAGGGGGGTAAAGAAACAAACTTTTTTTTTTTTTCTCTCCATAAGCTTACTCTGATTGAAGGGAATGCACAATAACAGCAATATCAGCTTAGAAGGTGGAATCCTTGGATCAATTCTGTTAAGATTACCAAGTATTTGTAGAACATGTATCCTATGCTAAGTGCTAGGGAGCCGGGATACAGAAGGGAGTCATAGCCCTCATCCTGGAGGAGTTTTATGCACCAAAGAGATGCCCAGTTTAACACTGTTTTCTTTTCTTTTTTTTTTTCATGGGATCAATTCCTTTATTTCTTTTTTTTTAAATATTTTTTTATTATATTATGTTAGTCACCATACAGTACATGCCTGGTTTCTGATGTAAAGTTCCATGATTCATTAGTTGCGTATAACACCCAGTGCACCATGCAGTATGTGCCCTCCTTACTACCCATCACCAGCCTATCCCATTCCCCCACCCCCCTCCCCTCTGAAGCCCTCAGTTTGTTTCTCAGAGTCCATAGTCTCTCATGCTTCATTCCCCCTTCTGATTACCCCCCTTTCTTTATCCCTTTCTTCCCCTACCGATCTTCCTAGTTCCTATGTTCCATAGATGAGAGAAACCATATGATAATTATCTTTCTCTGCTTGACTTATTTCACTTAGCATTATCTCCTCCAGTGCCGTCCATGTTGCAGCAAATGTTGAGAATTCATTCTTTCTGATAGCTGAATAATATTCCATTGTATATAATATGGACCACAACTTCTTAATCCAGTCATCTGTTGAAGGGTATCTTGGCTCCTTCCATGATTTAACTATTGTGGACAGAGCCGCTATGAACATTGGGGTGCATATGGCCCTTCTCTTCACTACGTCTGTATCTTTGGGGTAAACACCCAGTAGTGCAATGGCTGGGTCATAGGGTAGCTCAATTTTTAATTTTTTAAGGGACCTCCACACTGTTTTCCAGAGTGGCTGTACCAACTTGCATTCCCACCAACAATGTAGGAGGGACCCCCTTTCTCCACATCCTCTCCAACAATTGTTGTTTCTTGCCTTGCCAATTTTTGCCATTCTAACTGACGTAAGGTGGTATCTCCATGTGGTTTTGATTTGAATTTCCCTGATGGCTAATGATTTTGAACATTTTTTTCATGTGTTTTCTGAATAAAATGGAAGGTTACCCTGGAAAACTACTTCTTAATATTATGAATATTATGTTTTGAGTAGGACTTCTTTCTCTCAAAAGATTATGGAAAAAGGGATCATCTTGCTAGAAAGAAACCTATAAATGTCTTATTGTTCATGATTCTTACTTGAGGCTTGTTCTCGTGAATTCTAGCTGTTTCTAAGCACTCCTCTTTTTTTTTTTTTTTACCCTATTTTAGTATGTAAGACTTCTGCTATATTTAAGATGCTGCTACTAGTCATTGCTGTGCAATTTTTCCTCTTCACCTGCTCTTTGGTCTCAGTGAATGAACCATTCAAACATGTTTCCTTATTAACTGCTGCCATATTGTTCACTCATCAGTAGTCTCCCATTTCATCCTTTGTGATGAATAGCCCAGTATATTATTACTTCAGATACATTTTATTTCACCAAGATTCTAAATTCTAGCAGATGTCCACTTACATTTCAATCACATATAGTCTTCATTAGAATTACTTAAATGCATGTGACTTTAGAATTTTTCAAAATGTATTTGATCTTTGTTTTATCATGCACTCATATTTGTACACATATGAAAGCTTAGCTATTTGATGGATGGGTGTGACCTGTAGAAGTATTTCTCAGGTTTCTAGTTTTATTTTTCTGAAACATTTCACTTCAAATAGAGTTTTAATTGTATTGGCTCTAAGTGAATGTAAACCAAGTTAGTATTGAACCAGCAGATGGAAAAATCTTTATCAGTGAACAATGAAACAACTTGAATTCTTTTTTCCCCTTTTGCCATCTGGTATCTGTGCTCATATTTGAAACATTAACCATTCAGGAAAGAGTTGTTTTCTGTATCCAGTAGTCAGAAGCTTTCTCTGAAGACTGGTGCTTATCTTTTCAGAAAAAAAAATGCCACAAATACAAATGGAGCCCTGAACTAATATTTGACAGTCACATAAAAGCTTAAGAAAATGCAGAGTACAAAGTGAGTCTAAGAAGATGCCATTTTCAATTTATTTTCATAATCTAATTCTTCATTGCTTGTAAAGGTTAATCTAAATCCAGCAGAACAAAGCCGGCCACTGTTTACTTGTTGTAGGCACTGCTACATTATTCTAAACACAGCAAAATGAGCATCGCCCTCGTTCACAACCTAGTGCTACTTTTTTTCTGAATTGTAGCAGGTATTGTTTTCATGCAACTCTCAAATTATTGGTAGTCAAATAGTGTCTGTAATGGTAAAACGCTTCTGAGAAAATATCTAGAAGATAATTTTTATTATTCACTTTGAAAGAAACAACCCAATACATTTGCCTCCAGTTATTCTAGTAACCTTGCCAATCAACTTTCTCTGGATGCCCAGCGATATTCCCATCACCCACCTTTGTGGAGGATGAAAGCCAAAGGAACTCAAACGGTTTAGATATTATTTTAAATGTTCCCTAAGGAAATAATCTATGTGATGTAACAAACTTCAGCCCCTGAGTCAAGCATTACAGTGACCTGTTAACAATGGTTTTAGATTTTTTGGCGTTTTCATTATGTATAAACTATTTGTCTATAAACAAAACATAAATGATGTGGTAGTTCTTTGTACTTGAAGTCAGATTCTTGGCCTAAGTCTTCATCTTTTGGCATGTGGGGTACTTAATCTCACTTTTCAGATTGGCTTATCTTTGAGTAGACCACAAAGACTATTTCCTTCTGTGGTTGTGTTTTCCATTTGGGGACCTACTGGCACTTTCTTGGTTTGTGGAGTGAACAGTTTCCAGAAGTTGACTCTGTATGGACAGCAAGGACATTCCTATAAATTACTCTTTACATTTAGAAGTAATTTTTTACTCACCAGTCTCTGATGGACAAGATTAAGAAGATTACAAATAGGTTGAAGTGTAGTGCTTTCTTGTATAAACTTGGACTTTATCCTTCTGCTTAATTTTACTCTGGTTTATTTGGCTTTAAGTAGATGCTTTAACACTCTCTCCTAATTGGCCTTTCAGATGTTGAAGAGCTTTTGGGTGCAGAGATGTGCTCAGCTTACTCGCATAACAGGCAGAGGACTGAGAATGCTGTCAGGAGCTACGGGGGACACCTCCCAAGGAGCCTGAGTGACACTCCCTGTCCCTCAGGATGCTGTATTCTGTACACAACAGCTCTCATAATGGTGAGTCTGAAAAGTCTTCCTCCAGAGACAGTGCTTACTGCTTTTGTGTCCTGCCATGTCTATTACCTAAATCATCTCATTTATGTCACGTAGATTATTTCCTTAGGGAACAGTTAAAATAATATCTAAACTGTTTGTGTTCCTTTGGCTTTCATCCTCCACAAAGGTGGGTGCTGGGAATATTGCTGGGCATTCAGAGAAAGTTGATCGGCAAGGTTACTAGTATAACTGGAGGCAAGTGTATTGGGTTGTTTCTTTCATTTTCAGCATGTTCCATGCTGCCAACGAAGTTTTCTCTGCTCACTTCTCTCCTTCATGGCCTCTGCCTACTTAGTTCCTATCACTTTATGGATGCTTCTTTACCCTTTATGTGGATTTTCAACTTCCACCCTTACTGAGTTGCAGCTCTCTCCATGTCTTGCGTTCATCCCTGCCACAGAGAGGCTGTGATTGGATCGATGCGTTACCATGCAGTGAGGAGTGCCTCTGTGGCCCTGAGCTCTCATACTAGGCCATCTCAGGTCATTGGTCTTTATGTGTCTGAGTCAATAGGCACCTGGAGTTAGAAAAACAACAGAACCCCAAAACAGTACCAAAGACATTATTTACTTGTCACTTAAGTAACCAGATGTCAGGAATTTGGATTACTGTTCATCTCAGTCCTGGGGGGCAGCTATTATCCTTATTTCTGCTTTACAGATATGGAAACAAGACTCTGAGAAGTTAAGTGCTGATAGAGCAAGGACTCAAACTCAGCTCTAATTTCAAAAGCCATGATTTACCCACTGTAATATGGCAGAAGTGAGGGCACAGGGTCATGTTATTCAAAGCCCAGAGACTTTTGCAAATGGATGCCCTTCAAGGGTCCTCTAGGTGTGGGAGATGCCCTGAGGCATCTTTTTAGGAGGGGCCTTTCCACCAATAGTCATCTTTCCACATGCATTATTTTCTGATAGCATGATGGAAATTAGCATATTTATCCTCTTAAACACAGTCTCTTGGTGGATTGCAGGTATGAAGCAAAACTCTATTGCTTAAACTTCAAAGTAATTGTGTAATGACAGAGATGGGACTGGGCATGGAATAATAGGACCTGGTTTTTGTACCCCAGCCCTGGAATTTGACCTTTAAATTTTGGACAAATCACTCAATCTCTTTATTCATCTTTAAAATTGGGTCGATTTTAATTTTAAAAGGACAGTTGCACACTTAATTTTTAAAAAAGATTAGATTACTTTGATAAAGGGCTTGGCCTTTGATAGGAATCAAATATATTAATGGCTTATTTCTTATTTCTCTGAAGAGAGACTATATCTTGCCACTTTAAAAAAAAGGAAAAAGAAGAAGAAAACCTCTTAATTGAAGTATAACACACACAGAAAAGTGCAGAAATAATAAGTGTTCAGCTGAATTAATTATCTCAAAATGAACTCACTTGTGAAACCACCTCCCTCCTCGAGAAATAGAACACTGCCAACCCCCCCTGACAAGAAGCTCTACTTATGTCCCTTTCCAACCACGAAACCTTCCCTTTTCCCCAGAAGTAACCACTATTTTGACTTCTAACACCATTTGTTGATTTTGCCTACTTCTTTTTTTTTTTTTTTTTTTAGCTTTGTGTAAATGAAGTTACAGATAATGATTCTTTTGTGCCTGGTTTCTTTTGCTCAGTTAGTTTCTGAGCTTCATTGCTCTAATTGCATGTGGGGATAGTTTTACTCATTTTGATGGCTGTAGTGTGTTTCATTGTATAAAAGTATCACAGTTTATTTATTTCACAGCTGAGGGACATTTGGGTTGGTCCCAGTTTTCAGTAATCATGAATAATGTTACTATGAATGTTCTTGCCTCTGTCTTTTTGCTAATATGTATATATGTTGAATGGCGCATCACTTGGAAGATGTTTTTAACCTGAGTAGATGATACTAAGCAGGTATCCAAAATGGTTTTCCATTTCTGACAGTAGTGTGTGAATGTTGTTGCTCCTAAGAGTAGCCAACCCTTAGTATTTTCAGTTACTTGAATTGTGGTGAGTTTGTAGAATTATTTTACCTTTCTTTGACTGCTGATGTGATTTAGCCTCTGTTCCTATGTTTACTGGACATTTGGATATCCTCTTCTGTAGAATTCTTCTTCACAGTCTGTTGTCCATCTTTTCAATTGAATTTTAGCTTTTTCTTATTGATGGTTTATATTTTTTAATTTATTCCCTAAAGAGCCCTTTGTTGATTATATGTGTTACAGATATTTTCTCCCAGCTGTGGCTTTACTTTTCACTTTCCTAATAGTATCTTTTAAAGAAAAGAAGTTCTTAATTTTAATGTAGTCCAATTTACTAATTTTTTATTTGGTTAGTGCCCTTTGTCCTCTGAGAAATATTTCTTAATCTCAAGTCATCTAGAAGATATTCACTTGCATTATCTTCTGGAAGCTTTATTGTTTTTCATATGTATAATGACAATCCCACTGGAATGGATTTTGGCGTACACTGTGAAATAGGAGTTTATCTACTACATTTCTCCGTGCTTTTTCGATCCTATGTTCTCTCCCCTTTATGGGAAATAAATGAACTTATGGCCTGAAGAGGATATGACTCTTTCTTTACACATTTGTGCTCCCTCTGTGTCCTTTCACACAGCACCACATTTTCCCGTACTTACTCCCCATTTTTCTTGAGTATATTTGAGATGCGGGATGAGTTTCTTAAGTATGCTTTGAATACTCTAGCTTCTTAAGGAGATTAGGACAAGAACATTCTACGATATGCTCAAGGAACCCAAAGTAGTTAAAACAGGTACATAGAGTGATGTATTTGTGGAGATGCAGGTTACTATTTCTTTTCAGAATTCCTCCTACTATTCTCTGCTGTTCCTTCCCAAGCCCAGTATCACCCTCAGTACCTGGACTCAATCAGCAATGACGACTCTTCCATTTGATGGTTAGCAATATGAATGATGGAAGGAGGCTTTCCCATATTTTACAGCAGGACTTGATAGCATTATGAAAACACAATGATGCTTCTCAACTGTGTCGATGAGCATGGCTACATCAGTGCTCATTGGCATCTTTTGTTTTATGAAGAGCTTTTCCATGGCTAGATAAAACATAATTGCAACTAAGGTTATAATATTGGCAGATACTTCATTATAGAATAGGGATCCTTTAGATTTATTTTTGGTGCTGCTACTTTTTTTCCCAAGCCAAACATTGTTATGAGCTCAGACTTTTGGTTCAGCAATGAAAATGTGTAGAGAATGTACAAATGGCAGCTTACATTGAGGCCTTGCACCCATTTCTCACAAGTCATATTGTCATTTCTGCCATCTTTGTTGACCCTGGTATGGTGATTTCAATGCTAACATATTTGCGTTTCTCTGAACAGTGGCATTTAAAAAAAATTTTTTTAAGCTGTAGGTCAAAACGACAAATATGTTTTTTTTTTTTTTTCTTTTAAATTTTGCTTTCTAGAGCTGACGAAAAGGGAAGTGCTATCTAAGGAGCAAGGTGTGAGTGAATCTGCCAGAGGCTAGAGCCATCCATGATTTACATCCTTCCCTATCACTTTGTGAGAGCACTGTTTTCATGTCTCTGTGCAGTTTGCAGTTTTTGAAGGGCACGTTAATAAAGGTGCACTCTAAGGAAGATAGGGAAAGGTCAACTAGTGCTTCTTAACTAGTTTTAAAAAACTTCTGACTTCTACAGCTCTATAGGTATGTGCACAGATATAATTGTTAAGGGCTTACCCTACAACGTAGTCAAAAATAATGTGCTTTTTCTCTAGCGCTGGCCTTTTAAAATGTCAGTAACTTTGTTAATTCCAAACCAATTAGTTTCACACTTTTCAAAGCATAAACTCACACTAGTCATATGTATCTCTATATTGGGATACAATATATACACACACAATATATACAATATATTGGGATACACACACACACACACACACACACACACACACCTGCACACATTTACATTACTTTCAGTTCTAGGTATGATGCCATTGTTTTCACTACTTTAACTTAATGTGTGCAAGATTAGTCAGTGTTAAATGCTGGTGGTAAAAAAAAAATTCTTAGATTCTAAGTAAAATATGTATGCTGATCAAAAGGTAAGCTGTGACTTACAAGTATTTTCACTTTGAATACTCGGAAAATACTATTTAGGATCTAAAAATTATGACCAGGCTGTTCTTAAAAATCCCCCAGTTCTGACTCTATGTGGCCATGCTCTGGGTGCGAATCTGTGATAGAATAAAGACAAAATCTCTGCTCTCAAGGTACTCACAAGCCAATATGCTACTCTTTCTCACTTTGTATAGATTCAAAATCATGAGGTTACTAAGGTAGAGAAGTAATTTTTATTCTTATCTGCCTCTGCTGAACCTCACTGGTTTGATTTATTTTTCTCCTTCTTAATTTCTCGGAGTTAGAACACCATTGTGTCCAGGAGTTTAAATATTTTCTGTTCTCATAATAAGAAAGTAGACCACCTTTATTGGGGTTGGGGGTAAAGTGCTCATAGGCAGTCACTCTACAAAAAGGATGCCAAGTGGAGGGTTCCTGCTTCTGTTAAAGTCTGTGTAATAATGGCTTCCTCTAGCCAGTGAACAGTACTAATCTTTGATACCATTGCATATCTGGTATGGCTTTTGATGTAGGGATATCAAATTAAACTTGTGCTTTATTTTGACATAGTGTGATTCTTCCTTCTTTCCTTCCTTCTCTTTCTTTCTTTCTTTCTTTCTTTCTTTCTTTCTTTCTTTCTTTCTTTCTTTCTCATTTTTTTTTTAAAGATTTTATTTATTTATTCGACAGAGATAGAGACAGCCAGCGAGAGAGGGAACACAAGCAGGGGGAGTGGGAGAGGAAGAAGCAGGCTCATAGCGGAGGAGCCTGATGTGGGGCTCGATCCCATAACGCTGGGATCACGCCCTGAGCCAAAGGCAGACGCTTAACCGCTGTGCCACCCAGGCGCCCCTTTTCTCATGTTTTTTGGTTTGTTTTTTGCCTAAGCAATGATCAAATGGATGGGGTGTTCATGTTAATCTTTCACGGGATCTGGAGATTTCAGTATACTAAGCCTGAACAACAGAAGAGTGTCCTTGATCATTATTATTAAAAACTCATGGATTACTATGTAAGGTCAAAGATGCCAATTCTTTACAAATTAATATATGGGCTTGATGTAATCCTCCTCCAAAATCTCAATATGATTATCTGAACCTTGACAAAATCACACTAAAATTCACCTAGAAGAAGGAAAAAACAAGAAACACTAAGAAAACATTGACAAACAAAAGTAATGGATAGAAGGCTTGTTCCATGAACTATTTAAAGGTAATTAATTCAATGGTTAAAATCTATAAGTCGATCTAATTTATGTATAGGTATTTGAAGTTTTAATAAACATGTATTTAGATATAATATTCAAATAAGTATCTATCTGTCCATCTACCTATCCACTACCTAAATCCTAATTCTAATAATCAAATTTATCTCTATCTGTTCTTCTATTTATACTTTATGTATATTTTGAAAATTTACCAAAATATATGCAGGGACCATATAAGACAATCTAAGGATTTTACTGAGTGGTATAAAACATTATTAAAGTATGTCCCTTTGTGGGAAAAGGCTTGTAGGACAATATAAATTTCTTTTATGCACCTTGTAGTGTATTGCTTAGCACCTAAGTATTCAATGAATGTTTCCTAAGTCAATGAATATAAAAAATTTTGTGGCATTTTGTAATCAGTTATTAAAAGCCTAGATCAGCATGAGATATAATCTAAATCAGTATTAATTTATAACAAGTAATTGTCAGTATAATTGGGGAAAACATTTTATCTTAGTTACCTGGTAAGATTATATTTAGAGGAGATAGGGAAGTATGGATGAGGAAAAACCTTGAAGTTTGCAGCATTATGTTGGTGAATGAATAGGAAAAAAAAATCTATGAGAAAATAGTAGCTTGGGAACACACAGGGATCATTTATGTTCAGACCCTGGATTTGATACTTTTATATATTCTCATTGTAGGGCAGTGTCAGCTAGGGATAATTTGGCATATCAGGCATTATGTTCAAAGCAATAGGAAATTGAAAAGAAATGCAGATTTCTAAGAGAGAGAGAAAAACCTATCTTGAGATTTAATGACTGTTCCCCCTGATATATGATTCATCAAAGTCCTTTCCAATATAATTACTCATGAATATGGGAAGTCAACTGCGATTTATTCCCAGGAATCAATTAGTGCTTTTCTTGCTAGATTGATCCTTAATGGGTTTCTGATCACTATGCCTGGATTTGGACCGGTGGTGCAGAGTGCATTCATTATTCATTCACGTATTCCTTCAATAAATATTTACGAAATGCCTACTAAGTGGCGAAGTAGTGCTAGGTGCTACTGATAAAACAGGAAACAAGACCTGGTTTCTGCTTACTCAAGAAGAGAGAATGGGAAGTATTGGGGAACACATTTTGGTGTGTTCAAAGAATGGTATAAGGGCTATAGGGTAGCTGGAGAAGTTGTGTGTAGATCAAAAACACGTGATACTACATAAAATACAAGTCATAATAAGGAGTTGAGACTGACTCCTAAGAAAAACATGGCGCCATTGGAGGTTTTTTAGCACTGGATGATTGTGGTCATATTTTCATTTTAGAAAGACCACTTATCTACAGTGCTAAGGAGATTGGAGGCTTTTGCAGAAATTCAGACAGGAGAGGGTATAGGTTTTATAAGGGCCTACAGGTTATATATTTTGGGATCCTCTTTAAGAAAAAGAATACAAAATTTGAATTCAAAATTAGATACAAGGTTCTAGAAGGGACCTTAGGACTCCTAAGTTCTCCTCTAGATTCACCTCTAGACCCAGAGAAGTGATTTTGGTGGTTTGAACTATGGTGCTGTTAGTGGAGATGAAGAGAAATGAATGGGTAAGGAAATTTCATAGACTTGTATGTAGACGTGCAAGATGCAAAGAGGGAATGATCAAAGATGACACTTAATTTTCTGGCTTCAGCAGTTAATTGGGTAGATAGAGGATCTGTTCACAGAGATAGGAAACACAGAAGTGGATTTTGGTGGTGATATGATAACTTTGGATAAGTATGATAACCCATGTCAGGTTGAAGGGATTGTGAAACATTTGAAGGTCAAGATAGTTAAAATTATCCTGCTTCTGATGTGGCTCAATTAATTTTGGCAACTTATGGGTTCAGCATCCTGAGGATGAATACAATGCCCTATCAACCGTGGTTCTCAAAAGTTGATGTAGGCTCATACCTGCATAGTAAATAGTAAAATGATCATTGCCTTGAGGCAATATTGTCTAGGTCTGAAAACTAATGCTGGGTTATGTTGGACTCTTGCTGTTTTTCTCACCTTTAAAGTGGTGCCTTTCAGGATGATTTTTTCTTGGTCCCTAGCACTATAATATTGGGACAAATCCTGCTTAGCTAGCAGGTTACTCGGAAGGCTTTCAGTTCTCTGGGGATGATGAATTCTTGGTTGTGTGTAGGGTTTCTCTAATGTAGGTCAGTGTCTGAGCTTCCTTTGATTGTTAATCCATAGTCTTGAACTGATTATGCAACCCACTGAGGACCTGCTAAATATAATGTTTTAAAGTTCAACAGCAAATTTCCTTCCCATTGTCCTGTAACTTGAAAATGGCTGGACAAATTTTTCTTACACTTTTCATGAAAATAAAGAAAAATATGCTTCCAAAGAATATAAAAATTATCCTACTAGGAAACTTTTAGACAGTTATCAAATGACTTAATACAAGGGATAATAATAGAGACTGTTTTGCAACCTAAAATACAGCATTTTCTACTATGAACACTGTAATTACTATTTACAGCCAGATTATAGGGAAATCTGTGGGTGTCATGGAATTCAGTATCAGAATTATGGAAACTCTGTTTGCATAATTAAAGGACTAGTTAGTAAATTCCCTCCTATTTTCTAACCTATTTAAGCAGATCATATATGTGCCAATATTTCTTTGCTAACTATGGTGAAGGAGACAACCAACTTTAAATCTTCTATTGCTGAATAATACCCATAATAACTGTGTATAATATATGGTTCATAATTAGTGAATATGCCGAGGTTTTTTAAGAAGTGCATTAGATATGGCATAGATACAAATTTCTGCTTCATTAAATGACTTTATAGACTATATTTTGCTGCTTTTGCATATGTAATTTTTTCCCTGTTTGATAGCAGGATTACTTTGCAGCTTAATGAGAATACCTTTTTTTTTTATTGGAACCTTTTCTGAAGTTTTACTGAAGCTCTCAGTGACCTATTTCTAATGATTTTAGAGCTCTAAAATTTTCTCTCCCTTATAAGTAGCTTTAACTTATGTTTGATTAGGGGCTTTGGAAGTAGATTCACAATCTAATTTTAGGAAGGAAATCTTTTCTTACAGGAGAAACAAATTCAAAAATAACCTGGCACATCACAGGATGCCTATGAATTATGGAAATGGCTCACATTCCCTTACCATTTATTAGGCGAAGAGAGGGTGAAAGTCAGAGATGGTTCCTCTTAGTTGCATTTTGTTCTCACTTGTATTCGTGCAGGAAAATTCCTCTTTAATATCCTCTTTAATAAACACTGAGAACTCAGATGAATAAGTTCACTGGTGGGTCTGAGAAAAAATTGTAATGCAATGTAAAGTGCTCTAATTTTGTAGTCCTGTGGAAGCATAGCTGAGATGCTGGTATTGGGTGCTTGTGGAATGGGTAGGAAAGTTTGCAGGCATTTAAGTGCCCCATTAGTCAAGGAAGTTTAAAATTCTTATTTGGAATTTGAGTAGCTATGACTTAAACATCAAGAAATATTGTGATGATTGAGTTGGGCCCTGGAAGGTGAATAGTTGGGCCCCGGAAAGTTAACAGGGTTTCAGTCACCACACAAAATGGAAGAAGGCTGTCCAACTAAAAGCAAGAGTCAGAGGCATTCACCCATATTATCATTTTTTTTTCAAGGTTAGTCAATTCTTGTTTTAACTTCAAAAAAGCACATACACTTTATAAAACTGAAACAATTTACAAATATGTAAAGTAAAAAACAAATAACCACTCTCTGTTCTTTGTTTTCCTCCCTATCCTATTCATACTTTTCCCTGCATGTTTGATGTCAGTTCTCTGAAAGCTTTTTCTATGCATTTCACCATTTACATATCTGTGTGTGTGTGTGTGTGTGTGTGTGTGTGATTAGCTTCCTTGTTATGTAACTTGCACCACTAAATATGCCTTATAAACCTTTCGTGTTAATACACTTCAGTCTACCCTATTTAAGAGTGACCTATCATTCTAGTATGAATATACCATAATTTATTTAACCATTACCATGTATAGGCTGTTTGTAGTTTTTCACATTATAATGAACATCTATATTCATAGTCTAGCATCCTGTCCCTGCCACTTCCCTTTCTTCCCTCCCATCCTTCTAAACTATATCTTTGTACTCATGTGTGATTTCGTAGGATAGAACTTGAAAGTTGAATTCTTAGGTCAGTTTAAATATTGACATACAGTTTCAAATTTCTCTCCCCAAAACTGTACCAGCCTACACTTCCACCAAGAATGTGGCAGTGTTTATTTATTTATTTTTTTAATAATATTTTTTTATTATATTATGTTAGTCACCATACAATACATCCCTAGTTTTTGATGTAAAGTTGCATGACTCATTACTTGCGTCTAACACCCAGTGCACCATGCAATACGTGCCCTCAGTGTTTATTTAATCATTAACTCCGTATATGTTTTTGCCTGTGGTTGGATACAATGAAAAATTATCTTTACATTTTTTTTTGTTTGTTTTTCTTGTTTCTGAAATAGTGGGCTTGAACATCTTTTCACATGTTCCTTGATCCACTGGAGTTCCTGTATTTTTTGTTGTTGTTGATTTTTATAATGAATTATATAAAAAAATGATTTTAGGATCTCTTTATCCATTTGGGCTATTATATTTTTGTCTGTTATGTTTTGCAAATATTTCTTCCAAGAGTACCACTTATTTTTTAAAATTTGTCTTTTGGACAGAAAAATTTTGAATTTTTATGTAGTCAAATCTGTCATTCTTTGTGTGTGTGTGTGTGTGTGTGTGTGTGTGTGGCTTCTGCATTATGTCTCTTGCCTGGAAAGGACTTTGCCAGATCAAGACTGTAAAAATATTCTTTTAAAATCTCTGTTGGTACTCTTATAGGTTTTTTACATTAGATTTTTATTACTGACAAAATTTAATTTTGCATAAGATGTTGGTTATGGCTCAGATTCCTGGGCAATCACACATTTATTTCATCTTTCCATTTACATAGTTAGATTCTGTTTCCCACCCTTCTGTGTAGTTATGTGAGGCCATATGACTGAATTGCAGCTAATAGAATGAGAGCAAAGTGCAGTACACCATTCCCAGTCTTGGGCCATGGTAACCTTTCAAGAGAGATCCTCTTCTAAAATGAACTTGTAGGCCATGTGTTAAAGTTGATGAAGTCAAATCTGGAAAGGGTTTAAATCTGAGAATCACCGCTTAGAGGAGAGCGACTCGCCAATCAGAAGCATCCATTTTGGACTCTGTCAAGCAAGAAATTCTTCCTTCTTTCTTTAGATTTTTCTTTCTTCTTTCTATAGATTTAAGCCACTAAGATTTTAGGATTTATCTTTTATGAAAGCTGTATAATCAACACACAGAATAAGAACTTGACTTAACTTTTCCCCAACTAAAGGTGAGTGGTTCCAACCTACTTTATTCAACAATCTATCCTCGATCCTCTAATTTGAAATTCTGCCTTTAACATATTCTAAATTTCCATAGTTATAGGGATGATTCTGGACTCTATTTTGTTTTATTGAGCTACTTGCATATTCCTGAAATAGTACCATAATATTGTATTTTCTACAGCTTGTAATTGTTTTTGGCATCTGGTAGCAGAGTGAACTTTTAAAATTTAGGTCTGTCTTACTCCTTTAAACTCTTTCCATTAATCTTAGGATAAAATCCAACATCTCTAATGTGGTCTATAAAGCCCTGGATGATTTGGCTACTGTCTTTTTATCTGTATGCTTTCTTTCTTGCTGCTCACTAAGCCTCAGCTGCTTCAGTTTTTTTGAAAATGCTAAGTATCTTATCACCTCTGGACCTTCACAAATGTTTTGTCTGAATGATATCCTATTCATTTTCTATGTCCCAGATCTAAGAATGATTCTTCAGAAGAGATTTTTCCTGACCTCCTATCAAACAAGATCTCATGATTAAACAGTTTTAGGGCATCTTGCATTGTAGTTATTATAATTTAAATATTTATTTGTGGTATTATTATTTTAATATTTTCTCCTTTTCTGGATTTAAAATCCATGAGGTCAGAATAGCATTTTTCATTTATTATGTATCCCTAACACCTAGCATAATATTTGACACATACTGGATACTTCATAAATATTTGTTGAATAACTTAAGAATCTGAGGAATAATTTGACAAACTTATCCAAATATTATAGGTTTATGACTGGGACTGGTTTCAGTGTATCTAGATAAACTCTTGCTCGCCTGTGACTTTTCTCTGTTACGTAGACAGAGAGAAGTCATTACTGATTTCACTTAGACATGAAGACATTCCTAAATATAAGCAATTTAAGGACATAGATCGCCTGGAAGACAAGGACCTGACTTGGAGGGTTTTTTTTTTTTTTTCATTATTTGACCTACAGATGAATCCGTTCTTCACTGGCATCACATGAGTCCCATCATGTTTGTAACAAAATGGTGCAAATCAAAGTTTTTTTAGTAACCATGGAACTTTGAAGAGTAGGCCTTGTAAATAAATATTACTATGTTGTCCAAATACTATTTCATTAACTGTAGGCCTCTTCAAAAGCAAAAATGATACTGTATACAAGTTCTGTATAAAACTGAGAGCCTTTTCTACCTAGGGGAACTGACTGTCTCAAGCTGCTATATATCTCTGCATCAGTCAGGGTACTGGGAGCAAATAGCTCGCTCAAATGGTATTATTGAAGAGTGTTTTATAGGAGACTATTGAAATGGTGTGGGCAGAATTAAAGGAAACCAGTAAGGGATGGTGAGGTGCCCCGGGTTTAGTACTAATGGGGTCCTGTTACCAGCCCCACACATGAGGGCATAAGAGTAGAGAAAATTTATTGGAACTAATAGACTGGGTCACCTGCTGACAGGAGCCACGTCTTTGGTGGAAGGGCATAAAACCTGTGGTAATGTGGCAGAAATAAAGCTAGAAGAATAAATTCCTCCTCTCATTTTCTTCTTACTCTATGATTTTCTGCTGGAATCTTTCATTAGTTGAACTCAACTAGAAGCTGAATAGGAAGGTAGCATCTTGATGTCATTAATAGAAGTCATAAAAGTCTTGGGAACTTAAAGTAGGGTGATGAAGCATAGACAGAGGATTTGGAGGATAAACAGAGAATATCTAGCATGCTCTGATGTATCTAGAATTTTTAGTACACATATTTAATGAATATTAATTTCATATATTTTCAAGTTCCAAACCAATACTTCCAGCACCATTTGTAGAAACTTGATTTTCCCTACCACTTTCTGAATCCATTTAAATTATTATTGGTCCATTTAAATTATAATAGAGTCTGTTATGGGATATGTGTTCTGGGTTATGTTCTTCACTGTTTATGTTCAGTAGTTTCATAAAATGCTTACTATTTGATTTGATAGTCCTTTTCTTACTATATTTTTTCAGAGTTAAGAGTTTCTTTTAGAGTTTAGCATTTGTGGATTCAAACAAAATTTTAATATAGACCTAGACCACTAAAAATGTTCAAGCTATATGGGAAAAAAAGACCATGTTTCTCCCATTACATAACACCTTTCAGAAATATGTGGAATGTGGTCTCTTGTATGTTATAGGCATATATAAAGAATAAAGAATGGCTGAATAAATTAATATAAATTTATTTAACAATATACTGAGGTATATATGTTCTCAAAGAATAGAATAATATAGTGTGTGGTATGGGTAAGACTTGAAGATATTTAACAACATTTATTTAAATAGGAAAAGACAGGTATGTATTTTCAAATACCAGGACAAATAGATTTCATGTGAATAGGAAAGACAAAACACAACACAGTATTGGTCAATTTGATGTTATTAAATCAATCATGCAAAAGGTTCTCACCAGAATCTAAGAGTATGGAAATTTAAGGACACATGTAAATTGTAACTGTGTCCAGTTACGAGGGACTTCCAAGGTTTGAGGGCTTCTCTACACATAAACATCAGAGAATATTCAGGTACGAGATACATGGTCTAGGTCTACTCCAAGACTCAGGAAGGATCCTAACTGCTCAGGATAGGAGGTGAAGACTTGAAGCTTCTATCTCATCTATCTAGGACATTTCTATCTTCCCCCAACTTTTATCATATTGAATTGTTTTTATTATTCACTATTAAAAATTTAGCTCTGATGTATACCTTTTACAAAAAGTTTTTATTTTAAAAATTCTCTCCTCATTTGCATTCTGGGTCTTCAATGTGCCTGTAAATGCCTGGGTTAGTGACGCCATCATCATCATCATCGTTGTCATCATCATCCGATCCTATTAGTTATTTTAATTACTATGTGCCAGGAATTTTGCTAAATAATTGATATAGATTACCTCAATTCTTTCAATGAATTAGTTGGCACAATTACAGATATTCCCAATTTAGAGATGCAGTAGTATACTGTTTAGAATCTTTAACTTGCCTTCCTTTCTAAACTGTGAGTTCATTGAGGGCTTTGATAGTATCTTTTATCTTGTATCTCTGTATCCCGGGCACGAAGTATAGTGACCAGTACATGTAGCCATACCCCAAATATCTGAATGAATGTTGGTTGAATCTATGTTGATTTAATTTCAAGATGTGGCTCTGATATGATCATTTAAAAATAAAGTGACACTTTGATTCTTATGGTGCAAAGCCAGTACATTTCTGGAACAATAACTTATTTTATTAAATTCACTAAAATATTTGTCAAATTAAAATAAAATACCCCTTAGGTTTTAGTTCTCTGTTCTGTATGTGGTGTTTAATTCAAATTGGATGAAAGAAAGAGAAACATAGATTTCTGCTATTGAAGGAAATGAGATGGAAGACTCCTTGGCAAAATAGTCACAGTTTTTCAACTTGCAAATTAAATTATAGTGTAGATTTGCTATCTTGCCCCCATTAACTTCTTGCCCTTTTTGGCATTCTGAGCCCCTGGAGATCAGATTTCCTCTGGCCCGTATAACAGCCTATTGATCACCTCTTCTGCCTTACCACCCTTACTTCTCAGTACCAATTGGTCAGTGTCAATTGGAGGGGGAAGATAATTAATTTGCACTCACATTAAAATTAGATGCATTCTGAAAGAAGACAATCACCTGAGCTTGGATCCGTAGCTCTACCGATTTTAGGATGTGAGTTCCTGAGCTGAAGTTCTAAAGTAGTAGAAGTGTAGGTAAATATATTTTTTTTGCACATCTGTGCCTACTTGAGTAAAAGATTGGAAGGTACCCTAAAACAAATTCTAATGGTGATCTTTCTAAAGTTTTATAGTTTTAATCACACTGTGTCTCAAAGTTGAGGTTATATACTCTTAAAATATTGGAAACTTCTTCAAAACCATGGAAATTATGCATGAGATGTGAGATGACTGGACAGCAAAATAAGTCTTTCCTGTTAGGATTATATGATCTTCTTCTCCTTTCAGTATCTAAATGTATATGTTTTGTTCATATGGCACTTTCTTTCTTATAGCCTCAAGAGCATCACTACTTTAGAATCAAAGATGTCATTATGAGATAAAGTGCAAGTCATGAAACTATTCGTAATATGCTTATAAACAAGTGTTTTTCTCTACTACTAATAGTTCTACTTTCATGCTAAGTAATATATTTGAGGCAATGAGTCAGTAATCTTCCTAAGCAGAGTGACAGGAACCTCCAAGAGATAGAGGCAAGGCCATTCTGTTTCTCTACTGGCCTTCCGGAATGCTTATCACTTAACACAATTCAGATAAATTAGCATGCAATAAAGCTTGCAAGGGAAGTGATATTCATTCCCAACACTGGAGAGAAGTGAATAATTACAATTTTTCCAGTCAGTTTACTTAATTCATTCTGATCACATCAGTGAAAACATTTTTAAAGGGTGATGGATGTACCATTCCCCGGAACTCAGTAACAGTCCCCTAAACATTAAGCGTGTGTTGAATCCCTAATGTTTAAAATACTTCCTGAGAGTGATATGCGGGAGAATTAGGGCTCATTATGGAAAAGCAGTAACTTGTGCATATTGTTTTGGTCTTGTATCTAAGTTATATTTATATCAGCAAACTCTTCGTTGGATGACCCTTCTGTTTCTCAGCTAACATGAATAGCAATGGTATAGTATTGGTCAGTTCTTTCAGAAGAGAAGGAAATGCAATGGATAGATGAATTTGTCTTAGATGGGTAGCTTACTAATTTAGAGTAAAAGATATGTCACAAACAATTCTATGACTTTTCCATTGTTGAGACTCATAGATTACTTAAAAGGTGCTCGAAAAAACATAATTTTAAACATGAAACAACTTGGGTATTAAGATCTGAACCAATTTGGGTGATCTCCAGCAATCAATTACTTTAGGTCAGATTTCTCCCTAGATATGATTAAAACATCTGCATATAATGGGCAAATTCAATCACTGATACAGATTTTTTTAATTATATAAGTCAATTCAATAAATAGTCATTGAGCATTTGCTGGGTGCCAGACACATTGAGGGTAATTGGAATAAAGAACACTTGGTTCCTGACCTTGGGCATTATTATTCAAGTATACAAGCTAGATAAATCTTACTTGAAGAAGAGAATTCTAGATAAGACTTTTTTTTTTTTTTAAATAAGAGATTCAGGGACAGAAGGAAGCTTATAAAGAGACTGTTATTGGCCTTATGGCTGCCAGAAAGGTGAAAAGTAAGTAGAGATTTTGTTCCATGCTCTTATGATAGATGAGTTGGCTTTGAGTACGTTAACATTATATGAAGTTAGGCTGACTGAGAAATACTGGATGGCACATTCGATCAATTTAATAAGTAGCAGTGTTATAAAGAGGTCCTTTGGCTTGATGTGATGGTTTCATCTTTGAACCGTTGTTATCTTTTCTGTGGGGTCAACATAGTCTGGCCGTGATAGGATACCGCATGCTAAATCCTGTCATTGTGCCTAAATGTGGAGGTAAAGAAATGCTTGTTTCAAAACTCAGATGGAAAGGTGTTTGCTTTCATAGTTCCTAGAGAAGGAAGTCAACTGATAATCTGAAACTACCCAATCTGTGTAGTTATTCTTTGAGTTGAGGTTTTCATGATGCTTTTAGATAAACACATTAACCAATTTGCAGCATCTCTAACCATCTGAATACTAAAATGAGAAAGGTCAATATGTTCATCTTATCCTTCTGGCTCTACAGATATAGATGACAGAAAGTCCTTCTCAAAGCTGCCTTCAGACAGTTTATTCATATTGATCAGTTCTTTGGCTAGCAATGCGTTAAAATGACAATCCTAGAAGGCTGGAACTCAAGAAAAAAAGAAGAATGTAAATCCAACAAATTTTATGTAGAAGTTTAAACTACAGAAGAACTATTGATTTCTTGGATAAAAGGGAGATGCATTTTTAAATGTCATAATCTGTAGAAATCTGTGAGTTTATGAACCCACTATGAAATACATTAAATGCATATTTATTTATACATTTACATATATATGTATCTCCAATTTTGTCATTTATCTCTTTATCTGCAGCAGTAGGCAGAGTGTCTGGCCCATGGGAGTGCTCAGTAAATGTTGAATGATTAGATGAACAAATGAAGAAATGAAGGAATGGATGAAGCCTGGTTTGATTTAAGCTTCTCTGAATTCCATATGTAAATAAGATTAGTCTTTTCCTGCAAGAGGAAAGACCAATGAACACACTAATTAATTGAAGTTCTCTTTGTTTGCCAACTTTTTAATTAATTGAAGTCAGCATGATTCCTTGTCCCCCCAGTACCTTGAATAATCACTGCCATATAATAGTGCTAATTACTTGTATGAGTGAATGAATGTTCTGGTGAGACTAGACATTTTCACCATTTCAGTTCACTACACTCTAAATCCTCCCTTATTATCTATATTAAAGTCCCTCATTTTCTATGAAGCATGTTTCATCTGATCCTTTAACTCACAATGGTTCTCTTTCTTTGAACTTTGGTGCATACCATTTTTACATTTTTTAAACTGACATCTAGAAATGATAGTAATGTACCTTTATCTGCTTCTGGGAACTTATTGTGAAGGCAGATGAAAAAATATTGGGCAAACTCTTTTGGAAGATGCTCACTGCTTTGCTGTTTTTAAGACTGAAGCATCTGTATCCTTGCCTTACCTGTTTTTAAGAGTACGAGGTAAGGTTAAGTTTTCTTTGAACATTCACACCCAGTGAGTCTGAGCTGCTATCCTCCTTTCTCTTCCTAGAGTTCTTCTCCCAAGTTAAATTCAAGGTATCCAGGGGTATTTATTTAGTCCAAAGAATTTGTTATTATAACTTCACTGAAAAAGATCTGTAAAAAAAATCTATTCACCTCATCAAAGGACCTGTTCTCTGTGGCTTATATTGCTGTTTCAGTTATATGGAGTTACTTCTGAAAATATGAATCCAAATCAGGGTTTGAACACCACTGGAATCACTACAGCAAACCAGGAGCCCAGCTGAGGCTGATTTGGCAATTGTTTCTTTGTGTGCAGAGAGAGAAGATACTTTCCTCTCAGGCGATGTTATAATATGTTTAGCCCACACCAAAGTATATATTGGCTTCCAAATGTTACAATTCTCAGTGACCAGCTCATTCAGTGCTGTATACACCCAGCTACCATTTTCAAGGCATATCATAGTGACTGTGTCAGGAATGGCTTTTCAGTATCATTCAAATGCTGCCAAACCAGCCCTTCCTTACATTCTAGAGCTTCAGACTGCGCCCTTTGACCAGTCCAGAGTATTACCTATTTTTTCCTGGGGGTTTTCTCTTAGGGCGCCTATACTTTGTCATGATCTGGCTTTAGGTAGATTCCAATAATGTTAAACAACCTAGGGGAAAGATTCTTATTTTAGAAGGTTCGTTGGCCCTACATAAATTTTTAGAACACCTGGCATGGTCGGAGAGGAGTACAACCTAATTCCACCAATTACTTGTATTTTAAATCCTAGACACTTACTACAATTTGAAAATCTCCTATATTCTTGGCAGATACACTTGCTGTTTATATTATAAACAGAAGTGTCATTCGTTTTACCTTCTCCAAACCAGGGTTCTCCCTAAGATAACTGATGTCTTCACTGAGAAATTGCTAGCAAATTTTACAGGATATTTTCCTCTCTTGGCAATTATAGTCTGCCTCACTGGGCTAATTGCTACACTAGCATATAAAATGGAAATAATTCAAAGGCCCAAAAATAGAATAATGAATAAGTAAAGTGGTCAGTATACTTACTCAGTTGAATGTTATGTAGGCACCAAAATCGAGATTATGAAGACTATAAAATGATATTAAATATATTTATGACTTATTAAATGACAAAAGTAGAGGCAGGTTCCAAATTTGTACATGTTCTTCTATTATATATATAATATGTACTTGGAGAATACATATGTAATATATATATATACATATATATATTACATATATATTATAGCCATATATATATTACATATGTATTCTCCAAGATGTATAACCACTTGGCCATGCCCTTAATTTTTGGAAGGGCATGCAGTCCATTACTGGAAAGTCTTAGGTGATGGAAAGCGCACAAGTGGCCAGAGAATGGTGTAATCCAGTTCTTTGCTTTTTGCCTTAAGTCATTTTTAGGTCCACGTGAGTCCATTTGGATGGAGATCAAGGAGTCTCTTCTGTCTGGGCTGCTCTCTTCTTACCTTGCCTTAATGTCTCTGTGTCTTCACCCTTTGGTTGTTTCCTCAGGGTTAGGCTTCTCTTTCCTCTTGGCCCTCAGATTCCATTCAGTTTGTTTTTCAGAAAGCCGGTGTGTGTGTGTATGTGTGTGTGTAAATGACACAGCTCAGTCCTGCCCTTCAAGACAAACAAGCCTTTCAAATACTAAGATGAAGGGGTCCTTTAGATGTAATTATTCTTTTTGTCTCTTCTTTTCCTTCGATTTTGCTAACATGGTCAGGGTCCCATAATGATACGACCACTTGCTTTTCTCCAAAAAATGAGTGAGGCAAGAAGGAAATTCTGCCTTCCTATATTTAGGTGAATGGGACCAGAAAGGAATCTAACCACAATATTTACAGTGCTTTTATTAGAGTGGTATAATGCATTTAGTTTCTGTCCTTTCTTTCTGAATTCCAAAGTATATATAATGGGCTATAATACTTTAACAATAAAGAAAAATATATAATAGGAAGTTATGAAAACTTAGTGGATGGAGAGACTTCTTATCTTATTGATTAGGAAATTGAATTCCCAGTTAGTTAAATGACGTGTCCAAGAGCAACCAATGAGTGGTGGAACCAGGACTAACACCAGGGAGGACACATATTCTTGTAACAGACAAGTGTTGAAGACAAACCTAAATTATTAAAATGGTCTTAACATTTTCTAGCTGCCTTAGGTAGGGAAATCTTTCCCCCTTTTTGAACCTCAGTTTTCTCATTTATAAAATGGAGACACGTGGTTGGATTATGATTTCCATGTGCCTTACATATGATAGCCCATGTTAAGTATGTGGCCCAGATACTGCCACATCATGGGTAATCAATAAATATCATCTCCCTTCCTATCCAGTTGTTTCAGTACCTGGTGCAGAGCCTTACCAGTACGCCAGCCAGCAGCTTCTCTTGAGTTACTATATTATACTCTATTATACATATATACAATGCCTTGTGTTATAGCTGAACTGTGTCCCTGCCACCTCCTCCCCGGGCCCTCAGATTCATTTATTTAGGTCCCAACACCCAGCACCTCAGAATGTGACTGTATTTGGAGATGGGGCTTTTAAAGAGGTAATTAAGTTAAAATGAGGACTTTAGGGTGGGCTTTAATCCATATGACTGGTGTATTAATGAGAAGAGATTTGGACACATGGAAAGACACCAGGGATGTGCACATAGAGGAAGGATGTTGTGGGAACACAGTGAGAAGGTGGCCATCTGTGAGCCAAGGAGAGAGATCTCAGGAAAAACCCAACCTGCTGACACTTTGATCTTGGACTTTTAGCTTCCAGAACTGTGAGAAAATAAATTTGTGTTGTTTAAGCCACCCAATTTGTGGTATTTTGTTATGGTAACTCTAGCAAAGTGATAACACCTTCTGTCTTTACATAGAAGCTAAGCTGCTTGAGGGAAAATCATAGCAGATGTTTTGTAATCATAGCATATGATCAATAATATCTTGATGAATACTATGATCTTTATTAAGGATAAAAACTTTGTTTTATATTTCTTTTATGTCTCCTGTGGAGCCCTAGCTATTAAGGTTACTAACAACTATAATGTGATAATGAGGATTGTGTATGATCTTTTTTTTTTTCTTTTGCAAATAGCAACTAGAATTGTCCTTTTTATGAAGTCATAGGAGCAAATGCAATTAAAGTTGAAAAGATTATTCCTCATTGCCTGTCTAGACATAGAACGAGAGAATTAAATCTTCAAATGTAATTTCAGAAATTAAGATTAATGACCAGGAGTATATGATTCCCTCATATGCTGATGACCTCATGTTGTCTGAGACCAAATGTGGGGGCTTCTCACTATCTTTGTATTAATGAATATGATTGAGTTATTTTAAATACAGTCAGGATATAACATTAACTCGTCTGTGTTGGAAGTTTGCCTTGTATTTTTCAGAAGATCAAAAACAGTCAATCAAGAGAGAGAGAAAGTCAAAGGATTTTTTACTGAGTTTTAAAAATTACAATTGATTTTCATTTTCTGGATTATGGGAAATGTGGGAGAAAATGAGTTATCTTAATTAATTTATGGACGGGACATCAGAGATAAAAAAAACTTTCTTTGCAGGGTTTTCAATGTTTGCGAAGTCTAAGATCTCAAAGGAGAATTTCGTGATAAATGGGAAAAGCTCTGAAGAGTAAGATAGCAAATTTATTACTGGGAAAAATGCAGAATGTAGTGTTTAAGGAAGTAGGGGTCTACTTCTTTTTGAGCCAACACAGTCTTTGCATGTCCCCTCGCACATCCACGTACACATACATGGATACACACAAGAAATATTTTTCTAATGTCTTGCCATTACAATAACTGGCCGAATAATCTTTGGGTGTTACTTAAAACCTCTAGCCCTTATTCACATCTATAAATAAAAGGTGTTAAAGTAGATCATCTAGATATACTCTAGCGTGCCTTTGAATTGTAGCATTCTGTGATTCTGTTGCATCTGGAGATGTGACCAAAAAAGGAGGGGTTGAAAGTGATGTCACTAAGGGAGGCTGCGGGTCATATTGGTTTTGCTAGTCTCCTAAACATGATCTCTGCAGAGGGGCAGAGAGCTCTAACACCAAGCCTTATGCTTCAGGATGACTGGAGTGCTGTTTAGTGCTAAATGTCCAGAGCCAGAGAAATGCTTGCAACACAGAAGACAGTCAACATAGCTGTTGGATGAAGGAATGGACTAATGTTCCCAGTGCTGTTTTGGATCTATAGGATTTCTTACCGTGTAACATGCCCATATTTTTCAGGGTCATGTTGACATATGTCTACTCAATTATTAGACATAATGAGAGGATTAGACAACGTGAGAAACATAATCACGTGTTGCCGCTAAACTGTGCAAAAGGATCTGAAACAGCAGCAATGATTTAAAGAACACTTGTTTTTTTCCCACATAGAAAAATTATACACTTTTTTTATTCTTTCTTTGCATCCCTTCCTTTTGTTTTGTTTTTATCATAATCTACTGTCATTAGGGAAAAGGTATATTTTCTGCATGTAAAGTCCATGAGGGACAGGGGTGCTGTATGCCTTCTTGCATCCAGCAATCATGACTGGTAGAGCTATTTATTAAATGAATAAATGAATGTGGAAATGTCTAACCACAGAAAGATCAAATGGTATTTGGCTCACTTTTCTTTAGTAGTGGGGAAAGATAGCCTGGAGAGAAGGGATGTATGTATGTATTTATATTTATAACACATTTTAAGAGAAATATATGGATACTTTTGTTTTAATAAAAAATAAAAGCTCTGTCTGGTGATTTTCTTGGTCAAGTTCAAGGGAGGATGCTTATGAGTGAAAAAGACAAAATAAAAAATGTTTAAATTTATAGCCATCTTTTCGAAAAGGCTGATTGAGTTAAAAAGAGAATTTTCGAAATATTAGCCAGATGGCAAGAACTAATTAGAGACAACAAAATTACCTTGAAGTATGGTGTGCCTCCGATGCAACTCTTCTGGCAGGTAGCTCAGCACTGCTCTTCTCTCCCAGGTCGTCATCACAGTTCTCTGTGTGTCTGAGTTTGGTGCACACTTTCTGTGACTGAGGAGCCTGATGTCGCTGAAAAGCTATATAAGAACAATCATCAGAATGAGAACTAGCCCAGCATTCTGACTCAATACGGATAAAGAGGAATCAGCTGCCTAATGAAGATCTTTCTCTGCCCCCTGCCATTGTGAGAAGTGGAGGCTACAGTATTTCATTATGAATCTGTGTGCTTCTCTTCTCACCCTTCCTTGGTTTGAGAATCAAAGTCCATTTCTGTCAGATCTGACCCTCAGACTTATCTTCACTCATGCCTTCGACTATCACCTCTATGCAGATATCTCCCCAGATCAATATTTCCATTCACATCTCTCTCAACCCTTGCTGAAATCCTGCACCCTAACAAAACCATTTTCATTCTTTTAATTTTGCCCATTTTGACCTTATAGTTGAATATTTTCAGAGAGTCAAAGTCACAGACAGTATTTCATTCTGGTTTTTTTTCCCCTCAGAAATCAAATCATTAAAACTTGTGAACCGGACTTTTACGGTTTTCTTCTGAACAAATATATGTGGTAGGGGACTGAAGCATGTTTTTTGGGGGAAGTAGGGAGTATCAGAGCTACTCCCTGGCTTCCTTTTTTATTTCCTGAATAAAAACACTGAGTAAGTGTGACATGTACATCACTTTAATATTGAGACTGCAGAGTAAAATGTAAGATTTATTTTTCTCCTCGAATTTGACTCTGAAAATAACTTGTACTAACATCAGGATCTTTGCATCCTTATCTTTGTAATCACGTGAGTCCCGCAAATTTAACACATAGAAGTGGTTGCAATAGAAAAAAATACTTAAAGAATGCGAAAGAGTAGCTCTTTTTAAGACTGTTCAGTCATACATTGTTTATATTCAAAAGCATGTTTTTGATCAAGTATATCTAGGCACTATTTATATATCTAGAAAATGTTAAATATTTATATATGTCTCAGAAATTCTTAAATTTTATGAACTACAACTTAGTCAGTATGAGATATGTCCTTGACTTACCCAAATCCCAGATTTGAAAAAAGTTTCAGCTCTCCATCTATGATACATAAGGTTTGAATGATACATGATCCATGGTGCTGAAACTTTACTTCTGCAGGGAATAATGTCTTTCTGAAGAGGCCTTTCTTGTTTATAAGTTACTTATGTCCACCACAGCTCTCAGTCCTCCATTAACCTCATAGTAACGCTGCCAAAGGGAGGCCATGAGTTTGCTTTTTTGGCCTTACATATTCTAGAAATGCATTTCCTTTCCTATAGCCATGTAAAGAACCTCATCTCCATCACCATCACTATACTATAAGCATTAAAGACTCTGGGTTTATCTTTGTCTAATTGTGTGGTTCCTCTCTACTTCACTATCATTGGCTATATGTTCTATTTCTTTATGTAGTGTGTCACTCTGGAGCCTCTCCATGAAGGATTTGCATTGCTCTAAGTAGAATGAGTTCCTCTTGCCCCATAGTTTGACCCTAGTAACCACCAGGAATGTATAATACTTGCCTGTGGTTTAGCTGCACAACTTACAGATTTTAGACATAAAATATATCTTTTTAAAGTATTATATTTTGAACACCTTTATTTTTTTAAAGACTTTATTTATTTAAGAGAGAGAGAGAGAGAGAGAGAGACAGCACAAGCAGGCCAAGGGGCAGGGGGAGAGGGAGAAGCAGACTCCCCGCTGAGCAGGGACCCCCCCCTATGTGGGGCTTGGTCCCAAAACCCTGAGATCATGACCTGAGCCAAAGGTAGATGCTTAACCGACTGAGTCACTCAGGCACCCTAAAGTATTATATTATGAAACAAAAGTCATTAAAATTTATTGAACTGATTTTGGAGAAATTTCATGAAGATGTTTGACAAGAATGTTTGGCAGCATAACCAGTGAGAGAGCACAGTAAAGAATTCCTCCACATCACTTTCTTTGGAACCTTAGATTTTCTCTCTTGTGCTATATTTAGATGTGTGGCATGCCTAGTTTTCTGCTTCTGTGCCTCACTGTGCTTCTAGAGCTTATTGTAATCCAGCTAAAGTCTCAGGTCAAAGTGTGAAGAAAACCTGAACTTCCTACCTGAGTAAGCCAGCATGTAGCAGTCTGAGGACCCTCTGTGCTGGACCCCTCACCCTAGCATTCCTGACATTGTAAACAGAAGTCAATAAAATTTTTTCTCAATAAAGTAGTTCTAAAAAGTTCACTCAAAGTATTTCATTAATTCAGCAAGGCATAAAGTGGCTGGGATGTTGGCGATGTAACCACATTGATCAGATGGTAACAGCTGCCAATTAAATTTAAATAAATTTAGTTCAAGTCAGGCCAATTCAGTTCAATAAACTCATTTCAACACACATCTACTGAGCACCTATATAGCCACATATATGCATTAGGTTCTGAGTGTACAGGGATGGATAAAATACATTCACTATGTACAACCAAACAATGAGAGCAAGCATATAAACAAAATAAATTGCGTGTTATTCACTAACTAGAATAATGGAATCATATACACAATGCAGAAATAACCAGAGTAGGAGGTAATTAATTTTGAGAGGGTCGCTATGGTGAAGGGATTCTTAACAATGCTTCCTGGAAGGAATTACATAAGCAGGATTTTGAAAGATGGCCGTGTATGTTAAGTGTCAGGGTGGGTCAAATTTAGACAGAAGGAAGACCGTTGGATGCCCTATTCTAACCACTATGACCTTGGATAGCCTCTTCTGACTATAATCCTGATCTTGGCTGTTTTCACATACTTTTTCACCTTAGATCTTTTTTATAAGATGAATGTTTTGTGGCAGTTATATTAAAAACAAATGCATAAACCAAGAGATAGATGGCTTTGACCTGGGATGCTATGCTACAGCACGAACAGCATCTTCTGGATTTGTGAAATGTGGGAAACTTAGTTTTAGCATCATTCAAAAAGAGAGCAATGAAACCAGTGGGAAATAGTAAAAATGCAAAATAAGTATGAATCAAGAGACTTGAGTTTAATTCCTCATTCTGACACCAAGAAAGGTTTGATTTGGGTTAAGTTATAAATCCTCTCAGGGTCTAAATTTTCTCATGTGTAAACTGAGGGGTTAACTAGGAAACTCTATGGTCTTCCCTAGCTTTTAAAGCATTCTCTGATTCTATAGAATGGCCAGGACCCATCAAATAACCTTCAAGGCAGGCAGAGTGAATAGTAGAATGAGTGCAGTCTTTGCAGCCAGCAAACCTCAGCTTGAACCCTTGCTGAATTTTGTACAAGTTGAGAGATCTATAGAGCAAGGGCATTCCTTCGTTAGTAATTCTTATTTGCAGAACTCCTGTTTTAACATCATTGTGTAAATTACTGCAATAATATGTTCAAAATACCTGCAGAGTTCCTGGCACATAGTAGGTACTTATGAAATGTCAATTTCTGTTTCCATCTTCTTTTATTCTGATTAGCAGAAGCTAGTCAATCTCTTTTAAAGGGACCACCAAATATTTGGGTGTTAAAGTCTAATTATTCTCAGACTCCTAGATTGTCTTGTCCATACCATGGCTAAGACCTGCTTGAGCGAGCAAAGTAGAGAGATGGATTAAGACGTCATATAGCTATTTGATATTTGATGACAGTGTTTTTTTTTTTTTCCCCCAAAGGGAAAGCCATTTCACAAACTTGTGCCTTAGTGGCCTCCGCTGCTTTTCTGTCTCTCATGACCTTTCAGTTCTGCCTAATTATTAACACTGGTATCACGCAACCTGACTAGTCAGCACATTTGCTGATCAAGGGGCATTTCTTGCACAATAATTCTCTTGCATTTCACTTCACAGCCACGATTTATTAGCCAGGATTTGTGGAGGGGGGTCCTCATGTGAAGACTTCTATGCTTCTATAAGGACATACTGCACTACATTTGAGGAAAGATAGTACCATAAATAATATTATAAGAGTCAGGGTAGCTCAGTTGATGCAAAAATAAGCTGATTGCAGAGTTTCTAAGATCTAATGTGTATGTCCCTCCACCTCAGGTCGTCCTGGGGACTTTCTGTTTTTGTTCTATTCTTTTTTATCAAGCAGTTCAGGCCCAGTTTCACAGAAGCTTAAATCCTTTGCTTTTTCTGATGTGCTTTTTGAGGAGATGTAAGGACACCTCCTCATGGAATGGGAAAGAGCCTTCCATTTCTTATTAAAAGGTATGATAATATGTGATCATTACTTTACTAAGGGGTTATTAGAAATGATGACATAGATGTCTGCTTGGTATCCTGGGAAGATCAGGCCAGGGACTTAAAAATCAGACAGATATAAGTTCAAAGCTTCACTTTTCACTTAATAACTGGTACTTTCCATTATAGGTTTAATTCTTCTGAGACTTGGCTTCACCACCTATGAGATAAGGCTAATAATAACTTCCGTATAAGATGTGAGAGAGAATTGAGAGGACATATGTAAGCTGCTGAGCAATATCTCTTGCATATAGTAGGTGCTTATTAAATGGAAGCCACCATAAAAATAAAAAATGAACACAAACTAACAAGTACAAAGTGTCAGTCATTTTAGTGGTGGTTTCATTTCCCAACACATGAATGTTACATACATCCTGTAGAAACAAATTCTTAAATTCGTATTTTCAAATGGCTGGTATTTCGACTCTCAACCTTGTTTGTTGAATAGACCAAAAATAAAATAAAATAAAATAAAATAAAATAAAATAAAATAAAATAAAATAAAATAAAATAAAATAAAGCAAAGCTAGGGGCGCCTGGGTGGCACAGCGGTTAAGCGTCTGCCTTCGGCTCAGGGCGTGATCCCAGTGTTATGGGATCGAGCCCACATCAGGCTCCTCTGCTATGAGCCTGCTTCTTCCTCTCCCACTCCCCCTGCTTGTGTTCCCTCTCTCACTGGCTGTCTCTATCTCTGTCGAATAAATAAATAAAATCTTTAAAAAAAAAAATAAAGCAAAGCTAGACTTTTTTTTTTTTTTTAAGGGACTCCGTGAGATAATTTTTCCCCCCACTAAAACAGAATTTGGCAAAATTTTTCTGGTCATTATATGAAAAGTAACTACTGAGAGAAGGCAGGAAGATTTATGGGACATAAGTAACAGTCTTCCAGCACAGTAATAGCATGCTGCAAACAAAAATAAGAAAAGCCATTATAAAACATTGAAAAGGATGTTAGTTTTCAGGTCTGGGATATGTTTTCAGGAGGCCATGTTGGTGTGAGTGGCCAGCATGAATATCTGTGATTATATGAATATGCTGTGATTACTTGACTGATAGTGAGCCTGCTAATGTGACTGGCTGGGGTAGAGAGTGCCCGTGTGGAAAGGTGGGGATAAAATTGCAGTCACCGAGACAATGCGTTTTTATCCTGCTGTACATTTCCCACAAAGCCAAATAACTGGTGAGATTGGTCTTTGAAAAAACAGCCAGTGACTTGCTATGCTAATAATCCCAACTTCAAGCCTACAAAATTGTTATATACAGTCCTTAGAAGAGTAGTCAAAGGCATTCCATGAAAAAGGGACAAGCTTTCATTGCCAAATAAGTTTGGAAATGTTGAATGTTCTGTCCCCACCATGGATCATCACCATATATATTAGCATATGGAAAGATCTGAAAAGTCCTGCAGTTTAAAAAATGCTAATTAATTAGGGAATAGTTCAGTGCTTCCCTAATTTTATCACTGGCATTGATTATCAAGGAATTTTTTTTAAGATTTTTTTTTTAAATCTATATATTTGACAGAGATAGACAGCCAGCGAGAGAGGGAACACAAGCAGGGGGAGTGGGAGAGGAAGAAGCAGGCTCCCAGCGGAGGAGCCCGATGTGGGACTCCATCCCAGAACAGCCGGGATCACGCCCTGAGCCGAAGGCAGACGCCCAACGACTGCGCCACCCAGGCGCCCCCAAGGAATTTTTTTAAATAAACATCCTGTTGCATTAGTGATCTAGAAAACATACTTGGGGAAATCCTGTAACTGGCACTCAGGAAAAGAATAGAATTACATATATGGCGATAGGAAGGAGTAAGTTGTTTCAGGGAGGCAGACATTTGCAAATTTACATCTCCTGAAATGTACTCCTTATGCTTTCTCAGTGCTGATATTTTATCATTTGTGAAGGATGTAGTGGAATCTTTTGGTTCTGGCTTATGGCTAGCTGAAATAATTTCTTGTACGTTAGCACGTTATTATTTCATAGTTTTATTTCATAGTTATTTTATAGTTATTTCATAGTTTTATTTTGCAGATTAAGGCACCAGAGCTGGATCTTATTGTCTGATGAAATCCTTTTCAGGTTTTGTTCTACAGCTTTCAAGTCCTGATGTAGCTTTCTTTTTAACTAAAACTATTTTCTTAATTTGAGCAATTCGCCAGGTTGAAGAAAACTTGTAAGCACTGTTAGTACTTGTCAGGAGTAAATGGGACTCTAGAGAGTTCTTTGAAATAGGAAACATTTGAACAGAATATCATCTTGCTTTCAGCTGTTTGTATAGATGCAATTTCTGCAATTCTATACCTCACAGCTCTAATTCCTCTTCATCTGTGTCTCAGGCTTCCATCAATAATCCTTCTGCTCAAACACACTTGACAAGAGAGGTAGAGTAGACGCCCTTGCAATATCTTCTGAATGTCACTCAGCAGTGATATGTAATTGGGTTCATAAATTTGAGGAAGAAAAAGGTAAAACTGAATAGGGGATTCAATCCATATGAATCCACATCGGACAAGGGTAGTGTTACGAGCGTTTTATAAAATCAACTTTTGATTAGACAGTGGAGATTTGGAAAACATTAAAAAAATCAGTGATTATGAATTCCTATTGCATGTAGATACATAAAATAAAACCTTCCTGCGTTATACCTTAATGTATGAGTGAATTGGCTGTTTTCTGGATCCAGTTATATTCACCTTCCACCCTATGACTTCCTTCCTTCCTTCCTTCCTTCCTTCCTTCCTTCCTTCCTTCCTTCCCCCTTTCTCTCCTCTTTCTTTCCTTCTTTTTCTTTCTTCCTTCCTCTCTCTCCCTTTCTCTTTCTTTCCTTTTCTTTCTCTCTTTCTTTCCTTCCTTCTTTCCTTCCTTCCTTCCTTCCTTCCTTCCTTCCTTCCTTCCTTCCTTCCTTCCTTCCTTCCTTCCTTCTCTCTTTCTTTCATTCATAGGCTCCATGCCCAATGTAGGGTTTAAACTCACAACCCTGAGATTAAGTTGCATGCTGTACTGACTGAGCCAGCCAGGTGCCCCTACACCCTGTGTTTTCTTATAATACATCTTCCCAACCTAGAAACTTTGTAATATAGTTATCATATCATCTCATAATATCGGAATTGGAAAAAAGGACCTAGTGTGCATGTTTAAGTAAGATGCTGTATCCTTGCTGCCTTTCTAAAATCCAGGAGAAATCTGTACTATAGCCTACAACTATTTATTATTAAAAGAGTAAGAAAAAACAATGAAAGACGTTCTTTTTGGACAGCGAAAAATGTTAATTGTGGATTTCAGACTTTCTGTTTCCTTGGTGAAAGCTATTAAAATTATTCTAATTATTTTCGAACAAGATTTTTACAAATAAATATATTCTTAAAACTATACAGTATATATTTTTCTCTCAATTTATACAAGAGCCATATACTCTACTAACTTTTCATTATTTGTTTATGAAGTAACATTGGACCTTTATAGGAAATATACTATCTATATTTATCCTGGACTCTTTTCCCCTCAACTCTAATATGTTGTTTCCTTTATGGTTTATTTACACAATAAAGGAATGCTGTATATTAAGCATTGTTTGAAAACAGGAATGATGAGTTTATAAAAACTTTTGTCTAAATACAAGGAGGCATTTGAACATAGGCTATCACTCTACTTTCTCTAGGGTAAATTACACTGAGGAATTCCTCTTAGCTCACAATTATAGCAGATAAGCATTATACACTTTCACAGGAAGATCATATTGACTAATTAAAAGAAATTACTTTAAAAGTATTGAAAAGTAATGAGGCCTGAAGGCTCATTTAACATGAACTCTACTGTGTTGAATTCGCAGTCATTCTTCTCCTACATTCAACTCTTCAGAGTTTAGAGAATTCCAACCTGTTCTGGAAGAAGTCACTGCCTGGAGTGCAAAAGGCTACTTGGCTCTCTGTGTCCATTTAACCTTTGACCACTCTGGGAGCCTGCCAAGTGTCAATCAGGGCTCATTGGATACTGGTGCCTAGGGAACAGGACAGAGCAGCTCACTTCATCCAGGTCCTCAGACCATCTCCAGATGGAAAGGAACTTCTGAAGTTATGAACTAACTTGCTTGTGATGCAAATTAGTGACCTGGGGCAGGATGCTTCATTAATGCTCCCACTCCCCTGAGCCACCAAGGTGTCAGAAGTAGGACTGCTTACTCTCATATTTTTTTCTCTATACAATACATGTTAATAACCATTTATTCTCATAGAAATGGTCCAGTCAATTGCTTGTGGCTAGTTAATAAACTACCAAAGCAGAGATAAAAATTAGATTCTATTTAGAAGGAAACAATGTTTACCTTTTTCCATGGAAATGTGTGAAAAAACTTAAGAAAATTCTGTTATCATATATAAGGTCTCAGAAGAGACTGTGATTAAAAATAATAAAAAGGAGAAATATGAGTTTCCGTCCAGATCACTATTTCATTTTTTTATCCAACAAGTGATGAGAAAAATTATGCGAACCCATGCATTTGCCCTGAGTTATGATTGTATTATATTAACCTCAGCTGACAATATCTTATATTGACTTTGGCTTACTTAAAATTCTGCCTCTTGGGTATAAACACACATCTAAAATTGACTCAGCTCATTTCTCTCTTGCTGAGGTCACTTTACCAGTTACTCCCAACTACTGAACTTATTTTATATGTTCTCTTTTTTTCGGTATTACATTCTCAAATTGTTGGCACCTGGGAATTTCTCTGTGATGGTTTTATTACTGAATTCAAGATTTGTAGTTATGATCAGCTCTTATGGCTAATAAGATGCTAAGATGAGCTAATAGGGTTTTGCTTCTTCTTTTGCTTAATATTGATGGAATGGTTCTGATTACAGTGAACATTGTCCAGGCATTTGCCAGTAAAGGGGCCCATGAAGAATGGGTTGTCTTTTTCCATTAAATTACCTCAGCAGAAAAAATTGCGTGATGGTTCGCTATGACGGTCATCTTAGGATCCAGGTAGCTCATATGGAAGAAATCATGATCTTAGCAATGTCTGAGAAAGATACTTCTTGAAATTTCACTACGTAAAAGTAATAGACACTAATAATAAAGATATAGGATCAGCATCTATTTTATGTCCAATGCCTTGTGGATCATTTGTTCAATTGTATTGCTTTTCAATAGAATACATTAGGCTATTTAGTGCCAGAGTGTGAAACCATGCAGTGTATTTTCTATAACAAATGGGAAGGCTCACTTTTCTGCTCAAATTGACTGCATAAGCTACTTCCAGCAGATATTTAAGTCCTGTGGAATTATCCTTTATTATGTATCAGGGGGACAAAAAAGAAAGGATTCAGAGAGAAAAGGTGTGAGTCATTATGTGAGTTTTTGGGAAGTGTGAATGCTGGCTGATGCTTTATTCTAGTATGAACAGTACTTTGAAAGATTAATTTAAGACTAATCCTCTTTGAAAGATCATGATAGTAAAGGTTGGGATAGATTCCATAAATGAAAAATAATTTTTGTGTAGATAAAAAATTGCCAAGTTGCAATTTGAAAATTATAAAAATATCAGTGTAATTTGAATCCATGGATGAATTCCATATGTTATCAAATGCATATTTCTTTTTATTTTCTTGGCTTATTAATTATAAGAAGAGTACTCTCTAATTGTTAGAAATAAACTCCTACATTATGATACAGATACAATTTCTACAATTAATTTGATCAAATAGATTCACCAAAGTAATACAGTTTCAGGTACATGGAAATATTTATTTTGTTGACAGACATCGGATGTGAAAATAGTCCCTACTCATGACTTGAATATCTAATTTTACAAGTTTTCTATTTGGCATAGGGGGCTATGAGGGTCAGATTCTTTTGATTTCTATAAAGACAGATGAAAATCTGATATAATTCTGGATCATTACAGTTGAAGAAACACTTTTATTGCAAGCATAGAAATAATCTGGGTTTTTAAATTTTGAATGAAATATGTAGATAATCTGAGTTCTTGTTAATTTAAAATCAACTTAAAATATATACACTTTGAGGAATTTCCATAAGTACAAATTTAAGTTAGGATAAATTTAGCTTCACTTAGGAGACAGAAAATGGACTTTTTTTTTTTTTTTTTAAGATTTTATTTATTTATTTGACAGAGAGAGACAGCCAGCGAGAGAGGGAACACAAGCAGGGGGAGTGGGAGAGGAAGAAGCAGGCTCTCAGCAGAGGGGCCTGATGTGGGGCTCGATCTCAGAACGCCGGGATCACGCCCTGAGCCGAAGGCAGATGCTTAACGACTGCGCCACCCAGGCGCCCCAGAAAGTGGACTTTTAAGAGTAAAAATCTGTGACAAGGAAAATGACTATTACTTTAGCTGATTAAACACATTCCATGGCAAACACTGTGTTGCAATCTTGATGCTACTGTGTCTGTGTTGAAGATTCTAGCTGCTACCAATAAGGGAAGAAAGCGTGAGGCAATTTAATACAGCAGTCTATCTGCACAGGATGCCCTCTGAGGTAGCTCATATTTTTGAAGGATGTGATGGAAGGCAGAACAGATAACTGAGCATGAACTTGGAAGAATAGTTCCATGGCTAAGTGGTGATTAACCATGGATGAAGATAAAAAAAGAACATGAAAATGATTTCTAGTCAGTTGACTAAAAAAATGACTTTCTTGGGAAAGTAAATGCAGTTGGGGAGAAGGGAGTTGGACTCTTATTTACAGTCTCTACTATGTTTAAGGGCTTTAGTCTGTGCTTTCATTTAATCCTTAGAGCAATACACATAAGGTGGGTATTTAATAGACGAGAAGGCAGAGGCTCAAAAAGATCAATAATTTGCCTCAGTTAATATAGTGAGGACGTAGAATCCAGATTTGTTTGGCTTCAAGCTCATGTTCTTATTCATGACACATAAAATTAGGTACATGATCAAACAATGACTGCTACTAAACTTTTAAAGGTTTTTTTTTTGTTTTTGCTTGAATTATTTTAACACTATTTGTCTTTTCTTTTAAGCATTACTTCTGAACTTTTCACTTGAGTTTACTATAAATTTCAACAACTGTTTTGAAAACATCATTGGTTTATATAGTAGCCCTGTTCACTGTGGAGTCTTTTACCCCCAGATTCTTCATGATTGAACACTTTCCTTTAGTTCTTGGTCAGGTGGATTATGTCCTAAGTAAGTATTTCAATACATAAGTATTTCAATTTACCTCATTTAAAAAATTAATTTACTAGAAAAGTTTAGTAGATTTTAAACTAGGGATTGTAAAATATGTTTTTAAATTAAAGTGTAACATACGGGTAGAGATGTGTAACGATGATAAATTTTGAATTATCACAAATGAACATATTCAGGTCCAGAAAGAATGTTGGTGGTGACCCCTCTTTGTCACTACCTCAATCTTCTGTCCCTAAAGGAACTATTCTTCTGACTTATGACATGTAGATCAGTTTTGCTTGCTTTTGAACTTTTAAAATAAAGGTATGTATTTCTTTGTACCTGGTTTCTTTCACTCAGTATTGTTTTTGTGGGATTCTTCTATGTTCTTATATGTAACCAAAGTTTACTAATTTTCATTGTTATACATATTATTCCATTATATGAATCTATTACAGCTTATTTATCTTTTGATAAATATGGGCTTTCTTCTAGTTGGGGATTATTATGAATAATGCTGACATGTATGTTCTTAAATATATCTGTTGCTACATGTATCTATGTATATACCTTCTGTTAGTATCTATCTGGGTTACATTCTTTCAGCTGAAGTAGAAAATGACATTTTTCCAAAGTGGTTAACCAATTTACATGTCCTCTAGCAGTGATTGAGAATTTTAGATGCTTTACATCTGCTGTGTTCTATGTTTATGTTCCCCCGCCCCCCCCCATTCATATATTGAAATCCTAAGGCCAAACGTGATGGTATTAGGATGTGGGGCTTTGGGGAGGTGATTAGGTCATAAGGGGGGAGTCTTCATGAATGGGATTAATTCATGAGTCTCTTAGGAGACTCCACGCAGCTCCTTCCACCTTCTATCATTTGAGGACGCAGTGAGAAGGTACTGGTTATGAACCAGGAAGAGGGCCCTCACCAAAACACGACCATGCTAGCTCCTTGATCTTGGAATTCCCAGTCTCCAGAACTGTGAGAAATAAATGTTTGTAGTTTATAAGCTACGCAGTCTGTGGTAATTTGTTATAGCAGCCTCTATAACTACCTCTATAGACTAAGACAACCTCCTTGCAAACACTTGGTGTTGTCAGTCTTTTTAATATTAACAAATCTGGCTGTGCAAATTTATACTCTCATCAGCAATGCACCAGCATTCCCTTTCCTCCACCATGTAACTGTTTTGGCGCAGAAGTCTTGTTCAGTATTTATTAAATTTATTTCTTGCTATTTGAATTTTTCTGCTGCTGTAAGTAGTATATTTTGAAAGTTATAATCTGATTGTGAGTTGCTAGTATATATAAATACAATTCAATGTTCTATATTGATCAAGTATTCTGAACCCAAGTTAAATTCACTTATTCTAATAATTTGCTTATAGTGTCTTCTGAGTGTGAGTTATGTACAAAATAATATTCTATGCTAATATTGAAAGTTTTTCTTTGTCTTATTGCATGACTACAACCTCTGGTCCAACTTTGGAGAGAAGTGGTGATAGTGGGTATCTTTGTCTTATTTCCAGTCACAGGGATACATCTTTTGATAATCACCATTTAGCTGCCTTTTATGAGACTAAGGGCATATGTTTCTATTCCTGATTTGTTCATAGTTTTAATAAAAAATGGACGTAGAACTTCATCAAATTTTTTGTACCAATTTAAATAACAAAATCATTTTTCTTTGTTCAGTCAATATGGTAAATTTCACTAATTTTTAAATGTTAATGAATCTTTAATTCCTGAAATAAACCCAACTTGGATTTATATATCCATTTATTTTTAATGTTTACAGGATATGTGGTTTCTCCTGACACTTTTTTTTTTTTTTTTTTTTTGGTGTGCTTTTCCTCCATTTTAAATATAAATCTTGTCAGGATTTTATTGATTTCATTAGCATTTTCCTCTTCGCTAATTGCTATTTCTATTTATTTCTGCATTTATATTTATAATTTTTCTTTTTGATTTTTAGGGTTAAATTTGCTATTACTTTTCTTACTTCTTGAGACAGATGCTTAAATCATGAATTTTCAACCTTTCATCTTTTCTAATTTATAGATTCAAGGCTATAATTTCCCCTGTACTCATGGCTTTAACTGCATCTAGTATGATTTGCTAGATCACATTTTAATTATCATTAAATTAAACTATTTTAATTTATATTGTGATTTTAAAAATCTAAATAATAGGTTATTTAGAAGTATAATTGCTTTATTTTCAACATTTGGGAACTTTTGAGTTTTCTATTTATAATTTTTTTTCTAGCTTAATTTCCACTGTGTTTTAGAGAGAGACCTCTGTAATTTCAAACCGTTGACATTTGTTGAGACTTACTTCAGCTTATCAATTTTCCTAAATGTTGATAGGCACTTAAAAAGAATGTCTATTATGCATTACTGAATTCAGTGTTGTTTATATGTCCTGAGGTCATGTTTTTATTTTTATTTTTTTATTTAAATCCAAGTTAGTTAACAAATAGTGTAGTATTGGTTTTGGGAGTAGAATTTAGTGATTCATATAATACCCAGTGCTCATTACATCAAGTGCTCTCTTTAATGCCCACCATCCATTTAGTCCATCCCCCCCACCCACCTCCCCTCCAGCAACTCAGTTTGTTCTCTATAGTTAAGAGTCTCTTATTTTTCCTTCCTTTCCCCATGTTCATTTGTTTTGTTTCTTAAATTCCATATATGAGTAAAATCATATGATATTTGTCTTTCTCTGACTGACTTATTTCATTTAGCGTAATACCATGTTCCTCTAGTTCAATCCACTTGTTGCAAATGACAAGATTTCATTCTTTTTGATGGCTGAGCAATAATATTCCATTATATATATCACCAAATGCCATTACTTCTTTCTCCATTCATCAGTTGACGGACATTTGGGCTGTTTACATAATTTGGCTATTGTTGATAGTGCTGCTATAAACATTGGGGTCTTTGTCTAGTTTTAGGAATCAAGGTAATGATGATGGCCTTGTGGAATGAATTTGGAAGTTTTCCTTCCATTTCAGTTTTTTAGAACAGCTTCAGAAGAATAGGTATTGAGTCTTCTTTAGATGTTTGGTAGAATTCCCCTGGAAAGTCATGCAGCCTTGGAATCTTGTTTGTTGGGAGATTTTGATTACTGATTCAATTTCTTTGCTGACTATGGGTCTGTTCAAATTTTCTATTTCTTCCTGTTTCAGTTTTGGTAGTTTATATGTTTTTAGAAGTGTTTCCATTTCTTCCAGATTTCCCAATTCGTTGACATGTAATTGCTCATAATATTCTCTTATAATTGTTTGTATTTCTGTGGTGCTGATTGTGATCTCTCCTCTTTCATGTGTGATTTTATTTATTGAGTCCTTTTTCTTTTTCTTTTTGATAAGTCTGCCTAGAGGTTTATCATTTTTGTTAATTCTTTCAAAGGAACTAGCTTCAAGTTTTGTTGATCTGTTTTTTTTTTTTTAATTTCTATATCATTTATTTCTGCTCTAATCTTAATTATTTCCCTTCTTCTGCTGGTTTTAGGCTTTATTTTCTGTTCTTTTTGCAGCTCTTTTAGGTGTAAGGGTAGGTTGTGTATTTGAGACTTTTCTTGTGCTTCTTGAGGAAGACTTCCCTCTTATGCAGGCCTTATTACATTCCAAAAGTTTTGGACTGCAGTGTTTTCATTTTAATTTACTTCCATGTATTTTTAAAATTCCTTCTTCAATTTCCTGGTTAACCTATTGATTCCTTTTTAAAAAAGATTTATTTATTGGGTTGGGGGAGAAGAGAGACAGAGAGTGGGGGGAGGGGCAGAGGCAAAGAGAGAAGGAGAGAACCTCAAGCAGATTCCCCATTGAGCACAGAGCCCAATGTGGGGCTCAGTCTCACAACCCTGAGATCATGACCTGAGCTAAAAGCAAGAGTCGGACCGTTTAACCAACTGAGCCATCCAGGCACCCCACCCATTCATTCTTTAGTAGGATGTTCTTTAACCTTCATGTATTTGCAGTTTTTCCAAATTTTTTCTTGTGGTCGACTTCAAGTTTCATGTCATTGTGGTCTGAAAATATGCATGGTATGATCTCAGTCTTTTTGTACTGGTTGAGGCCTGATTTGTGACCCTGTATGTGATCTATTCTGGAGAATGTTCCATGTGCACTGGATAAGAATGTGTATTCTGCTGCTTTAGGATATTCTGAATATACCTGTTAAGTCCATCTACTCCATTGTGCCATTCAAAGCCATTGTTTCCTTGTTGATCTTCTTAGACAATCTGTCCATTGCTTTGAGTGGGGTGTTAAAGTCCCCTATTATTATGTATTATTATCAATGAGTTTCTTTAAGTCCGTTATTAATCGGTTTATATATGTGGCTGTTCCCATGTTAGGAGCCTAAATATTTACAATTGTTAGATATTCTTTTTGGATAGACCCCTTTATTTGATATAGTGCCCTTCTTCATTTCTTGTCACAGTCTGTCTTTTATTTTTTTTATTTTTTTTTTTTTAAGATTTTATTTATTTATTCGACAGAGAGAGAGACAGCCAGCGAGAGAGGGAACACAAGCAGGGGGAGTGGGAGAGGAAGAAGCAGGCTCATAGCAGAGGAGCCTGATGTGGGGCTCGATCCCATAACGCCGGGATCACGCCCTGAGCCGAAGGCAGGCGCTTAACCGCTGTGCCACCCAGGCGCCCCAACAGTCTGTCTTTTAAAATCTAGTTTGTCTGATATACATATGGCTACTCCAGCTTTCTTTCAATGTTCATTAGTATGATAGATGGTTCTTTACCCCCTCACTTTTGATCTGGAGGTGTCTTAAGGTCAAAAATGAGTTTCTTGTAAGTAGTGTATTGATGGGTCCTTTTTTTTTTTTTTTTTTTGAACCATTCTGATACCCCGTGTCTTTTGATTGGAGCATTTAGTCCATTTACATTCAGAGTAATTATTGATAGAGATGAATTTAGTGCCATTGTATTACCTGCAAAGTTGCTGTTCCTGTAGATTGTCTCTGTTCTTTTCTAGTCTTTGTTGCTTTTGGTTTCTCTTTCCCACTCAAAGGGCCCCCTTAAATATTTCTTGCAGAGGTGGTTTAGCATTCATTAACTTCTTTACTTTTTGTTTGTCTGGGAAATTCTTTATCTCTCCTTCTCTTCTGAATGACAGCCTTGCGGCATATAGTATTCTTGGCTGCATATTTTTCCCATTCAGCACATTAAATATATCATGCCACTTTCTTCTGTCCCGCCAAGTTTCTGTGACAGATTTGCTGGTAACCTTATGTGTCTACCCTTGTAGGTTGAGGAACTTCTGTCCCTAGGCATTTTCAGAATTCTCTATTTTTGTATTTTGCAAGTTTCACTATGAGATGTGTTGGTGTTGACCTGTTTTTGTTGATTTTGAGGTGAGCTCTCTTTGCCTCTTGGACTTGAATACCTGTTTAGTTTCCCAGATTAGGGAAGTTCTCAGCTATAATTTGTTCAGATAAACCTTCTGCTCCTTTTCCCCACTCTTCTTTTTCTGCGACTTCTATGACATGGATATTATTGTACTTTGTGGAGTCGCTGTGTTCCTTAAGTCTGTATTTGTGATTTAATAGTTTTATTTCCCTTCTGTTTTCAGCTTCATTATTTCCCCTAATTTTATCTTCCTTATCACCTATTCATTCCTGTGCTTCTTCCATCGTTGAGATTACATCCAGTCAGTTTTGCATCTCTGTTATAACATTTTTTTATTTTGGCCTGATTAGTTTTTGGGTCTTTTATCTCTGCAGCCAGGGTTTCTCTGGTGTCTTCTGTGCTTCTTTCAGTATTCTTATGATTATTGTTCTACATTCTTATTCAGGTATATTGCTTATATATATCTGAACAAATCCTTGGCTATTGTTTCTTCTTGATCTTTGTTGTGAGGAGAATTCTTCCATCGTGTTATTATGTTCTAGGTTTCTGTCTTTAGCGTGTTAGGAAAGTTGTTATATTTCCTGCTGAGAGTAATACTATATTAAGAAGGGGTCCTACACAGGACTAGAGGAGATTATGCTAAGTGAAATAAGTCAAGAAGAGAAAGACTATTATCTTATGGTTTCACTCATTTGTGGAGATCGGTAGGAGAAGGAAGGGAATAATGAAGGAGGAGTAAACAGAAGTGGGAATGAACCACGAAAGACTATGGACTCTGGGAAACAAACTGAGGGTTTCAGAGGGGAAAAGGGTGATGGGATGGGCTACCCTGGTGGTGGGTATTAAGGAGGGCACATATTGCGTGGAGTACTGAGTGTTATACTCAAACAATGAATCATGGAACACTACATCAAAAACTAATGATGTACTGTATGGTGACTAACATAACATAAAACAAATTAAAAAAATAATCCACACTGACAAAAAAAAAAAAAAAAGGTGTCCTACACTGTCCAGGGTTTAGCACTTCAGGAAAGGTTTCTGGTGTATGCAGTGTACAATCTGCTATTGTGCTTTGGCTGCTCTTTTCCACCGGTTAGTCCTCTGAAGAATTCCTCCTTGCTTGCAATGGGGAGTGCTTTGACCCTTAACTAAGTGTGCTTTGATATGTTTGTTAAGACAAGCCAAAAAAAAAAAAAAAAAAAATCCAAGAAAAGAGAAAAGGAACAAAAGAGCAAACAGACAAAAAACTATAAACCTGATTCCAAAGAAAAAGAAAGAAAGAAGGAAAAAAGAAAAGGAAAGGAGAAAAACCTGATGCAAAAAATGAGAAAAAGGAACAAACAAAGAAGCAAAAAACTATAAGCCTGATTCCAAAGAAAAAAGAAAAGAAAAACAAAAAATAAAACAAAACAAAAACAAAAAGGAAAACCTGGTCCTATTTCCACCAGAACTAAAGCTAATGCTTTGGAACAGTCTGTGACCAGTAGACTTGGTATATGTTGCAGGCCTATGTTGCTCTTCTGAGGGAGAGACCCGCTGTGCTGGCTCACAGTCAGACCTTCCTTAGTAAAGTTGCCCCTGTAATGTACGGTGGGTGGGGTTTGCTGTAAGCAAGCGACTGCAGCCTCCACTGGAGGTGCTGTGTTTCTCTCTGAAGTCCAGCCATGTTGGTGGGTGCTAGACCGGGTGGGGGGGTGGTAGTGGTGGTGGAAGATGGCATCACCATCTTCCTGGTTCCTGGACAGGGGAATTTCATGTCTCCAAATCTTGGATCTGCCATGTTTTCTCCTTCCAATTGTGCAGATTGTTCTCTTAGCCCTCAGATTGATACCCTAGTTGTTCAAAAATGATTTGATGTTGATCTAGCTATGTTTGAGGGACAGGCAAGCCCAGGGTCCCCCTACTATTCCACCATCTTAACTCCTCTTCCAAGGTCATGTTTTTAAATCATGCCATTCAAATTGTTCATATCCATACTACTTTTATTTTTTCTTGTGCCTGCCTAGTCTATCAGTTACTGAGTGAAATGGGTTAAATCCACAATGCCAGTGGGTTTGCCTATTTCTCCTTTTAGTTCTTCTGTATATTTTGAGGCTAAGTGATTGTCCATATGAATTTAGATGTGTTTTATTTTCTTGGTAAATTATCTTTTAGTCATTATAAAATGTGCTTGCTGGGGCGCCTGGGTGGCACAGCGGTTAAGCGCCGGCCTTCGGCTCAGGGCGTGATCCCGGCATTGTGGGATCGAGCCCCACGTCAGGCTCCTCTGCTATGAGCCTGCTTCTCCCTCTCCCACTCCCCCTGCTTATGTTCCCTCTCTCGCTGGCTGCCTCTATCTCTGTCAAATAAATAAATAAAATCTTAAAAAAAAAAAAATGTGCTTGCTTATCTTTAGTGATGCTTCTTAAATTTTAGTTCCTTCTCCAGGAAGTTATTTTCTTCCTACAATCTGAAGATTATTTTATTATCTACTTGCTTTCATTGTTTCTGTTGAGAAATTAGTTATCAAACTTACTGATTCTGTGAAAGTAATTGGTCTCTTTTCCCCAGCTGCTTTTAAGATATTTCTTGGTCTTTAGTTTGCAGTAGGTTTTCTCTGATGTACCTAGGTGTGGGTGTGATTTTCTTGTATTTATCTTGCTTACCCTCCCTAAGTTTCTGACATAATTTTTTAATTTTAGAAAGTTTTCGTCCATTTTATTTACATATGTTAGACTTTTTTTTTTTTTAAACACATTCTCACTGTTTCTCATTTGTCTCGTACAGTCTCTTTTAGTTTTCTTCTTTATTTTGACTCTGGCTTTAGTTTATATACTTCCTTTTCACTCACTTTTTCTGTTCACTAACATTCCTTTCAGTTACATATACTCTATTAACGCCATGTATTGAGATTTTAATTTCAGTAATTGTATTTTTTTCTAGCATTTATATTTATCATATTTTGTATTTCCACTTTCTCTTTGTTTTAATTCTCTATTTATTCACATTAGAAAGGTAATTTGAAATAGGCTAGTCCTTCATTTCTGGAAATAAAATTCCCAAATAAGATTTTTAAATAGCTAGCCCATCTTAATTTAAACAAGTAATTTGATATTAAGTAATAATAAGCTCTTAAAAATATGTAAAAATATGCCCTTAATTAATATGTAGTTGGAGTAAAAGAACTTACTGAAAGATGGCTTGCTAAGAAGTAATTTTCATTTATTTGAGAGATTTTCAGTGCTGTTTTTATACTTCTTTTATTCAACACATTATTGGCCACTTAGGTATAAACTTTTACCAGATGTAAATACCCACCCCCCCCAAAAAGATAATTCAAGCATTCATTTACAGAATTATTATAAAGAAATAGAACAATGGTTTGTGATGATTAGACGGAAGTAGCAGGTTAAAATTTAATGACAATAAACATAAAATCCTGATTTTCAACAATAACTAGCATAGTGACATTTTACATGAAAAGTTATAGAAATTTCATTAGCTTTCATAACTATTATTTAGCTATAAGGGGCAATATTGTGAACCTGTTCACAAATCTAGCTAATAAAACCTAACTTTAAAGTGATTAGATCAATGCATTATTAACTCATTTACATTATAGAAGAGTTGGATTTCATTCATCTCTTCCTTCATTTAAAAAATAATAATTAAACATGTACTAGGGACAAGGCAGTATCTTTAACTCATTGAGTGCTGTAAAAATATGGCAAATGACCTGCCCTAAACAAAATTACATTATAGCAAGGGATTCTGTCATTATCCCCAAATAACTAAAGCAGTGGGCTAATAAGCTAATAAGTCTATTGAAAGTGATGGAGTCATAAATTGCTGTTGAATTTTATATGAGGGAGAGATTATTCCCAGTTATGTGAATCACAGAAAGTTTCATGAAGGAGGCAGCATTTTATCTAGTGTTGAAAATGTAAAAGTTGTATATGAAGGGATAGAAGGCAAGACATTCTAGGCAGTATGGTGCCTAGAATATATGATAATATAATAGGCTTTAGAGTCAGAAAGTTCCCCATATTCAATTCTTGGTTTCACTAACTAGGTATGAGTCACTATTTGACTCAGATCTTAAGAGTGTGTCTTATTTTCATCATCTAATTCTATCACACTACATCATTTTCACATCCAAAATCAAAGGACGCATAAACTCTGAGTATAATTTTGTGTTTTATGAAACTGTGAGAAACCCTTCATGTCTAAGTTTGATTCAGTGATCATCCTATTTTCTATTTGGAATAGTTAGAGACATAACTATCTTCTTTCTAAATTGCAATGCCATATCTTTGGTGGTTAAAAATTGCCAAGTAGTTGTCTTATTCTTGGAAAGGAATCAAGGTAATTAAAAAATTCATAAAGCTATCAAATTCTTGTGGTTGGAGCCTCTCTATATTCTTTATGTTTCTTATATTATTAAAAATGATTATATATTTTATTAGGGATTCAGAGAAATAGTTAATTTCTGCCCTATTAATTCTGCATAGTTATATGTAATAGTGACATAATATGTTAAAAGACATTCTCCCAGTTTCTTTATTATAAAATTAGACTTTAATTCCAAATGCTTGATATTTGCATTCCCACAGCTTATTTTTCCTAAACTAAGCTTTTTTGGTGGCATGTTTAATTATCTTTGTGAAATCTCCCTGCCCTTATTGTTAGATGCTCACAAGAAACAGCTATATCTTATATCCACGTTACCTTGGTGAATCATGAGTTCTAGGGATAGCAAAATATTCTAAAGTACAGATCCTAGTATTCATGCTCATTTATAAATTTGAATTTGTGATAATTTAGGAATACATTTACTCTGCTTAAACAGGGAGGAGGAAGAAGAGAGAGGGTAAAACTCAAGGCTGTCCATGCATGAAATTGGCTTTGGTAATTGGCTTTGGCAGTACTAAGGTACTAAACTACATAGCTTCATGAAATGTGAGGCTGGGAAGAGAAGGGTATGCAGTAATGAGTCAGTCACTTTGACTTTTTCGACATGGCTTAGCACTTATTACTGTTTCCCTCATTGCCCTGACCTAAATCAATGACCTTTATATTGGCATATATTTCACTGTGTCTCCTTATAACCCCTCCTTTTTCCACCTCTATTGCACCAAAACAAACAAACCAACCACACACACACATGCGCACACATGCGCGCGCGCACACACACACACACACACACACACACACACATTGAGTGATTCAGAGTATGGAATACACCTACGCATTCATGGAAAAGGAGCTATTTTTAACTACACTAAAACATTGAGAAGCAGTCTTTATGACAAAAAAAATGTGCCTTATTTATCTCAAGAAGTACAAACTGGGCCATTTATTATCAAGGTGAGATGTCTAACCTCATTTCTTATAAGTTTAGTTAGATGTAATTTATTCTTAAAGCAGTTTTCCTTGAGATAATTAAAAAACAAAGAAAAATAGAAATCTTGAGAGAAAAGAATATTTTTCCAATAAAATTATCTTTTCCCCTCATTTTGCCATAAGGCATGTAGATTTGGAATCAGTTTTTAAAAACCAATCACTACATATGAGATTCAATTTATAGTTTTAAAAAATCATTTTTATAGTATATCACACCTGGTGTGCATCAAAATTGTTCACCCCCCAATGGTTTAATATTAGATTTGCAAAATCAGAATGCTTGAAAATTAGGGCCCAGAATTTCACATTCTTAACATGATTCCCAGGATATTAAAAATCCCAGAAATTTTGAAAACCACTGATTTAAATGGATTATTATTTCTTAAAGAAAGAAATCCTATAGGCATTATTCCACACAGGATAATGAGACCTTTTTATGTTCTGTATTTAACTCCTGAATGTTTTCATATAATGAGAAAATGGAGAAATTGTATCAGATTTTTTTTTGGTGAGAAAATCAAATACAGGCATAAGTTCAAGCTAACACACACTGCTTCCTCCTCAAATTGTAGCAGTGAATATAATTTGTAACAATGGAAAACCATGTAGACTTAGTAGAGTTCAAACATAAGATCAAAATCTCTGAGAACTAGAAAATTAATAGAAAAATTATATTAGTGGGACTGAAGTCACAGACTTTCTGGTATCTTGATCCACTACACATAGGGGCAGCCAGGAATGGGATACATTTAGGGTGAAGGTGACTAAAAGTACTCCAGACAAGAGTAAAGGAAGGAAGAAGGCAGATGAAAATTAAATTTATTGCTTGAAATTAGGGCTTTGGATGAGAATTTCTTGCAGACAAGGGAATCTGAAAAAAAAAGTTTATTTCAGATCATTGCTAGCAGCTACAGAATTTTGTTTCATCCAATAGAAATGATTAACATATAAACCACTTCAGGACGAAGAACTGAAAACCATTCTAATAGTGCATGACTGAATGTGTATGCATCTCAGTTATTCTTGGTCTCACCAGGAGTCAGCAGCTGTCAAATGCCATTATAGGACCTGGTTTCATATGAGGTTAGGGGCTGGGAAGAAACAATTGCAAAATTATGAGAGAGAGAGGGATGAACGCAGAGGACAAGAGGATAGGTGAATAGATTGTTGAGAGAGCATTAAAAATTTTCCCATAATAATCTGAACTACATGAGGATATCTAATGCTAACAGCGGGAACCAACACATTCAGAATTAGAACATAAACTTGTTCTCCATGAAATCAGTTGTATGGAACAGTCTGACAAAAATTTCAAAATAAATAAGCTCAGGATTAAAATCTCAATGAGGTAAATAAGAAAGAGCTTCCATTTAAAAAGAGTAAGAAATTATAAAAAGGTAAAAATGAAACAAGAATAGGTGGCTTATAAAAGAACCAGATACAAATCTTGGAAATTAAAAAATATAACGACTAAAATACCAATTAAAAATATGGTAGATGAGGTAAACTCAAGAATGACATAGTCAAAAAAAGAATTAGTGGGGGCACCTGGGTGGCTCAGTCATTAAGCGTCTGCCTTCGGCTCAGGGTGTGATCCCGGCCTTCTGGGATCGAGCCCCGCATCAGGCTCCTCCACTGGGAGCCTGCTTCTTCCTCTCCCACTCCCCCTGCTTGTGTTCCCTCTCTCGTTGTCTGTCTCTCTCTCTGTCAAATAAATAAATAAAAAATCTTAAAAATAAAAGATTAAAAAAAAAAGAATTAGTGAATTGGAAGGTGGTACTGAGGAAAACGTATAGAATGCAAAAGAGAAACATATTTAAAAATTTCAAAGTGATTGTAAGAGATGCAGAGAATAGGTTGATAGGCCCCAGTACATATGGTAATGATGCACAATTTGAGGAAATGATGGCTACGCATACACAAAAATAAAGCCATGAGATATCAAATTTAAAAGAGATGCACAATGCTATATAAGATAAATACAAATACAAAACAAGTCTATGCTTAGACACTGCTTGATTGAAGAACTTCAGGGCTAAAATGTGAAAATCTCAAAAACTCCCTGAAAGAATTTAAGGCTATATAGAAAAGGATAGCAATTGGATCAACAACATATTTCTTAGTGATAACTAATAATAGGAGATAATAGAGTAATATCTTTAATGAGAAAAAGTATCATCTTAGAATTACTTGAGGAAAAGGGAAGAGTAAAAACATTTTAGACAAAGTTATGAGTTCTTGTAACCCACACTCACTAAAAGAATCATGAAAAGATACACCACGACAAAAAGAAAAGTAAACATAGATGGAATACATGGAAAAATAAAATCATGACAACCATAGAAATTGATAAAATTCAATTGAATATTGCTAAAAGAAATGATATCCACTAAATTTTATGTGTTAGAAAGAGAAAAATAACAAATGGAGGACCTGGTCCCTGTAACCTCTTACTGAGTAGTAATTATAAATGGTCTACTCTCAGGGAACGACTGCAACCTTGGATCAGGCTGCATTCTCCCTGAAGGTGATCCTTCCAGATATAGTTGCAAGCCACAAGTGCCAAACACACCTGAGAGTTGAGGGGATGTATGCAGAATGAGTGTTTTGGTTTTGAAAAAGGGTCTGGACGGCACATCATATCTTTATCATGCACAAAGTTGTGAAGCTTAAATCTTAAAACTTAGAAAAGAAAATATCAGGGACTGTATGACATCAGGACAGACATTTTTGGTGAAAAAGAAACAGAAACGAATAAACCAGAAAGGAAAAGATGTATAAATTTAAGTATAATTTGAAACTTCTGTTTAACAAAGTTAAAGATAAGCTGTATCAGAGGCAGACAAAAAAAAATATATTTGTAATGTATATAACTATTTAAGGAAAGAACTCATTAGAATGTATCAGGTATATACAAATCAATAAGAAAAAAGACAGCACTCATAAAAGATCTGGGTGGCCAATAATCTCATGAAATGATACTGTGAAGGCACCAGTCGTACTGGATTAAGGCCCATCAAATTGTAACTCAGTGTAACTTAATTAGCTCTTTAAAAACCCTGATCTCCAAATACAGTCACTGTCTGAAGTTCTGGGGGTTAGGACTTTTAAATATATGAAATTTTGGAGAACACAATTCAGCCTATAACAGCAGGGAAATATTTAAAAAGCTGTGAAGATGCAGAGAAATGTACAATAGAAATATAAGTTGGCAAACCCATGTTGGAGAGCAATTTGATAATAAGTTAATTTAAAGATGTACTGATCTTCCATCCTGCAATTCTACTTTTAGATATTTAACCAAGAAAAACTTTTGCACATGGGCATGAGTTGATAGCTACAAGAATGTTTATCGTGATATATACATATAGAACATCACTCAAAATAAATGATGTAGGATTATACAAAAGCATAGTATTAAATGATAAGTTGAAGAGTTTTACATATATTATGCTGTTCATAGAAAAACTTTAAAATGACACTATATATTGCTATGCCTACAAACACATAGAATAGCTTAAAATATATCTGCTATTGGTAAACACTAATTTCAGAGTATTTTTTGCATCCTGAGATGGAGGGTGTGAGAGAATTTGGATCATGGATGGATACCCAAGTGTGGTAGGCAAAATAATGGCCCCTCAAAGATTTTCCTGTCCTAATCTTTAATCTCCCTAAACTGCCCTCAATATGTTATATTACATGGCAAAGGGGAATTAAGGTTGTAGATTAAGACTGCTAATCAGATGACTTTAAAATATGGAGATTATCCTGAAGAACCTGGGTAGGTCCAATGTAATCACAAAGGTCCTTAAAAGTAAAGTCCTTAAAGTAAAGGTCCTTAAAAGAGAGCCAGTATCAGAATAATGCACCGTGAGGAAGATTTGTCTGGTATTACTGGCTTTGAAAATGGAAGGGGTCATGAACTAAAGGAATGCAGGCAGCCTCTGGGAGCTGGAAAGGTGAGGAAAGTGGATTCTCCTCTAGAACCTCCAGAAGGAACACAGCCCTATAAACACCTTGATTTTTGCCCCGTGAGATCTGTGTCAAACTTTAGAGCAGATTTGTAAGAAGCTGCCAGATCCTGCATCACCAAACTGTATGCAATATATTGGATTCCATGTGTACCCTCATGGAAGAATGTTACTGTATGTTTTTATATTATCCTCCTTGCTTTACATTATTCTTGCTTGCTTAATGGTTGGTGACTGAATTATCTTAAGCATTATCTGATCATGTCCTGTCTTCCTTTATAACCTAATGCAGGTTCTTATATAAGTAGAATCATGCATTATGACCTCTTTTGCATCTGCTTCTTGTATGTGGTAGTAATTAATTTTTAAAAATTTGTGTGTTGCATCCCATGTTACAATTTATGTTTTCATTTTACTGTTGATAGTTATTTTGGTTGTTTCTAGCATTTGGCTTTAATGTCCATTATGGACATTCTTGAACATGCTTTTTGTATACATTCATTTTTCTTGAATGTATACCTAGGATTGAAATTGGTGAGTCATCACATCGCCAGTGCAATTTTTCCAAAGTAGTTTTATCAGTTTACAATCCAGTTAGTAACACATGAGAATTCTAGTTGCTCTATATTTTTACCAACACTTGGTATGATCAGTCATTTTTAATTTTAGCCGTTGTTGTTGGTATGTAGAACTATTTCACTGTTGTTTTAATTTCAATTTTCTTGATGATTAATTATGTACTTTTCACATATGTAAATAGCCATTTGATAGCCTTTCTTATGGGTACCACTTTAAGAAATATACCCATTAAAAATTGGTGTCTATCTCTTAATGATTTTTAGGAGTTCTTTGTGTTTTCCCTTTTATCAAGTTTATTTTTTTTCTCTCTCTGTGGCTTACATGTTCCCTTTCTTAAATTATGCTTTTGGATGACCACAATATCCTAACTTTGATGAATTTCATTTCTCAATATTTTTCTTTAATGGTTAGTGATTTTTGTGTTTTACGAAAATTTGGTCAGCCCAAGGTCATGATAATATTTTCCTGTTTTTTTTCCTAAAACAGTTATTGTTTAACATTTAGGTTTATGATCCATATCAAATTAATTTGTGTATGATATGAGGTAGTCCTGGTTCATACTTTCCCTTTTGTATATTCAAGTACTCTAAGACCATTATTTCAAAGACCATCCTTCTTCTGTTAAAAGTACAGTTACCCTTAAAGTAAATTAGTGACTATTTACGTGTGAATGTGTTTCTGGACTTTAGTTTGTTCCAATGCTGTAGCTGTGTGTTATTTTGCAAATATCACATTATCTTAATTACAGTTGCTTTCTATAAGTCTTGAAGTCTGGTATCTTAAGATCTCAGATTCTATTTTTTTCAAGATTGCCTTGGCTACTTTAGGTCCTTTTAATCTTCATATAAATTTTAGAATCATCTTGTCATTTCTCTCTCACATAATAAACATACTGGTATTTTGATTAGGAATGCATTGATTGTAGATCAATTTGAAGAGAATTGACATTTTAACAACATTCAGCCTTTTAACCCATGAATATTGCATATTTTTGCATTTATTTAAGGCTTCTTAAATTCCTCTCAATAACATTTTGTGGTTTTTCATTGTAGAAATCTTTTATAGATTTTATTAGATTTATTCCTATATGTTTTATATTTGGGTGCTAAATAAATGGTATTCTTTCTAAAATTACATTTTCCAGTTGTTTCTTGAAAGTGTATAAAAATACATTTTGTATATTGAACTCATATTTATAGACCGTTAATTCACTATGTTTAATTATTAATTTACTTTCTAATCCTAATAGTTTAGTAGATATTTTTTAGATTTCCTATGTACCCAGTCATATCATCTATAAATATTCACAATATGATTTCTTCCTTTTCAATTTTAAAAGCTTTTATTCATTTGTCTTGTGTTATTGAAAGTATAATGTTTAATAGAAATGGTGATGTGAATATCCTTATGTTTCTTAACTAAAAGGAAAAGGACGTGATATTTTGCCATTAAGTAAGATGCTAACTGTAGGATTTTTGTTGCTACCTTTTCTCAGAATTAGATAGTTTCCGTCTATTACTAGTATGCTAAGAGCTTTTATCATGAACAAGTTTTAAGTTTTATCAACTTTTATGCATACATTAAAATGTTATTTTTTAAAAATTCTGTTAAAATGGTGAAGTACACTGATTGATTTTCACATATTAATCCAAACTTGCTGTCCTTCTTGGTAGTGATATATTTTCTATATTGCTGAACTCAACTTAATGATATCTTCTTTAGGGTCTTTGCATTTATTTTCATGGGCCATACTGGCTTATGTTTTCCTTTTATGTAATGTTCTTGCCAGGTTTTGGTATCAGGTATATATTGGTAGCTGGGACAATGGAAAGTATTTTCCCTTTTTGTATTCTTTGGAAGAGTTTGCATGAAATTTATGTGTTTCTTTTTTTCTTTTCTTTCTTTCTTTTTTTTTTGTTTGTTTGGTAGAATTCACTACTGAAGCCAACTGGGCCTGGAGTATTCTTTGTGGGAATACTTTTTAAAGTATCACTGAAATATAACTGACATGCAGTAAATTATAGAAATTGCAAAACAATTTGATATTTTGACATGTGTATGTACCACTGAAACCATCACCTGTAAAATTTTGTCTTGAACCTTTGAGATCCCTCTCTTCTGACTCTTTCCATTTCCGTGACCCAAGACAAGCTATCAGTATGCTTTCTGTAACCATGTATTAGTTTATATTTTTAGAAATTTTTTATTTTATTTTATTTTTATTTATTTTTATTTATTTATTTATTTATTTATTTATTTATTTTTAAAGATTTTATTTATTTGACAGAGATAGAGACAGCCAGTGAGAGAGGGAACACAAGCAGGGGGAGTGGGAGAGGAAGAAGCAGGCTCACAGCAGAAGAGCCTGATGTGGGGCTCGATCCCAGATCGCCGGGATCACGCCCTGAGCCGAAGGCAGACGCCTAACCGCTGTGCCACCCAGGCGCCCCTAGAAATTTTTTAAATGGACTCATGAAATATATACTGTTTTTAGCCTGGCTTGCTTGCTTTCTTTCTTTCTTTCTTTCTTTCTTTCTTTCTTTCTTTTTTTTTTTTTTTTAAAGATTTTATTTATTTATGTGACAGAGAGACAGCCAGCGAGAGAGGGAACACAGCAGGGGGAGTGGGAGAGGAAGAAGCAGGCTCACAGCGGAGGAGCCCGATGTGGGACTCGATCCCGGTACGCCGGGATCACGCCCTGAGCCGAAGGCAGGCGCTTTAACGACTGCACTACCCAGGCGCCCCAAGCCTGGCTTCTTTCATTCAACATAATAACTTAGGTATTCATCATGTTCAAGTGTGTAACAATGGTTTGTTCTTTTTTAATGGCTGAGTAGTATTCCATTATACAGATACATTACATTAATTCATTTATCTCTTGTTGGGATGCTTTCAGTTTTTGCTTATTACAAATAAACTTACTATAAACATTCGTGCGTAAGACTTTGTATGGTCATTTGCTTTTATTTTTCTTGGGTACGTACCAAGGAGTAGAATGACTGGATCAAATGATAGGTGAATATATAAATTTTTAGAAAGTGCTAAATTGTTTTTCAAAGATGTTATGTCATTTATATTGCAACCAGCAGTGTATGAGACTTCCAGTTTTTCCACATGTTCATGAACACTTGCTGTAGTCAGTCTTTCAAATTTTAGCCATTGTAATAGGTACGTAGTAGTATCTTACTGTGATTTTAGTATGTATTTCTCTAATGTCTAATAACGTTAAGCATATTGTCATAAGCTCATTTAACATTTGTATATCTTTTCTGATAAAATGCATGTTCACATCTTTTGCTCATTTGCAAAATTGAGCTGTTTTATTATTACTGAATTTTTAGAGTTATTTATGTATTCTGGATACAAGTCCTTTATCAGGTATGTAATTTACAATTTTCCCTCTCTGGTTTATAGTTGTTCTTTTTATTATAAGTAGATCAGGCTGCTTGAAGCTGTAATGGAGTTCTCTGATGCTCTGTTAATTTTTAAAAATTCTTTTTTGGGACACCTGAGTGGCTCAGTTGGTTAAGTGTCTGCCTTCGGCTCTGGTTATGATCCCAGGGTCCTGGGATCGAGTCCCGCTTTGGGCTCCCTGCTCAGCAGGGAGCCTGCTTCTCCCCCTGCCTGCTTTTCCCTCTGCCTGCCACTCCTTCTGCTTGTGCTCTCTCTCTATCAAATAAATAAAATCGTTTTAAAAAATTCTTTTTTTATTCTGTGTTTTATTTGGAATATTTTCTATTGCTATTCCTTTAAATCTTCTAGTATTTTCATCTATTGTATTTTTTTAATCTTTTGAATTATAGATTTCATCTCTAAAAATGAGATTTGGTTCTTTTTTATATCTTCTAAATCTCCACTTTGCCCTTCAACATGTGGAATACCGTTCTCACTACTGTTTTAATGCTGTCTTTTAACTTTAGCATCATGGAATTATCCTTTGATTTCAACTGATTGGTTTACTCATTGTTATGGGTATTATTACCCACCTTCTTTGCACAACTGGTAATCTTCAATTGATTGTCAGATATTGTGAATTTTGTCTTTTTATTTCCAGAGACTTTTCTCCTCTTATAAATATTCTTGACCTTTTGTCTGGGATGCAATTAAATTTCTCGAAAACAGTTTGATCCTTTTAGGTGTTGCTTTTAAGATTTATGAGGTGGGACTGGAGGCATGCTCAGTCTAGAGTTAAATTTTCCTCACTCCTGAGATAAACCCTTTTGTGTACTCAACTCACTGCCCCATGAATCATGATTTTTCCTTCTTTTTTTTTTTTTTTTTTTGCTGATAAGAAGCACTATTCCTAGACCGGTGTAAGCATCAGGCATTATTACCTCTAACCCTTTCAGCCTTCTTTTCTTGGCCTCAGATAGTTTCTTCATGTGCTTGTGCTGATCAGACTCAGCTGAAAACTTGAAGGGGACTGTACAATTCTCCAGCATTCTTTCTTTTTATTGCTCTCTCATCTCTGGCACTCTTTCTAGCAAACTCTTGCTGAATTGGTGTCTCCAGACTTCCGGCACTGTCTCTTCATCTCAGGGAGGCTACTGGACTCTGCCTATATTTCCCCTTCCCAAGTAGATGCCTAACAACAGTCTAAAAGCAAAAAAGTAAGTTGGGGTATTGGTAGGGTTGACTCATCCCATTTCTTTTGATTTCACAGTAATCATTGTCCTTTGGCTTGATGTCAAGTGTCTTGAAAACTGTTCTTTCATATATTTTGTTCTTTTATTGGTTGATTTAAGTAGAAGATAAGCAGTAGTGGTTGTCTGTGAGAAAGGTTTTAATTGCAAATTAAATTTCTTTAATTGATAAATGACAATTTTGATGTTTTTCTTATTTCAGCTTTGCTATTTTTGGTTTTCAAGGAGCTCTCCCTTTCAACTAAATTTTAAATTTACTGGCATAAAGTTGTTCATTATATCCTCCTGCTCCTTTTTTTATTATGTTAACAATTTTTAGTAATGTTACCTCTTTACCCTGATTTTGATAATTTGAGATCTCTCCCCCCTCTCTCCTTGAGAAAGGTCCTACTAGGGGCTAATTAATCATAGTATTTTAGAGTCTTTCTCTGTTCAGCCCAATATGTGAATAATCTTTGGATCTCCTTCTGCTTTTTTCCCCTCTTGATTATTGGTTACGTTTATCTACCTTCTCATAAGACTTTCAGGGATTTTTCTGTGCATTTAAAAGCCTCTTGATCGCCTCCCAGCTTGCCATACTACTTTAGGACTCAGGAAATGGGGAAAATTTGACTCATATTTTGTGCTTCACCAGTTTCTCATCTGCCCTGCCAACCTCACTGGGCTGCCAAATGCTCTGCTATAGTCTTTCTACCTGGGAGAAAGGTGATCTTCAGCCATGGCCAGAATCAGAAAATGCCCCCAGAGAAAGAAATGACAAGTGTTTCCTCACATAGTGTATTAATTTGCTGTGGGTGCTTTAACAAATTACCACAGATTAGATGGTTTAAACAAGATAAATTTATTGTCCCACAGTTCTGGAGGCTAGGTCCCTCCTAATGACCTGGTTTTAATTGATTACATTTGCGAAGTTCTTATTGTGAAATAAGGTCACATTCGTAGGTACTATGGGTTAGGACTTCTACATATCTTTTTGAGGCACACAATTTAACCCATAATCTTGAGGAAGGACCTCCTTTTTTTTTTCCTTCTGGAATTTTAATTCATCTAGTGTACTTTGCTTTCAGATTCTCCAATTTTCCATATGAAAAAATTGTGCCAATTTACCCATTTTTTCCTACTTGTTGCCAGCTATAATGTACTCTAGCCACTCAGAAACAAGTCTATTGATATTTTAAAATCCATTTTCATAGCCTTTTACTTACTGTTAATTTATTCCAGATTTTGACAATAGTTTGAATCTTAGTTCAGTTTTTGGTTTTGTGGATTTTCATATCCGTGCTTTCACTTCAGAAAGGGGCAGTTGGCCAATTTATAGTAGCTGGTGTTAAAGTACTCTTTCTACTTCAGACACTATATTAAACACTTAAAAGGCATTATATTACTTAATTTACACAACAAGCTTGTAAAAGAGTTATATCATCATATGCACTTTCCTCTGGTTATTGTGGTAATTATAGGTCATATTAAAATAGTCACTTGATATTTGGTATATGAACATACCAAAGCTTGTTTTTCCCATGTTATACATTTAAAGATGTTACATCAGAATATTAGAACCATATTTATAAGTACAATACTTATCTTATTGTATTAGCTGTTTAGATTTCTATATTTCTTGCTAGAGTATGAGCTATTTTAGGACAGAGACCAAATCTTACCCATTTTTTTATTATCAATAACTAGCATCACATAATAGCTGTAGTGCTTGTTGGATAGATAAAAATGGAAAATATTACATACCATATAACTTTTTAATTATATCATAATAGTATATTTATTTGATAATATGAATGACTCTTGAGTTTGTAATAAAACTTCTGTACACAGATGGAAAGTATTGAACACATTTGCTATCATCCTGTTCTTGTGCCCAGGGCAGTCATCACTAATCAGTTAAAGAACTCTTTCCCCCCAAACTTGGATATAGCCAACAATTACCTCTTTAATGGTGCAGTTTGGGCAGCCACTGCCAAATTATGTTAGTTTACCTATTCACAGAATATTACTTACCACCTACGGTATAGTAGTAGGAGCAATGGGGTAGGTGTCTGGAAATATGGGATAAAGCCTGGCTTTGAAGTTTATTAGGTACATGATTTTGAACTTATTAATTTTTTAGTCTTCCATTGCTTCACCTGTAAAATGGGAATCATAGTAGTTAGGTGGTTTAAAGGAGCAAAAAAGAACAGAAGGCCATGTTTCATACTGAAGAGAGCTTATGAGTAAGGCACTGTGGTCATGTGTCCTGGGTCAGGCTCTTGTAAATTGGATGAATTTAGACAAGTCGGTAAAATCCATGATGTCAGTATTTGCATTTTTAATTTTATATTTTGTTTTCCTCATCCTCAGCACAGCACTTACTTAGTAAAGACACAAATGGTGTTTATTGAATTAAATTTGTCATATAAGGAGATTTTAGAAGATTATGTCTGTAGCCCCTTTTTGTTCATGTATTCTATAATTCTTGATAATGGATGTATAAGTGCTTTGAAGGCTAAAGGGTACATTTCTAAGGAATTATTTTTTAATTCTGGCTAGATTATCACTATGAAGCTACTGAAACAGAAGAGACTTTTGTTGATATTAAAGCTAGATAACTGGTGTCAGGGTTAGATTTTTCAGTAGGGAGTCAAAAGTTAGGGTGAGGACTACAAAACTCTGTTGGACTAAATAATGATCATTTACATAGCAATATTAGACAGTCCACCCTCATGCAGTTTGTTTTAAAAGTACTTAACGTCTCTTGATTTCAGCTCAGGTCATGATCTCAGGGGCTTGGGATAGAGCTCTGCATCAGGCTCTGTGCTGGGCAGGGAGCCTGCTTGAGATTCTCGCTCTCCCTCTGCCTCTGCCCCCCGCATCCTCCCCTGTTCGCATATGTGCTCTCTCTCTCTCTCTCTCTTAAAAACAAAAACAAAAACAATAACGAAGGTACTTGCTGAGTAATTCTAACATATACATAGCAGCCTTATTGGCCGATTATACATTGGTCCTTTCCTCATCCCCTTTTCTTTGCAATATTGGTAAGATGATACTTGGTTCTTATCTAGCAAGAAACACTCCTTTGTTGCTACTCTGTAGGAATGATTTGGCTAGAACTGGTATCTAATAGACAATTATTTATATGCCTCTGGATGTGCAGGCAGTGATGATCTTAAGGCATTTTGCGGTTATTTTTTCTAGAACATTATGGTTTAGAACTGTTGTAAATAGATTAAGTTAATTTTCAGGTTTCTATGTTTCCTTAAAAGTCAGGCCACTAAATAGAATATTTTTTGACATGTACATTCTACAGTCACTTTGAATCTTACGTCTGCATCTTCAAATAATTCAAATAGCATAATAACCATGCTGGTGAACTTGAACAATTTTTAAAGCTTTTCTTCCCTTAATGGAGGACATTACCTGCTTTCTTTTTGACTGTGAAAGATTCAGGTCAACAAAGAGATAACAGGATGCATATCATTTCAGATTTCCTTCATTGTCACCTGTTGCTGGAGGCATTTTCAGATGTGAAAAAAGAAAATGCTTCTTTTCATTACCTTTTCCCTTCCTTTAAAATAAAGTACCTGTCTTGTGTGTGTTTGTGGCAAAATATCATTCATGGTGTGTGTGTGTGTGTGTGTGTGTGAGAGCGTGCATGGGGACGCGTGTGAGGCACAAAGGAGAGAGAAAACTTAAAGGTAGGTATATCTCTTTTATTTTCCTTAGGCAAAACTGTTTTCCTACTTGGTCTTAGATCTGCTCAGTGTTAATGACAAGTTCCAAATCATGACTTGTGGAACAATACGTTTTCAGGCAGAATCTATGCCATAACTTCCTGTTAGGATGTTCCGATTTTATGGATTCACATCTCCTTTCTAGCCGCAGGAGTTTCTGGATTTGTCGACTTGTGGACATGTGAGAACTATGTTTTATTCAAAACTATAGGTGCTTTTATCCATGTGTTAAATTCCAATTTCTCTATATAACTGCACAATAAATATACAGAATTTGTTGTGTAGAAAGCAGCAGCGTTTTTTCTTTTTAAGATTGGGCTTTGGGCTTCAAATATTGGTAGAATATTAGGGTTACGACACCTCCCAAGGTAATTTCTTTAACACTTCTATTTTACAGATGAGAGAATTGTAAATAGGAGCAAGCACATGATTATGTCAAAGATCTCACTGCTTCCGTAGCGACAAGGACCCTATGAAATACTAGATCTCACATTTCATAGTCCGTTCTGTTTTCTGATGTATCAAATGCAAGCACATGGGATTTCCATACACATCTCCAGAAACAAGCCTCAGGTTCTACTCGCACAGCCCCCGCCCCCAGCTCCCATGGAAATAGGATTGTAGCGTGAAGCTTCCCTGAGTTTTGTAGTTTAAAAAAATCTCTGTTCTCACTCCATGATGCAGTGGAAAGAGCACTTATTTGGAGTCATTTATTTAGTCATTTTTATTGAATGCCCTCTCTGTGTCAAGCATGAGACCAGCAGGACCTGGGAATTCAAAAGTGAAGGACAGATACGATCCTGGTGTTTATAGTCTGTTTGAACTTCTAGATTTGTCACTTACCAGTTGTCTATCTTAGGCAAATCCTATCACCTCTCTGAAACTTCACTTTCAGATCTTTAAAATAAGGGCTAATTCTATTTTTCAAAATTGTAATCATTAAGATTTTTAAAAAAGGTAAATGTCTTGGCACATTTCTGACAAATAGTAGGCATTCACTCAACAAATGTTAATATCTTCCCTCCTATATCTAAGTGTTACTGTGAAAATCAAATACGATAATGAGCACAAAAATGCCTTATGAATTGGAAATGTAGTTATAGACAAAGTTAGAGTTTTAGGGAGTCAACACATACAACTACGTTCTTCACCTTGCAAGTTCAAGTCAAATGAGAAGAGGCAGACATCTCAAGATCAAAGCAGCAACCTAATTACAGATTAAAGCTGTACTGAAGATTGTAGTTTTGATGTGATTTCTAATGCTTTACTCTAGAATTAAATTTACCCACTCAGGCATACTCAGCCAAGGGTAGGTGCAAGTCTTACCCACTGAGACAGGTAACTTGCTGTAAAGCAGAGAGCAAAGAAAATAATGCAATCAAAAACTAATGCTGTACTATACAATGGCTAACTCAATATCATCATCACCATAATCATAATAATAAATGTCAAAAAAATAAAAAAAGAAAAGAATGCATCCTGTACGATGCCAAGAGAACCCTGGAGGGGAGCTGCACACGGACAGTTCTGTTTTCAGACACACCAGTCACCTAAGTCTCCACCTTATGTGGGAAAAAAATTGAAAGTGCTATTTTTTGGGGGAAGTCTTTCTGCATGCAAGGGAAACACGAGGACGGAAAATAATAAGTTTCTCCAACAGATACACACATTGCTATGAAGAAACTCAAATTCAGCCTCCCTCCTCCAACTTCCCATTCTTTCTTAAGGTTTTGGAAATGGCTATCTCATATTTTAAATGCCATTGTATTTCCTTCACAGCGGTTTAAAACTCTTTTACCAGCTTATGATATGTTCAGTGAAAATTGCAGATTAGAAAATTCTGCTGTATTACAGTGTATAAAATATTCTGTATACACAATGTATATTGTATGCATGGTGTGTGTGTTGTGTGTGTATGTTTGTATATTAAAAGAATGGTTATTTATAGAGGACATGGAGAGTTAAATTCCATCAAAGTGCTTAATGTGACTTTTCAGGTGTGATTATGGATGATGAATATTATGCTTTTTGTACTTTTGGGAATTTCTGAATGATGTGTTTTTAAAAAGTTGGCAGTCCCCTTCCCCCTCAAAAAACCAACCAAAGTAAAGCACAAAAACCAAACCCAGCCATATTGTTTTTCTTCTCCTCTAATTTTTGCACAGTTTTATAATTTTTCCTTTTCAGTTTTGTTTAATACAAGTGATCTAACAAACTCACTTTATACACTTAACAGTGATGAAAGAAAAATTCACCTGAAGACTAATCAAATATTATTAAATTGCAAATTGCAAAATTATAGGTGACATTGTCATTCCTAAATACCCACCTTTTAATTATTTGTGAATAATGATAAATCCTGAAGGTAAGGTCAACATTTCTAATTCCTTTTCTTCTTTAGCATCTTTTCACATTTTCAAGAACTACCTGTATTTACAGTTCTGTGAAATATATGTTCATATTCTTTGCCTATATTTTCTATTGTTTTTTGACATTATTCTTGTCAAGATGCAGATGCTCTTTGTATACTAGAGAAATATTAGAAAAATATTTGTATATTATAGAAATATTAGTCCTTTGTAATGTGAATTAAAATATCTTCTCACTTAGTTATTTTGCTGATAAGTTTTTGACATAACTTTTGGTGAGCTTTTTGTCATATAGATTTTATTCTTAAACTTAGGTCCAATTTGCCCATCTTTTTTTTTATAGCTTCTCTGTTTTGCCCTACTTAAAAAGGCTTCCACGTCTGGGTTATGAAGGTAGTTTTTTCCCATATTTTATTCTGAACTAACATGTGTTCATTTTTACATTTAAATACTGATATATTGCAATGTTTATTAGACTAAGATATGGAGTGTAGATGCAATTATTTTTCCCCCAGATGGCTATCTAGATTTATGGTATCATTTATGGAATAATCAGTCATTGCCTTATCTTTGTTTTGTACTAAATTTTTGTATGCCTGTGTATTTATTTCCTGACTTCTATTTTGTTTTCAAGGTTCCATTTTTTTAAAGTTATCATACTTTAAAAGTTATGTTGTTATATTTTGTATTTTAAAATATGGTCAGTTAAGTCCTATCTCTTTGTTCCAAGAATACAGCTTAGAAGTGAACTCAAGAGTTGATGTTTTGCTGGAAAAAATCACACATAGATCTATCATCTTTAATTCCAACAACTTCAGCAGTTTCTTTGTTTTGGTCAATATTATAGCTTTTGCTATCTTGGAAATGTGCCACTTGAAATGACATTTAGTCAAGCACCTATGATGCCATTGATCTTTCAATTATTAGCAATCTGGAATGCAGCTGGTTTCACGTAGAAGGAAAAGTCAAGGATATGCAACTTCCTTACGTACAACTGGTTGTTATCACAGTGAAGCAGGGACAGAACAAGGGAATTTAGGAGGAATATGCATCCTTGTTCTTTGTCTTTCCCTGAGACACTTTTCAGAATCTATTTGAATTGAGAAATAATTGCCATTTTCTCATTTAGAAAAGCCTAGTGGTGCCATTTGGAATAGGATGCCAAATTTGTGTGACTAGGTAATATGACATGCTAGGTACTTGAAATAAATCATTCCACATAGTACAGGAGGTCAAAATGGTTAAATAACCATTTCCCTAAATGGGAACATTCCTGTTGTTCTAATTTGGTTAGCTTAAGTAGCACTAAGCTGTACACCTGAAACTAATGTAATGTGGTGTGTCAACTATCCTCAAATAATAATAAAGTAGTTACTAAACAGAAAAAAATAATGATATGGAAGATGATATCAGCTATTAACATTACATCATAATTGTGAAATGATAGTAGTGGTCTTCTGAGTGTTGGGATTATGGATTATCAATATTTTTAGCTCTCTATTTTTTGTGTGTTTTTTCTAAATTTTTTTACGATCAATGAAAAATGCAATACTTTTTGCTTTTTCGGGGAGGTTGAGAACATTTAAGTTCTATCTTAGCAAATTTCAATGATAGAATGCAGTGTTATTAACTATAGTCACCATGTTATATACTAGAGCCTCAGACCTCATTCATCTTACAACTGAAAGTTTGTACTCTTTAACTAGCCTCTCCCTATTTTCCCCAGTTCCAGTTCCTGGGAACTACTTTTCTGTTCTCTATCTCTATGCTTACTGAAATGAATGCTGCAATGAACATGGGAGTAGAAATATCTTTTCGAGATAATGGTTTTGTTTCCTTTGCATATATACCCAAAATGGGATTGCTAGATCATATGGTAGTTCTATTTTTAATTTTTAAGGAACCTCCATGGTGTTTTCCACAGTGGCTGTACCAGTTTACATTCTTACCAAGAGTGCACTAGGTCGGGTTCCCTTTTCTCCACATCGTCACCAGCATTTATCTCTTGCCTTTTTAATGATGGCCATTCTCGCAGGTGTCAGGTGTTTTGATTGCATTTCTCTGATGATTAGGGATGTGCATATTTTTATGTACCTGTTAGCCATTTGTATGTCTTCTTTGGGAAAAAAAATGTTTATTCAGGTCATTTGCCTGTTTTCTAATTGTATTATTTACTTTATTTTATTTTTTTGTGCTATTTGTTGGTATGAATGAGTTCCTTATATATTTTGGATGTTAACCTCTTATCAGATCTATTTTCTCCCATCCCAATGGGTTCCTTTTTCATTCTGTTGCTGGTTTCCTTTGCTGAGCAGAGCTTTTTAGTTTGATGTAGTCTTACTGGCTTATTTTTGCTTTTGTTGTCTTTGTTCTTTATATATCCAAAAATCATTGTTCAGACCAATGTCAAAGAGCTTTTTTCCTATATTGTCTTCTAGGAGTTTTACAGTTTCAGGTTTTACATTTAATCCTTTAATCCAGTTTGAGTTAATTTTTGTGGGTCGTGTAAGTTAGGGGCTCAATTTTATTCTTTTGTGAATATCCAGTTTTCCCAATACCATTACATTAATTTATTTTTGAACATTAAAACAGTCTTGAATACCTGAAATAAATCCCACTTGGTCATGCTGTATAATTCTTTTCATACATTATTGAATTCAATTTGCTAATATTTTATTGAGGATTTTGCATATATGGTCTTGGTTCTTGGGAGTTATTGGTCTGTAGTTTATTTCTTTGTTGGTAATGGTTGTTTGCTGATTTTGGTTGTAGGGTAATGCTGTCCTCACAGAATAAATAAGAAAGCTGCTATTACTAAATTCTTAATATCCAGTCTTTGTTTCACTTCCTGTGCACACTGCTCCGTTTCTCCCTTATATTACCATGCTAGACACCACCCTGATTAGATTCATTCACTATCAAGATAATATATATTTTTTAAGATTTTATTTATTTATTTATTTGATAGAGAAAAAAAGAGAGAGCAAGCACAAGCAGGGACAGCAGCAGAGGGAGAGGAAGAAGCAGGCTCCCCACTGAGCAGGGAGCCCGATGTGGGACTCTATCCCAGGACTCTGGGATCATGACCTGAGCAGAAGCAGACACTTAACCAACTGAGCCACCCAGGTGCCCCAAGATAATATTTTTAAAAAAGTCTTTGCATTTAGCAAATTTTACTGAAGATTTGACACGCAAGAGGGGGATTTACACACAGTGCAGCACAGCATACAATTCAAATTTATATTAGACATCCATTCTCTTAAATACCCTCTGCTATCTGAAATAATGCGAACCTTCCCCCCCCCCCCCCCCCCCCCAGTAATTGTTCCACATCATCTATCCCTGGACTTTAGTTGTACTGCAGGACCTTTCTTTTTTGTCTCTCCTTAGCTCCCTTTTCAAAAATCATCTGGTTTTATAATGTAAACAATTTAATTTTCTTCAGTAAGTTCTGGACCTATGTTTGTATATTATTTAGGGGAGGCTGATATTGCTTGCTTAATAAAACAAGCATTTAATATTTATGCCATCGTTTGCTGTGGGTCCACAGAGAGGCTCTGCCCCATGCAGTCCCTCAGGGCACCAGCCACTTTCCATGTAGTGGCTCTACCATCATGTTGGACAAATGATATAAAGAACTGGAAGGATGGCCCAAGAGATTTTAGGGTCAGGCCTGGAAGTATCACTTGTCACTCCCTGTATTCTACTGTTCAGAACTTACTCATTGACTACAAGAGAGGGTAAAAAATGCTGTCTGGCTGTGTGCTCCAGAGAAAATTAAATTTTCTTTTATGAGTATATAGGATTCTTTCTGTCAAACTTCAAAAAAATATTAGGTTGATCTGCTAAGTAGAAGCCCAGTCCGAGTCTCTACTCCTTTACTAACATTTTAGCAAAAAATTCCTTTCTTATCTGTGAGCTCAACATCTTAAGCAGGCCTTCTTGTTTGATTCCATAATTCCAAATCCCTTAGAAAGAAGAGGCGCTCATCAATTCTGTTTCTTTGTTTTATTGTTTGTTTATTTAAGTGTCTTAAACTGCCCTTTTTATTGCTTTTCTACTTAGCCTAGTTTATTCAGTATGCATATATACTTTGGTACCTTTAAATTTTTCACTAAGCCTACTCAAGGGATCTTTTCTTATAGATTGATGCTGTCTACTGGACTCTGAAATGATACCAGCTGCGTTGAGTTCTGATTTTAACTAATAGGCTCAATGTTAATGTCCCTCGAGCTTTTTGATTATAGCTGGAAATCTGTCCGTACATTTTGTGAAAGCCCACTTTTCCTTATTGTCCCCTAAGGATTCCTCAGTCACCTTTTTCAGTTTGTCAGCTGCTTTCTTTATTTTTATTTCTTATCTGTTTCCAAGTTATTCCCTTTAGCTATCTTGATTTCTTGTTCCTTTTTTTTTTTTTTCAAACTTTGATTGCTCCCCATCTTCCCATAATCAACTGGGTGGTTGTTTATCACTACTTACACATTCAGTCCCCCAAAGTGAAAGGAGTTAATGAGTACTTCAATTACGTCTGCTTGCTCCCCATTCCCTGACCTTCCCATTAATTTTGGTCTCCCAGTGTGTTTTTTATATTATAGTTTCATTTTGTACAATTTTGTTTTTCAGAATTTTAATATGTGAATCAGTTTGACTTTGAATTCACTTTTTATGGGCTATTTTGTGACCATCTTTACCAAACATTTTTGGGATCAGCCAATGCTGTACAGATAAAGATTGTTGAAATTGAACTCAGGAAAGGATTTCTATGGACATGGTATGAGTTGAAGAGATTATAATCCCAACAATCTAGGAGAAGCAATACAACATTTTGTTCAAATTTAGATTTTTTAATATAAAATGTCTCTCAAATCAAGCTCTTGCAATGCATACATCAGTTTAGAGTCTGGCTACTAGCCTGCTGCTTTTGTTGGCGGGATTATCTCTTTTTTTAAACTAATGGGTTGAATATAATGGGTGAGTTTAGTAGAGTTACCAATGCAAGAAAATTATTGAAACTAGGGTTTAAAAAATCTTTCTTGGGGGTGGTGATCATTTTATGAAGGGTACTTTCTTTGAAGGTTATGGACAGAGAACTGTTTCTTGCCCAGTGAGTATATGGAGTAGCTAACACTTTTATCTCATTGACAATAATAGGCATGGTTTATTGGCAAGCTTCCTCTTCCCCAGCATTCTAGAAGTCACCACTTACCACAGGGTTGAACTATGAGCACATTACCAGGGCCTGGCCAGTTAGTTGGGCCATTTCGATAGATTTAGAGATGGATGTGTGACCCAAACATGGCCAATAAGAGCTACACCAAAAATGTTTGCTGGAACTTTCAGGAAAAAGTACATCCTCTACGCTTTAGTTGCTAAATTTTAAGTTGGAACTCCTGGGAGCTCTTGTTGCCATCACATGGAGAGAACTCTGCCTAAGGACAAAACAGAATGAGGAAAGCAGAACCAAGAGCCAGAAAGAGAAAATTTACTGATGGCATTTTTGAAGCCCTAGGTCTTTCTAATGGAGTCTAAAGTTAATGCCTTTTAGACTTTTCAGTAATGTAAGACATTAAGGTGCCTTTTCATTTAAGCTAGTTTGGGTTGAGTTTTTCTCACTTACAACTAAAAGTGTACCAACTGAATCACTGATTAGCTAGAATTTTTTCTTTTAAATAATGTCTCCAAATTAGAATATTCATTTTAGTAGGGCAAAAAAGGCCCTTCTCTATGTTATTCAACATTCTATCTCTATCACATATTACAGTGACTGGCACAGAGATGTGCTTAATAAATATTTATGGAATGAATACATGATTAATTTAATTAGTTCAATTTAATTTAATATTTTAGTTCAAGTTGTTGGGCACTATTTTGTACAAGGCTTTTTCTTAGGAGCTGGTAAGATGATAAAAGGAATACAAGAGATAGAGTCCCTGTCTCAAGTTTATAATTTTGTGCAGGTAATGAGGTATAACAATAATTTAAGGCAGAATAAAAGAAGGGCTAAAGGGAATGAAAGTTGTACGTCAAAGACTAGCCAAGTCATCAAAGGGCTCTACAGTCAGATTGCCTGGATTTGAATCAATGCTGTGTACTCGTTAACTGAGTGATTTTGGGTACATTACTTAAACTCAGTTTTCTTATCTGTAAAATGGGGATAATATTTGTATGTTCTTTATAGATTTGTCATGAGGATAAATCAATACATTCTACTTTAAATGATTGAAATGTCTAAGATACATTGAGTATTCAGTAACTTTTAGTTATTTTTATTGCAGCAAGCAAAGATGGCTGCAACATGATTTAAATATTGAAAGAAGAGAGAATTGGAAATAATGTAACCCTTGGAAGCTGAATACTGATTATATCACAAGTCAATATCAGCTATTAACAAAACCATTCATATATGTGAAATACAAAATGATCCGGCAAAATCTTACTTTAGTGTTCTATCAGTTAGATTTATGCAATGGTGTATCTATTTTAGAGGAGAGGAGTTAAGACATGAATCCTTGGTAAATGTAAGAAAGAAAGGACCTCTACATTTTATTTTTAAGATTTTAATAAGAAACAATTTAATATTTTAAACCCAAAGTTCTAGTGAAAATGTTGTGTTCTTTTGTTTTGTTTTGTTTGTTTGTTTTTAGAGGGAGAGAATTGGGGGAAGCACCCCAACAATGTTGTTGTTTTTTTCTAGATATTCTGCAAGAGGAAAGGGAATAAAAAAGGATTTTCAAAGATAAGTATGTTTAATGGGCTGTTATAAGGTAGATATGCACAAGATGAACTGTTATATAGAGTTAGATAGAGATGGGCTTCTAGATTCATTGATATACAATGCATACACCTTATAAAATTTGATTAAAGTTTTCAAAGTTTCATTCAGAAATAAATATCCTTCTATGTTGTGAAATGATTTTTATAAATACTTTTATCGTTTTTTACTTTAATCTGCATTTCATAGTAATAAGTAGTAATTTCCTGAGGGTCTCTGGGTATAAAGGAAAATGGAGGCCCATTAATGGAAAAAAAAAAAAGTAACTTGAAATATGCTTAATACTGCTGGTCTACATATTTCAGAAACATGGGGGTCATTTCCACTTAATTCAGGGGTCTTATGGAGAGAATGAAACAGCATGGTATGGTAAACAACAGGCGCTCTGAAAATCTTCATGAAAATAGTTTTAAATTGTGTAACCTTGGGCTATAATAGCCTTTCTGAGCCCCAAATTCCCCAGGAGTAGAAAGAAGATCACATTAACTTCATAGTGTTTTTGTGGGGCTTAGAGATAATATTTATAGGGTGACACTCATGGTTTTTGGCATGTGATAGGTGATTAATGTATGATAGCTATTCTTAGAAATTATATATTATCTCCAGTTATTAATAACAGAAATACATCAATGGGATTTTATATAATAATGGAGAATATAAACATATCAAAACAAAAATAAAAGAATGGATGACTGCTGGAAATTCCTAGGCAGAAAGATGTGAATAAGCAAAAGCATAGAGACAAGAGCTACACAACACATTGCGAGGTTTCAGTAGATGTTGATGCGTCTTAGCTGATGTCATTGTGATGAATAGGCATGTTCAGCATTGTGGCTTGACTTTTTCATTGTTCCAGCCTGCTCCAAAGGTAAAAGGATGGAGAGTTTCCAGACAAAGATTATGACAGTGAAATAGGTATCTTCCACTTTCTCTTCTCAGGCTGTATGCCTTTTTTATTTTGCCTATAGAATAAATAGAAGGCTGGTTTCTTCTAGGAACCTGAATTCCTGTCTTAGCATTCTCTGTCCCACTTCCTGCTCTTATTTCTAGAGCCTTTTCTGGCCTCCTCTGGCCTCCTGTCCTGACCTTCCACCTTGCTCAATTTCCCTCCAATGGGAAATTGTTTAATGAAACATTTGTTTAATGTTTCATTTGTTGGATGAAAAGTTCTCTCACCTTCTCAAAACTGTGTTCCTTAGGGGCAGTCTTAATCCATCTCACACCTTGGAAGGAACAAAGCCCTCCTCGAGAATTATAAAATATGGGATGTCAAAAGCAGGTACTTTCTGGCCTTAAGGACTCTTCATTGTCTTAAATTGAAACAGATAAAATCCCCAGATTTATATTTTAACATATATAATTTTATCCACTGGCCCTGGGTTATCCTTAAAAGTCATAATTTTCCTTCTTTTTCTTTTTTAATGGAACACTTAATGAATTTGTGTGTTATCTGTGTGTAGGGTCCATGCTAATCTTCTCTGTACCAGTCTAATTTTAGTATATATGCTGCTGAAGTGAGCCTCCTCTTTTCTTTTCCCTTCCCTTTCCTGTCCTTCCTTTTCTTTCTTTTTTTTTTTTTTACATTTTTTTTTTCTTTTCTTAGAAGGGAATCTCCCACTTATATATGGTCTATTTGCAATAGTTTAAAACTCCTTTTTACTTTAAGCAGATACACATTTTCCCCCCTTTGTTTTCTTCTTTGTTCCCTGGAAAATGTCTTGCAAAGCAAGTCCAGCGTATAAAAAAGAACAATCAAAGCCGCTCTTGTTGAGGGTACGTGGGTCCAGACCTCTGACTGGTCTTTCATCCCCATTATTTCTGTAGTCCCTATTCCAGTAGCTCCAAGGAGCCCCAGGCCCGGGGAAACACATTTGAAAACACTTGGGTTAGCGAAATGAGTTATTAACTGGAACTCTGAAGACTCAAGTTTTAGCTTTAGTTCTAACATTAAATTTGCATGTGTCACTGATAGGGTTAATTGTTTTATCTGTAAGACAAAGGTTCAGAACAGTGATTCTCAATTTTGGCTGTATTTAGACTCACCTGGGGAGCTTTTAAAAATCCTGATGCTTAGGCCTCACTCTCTACTCTATAGCCAAATTAGAATCTCTGGGGCGTGACCCGGGCAACAGGCATTTTTTAAAGCTCCCTCGGTGATTCCAATTTGCAACCAAGTTTCAAAACCTCCAAAGGATTTTTGAGCAATGATGTTTCACAAGTCTATGGGGCTGTGGAGCTTGTTTTGGTAGATGTAGTTAAAATGTGCAGTCTATTCATGGATAGATAGTGCTCAGTGAGGAGCTGGGATGAAGGTGGGCATAAAGATGGGAAAGTAGGAAAAAAGTTTTTTGATTATTTTAATAGCTCAGTGTGTTGGGCAAAATACTTAACTTTGTTATATCCCTGATGGGAGTGATTTTAACTTCCTGTAAAATGATGCTCTCCACTGAGAAATCATATTTAAATGCAACGTTATTATTTTTATACCAATACCAAACCATTTGCTAATATGATCAGTCAAGAATTACACCTAAGTATTTTATTCACAAAGGAAATAGAAAAGGCAGATTGACTACTGAAATGTAAAATATGGTTAATATTCCTCAGTTGGTGGTATAGATTAAAGATAGATTGAAGCAACATGTTGATAACAATGGAAATCTCTGATGCTGAGATGCTGTGTTAAAAGTGTGCCCAACAAAAAGGCAAAGAAAAAAAAACCCAGGATTTATCTATGAGCTTCTTTTAAGTTATGAAAAACTATTCTTTCAACTGAGTTTTGAAATTAGGAAAAAAAAATTCACAGTATTGGTAAGCCATTGATCCTAAAAAATATACAAATTGGATGACAATATCTAGGCTATAATCTCCGAAGTAAAAGGACTTTATTATGATTGGATAAATTACAATGAATACCAAATAGTTTAAAAATGACAGCACAGTTAGAGCAAAATGATTGATATTACATATGTTAGATGTATAACTAAACAGAAATGCCTTTTCATTTTCTTATAACCAGAGCCATTTACATATTATGTCTCACATTTGTGCTGCTAATAGGTGTTCAAGAATCGTGTGCTTTGATCTCCCCTTTTAACAGAGTAGCTCTTTTCTGGAAGTTGGTGACCTTTAAATAAAAGAAAAAGTGCGGTTATCACTTATAGCAGGGTGATATATTAATAATTTTATACCTTGTTCTTAGGCTTTTTGCTGGAATAGATTTATCAACAACAGAATAAAAAAAAATAATTTTACACATTTTCTGGCTGAAAGTTCAGCCAGCGCTTAGTGTATTTGTGTTCTAGCTCTCCTTACCCTAGGGAAAAGTTTACATAGCTTTCTTTTTATGTGGAAGTGTCCCCAAAGGTTGGACAATAAGCCCCAACATTGACTTGACGGATGAGGAGAAAGTCCATGGAGACAATTTGACAACATGGCACAGAGCCAGTAGCAGCCTTGGCCACCTCTGAATGAGCTCTGTTAACAAGGACAGTGACTACTTTTAGCAGTGGCCATGAATGACCCCTGATTGAGAATTTGCTCTATTTTTCTTGGACTTTGAAGTTCTGATGTCTTGATACAATATAAAATGAATGAATGAGTGAGAAGAATGGGGTTGAGGGGACTGGAGGAAGGAGGAGGGAGGAGAAAAGGAGAAAAGGCACGCAGGGGAGTGGAATGCAGTGAAACACAAAAAATTATTGATGTTGGTCTTTTCACCAAATTTGGTCAGTGGAGATTGGGAGCTAAATATAATTTGATTTAGATAAGTTAAAAGCATGTAACATTTCCCATACTTTATGTGTTACATAGCACAATTCTTAATTGTCACATGCCTTTGCAAATGTAAATTGGTACAAATAAAGCTCCAATTTTGAGTGAGTTATCTTTTTTTGGAGAATAAATCTTAAAGCACCTCCATGAAGTATTCTTAGTTTGCCCAGTTCCACGGTGATCCCTTTCAACTCTGAACTTACTTGTTGTCAATACCATCCATTTCATGACTTATTCATACACTGTTTTGTGGGTTTTTTGTTTGTTTGTCTCATCATTTAACCCACATTTAATTAACATATGTGGATTTTAAGCTTCTACTGTGATAGCAACTGCCTAAAAAAAAAGTTGAACAAGTGAAAATGAGAGCATTGCTTTAGATTGTGTTGTCTAAGAGCAGGAACTAACAATACCATTTATCAATGTGTTTTCCACAATCAGTACAGTACAGACACATGGAAAGTACTTAGGACTTATTTGTTGAATGGCTTCATCAATAGATGATAGACTAATACAGAATGAAGACACAGATGCACATATCCACTTGAAAAGTTGCTTCGTTCATATTTCAGGAAAGATGGGTCTGTTACACGTAGATATGAATTGCTAATCCAGCACAATATGTACTTTTTGCTACTATATTTAGACAACCAGTCTGAATAATGTCGATAATAAGGGAACTTTGCTCAGACCTCACAAATGATAAGGCCACTTCTTAATTTTTTAACCAAGTGCCATATTTTGTATTTGTTGATTATTTTCTTTTCTGCAAAAATGAAGATAGCAATTCCCCCACCAATACACTCCATTTTCTCTCAAGCTCCAGCTCTTAAGCTCTGTCCTTCCTCTCTAAGAGGTTATATCCTGAGTTGTCCCAAACCATCCTATCATTCCACCTCATTTTATCTCCTGAGGATCTGAGAAATGAAATCTAGAGGTTCTTTTGGTGGAAAAAAAATGTTAGAAACTTCCTGTATGGTATTTCTGTGACAGTTTAATTTTTTGGCAATCCTCCCATTGAGATATGGCGTCTCTGTCCACTCCCCTTGTACCTTGGTAGGCTAGTGACTGCTAAAACCGAGAAAATGTGGCAGAAGTGATACTCTATGGCTTGTGAGACCAGCCCATAAAAGGCCTTGGGTGTTCTGACTTACTTGTTGGAACAATGAGATAGCATGTAGGAAGCCTGACTATGCTGAGGGCCCAGGCTAGAGAGGCCATGCATACATGTGCTCAGCTAATCACTTCACCTGAGGCCAGCTTTGCAGCCATCCATTCCAAGGTGCTGCATGTGTGTGTGAAGACACCACCTTGAAAGTGGGTCTCTAGCCTCAGCTGTCCTAGCTCTAGCTATTTGAATCACTCACAGCTGAGGCCCAAAATATCAAAGAGCAGAAACAAGCTGTACTCTGAATTTTTGACTCATAGTCTCTGTGAGCATAATAAAAATGCTTGTTTTATGCTATCAAGTTTTGGGGTGATTTTTGCATGTGAGAATAGTAACTGGAACAATTTCAAGACCGGATTTTGTACACTGAAGGACAGATTTTAAAAAATTACAGTCAAACAATGATTGCATTTTTCCTTTTATAAGTAATATTTCTTTCTTGGGGCATCTGGGTAGCTCAGTCAGTTACGTATTAAGTGTCTGACTCTTGATTTCTGCTCAGGTCATGATCTCAGGGTTGTGAGATCAAGGCCCATGGTGGGCTTTGTGCTGGGTGTGGAGCCTGCTTAAGGTTCTCTCTCTTCCTCTCTCACTGCCCCTCCCCCTCCCTCTCTAAAAAAAGTTGTAACATACCATTTTAAATTTAATCTGGGAAACTTCAAATTTTCTTATATTTTCTACTATTTTAAAGTTTGAAAATGATAACCTAGGTCTGGTATTATTAACTAGCATATTTATTTATTTATTTGAGAGAGAGAGAGAGAGAGCACGAGAGCAAGCAGGGGCAAGGGCAGAGGGAGAGAAATCCTCAAGCAGACTGCCTGCTGAGCACAGAGCCTGATGTGGGACTGAATCCCAGGACCCTGAGATCATGACCTGAACTGAAATCAAGAGTCAGATGTTCAACCAACTGAGCCACCCAGGTGCCCCTGAAATAGGTGTATTTCATACTAAGGTAATTTAAATTTGTCTTTAGTTGTATTATTTAACTCTCTTGATATTTCAAGTAATAACAGAAGAGGGCGCAAGCATGAGTATAAAACAGTTGAGAGTTCCAGGACCAGGTAGAGCAGGAAATTGACAACTTTGGACAGTGAGGTACCAGCTTGGGATCCTGGTCTGGTTGGGGAGTGGGTAGAATCTGGTCAACCAAGTTTCCAGTTATTTCATTTTTGACAGTGAAATTGATATTACTGCTTAGGTGTGAGGGTTGAACTGTAGAATTCTCTGGATTGATTTGTCAAGTGGTATATACATTTTTAGAAAAGCAGCCCTTTAACAGCTACAAATCTTTAATAGAGTTGCTAGACCATCAACTGACATGTCAACACACCTTGAAAGAGGCTTCATCAAATGCAAAGGTAAAGTTCTGTCCGATGATATTAGCAGAGCAAAACAAACTCATAGGAAGAGGGAAATATTTTTTCTAAATATCCTGGTGTTATAAAACAGAGTTCTTCAAAAGTCCTTGAGAAGGTGTTTCAAGTAGGACGTCTGGGTGAATATGTAAGAGATTGAAAAGGAGATAAAGTAAATGAAAGCACTTCTCACAAGATTTAAATAGGGAGTGGTACAAATTCACAGTGAAGTTTCAGTTAATAACGTGGAAAAAACTCCCAAACTCTACTTACTTTAGGCTGAATCAACAATGGATTCCATGGGATGAGAGCACAGATGAGAAAGATAATACTTCATGGACTTGGGGAAATAAAACCTATGTTATTAATACTAACTTAAATTGGGCCAGAAACTTCTTTTATTAGATAGTTTCTGACAAAAAGTGTTCTATGGTCAAAGAAGCTCAGGAAACTTAGGTCAAAAAATATTAGAGATTTTTTTATTCTAAGATTTCTGGGGCTTTAATATACTAATATGTATTAGGAATCATTCTGATGTGCATCTATTGTACAATGTTTCCAAAGTTCACTTGAATATAGAATTTCCTTTTAAGGGAGAACCTCTTTGGGACTTGGTTTCCCAGGGGGCACTTTGGGAAACACTGATTTAGCCCTTCTGTTTAACAAAACCTTGTTTGACCTTTATTATGAGACTAGCGATACATGGTCTCTAGGCACCTCGTGGTTCCCCCTTTCTGTTTTCGTATCTCTAATTATCACAACTAGCTTAACTGGTGCTTGTGCCTTTCCCTGGCTTAAATCACTGACTTAATTTTTTTATTTTTTTCAACTTTATGAGACCAGGATCATTGCCTTTTGTAGAGGAGAAAAATAGGATGAAGAAAGGTGAGCAGACTCTCTCAATGTCGTGTGATATATGTTACTGTGTTAGAATTTGAAATTTATACTTTTTCCCTCTCTGCTGAGTGTTGCCTTCTAGATTTCTTATTTTTAAATTTAATTTATTTTTAATTCCAGTGTAGTTAACATACAGTGTTATATTTGTTTCAGATGTGCAATATAGTGATTCAACAGTTCCATATATTACTTAGTGCTCATCAAGATAAGTGCACTCTTAATTCCTTTCACCTATTTCACCCATATCTCACCCATCTCCCCTCTGGTAAGCAACCATCTGTTTGTTCTCTATAATTAAGAGTCTATTTTGTGGTTTGTCTCTTTTTTAAATTTTTCCTTTGCTCCTTTGTTTTGTTAAATTCCACCAGAGTGAAGTCATATGATATTTGTCTGACTGACTTCACTTAGCATAATACCCTCTAATTCCATCCATGTCATTGTGAATGGCAAGATTTCATTATTTTTTATGGCTGAATAATATTCCATTGTGTATATATATGCCACGTCTTCTTTATCCATTTATCTATTGATGGATACTTGGTTTTCTTCCATAGTTTGGCTATTGTAAATAATGCTGCAATAAACATAGGGGTGCCTGTATCCCTTTGAATTAGTGTTTTCGTATTCTTTGGGTAAATACCCAGTAGTGTGATTACTGACTGGATTATATGGTAATTACATTTTTAATTTTTTGAGGGACCTCTACACTGTCTTCTGCAGTGGGTGCATAGGAACCCTCATGCACTTTTGGTGGGAACGCAGACTGGTGCAGCCACTGTTACCTTCCAGATTTAAAAAAAAAAAAAAGACAAAATTGTGTTTGGTTAATAAGTGAGTTCTGGCTTGGTTCTCTCAATGGGACTGTGGTTCGACATGAATTTTGAGAAAAAGGTCTGAAGTTTTTGATGAAAGTCTGTATATATCTAGAATATGGTCTACTTATTGGATACTGGAGATCATGCTAGCAAATAATAACAGAGAAAGAAAGGAAAACCTGTTTCCAATTTTGACTATAAAAAAGAAGACTTTTAAAATGTAGGAGTAGACTTTGCAAATTGAATAATCATGAAAAGGTGAATCCTAAAAATGAATACATTTTGAAGGATTTTAAAGATACTTGGTTTCAGATGCAGAATTATTCAAAAGATGATTAGAAATGAGCATGTGGACCTTGGGAGGAAGGACTGGCTGTAGATAGGCTAGTCATCTTCATAAAGGGGAAATTTGAAGATGAGGGAGCTATTGTTGTATTAATGGTTCTCAAGTAATGGTTCTCTCTCTCTCTCATGTTTCTCTATATTTTTCCACACTTTTATTGCTTTCTTTTTCTCTTGTATAAATTCATATTTGTGATTCAGATATCCAATTGTGGGACACAAATGGGATTATCTGGTTCTGTGGTCCATTTGTAGAGAGCTAGTGATTCTCTGGCAGAAACCTTCTTTGCTCTAGGTCTGATTTGACTGTGATCGTGGTAGTGGAGGTCTGTTTGTTTGCTTATTTTTCCAAAATCAAGCGTCATTATTTTATTCACATGCTTTCCTCCATTTAATGTTTTGAATTCCCTTAAATAGTTCTTTGCGTGTAGACAGGGCCTGTTAAGGTATGGAAGTAGATTGATCTGTCTGAAAACTGGCCGGTTTCCACAACAAATATACACCACATATCCCTAATTTGTGGAAATTATATGGTAAGAGCTAATGGCAGATGTCCTGATAACAAAGTTTTAAGGAGGACACCTAAGGGGAAGAAGAGAAACTTGAATTTTCTAAAATCAATCTTTGTGAAGAAAGAATGCAATAGCTTTTAGGAGCATCTCCTCCTGGGTTTGGTTATTTACTTTTACTTTTTTTTTTTTTAAGATTTTATTTATTTATTTGAAAGAGATAGAGACAGTCGCGAGAGAGGGAACACAAGCAGGGGGAGTGGGAGAGGAAGAAGCAGGCTCATAGCGGAGGAGCCTGATGTGGGGCTCGATCCCATAACGCGGGGATCACGCCCTGAGCTGAAGGCAGACGCTTAACCGCTGTGCCACCCAGGCGCCCCGGTTATTTACTTTTTTGTTCATGCTCTAGTGGAGTGAGCTCTTCACCATGGAAAACTCAGGCAATATATTATCTTCAAAACAAGCAAACCAAAGGTTAGCTCATCACTTCTTGCTCTTTCATGTTTAGGAGGATATTTTCCCTCGTGCAATTCCCTGGCAGTTATGTAGATTTTCTGTGAGTGAATAAAATATCTCGTATGAGATATTAACGTTTCTCTGGGAATAGGTGAGCATTAACTTAGATGAATGTGAATATTGTTAGAAACAAAAGTGAACCTTCCCTCCCTAGTGTAAAACTGTGCAAACTTAAAGAGAAAAATTCCAGTTTCTCAGAAATTAGATTGCTAGGTGGATTTTCTTCTTAGCACCTCTTGTTGTTGTTGTTGTTGTTGTTGTTTTCTTATTTACTTTCTGGCTTATGGGTTTACTCCCATCCTGTCTGCATGTATACAGGGAGGTAAGATACACGTTTACTGTTGCATTCTCAGTGTCTAAAATAGTATGAGGCACGTAGTAGGATTTCAGTAAATACTTGCTAAATGAATGAGTGGATTAATAAATAAACATGTATCTTCATTTTAAGGAGAAGAAATGGAGTCAGCTGAAGTTAAGTGATTTATCGAAGGTCATACAGCGAGCTCAAACCAAGACTTGAAACTGAGTCCCATCTCCACATTCTCAAACCAGTACAGTATGTTGGGTGTTTTCCATTTTATCTATTATAACTGTGTGTGTTTACACAAAAAAACATTTAGGAATTCAGACTGGTTATATGCCAGACCTGAGATAAGTTGTGTCCAATGATGACTCCTTTAGGAACCTATTAATATTGCAATTTTTTTGTAATGTGACAGTGCAATTTACGAGTTGTCTGAGTTTTCCCCTCACACTTTGGTATATTGAGTAAACCTTATAAATATGAAACTTGTATTCATCTTCCATTACATGGAATTCTAGATACATTCTTCCATTAGATGATCTAATAACAGGATTATAATACTGATTCAAGAAATAAATTTATGTTATTATTCCTGAATTATTTATGGTTCTGAATCTATAACATAAATTTTATTTGTGTTAATATTTTTCTTAGATAGTTTTGATTTACTTTAAATGGATTAATTTTACATTTTCCTTTTATACTTTAGTACCAAAACATAGTTCATTCAGTGGATTAGTTTACCTCTTTACATTACTTCTATCCTTTCTCTCTTCTTTTCTTTTTGCCTTCCTGCCTTCCTGCCTGCCTGCCTTCCTCCCTTCCTTTCCTTTTTCCATGACTCAGCAGTTCTCTGCTTGTTGGAGGGTTGGCAATGCCCTATCCTTGACCCATGATGGTTATATAGGAGTTAGTAATTATACTAATAATCATAAACTGTATAATGACTGTTTTATGCACTGTTCTGCATGTATGTTTCATAAAAAATAAAAAATTAAAAGCAAAGTCATATTTCATATGCTTTTAGTCTACAGTAGATTTCAATTTGTTAATGAAAACATTTGTAGACATTATCATTTGTAATTCTCAGAAATCTACGAAAGTTTCAGGGTGTAGAACTTTCTATTTTTGTTCCACTTTATTTATGAATGAACCTCTAATAGTGCTCATAAGTGATTTATTCTACTTAAAATCTACTTTGATAGACATGTGTTGAATTATATGAAGAACATAAAGGATAAGAATTGCCTGTTTAATAATAAAAGGATTTTGTTTTTTATTGTTCTGGCATAAGTAATCAAGTAAATTTTGGTATAATTTCTAATGTGCAAGGTAACAGTACTTTCAAGTGTTTTGCTTCCAATGTCTGTAGTTTACACATAAAGACATATAATTAAGAACTTTATACAGCCTTTGGTGGATGAAACATATCTTTGACAAAGTTTTGTTCTTATACTCCCTCGAACAAATATATTATCACGTATTTACCAACATAATGTAATTTTGTTTCAATTGTTCTGTCAACAGAAAAGAAAAAGCATGTTTTTTGGTTACAAATATATTGCATATTTATTGCTTTCTAGGTATTCATGGATCCCAAGTCCAAATATGAAAAGTTTATCTTGTGCAGATAAGTAATACTTTAAATAAAGAAATTTAAAAACCTACTATCATTATATCATACAGCATTTGTAATATCCAGTGCAAAGAGAACATGCCATATTCACTTATATCATTTTATTTCCCACATGATGGGAATAAATAAATATTTTTGCATAAATGTGGTTCTGCCCATAAATTAAATTTTGAGTTCTGATCATTGAAACTTAGGACTAGAGAAGGATTTTAATATTAATTTTAATATTAATTTTTAATTGGAGTAAAAGAAAGTGAGGATCATAAAGAAGGTAAAAAGCGGTTCGGAATGTAGTCTTTTGTTCATATATACAACAGTAGATGTTGCTTCTTTGTTGTACGATAATTAAACTTAGTGGAAAAAAAAAAGAACCAAAAGGCAGGGTACAGCTGCTAATGAGCTAGTTTTGGGAGTAAATCAGCCACTTGGGAATGAACTCCCACTTCTGAAAACACAACCTGGAGAAACATATTCACTCTGATTCTTGATGACAGAAGCAAGGGAATAAAATTTATATAAAGAACAAATTCTGATTGTATCGTTGGGACTGCATTTGTGCAGGTCGCTTTGAGGCTCATAGCAATGCTTTGTCTTTCTCCTTACCAAACAAGATTTGAAATTGGTCCAAGTGTTCTTTCCATTCTACGAAACTTTCTCTCGTTGTGCTGTTTCTTCATTATACCTGCGGATTGGCACACATATTTAATTTCAGAGAAGAGCAAAGACATTTTAAATAATAACTGAGAAAATTATTCTTTAAATTACCTGATATTTAATTGGTCTCCTAAAATCTGCCAGGAGATTAAATATATAAAGAAATGTAAAGATCACATGCCTTGAGCACAGTATCTTACACATTATTATTTGTTGATGGAATGAATGGTGAGTGTATGAAAGAAGGAAGGAAGAGAGGGAGGAAGGGAGGGAGGAAGGAAGGAAGAAACGAAGGGGAAGGAATTGGAAAGAAATGTCAATGACTTTTATAAGTTGAAGTAAAGTGGGTGCTGTGAGAGTAAGCCAACCCTACTTTTGTGGAAAGTTAAGAAGGGAGTGAGCATATAGTTGGGAGAAACAGAAAAAATTATGGAGTAGTAGATCAAATGTAAGATGGATTTTGAAGGATTACAATATTTCATGGAAGAGTTGGCAGTTGAGGTAAATAGAATGAAAATTTAAAATAAAGGATTTATTTGTTGTTGTTGTTGTTCTTTTTTTCCAATTTGAAAGACAACAGTGAATCATCCTTAACTTGGATACTCTTTATTTGGAAACTAGGGGCTTTTAAGTAAAATCACCCTTCCCTAGCAAAGGCAGGGTTTCCTTATCAATCTTATCTTCATTATTAATGCAACTTAGTATTATAAGACTTTGACACTTTAGATGAAATAGCGCCTAGCGTTTAGTAAATGCTGTTTGTTAACTCATCTGATTCTATCTCAAGTTAGTCACAGAAAGCCATGAACCAAGATATCCTACTTTTCTAGTTCTTGTCTTTATCACCTTTACTGGCTTTTCCTAAGGCTCAGTTCTTGGACTTCTTCCATTCTATGCCTGACTTGACTGTTGGGATCGTCCAGTCTCATGGCCTTAAATACCATCTATACACAGACTATTCACAAGTGTACCGCTCTAGCCTGGAATTGTCCCATGAACTCCAAGCTCTTACATGTACTATTTATGTTACATCTTCTGTTAATTATCTAATAATTATCTCAGATATAACACATCCAAAACTGAATTTCTCAGTCTGTTCCTACCAGTTTTGTTATCTCATCTAATGCCACCTCAATCCTCTCGTTGCTTAAATCAAAGACCTTGGAGTTGTCGTTGATTCCTTTTCCTCTTATATACCCCACGACCAATTCATTAGCAAATCTGTTGCATCTATATTCATAACACATTCAGAATCTGACCATTGCCCTTAATCTCCATTGCTACCACTCTGGCTCATTCTACTACCATCTCCTCCATGGGTTGCTGTAAAACCTTCTACACAGTTGTCCTGTTTGCACAGATCTTTCAATTTACACAAGAAGAATCTATTCTCTGTATGTAAACCAGAATGATCCTGCTAAAATATGTGTCAGATCATGTCACTCTTGTGCTTAAAACCCTCTAAGGGCTCCCATCTCACTGTAAAAATCCTACAAGCCCTCATATGATCTGTCCTCTTCATTCTCTCATGTTATTTCCTTGTTCATTCCACCCAGGACATACTGCCTCCTGGCTGTGCCTTGAGAAGGCTAAGTGCTTTTCTGCCTCAGGACCTTTGTACTTGCTGTTGCTTCTCCATGAAAAATGCTTCCCTCTTTTCCTTTAGGCCTGGACTTAAATGCCTGCTTCTCAGTGAGACTTTCTCTGACTATCCTATTTAAAATTGAAACACCGAATATTCTCTACCGCCTTTAACTTTTCTTTATAACACTTATCACCATCTAATATACTTATTTCAATTACCTATTGCGCTTCTTGTCTACCCTTTGTAAAAAAAGTGCCATGTTTATTTTGCCTGCTGCTCTATTCATATTGCCTACTAGATATACTGTAAGTGTTGAGAAATGTAGATGTTAACTATGTTAACCTGAGATTTTATACGCTTATGTTCTCATACTTGCTAATGTTATATTTTCATTTTAACACTTCTGTATGTATAAATTTGGTTGACTTGGATAGAGGGTTATTCAGATTACTGTAAGCTTCTGACAGTGGTGGGCTGCAGCTGGCTTTCACAGTTTCTCCAGAGCTGATTATACACATCTTGTCGCAACTCTACATTTGGTGACATCATGTTGGTAGTTAAGTGGGAGTATTTACATCTCAGAAATTGACAAACATTACAGATCATGACTTTTTTTTCCCCTCATAGATTGGGTTTTACATATTGTAGCATAATCCTGGTTGTTGGATAGTGTGTTGAAGGATTAAGGAAGATGACTTGATACTGAAGATACCTAAACCATTTAGCTACAGCTGTAGCAAGTCCTTCACCGTACAAAGTACTTGGATTTCGTTTAGTCACTCATGATTAAGGAAAGTAAGGGAGACAAGCTAGGAGAACCTTCACTATAGAAGAAGATCGGGTAGTCATGAGTTAGAAAGGGGTAAAAGAAGTGTTGGTAGTTATTAGAAGCAGTCAGTACATTCATGATGGTGTGATAAAGATACAGGATGTACATCCTTGATAATGGAGGAATGATAATAGCTAGATAGTGACAGGATCTCAGCCACAATAGGTCAGAGGTGAGGAAATGGTTCCATTCCTAGTGAAGAACTGGAGATCTAGATAGGGACATTGTACAGAATATCAGTCAGGGATGGAATACTATCTGTAGTGTGGTGTCTTGGAAAGACTAACAAATTTAGTTTGTTACTCTTTAATTTTTATTCAACCCTTAGAGCAATGGTTCTGAAGTTGGAGAATGTTTCAGCATAACCTGAAGAACTTGTTAAAACACAGATTATTGGGCTCCATACTATAGTTTTTGATTGAGTAGATCTGGGGAAAGGCCTGAGAATATGTAACCTAACAAGTTTTCAGGAGACACTGCAGGTCTGGAAATCTGACTTGGAGGACCACTGACTTAAAAGCAAGGGGCAGGCAGGAAGGTGAAGACTGAGTACTAATGGTGGCAGTGCCTAGACTCCCCAACATGGTTCTGAGCAAGTCAACCACAGTCCCAAACTTATTCACCTCAGAAGTCCTGCAATTAGCCAGATCTTACTCTTTGGCAGGCAGTTAGCTTCCTTGATGATCTTATTGCTCCTTCCTCAGGAGGTAGCTCATTCTTACCAATGGAATATAGTACTCTTCTTCAGAAGAATTCTGATTAATCCGTTTTCTCATTACATTTCCAGTAATAACTCTAATTATTAAAACATTTTATTGTCCCTGACTGGCAAGTCCCTCAGTCGAGCTCTGAGTCAGATGGTGCTGAGACAATATAGTCTCAGCAATGATTAAGATGCCAGTTCTCATCCCCAGCCCAGTGGATATCAGGTCTGTGGGAATCAAGACTAATTCTAGGCTCTGCTAGTTAGGAGATTGAGCTGATGACACATCTACATTTTCAAAGATTGTGTGTGTGAGTGTGTCTGTGAGAGAAAGAGAGAGAGGGAGACAGAGACAGAGATAGAAAGACAGACAGAAAGCTGGAATGAGAAATGAGTGGGTGTCTGCAACTGAGTCTACAGGTAGAAGAAGTTGTCAGAACCTCCCAACTGTAGTTGGAAAGAATTAGGAAAATAATGACTACTACAAATATTATATTTGTTCCTTATTATAAAGTCACAGTCGTCTGATCATTATTACAAATATATTAACATATTCTATGCAGATGAATACTGGTGCAACTTATTTGCTAATGACACATTTTATTTTTTATTTTAATTTTTTCCCATGTTATTTTATTTTTTAAAATTATTTTTTTATAAAGTATAGTTGACACACATATTACACTAGTTTCAAATGCACAGCATAGTGATTTGACACATATTTTAAAAACTTATTCATTGAAGGAAATCCCTGAAGGACCTCTATAAGCCTCACTCAATGAACGAAAAGATGCATTGGTTGAACTTACAAGCCTTTGAATAAAGATGGTATTTAGAGGCAGAAAATTACATTTCTTTTAAAAGTATCTTAACTTGTTGAATTTCCCTTAATTTAGAAAAGAGTTTTCTAATTAGTCCAAATTGTGGAAATTTGGGAATGGGTCCCGATTTTCTCTCTTCACTAATCCTTTGGTCCCCAAGCTTTATTAGGTGAGATAATAATTAGAAGCTTAGTGGAAAACTGCACATAAGAAGAAATATAAAGGTTAGGAAGACGTTTGCATCACATTCTGGAGCATGCCTGACTTTCATTTGTTAGCTCTTGGCTTTTCAGTTTATTATTATATAAGTAGATTTGCACTCCATTAGTGGTTCTCTGCTCTACCCACACTTTAGAAGCACCCTTTGAGGATAGTAATTTCTCAGTTCCTCCCCTAGATCTCCTAGTATAATTGGTCTAGGATGGGGTTGGGAATTGGAAATTTTTAAAAAGCTCCCTAGGTGATTTCAGTGAGCAACCAGGTTGAGGACCACTGCACTAGAGAAAAGCAAAAATCATGATAGCTTAGAATAACTGAACAAATACTTTCTGACACGTTTTTAAGACCGGGGCCAAATCTGATGCTTGTGTAGTGATTTGCAATTCACTTCAGCTCTTTAACATAAAAATATTTAAACCCATTATGATCTTGTCATATGATTAAGAGAAATGATGCTATACTTTATAGAAGAAAATGCTGAGACGTTATATTTTTAAAATTTCATTAAGAACTTAATTTTCAGAAGATTTGTGTTGGGTTATATGTTGCTAAACACTAGACTGGAAATTTTCAGTTTCATAGCATGAAGATGGTACATCTGCATAGTTGATTAAATGCTTTCCTTTTCATATACAAATTTGATCCTCGATGGATACATTCTAAGTTTATGTTTTCCCTTTATTTTGCAGTCAGTATTAGTTGTAAATAATTTCAGGCACAGTTTGCTTTTATTATCCTTGTTTATTCTTACTTATTCATCACATTCAGGATGTTTACAGTACATTCCTAACTTTGGGGTCATTATTAAGCTTAGAAGTGACATTAACCTTCCCAGAGAGAATTGTCAACACAGGAAGGCTGACAGCCTGATCCTCTAATATGAAATCACAGGTTTGAAAGGTGAGGAAATTGACCTTGAAATCTTCCTTTTGCCACCTACTGGACTGAGCAGTCAAAGTCATTCTCACTGAAGGGCAAGCTGGGCCACTTGCTATCTGCCTTTCACTACACTTTGTGTGGCAGACCAAACCTCCATTAGATGACTATTGAAAATACCAGAAGCCCAGCTGCAAGAAAGATTTCTTTGTGGTAGCATATAAGCACAGTAGTTTCCAGGCTTGCGTGAATGCCATGGAGAGTGCTTTTATAGGACAGCTCACATCTTCAGAACAAACATGTGTCAGAGTGGGGATTTGAACTCAAAGTTACTGACTCCCAGACTTGTGCTCTGACCAGCAGGTCCTGCTGCTACTCAGATGTTTGCTCTTGTAGAATTGAGCTGAGCCGCAAAGAGAAAGAAAAAGCATAGCTTGTGAAATAACATGGTTGTTTCACCAGCTGCAAATATGTGCATCAAGAGGTTGATGCTTCTGCCAGTGATAAATGAATAAAAAGAAAATCATCAGGGGCCATTTTAATAAATATGTTGATGAAAGAATGGAAATGTGGAAAGAATATACAGTGGAATACTTAGTCAAGCAGGTTTTCTCCAGACTTTTGAATGACAAGACAAAAGGGAGTTTTCAGAAACCACAGTTGGGAATTTTAGATCCTGGAGTGGGAATACTAACTGGAGAGAAACGGAGACCCATTTTTCACGGGAGAATTCTTGTGGGGTACCCTGTGGAAACACCTTTGTTTTATTTATTCTTTCTAGCATGGACGGGTACTTGCAAAAAAGGGTGGAGGCTTTGTTTGTTTGTTGTTGTTGTTGTTGTTTTTCCCTGAGTCTGATTAATCTCTCATCCACTGCAAGTCTAACCAGGGGTATCATTAGTTAAAAATGGGTCCCAGTTCAACCAATCCTAGTATAATGTCAGTGCTACCCTTCCATGAATAATCCTCTCATGAGAGCATTTGAAGAAAACAACTACGTTTTTCCCCCAGAGCTTTCCATAATTAACCCTACAAATGCAACAATTCCAGATCTTCACCATGCCTTGTTAAGGGAGATACAGTTTTTTATTGAATCACCCTCCCAGGATTTTGGGGACTTCGTGGGTGGGGGGGATACTCATGCATTATACAAGTCTGTTCTTGGGATCATGCTCCCCTCCACCCAGGAACCACGTCTCTTCTACAAATCTCCTTTAGTAATTTCCAAGTGAGAGATTTCCCTCAGGCTAATATGTTTTCCATATGCAGAGACATAGATACTTTCCATTAATTTCAATGATCGCTGCAACTAAGTTAACTTTAAGTGAAAAGTTCATGAACTGTTAAGAGTGATAAGAAAAGTATTATTTACAGCTTATATATAATATGCATCTGCACAAACGTGAATATATGTTGAGTGTGTCAATATATAATGCATACTTAATAGCTCCACTGCCTCAAGTCTAGCTCCTTTATGCATTCTCTCACCTAGATACTGACTCTGAGGGAATGTTTGTTAGTAATGAGGGTAGTACTTTGTAGGGGAGAAGAGGGAGGGGCAGGTAGGTATAAAATAAAAAGAGCTACACCGCTTAAGAGCCCCTCCACCAGACAACATCTCCTTAGGGTACATAGTCTCTTTTTGAAAGAGAACAGTTTCCTTAGTGGCAGCTGAATGCACTGTTTGGCTAGAAATGTGTGACTCTAACATGATTTGGCATATGTTGGTAAGGTGCCACTTAGAATCACGGCATACTCTAGCTGGAAACCATCGTAGAGAGCTTGCCATGCAAACGTCCTCTCTGCAGGTGAGAGACCGCAGCGCAGAAAGCTAAGTGCCTTGTTTTAGAGCATCGAAACGAGTTAGTAGCCCAGAGAGGCCTAGAAGCTAGAGAACTCATAAGCCAGAGTTACATATACCTTGCCTCCTCTCTCTGAAAATTAGGGAATTGTTAATTTTTTGTAAAATGACATCTCAAAGCAAATCTGTCAGTGAATTGCATAAACCCCAGGGGATAGCCATAAAGAAAATCATCTTTGAATGAAAAATCCCCCATGCCCTTTCATTCCCCCTCCTCCGCTCCTTTGCCGTTTCATCCCAGCCTCAGTGAGCAGGAGCTCATGCTCACTGTCAGACCCTGGTTCTAGAAACATTCTGACTGTTGTCAGCCTCAGACTTATCATGTTGTCTGTGTCCCAAGATTCATAACTTTCCTGTTACTCTTAATTCACAAATACTGGTTTATTATTGTTGTTGTTGTTTTTGTTAATTATTCAGGAATTCTGTGTTCTTCTTAAGATAGTGTGAATGTACTCTAAGTATAAAAGACAAGCGATCTTTTAGTGAATTACCTTCCAGGGGAATGTGTGTATCTGCATGTGCAAAAGTGTGTCTTAAGCTTTCAAGTGCATGTAGTTCACCCAGACACCTTCTTAAAATGCACCCTCTGATTCAGCAAGGCTGGGTGAAACCCGAGATTCTGCATTTCTCAGTTGTCTTAGGTGATGCTGCTGGTTCATTGGCCACACTCTGAACGACAAGACAGTTGCTATAATATTTAAAGTATTTGCGTTTAATAGAGGACATCAATATTTTAGCCTGTGAAGTGATTCAACGTGGAAATTTCAGGCAATGGTGTTTTTGATGTTTCTAGAATATACAGTCAGGTGGTTATTGCCTCTGCATGAGGTTCATTCTGATAAGACCCTTTGAGTTCATTCTATAAGAGAGAGCCCAGAAGGTCAAACAGGTTATCCCTCACTGATCACAGATTTCACCCATGAGCAGACAACTTCCTCTTCCTGTGCATTCCCCCCATCCCTCTTTCATAAATACATTAAGAATTCCCATGTTCAAGATACCAGGTTTTTTTTTTTCCTTTAAAAGAAAGAAAGATACATTTATTCATTGTCCCTTATTTTTTCCTTGATAAAGCAGTAGATTCTCATTTTAATTTGGGAGATTAGTTCTCTTCTTCTTGCTCCAGCCCCCATGGTGACCCATTTCTTTCACATCTGTCTTGTACTTCTTTTTTCCTCTCTGTAATTGCCTTATCAAAACCAGAGTTAGAATTTGTCTTCCTCTCTGAATGTTATAGAATGTACCTAGAACCATGGCTCAGTTTTGTTCTAACATCTATTATGGTGGCTTTGTATATTAATATGTGCAATGAAGTCTCGATGAATGAACACGCACTTAATACCTGTTCATTGTATTTAATTACCCTGGCTCTTGGAGGTGACTCATCTCCATGCTGGTTTTCAGTGACGTAAGGACAATACTTGTGGGCTTTTGATTTTCTCCCTGTAGACTCTGATGATGCAATAATTCTCTATTCTTTATGTATTTGTGTATTTTTCTATCAGGATGGCAACACTATTTTTATAAATAATATAATTTTATAAATAATATATATAATATCTGCAGGTATTATATATATATTATATACATATATATATGTATATAATATATATATGTATATAATATATATATAATATCTGCCCTTCCATGGCAGATGGGGAGAGTGAGGTGAGTGAAGAGATGCATGTGGACAGTGGGCCAGCCCATGATGGTTGATGTGGTAGCAGATCAGTAAATGGAAATCATTGCTACTTTTATGCTTAAAACTTTCAATGGCTTTTATTGCTCTTATGATGCAAATAAAAAAGCCTGAATGAAAACTAAATCCTCCAGCCTTATTAGGCATGCCAGGTTCCCTCAAGTTCTCTCTGTTTCAGCACTGCCCTCTCCTTCTTTTGGTCCTCCTCTCTCACTATTCTAACCACAGGGCCTTTGTATGGGCCATTCCACTGCCCAGAGGACTCTCCACCTACCCTCAAACCTCTGGTCCTTTACATCTCAGCTTCATGATCAGTTCCTTAGAGTAGGCATCCCTGGCCTTCCTATAATCTTCATTTTGTGCACTCAGCATGTCATGCACTCCTTCCCCATGACACTTATCAGCCTTTCAACTTTACATTTCTTTGTGTGGTTGTTTGATTAATGTCTTTTTCTGCTACCAAATTATAAGCTCCATGAGGCCAGAAACCAGGATGGCTTTTTTCCACCACATTCTCTCTAATGCCTTGGATACTATTTGTCACATAGTAGTTGCTCAATAAGTACTTGAATAGTTGGTTTTTAAAATTCTCCCACCTTTTCCCCCTTTCCTTTTACCTATTATTTCTCTTCTTTTTTTAGCCTCATTTCCTCCTTTTGCCCTTAGTTCTTTTTCCTTATTCCTCATTTCTTCCTTCTCTCCTCTTAATTTGTGATGACTATTTTTACTGCTGAGTTCAAGATTCTGTGACTATTTCCTAATAACTAAAGGACAGTGGTAGAATATGGTTGTTGGCACAAAATTGCATGCTGCCATTCTATGTGAAATCAAAGATGGCTCCTTCAGAAAAGAACATGACTATTACATCTTCCTTAAATGAAGACCAATATCAAACACTGCAGTAAGGGTGTTTTTCCATTTCATTTCTTTTGTTCTGCTTGTGGCTTTGCTGAATCCATCTATCATTAACATTTATAATTTAGCACTGTCTTCTGGCACAGTGTGATGCTATCTGTATTGCTGACACATTTGTCTCAGTCTTGGTCTTGGGTCTTTCAGCTGTCTGGTTTCCCGAATTTTGCTTATCCAAGCATTTCATTTGTCACACTACCTGCCATTGTCACCACGTTTGTCTTTATCCTCAGTCATTAGTTTCCTATGCTCTGTCTTAATCCCATTATAGGGCTTGTTCTTGCTATTTTTATTTGTCATGGTATCTATTTTAGTAACAGATGTAGTTGTCAGAACATCTCCTTTACTCCCATTACTGGTGTCACTTGCGCATTTGGTGTTTGAGTTTGTCTCATGTGTTATTCTGGGTCTTTCTCTGTACCCATGTTAGTCCATTTCATTATTTTAATTGTATCAGATCTTTTCTTCTCCCAATGATATATAACTATGCTTCATTTATTTCTTCCTGATTCTGAATATTGTTGGGTTGCTTTGTCTTTAAGAAAAGCGTATTTAGAAGGCCAGATCAATGGAGCAATAGAAGAGAATGCAAATTTATAAGTGTTTGCTCTGAACATGTGTGCATTCAGTTGGAGAGCTGAGCTACAGTGTGTGTAGTTGATCATGTGAGGATAGCATGTTCATTTATTGGGGTTTGACTTTCACTATAGGCTCTTCATATCTCTATTGATAACATATTGTACAAGATGCGAGTTTCTCTTTTTGTACTATTTGAAGTAAGTACATTTTTATTATAAAAAAAATTTAAATTAAGATATACTGTATCTTTCCCACTTAGGGGTGATAAATTAACAAAGCAAAGGAAAACAAATTTGTCCTAAAATGAATTGATTGCTTGGGGGACAATCTCACTAAGCAGTGTTTTACCAAAAAGTATAAGATGAGGAGAAACATAGAGAATTGCAGATAATAAGAATAAACTGAATTTGTCTCGAGGATGGGTATAAATGGTATTAGCTTCTCAGAAATAACTATCTAACATTTACAACTGATTCTCGAATGATTTAAAATGACTCAGAATATGTGGGAGAAATTTGAACTCACTAAAAGATGGAAGGGCAACCCATTGCCCAGGAGTTGTGTCTAATTATAAAAATCCTGTAAGTGCCTAAAATATTTTATGTCCAGTCAACTGATTTAGAAGAATTCACATTCTTCCTCTGCTACATGATTTCACCATTGCTTTTAAGTTGGTATTTGAACTATTTTGTTAGCTTGATTCCTCTAAACTGAGAAAACTAGAATATTGATCACTTTGAGGAAAAATTCAATATCATTGTGGAGTATTAGGAGTCAAGGAATTTAAGGAGGGAGTAGATTCTTGAAGGTCATGAAACAGACTGTATAGTCCCCATTTGTTAGTATCTGCCTTCCATTTCTAATTTTTAAAAAAGATTTTATTCATTTATTTATTTGAGAGAGAGAGAGAAAGATTTATTTATTTGAGAGAGAGAGCACAAGCAGGCTCCCTACTGAACAGGGAGCCCAACGTGGTACTCAATCCCAGGGTCCTGGGATCATGACCTGAGCTGAAGGCAGATGCTTAACCAACAGAGCCACCCAAGTACCCCTCTATTTCTAATTTTTACAAGATTTAAACTAGCAGGGAAGCCTTTTTACCATTACATCATAGGAAAATGGGTTTTTGTAGGAAAGAGGGAGATGTTCATGGGGGTCTAGGTTTTCTATGGCTATAAGACACCTTGGCATTTATGAATGTGGTAGACCTACATAAGGCTTTTGGAATGAAAAGAACATCTGCTACATTTATCCTGTGAAGGAATAAAACACCCAATAACATTTTATGCACATAATGTTTCATGTATACATTTAAATACCCTTGGAAGAATCTGCTTGTCTGTACTTTATTGAGTTGTTCCCACTTTGTACCTCTGTGGTATTTGGTGCACAGCTCTCTCATAAGACCTTTTATTTTATCCTGATTGCTTATCTTTTACCACTCTGGTTATGAGTACCTTGGGTGTGGGGCTTCCTTATCCACTATTTATTATTAAGTCAGTGCTTTGTGGATAATTGGTTTTTAATATATGATTGTTAACAAATGGTCACCAATTTATAATCTATGCCAGATAATTAAGTATTATGGATACATGATGTAAGTCATTTGCCTGTTTGAAAATTTTATAACCTCAGATCAGTGAAAAAAAAAATTCTATGTTGAAATATTTGAGGGCAGACTTCTAATCTTCACATGTGTGTGTAAAATACTTGAAAAGGTAACCGAAAACAAAAACAAGTCTTAGAAGTGTCAAACAAATAATCCACACTGTGCAGAACACCATGCTATAAGTATGACATCCTGTTTACTCCCTGTAACAATCTAGTGAGGTAGGGATTTATAGTAGATACTTCTTCAGTGAGCTGCTGGCTCAAAGTAATCCCCCCTTTTCTGGGAAAAATATATGAACAAGTAGTGATTAAATTTCTATTCTTTTTTTTAAATAAGATTTTATTAAATTATTTGAGAGAGAGAGTGAGCGAGAGAAAGAACACAAGGGGAACAGCAGAGTCAGAGGGAGAAGCAGACACCCCACAGAGTAGGGAGCCTGATGCGGGGCTTGATCCCAGGACTCTGGGATCATAACCTGAGCCTAAGGCAGACACTTAAGTGACTGAGCCACCCAGGTACCTCTACATTTCTACTCTTAGCCTTAAACTTCTGGCCGTAGTTTTTTGATCCAGGACTGGATAAGATCCAAGCCGGGATAGTCAGATTTTCTCTTCCAGGAATTGGAAATGTGGGACAGAGAGAGACTAGGAATTGTTGGAGTGGAGTTATGTTAATGGCTGTCAACAAAGAAGTTTTCTCCATGGAGTTGTTGAATCACTATATCTTATGCCTGAAACTAATATGTTAACTATACTGGAATTAAAATTAAAAAAAAAAGTTTTTTTCATTCATTCACTCAACAAATATATATTGAATGCCTTCAGTGTTCTGGGTACCAAACAGAGGCTGAGGATTAAATAACAGCAAAATCAGACATAATCTCTGTTTTAACGAACTCATAGATGATTAATAAAGAGGAAGATTATAATTAAACACTCACAAAATTAGTTAAAATTATAAACTAATATAAATGAAAAAATGGAAGATAGTCCATGACAGTAAATAACAGTCGAATCAGTAGCACAAAAGATTGGGAAGGCTTCTATAAAGAAGTAACATTTACTTTTCTATCTGACCCTTTAATGTTTAGAAAGAATGTTAAGTACGTGAAAAAGGTATGTGGGATTGAGAGGAAGACATTTAAGGGAGAGGAAAAGCATCTCAGAGGCACTAGGATACAAGAAGGGAACATGGTACAGTATACCAGTGCACCTGAACAATGAGAGCTAGAGAAGAATGGGAGTTAAGCATGGAAGGTCTTGATTGGCATGTTAAGATTTTTGTCCCTGTTATAAGAACAACGTCATTCAAGTGAAGGCAGGCATCTAATATGATCAGATTTAGTCCAGGGAAGAGTTGATTTTAGTTTGTTATGGTAGGAGCAAAAGAGAGGGGAGAGAAATGGATGGGTTTGAGAAATATTTAGGCAATAAAGTCAACAGAATTTAGTGATAAAACCTAACTGGTGGGTAAGAGGGATAGAGGTGTCATGTATGATTTCCAGATATTTGGCTTGCAGAATGAGAGAGAAAAATTCACTGAGTTCGAGACCTTAAATAAAATAAAAATATTGAACAGTATTTCAAGGTTAAACAATGTAGGATCTTCATGTGTCCATTTGAGATGGTGATGATGGTCATGGATTTCTGTTTCTAGTATATATAAAGGGTTAGCTGTGTCAATTTTGATGTTTGGTGTTTAATAGTAAAGAGTCTGGCTAGTAAAAGATGATGGCTAAGACTTAATATTCTGGTTAGTCTCCAGAAGAAACACATGAGTTGTCTTCACCAAAGTGAGCCAGAGTGCCATCTGGTGACTATTTACACAAATAGCAGGTACATGTTCCCTAAGGACAAACTTACAATAGCTAACATTTATTGAGAAATTATTATGTGCTAAGATTTACATATAGCATCACATTTATTCACCTATTATAACATACTTAAAATTAAATGACAATAGAAGATAACAATATTAAATATAAAGAAAGTATATAATTGAATGCAATGTGAATGATTTAAATTTAAAAAGTTATAAGATTTTAAAAGGATAGTGAACTACAGCCTTCCTTTCCCCAAAAGACACATGAACATTCACATCACTTATTAATTTATGAGAAAACTTATAATTAATTTTGTTATAGGAAAAGAGTTCTTCTAAAGAAAGAGTCATCTGTAGCTCTTGAGTTACTCTTTACAGTGTAAACCAGGCTTAGGGAAAAAGTCTAATGTTGTTTTGCACAACTCATCCATTCCTTTACTCAACAATTATAGTTATATATTGAGCAAATATTATGATGATGTACAATTCTACTGAAGATGAAACAGTGAAAAAAATATGCCAGAACTTATATCCTTATGGATAGTCCCATGAGGGGAGACAGAAAAATATGTAATAGTCCGTATAGAGATAAGTACTGAGAGAGAAAAAAAAAAAAAGCATAGAAAGGGAATAAATAGTGATGGTTGAGGTGCAGGTTTGTTGCTATTTTAAATATATGTCAGATCCCATAGAACAAAACCTCCAAGGAGATAAAGAAATAGACCATATGGACATTTTGAGTTAGAATGTCCAGGTATAAGGGACAAGAAGTGTAAAGGCCCAGAGATAGAAGTGTGCCAAGTTTATTTAAGAAGACCAAGTATGCCAATGTGGCTAGAGCAAATTAACTCATAGAATGAGTTAGGAAGTGTTCCTTCTGCTTCTATTTTCTGGAAAAGTTTTTGAAGAATGGACACAATTTCTTCCTTAAATGTTTGATAAATTTCATAAAGTAAATTATCTGTCCTGGTCCTTTCTTTACAGAAGATTATTAACTACTGGTTCAATTTTTTAAACTGATAGAGGTTCATGCAGATTATCTATTTATCTTTGTATGTCTTTTGGTAGATTGTGTCTTTGAATTGGTTCATTTCAAATATGTGGCTATAGTGTTTAAAGGGCTTTATTGTCTTTTTCATGTCTAGGTGATCAGTACTAATGACCTCTCTTTCATATCTGATACTGATGATTCACGTCTTCTCTCCTTTTTAACTTGGTTATCCTGGATGGAAGTTTATCAATTTTATGATATTTTCAAATAGCAGGCTTTTGGTATGTTGATTTTTTAAGTTGTTTTTCTGTTTTCATTGATTTATGCTCTGTTTTTTAATTATTTATCCCACTACCTTGGGGCTTAAATCACTCTTCTTTCTCTAGTTTCCTAAGATGTAAATGTAGATTACTGATTTTAGGTCATTTTTGTTTTCTAATATGTGCATTTAATGCTATACATTTTCCTCTAAACACTACTTTAATTGTATTCCACAAATTTTGATAAATTCTTATTTTTTAAAGTAGTCTCCATGCTCAGCATGGAGCCCAATGTGGGGCTTGAACTCATGACCCTGATATCAAGACCTGAGCTGAGATCAAGAGTTGAACACTTAACTGACGGAGCCACTCAGGGGGTCCATTGATAAGTTGTATTTTTATTTTTCTTAGTTCAATTAAAAAAAAATTCTCTTGAGATTTCTTCTTTGACCATCTGCTTTTAGAAGTATGCTGTTTACTCCTCGAACATTTTGGATTTTCTGCCAGTCTTTCTGATTTATAGTTAAATGCCATGGTGGTCTGTGAACATACTTTGTATAAATTCTATTCTTTTAAATTTGTTAAGGAGTGTTTTATGGCCTAGAATGTGGTCTATATTGGTGAATGCTCAATGTGAAAAGAATGTGTATCCTACTGTTGTTGGGTGGGCTATTCTATAAATGTCAATTAGATCAAATTGACTGCTAGTGCTGTTCAGGTCAGTTATGTTCTTACTTATTTTCTGCCTGCTCGATCTATCAATGATTTGAAAGAGAGGTGTTGAAGTTGTGAATAGTAATAGTTGAATTGTCTATTTCTCATTGCAATTCTATCAGTTTTTGCCTCCCATATTTTGATGCTGTACAACTGGATGCATACACATTAAGGATTGCTATGTTTTCTAGATTATTGACCCCTTTCTCATACACAATGCCACTCTTTCAAAGACCCCTGATAATTTTTCTTGTTTTAAAGTGTGCTTTGTCTATAATTATAGGTATAACTTTCTTTTGTTGCATGTTATCGTGCTATACCTTCCTCTATTGATTACTTTTAACTTTTCTGAGTCTATATTTAAAGTGGGTTTCTTGTACACAACATACTGGATCTTGTTTTTTATTTCTAAGCACTCTGACAATCTCTGTCTTGTAATTGGTATATTTAGATCATTCACATTTAAAGTGATTATTGATATAGTAAGGCAATATATCTTATATTTGAAACTGTTTTCTATTTATTGCATTTGTTTTTTGTTTCTTTTATTTTCACCTTTTTTATGCTTTCTCACATTTTATTTATGTTAATCCATTTTATCTCCTGTCTTTGCGTATCAGTTATAGTTCCTTTTTAAAAAATTGTTAGTGATGAGTCTAACATTACATTTTTAACTAATCTAGGTCCATCTTCAGATAAGACTAAATCACTTCATGGGTAATGCCAGTAACTTACAGAAGAGTATTTCCAATTTTATCTCATCTCTTATAATATCATTCATTTATTTTCAGTTTTAGTAAGAGTTCAACTTTTACTTATTATAAAGATGAAGGTCACAGCTTTTACACTGTCTATATGTTGGAGCTGAAAACTGGAAGTGGATCATCTTTTTAAAAAAATCATCTGAAATAACTGTTCATGATTTTTTTGGACTATGGGTCAAGACGATTTCCTTGATTTTAATGTCCTTTCATTAGGGCAAATAGCATGGTGGAAAACATGTCCTGGAAATTCTAATCTTTCAAATCTATCCATCTATCTATCTACCTATCGATCTCATTTTAAACAGAATTTTAGACCACTATAAATGAAAAAATTGGGCCATGAACAAAATAATACAGCTTAAAAGATATAATAGTAAGACCTGTATATTTATCCAACATGATTAAGTGTTCTACTTTCCTAGTAACTTCAGCTTCACATATATTATTCTCTTTCTAAGCACTGTAAGTATATTAAAAGCATAGAATTCAAAGTTCTTATAGATGTAAATAATTAGAAATTTATGGGTAAAAATAACCAAAATAGAGTTGCACTTAGAATTATTGATCAACCACTTATAAGGGTAAACATTCACATTTTATGTTTTAAAAAACATATAAGCCAATCCTCTATAACATTCTAAAAAATTCAGTATCTTTCTTTTCTTCATTGCATTTATTTTTCGTGTTTCCTATTGCTCAGAAACAAAGGTATTTATACAACTGTTGAAGCCCTAAAATTTTTGTTTGCTGCCTGCACAGTATGTCTAAATAGCCAATAAATACTTTGAGTGAAGCTTAACTGATGTCCTACTGAAACACACATGGAATGGGGCACCTTGGCTGAGATTGGCCTCTATGGTTTTTAAAATCTTAAGAACTTAGGGCTCTAAAAGCGACTTTTTTCAAAGCTGCAAGGAGTTTTGATTGTTCAGAATGGAAGCCTTCAATTCATCCTGAGTGGAATACCACTGCTAATATCTCCATTTCAGACTAAGAGTTCTAGTGTGCTATTGCTGAACCTACTCTTTCAGGATTTTTTCTTTTTTGTAGGGAGAAAAAAAATATTTGTTGTCTTTCTGGGTATTTAGAATGCACTCTGCCATATACAAGCCATGACGTGTCCAAGCAGAATTTTGAATGTTTTTCATTTGTCCCGATTTAGTGTACAATGAAAATACAAGTGGAGAGAACTATAGGCCTAACTCACCCATGCTGGATTTAAAGCTATAAAAAAGGAACTGGGATATTAATGTCTTACACACTGTATTAATAAAGAATGGATAATCCAGAAAAGAGTGGTTATGGACTATTGGTGTGGATAATATTGTCTAGACTTAGGCCATAACAAAGTGGGTGGTTAGAAGGTGGAAGATATAATATATTTCTCTTTAATCATGTACTTACAAAAAGTCGGGCAACTCACATTCTACTCTCCAAATTTGTTACTTAATTCACAGCTAATAAAAAAGTTTGGGGATCACCAGTCAAGATTCCTGTCTTTAGTAGCCATTCCTGGTGATCACTGATAGCAGTTGAAGAGAAGGGACAGTTCTGAATGGTGTGGGAGTCACATGGTGGGTAATATATTCTTACTGTCAAAGATTAATTGACCATGTAGTTGTGGGTTCATTTCTGGGTGTTCTGTTCTGTTCCATTGATCGATGTGTCTATTTTTGTGCTGGTACCATACTATATTGATCACTCCAGCTTTGTAGTATAACTTGCAGTCTGAAATTGTGATGCCTCCAGATTTGCTTTCCTTTTTCAAGGTTGTTTTGGATCTTTGGGGTCTCTTGTGGTTCCACAAAAATTTTAGGATTATTTGTTCTAACTCTGTGAAAAATGCTGGTAATATTGATAAGGATTGCATTAAATGTGTAGATTGCTTTGGGTAATATAGCCATTTTAACAATATTTGTTCTTCCGATCTGTGAGCATGGAATGTTTTTCCATTTCTTTGTGTCATCTTAATTTCTTTCATCAGGGTTTTATAGTTTTCAGTATACAGGTCTTTTAGCTCTTTGGTTAGGTTTATTCCTAGGTATCTTAATGTTTTTAGTGCAATTGTAAATGGGATTGTTTTCTTACTTTCTCTTTCTCTGCTTCATTATTGGTGTATAGAAATGCAATAGATTTCTCTATGTTGATTTTGTATCCTGTGACTTTACTGAATTCATTTATCAGTTCTAGCATTTTTTTTGGTGGAGTCTTCTAGGTTTTCTATATAGAGTATCATGTCATCTGCAAATAGTGAAAGTTTGACTTCTTCCTTGCCAATTTGGATGTCTTTTATTTCTTTTTGTTGTCCAATTGCTGTCAATTAATCTTTGACAAAGCAGGAAAGAATATCCAATGGAAAAAAGTCTCTTTAACAAATAGTGTTGGGAAAACTGGACAGCAACATGCAAAAGAATGAAACTGGACAACTTTCTTACACCATACACAAAAATAAATTCAAAATGGATTAAAGACCTAAATGTGAGACAAGGAAACTATTAAAATCCTAGAGGAGAACAGAGGCAGTAACCTCTTTGACATTGGTTGTAGCAACTTCTTACTAGATAGGTTTTCTGAGGCAAAGGAAAAAGCAAAAATGAACTAATGGGATTTTGTCAAGATAAAAAAGCTTCTGCACAGCAAAGGAAGTAATCAACAAGAATAAAAGGCAACCTATGGGATGGAAGAAGATATTTGCAAATGATGTATCTGATAAAGGGCTAGTATCCAAAATCTATAAAGAACTTATCAGATAACTCAACACCCCAAAAAACAAATAATCCGGTTAAGAAATGGGCAGAAGACACGAGCAGACATTTCTCCAAAGAAGACATACAAATGGCCAACAGACACATGAAAAAATGTTCCACATCACTCATCATCAGAGGATTATAAATCAAAACTACAATGAGATATTACCTCATACTTGTCAAAATGGCTAAAATTAATAACACAAGAAACAGCAGGTGTTGAGGATATAGAGAAAGGGGAACCCTCTTATAATGTTGGTGGAATGCAAACTGGTGCAGCAACTCTGGAAAATATAATGGTGGTTCCTCAAAAAGTTAAAAAATAGAACTACCCTATGATCCTGCAATTGCACTGCTAGGTATTTACCCAAAGAATACAAAAATACTAATTCGAAAGGATACGTGTACTCCAATGTGTATAGCAGCATTATCAACAAAAGCCAAATTATGAAAAGAACCCAAATGTCCATCAACTGATGAGTGGGTAAAGAGGATTTGATGTATACATACAATGGAATATTACTTGGGCACAAAAAGAATGAAATCTTGCCATTTGCAACAACATGGATGGAGCTAGAGAGTATACTGCTAAGTGAAATAAGTCAGTCAAAGAAAGACAAATACCATATAGTTTCACTCATATGTGGAATTTAAGAAACAAAACAAATGATCATAGGGGAAAAAAGAGAGAGGCAAACCAAGAAACAGACTCTTAACTATAGAGAACAAACTAATAGTTTCAAGAAAGGAAGTGGGTGGGGGGATGGGTTAAATAGATAATGGGGATTAAGGAGTGCACTTGTGATGAGTACAGAATATTGTATGTAAATGTTGAATCACTAAATTATACACCTGAAACTAGTATTACACTGTATGTTAACTAACCTGGAACTTAAATAAAAATAAAAAAAAAAAAGATGTGTTTGGAAAACTATGGGTATCAGCATGTGAGAATAAACATATGCTTAAATCATAAAAAAAAAAAAGAACAATTCTTCCTGTTGTCAAGCATTTTGAAATACTGGTTTCTGAGGGTAAATGTATCAGTGGTAAGAGATTAGGTGGTTTCTACAAGTAAAATACATAGGAGTTTGGCAGGATGACTCCCAGGAAGAGAATGAGAGGACTGTGAACTGCTGTATATAACAGTCCCAAATTATTCTTGAGCCACATTTTCTGGAAAACTTCAAACTTTCAGTGATGTTTCTCTTAAAATTATATTTTAGTTTCAGTCATTCTGTGGAGAGTTAAAGAAAAAGCTTAACCCATACCCAGTTAAAAAAAAAAAAAAAGAAAGGAACCGCTATTTACTAATTTAGACCAGTTATTCTTATTGACTGGGAATAATTTTGTCGCCTACGGGACATTTGGCAATGATTTGAGACGTTTTTGGGGTGGGGAAAGAAGGGCTATTGGTATCTAGTGGGTAGAGGCTAAAGATCGTGTTAAATGTCCTGTAGTGCACAGGATTATCCTTCACAACAAAGGATTATCTGGTCCAAAATGTCAGTAGTGTTGAGGTTTAGAAGCCCTGAATTTTAAATATTCTGAGGGGATTCCTATGTGGGCACGGGTAAGCTTGAAGCCAGTTGTGATTTATACGTTTGCAGGAATATATTTTATGTTCAAGGTTTATGTTCTAGTTACAAAGTAGAGCACCTGACCATATGCACATGTGTGTGCACACACATACACACACACCAGGAATAAGCTGTCCTCTAGTTATCTTATTTATCAGTGTGGTAATGACCTTCACAAATAATGTCATATATTTAATAGATATCACTAGAAAAGAAACCAGCAAAGCCCAAGTTAAGCTTGTGGGAACACAGAACTGGACTTCCTTCCTTATGATCTTGTTTGAAGTAAATGTTTTACTTTGCTTTGAAGCTTTCTTTTTAAAAATCATTGATCAAGTCTTGGCTTTATATTTTCATTGTGCCTGAATACTTTGTGTTATTACTATAAATGTTGATTTTTAGTGAATGACTATAGAATACAATGAAGCCTTCTCTGGACCTTCTATAAATTGGTGATAGATATTTCTGCAACAGTTGCAGAATTTGAGATAAAACATTCCCTGGAATAGGCCCTTCTAATGAAACCCATTCTTCCATGTTGAGCAGCAGAAGTAAAGTTTTACTTCCCATGAGTGGTGACTGGAATGGTAGATGTCAGTCTTTACTACTAATTATTTGTTCAATTTGACCTATCAATAAATTAATCCACTTTATGGTCTAATTTTGGGAACATTGGAACAGAAATGGAATCTTATGTTGTATTTTAATTTATGTGATTATAGTAATGTTAAGATTCGTGAAGACATTTTATAATTATTTAGAAATCAAAAAGAATTCTAGAACTAATAAAAGTCTTCTTTTTAACTCCCTGGCGTGAGATAGCATTTTCAGAAAGAGAAGCCCAAGATGCTATGACTGTTAAGGTAGTTTGGGAGGCCATATTGTGACTCTCCTGGTGGTAAAGAAGCTGTTGTCATGTGACTGGTCTCCCATGGATAACCATTACCTCCTGTCAGTGAGAAATGTGAAGATTAAAAACAGTGTCACCAAACACTGACACCATCCTGTATTTTTTATTTAAGAGCTGCCGAAAGATTTCCCGCTGGCTGATCAAATATGTGAACAGCTGGCTCCTGACCATAATCTGTCACTTGCAGCACATTTCAGACTGCCCACTTAAGAGCAACATAACATCCCTGGGACCTTCAAGCTAGTCAAAGGGGCAAGAGAACTTATAAGGAAGCACAAAGCTAGTCTAACCCATGGGTAGTCCAAAGCCCATTAAATGGTTTGTGAGTATCAAGTATGTATGATGGGTAAACAAGAGACTCACAGATACTCAAAGTTCGTTGGCTTTTTTTTTTTTTTTTTTTTTTTTTATGGCGTAGATAATAAATCCTGGGGTTGGGGTTGGGTCTTTGGGAGTCTAAATTCTTTTGGTTGATTAAAAGAGGATTATATTATAGTTTGTTATCACCTGAATAGCATAAGCAATGATCTGGAATTTTAGAAATGAATGTCCTAGATATGCTTGCTTATTTATCTAACTGTCTAAGAACCTATCATCTCTTTAAGAGATTTATAAATAAAAAAAAAGAATGGTTGTTTTATTCTTCTCTTATGACCCATAATTAATCCTACTCTCCTCTATCAATCAGTGATTGGAGTGCCAGTTTGGCTGATATCCCTGTAATAGAAAGTCTCATTTGAATTGATTGATCAGCTGTATAACTTAGATAAAATGCAGTCTGCTTTTATTCATCTTTCTGTTTAATAATGAGCTGTCTGGAATTTCTACTCCTCTGATATATGTTGTATTCTAATAAAAAGCAATCAGCTGCAGAATTTGTTCAATTCTGTGCTCTTGGTTCCTTGATAACATCTAAGCTTCCTTGCTTATTTTTGTGCTGTTAAAATACTCTCTTTTGAATCAAGTACTGATATAGGCCTTTTTAAATGAAAATTTCCAAAATGTTGGGATTCCATTTTCAGCCAAAATAGGAGTGACCCTCGTTGGCTGCGCTCTCAAAGTCAACCTAGAAAATTGCCATCTACCTCTGCCCAAAATGAGACTGGAAAGGTAGATAAGAGCTCATTTATGAAAAGACCTTATTTTGGCAAGATAGAATGCTTGGATCCTGTCCTGTGTGACAGTGAGCCAGGTGAAGTTTTTAAGAAGGGACTGATACCATGCATTTCTGGTTGGAGTAAAAAACAGTAATGATAAAACCAGAAAGCAGCTGTTTGAAGTAGCCATCTAAGGCTTCCTCAGTGATTGCAAATAACCTATGTGCAATCTCATCCCCAAGTTTGTCAGTAAAATATATTAACATTTTAATTATATGATTTGAAATATTAATATGTTGTCTTTCCAACAAAGTTACAGGGTTTTTAAAGGCAAGCCTCTTATTTTATACTTTTTTTATTCTCTATAACGTATAAGAATCATGTATGATACACAGAAGATAGTGATTATTTGGTGATTGACAAATTCTTCATTTGCAAATGATATTCGAATACAGGGCAGGAAAAATACTTGGGAAAACAAGTCTTATTGAAGACCTATATTCATTAAACAAATAATACCTCTTTTGTATTCCACTTTTTTTCATGCATTTTTTTTTTAAGATTTTATTTATTTATTCGACAGATATAGAGACAGTCAGCGAGAGAGGGAACACAAGCAGGGGGAGTGGGAGAGGAAGAAGCAGGCTCATAGTGGAAGAGCCTGATGTGGGGCTCGATCCCATAACGCCAGGATCACGCCCTGAGCCGAAGGCAGATGCTTAACAGCTGTGCCACCCAGGCGCCCCTTTTCATGCATTTTTAAGTCAGTCTCATTAATGAAAAAGCATCTGCTTTTCAGAAGGACATGAAGGGATAAGGAAAAGAATGAATGAGAAATAAAAGTTTAATACGATAAACTCGAAGGTGTAAGGACCCTTAATGACCCATGTTATATGTATGATCATAGTTTAGGATTAAAATTTATGATACAATTAAAATACTTGAACATTTGAAAATGTAAGTATTGATGTCTTTCCAGCAAAGTTACAGGGTTTTTAAAGGCAAGCCTCTTATTTTATACTTTCTTTATTCTCTGTAATGCATAAGAATCATGTATAATACACAGAAGATAGTCAGTGATTTTTTTGGTGATTGACAAATTCTTCATTTGCAAATTTTTTGAGCATTAACTGGTTCTATGGGGGATTGAAAAAGGCATAATATAGCCACTATTCATTCTAGAGGTGTTACACCTGAATCAAACCAAATAGAGCTGAGAGACACAAATGTACTTTGTGTCCACATAGCATAATGGTAACACCTGTCTTTCTTTTTCTGTCTCCCTAAGGCAAATATGAGGGCTACTCACAATAGCCAAAAATTTTAAGAGAGATTGCTGTGAATCTAGTGAATTGTATTTATGTCTTGTGCAGTGCATTCTTAAATTTCATTTAAAAATCCATCACTATGCCCACTTAAGATTTGAGGAAACATTTGCAATAATATATTCACAAAAGCAGAATTGATAGGAGGATTAGATTCTCTTAAAAATAAACAGAGATGATTTTCATGTTAGTAGATCACCATTACTCCTTTCATGTGTGCCGAATCAACTCAATACACTGAAATATCTTAAAAGAACAGTTGAGAGAAGCTTCTATGGGATTGGATGCAATTTTCCTATAGCAGAAGATTTTTATTTACCATCCATCAGAGAAAAGCAAGAACTCTTTGGGCAATTGCTCTTTTTGCTGTTGATGCAGAGCGAGAATGCACTTTGCTAAATAAATCTTGGGGGCATTTCAGATTCTCCTTCAAACTATGCTGGAATTTTTGCTCCCTTTTCCAACCATATTGAGTTGTGTAATGATAACTTTTAAATGAATTGTTATAATACAGAGACATGTCCTACAAATTTGATAATGGTCACCATGAACAGCAGTATGCAATAAGGTTTCCTCAGCAGGGACATATTCTTTCTGGAAGGGAAATTTAATTATCTGGCTTGACTACTGTGTAATTCAAACGCTAGCTATTGCAGCTCTTCTATACTACACAATGTGTTAGTGGCAAATAGAAAAGTGATGGTTACCACCCCATAGGCAAACTTAGAGAACTGAACTAACCAGTGCTTTGCTTTTACTCAATTTTTGAATTAATATCCAGCTTTTTAGGCATTCCTTTCTCATAAACCATGTATGATAGATTGAAACGGTGGGATTTTAATTATGAGATGATCAGATGCCACCTTCTTTTTCTTGCATTTCATCTTCTACTTTTTGGTAGAGGCAGGGAATCAGAAAGGGAAAATACCATGGAGTCAAATAACAGCATAGAGGGAAAGAAAGACACACTACAAAAACTCCCTACCAATCCCCCTTAAGCAATTACAAAAGTAGTTTAAGTTTCCAAAAAGGAAAAATACTATATAAATTTAAAGTTGTTGTTATTAATCTGTTAATATTCTGAAGTGTATAACTAACCTGTTGAAAGGTGGTAATTTGGGCCCCTGGGTGGCTCAGTGGTTAGACTTCTTTTTTTTTTTTTTTTAAGATTTTATTTATTTATTCGACAGAGAGAGACAGCCAGTGAGAGAGGGAACACAAGCAGGGGGAGTTGGAGAGGAAGAAGCAGGCTCATAGCGGAAGAGCCTGATGTGGGACTCGATCCCGTAATGCCAGGATCACGCCCTGAGCCGAAGGCAGACGATTAACCGCTGTGCCACCCAGGCGCCCCTCAGTGGTTAGACTTCTGATTTTTTTTTTTTTTTTAAAGATTTTATTCATTTATTTGACAGAGAGAGCAGGAGAGCACAGGCAGGGAGAGCAGCAGATGGAGAGGGAGAAGCAGGCCCCTCGCTGAGCAGGGAGCCCAATCCCAGGACCTGGGATCATGACCTGAGCCGAAGGCAGATGCTTAACCAACTGAGCCACCCAGGTACCCAGGCTTCTGCCTCTTGATTTCAGCTCATGTTGTGATCTCAGGGTCCTGAAATCAGGCTCTGCACTCAGCACAGAGTCTGCTTTCCCCCTCCCCCCGCTCCTTCCCACACTCACTCTCTCCCTAAGTAAATAAATAAATAATCGTAAAAAAACAAAAACAAAAACAAAAAACAAACAGGTGTTAATACCATGGGAGGAGATGATGAAGTGGAAATGGGAATGTTGGGGGAAAGTGGTACTGATATCATAGGGAGTATCTGGTAGATTTGTGTTTGAGACGACCTGCTTACCTGAGCATCTTTGGTTGCTAAGAGCAAGAACAGATTGGAAAACTTGAGGTGAGCTTGCCCAATCCATTGAAAACTAGTTACCTTTATTTTCTGGAATGCTTAGTTGTTAAAGTACAGGATGTGCACAAATGTGTTATTTTCTGCATATGTAGTATTGAATAGTTAAAAAAAACCAACAAACCTAAAGATTAAGGACTTGGATTCAAGACCCACTGCTTGGATTCGGCTCTTTCCTAGCTTCATGGTCTTAATTTTGATATACATAAAAAGCAGAGATAGAAGAGGAGGTCCTACCTTACTTTCTAGGTCATTACATGAGATGTTGTATTGATTATATGAGATATTAAATTTGAAAATAATTTATAATTTATAAAGATCTAAGAAACATGTGATATTATCATTGTTATAACTAAGGAAAAAATGGTGCCTCATGTGGAATTAAAGCCTCTTGACTCTCAATCTCTTTAGTAAGAATATATATTCTGTGATTTTTCAGTTGAGGGGGAGATAGTGCTAATTTATTTACCCTGGCATTTTCTTGTACACAAATGTCACCCCTCTCCATCCAAAAAATATGCTTGCTGGCATTTCTTATAAATCACTTCTTTCTTTAGCTGCTGAAGTGAGACCAAAGGACATGTGTACGTAAGTCTAGACTATTTTTGATATTATAAGTGATATACAGTCATTGTACTTCTCTGTGTAAAGTAGATGGCAAGTGAAGAGTTGTTTAACATAATTGGACCCCCATTCTGAGAAAGCTGTTCCCCGAGCCTTCTGATTGAGATAGTTTTCATGGTCAGTCCACTTGCTAATCTGATCACACCCTTCCTTGCTTTGAACCTTTCATTGAAAGTCATCACATTCAGAGAATAAAATCCGGTATTATTTGCATTGCACACAGCTCATAGCTGGAGTCCTTATCTACTAGACTCATCCCCTGCTTCTTACACCTGAGGCTTCATTACTATTTTTTTGTAGTTATCCAAGAAAATATTGTCATTTCATGTGCCTTTGCACATGCTGTTTCCTTTACCAAATTATTCTTGCTGCTTAGCCTTCATGGGAAAACATACTTATTCTTCAAGAGCAAGTTCAAGAGTCTTCTAGTCTAATAAGTGTCCTCTGCTTTACCCAGGCAGAGAGTTTCCCTGCCTCCTCTCTGCCACAGTGTGCCTTGTACATGCTTCTGTTATGGCACTACCATTTTGGAGTAGTCAAAGAAGAATTTCCTAAGTCTAAGGATGAAACTAAGAGCAGGCGTTTTGCTTAAAGAGAGAAAGAACAGAGATTCACACTGTGAGATCAAAACAGAAAGCAAGGAACTCCCACTTATCACTTTTTGGAAAGGGGACAGGGTGCAGTTTCCACCGCTCCATGCTAATGTTGGACAAAATTATTCAGGCAAGACAGAGACAGCTCTTCTATTAGCACATTCCTACAGATGCAACCACAAAAGCAGGGATAAAGATGTGTCATGCTGTGTTAAGTTGTTCCAGGGAGAGGGCCCAGAGGACACTTTCCTCTCTGAAGCTGATTATACTTGTTGCTCTTACTGGTAGCAGAGAGGGATTTCAGAGATGGGTTACTCACATATGTAGGTAATCCAGGGGTCTTCTTGTATCATCAAAAATATCCTTTTCTTATGAGTCAGTCATAATGTTTGTGCCTAAATTAAAATTATTTTATTCTAATTAAATAATATATTATTTTATTTATTTTTTTAGGGGGGGCAGGGACAAAGGGAGAAGGAGAATCCTAAGCAGTTTCCAGGCCCAGCATGGTGCCTGATGTGATATGACCCTGAGATCATGACCTGAGCTGAAATCAAGAGTTGGATACTTAATCTGACTCACCCAGGTGCCCCACTGATTAATATTTTGCTAATGCAGAACCTCAGTAGGCCGCGGTTGCTCTGGATTAGGGGATCTCTTGTGGCCAAAGGAGACCACCTCTTATAGTAGCATTTTCTAGGCGGTCCTGGATCTTGCAGGGAAGTTTCCCCTTTGCAGAGGAACTGCAGATATCTTTATCTCCAGTTGGACTGTGTATATCCTTTAGTGTAGTTCTTGAAATGCATTCCTGTAATGCCAGCCCTGATGATGATGCTAATTTTCTGACAAAGGATGTTTCACTTCATTCAAGAATTGGGCTTCTTTCAAATCACCGAGAACTATGGAATGCTTCTGGGAAATCATTTCAATACACCTAAAGCTTTGCACTGTTGTGAAGAAAGCCAGGTATGATCAGGGTTAAGTATTCTGCAATCCAGTGAAGTCACCTCAAAACTGAAACACTCTGAGAGAATGCACAATCTTCTTCTGACCTCTCAGCTTTTATACTTTCTCTTGGCAACAAAGAATTTTGCTGAGAATGAATATATAGTTACACGCCTCCTGAGTTTCTTTGGTAAATGTGGAGAACTAAGTATATCCAATTGTTTAAAATAATGATGGATTTCTATATTAAGCAATGCCAAGCCCCAAATGGTTTTATTTTCATGTGAATTATTCAGGTTAAATCTCCCAATTTCACCTCCTTGAGAAGCTACAATGGAGAAAACTCTCCCATAATTTAACCTTGAGAGCTGAGAGCAACTTGAGAAATCTGCCTTCTGCAATCAGTTACCTAGTTGGACCTCTCTGGTTGCACACAACATAACTGTCTGCTGCCCCTGAACATCCTGTATATGGATGTGCACAAAGGAGTCCTCTAAAAAAAAAAAAAAAAAAAGATTCCTCTAAGCCACCTAAAATCCTGGTTAGTCCAGTAGTACACACTTCAGGCCACCCATGGTGGCAAGGGAGTGAAACAATTTCTATAATCCTATTTTTGGAAGGCCAGAAAAATGATTCTTCTATCCTAGATGTAAATTAAGTTGGGTCTGTTCTGCTTTGTGGATTCCCTTTTGTGTTTTCTTTGGTGTTTCTCACAGATATTTCTACAGATAGAAATCTATAAACATACTTTTGGAGTAAACTCACCCACCTTCATGATTTTAACTACCCAATGAAGATGTCAGCAGCCCAGATGTCTCCCTTTGATCAGACTCTTAATATCTATTTTTTTGACATCTCCACTTGGGCATACTACAGGAACCGCATTCTCAGTGTGTGCAAAAGTGAACTTATCGTGTTTCCCTGATCCTCTTCCAGTGAGTTCTCTCTGCTGGGTTTCCTCCGTCAGGGAATGGGACCAGCAGCCAGCCGTTGGCCTAGCCAGTCAGCAAGAAGAGTCATCCTCCTTCCACATGCTCTACACCATTATCAACCCTTGTCCAGCCTAACTCTTACTTCTCTTGAGCCAGTCATTATATTTTCCATCTCTTTTGCCCCACTTTGTTCGGGTCACTACTGTGCAGAGGATGCTCAGGGAGTAAATGAATCCAAATGTTTTTACACTGGTAGAGGCTTCAAGCTAATTGATTATTTGTAGGTATCAGGTTTTCTGCCCCGCCCCCATCCCCAAGCCCTGATATTGCTTCCAGGAACTAATTCATGTGTCTTTCTATTCTGGTGTTACTCAGTCCTTGATTTGGGGATTTATTGGGAAAATAAATGTCTCTTTTAACTGAATTCTGCATTTTTTTGTGTGTGAGGCCTTTAAGAAAGCCAGTCAAGTGAACAATACTATTACCTCTAAATCTATTTTGATTTTAATGGTAAATATGGACACTTTGATTCATCCTTTCTTTTCTTTTTTAAGATTAATACTGTTAACAGACTATTTTGTAGCAGAGGAGTATGGAAAATATTGGTTTTCCAGTTTAATATGGTAGTAAACCATGCCCTATCCTAAGACTTTAGCTTAAGTAATTCTCTTTTCTGTTAATAAGTACTATCTGGTCTTTAAATGGACAGCTGTCAAACCCTCAGGTGTTAGAAAAGAACTCATTTTACTAGCCTAGCTATATGCCTACTACTTATGTAGGTGTAGACTTCAATGATTGTGTGCTGTATCTGTGTTGATAATTGGGTTGAGGTTTCTATCAAAAGCAAGAAAAGATTCTTTTTTTTCCATTGAACTATGTGGGGAATGGAGAGTGAAAGGTCTCTTGCCTTTTGGCTTCCAATTTACAAATTAAGACCTTTTCATTCAAGCGGAAGGAAAATAATCAGTATTAATGCAAATACATCCAGGACATGTTAAATGCAGGATAAGTTCTAAAGCAAGACCTTTATCAGCCAACATGTCTGTCTGATAGTCTTAAAATGATGACACGTTTGAAAAGAACATAAAGTCCTAAATTGTCCTTCACAATGTGCTAATCTACCTGCATGTCCTATACCTAAGTATGTCTAATTTTCAAAGTAGCAGATTTTCATGAACTGATAAGTGGAGTCTATAAATCTATTTTCTCTGATTTTTACATTCAAAAAAGCAAAATTTATTAAAATACATCACTAAGTATTTGTCACTAAAAACAACTTTCTTTCATGAAATGTAGAGATGGATTTAGAATATTTCCTAGAAATTTGAAAATTTTAGTGTCAATCATCCATATTTTCCCTCTACATTTCTTCTTGCAGTGTTTTTTGGTATAATTTCAAACTCCTTTGGACTATATTCATAATGTTTTTTGATTACCTAATTTTGTTAAATACTCCCTTTTCCATCTTTTGTATCTTTAGTAATTCCTCACTATTTCTTTCCTATTCAATTAGTTGAAGACTTTATTTGTAATCTGTCAGCACATTCACAATCTTTAATTTCAGTTATTTTGTTAGGCAGATATCTGTCTTTTCAATCATTAGCACAGTCTCAGCACTTACATGAAATTCATATATACATTTATAAATATATATTCATGTATAAATTATATATATTTGTATATTATAGAGTAATATAATACAACATTAATATTTATAAATGTTTATTATATGTATATTTACCTATATTCATGGAAAGAGTAGATATATAAAATGGGGATGTAGTATGTAGAATTCTCCAAATTTATTTAGTTGCAAGCCTGTCCTACTCTGTTTTTTAGTAGAGTATCTCACAGAAATGGTGTTCTGTGGACTGTGTTTTAGAAAATGTCATTTATTCATTCTATCAATAAATATTTATATGTCAGTCATTAGGGATACAACAGAACCTAAAACAGTAGAAAAAAGAATCTTTACCCTCATGGAAGTTACATTTTTGTGGAGAAGACAGTAAATAAACAAAATAACAAAGAAAATTGTGAAGTGTGTTAGAAGGTGACAGGAGCCATAGTGTGAAATAAACCACGGAGGAGACATGGAGTACCTGGAATAGGGCTAGAGTTTGATATAAGTGGTCTTAAAGATTCCTGGAAAGAGTGATATATGAACAGAGATTTGAAGGAAGAGATGGAGAAAGCCATGCTGATATTTGGGGGCTGGGAAGTGTTTCCCGCAGGACAAAGAGCAAGTGCAAAGGCCCTGAGGTTGCAGAGTTTTAAAGATTGGCACAGGGGCCAGATGTCTAAAGCATATTAGGGGAGGCGTAAATTGCAGAGCTTGAAGATTAAGAGATAATGCAGTCAAATTATGGAGATGATTTTAAGCTTCTGGTTATTAGAGGTTTTGGGGCATGGAAATAATGCATTATCTGACATATTTAATATGGATAACTCTGGTTGATGAATAAAGAATAGATTGTAGCAGGATGGATTGAGGAAAGGAAACTTCTTAAAAATCTTTTAAAGTGATTCAGGCATGAGTTGGTAGTGACTGGGATCAGAGGGGTAACTAATGGTCAACTAGTGAGAAAAGGTCAGATTATATGTGTATTTTGATAATAGAGAAAATAACAATTTGCTGAAGGATTGGACATAGGACAGGGAGAGGAGAAAAAAGGAAGGAGAGGAGGGAAAGGGAAACGCGGGGGTGGGTGGGGGAAGGAGGGGAAGAGAGAAATATGCCTGAACAACTAGAAGAACGCAGCTGCCCTTAATGGCAATGAGGAAGACTGTGAGGAGAACAAGTTTAGGTGGCTGTGAGCAGAGAAGATGGGATTTGGGTATATTATGTCTGAAATGTGTATTCCACATCCAAGTGAGGATGTTGACCCGGTAGTCGGATACACCAATCCTGACTTGAGGGGTGAGGTTTCGTCTGGAGATAACATTTCTCCATTCTAAATTACTGTTAAACTTTGTGTCATTTTATACTCTGGCAGAGTGCAGAATGAATTCTTTGGTGAGATACCTTTGGAAACTTTACTCATATATCTGCTGCCTTGCACACCATACGGGAGAATCATGGGCTGCATGACATTGAACAATTGGTGGACTGATACAGATATTTACAATAGAAATCGGAGAACACAATTATGAAGATGTCCTAAATGGAATGTGGTAGAGGCAATATAGTTTAGTGAATGGAGGGACCTCAATTCAAATCCCAGATCCTCCACTAAATAGCAGTATGAACCTCAATTTTTTTAAAAAGATTTATTTATTTATTTATTTGACAGAGAGACAGCCAGTGAGAGAGGGAACACAAGCAGGGGAGTGGGAGAGGGAGAAGCAGGCTCTCAGCGGAGGAGCCTGACGTGGGGCTCGATCCCAGAACACTAGGATCAGGCCCTGAGCCGAAGGCAGACGCTTAATGATTGAGCCACCCAGGTGCCCCTGAACCTCAGTTTTCTCATCCAAAATCATAAGCTATATTTTCCTTCTTATAGGATTAATGTGAGTATTAAATTTTACATGTGCATCTGAGCGTACTGTTCAATACAAATAGGGACTCCATAAATAAAAAAATTACACAAATTTTGATGTGTTTCAAAGTGACAAAAATCTAGTAATAGTAATGCTATTAATGTTATGTAATAGCAATATTCCGGCAATTGTGATGAGTAATGGTGTAAAAATACATCCAGGTGCTTCCATTTTGTAACCGGTTACAGGTGAGAATGTGTTGACAGAGATGGAATGATGATTGACGGCAAATTTCTTTCTTTTTTTTTTTTTTTTTGAGATTTTACTTATTTATTCGACAGAGATAGAGACAGCCAGCGAGAGAGGGAACACAAGCAGGGGGAGCGGGAGAGGAAGAAACAGGCTCATAGCAGAGAAGCCTGATGTGGGGCTCGATCCCATAACGCCGGGATCACGCCCTGAGCCGAAGGCAGACGCTTAACCGCTGTGCCACCCAGGCGCCCCTGACGGCAAATTTCTAAATTATTGTCAGTAAAGTAATTTTTTCATTTTCCTTTTATTACACATTTACTTATTTATTTAAACTAATTTATTTTTAAATAGATAATATGTAACATAAAATAAATATAAGTATAGAAAGATATAATGAAGATTAATCAGTCACATTTACCTAGCCCTCCCACTACCCTCCCTTTTTTAATGCAGCCATTATTGCCAGTATAATCCGTACTCATTTATCACATATTTGTAAGCCTCTCTGATAAATTCCTGGAAATGTAATTGCTATATTTAAGAGTATATGTGCATTTAGAAATTGTCGATAGATATTGTCAAAGTATGTCCCCTGAATGTTACACCAATTCACAATTCTAGTATCAGTGTATGAAGCTGCCTCTTTCCCTACAAGCTCATCAAGAATACAATTTTTAACCTGATTTCTCTATACTGTCATATAAAGCTAATTATTTTATTTATTTTTAATACTATTTATTTATATTTTATTAATATTTTTACAGTAACACAACCTTGACTGTTTCAAATCAATGGCAACATATCAGGGAAATTTGAAGTGCCAAAACTGCTCTCTTGAAATGAAGGCTAATTATTTGCAGTTATAAAAAGGTCACTGCAACAGTTGCTGGTAATCAACAGATAAATTTATACAGTTGTTGCTCTCAGATATGTCTTTTTTTTTTCCTATTGTTTGCTGGGCATATTTGCAAATGCCAAATTATTCTTCATCTTTATCATTTCACTAGGAACATTTTAAGATGTCATTTCATATATATATGAAAATTTTTATATATTTATATGAAGAGGAAAGATACATTTCTGACTAAACAGTAACAATGAGCACAAGTTGATGAATCATGTTCGTTTAAATAAATATACAATAGATTTTGGTGACAAATATGTTTCCTTCTAAATCAAGTATCCAAAAACATTTGAGCTGAAAAAAAAAAAAGATGGAAGACCATTTGAAAGAAGATAGGGGCCAGATTTAATAAACGACATTCACATAAATGCTGCACAAAAGTTACTTCATTGCTTCGTGTCATTCATTTTCAATGTCAGGTCAGAGGGGTTTGTTTCTGTCGGGTAGAGATTCCTGGAATCATTTCAATTTTACCTCTGTGATATGGCTGTACTGGTGAGCAGTTTGAGTTGGGAGAAAAATTTTAGGTACAGAGGGAATGCCCTTTCTATGAAAATTTAAAAATATCCCTATGCTTCAATTACTATTAAAGGGAGTAGGAGAAGATAGTATGGAGAGGAACGAATTCTCTAGTTCAAGCAGATGCTTCCTTAAAAACTCTTAGTAATATCCACAGTACTGTAAGGCCTTGTACATGGCAATAAGTATCTGTTGAATAAATTAAAGAATTAAATAAAGGAAAAGGAAAGACATAGGGAGTGCTTTAGGCAAACTCTTTAATCGGTCTGGCCTTCAGTTGCCTTGTGTATAAAATGGAAATAGTAATAGTACTTACTTTACGAGAATTGTTGTTAGGATTACATTGTACAATGCAGACAAAATACATTGTAACTTGTCAAGTACATAGTAAAAACTCAATAAATATTAACTGTCATGGTGACGATTTTCTTTATAGTGAAGGAGAGAATTTCATAATTTTCATTAGTACTTTCATTTATAGTGTAAAGGGGAAATAATGTTTCACTGAATAAGTCAGTGCTTTATAATAAAGATTTTCTTTAAAGGGGACCAGAAAATTTTCATTTGTTTTGCCAGATTTCTTCAGTGTCTTAGCTATTCTTGGTTGCCAAACTGACATCTTGAATATTTAACCATTTAGTCACTAGCTGCCACTTTAAGCCCATATCATTAATGCCTGAAGAAGCTGCATTTTTGGATGGATTTCACTCAGAACTGACTTGAAGCTAGTATATATTACTCATGTCAGTGCATTCTTAAATTTCCCAAATATTTTCTTTCATGGACCTCGACTATTTTAACCTAGCTTACTTCTCTAGAAAACTGGGAATATGTAAAAATAAATTTTGAGCATTCTGAGCCAGAGAACTATGATTATAAACTTATTAATAATTAAAAATGGCATATGGCAAACAAGTAATAAATCTTTTCATATGAAGTCCAAATTCTCTAAGCTTCCAAAATTCTAATCTGTTCAAGCTCTTCGACCCAACCATGTATTTGAAAGGACAGGACTATTTCATGGGTCAGCTTGAATCTCAGCTGGTATGATTATCTATCTTTCAAGAATTTCTATCTTGTATAGTCTATGATGGTGGTTCCAAAACCAAAATGGTAACCCAAAGATGAGAGTCTGATAAACTTCTCTGGTTGGTCAAGAAATTAGAAAAAAACAAAACAGAAACAATATAATGTGTTCTCCATAAAGTGAAATTTAGTCCATTTTTATAAAAAATTTGAGATGTCATCTAATTTTTGATGTTTAAATATCTATTATAAAAGGGAATAATGATCATAATAGATAATAGTAATCATTGTGTATCAACCAAAAACAATAGTTTATTACTCCACGTGTGTCCCCTAACATTTTTTTTTCCTTGGCTGGTTAGATAGTAAATTATAATCTCTTTAAAGATTTTTTTTTAAAGATTTTATTAATTCATTTGACAAACAGAGAAAGCACAAGCAGGGGGAGTGGCAGGCAGAGGGAGAAGGAGAAGCAGATTCCCTGCTCAGCAGGGAGCCCAATGTGGGGCTCCATCCCAGGACCCTGGGATCAAGACCTGAGCTGAAGGCAGACACTTAACAGACTGAGCCACACAGGTGCCCCTCTTTAAATATTTTTATGTATTTATTTTATTTTAAATAATCTCTGCACCCAACATGGGGCTCAAACTCACAACCCAGAGATCAAGAGTTGCATGTTCTACCGACTGAGCCAGCCAGGTGCCCCTCTAGTCTCTCTTAGAGTTGTACTTCCCATTTAAACTAGCTAAAGACCATCCTTCCCTATAATATTCTATTAGAATCATGCTACATTTATATTTCTTTATTACTTAAATTGCATTAAATCCATTCCTTTCATGAATATATATTGAGCTTGCTTTCTCTTTAGCTCTCTTTGTATATGTATATATATGAATGTATATGTAGGTATATTATATGTGTATATATATATATATATATATATATATATGTCTATATACTCATACACCTACACACACGTGCACTAACACACTGTATAAATAGCATATCACTAGTGTAATGTATTTGATTACTCATACACCTACACACACGTGCACTAACACACTGTATAAATAGCATATCACTAGTGTAATGTATTTGAGTACTACTGCCCAGCACTGTATCTAATTTGACACGTTTTCTTGATTTGAGCTTTCCACTGTCATCTTTTTCATTCTCTTTATTTTCTGCTATCTTGTTCAAATAAAACTAATTGTTTTATAAGCATATAGTTGAAGTGTACTTAAGCTAAAAAACAAAAGTCACTATCAGAAGCCCTACAGTTTGTTTTATATTCACTGAGAAATAAAAACAAAAGCAAAGAATAAAAA